>NC_058340.1:18878180-21378180 GCF_905475395.1 Chrysoperla carnea
CAAATGATAGCGCATCAACACTGTCTATACATTTTATACATACTGTCTATGCATGTGTTATGTGATAAAGAAATCAACACTGACTATGCATGGTATTTCAACAATTAACTCAGTCAATTGTTTGTTTTCACTTGTTTTGATATAAGAAACAATGCCATGTATGTAATAAGACCTCCAAGACGGCGTCAAAGTTGAACTTCAAACAATAAAAAAACATATGACCAACAGAATAATCATTGAGATCATATCACCCCCTCTTCATTTCGTCTTTTCATTAATCAATGTTTTCTATTGAAATGGAATTTTTGTCTTTTTCATGTTTTTGAACATAAGATATATTTACATAAAAGGGTTCGAAGCAAAGATAATTAGTCAATACTACTAAAAGACATTTTCTTAATTTTAACTCAATCCTTACATAAATTATCAATTTTCTATCTCAATTTGGGAGACCTATAGAAGTGCGCAAAGTTTAAAAAGCCAATAATCGGTATTTATTAATCTGAAACGCAAAAATCCTTGATATTTTGGTGTAAAAAAGGAAGAAAAGAGCAGAAAAATTGCTCGAATAAATGTAAATGTCTATATTTTTTTAGAATATATGACTAAAAATTCATAATTCCTTTTTAATTCAAATACAAAACACTTAATTATAAAGAAATACTTGAAAACATTTATATAAAAAGATTAAGGTAAGACTTATATATGGAAAAAAAAAAGAATTAGTATCATTTTTTCCAGACAACATTAGTTTAAAATTTTATTTTACGAAAATTATATAAATTATTATTTTTTTTATATATTTTTATAAAGTGTTCATTTATTAGTCGATTTATAAATTCAGTCCTACTTACACAGATATGTTAAACCGGTTGCTGTACAAATATCAAGTTGAAACAATTTATAAGCAAAGCAGAGATTACAGGCAGATCCATATTATCTTACCCAACGTGATTATTTATCATTTCAGTGCCGAAAAACGATGTATTTCACTAGAGTTTATTTACGGACAGTACCTTCGATAAATATAGTAGTGTCAAAATCTATACTCGCTTAAAATTAAAAGCCAGAAGTTTTCGTTAATATAATTAATGAATTTTGAACCTTTTTAATAAGTGTCATAAAATCACCATCGTAAATTTTAGGTGATGTAATGACAAATTTTTAGTCAATTCAGAATGATTTTTTAAATTAGAAGATTGTTCCTTATCAAATATCGAACATTTCTTGTGTGTAACATATTTGCCTTTAATTTCTGAAACTAATAAGAGACAAGAAAAACTTTCAATTATAAATTGGTGTTCATTAAAAAACCTACAATTGTTGGCAATTTTGCAAAACCTATTTTTTTATTTTTTTTACTTTTTATGTGGAACAATTTTGTAAGATAGATATACATCTACTTCACTGAACCGAACAACGAGTCTTTGAAACATTTTGCTACTCACAGCATCTCCTAAAATATATTGCTTATTAATTGCTAATGCGTCATGGGAGAAATTATATATGACTTTATTATTTATAATTCAATTATAAAAAAAAGTAAATATCTTTACTATTATAAATATGCAATTAAGCTTTCTTTTATTGAGATGCTCATTTACGTGAGAAAAGCACCGGGGTATAGATAGTTGTTATACATAATTGCTCTATTTGCGTCACACCAATATTTTCCAAAATGTTAATAATAAAATGATAATAATATAAAAGAAGATACACTTAGTTTACTAATAATCTGAAGTACAAATAATTTCCTTTGCAACATAGATTATACAGGGTTTTCTATTAAAAGTGTTCGAATTTGAAAACTATGCCAAGATGTCATTTTTAATCGACTTCAACCAAAAAAGGAAGATGTTATCAATTCGACTGGAAGTCTAAAATTTGCATTAAGTATGCACGACAAGAAGGCGAATAACTCAATAGCACGCCAACCGATTTCGATTATTCTTTTTTAAGAGACAAATTATATTATAAATTCGTTATTTTTTTACTTTTTTGTGCAAATTAATTTGTTTTGGAAAAGTTTCCTCTTTCTTACACATATTACTTAACGCATGTACTCTGTCATACCTGTGGGAGATTCCTATGCCAAGATGTAAAATAAACATAGTGTATATCATACAAGATGCCAACAAAGGCTCTTTAGATTTAAGAAAATAATGATATCTCATAGCAAACTTGATTAATTTCAGTTTAATTTTTCGACATTCTTAATGGAAAACGGTTTTTTCTGAAGAAGTACTAATCTAACTCCATAAATAATGAAGGTGCTACAAAACATGTGCAATAAAAATATATTTGTTATAATTAATAAAAAATTATTACTGATATATGTATGATAGGTAATAAAAAATTATTATGACAGTATACATAGATAAAATACTAAAAAAATACGATGAAAATAGATATTCTATGTAAGGAAACAATAGCCAATTCAAATCATTCAAATACGACAAGTGTGTTTAATTTCACAATTAATACTGAATTCGGCGTTTTAATTTAGAAAAAAAAACTATTAACTGATAATAAATTTAGATTATCAAGATAACACTTATTGAGCCTTCCACAAAATGTAATTTTTAATTTTAATGGTGAAAAATTTTTAACCTTGCGATTTCTGCTTAGAAATCTGTAAAGGATTAAATAAACTTTAACACAAGAAAGTCATATTTGACCCATTGAGGCAACATAAGATTTGAACAAAAGACAATCTGTTGACTACTTTCCTATTAATTTTAGAGAATTTTAGATTAAATATTCAGGTAGTTTTACAAAATTTAATTCTCTTGAAAATGAGATAAACGTGAAACCCATAGTGTTTTCCGCTTGAACCAAAATTTATTAGTGATATTTAAATATTAAATTTTAATAACAAGCATATTGTAATAAATATACGTGAATTATTTTACTTGACACCTCCCATCAATTACTAAATATCAATATAAAATTTTCCGTTTAACAATTACAATTTACTTAATTATAAATCATGTTAAATCAAACGATAGATATATTTGATTAATTAACATTATAAGTAATAAATTTTAAATAATTTGCACGATAAGAGAATTAAATATATTAAATGAGCAAAATAAATTTAAAGACAATTATTTCCGTACTAGCAGTTACCCGCCTACTTGTACATTTTCTACTTTAAAGACAAAGACAAACACTTTTCAATTTTTTGGTTGATGAAATTTTTATATCATGTAAACAGTGTGATCATTTCAAAAGTATCCACCCTTAATTATTCTTGACCTGATGTGATTATTAGAGAATTTTAGGTTTCATTCCTTCACCCCACCCAACCCGATGTTTTAAAACAAATAGCCCTACCGTTCATTTGAAAGTTATAACAAACTTTATCATCAAAGTTTAATAATACCCAGAAAACAATCAATGAAACAATGGATTTGCCCACAGAGATAAATATTTCTTTAAAATACTGATTTTAACTGCAACATAATATTATTTTTGTAATTTACAAAACTGGACATATATACAATATCTATTGTAATTTTAATAATACATTATTATAAATTTATAACATATATTTAAATTTCATCGAAAATTCATAAAATTATAATAAAATGAGTATATATTTGTATAGCTTATGTAATTTCAGTGAAAATCTTTTAAATTTTATTGAGAAATGTTTAATGCATATTTGTATTAAATATCCCATAATATTATTATTACAACATATTGTAATAAAACAACTAATGGGTACCTTCCTCCAATGGAAACGATAGATTTATTTTTAATTAATAAATTTTTTGGCGAATTTTGCATTCCGTTTTCACCGAATTTATTTAGTTTTTGAAAAAGTTGTTTGTTGCTTTATAAAAAATAAAGTTATAGTACAAATTTCCCTCTTACTATACATTTCGTTTACCGGTTAAGAACATGAATTAACTTTGGCTCATCCGCCTACGTCATGTAACATCTAAAAAAACGTAAATTTCGCATTTTAACCCTCCAGACTCCTCTTTCTTTTGGGAATTCTGGGCAAATGCCAAAGGTCTCAGGGTGCATGCACGATCCGACTTTACTTTCTGAAAAATCATCATTAAATTACTTATACCGTATGAGCGACAAATTATATTATTCTGAAATTGCATGAAATGGTCACCGCGATTTGGTCTTGAAGTCTCTTTGGAACAAAGTTTTGATAGGCTGATTCAAAAAAAATTCCACAAGAATAAAATGTTATACCAAAAAGTACAATAGAAGTTCGTGTTTTATTTGCCGTTCTACTACTTTTGTTGGTCAGCATACTGTAAGAATTAAAAAAGAAAAAACCATCATAATATATAAAATATTGCAAAATCGCATAATGGATAATTATAGTTGCATCGGTATGCATATGCTAAATAATATGCAAAATTTAATAAATTATTGTGTCAGCAATCATAAAATAATGTAACTTAATGTAAAATTTTTACTTAACTATTCAATTTAAGCTCAAGTATTCAATTAATTGTTTTGGTATGGTATTGCTACACTTCAAAAAAAAATTAATTATCATTCAAATAATAATAATTTTTATAGGTAAGCAAATAATTTTATTATTGCTCAATCAATCATTTTATTTATGTTTAGGTTTCTGATAGAATATCATTATTTTCATCCCAAAAATTGAAATCAAACGCAATATATTTATAAGATTTATAAAATTATCATTTTTTCGAATATAGAGTATTGGCGATTTCGAAGTAGTTTTAGAATAGGTATTGGCAGTTTCAATTCAATAAAAACACCAATATATACACAGGTTGTAAAAAAATACCGATAGCCTAAGCAATGAAAAGTGAATTCTAAGTTTTAGACGGTTATACGTAGAGTAAAACCTTAAAAGAAAGTTGTTATAGTGTTTGGGATACCAGTTTTTTTTATATCCCGTATACATTTAAATTTAAACTGTCCTAATTTTTACTGTTCATATAAGTGACAAGATCCTCCACATCACATTGTTTAATGATGTACGCGCGTCGGGGTAACGTTCGATAAAAGGCTTTTGTTATATGTAGTTGGATTAAGTCTAAATCAATCCTTAAAATATTAAGGGATGTTGCCCGAATATTTAAATAAATAAATGACTTCAAAAGTAGACATATCTAACATTGGTCTTATGGGAAAACAGTAGATGGATGATATGTTTTCATAGATTTCTCCAAAACTAGTCTGTAGAAATTCAAAAAAAAAAAAACTATTAAAATTAAAGTTAATATCTTAATAAACAAAAAAACCGTGTGCCCGACTAATTCAGGATGTATGAGCATAGTAGTGGGGACACAAATTTAAAAAAATAAATATTTTCAATTTTGATGGTGAATTATGTTATAACTTGACAATATAAGACGAAAAGTAAGCCTAAAATTTTTCGATATCTGGAGTAATTTTTAAAATATCGAAAATTGAAAATATTTTTTAAATATTTAGCTTTCCATATTTCGAAAACTAAGGCAGATATCGAAAAATTGTATTTTTCTTCTACATTTATGAAATTATAACAAAATTCATCATCAAAGTTGAAAATAAGTCACAAATAATTTCAACCACAAGACTAAACTTGCCTTAACGTTGGTACCACTTTAAGGACCAAATTTTTCATCCAAAATGAGAAGTTGTGAAATTTTCAACGATGGGTAAATTTTATTTTCTGGACCTTTGTTTTATTATATAAATACAATTTTACATATACATATACAGAGTACTTAATTAAAAAATTTTCTTGTGCCACAAAGACATCCTGCCGATCGGTTCAACACGCAGAAAAAAATTGGTATGGGGCGACCAACACTGTCATTATGTAATATTTTAAAATTTTATTTTATTCAAACATCACGTAACAAAAAACCTTATGTTATTAATTAACATTTACAATTATTTAATCTAAATTCGCATTTGAAAATATTAGATCATCTTCACCTAATTTACAATTCAAATCATCAAGTTGGATGATATTTCATAAAACTACCAATAAAAACTATTATTATTATTATTATTATTATTATTGACTAATAAATACGTAGCGGCGACACGGTCACTGTGGACGGTAAATTAGTATAGGAGGCAATTATTATAGCTGGGTAATCATACAAACAGATAAATATAATTTAAATAGATATACAGCGTGGCTCTTATTAAACGACCACTTAAAAATCCATCTTTTAAACAAATGGTGTAAAAAAGAAGTCTAAGTTTATCCCGAGAAAAAACGTGGAGTTAGTTTCATTCTTTTAGTTTTTTTTTTAATTCAAAAAGTCTACGAAAACCTATGATGCCATCCATATGTGAGTCGTTCATTCCCCACCACTTCTTTGTGGACTTTTTGTGGAATATTTTTTGTCTGATTGATCAAAAAATTTGAATAGTTTGTTTTAAAATAAAAAAATTTATTTTTTACGTTGGACCGTTTTTGAAATAGGGGGCGCAGAAGATGGAGCGCTGAGCTATACGTACTTTAGTTGAGGTTCAATATTTATAAATATAAGGTATTAAATAATTATTTAAGAAGTATTTAATCGATAATTATTGAAAAATCGTATAATAGACAGGGTCAATCGGGAATCTCAGTCTATTATGCGGTTTTTTCCATAATTTTTCATTAAATACCACTTAAATAATTATTTAATACCTTATATTTATAAATACTGATCCAGCACTGAAATACGTTAAGCTGAGCGTACCATCTCTACGCCTTCTATTTCAAAAACGGTTCAACGTACAAAAAAAAAGTATCAGTCAAAATTTGTAGAAAATTTTATCTTAAACATTTTTTATAATAAATGTTAATACGATTGAAGCCAAAAGAAACGAGATATTCACAAAAAACATATTTTCGAGACCTTTGACCTTGAATGTCAAAGGACACGCACGCGTGACTATATGTGATTTTTGGGATAACATTTGTACTATCAAAATAAAGATTTGTACAGAAATTCAGCTTCTTGCGTGAGATTCCGAGGTTGACCACTTATTTTGACTAAGATGATCGGGTTATAAGTTATTATGGATTCTTAATATCCTGGCTGAAATCCACTTTAAGCAAGTTATAACAGATGTATAGTAGCATATAAGTAAGCATATTATAGCAGATATATTTTAAAGCATCGGTTATTGCATAGGAAAATTACTTTCCCTATGAGTAATCCAAGAGTGAGAGTTCCCAAGAGTGAATTTGGAAATTGTGAAAATTTTTTACAGTAGATATTTTCGGACATATGATCAAGAAAAATGTATAATGGTACTCTTATAGTAGACACAATGTATGTCAGCTGTTATTTAAGAGACCAAAGTTATTCGTTGAACTAAAATATGAAACACAAATCATTCATACAAACTCTTGTCCTCTCCATTTCAATTCACTAGATTCTATTATAAAATCTGTATTCTCCCACTTTACCTTTACCCACAATCTTTACTCTTTGCATCCAATCTGTCTACAATAAAATTCTATTTTCTTAAGACGAACTTGCTTCTATGTTTTAAATTATTCACTGTCAATACTTTATTTTTTTATATTAATTTTATATCGATATCGACTGAAGTGTTTATTGATTTGATCGAGTGGTGATAAAAGTGATTGTGTACTTGTGTGTATGTCGTATCAGTTTTATGGGAAAAGAAACTTCTAATTGATATCTGCTACTTTCTCTATTCAAATAAAAATTCTACATCCGGAAGAAATTGCATATAATTGCATAAAACAAACAGTATTTTAATTACTGCGACAATACATCTCAGGTTAGTATAATTAATTTTGTTATAAGATAGTTTAAGACACTAAAATGATTGATAAGTTGATCTTTTTGGACTATCCAACACTGTGGGAAAGCCGCTCATGATCCAGCGCAAAAATTGTTATACCACTTTTTCTAAGATCTTAATATAAAATCCCAGGACCTCAACCTAGGCTCTAGGTGATGGAACCTACGTTTTGACCGATTTAAAATTGAAGCTCAAATAACTAAACTAAATTTTATTTTCTCACCAAATTCAAACAACTTTTACGTTTAAACAAAATACTTATTAATGAACTGACGTAAAATGTTTTTTTTAAATTGTGACAGCACTACATTTTCGAGTACCTAAATTGATACGAAAATAGTAGTTGGTATGAAGATTGTTAATCAATCAAGAATTCTTACACTTAAATTTCAGGTTGATTACTTGTCAGACAAAAGTGTTCTTATCTTATTACATTGTAAGCACGATATGCAATTTTGAATGATTTTTCACAAATTGCAATTTAATTTTTTACTATAAATCAATTTATGAAGAACTTTGTTAAACAATTTTTATTGCTGATAAAGTTCACATAACATGAAATTTTTTTGCAGTTATTTTGTCATACCACGGTCCAATTATAGAATATATTTGGCTATCATAGGTTATTACCTTATGTGTAATTTCAGTATTTAACGTACTAGCGAATTTCCGAAGGAAATGGAGCTATTGCTCTCATACTGATGATGGAATTTTGAAAAAATTTCTTCAAAATGTTCACCGATCCTACCTAGCAGATGTCAAAAATGACCATCGTTAAAATTTTATATTGATAAAATCACAATAGCTAATTTTTGCTTGAATCTGGTCAAAAAGTATTTTTTCTCTAAAGGTCGCAATTTAAGTCCAATTTGAATAAAATAAATAAAATTTGGTGTCAAGAATTTTTGGTATTTGAAAGATCCAATTCCTTAATGAGAATAATAGACAGATAAACAATGTTGATTTGCGTCCAAATATGACGTCACTGAATTGCGAAGAGAATTCAAATAGAATAATAAGGTATAATATTTATAAACACGTGTCCATATCCGCTCTAGCGGTCACAATTGAATGTTTGACATTTAACCTTGTTTTCGTAATAGAAAAGATAAGTTTATCCACAAACAAAATCGTATTGTAAATAGAGTGCGAGTTAGAGGAGTTAGAGAATGGGTTAATTCTATAAATTTGGACGTAATATCGATGGTTTCTATATAAGTAACATATCCAGTTTCGTAAGTGACATTAAAAATGTATTTTATTAAAAATTTGGCTTCAGATTTTTAGGTATCATTTATTAAATGAAATTAAAGTCGACAACCTTAACCCCTCTAAGTCATCAACTTCAATAATTTCTTTAAAACAATTTCAAGGACCCTTTATTAAGAAATTTCTAATCAGTATTATAATTAATTAAACTTTATTCAATATTATTAATTTATATAATACTTTCAAAAATAAAAAGTTTATAAATTAAAGTTAATTTAAATATTATACAATAATCACCTCTAGGGTGTTCATTAAACATTATTTTTATATAAAACTGTAAAAAAATAACATTTTTATGCAAATTAACTTGTAGGATAATTGAAATAATTAACAAACGGTTTTGGAAAAATGTCAACTTTTTCCTTTGTTAATTAAGGATATTCGATTGGCAATGAAAAACTCATGGGAAGTAATTTGTATTTTTAAGCAAAGTTTTTAAAAAATCTTTCAGTATTTATTTAATAATAAAATCTGTATATAATGGAGAAAAATGGATTTCTGCAGAATAAGCAAGAAACCTTGAGAAGTCGAAACATTTATAGATCTCTATTTTATTTCTTGTATTAGGTTCAATATACAAGACTCGAGACGGAGTATGACCTCACATTTCTTTAACTCTTCTTACACATTTTGTAATCTTTTTAGAATTCCTTTTATAATTTAGAGCTATAAGGAGAGAAGTGAAAAACTTGAGCAAATGGCTAAACTACATAAGCTAGAAAGAATGAAAAAAAATTATTAAGCGGAAAGCGAGAAAAAATTTACAGTCCTTTGAACTCTCGCTTAGCCAGAACGTATCCAAATAGCCATAAGTATATTAAAAGAAACGTTGCAGGCACACAATAGGCAGAAATGTTTTTGTAAGTCCGATTTAAGCACAAAAATTACCTGCCTCGTACGAATGTATACTAATTTTAATATTTATTCCAGCTTACTACTGTTGTATCGAATAAACTTAAAGTAAGCTAATTACATAAAAATAAACTTATATGTAAAAAAAAATATATTTGTTCATTGCACATTATAAAATTTAGATCAAAGATTTTGAAGGTCAAATTAATCAGAATTTAAATACGAGTTAGCCCTGAGATGATTACTGCTAGTAGTGTTGGATTGTATGATTCTTACTTAGAATTTTAACTCATCAAAAAGCAATCATTTTTTTACAATTCTTTTCGTTAGTTTCTTACTAATATGATGATGATGTTATATGAAGAGTTCAAGTCGTCTTATCTTTCAGTATTATTTCGGGCGAAGAGACAAATCCTACTTATCAAATTAAGCCGAGAATTATAATTAAGATAATGTGGTTTCAATACTGTAGATAGATGTATACGTATGCGATAATATAAAGTACGGAAATCTTTTTTACATCACTAGCAAGAATAAGTAAGACGTAAAGTAACTTCTACGATGCTTTGCGAAAGCAATTTATTAAGAAATTGCATCCTTACACTAGACCAGCAAATACTTGGTGCATCAACTGCCTAAGCTTTCTTAAACTGGCACACGGCAAGAATGAAAGGCGTTTACAATGCTGGTATGGTACAGAGACAGATACTATAAAATATATGTTAGCATAAGTAATATTACAGTATTAAATAGGGTTATCCACCAGAAATATTGTGATATCGCAAACCAGTATGAGCCTGAATAAGATACTATTGTAACGTATAAACCAATTTTTAAAATTTAGGACAAAAGCCTATTACGCACGAGTTAGTTTTATAAAACTCCCCAAGGCTTCAACTATTCCTTTATCTTTTCACAAACCGTAACTTCAATTATTTTTCACTATTATAACGTGGTACTAATCTTGAAGGAATACGCAAATATTCGATTTATTTACAATTATTATGACATTTTCATATGAGATTTTGATAAAACGTAAAATTTTAGAACTCTCCAAGGTTCTATTTTCTGTAAATAAGTCAAGTATTTATAATTCTTTATATAATCAAAAAAAAAAAAAAAAATCACCATGGTCATTTTTAATAATAAAATTTTAAAATTTTTTTTCTTATCAATATATTTTATCTGCAATATTAATCTAATGCACACATTATAGTTCCCCGTGTTAATTTTTCAAAGGGAATATTCAAATTATTCGCTTGATTCATTGCATTCATTAAAAAATAAAAGCTGTCATTTATTAATTAATTTAATTAAAGTTTTAATTAAAAATTGCATTCGTGTGTAAATGTGACCACACAGAAACATTTCAAGGTCAAAAACGTTATCAAAGAAACCAACATTTACTAGTTTTAATAACAAGATTAAAATTTCCGCTGATATAATATGTAAAAATTTTCAAAGAAATTTTGTACAAATTATCAAACAAAATTTGTCACAGTTTTTTGTGTACTTTTAAGAAAGTAGACGTAATGGAAGCGTAACGAAATGGGGGGCAGCATATAGTAGTACAAGGGAATTTTTCCCACGCAATTTTTTTCTCATTATTTGTTTCTAAAAAAGCATTAAGTTCTTCAAAGATTGTGTTTAATTGGGCAAGCACGTTTTACGAAACCAACTTTGAAGAACTATAGATGTTATTGGGTATTTAAAAGATAGTTTTACAAAAAGAGCCAAATGTGTCATATTTTGATGGTGAACTTCACTTTTTGCATAAATATAAATCGGTTGTGTATAGGCAATATACTTACATTAGATGAAATCATCGATATAAGGTGAGGATGGTTTTGTGCAAAACATTAATTTTCTTTTAAAAAGTTGATCCCAATGTTTAATCCAAATTTTATTTTTATCTTACGTAAGATTTATATTTTTGTCGGCAAAAATTAGAATAAATTGAACTCCACCCTCCCTTAGCCATCTTTTGACTCTTTTGAAGCAATTATCTGACTTTTTGTAATAAAAAGATTCGCAATTTAAAAATTCTTCGATTTGCACTATAGAAATTTAACTGATTTGGCTTTCTTATTTATTTTTTCCTCGTCTTTACAAAACAATAAAGGCCATAAACTTTGTCGTTAAATAATCTACACATTAATAAAATAACAAATCTTAACTTCTAGGTCAGTTTTATTTAAATGTTATTGCCGTGAGATTTTCAATATGATACTTTCTTAAAGTTTTATTTGTTTAATTTTTAATGGAATTAATTATTTTATTATTTGAAATATTTGTTTTATTACTTGAGTACATACTCTTAAAATACAATTGAAGATACTGTTGAAAATTGATTGACCTGTAAACCTAATAATAAATATAAAAATATAAAATTAAGTAGAAAATAACTTTTTTTTTTATGTTATCTGCGGTTTTGAGTTGCTTTTTTTAAAATAATAATTATTATAAGAATCTTTTCACTCTTTTGTAATTGTGAATTTTTTAAATTATTGAAATATTCAATCTACACAAACAGTTATATAACACAAAACGAGAATAAAAAGTTTTGTAACAAGATTTGAACAGACATACAGTGGCTATACAAAAACTTCTTATGGGTAAAAGAAACCATTTTACTCAAAAAAGTTTTTTATAAAAATTACCGGTGAAAAAAAAATTATTGCAAGAAAAAACGTTGTATGCATAAATTTCTGACACAAAAATTGTGATAAAGCTGTTAACAGACGTAGATGAAACATTTTTTTTTACAAAACATTTTGTTAAAACAGTACACTGAAAAAAAATTAAAATAATGACAACCTCATCTTGAAGTTGTCATTATTATAGGCCGTTTCATATTGACATAAAGTGAAAACACTTCCAAGCAATTTCCTAGTGATTGGAACAAGTACAGCTAAATATTTGAATTTACAATAGAATGGGGTTGAATTTAAAATATGAATTCATTGATACAAAATCACTGAAGTTGAATAAACAAAAGCATTACTTCTATGAAAGAGCTTGATTTTGGTTTAGTCATAAATTTTTTTTTAATATAAACAAAATTGTACGTAGTTGGAATATATTATTGTGTAAATAAAGCAAATTGATGAATTAAAAGAAAATTTTTGTTTGTTTGCTTTAAATAGAGGATTTGGTTACTATGAACACATTTATGTCATGTCTAGTCTAATTGAGATTGTGTCAACTACATGAAGATTGTTGTTACTAACTTACAGAAAGGTTGAAATAAACTTATTGATCATTTTTATAATATATAGCATGTTTTTTGGTATATATATATAGCAAGCATCGTTACCACAGTTGATATAGCGGTAGACCTAAGACACTAAAATCAATAGTAAACCATATGTCGCTGGTTCAAAAGACTCGAATAATTTTTTTTTTTTTAATAAACATGATAAACCTGCTCATGTGGTTGTGACAATCACATAAGTATTTTGTTATAATACTTAGTGGTAGAACCAATCAAACAACAATATTTGAAATTTGTTAGACAGTATATTACTTCCATACAAACAACTCATGCGTTTGTGTCAACTTCACCACTCAACCCGTACTGTAGTTGTATCACATTCGTGGTCCCATTCGCCATATTTGATGTCGCGATGAGGCAACCTCATATCGGTTGGTATTAAGAATTTTTTTCCCAGTATAAGAAACAAAAGCTTAATCGATTCTTGTTTCTTAAATTCATTAGATTTTAATTTATACTGAGTGTTGCAACAGCTAATTATGTTAGTTGTTATAACATTATTTTGCATACCATACCATAACGATTATTTTTAAGGGATTGAATAATTATATGATATGAGTCAAGTACTATTATAAATAATAGAAAAATTAACCCTTTAATCAGTAAATCCGCGTTACTCGTAAATTGCGTAACAGAAAATAGACGCTAGCATCTATTATTCTATTATCGGACATAGCCTTGTCAAAACTAAGCGTGTGTATTCAAATAATTATATGATAGAAATAGCAAAGTTTCGAAATTATGACAACAATAGAAAGATTAAAGTTCATTATGTATATTTTTATAACACATTTCTCTTATCAACAATGCTATTGATTATACTATTATAAGTGAACAGAAAGAACTTTGGAACTTTTAAAAATCATAAATATTTCATCCACAAATGATTTTTTATTATATCATGTAAAATTGCGTTTCTACTTACTTTAAAAAGTTTAAGTATTTAAAGAAATTACTACCATATATATAACAATGCAATTTAATGTAACATGATTTAATGTAACAAGCCATTCATGTGAGTGCGACACTGATGATCCATTCTGCTAGAATAGTATAAGGACAAAAAACTTAAGTATGTTTTTAGTTTAACTTTTCGCGGATGATGAAAATAAATTTCATACTGCAATCTTATTTATTTAATTGTAACAAAAATGTGAAGCTTCGAAGCTAAACACGCCCTATCTATGCAAAAAGTATTGGGATCAATACCCTACAAAACTATTGTTAATGTTAAACAAAATAAGACATTCTACATTTTCAGTTTCAATATAAAAAGAAAAACTTCAAGTTTTATTTTTCTCCTTCCCACCAATGCTCCAATTTCTACATACCACTTTTGTCTTTTCAGCACGCCTGCATATCTTTATATTATAACGTAACGATTGGCGCAAATCCGAGATTATTATCACCTGTCATTCACGAGAAATCGTAAATGAAAAAATGTCTACGAACGAAGGAATACAGAGACATCAATCTAAAAGTAATGTTAGTATATTTATTTCTTTGACTATCAAACATGACATGTTGAAGCTTTTAATTTGGATATAGGGACACATTACAATAACTTCCTTATACTGGGAAGTTAAAAAGCGTGGGGTGCTCTAAAACCTTCGTTTCACGACGAGAATACAATTAAGGAGCTCCCCAAATTTAAAATTAATTTTTTATTGTTCTGATTGTTGATTTCTTACTTTTTTTCAAATGCTAATTTTTCCTTTATAATTATTACTAGTACTGTTATTATAATACATTATTTCACACCAATTAAATTTTTACTGTTTTATCATCAAAAATACATACATTTTTAAAGTTTCAAATCAAAAAAAAAAAATTAAAAACGGGTAAAAAATAAGTTGTTTATATTTTTACTTTTTATAATACTAAGTAAGATTTCAGGTCAAGTTGCTTAAAAATAGAATGACTTATTTATTTTCTTAGAAAATTTTATTTTACATTAGCGAAAATTATAAACTAATTTATTGTTGGTTCAATTGATAACATTTGAGGCCTTGAGATGATCATCAGATGAATTTCATGCTAATTTTTATGATAATTTTGCATAATTTCTCAAAAAATATTTGCATCTTAAATCAGCGAAAAATTCAACAAATTCATTATTAATTTTAGGGTTATTCTATTGATAACATATAATATTCAACAACTTTGAAATGATATTCTGAGATCAAATTCAATTTGCTTATTCTACGTTTATTTACATTTTCGAAAAGAAAAAAACCAAAGAGAAAACTCTTCCAAACTGTCCTAAATAATTTTGCTAATTTAAAGAGTGTGAAAAATTATAACAGCTGGACTTCAGCAAATGATTATAATAGATAACGATAAAATAATGATAATTTCTCAATACACTTTTAGCCATCAGGAGAGTCTTTTTTTAAATACAGGATCTTCAAATTTTCGAATAAAAGAATATTTTTGTGAATATTGCTCAAATGGCTGTTAAAATTTACAATATGATCTAAAGATCCTTCGTGATTTAGCTTATGGTGGAGACTTAAAAGTGCAATAACTCTGTCTCAAAAAATATCTTACGCCACTGACTTCGTTAAAATCTAATGTAATGATGTCAGTAGCGTAAAAGATTTTTGGTTATACTGTCATTTTTTTCTAAAATTCAACAAATCTAAAAGGAGGGTTTCCCGGCTACGAGAGTATTGAGAAATTATCATTATTTCAACGCTATAGCTACCATTTGCTGAAGTCCTTCAGCAAATACTCTGAACCACCCTGTATAATATACTCGCATATGCTGTACATTAAAACACCGTTTTAAAAGAAATACAACACAAATATTTTATTGAAAGATTTTGATGTATATGCACTCATTTGATGTATATTAAAAAAATTAATATACAGAAATCAATATTGATTTCATATTAATTACATACCATTTATGAAGAAATGATATTGCATTTATTTTTTACTACAATTGAAGAGCAATGAACTTTTTAACTAATATAAATACTTAAATAATATAATATTAATAAAATGATAACTTGTTCAGTTGTACAGTTTTCTTAATTAATTTTTTAGTCATGTTTTTTTTAAGACTGTTATGGAAGAACTTTTTGTTAAATAACAAATAGAAAGTACTCTTTTAGCGAATTTCTTTCTCAAGGAAAATGAGCTATTTCGTTTGTACCGATGTTGGAATTTTTTCAAGTGTTTACTCACTCTAGCTAGTGGATGGCGAAAATGACCTTAAATTTTATATGTGCCATAAGCATGTTTGTTTGTTTGTTTGTTTATTACCCTTTCACGCTTAAACTAGCGAATCGTTTTTAATGAAACTGTACAGCAATATAGCTGATATATCATAATAACACATGAACTATAATTTATAAAGATATATTTAAAAAAATATAAAAATTTAATTTAATTTGACATTTGACATTACCATAAATTACAAATTTCTGTAAAAATAGTCAATATAAAATATTTCAGGGCCATCTTCTCTGATATACTCAATGAATAATTACTATTATACATTTAAAAAAATAGAAAACCATACATATATTTTACCTGTGTAAAACAATCCTTACCACTACTTCGAGTGTTATAGAAAGGGGATAAGCGAGAGCAATCTTTATCAATCTTTACATTTAAACCCAGCGAAGCGGGTGGGTATCACTCTAGTAGCATATAATTTCCTTTTACAAACATATTGGTATTGAGAAAATAAAATTGATGACATCAAGCAGCAAATATGTTATAAGCAAGCTTGAACCAACTTGACCACTAAATGTGGACTATGTTTTTTATTATACAATTCATTTATACTTTCGAACAGTTTTGTTGTAAATTACTATGGTTTACATAATATCCATCTATTTATGTATCGTAGTCCTATTTTAAGACAGCGGTTTGTCGCATAATAAAATGATTTTCGCGTTATATTTATGCATTAGCATTTTGAACTTTGAAAACCAAAGGATTTCTTATATTTTTTAAAGAAATTTATAATTAATAATTTTTGAAATATCCGAGTGACTATTGTATTTTTAATTATTCTTTTATGAGAATTCGCTTAGTTTGCGTGGTTTCTATGAACAATTTTTTTTATACACGTATATGTAATCAAAAAAAAAAAAATTTTTTTACCCAGTTAATAAATATTATAAATTATGATTACTTACAAACTTTCTTCTTGTTAAAGAAACAATGAGTTAATTATGTCAAAAAATAAAAAATATTTTTAAATATGTATTTTATTGTTTAATAAATAATTTTTTTTTTTTTACTTTTATGTGATAAAAAAAAAAAAGATGACCATGACTTATGAATTGGATTATCAATTAATTTATTACGTAATTTTCTAAGTTTAGTAAAATTTTCTGATTAATTTAGTATTTGGAATATATAACACGTATAACTTAACGTTGATAAATATGGCAGCCGAATTGTCAACTATAAGGTAATCAAAATAAATTGTGCAACGGCGGCCCGGTTAGGTTAAAATCACACAACTAAATCTTTTTTTTCGTAAATTTTTCCATATTCGATTCAATTGTACCTCCTTTTATTAAATGGAATTGCGATTTCTATCGATGGCAAAATTCCGTTTAAATATCTTTCTTACTTGTTTCTAAAAGAGTCAATTTTAAAACTATTCTTTTGATTTGCGATTTTCTGATATTTATCAAAATATGCCCTACTTTAGAAATTCATAAAGTTGAAAGCCAGGCTGAAGTAAATCTTAGTGAGCCATTTTTGCATTTTTCTCTTAGAATCTTGGTCAAATGATCGAAATTTTTGGAAACTATTAATACTTAACATTAATTTTTATGGCAGGCTTTAATTTTCAAAAAAACAGCAATGGTCAACGGAATGACTAGACCATAAAATGAGTGGCCTATCTTTTATAAGACATTTTGAACAGTATTGATATAAGTTACTATGGTTTCTTAATATCCAACTATTTATTCAACGCCTGCTACAAGTAATTTTAAGCCAGTTATCGTATAGTTCTATTTAAAGGCTCCTGGTTGTTACATGGTATGGTTAAAATAATTTCCCCAAAAGATTCTTTGTTTCCCAAGTACGTATAAGAGAAATCATTAAAGGTAATTTTTTATAGTTAGATTGCTAAAGTTCAAAAGTAAAATTTTATCGATATATGTCAAAAAATATAACAAAACATTTTATTATCATGAACACATTGACTTTTTTTTTATGTTAAAAAGATTTAAATAATTGTTTATCACAAAATATTTTTAATTGGATTAATCTATCAGCTGTACAAAAGTTCAATGTTTACCGAGTTTCATGTTTATTTATAATGATTTTTCAATAGAATCACTCAGATACTTCACTTCTCTATTGGTTTTATTCCTAACAATAAAATTTAGAAATCATATAAAAATTTAAAAAATATCGGTGTTAATTAAGGCTAATGAAATATTGACAATAATACTAAAATAAAAATGACGTCCTCGACTTAAAATCAGGTCTGATTGATTCGTTTGTAGAATCGTAGTTCCTAAAGCAATGAACTTAGTTAAATTTTTTTTATTGAAAATACAATTTGATTTAGAGTGTTCTTAGCTATGTTTCAAGAAAAGCTACTCAGTCGTTTGAAGATCATCGTCAACTTTCTAGTTGCTTCGAAAACTCTAATCTCGCACTTAAAACGTAGCATGAACGTTTTCGTTGTTTTCGCTCATTAGTACAATAAAACTAAATATCTAAAAGGAACAAATTGATGCATCTTTGAAATTTTCCTCAGTTGTTTATTAGGTTGTTAAAACATTGTACCCAAAAATCGGCCACTCAGGAAGAGGGGGTGATTAATCTCCTCTTTTGAGGAGAAGTGGGTTGTTTTAATCAGTGTTTTACAAATTATGAAAAAACTTGGAGGCAGATAAAAAAAAAGTTCGAATTAGAATTTTAGCTGATTTAATTTTACACATTTTTTTTTCGACTTTCTAGCTTCAAAATAAACCGACATATGCAAACTTTAAAATGGAAATTCATTCAACCAAATGAAAAATGATACCTCTTGTAAACCGTTAGTGATAGAACAATAGTTTAAATGTAAAAGTTATTCCTTATAAAAAATTTAACAACATTTGTTTGAATCATTCTTTCGTAAACATCATTGTTTACCCGTGAGGGCGCAACTTAGGAAAAAACTTTGTTGTCCATTTTCTCCAAAACTCTAAAAGATAGCGAGTTGAAAATTTTCAGGTAACTTCAACTAGTGGTCTTTTCACGTAAATATTTAATATATATTTTTTCCAAAGAAAATTTTAAATATAAAAATATAAAGTCATATATTTATAAAAACAAGGTACTAAAATTCTATTTTTAAGTGAATTTTATCTCATGGACGTATAAATATAATAAAATTTCACAAATTCGTGTAAAATTATACTTTTCAAATAGGTGCCAGAAATTATTTTAGTATAATAAATTCACCCACCTACAATTACATAAACAAAAATATTGAAAATTCCTCAAATAGCTTACGTACCATAAAACCTTACTTCAATTCCTTTCTGAGCGACTAAACTAAACCGTGAATTTCTCAGAAACTACTTAAAAATAAAAAAATACCAGGCTATTAGAAATTTAAATTGATTCAATTGTACCAAATTACACAACAATTGCATTTTTTTCGCGGAATAAAAAATTTAAAAACCAAAAAACTGATTTTTGCGTTTTACTCAAAAAATTTGAGGTTATGTTAAAAAATGGTACGAAAAGTTCTAGATTTTTTTGCTGTCTAGAACTATTATATTTAACTTTTTTGATCGGACGATTATTTACACCGCAAATCGCAAAAAACCGTTTGCCACTCCTTTAAGCCGCCACCCCTCTTCACCGGCAACCATTCAGCTGTTGGATTTTTTACTCAATATTTGTAACCCCTTTATCGACCTTTTCCTGTCGAATTTGCCCTGTAATGAAATATTTTATAAATTGACTACTTTTTCAGATAGTACGCTTAGTCTAATAAGCATCAGGAGGATATATTCAGAAAATTCAATTATTTGAAATTTGCATGTCCTTGATAATAACAATATTTTAGTAAATTAAAAGAAAAAATAATGCACTTAATAACAAATATTATTAATAATAATTGTTTTTATACAAGAATAATAATTTTTATATAATTATGATTAATAAATAATTCTTTTTTGTCATAACACACTAACTAGGTTAGGTTAAGAAAGGTCTGATTACATACTGTTAAGAATATAAATAAAATTGGTCATATGGAACATAACACGTAGAAATGGTATAAATAACATATAAATATCATATAATATTTACGTAACTGACGTAATATGAGTTTGTTATTATTATTTTGTGTATGGTGATAACCATTAATGATGTTGATAACTTCTTTTACATTATCAAACACACAAAATATGTACTCATGTTTCCTGATTTCAGATTTACACTCCATTGCACCAACATCAAAATATCGTATTTTATTTGAAACTATTATTTTTTAATTCACTATCAAATTTTACTGCCTTAATTTAAAATGATTGCAAAACTTCAGTTTTCTAATTTCACATAAAAAATTAACGTCTAGATATAATTTGTATAAAATTAAAGTAAAATTGTGCAAGAAAAGAAAATCGGGTTACCTCCACCACCGTGTTACCTTTTTTCTGAAATTATAAAACAATATTATTCTGCTAACACGGACTAACAAAAAAATTTAACTCGTTGTCACAGCAACGGTCGGCTTTTTTTGTAGATAACATTCAAAAACTTATTTACATTCACTAATATTATGTATGTATGAATTCAGAGATACTGCACAGAAAGAATGGTTTTCTTGGCTTACGACTTACTTTCATTTGAAAAAGAGAGTAAAAGTTCACTTAAAAGTTGTAAACTTCCATTTTATTAAGGTAGTTCACATAAAAACATGCTCTTATATTCGTGAATTATTTTTGACAGTAGTGCACAACACTAAGACATTGTATGCATACATACACTCAATACATACACACAATTGCCAATTTAAGTGGTTTGTTTTCTTATCTTTTCAACAAAACAGGAAAAAATCGATAAATTAGTTAAAATAAGTTAATGTTTCAATAGGTTCTTTAAAAAAAAAAAAAATGGTAAGAAAAGTTTACAAGCTTTTTCATCTACCACGTTGTCTGTCTGTAATCAAATGTTGCAAGTCAAATTAGATCCACTTCCCGGTTTCCGATTAATGCTATTGAATTCCCAAGACAAGCCATTTCACGATTATACTACCTTAAGTGCCGGACAAATCATTTTTGGTTTTATTATTCAAATATCTTCCTATAAGAATAACAAAAAACACATATCTGTCAAAGTGAAGCATGTGTGCGTGATTAAAAAGTTTCCAAGCCACGGGAAAGAGAACATCTCATTTACAAGATTTTCTTGGATAAAATAGCATATTACACATCTAGAGAGCAAAAGTAAAGAATGTATCAGATTTCATTTTCATTACCGCCCGAGGTAAGCCTAAGGGTGACAAACATGAGAACTGAATCATTTTTTACTTGCTGTCGTGGTGTGTACAATGTTCTGCTCGATGGAGACTAAAAGCGGCAACTTCGTTTAGCACAGGGAGGACGGCAAATGTTGACACTGTTCGCCCGTAAAGGAGAACCATATATTAATGGCTTGTAAAAAAAGGTGTTGGATACAGCAGCATATATATATAAGAGAAAATTTATCTTACAATTTTGACAGTCACATCTATTTTGATTTTACTTTGTCTTACGTTAATAAAAACAAATTAAATTATGTTAATCAACATTATAAATAATATTAGATCATAACCTTTCAAATATTCAGAGCAAAAAAAACTTTCTATTCAAAAGATTAAACTAAACTTCGCACGGCTGTGTAAAATATTTCTTACCATTAGATAATTCCTATTAATGAATATGTAAATAAGTATTAATTATATAATTAAATTAATACATTCAATTCAAATGAATCATTCATAAATCCAAGAAGTCAATTGTTTGATTAACTATTGAACTTCTTGTCAACCAGAAGAGACAGCAACAGATAAATTCATATTTCAAGGTGAAGTATGAATTTCATCATTTGAAGAAAAAAACATTAAATAAAAAAATACACTTCAATTTAATTTTGAAGTAAAGTAATTGCACAAAAAATAATTAAACCTTGAACTCTCTTATAAAAGTAAATGGAATCGTGTGGTCTGAATAAAATGTTCTTGAAGATACATCATATACACGTCAATTTCGTGGAAAAAATTAGAAGACAAGCGTTTGTCTACCTTTAATTACCATAGATGATGTAAATACGATTATAATTTTTTTGTTAGATTATAAAGTTTAATAACCAATGCTTGAAAACTTAATCAAGGCAAAAACATTCACTAATTTAAACGCACTTGGATTTTAAAATTTTTTGGAAACTGATAATCAAAAAAAGTAGTTAAGATGAAAACACTCGGATTGGCTAAAAGAAAAACTTATGAAAATAAATAAAAGTATAAAAAACCAAAAAAACATGGCTTTGTAACTGACTGAGCTAAAAAGTACAAAATTATTTCTATAAGTTCAAAAAAATCGTTTTATCGTAAAAAAGTGTGGGGTTCAAGATTTGAATTATTGTACATATTATATTGATAGATATGGGTAAAAGTAAAGTCATAATAAACTATCTTACAAAGCACCCCACGCTTTTTTATGATAAAAAAATGATTTTTTTGAACTTTGAATTATACTTTTTAGTTCAGCTAGTTACGTGTTTTTCTCTTTTTTAAAACTATTATTCATTTTGTGTTTTTGAGTATTTAAAGCTATTACTTATTCATCAAAAATTCAGTATAAATATGGTGGGAGCGCAAATAAATCATGGAAATCGTTAATCCTGTAGAACCTAATCAGATTCTAAATTACTGTATTGACGGTATTGACCGGAAACGGTTTGAAGGGAGTAAAAATCACGCTCAAACATTCCGTTACATTGATAGAAAAGGTATTTCTAAAACGAACGTTAAAATCGTCTGTCAGTCCTTAAAAACGTGGCAATAAACATGGATTAATCGAAATTTACAGATTTTTCGCGAAATTTTTATATTTTATTGAACCTTTCATAGTCCAAGAAGCAATCGGTTAGGTCGTTAAATGGAGTGTCTATCATATTTACCAAAATAATCAACTTAGAGAAATCTGCTGAAAGTTGTGAAATTTGATTTTCTACAACTTAGCGCATTATAAAAATTTAAATTTGACATTAACTTTTAACTTTTGACTTTTAACAAAAGTAACGAATGCCTATTCTGTTGAAGGTATATAAGATTCAAAAACAACTTTCTTCCAAGTTTTATCTTTCATATCACTTTGCTCTTCTAATAGAGTAGTTCTGGTACACCCTGTATTTTAATGTCATTTAAAATTTGCAAAACTACCTAACGAATATTTTCAGTGGCACTAATAATAAATTGTAACAAGTATTGAATGTGATACTGAGGATTAATGTTCTACAAATAGAAATACCCCCGCACAAATAAAACTATTTCAACATGCGTGTATTAAGAATAGAATATAATTAACTAGTTAAAGTAATCGCAATGTACATTCATAAAGATAGCCTCAAACATAATACACAATAATTATTTAATAATCATCATGATCGTATGATAAATTTAGATCTATTTAAGATACATATAATACTTGAGATCAGTGACATTCTATTTTATAGTTCAACTTTGCCGCAAAGTTAAGAAGTAGAAAATGAATCGTTTTACTAGACATAAAATCATTCGATCTTGCTAATAAGCACATGACTGATTTGAATCTTCCGTAACGATTATCGATTTCTTTCCAATAGGAGATCGGGCAAAATTTTTTTTATCACTTCAGTTGAAGAATTCTCACTTCACGAATAGAAAAGTGAATTATAACATAATTCACCACCGAAATTGAAAATATATATTTTTTTTTACATTTTACACAACAGGTTTTTCCCACAGACTAGTTTTGGAGAAATTTATGAAAACATCATCCAACTACACTTTTCTTATAAGACTAATGTCAAATATACCTACTTTTGAAGTAATTTATTTATTTGAATAATCGGGCAAACCCTTCCTCCACACCAATAAAATTTTCAAAATTGATTTAGATTTAGTAAAACTTCATATAAAAAAAATCAAGCCTTTTATCCAAAATTGCCGTGGCGCTCGTACAGAACCTTAACAAGTTGATTTTAAAAAAAAAATTATTTCATTGTTGACTAGTAGAAAATTCGTTATTGGTTTTAGTTCTGAGGGTCAACGCTTGGGCTAAATACACGTTATCTATTTGACTAAATTTGTTTACGATCGCAATAAATGTATCGTAAATACAATTTAAAATTTAACAACTTAAATTATTTATATGATTCTATTGTACATCACGTGCACGGCCACGTTTAAACAAATTAGAATATGCAGTATAAATGTTTGTATTAACAATTTCCTTTTAACACGAACGGTAGGGTTAAAATTGATTATATTTACAGAAATTAATGCTATTATCAATCAAGTTTACACGTCATTTATGCATCAAAGTCTAACAAATATATTGGGATATAAATATTTATAGAAATTTCAATAATCTTCCTTTTTACGTCTATATGATTTATACCTTATGTTACGCCTAAAAATTACAACCTTGGGCATGGTCCGATCCAACATGTTATAATATACAGTTATTTGGATAACTCTATAAGACCAGAGGTATTCCGAAGACTGTGATTATATGGAACAATTCATTTTAATTTATAAATAAAATAAAACACTGAAAAAGACCATTGGAATCTATATATTATTTAAGCGAAACTTGAAGTTTATACGTCCTTGGTTGTATTTTTCTTATTTCCTATTCCGTTTTCGAAATTTAAAGCTGAAAGCTTTTAAAAATACCACCTGTATAATCGTACAAAGTCAAAACTATCACATGAATAATAAAAAAAAAAAAACCAAGAAAAACGGTGAATGCTCCTCTTTAACTATTCTCATAAATATTTAATTTCAGTTGAAAATTATACACAGGGTATATAAATAGTTGACAAAAGTCAATTGTCCCATAAACTTATTTACAATTTTATAATTATGTCCTTTATTCAAAATGAAAAGTACATTTATGGGTGAATAAAATGCGTGGGTAGATTACATTTTGAACGTGCCTCCAACATTTTGTAAAAATTGTTATGTTCAAAGTTTGAAATAGTAAATTATAAAATTGTTCATAATAAATTAATCAATGTTTACATTTGATTATTAATTTGTTTTTATTGATTTGATAAAAGTATTTTATTTTTATGTGCATTAAGAGTGAGAGGAATGCGAATAATATTTGTCAACCACTAAAATTGAGTTCATTGAATAAGATTCAATTAAATTAATTAAAATGATACAACACGACATGTTCTCTCTCAATCATTCAATCAAGTGAAAATAATAGGCTTGCCACCTCTCCAGGTTTTATCGGGAGACACCAGAAATCGTGTAGTATCCCGACTACCGAAATCAGCATAAATCCTTCAGAATTCAAAAATAAAAAATTTTTGATTATTATACCATGTATATGAAATATACATAGTATATTAAGTTTAATCCCAAGTTTGTAACGATAAAAAATATTGATGCTACGAAAAAAATTTTGGTTTAGGTGTTCATAGAATCACCTAATTAGTCCATTTCCGTATGTCTGTCTGTCTGTCGTCTGTCCGTCTGTCATCACGATTACTCAAAAACGAAAAGAAATATCAAGCTGAAATTTTTATAGTGTGCTTAAGACGTAAAAAGTGAGGTCGAGTTCGTAAATGAGCAACTTAGGTCAATTATCTAGTATAAGACTCGATATTAGTTGTTGTAATTTGGTCAGGTAAAAAGTTCTTTCAGATATTTTGCATCCTACTTTTACATCAAAAATATTCTTAAGTATCGAATAAGTATGCCATTGTTTTCGGACCTTAAACCGAAATTTAAAAAACGCATTTCAAAATTATAAAACTCATAAAAATTTTAATGGAATTACATTAGCAATTCAATCAATATTCTAAGATTTTTACAATTGATTTGTCCTTTACAAAAATTTAATTTGAACACACACAACTCCATTAATGCATGATGGCTAATCATATTATTTTTCAATACAAACAAAATAATAACTAAAACGTGCGTTTTCAATGAAACCTCAATTTCCACATTTTCAAGGTAAAATAAATACCTACACCTTCGTTCGTTCGTTGTAATACAGATTACATTAAATTCATTATTAATAAATATTTGCGATTATCTATTCATTTTATTTTTGTTATACCATGTATATATAAAATATACTGTTCCAAGTTTGTAACGCTTAAAAATATTGATGCTACGAAAAAAGTTTGGCATAGGTGTTCATAGAATCATTTAATTCGTCCATTTTCGGTTGTCCGTCCATCCGTCCATCTGTCAACACGATAACTCAAAAACGAAAAAAGATATGAAGATTTTACAGCGCACTCAGGACGTAAAAAGTGAGGTCGAGTTCGTAAATGTGCAACATAGGTCAATTGGGTCGTAGGTCCGTAGGACCATTCTTGTAACCGATAGAGATATAACAAAAGTTTAAAACGACTTTTATTTGAAATATTTTTTGTAAACACCACTGTTTACTCACGAGTGAACACATTAGATGCAAATTTTATAGTATGTATTAATATCGGATTATCATTTATGTATGTGTGACATGTATAGGTATTTCTGTAAGGTGATAGAGTTATCAACACTGTCTATACATGACATTTAACCAAATTAACTCAGTCAATTGTTTGTTTTCACTTGTTTATCAATTATATGGTTATTCGATTACTAACACAAATTTAAGTTTAATTTGGACTAAGGTGACCAAATTTAATTTCTTTAAGTAGGTAGGGAACAAAGCTACTATATAATTATAGCAACTATATGGGCCTATATAATATATATTGTATGGGCCTACAGACGACTGAAAAACTGGCCGCACATAAACAGAAAATTCATAAATGAAAATCTTATGTTAAAAGAAAATAAATATTATAATATATACAGGGTTGTACAATAAGATGTTGCCACATAATTGGGAGACATTTTCATTAAAATAGATGTTATCATTTAAAAGGGAAAATCATATTGGCCAAAAAGATGTTACCACTTAAATAGAGGACACGTGTACTTTAAGAACATAATATGAGTGAAAAATGTGATTAAGTATAATTACAAATTTTTGTTAGAACATTTTTTCAAAAAATGAATATATTCGACAAAAAAACGTATGGATGTGCAGCATTATCTCTTTTTTGAAATCGATTTTTGCTAAATTTATTCATTTTTTGGAGTTATCCTGCTAATTTAGCAATGAATCAAGTGGTTTTATTAAAATTGTCTCACTGATTTGTTTGATGAGCCATCAGAATTTCTGACGTTTGATGATAGTAGGTAAAGAGTAGGTATTATATGGGTTGTTCAAAAAGTTTTTACCACGTGAATGGGAAAGACACATTGTTCAAAAAGATATTACCACTTAAAGGAGAAGGGGAGACCTAAATTTTAAGAACATAATATAGGAGTAATATATAATTTAAAATAACATACATAATCAATATAATATTATTCTATAAAGAACAATTTTATAATTTTAAATGATCCTCAATTATGAGCATGAATCTGAATAAGCTACTTCCAGTCTGAAACGGAAGTCGAAAACACAAACTATCCGACTTGACCGTTTACTAATAGGAAATTTTAAGTTTCACATTTAAGAAATACTTTACTATAATTTTACTTATGACCAAACTACATAAATATATTAACTCGTAAAATTTACTTTTAGGTTTTTCGAAATTCCCTATTCTTTTCTGGAACATAAATTAATACAAAGTTTAACAAGGTAGATTTATTGATATTATATTGAGATATAAAAATCGGCCAATTTGGGTAATTCACCAAATGATGAAAAGATATAATTTTTAATTTTTGTACTTAAAAATAATATGATAAAGAATGGATTTTGGACTATAATTTTGATTAAAAATTTACTTGAATTTAATATCGCACCTAACTATCTTAAAAATTAAGTGATTAAAAAATTTCACTACAAAAAAGGATTGCTTATAAATATGATTTTGCTATAAAATTGAAACATCTATGGTTACTGAATTCCCTAAATTTAAAAAAACTATAAAATTTTTTACGTGAGATGTTAAAAATTATATTTTTATTGCCCAAGCTCAAAAATTCAAATCTTCTATTCATTCGGCAATTTACAGACAGAGAATTAAGGTAAATCAAATCGTAATTAACTACAGGCATTATCTGCCATTAAAGCCATTTACAAACATATTTGAGTACTTTCAAAAGCAAGTAATGTCTTAACTATTTACCCTTGGAAGTTTTAGAAAATAGAACGATTACGACTACAACATGGCGTACTATTATAGAATAATGTTCAATTTTTTTAAATTAAAAAACAGTATTGTTTTCATGTTTTATCAGTCTCATGACCATTTTCTTCACTAGCAAATCGATTCAGGTTTAAAAAAATTCCCAAAGAACATCAGAAAAATGTCAAAAATTCTTAGAAAATGATAACAATCGATTATGTTTTAATGGAAGGTTTTAAAAGCTGCCTTTTTAAAATGGAATTTATATATGTAATCATACATTATTTTGATAATAATTGAATAAATATTGGAATTTTCATAGAAAACATATACAATTTCAATAAAAATCACCCATACTTATTCAAATATTGATTGAACGCAAAAGCAAACAAATAAATTTTAACAAACAAGTTTAAATCCATCCTTAGAGGATATATTTACTTCGTAAATTATACAAATGATATTATTTATGAATTAATATGAGTATATATTAGTCCAGTGTCAGGCAGCGTTGTTATCGCATCGTTGTTAACACATAAACCTGCAATCGAACCAAGGACTGACTCTCGGACTCATGTCAAGCGCCTTAACCAACTGGGCCATATAACTCGACAAGTTGTTGGTATTCATAGTTTATGCCATTGTTCCATAAACATTAGTTATAATTGTAATTCGATTTTGATGTATACAAAATTTAGTAATCAAACAAAAAATAAAAAAGGTAATTCATATCTGATCATTTTTATGGGAGAAAAAACAGTTTGAAATTTTGGAAAAATTAATAAATGTAACATGGTCCACTTCAATTTTTGAATACTTTATATAATTGCTATCTCATTCAAGAAACTGAAATCTATACAATATTCCTAATTTCCTAATATTCTGATTCGATAGTTTTCGAATGTTATTGCTGCCTGTTTCTGGTTTAATTTAAACGGCTAGTACTAAATAGTATATGAAAATATATGATACACACATACTCATTATACGTTGAATGAGTAAACATGTTTTGCACTTTTGCCAAGGATAAACTGTAATTAATTAATTACATGATACACGTAAATAGACACAATGAATATAATTAATATATATTTATTATTATTACATTCATAATAAATAATGAATTGTACAACAATATGTACCTATATAAATAAATTTTAGGTAAACAATGCTATGTTTATTTCTACTGATAAACAAATTTTAGCATTATTGTTAAAATGAATCGAAACTATAATGAGAATGATGATTGAAAATTATAAATGAAAAGTTGACGTATATTCATTCATACGTCAGCAAATTATAAAGGTAGGGAAAACGTGTAGGGAAAACGTCTATCCAAAATCTGAAAAATTATCTATGCCTTGACCTCACTGCTTGTAGTATAGGGGAAAATAAGTAGCGAGGTGGCGATTTTCCAGTGAGAGAGCGCAAATTATGTGCAAATGGTATAGTATGTATTAAATGGGAAAGCACTTATGTGTGTGTTTGACTTGTATATATGTGTAATGTGACAGAGTACTCAACACTGTCTATACATGGTATTTCAACAATTAACTCAGTCAATTCTTTGTTTTCACTTGTTTCTTAATTTTTTTTAAAATTCATTCATATTAAAAACTCGTCGAGATTTAATGTAATTTTTAAATGGTCGTGTTTTTATCTCGGAAGAAAATCGAATTATCATTAGAAAAATATTTTCCAGAAGAACGAAATCGATCTTCATATACAATTTTTGGAGATATTTCGGACACTTTGCACCTTAATCATCAAATTAATTCAATTTTTATATTTTTTTGGGATTAATATCGCCTGTTTTATCGAAATTGAAAACAAATTTTCTCTTCAAAGAATAATTCCTTTAAAATTGTTTTTTATTTAGAAGATATATAAGCATCATTTAACGCTTAGATAATTTTGCCCAGCTCTTATGGTATCGCTAAAACGATAATTACAAATAATAATAAACTAATTATCCATTTGAATAATGTTTAATAATAAAAAAAATAATTTTATATGTTGGATCCTTTGCAAAAAATTAGATACTTAGATTCTTATAATAATTTCTGGGCAATTATATTTCCAAAAATTTCTAGTTTTTCTCCCTTTTTGAAAACTTTTATTATATGAACATTAATTGATCTTCTTACCTTGAAATGTATCTGTATACCTAATCAAAAGTATCTATCAACATATAAAGACAAACTAAAGTGACACACCTTAATTTTTTTTAGATCGTATTTTCTAAATTCTATATTAAAAAACAAACTCATTTTATATCAGATCTTGACTACAAAAAAACCCATGAGATAATTTTTTTTTTCGTCAAAGGGACTTCGAAGTATACAAAAAGTTCACATTTTTGAGTTCGGAATTTCCTTATCCACACTATATTTTACTTCATTACTATAACACAAATTTAAAATAGTCTTTGTGACCAAAAATAGGTAGAGCCGTGCTTTACCGTAATTACCTAGAAATTTAATAATTGGCATTATTTTGATAAGTATCTGATTGGAAATTTGCCGTGTGCGTTTACGTAACACGATTACTGAATTTAAAAAGTTTGTGCGTACTGAACCGCGAGTAGTGCCACTCTATATTTAAATGAAGCATGCGTAAATATTTTTTTATTTAACTTAAGAATATAAAAAATAAATATCTATAAATATTTAATAATATTTTTTAAATTATACTGATTTGAAAACATGATTACAATCGTAAACCGGAAAAAAAATTGATAAATTTTCAAAAAATGTTAGTCCTGGTGCCCGCAAACAAATTTTGTGGCTTAGTTGTGCTTAGCCTAACAATTTTATAATTTGTACAAGCTTACGTAAATGGGTTTCACAGCTGTGTAATTTAGAAACGCATTGACCAGCTCTGTTTGCTGCTATAAATTTTCAAAACTGAACATTTTAAGTTCGCGTTTTTGCTATAAAAGGTAACTCCGCAAACAAAACTAGATATATGTAAATAGACAAATAAAGGGTGTTTAGAGCCTAAATAGAATGTAATTGGCGCTGTCGTTTACGAAAAAACAATAAACAAAAATTATTTTTAGAAGAGTTTATTTAGTCTAAGTGAATTGTACAAACGGTAACGTTGTTCATCTTTACCTGCTTGCTGTGAACGTTGTTCTGCTTGCCTTTACTGTGTAAAGTTTACTTACACTGTAAACACATGAGTAATATATAATATTATTCGTTGTCGCGTTGACATATTTAAAGCACTAATACAATTAATTTTTTTCCCTTTCTGAGATATCAAGTTCTCTCTCATGTCCTTAGAAATACCTTAAAGACACCGGTTGTCACATGGAAAAATGATTTTAGCATGTTGAAATACTAGCGAGCACCTGGTTTATTTGTTTTTTACAGATTAAAGTATAAAAAAAGTTGTTTTATTTTTAGCATTATGCTGATAAGCGCGCGTAACACCTATGAACTATTAGCCTTCAAAAATAGAAAAACGTAAAAAAAATTATTTTGAGCTATTTTATTAAGAGCAAAGATAAATGGATGTGATGAAAATGTTCCCAAATGAAATTCACTCAAATTTTACACAGAAGTTAAGCCTTATAGCATTCATAAAACAGGAATATAAAATTAAGCATAAAAGTTCTTAGGTCCAATCAAAAGCGGGAAACAATAAATTTTTCAGATGTTTCAGAATTTCTTAATGTTAACGAAAAAATTAAACAAAATTATCTATTGGTAATCCAATACGAAACTTATTTCATCATTCATTTCAAGCTTTTCTTGTACTAAAAAGTAGAAAATATTATATTTCTATCACTCATACATGATTATTAAATACAAATATTTAAAAGCTTAAGGCGCTCCGAGTCATCCTTGGTATTTTGAATTGTGCACATCCAACTTTTACAAATATTCTTTCAGGAAAATGATCATTAATTACAATTTTTTGCATTCATAATTATACAATGGTAGGCGTCAGATTTCTATCAAGCAATTATATCTAATGTATTAACAAATTTTTGCACAATTGATGAATGAAAAAGTTTATTATGTACATATGCCGGTACTGCCCGTATAATCTTAAAATACCGATTTACGAAATAGCTAAAATCGATTCGAGCAGAAATTTTTAATAACAAAAGTCGTAATTACATTTTAAAATACAAAGGATATATTAAATCTTAAATTTTTCAAGATCAATCAGATTTTATAAATTTTTTTTTAACGATTCAAGATCAAGATAACGAACAAAACACCTTTTAAAGGTCTTCGACTTAATATTAAAACTTAAATTAAAATATTTATGTAGGTACTTGAAATAAATTTCTAGGCAATCAAACTAAATGTGGAGCAGTCAAATAAATTATTCATAATATATCATTTCTTAGAAACCCTGACACCTTTTCAATTACCTATCAGATAATATTTTAAAATTGTATATACACGGAGAAATTTTTTTAACACTAAATATCAGATGGAAACTAGAAACTCTCAAGAATTAAAATAATTAGAATTTCCGTCTAGGGTTCTCTATAAACTAAAGTGAAAATTCTAAATTTTCTCAAAATTTTAAGCTCGGTAGTTTCGGAGACATGAATGGGAGAGAATAGTCACTAAGATTATTTTTAACCGATTTGAGTTCGGCGAAGTACTTCTTAAAAATTGTATTATTTGGCACGATCGACCAATCGCTCAAAACTTAAGAATACCACGAGCATCAAACAAATTTCTTCTTACTAAAAAAGTTTTATTGTATTAATTGATACATGTCCATTAAACTTAAGATTTACAGGAAAATGTTCAGATGATAGAATCTCGTAATAGGACCCCGCAAGATTACGAAAATGGCTTTCTGTGAAACTTTTTAGAACCCTCCCTCTATACTGGTCTTTGGATTATTCTGATCAAAAGCTTTCAGGGCCATAACAATTTTTAATCAGTAATTTTAAGTTCTTTTTTTCTTTGAAATCTATATATGTATATCTAAGTTTAATCACTCACCAACTGCTAAAATTACAAAACAGTCCCTTAATTTTTTCGTCAGTTATCGCGCGCCAAAATTCCAACAATTATATATAATTTAAATGTTTTATTTGGATTTTGGGAGAGAATAAATAATTTATAATAAACCTTTAATTTACATTTTTAATAAAAATTCTCCTTATATCGAAAAAGGAAGAATTATTACTCCTCAAACAATAACAAAAATATTTCAAAACAACAATACAATAAACTTATACAAAAATTTTTTTAAAAATAGATAAAAATAGGGATCAAAGTTTATCATCATGATATATACATTCAACTCTCAACAAAACTTCGTTTGTACGTCAAATGTGCGCATCAATACTTCTCACATTACATAAAATATGAATTATTGTTTATAAAATATCAAATATTAAATACATTCCATATGTATATAACTTTTTATTGAAAGATAAGCAATCGTAATATTATTAGAAGCAAAGTATATAATAAATACTGCATCAAATTAGTTTTTATAATCAGTCAGGTACAACATCAGGTTCATTTCACTTCTGTTACTACTACTAAGTGCTAATTATTGAGTGCGAATTTTAATTATTTTTCAATAAAATTTAATTCAGTGTTTGTTTTGAATTTGTACGAATACATTTTGAATGTTTAGGAAGTTTTTCTATTGCGAACAGAATTTTAGGTAAATAGAGTTTTCTTAAAATTATTTCGTATAGTGTGAGATCAAAGTGTTTTTTTATTGTTAGTGTTTTGTTTTGTTTTTAAAACCCTGAAAATTTTGACAGTTTCAAAAATACTTTTCAATATTGTTTGATGCGGTGTTTCTTGAGTAATTTTGTTTGTGAGTAATCGAGTTTAAACCATTTTTGCTTACTCGTAGATAGTTTTGGTGCTAAAAATCTTTCTCTTTAGAGGTATTCAAGTTTCACAAAAGAATTTTAAGAGCCTAGAATTTTTAGGTGATTGTTAATTTGAACTTATGAGTTCAAATTATGATGTCATCTTAAAACTATTCTTTTGAAATAAGCCTTAATGAGTTTCTAATTTTAGTTCTATCCAAACTTAACTAATATAATAAAGCTGGAGAGTTTGTTTGTTTGGTTGGTTGAACGCACTAAACTCATTAACAACTACTGGTTCGAATTCAAAAATTCTTTTAGTGTTGGATAGCCTATTTATCGAGAAAAGCTAATAGGCTATATAACATCATGCGCTAGCAATTATCCGCCCACTTAGCTGGACGATTTCGAAAAGTATTGAATGGATTTTAATGAAACTTTACAGTAATATAGCTCATACATCAGAAAAACACATCGACTATAATTTATAAACATAGCACTTACCTACCTGTTTCATAATAAAAAGTAACATATATTTCGAGTGTTATGCATAGGAGGGAGATAGCCCAGCGAAGCGGGCGGGTTATTTCTAGTCTAAAAATAAAGAACTCAAAGATATCACCCATCATATTTATGAAAATTCGTTATAAAACTACGCAGATTTGGAATTTGTAGATATTTATAAAATTTTGCTTTACGTAGTTGCTCATAGTTTTGCTTCGGGTTGGATGTAAAAATTACGACTTATCTCAAACAATACAAACAATAAAGTAAATCGATAATTTTTTTAAATTCGATGAAATACAAAAATTTAATTGAAAATGGTATATGCCTATTACATAAGGTCTGGGGTTCGATTCTATATTGACGTGTAATTTTTTAATTCTCATTATACCTACCAAATGAAATTTATAAAATTTAAAACAGGGAATTAACAAAATCCCCGACAAATGCGGTTTTGTCCTTGAATCTCTTTCCAAACTGAACCGATTTTCTTAAAACATAGCTAAGAACACTCTCAATTAAATTACGTTTAAAACAACAGCAATCAATCAAAATCGGTTCATCCTTTTAGGAACTACGAAGCCACAGACAGACAGACAGATGCATACACATACATAGTGGTCAAACCTGTAGCATCCTTCTCTTTGTGTTGGAGATTAAAAAACACTTTTACAAAAAATGCAAAAAATTAAATTTTATGAAATTAATTTTTATTTCTTTCTTTACAGAATATCGCAAAATGGAAGCAATGGATGCAATTTCAATTCAAGAACCCAAATGGAGATTAGATCGTCGTGACTCAGGTCATTTATTTTGGCGACAAGATTCACAAAAATCCAAAGTGAAATTTCGTTGTGATGTTGATATTAGAGAATTTCATAGACAAGACTATGAACGTGACATACATTATTGGGATTACCCCGAAGAAGGTGGAAGTCATCCTGTTGTAATGGGAATCACATGTGCCGTTTGTTTAATGGTAACCGTTATGTTACCATATTTTATTATTAGTTAAACACGCAAGTGGTTAAAATTAACGCAATTCCAATGGAATTTATTTAAGAAAATTTTGAATCTAGTTCAAACAACTGAGGAATAATTATACATATCATTAACAATTAATGTAGTATTGGAAAAACTATTTTAATTATTGAAACGAAATACGAAAAAACCAATAATCGAAATATTATTATTAGTCGATTAAAATATTTGGAAACCAATATTGTACACTGGTTAAGAAACGGTGGAAAAGTTATCTATAATAGACAAGTGTAAATGGAAAAATTGATTAAAAAATGATGGAATTAATCTGTAATCAAAAGCACTCTGGCTACTCGTGATGGAAATAATACAATCATCAAAAATTTCTAGATTTTTTTTTTTTAAGAGTAAACAAATTTTACAAAATTGTCCTTCACAAAAACAATTATTCACGTGAACAATTTTGATCTTTCTTTATACAAGAAAAAAAATTGATAACCCTTTCGTGCTCAATAAAAATTAAAATTAGTCATTAAATTTGATAAAATACTTCCGTTGTTTAGTTAAAACAAATTGCATGATTGCAAAATGATATTGATTGGATTAACATTAATGAAGTATCGTGACCGGGTGTTTGTAAGAAAAAAATTTTTATATCGTTTGTTGAAGTAGTCAATTTATTGGTGAATTTTAATATACTCATATGAATGTTTCGAACTTGTTGAAAAGTTCTTAGCGAATAGTAGCAGATCCAGAAAGAAAATTTTCTTTTGTGGGACTTTAGAACAAATTTATTATTTATTATTTATACAGGCGAGGCTTTATTCTATCGAAAAGAAGTTTCGATAAAATAAAGAAAAAATTGCTCCAAATTCTTGACATAAAAAGACAACTTTTATAATTTATTCGCATAACACGCGAGCCGTTGGATTAATTTTTTTTTTTATTCTATAATTTTCTAATTTATTTAACGGCAGATTATATAAAGCATTTTTAGCTGTGCTATGAAATTAGCCGTTTTTACATCATCTATCCTTTTACTTATAATTATAGTGACAAAGTGGAAGCGCTGGAAAAAGTTAGCTACTATTACTTCACACTTTCATAAAAAAAATAACTAATATTAATACTCGACCCGAAATTGAGGCTTTTTTAAACTTCTAATCTAGAAATTTTATCGGCTAGAGATTTTTTTCCATATCATGGAAAATTATAAATGCGAAAATTTGAATATTTTGCGAAATTTATATTTTGAAATATTGAAATTTTTACGAAAAAGTAAAAGATATTGTTTTTTTTTTATTCGAACTACCAAAAATATGTTTTTTTTATGAAAAAATTCAGGGGTAATAATAGGCTTAATTGATCGATAGCCCTAAATTTGGATTCGCTACTGGAACGATAAATATATACCTACTGTTCTAATTTAAGAATAAAAGAGAAAATTAAAAATTTTGTTTAGAGTGAATGAGAATTATTTTAAAATATTTCACATACATTCCAAAAGTTTTACGTAAACGAAACAAAATCGGAATTTATAATTTTCTTTATTTCAACTAATTCGAAAAAAAAAAATTCTAACAAAATTACTTGATAAAGAACCAAAAATGTTATTATTTACTGAACTGAATAATGTCGTCTTCCTTATAAGTATTTTTTTAGTATAAAATTAAGTATTATAATTATAGTAAAAATATATATTGAAAAATTACATAATTTATTAAAATAATGCCTAATATGCGGAAATTTATTGTTTTTTTTTTTAATCGAAAATATGTCATTATTTTTAAGTTATGTAATTAATATTTATTTTATATAAAAATTTGTAGAGTACTCGTTTTTTTTTTATAAATCGTGATATTAACTTTAAAAAAATATAAATATTTGTAAAAAAAGTATATAAATTCTTTTAATGAATAATTTATTTCACAATTAAAAAAATATATATTTTAAAAAATTAATGAAGCTTGGTATTTATTTCACACACCTAAATTCAAATGTATTCAAAAACAACATTTTAAAACAAGTTAAAATAAACAATTGAATGCGTTAATTGTTAAAATACCATGTATAAACCTTGTGGATTACGGAATGGTTTGTTTTTTCATGGCATGTAAGTAAACAGAGATAGCCAGCCATACATACATGTCCCACACACATGAATGATATTCCCATATAATACATACTATACAAGATTCGAACCTAATTTGCCCCTTTGAGAGTAAACAGTGATGTTTTTGAAAAAATGGTTGAAACAAAAGTTTTTTATTTTTTTATCAGGATCATTTCTTACATTTACACTTTTGTTCTGTCTCTAGCGGTTTACAAGACCCAATTGACCTATGTTGCTCACTTACGAGCACGACCTCACTTTTTACGATTTTAGCACGCTGTAAAAATTTCAACTTGATATCTCTTTTGTTTTAAAGTTATCGTGTCGACAGACAGGCAGACGAACGGACAGGCAACCAAAAATGATTTAGTTAAGTGATTTTATGAACACCTATACCAAAAATTTTTTCATAGTATCAATATTTTTGAGCATTACAAACTTGGGACCAAATTTAGTATACCTTGATATATTTCATATACATCACTGCTTTTAGTTGAATAGATTACTCAGTATTCCTCGACTACAATATCGATAGACGGAATTCGGATCTTAAGTTCGGTTGAGAATTTTCACTACTTTAGGAATTTACTTTCTAGTGGAAATCAGGCGAAAGAGGACGCAGGTCTTTAAAAACTTTGATAATTATTATTGACAGTAAGGCGGCCATCTTGGATCGTACATGCTCTACGATGCAGTAGTCAAGTCAAATTAATTTATATAAGTTAATTATTTTTCTTAAAAATTTAGTAAAAAAAGACCGGAAAAAATATTTCTGTAATACTTTCCCATTTTTGAACGGAAGGGCTAAAAACTCCAGAATCCAATCAATTCCTCTATAGTCGACAAACTCAACCCTACCCACTCACAATTACAACAATACTCCGGATCTATAAAATTTTCGGTCTATTTTTTCCAATTACGATATTAGGTTCAATTATTGCTGATTTGATTAATTTGGTATGACTTCATACTACTTGAACAAACTAATAAATTAATATTTTAAACCTAAAAATACTATCTTACACACTGTTAAGTTAAATTCTGAAAAATAGCAAATTGCCACAAATTACTTCCACAACGCGAGCTTTGAGCACTATCCAGCTCACGAACAAAATGTGGAACAAGTGACTACAATTTTATGCATTTGTTGCAAAATATACTCCTTAAAATTTGATATCTAGAAATTATTATTGATTTTTATCAATATAAATTCTGAAAAGTTCAATTTTTTGTTCAAGTTACATCTTCTTAAGCATTAGCAAAAGTGTTATTTACATAAAACTATTTTGCCCTAAATCGAAATAGTGAAACGAAATTATTTCACTCATAAAAGATATGTTAATAAAGACCTAATAAAAGAATTAGCTTTTATCAATATAAATTCCGAAAAGTTCAATTTTTTGTTCAAGTCACATCTTCTTAAATATTAGCAAAAGTATTATTTACATAAAACTATTTTTCCTTAATCGAAATAGTGAACCGAAATTATTTCATTTATAGAAGATGTAAATAAATGAGTAATAAAAGAATTCATGATAAGATAAGAAGTGAACTGAATTATTTAAATTACATTTAAAAAAAAAAATATAATCACTATGAAAACTATTCATGATATTGAAGGTCAAAGAAATGTGTGTGGAATATATTAGAATAATTATAATAGTGGAAAGTGTGGGACATAAAATATGTAATCACTAAGCAAAGTTAGAGATAGAAATGATAATTAGGTTTACGCACAGATCCATCTTTAAAGAAGTGCGTGGCAACCGGGCGCAGTGTCTACGAAGATTAAAACAACAAGGGAGAAAAAGACAAATCTGTAGAGAAGGGCAGCACAAAGATCAAAGTGCGCCAGGTTGAAAAAAAAAACGACGTCTTTTGATTTTCACACTCTGACGACCGATATAGTTAAGGTGGTTCTGAATACGCAGTACAAAGAGGTAAAAAAGTATGAAATAATAATAAGTCATGTAGTTCTATGACACACACTATTCAAAGTTCAAAAAATTAATCAATTTTAACATTATTTAACATTTAACAATCATTTTATTAACATGCATTCTTACTCAGCAAATGCAGTAATAACAAAATTTTTGTCAAGATTAAAATGTGTTGTTATTTTCAAAAGATTTTTCAACCTTACTTGTTCACTGACAAACAATTGATCTAAGAGCCAGTAACCAGTGGACTTACGGTATTTTAACAAACTGTTTTTCGTCAATGACTACAAGTCCATGCTGAAATTTTTCGGGACCCACAGGAAAAATGAGCCACTAGGAATCATGTTGAAAAGGATGCTCCTATATGTAAAAGTTAGTTCATCATGGCGTCATTTTAGCGCGGTACAGTCGAGTACAGGTCTGTATATGAATGTCACACCCCTTACTGTCTCACCCCTACACTACCAAATATGTACGGCGTTGCTGGATACTAACTTTGCATAGGTATTCGAAGCGAATTACATCTATTATATCTACCTCGCATTATATGGGGAATAATTTTTCTAACCATTTGCTACCTATTGAATCAGGCAAGTTCGAATGGCCAAAAACTTTAAAATCATTGTAGTAACAAGGCTACTACTTGGATATTTTATGATCCTCTATTATTATTTGTGAAAGATAACAGTGGAAAGTAGCTATAACAAATCCAAAGGCAGACACTTTTGAAAGTTTCAAAAAAAATTTAGTTTTAGTATGAGAATATTTTTACAAAGATGAAATTTAGGTTAATAATAATATTATCAGTATTTATTTACTCGCGGTTACAATACCCATCGTGCTTGATCGTAATTATACACCATTCTAACGTGACTGATACGATAGTTACCACCGATCAGAAAAATGTGTTCCAAGCAATTGACATAAATATATTGGATCAACTGGATCTTAGACCAAATTTTCTTATTTCATCAATTAATCAAATGATTGACACAATTAATTCAAGTGATCTTATTATAATAGAAACAAGTGAACACAAACAATTGATTGAGTTAATTGTTGAAATACCATGTATAGACACTGTTGATTAAGCAATCATTTGTTTTTTCTTACGTCATGTAATTAACGAAAGATAGTCAATCTTACACACAAAGTAATAAGAGTATCTTACCTCTCACTTCTTCAATGGATATAGTAATAAACAAACAAACACATACATAATAAATGTAACGTATAAATTTAAAATATATTTGCGTCCTGACGGGTAAACAGTGATGTTTAAGAAAAAAATATTTCAAACATAAGTTGTTTATTTTTGTACGATATTGTTTATAATATTATATTGTTCTATCTCTAACGGTTTACAAGATGCGTCCTACGGATCCAAGACTCAATTGACCTATGTTGCTAATTTATGAACCCGACCTAACTTTTTATGCCTAAATACGCTTTAAAAATTTCAGCTTGATATCTCTTTTGTTTTAGAGTTATCGTGTCGACAGACAGGCAGGCGAACGAACAGGCAACGGGAAATGGTTTAGTTAGGTGATTATATGAACACCTATACCAAAAAATTTTTCATAGTATCAATATTCTTGAGCGTTCCAAGCTTGGGACTAAACTTAGTATACCTTGATATATTTCATATAAACATGGTCATATACACATATAATCATTAATATCTGCATGACATTATTGTCCAATGAACCTTACTATAATAAATAATAACAATTTTCCAAGAATATGCTCTACTTAGTTTTAATGTAAATTACATTTCTATAAAACGTTTATTATTAGCAGGAAATTCTTAGCTTTCTATTTAAATTGAATGAAGTTTCGTTTAAATGGAAAATAAGTAAATATCAATACAACAAAAAACCTTCACGAAGAAGCTGCGAAAACTAAGCAGCACATTCCCTCTTATATTTAAAATAAAAATTACAATGGTTGAGAAGCGATCGATCCTTAATCGATCGAAAAAATGACCAGTTGATAAATTTTACTCAAGTTTATAGTCTGCATCTGATTATTTAGTATAATTAATAAGCCGGGATGCGTTTAAAATGTTGGGAAACAGCACCGATTTTAATGTATTTTTGTAACGTGTTTATAGGACCCAAAAAACATTCAGGCAACTTAGAAATTACTAATACCATGATATAACTGTGTAAATGTAAAATATGTTAAGATGGCTGAATGTTCCTTGAGGTTCTATAAACACGTTACAAAAAGTTGCTGTTTTCCAAATTTTCCACTATCGACACTATTTTCCGGCTTATTCACATTATTAATTTTACTTTGATGAATATTAATCGAGAAATTAAAAAAATTGCTTAGTTAAGGTCTCAATTTTCATTTAAATGTTCATTCCATTCACCGGAAAAATCATTAAATTTATTTATCTACTTTGTAAATCAAATATCGTTTTCCATAATTAAAACCAAGAAACATCAATTATCGCTAGTTATAAAACTAGTTAAACTAAGTAGGGCGGGCATATTCTTGGAAAATTGTAATTATTTATTATACATAGTAAGGTTCACTTCACAATTAATATCATGCAGATATTAAAGATTATTTCTTCTATCAAAATGTGATAATTTTAATTAATTGTGAGTGTCAATCATTTGATGAATTAGAAAATTTGAACTAAAGCCAGTTTTCCACAAAATGGACAAAAAGATCTCAAAGTCAAATAATACATTAACTTTTCGCAAACTTTTTGAATACTATCGTGTTTTGCGACAGTTGAAAATCTCATATTTTATTATAACCATTGTCGCAAAATTCGCCATTCTCCAAAAAGTTTGCGAAAAGTTAAGTTATTATTTGAGTTTGAATTTTTTTTCCTTTTAGTGGAAAGCCGGCATAAGATCCAGTGGCTGATAAACTTATTATTATTATTATTTTTTTAAATACTATATTTTCATCAATTATTCTTTTATACCTTGGTATCAGTAATATTTTGATAGAATGCACGTTCCAGAATATCTAAAGACTAACAAAATATGAAAAATATTTAACTTACCTCTCTTGAATTGATATAATCGCTCGGACCATTTTTTACCGGATAAGGCACAGGCAATCCTCGATCCTAAAAGTGTAAAATATAAAAAATAAATATCGTACAAAACAGTAAAATTAAAAAAAAAAAACTTTTAAATTTCATATAATTGAATCATTATTATTTTTACAATGGGGATGGCATCTTACGTATTATTTTTAAACTACATTATTGAAAAATACAAAATTTACTTTGCCAAGCATATGAAAACTATGTGAAGTCAAAGACACAGAGCGTGGGCTGAGTGTTCCCTATACAGTTCTATAGTAAATACGGGCAAGAAACTATAAGAGAGATAAATCGAATGTACGGCCAGTAGCTGTCTTTTTCTATAATTTCTACAAGCCTATAGAAAAGAGACAGGTATTGGTCGCACAGTTCCTTTGTCTCTTTTGTGCGGTCAAGAGCAATCAATTTTTTATATTTGTGTATTGCCTAGTCCACTCTCTAGGTCTTCGTGCGAAATATATTATGTTCTGAGTCCTTTGGATTTAATTCTGCTCTACATGTAAAGATTATACAACTTTTGATAAATCTAACATTAAACAAAACTCAAATGAGCTAGATAGGTTATGCATAGTTTGATGAGCTGGATAGTTTTAATGTTAAACTAAGTTTACTTTAGGTATATTTTCCTACACAAGTAATTATTTTCAGACTTAGAACAGGAAGTAAACCAGAATTCCTCAAGTAGAGTTTAAGACAATTAGGTCATATTTATCAAAAAATTACTTTATGCTTAAATTTTAACAAAAATGCATTCGCTATTGCCTATGTTGAACTCAATAACCAATCAAAATGGGATCGCGTTGTGTTAACTGTTACTTGAGGAACTCTAAAATGACCCAACTAAGCATTTTATTATTTTAGAATACCGTTATTTTAAAATATCATTAACATTTCTGTATTGAAAGTATAAAAATAATGAAATACAAACCCTGACAATTTGAAGAATTTGTTTACATTTTTCACGAACATTCGCGAATGGACAATTGATCGATAATCTCAAAATAATCGGTAAATGTAAAGCCACTAAATCCATATACTCTTTTGGTATATTCGCAATGACTGATTGACCATTTCGAAGTTCACTTTCACCATTTTTCTTTTCACAAAATGAATTCATATTATTTCCACTTGGTAAATGTTCGAGATTATTTTCGGTATTAGAATGTTTCGGACTCCCAACTCCGTCTAGCCAGCCTTCAACCGTTTTCGATATCACATCTAATGCAACTTCACGTATTTCATTATCACGACAACATATTGGTAAACAGAATCTCGATACCAGATCCAAATCATTGCATAGCTCCGCATAATTTCTATCAATATCCATCGTGGTGTTTTGTAATAACTCATTATTATTGCAATGATTGATTCCGAAGGTTTGTACGAACATTTTCTGTTTTTCTTTGCCTCTTATATTAAATTTAAAATTTGAAATTCGAGTTTTGTTTAAGTCACAATGGTATAGGCTTAGTTTTGGTTTTAAAAAGATCTGAAAAAATTTTTAATATTTTTATTAATGTTATATTAAAATTAATAAAATCTAAAAACTTTCTAGAACATAATAATTAACTTTAAAAGTGATCGGGAATCGGGAACTTGCTTTATAAGGAACCTGAAACCTACATAAAAAATTATGTATCCAATCACAAAAATAAACTCGTTTTTGTAAATTTTAGGTCTAAATTACGTTATCTAGTGAGTTTTATCGAAATTGGAAATAAAAAATATTTATCGATTTTTCGCAATTTTCTTAACCTTTGCTGGAAATCGAAAAAGCACCAATAATTTTTTATTTCGGAAGTTGATAAAACTCGATATATAGGGTAGCTTTGACCCTATAAATACAAAAATCGGGTCAATTTATCGAATGGTCGAAAATTTTCTATAGTATCGTCCAAAATCGTATATGAACTATATTGGCAAGATTTTCGGTGATGTCTAAATAATTATCAAACTAGTCTTCAAATAAACCAGATTTTTTTGTTTTTGTTTTTTTTTTACCCTATTGATTCTAACTTAATTTTTAATTTGTGAGTATTTTAAGCGCATTGATCAAAATTACAAAAATCGATAAAGTTGCTCTTCTTATGAAATTTTAGATAAAGTTGCTCGTCTTATGTCAAAAACTATGCATCTGGTCATCAAATGATTACGATTTTTGTTTTTTTGTATTATTCCAGTCAAAATTACTTTAAATACAGAGTTTTATCAAAATTGAAGACAACAAAAATTTATCGATTTTTGGGAATTTTCTTATGGAGGAAAAATACAAAAATCGGTTTCATTTGACTAATGATCGAGTATTTTCTGTGGTAACGCCCGAAATTTTTAACATATAAAGCTATATATAAAGCTATACGAAATATTTTTGCCTATTGGAGAGATTTTCGGCGATCTTGAGAACTATCCGTCAGTCGGTCAAATGAACTAGATTCCTGTTACAACAAAAATTCAAAATTTTTTTGGTAACTTTTACACTATGTTTCAAAGTGAATTTTTTTAAATGCACAGGCTAGACTCCGCATATTTAATTTTTTTAGGCCTCTAAGCAACATAATTTGTTCTGGACAAAAATTCAATTCAAATTTATTACTCAAAACATTGATTGTACGTTGACCACAAAAACTCGCAAGTAAAGAGTTACTTAAATATTTCCGTGGTAATTTTTGAGGATTTTTTTCAAATATTACGAATGCTTCATGCCATCAGAAATTAATTTTTTCGAAAAGTTTTTTCATCACAGAGAGGTCTACTAATAAAAAGCACTCAAAATTTACAAGGGGTTCTGAATAAAACGAAAACTAAATACTAAACTGCAGGTACATACGAAAAAGCATGAAAAGCTATCAAAACCATTTAGCGATTTCAATAGCATTTCTACAGCTATCTTTTGTGAAATCATAGTTCATTTAGAAACAAATACATTATTCAAATAAAAAGTACTTAATCTCGACACACTATTTATTAATTTAGAAAAACAGAAAACAGCGTTACATCGAATGAAACTATTTCTAGCAAACCTCCGAATGTATTTCTCAGGCCAAAATTTTACTTATATACATCCTATAATTATGAAACTAAATTTATATTCTTACCTAATTAATACCGAATTAAATAAATGCCAAACTTATTTAAATTAGCGCAATGTCTTCGCAACTAAAAGTAGAAAATCACCCACAAAGAATGAATGTAGGAGATAACAAAAAACTTATTTTTTCTAGGTTTCTTTAAAACAATTTTTCAATTTGGATAAATTATACTTTATAAAGTTTAATAAAACGGGTAAGAATTCGGATAAAGATAATTAAATTAACTAGAATTATCGTTTTAGATTTTATATTATGTGCACAATGATAAAGTGATGATTCGAAACTATTAAAGTTAATATCAATTATGTTTCATGTTAGTTTAAAAAGTAATTTAAAACTTAGAATCAAAATACAATCAATTTAAAAAAACGAAAATTAAAACCGGCCGGCTTTTTATTACAATATCGGCCGAATCGAATGGAAATTTACTTATACTCATGCGCATTCATATTGAATAACTATATATATGTTATAACCAAATAAATATAAACAAAAGAATTACCAAAAAATGTATATAATTTAAATACCTGATTATAAAATAATATTGCATTACTCTTAAAAATGTTTGTAGTTTAATAATTAATCACAATATGGTTACTTAATCGTTCATTTCTGTCATAATTTAACACAAGAGTATTAGTATCTGACAGCTACGTTGAAACCTTTTTGTCATAACAATCCCCCATACAGCTGACTGTCAAACATAACAATGTCTGCGTCTAGCTGAACTCAGCGCATGGTAGCGCTCAGTTGGTACCAGCATCCCATATATCGATAATCTAACATAGGGTGCCGGTATTAGCGCTGCCATGCCATTCGCCAAATTCTGCTAGGTGTACCATCAAAGCAAAGCTATTTTAGGTTGTTATTATGTTTTATTTATAGTCAAATGAAGTATTTTTAATTTTTTGTCTTTAAGCGTAGAATCAATTTTGTTAGGATTTTAAAGAATCTTCTTCGATAATACTTTACTGTAAAATGCAAAAGGTTTTCAGTCAAATTATTTGAAAACAAAGTTTTGAGATATTTGGAGTTATTAGGCAATAATAAAATCCTACGAGCCCCGTATATCGGTCGTATCGACGTTATATTCGCCTGAGGAGTGGGTGAAAAACCGTGTCATCCTTTTATCAGTTTTATACACTAGATTGTATCTCGTCCCGGATTAATCCATGTTGGGGCCCATAGACAATGCAATTCTCCGGAGTCCCTAGGCAATGTGAAAATTAGACGGCGCCGTTTTCTTAGCCTTCGTAAATTAATTTGGAGCCCTTCGTCTTGTGTGGGACCATTCTCATAAAATCTTGATCATAAAAATTTGCCTTTCCTATTTTTTTACTCCTCGGTAATTCAACTAGACGCCCTTTACCTAATTTGTATTTTCTCTTTGGACCTTTTCCTGGGACCCTTAGCCAAAATGATTCCTCTACACAGTTGCCTACTCTGCTTAATGGTTAATGCATCACTGATTGTATCCATAAAATGGACGGATGAAAATTTTTATTTATCCATATATTTCAACTTTGACCGCAAATATCTCAAAAACTGATCTTTTAAAACCGATGGACCATTATTGACACTTTCGTACAGCACGATAAGAAGGATCTTTTACCAAATTTTCAAACAATTTGATTGAAAGGCTCTTTACATTTACCTTGTGCAGGGTAGTTTGAATTTTTGGTATTTCCGATTCCTAATCATGTTGGCCCGTGGTTGTCAATACACATCTGAACATAAAATTTTGCAGTCTATCAGAATTCAGAATCAAAAATTTAAATTCTCATTTGTAAATTTCAAATGGATCTTAAATAAATTACAAGGTCTTCATTAATTTTATCTTTTAAAATGCAACAAATTTAATTTAATTCAATCGGCCGACCTGATACTGGTCGGTTTGTATACATGTAAGTAATGTTTTCTTAACATTCCATTTTCTATAAAATAGGAATTAAATTTTACTGTAAACGATTGGATTACTTCATTGACTTCACTAAAATGTTGAATAATCAGATCGTATTTTTGAATGTATAAAACTAATTTTTCAATGATTGGAGGTGCAAAAATAAAGAATCGTTTTAAACTTCCAGAACTTAAAATAATTTAATTTAAAAAACATCAACAATATAAAAAAAATATATATACAAATTGTAAATCAACATATAAGTGAGTCATTTCTTAAAGTAACAGATTTTATTGCTTAACATCTATATTATCAATTATACTTATTGTTCTATTTTTGGAAGACAGTTTGTTAATTGAACATTTATTTTCCAGCATATACATCACCAACTTCACGACATCTATCGCAAGCTTTTTCAACAGCACCAATAATTGCAGAACGAAAACCTATATAAAAAGAAATTGATTATAATTTGTTTATAAAAATGATAAAAAGTTTACGTACCTTTTTCTTCAAGGTAATGTAAACCGGCTGCAGTTGAACCCGCGGGTGATGTTACATTATCTTTCAAAACACCTGGATGTTCTTTTGTTTCTCTTACTACTAATCCAGCGCCAATAACTGTTTGGGCAGCCAAACGGTATGATATGTCGCGAGGTAAACCCATTTTAACACCTCCATCAGCTAAAGCTTCAATCAAAACGTATACCTAAAACGTATAATGGAAACACTTAGTTGCGACACTGATTTTTTTAACAGGCTCAATTGAATTTCAATAGGATTGAATTGGAAACTCAATTTATTAATTAAAAATCGATTGAATATTTTTGCTGGGATTATAGAATTTGATTTTGTGTATACAGGAAGTGGTAACCACGGTTATAAGTAGTTAAAAGTTATGCCTTGAACAACTATAGCAGTTGAACTTGATAATCAAGGAATTATCTTCGAAAGTAAGTGTAACTATCAGTAAATTTGTGACTATCTGAGAATTTGTGGTTTGTTTAAACTGGATTTGGCCACATAATTTATAAGGAGTACCAATTATAATCTGAATCATTAAAACTTAAATCACTGATAAATAGTATTTCCCCGATTATATCATTGTTAAAACTAATGAAGTTCAAGGTAATTTTTTTGGTTGTGGTTTTTAGAATGCAAAAAATTTAAGAATACACATTTAATGAAACCAATCAACATTCGAAATCGTATGAACTCCCGACAAAAAAAGATGAGTGTTATAACCTTGACGTGCCTGTCTGTGGCATCGTAGCTCCTAAATTTTTGACCATTTTATTTTCAATGTTGTCTGTCAATGACGTAATATGAATTCTTTCTTGAACACTAACTTTTAATGGTATATACTTACATATGCAGGTCCAGATCCACTTAAGGCAGTAACTGCATCCATATGGTTTTCAGTAATTTCGTCACAACTACCTACTGCTGTTAATAATTTTCGCGTGATGTTAGCATCCTCATCAGTTGCGTTTGTACCTCGAACAAATACTGATGCACCTTCCCGAACTAAAACCGGGGTATTTGGCATTACTCGTATTACTCTTGCATTTTCTGGTGCCAACTAAAATAAAAAATAAAATTTTTTCATTAGAATTTCTTTAAAATATTGACAAAATTATTAAAGATTAGAAATTTTTTCAATGTTTTCTGATTCCTTCTGGACATTAACCGTTTATTTTAAATTTTGTATCAATCCATGTCAATTTAGTCAGGTTTGTGAGTTATTTTTTTATGCCGGTTTTCCATTAAACGGACAAACAAAAACAAAACACAAACTCGTGTCGAATAAAATAAAGCTGCAACTTTTTACAAACTTTTGCAAACAGCAAACATTTCCAGTCTTCAATCTTTTGAAGACTGGCAATGTAATGGCCATTCAATTTTTTTTTTTTTTTTTAAGTTTTAGAAAAGAAACACAACATTAATTCATTATATCCGGCATTCGAATATTTCAAACTTTTTATCAAATGCAAGTTTGATTTTTAAAATATTGGATATTTTAGGGAAAGGTATTTGGAAAATTACTTATTCATTCAAGCAATCCTAAAGTTATATGTAATTAATACAAATCGATAAAAATTGTACTTACACTTTCCAGCTCGTTTATCGTAATTCCCATAGCAATTGATAAAAATAGTCTACTTTTATCTACCATACCCTTGATTTGCCCTAGTGCTGTAGGAACTATTTGTGGTTTTACTGATATAATGATTATTTCTGAATTTCTTACAACCGGTGGGTTTTCTGTAATTGCTTCTGCACCCAATTCCTGAAAATACAATTATTTCAATTAATATTTTGTACCTAATAATTTATACAATATAATTTCATACTCTAAAATTTTCGAGACTGGCAGTATCATTTGGATGGCAACTGGCTCTGATATGATCTCCTTTGGTAAGTCCTGAAATTAAAAAATCAACCCCATTATTACTTAAGGTTTTAACGAGTTTAAAGCCATGGTCACTTTCAATTGTATGTATTCGAAATGATAGCAACAGATGCTTATAAATTTTTTTGGGATAAAATTAATTTGATGAAATGAATATATCTAATATATTTTGATTAATTTAATTCGTACTACATTGTTGAAAACATTGTTTCAACTCTTTTGAAAAAACTCGACCTCTTGAAGTTTATCCTATTGTATTTTAATTTTATGCATTATTTTAATTTAATATTTCGTTGGACAATTTCGAAGGACTTATTTTATTATTGATTTAAAATAAAAATAAAAAATTTTAATTAAGTTTATCTCAATCAATATTAACTTTGAGTTATTACATAATTATTAAGATAAGAATATTTTAATTTATGCAATATCAAGTGTCAAGAAGTATTTTCAAATGATATAGTTTTATTATTTAATAAGTTTTTAGATTATGGTAGTTTTAATATAATCAACTGATAATTAATGATAAACCAAAATAGTTTCAAAGTGCATGAATTAACTTTGTAAATAACAATTTAAAAACAATAATTGAAAAAACTTTAACAATTTATTTTTCATAATTGAAGGAAATTCTTCAAGCAATAAACTCATTTAGTTAGTAAGCCTGACACCCTAGATAAATTTCAACTTAAAAAAGCGTATTTTAGTTTTCATGCGGAAGTAATTTGAATCAAATGTACTCAAAACGTCCGAGATTTTTTGTTACTTTTTACAAAAAACAAAAATACTAATATATTTAAAATTTTGTTGAATCATTTTGTTGATTTTTTGAAAATTATACTACAATTTAAAGTTGTTCGAGTGAGTTTTATGCCATGTGACTAGATTGTAATCTTTCTGAAGTGTGACTGCTTTGAATGAAATAAGCACTTCAACTAAGTGTCTTCACTTATTATTAAAAATTTTCCACACTCTATAGAACAATTTTTTGAGTTTTTGTTACATTTTATAATTGTTTGTACAATGATTGTAGCATCTCAATATCTGAAATAAATAAATTCTTTATCGGATATCATTTTGTCAAATAATCTACTAGATTGTTTATAACTAATTGATTCATTTAAAAATAATAATTTAAGAAAAAATTTAAGCCCTATATTTAAAAAAAAATTAAAATAAACCTTCAATAGTTATCAAGTCACGTGAATTTATTCTTAGATTACTGAAATCTGGTCCGACTCGAATCTCTGTTCTCGAAGATTCATGTAGATACTCAAAATTTTATGTGATAAGGACGTAAGCCTATTGCTTATTTAAATCCGTTCCTGACCATGATTCACCAGTATAGGTACATAAGTCCGGGGTAGTATCAACATTTAATTACCTTAAGTTGAAATAAACGATAATTAAATGATTGTTGCAAAAATTACTATAATTTTAATATATTTTAACTAATTATTTCTCAAATAATTTAATATAAACAATGCAAGTTTATAGATTTCATTAATAATTACGAAAAGTTTACAAATGAATAAAAATTGAAAAAAATCTAAATTTAAACAACAATAAACATGTAAGCAAAGATAAAATATTTTATCAGTACATTAAATAAATATTATTTTAGATTTTATTTTTAAAAATATTTAATAAAATTAAATGTTTTCATTGTTTATTAACAAAAATATTATCCTCGCAATTATTATTTACACATTCAAGGAAAGCGAACTTTGAGCTATCTAGAGATAAACAATATTTATCGGAATTTACATTTGTTTAGTTTTTCTAGAATAGCCATAGAATTAATTTAATTAAATATGTAAGTATACGTACCAGCCGCAATGAATCCTTTAGCCATGGCATGTGCCATTTTTCCACCACCCAAAAATCCAATTTTCAACATGATGACTTTTTTCTTTAAGTTTTTGTAGTTAAATAAAATTAAAGCGATGACAAATGTATAAGTGAAGATCGTTTATTTTATCGTAATATTAGAGGTAGTGAGATTTCTATATTCCAGATCTAAAAATTTACTTTAATCTAACATAATGAGTTGATGATTATCTCTGAATATTATTAAAGAAACAACGATTAATAATGTGGGGCCTAAACAACTTCATTAAGAACTTTTGTCGCAAATTCCTTTGTTGTTTAATCGATTATGTACGAAAAATTGTCTTCTTATTTACCACTATGTAAATTTTGTATACAAAACACTTATCAACAATTTAACTTGAAGACGTTTTTGAACCGAATGTGGCCGATATTAAAATACTATAAGTTTATATACACGCTGTAGGTTATCGTTTAAATTTTTGTAAGATAAAATAAATAATAATTAAATAAACTGAAATCTTTTTTTATATTATTTATCATTAAAATAACAAACTAAAATTTTATTTAAAACTTGTATTCTAAATTTTATATTTGTACCCTCTATTTTAATTGAAACATATAAAGTTCATAAAAATAATTTTACATACCAAAATTAATAATTAATGCTCATTATTGCAATCAGATGAATTATTTTAATGCAGAAGATATTTAACTAAGGTTAACATTATAAAATTTAACTAAACGATTTCGAAAATAGTTTAAAACGAAAAAAGGTCTTTAAATAATACATAAAATATAAATTATTTTTAATTTGAGGGGGAAATATAACAGGATTAAAGTTATTTTAAAATTATAAAATTAAATCATTATATAGCTACGTTGATAAGGTTATTGTCAATATTAAAAGCACTGGTATGGAAAAGCTCCCATTAATCAATTGAGCTTTAGGCGGGAATTATGTAAAAAAAAGCTCATATACAACAAATGATATTTACATGCTTTATTTGAAGGTTACTGCAAGGGCATATTTGCTTGAAATTCGAACATGAAAAAATGAAAAGGGAATTTTTTTCAAATTAAGGATCCTCAACCACTAAAAACAAATGACAATTGCGAGAAATTTTTCCACCCCAAATTCTCCGAATTAATTAATTTAAATGTAATTAAACTTACATACAAATAATTTGTACTGTTCGATAGTGTAAAGTAATTTTGGCTTGATATTTGAACATGAAATATTTTTAATTAATTTATAATTTTATCAGGTGTTTTGGCACCGATAATTTTTTTAAACGTTAATTGTATTTTTACAGTTATAGAATCTAAAATTTAATTTATATTTATAAATTAAATAATACTTTATAAGCTTCTAATATATATAAAAATTATTTTTGTTAGTTTTATTACTTAATAAGGTAGCAAAAATTTCTAGCTTTTTCATTTGTTTTTACCGATTGAGGGACCTTAACTCATACTATTGTACTGCTTCTGAGCGATTAGCATAAACTATGGTGTGATAGAGCTTAATTTATGAAATTGAACTTTAGGCGTGTATTACTAGCAAAATCATAGAATGGAGTTAATAGTATTATTTTCAATTAGATGCTATCTTATCTTAATTATTTTAAAAACAAATGTAAAAAAAAATACTTTGAAAATTATGTTTATATTACTGAGATTTTAAGTGCAATTAATTACAGCATGTGACAGAAATCTTATAATTTATTGCTTGAAATTGTATATTGTTGTTTAATTGTTGTTATAAGCGCTAGCAACGTCTGGAAGAGGAATCCAAGACAGTTGAATTTTTTATATTCCTTTTCTAATTGAAATTAAGAAGGGATAAAGTACTCCTGGCATTTGAGAGCGTCGACCATTAAAAATTAATTTTTCATGCCCTTCTAACAGTATAAATGTATGTTTGCAGTTTTGCTAACCAGATACTATTTTAACAATTAAAAAAACGGCTGTAATTTTTCCTACCATTCCTACCTAGTCTCAATAAAGAAAGAAATATGCCAAATTCAGCTGTCTTAAAATTCACTTTCGAAAATGTTGCCAACTCTCGTATCATGTACAGAGCCAGTAGTAAATGTATTCTGTAGCTCAAAGCGTTTCTTTCTCAGTGGCAGGAGTTTAGCTTGAATTATGACGGAGATTTTTCCCAAGGCACAATTTTATATTGGTTAGTAATAATCGAACAAAAAGCCTACTAATGAAAAAGAAGGTTTTTTTCATAATTGAGCCAACGATTACTGACCCAAACAGAGATTGCAGGAACAGAATCACTTCAGTAGAATCACTTTCTTAAAATATCTTTAAAAATATTTTGCCGAATATTATCCTTAACTTTTATTATATATTTCCTTAACTTTTTTGAAATAAATCGACATTTGAAAAAAACGTTAAATTTTGTAAAATCAACATCAATTTTCAACGAATATAAAATAATTATTTTAGCTTCTGAAACTCATTGTACATAATTGAAAGTTGATGAAACAATTCTTCCAGTTTCATTTAATATTTATTTATCTATAATTTAAATAGTATTACCTGATAACAATAACACGAAAAACAAGAAAAAGTATAATTTAAAAAAAATATAAACAATATTTAATCAACAAATAAAATGCAATTTAAAAATTCAATCAATTGTAAATAAAAAAAGCTACAGATAATATGGTATTGGGTACACATCTCCATAAAATATAAACTTAGAGAAAAAATACAAAGAATATGAAAAGTAGTAACTTATATTTTCTAAAAATTTGCATATTATGAAAATTCCAATGAAAATTAATTGAGGTATTTTAAAAAATATAAGCAATATTAAATGAAATACTGTCTCGTTAATGGTACATAGGCTCCAAAAACTGAAAATGAGCTTTCTTTTTATAATTTCATACTTATTATGTCCTCAGCTCTTCTAGTGGGATAATTTTGTCATTTAAGGTACCATTTAATTATTTTACGAAAAATATATTTAAGCTTGTTATTGATTTTTTTTATCTTTCTGGAGGGTACTGTTCTACAGTCAGTGTAAAATAATTTATTAGAAGGCCCTTTGCTAAAGCTTAAGATACGCCAATATTAAACATGACTTTTAAAAAAATATAAATTTACTTTTTATGATGAAATTACGTAGAAAAAAATCCGTTGTAAAATTTACAAAAAACAAAACAAAAATTTAAAAACATAAAACAACTTTTTAATACAGGTGATTCTTCAAAAACAACAGCTATTAATTCCAATTTTATTAGGTATTACAAGTCATATACGTTTGTATGTACAATTTACATCTTTTTAAATTAACATCATTAATGTAAGCATATTATTTGAATAAATCGAATTTTAAATGTTAACGACCCTAAAATTTACTAAATTGTTTAATGACAGACTATCCTCTTTTATGTAATAATTCAGCACGTTCTTTATTTACGCACTGCGCAAATAACTTGACTTCTTGCGCACATTCAATGGGACGTTGTGAATTCTCTTGAAAACATTTAATTATTCGTGATTTACTTTCCAAACAGGGAGGTACACCGTGAGCTGTAGGTAACTTTCTAAAACGTTGTTTCACATTTTCAACCTAAAAATAATTTGAAAATATGACCAAATTCTAAATAAACCATGTATTATCTTAAGAGCCAAAAATTAAAATAAAATTTTGACTTATGCGTAATGTTACGAATAAATTAAAGGATTACAAAATTTCTATTCTTTTGGTGGAATTTACATTTCAAATATTATCCTACTTTCAACTCAGAAGACCAAAAACTGAACGAATAGAAAAAAATTCAACCCATTTTTAATTTTGGTTCATAATTTTCAGTAATGAAAAAACAATTTTATCTTTCTTAAGACAATCCCTTTTATTTGGAGTAGTAAAAATTGCTATAAAATATACAGAGTGAATATGTGTCTCATATTGTGAAGCCAATTCAATTCTGATTTAACAGCAATCAGCGTTTGATCAAATAATATTTTTTTGTAGATTATAAAGTCTGAGGCTATTCATACACAAGCGAGTATTCCATTTTTGAATACATGGGCTAAAAACTCTATAGTCGACAAACTCAACCCAACCAACTTGTAATGATAAATAATCAGTTTTTAGATAATTTATCTCAACAAGTATTCACGCTGAAGACACGATTGTGTATGAATAGCTTTATCGTTTTTTGTATTAGTATTTACGAACGGATTATAATATTTTAATGAAATCTTTGAAATTTTTGGTTTAAAACGACGAAATGCATGCATTTATTAGACTTTGCAATGCAAACTTATTACAGTTTTCTAAGCAGCAGATGTTACAAGTAAAATGGTCAAATCCTAACATATATTCACGGAAATTCTTAGTGAATTTTCAACAATATTATTTCTGCTGCCCTAAACATTAGTCATATCGTATTTCCGTTATTTTCATAATATTAATTAAGTTCCGAGCTACTTACTGCTTTTTCAAATTCTTGCTCCATTATGAAATCAATTTTTTTATGTTCTAATTCTAGATCTTCTATTCGCCTCATCCAATAATTATTATTATCAACTAGTTGCTCTTCCATATCCTATAAAAAAGCAAGATAATAATAAAGCTGCCAAGAATAGTCACGTTACAGAAACTGACCTTTTTTACTTGTAGAGCAGTGAAGCTAGGATAATAATATGGTTGGTTGGGATCATGAGACAATTGTCCATATTGCCCGCGGTTTAAATCTGCTGAACCTGCATCTAAAACAGTTAATTCTTCATTAAAAACTATCTTCTTGTATTACGTAACACCTTAAAATTCATTTCATATGTTAGCAAAACAAAGAGATATCGATAAAGTGAATAATTATTAAATACATTTAAAGCATTAAAGTGATTTTTAACATAATTTTTATCCAATTTGTGACAAGGATCAATAATTAGCCGAAAGCTACTTGCCGCTACTGCTAATAATTTATCGTATAAAACTTGATCAAGTGTCATTTTAAAAACTCAGAATTAGAAATTAAGATTTCTTTTAAATAATTGTATAAAGTTTTCTTATATTTTAGATAAACTTGTACGTTTTCAAGTTAAAACAAGTTTAAAATTTAAGGTTATGATCACTAACCATTTGGTACAGAATTTAATCCACCTCTTAATCGGTCAACCAAGGAGTCTGATATTTTAATCACGTTTGCAGCATCATCATTTTCAATGGTGATTTTTCTTGCACTTTGTGAAGCTCCCATTTCAATTTCAAAATTATTAATTAGATTTGTCAAAATTTGGTCATTTTATAGATAATATTCCATTAGACAAATGGAATAAATTCGCTAAAGAATAAGTGCGAATGTTACAAAAATTTGGAATGAAATATTTTCGGGTTAACAAAATTACATTGGTATGAAATATTATTGACGATTCATTAGGGTTGCTATGCATTAGTAAACATAATTTTAAAATAGAACAAAATAATTTTTAATTTAGAAAATTTTTTATTTAAATGTACAAAATGTTTACAATTATCGTTTACGTTCGTATGCCCAAACATAACTGGCTGAATTAGAATTTGAGCCATCTTTAACTTTTACTGGTTTTCTATGTTTCTTTTCTTGTAAATTTTTCTTTAATTGTAATTTATCTTGTATAACTGCTAATTCCTTTTCTCTAAGAATCCTCTTCTTAAGTTCTTTATACAAACTTTCTTTTTCTTTAATTGCTTTCTCATTAATTTCATCTATATTTATATCTACTTCTTCAAGCGTTTTCAAAGAAGGCCGATTAATTTTATAATCAACCAAATCGGGATGTGTTTCTAATTGCTTTGCTAGGTTAAATTTTTTCTTTCCTTCGTCATCGTCAACAAAAAAGATATGAGAATTTTTCGTTTTATTAGCCGTATCTAATAAATGAAGCTGAGCTTGTAATTTTTTTATTTTATTTGCTTCCAATACTCGTTTATGTGTTATGTACTTTAAATCTTGACTACGCATTAACTTAATTTGTTCAGGTGTATCTTCTTCGTTTGTAACATCTTCTTTATGGATTCCATCTTCGACTTTTGATCGAATCATATGATGGTAAAATTCATCGGGATTTCTATTTTGTGCTCGTTTTTTTAGTAATGCTATGGTTTTTCGTTTTTCTTGAAAATCTTCTGCTCGTTTCTTGTAATCAGAATGTTTTTCTAATAGCCCTAGACTTTTACGTGATTCAGGTTGGTGCCTTTCTCTGTGTGTTTTTTGGTTGATTTTGGATGCTTTTTTCCAGGACGACATATCTATAAAAGTAATAATTATTGAGTATTTTAGATATTGTAATGTTGAATGAAATTATTTACCGTAAATTATTAGCAATACTTTTGTTGACAATTATAAAAGGCTTATGCCGCTAAATATTACTTATTTACTATAATACATTAATTATATTCAATCAAATAAAAATATTAGGTTAAAACAATTCAACAATAAACACACTTTCAAGATATTAATTTAGAGGTTATGTTAACAATAATACATATATATTATTCCTCAGAATAAACTCGACATAGTTTTATAAAACAAATTATTTATAAAGCAGTGGTTACACAGCTTTTACGTACGTTTTTACACATATTTAAAATACATTTTGTCAAACAAAATTGAAAAAAATATTTCAGATATGAAAATAAATATTGATTTGTTAATTTAAGGGGGATCAATTAAATATTTCTTGCGTTTTAAAATAATTGCTAGATAATAGTGTGGATTTTATGTAAGAGGTCGTGTGGTAGGTACATGTTGTTACTTTAGTTTTATTTTAGAAAGTATGTCTGCGTCGTTAATTTTATAAATTAAAATTGTTTAAAGTTAAAAATGATTTTTGTGTTTCTCGGTTCCGACTTGACTTTAATACCATTTTTGGAAGTTCCTTTCTTAAACAGTTCTTTCCTATACATAATATAATTATCATATATGTATTGTAAAAACTTGATTTTGTCTACTCGTTAAAAATAGACCCAATTCTTAATCAGAATAATGAAAATATTATTGTATTTTTATTTTATTTTTTTGTAAAAAGTCTGGGATTATGACCCATAGCCTTTTTGAAACTATTTATTACGTACGGCTCTTGATATGGTAATGTATTAAAATTCCTATATTATCTATGGCAATGATCATGATTTTCTAAATTTTTTGGCCAAAATTGAATATCTTAGATAACAATTTTCGTTCAAAACTGGATTTTATTTAGTTTTTTCTTAGAGAGAGCTTTTATAATATTTTTGTATCTCTCTATTTGTAAAAGCTGTTGATAAACTTACTATGATAAACTTACTACACTCATTTGATATAAAATTTGACGATACTTTATTTAAATTATTTATGTTAAATATAGTCACATTTACTCTCAAACTAACATACCTACAATAATTACTTAAAAAAAAGTTCAAAATGTCTTCTAACAATTATACTCTTCATTCCTTTGACTTTTCTTACTTTTAATTGTCAGTGAAAATATGTAAAAATACTTACAAGTGTCTAACATTACACTTTTTGTAAATTTAATGATGTACAGGAAGAGATTGAACAATTAAGGGATATGAGTGGATGAAAAAAAATTGTTATTTCGTTTGATAAACTCAAGTAGTCTTTATATTGATTACTTTAATTTGATCATTAAATTAGTTTTTAATGATAGGTACGGTGTATGGTTAAAAACATTTTAAAATTAACTTGGAGGAAAGTTATCTCAAAATAATATTTCTAAGCAATAAAGAATACTAATTTCCAAAATCTCTCAAATCAAAAGTTTATCTACTTTTACAATACAGTCTTTCAAAAAAGAAAAATTGAAACAAGTGAAGTTATACATCTAATTATATTGCTAAAGTCAATGGTTAAGATGATTATGCAGGAAATTCGTATTTCTCGCCGTACGTACCTCTGTGTCACAAAAAATGCACGTATTAAATATAGTACCATATGTAATCGGTGCATTTTTTGTGACACAGAGATACCTACAACGGATGAAAGTACCGAGATAAAATTTGTTGAACATTTTACTGGACTAAGCAACAGTTTTTAAAAGTTAATAATTATTATTTCATAAATAATTTCCATCCCAAAATATTTCGAAAAAGTCGAAAAGATTCAATAAATGGAATAGATTAAGTATACCTACAGTCAAATGAAAGAATCTCTTTCGTTAGTTTTTTAAGGCATTTATTTGACTTTGAAAAAATTAATCCAAACAGCATGATAGTTATGACATTTTCATTTATAATCTCAGTCGATTTTCGTCTTTCTTGATAGCATTATGATAGTATTTATTAAAATAGGGAGGACAGTATGACTGTAAATTGAACGGTCAAGGTAAATGTATCTTACATGAGAAATATATTCACAAGGAAAAATTAAAATGTTGGATTAAATTCATTTTCTCAAGTGATTAGGATCTAAATATTTGAAATAAAAAACAATTTTCATTCAAGTTTTACTAAAAATTTTTATTAATTCTAAAAAAGATCACATACGTTTATAAAATTAAAGCTTTGAAGTTTGAGTCATAAAGAGAACAGCACAAATCAAAACAAGGTACAGTACAATTGACTGAAAATGTAGAATATTGTTCAAACTAGATAGACTTACTTATATACCAAGACTACCAAGAGCCAAGCTTGCCAAATTTTGATAAAGCTTGACGTCTGACTAGTACATACTAATGGAGTAGTCAGTTGACACTTACTTTGTGCTAAATTGAATGTTCGTTAAGCATAGAGTAGATGTTAAGTTCAAATGAATAAAACTTTCAATCGATATTCAGGGGTTTTTGGTCACTGATTACGATCCCGTAAAGAAGAATGGAAAATTTCAAGATATCGATGAAATTGAGAAGGGAGGAATTGTAATAATACTGCTTATAATCCAGCAGAAGATGAAGATGATGATAAAGCCATCACTCTTATCAGTAAATTCTAATAAATATTTATTGAATAACATGTTCAGCGGCCCAAAAAATTCCTGGATACCAAATTTCGTAATAATTGGTTGAATTGCAGCTAAGATATTAAATTTTTAATATTGTTAGCTTCTAAAGTGTATATGGGTTGTGTATAACAAATATGTAATACAAGTTGCCTATTTATTAAATTGTTTAAGGTAACTTCATACGACGCGACGTATTTAATTAATAATTAACAATTAATTGTTGATTAACAAATAAAAACATTAGCGCCACTACTTAACTGATGCCCTACTAATGATATTTGACACCCAAGCAAAGTGCAAGCGGTTTCTTTCATTTTCCTTTATTTGTAACATCTTTAACTTTACTATTAGTTGCTAAGGCAATATGCACATAAAATCTTGCATATTCAGTGATTGTTAAATTAAATTAAGTTTTACTGGCCCGATCCGTGGGGAATATCGCATAGACAATTTTATTACACATATGATATACAAATTACGTAATGAACATAATTATTTCTCTAGCCTGTTTTTTCCAAAGCGATATGAAACCCTTTACTATAACATTAGATAATCATATTCCATGCCTTAAGATCTTTCTTATTTTTAAACACTGGCCATTTTCGAACAATGCGGTTACTTTAAGAATACTTTTAATGAGGTTGTTATGAAGTAAAATATACTAAATTTCCATCTAATTTGACTGTACTCTGTTTTCTATTTAATCTGTGCGGTTTCACATGATTGTGATTTTTTTATTCATCTTCAAGAATTGTGTTGCTAATGAACCTTCTGAAGTATGCCACATTCGTGTAAAGAGCTGGTTTAGATCCACACGGCATTGCAGAAGCTGAAGCTAATCCAACAACAATAGCATGCCCCTCCTTTATAGATAAAAATTTGCTATTGTAAATAGTTTTTATGTATGATATAAGAAACACTTACTTCTGAATACTGTACGAATGGAGTACCTCCATCACCAAAACATGCTGTTTGTTCTGAATTCCCAACGCAAAATTTATCTTTTACATCCTTGTAATAATCTAGACAGTCTAAAAAAGTTAATTCATTAAAATAAATTTCAATAAATTCTTTTATAGAGTGTGGAGTTTAGTATAATTTTTTAATGCCTTACATTTCGAAACTGGAATGGAAAATGATAAAACGCATCAAAATATAAGGATAGAAACTTTTTAAAAATACCTATCAAGTAAAAAAAAAAAAAAATTTTAATGAAGTGTGCCCAATCTTTTAAAAAAATTGTTTATTGCTTTCTTCAAGGTTCGGCTGGAGGTTAATATTCATAAAAAGTAAGAATAAAAAAAGAATGGTAAAACTAACGGTTTCAACAAAATATAATTGAATTAAATAAATACAAAAGTGGATGAACCTGATACCTGACTTTATTATGTTAAACTTGTGAATAATTTAATTAATATAGCACCTTACTAGTTGGAATCATTGAATTTATAGACGGAAAATATTACCCCATTATTACTACCTATACATACACCGGCATATTAAATTTTAATAATACGCATCAATATTTATTCCAACATAAAGGAACGTATATATATGGCGAAGGTCACATAAAACACAACACGAACTTAAAATAGGCAATTCAAATACATATTTCAACTTGCAAAATTTATGAATTCCATTCATTTTATGAGCTGATATACCTACTTGACTAGCCTATATTCGCTTGTGTGTTTATTGTGTTTGATGCATAACTATCTGGCCACAGCTTAAGTCTGATACAGGTAGGGGAAATCTGATAAAATTCCCGATTTGTACGATATGTATATGTGCTTAATTTATTATTTATCTATTCTATACATATAAAATGCTGTGTCCTGAATGACTGACTGACTGACGAATCAACGCACAACCTAAACCGCTGATCGTAGAGACCTGAAACTTGGAGGATTTTGTATGGAACAATGTGGTTCTTTGGTCTACTTTAAATTTTGCATAAACATACATCGAGGGATGATGTGTTTCGTATTTTATTGAAACTCATCGCCTAACGGGGTTAAAAAGGGGTAGAAAGTTTTTTTGGGGGTAATTTGCATCGAAGTTGATATTCGTCATTTTTGAATTAAATACTTTAAAAACTAAATCTAATTAAAAAATTTTTAACCTGTAGAAAGTAACATTATTAGCGAGTATCATGAACTAAATTTTATTTTCAAAAAAATAGGATTCCAAACAAAAAAATTAAAATCCTAAAAATTGTGAACAAAAAAGAAGATAAGTGAGGTCATGGAAAGTGAAGGCTTATAACACGGTACAGTCTTTGTTTTTAAAGTTGAAAATGCTAAGCAAAGCTGGCGGGTAACTTCTATTACTTGATAAAAAATTTCTATACATATTATTACCATTGTAACTTGTAACTGTCAAGCTGGTAAATAATAAATCATTCGACTGGTGTTGATCGTCAGGACCTTGAGTAGAACCCCATCCAACTATTTCTCCCTGACCAGTTATTTGACGTGTTTTACCTAAAGTAACATCTTGTACATTTGATCGAAATACAAACGGCTTATTCATTTTCAACATTGCTAAATCATATTTTGGTATCTCTCCTTTTTTGAAACTTAAAAAAGATAATAACAAAAATTGATTATTTGAAATATATGGAGGTCCATCAGTTAACTTGTCAAAGTGGGTGATCATTCCAAATGGAGAAAACTACCGGGTAGAGTGTGTAGGTAGATGTATAGTGCATCTCGTTTAAGAAAATGTATCGTTTATGGATGTACGAGCACTAAGGCAATTTTAAGTAAAAAGCTTGATTTTTTTTATATTAAGTTTTACTAAGTCCAAATCAATTCTGAAAATTTTAGCGGGCAAAAGTAGGCATTTTTAACATTGGTTTTATGGTAAAACGGCAGATGGATGATATGCTTTCAAAGATTTCTTCAAAAACTCGTCGGTGGAAATTATAAAAAAAACTATTTAAATTAAAGTTAAAACCTTAATAAATTATTGAAAACAAAAAAATACAATTTTTCGATATCTGGAGTAATTTTCAAAATTGAAAATTTTGTTTAATTATTTAGCTGTCTTCTGTATTTCGAAAACCAAAGCAGATATCGAAACAATTTATTCTTATGTTCCGTCGACATTCATGAAGTTATAACGAAATTCATAATCAAAATTGAAAATAAGGTACAAATAATCTCAACCCTAAATCTAAAATTGCCTTGGTGCCCTTACTACTTTAATACTTTAAAAACTACTATATCGAAAATTTACTTGCAAAAGTAGTGTATTTTGCATAACTATGAGAAAATGCAGAACAGTTTATGATGAAAATGAAACTCTGTCAATACCTTCTGTAAGAATATTGATACAGGAAATTCACAGCCTCATTTCGGGAGTAACTTTTCAATATTTCCCATAATATATTTGATGCCATTTCTAACCCGAAGAATACGTACTACACATCCGACCACATATTCGCCACTTTTCCCAATCCTGAAATAACACTCACTTTAAAAAGTAACTACTCTTATTAGTTAAAATATTTTATGGCACCTACTTGTATTTGGGATTTTGAACAATTTTGCTGACATTTCTAGTTTGGGAGTTTCTATGATTAAAGTTGTATGCTTTAAGTACACCAGCTACCACATATATATTATCTTGGTTTCGTCCTTCAACACATTGGGCAGTTGTTAACACCCATGATTCGGAAACAATTACCCCTGAACAATACTTAAATATGGTATCATCTGAAATATAAACAAATTTCATTTTTTATGCGTTCAATATATCGTTAGGATCGTTTGTTTCTCTTACTTGTTCTTTGTTGCAATGAAACAATAAAGGGATATGAATGTGAAACTGCTGATCTGCCTAAAAATAAAAGCACATTTATACTTAATCGTAAAACAGCTTAATGACTTTTTTGAGTACAACTTTTTCCTAAATAAAAAAAGCATTTTCAAAACTTTATTTCTTATGCATAAATTTCTGAAAATTATTAATATTCATTTCATCATTTTCAAAAAGATCATGGCTATTAAATTTGGTGTCTGAAGAAAGATGATTCCCCAATTTTTATACCATGCATATATGAAATATACATAATATATTAAGTTTAGTCCCAAGTTTGTAACGCTTAAAAATAATGATGCTAGGAAAAAAATTTTTGTCATAGGTGTTCATAAAATCACTTAATTAGTCCATTTCCGGTTGTCCGTCCGTCTGTGGACACGATAGCTCAAAAACGAAAAAAGATATCGAGCTGAAATTTTTACAGCGTACTCAGGACGTAAAAAGTGAGGTCAAGTTCGTAAATGAGCATCATAGGTCAATTGGGTCTTGGATCCGTAGGACCCATCTTGTAAACCGTTAGAGATAGAACAAAAGTTAAAATGTAAAAAATGTTCCTTATCAAGAATTAAACAACTTTTGTTTGAAACATTTTTTCGTAAACATCATTGTTTACCCGTGAGGGCGCCAATTAGGCGGAAATTTTATAATATGTACTATACTTGATGAACAGTTATGTATGTGTCACATGTTTGTATGTGTAATGTGATAAAGAAATCAACACCGACTATGCATGGTATTTCAACAATTAACTCAGTCAATTGTTTGTTTTCACTTGTTGATTTTAAAGTTCTATCGTGGAATTTTAATCACACAACAATATTATGATACCTTTTAAATTCGAAAATATGATACGAGCTGGTTTAAAATTTCGGCGTTTCAGCTAAAATATTATGAAAAATGTGTCAATATATTTGTATAACATACTATTATCTTCACATATCTGGTTATTCTATTTGGCCACTAATGAATTAAAAATGATTATAAAACAATGATTATAATGATATACTACGTAAGCGACAAACTCCTGAAAAAGTGCGTAAAAATGAAAATGACTGACCAATCATTGAAAAAGTGAATCCGACTAAACATGTTTGTACTTTTCGTAAACCTTGGTTCAAAAGGAGTCAACTGGTAAAAAAAAAAACAAATTTGTGCGAATGGGCTATTAATTGTTATAAACAAATTAATTTGTTAACCAGTAAATAGTTGTTTTTTATATTCGAAAATGCTGTCTGAGGGTAAAACGGACAAAATACTCCTCCAGTCTTAAACTTTAACTGATTATTCCCAAGGTGGAATTTTGTACATACAATATAGCATAAGTATTGCCAAAAAGAGTGTACATAAATATGAGCATGTTTAACAAACTTGACTATAATGGGAATGGCCATAATACTTCAAGAAAAAGGTTAAAAAACAACTATAGACTTTTTCAATGGATTTCCAACTTTGAATGAATATTAATATAACAATATCTAATAAAGAAACTAATAATTTCACTTACCAAATTTGTAATCAGCTTTTACAAAAACAATGCACAAAACTATAAACAATAATTTTAACAAGATCATTATTACAAACAAACTATGAACTAAGTCACAAGTTACTAAACTGATTCAAGGAGATTTGTTTAAACTCTTCGCGGTATAAGATAATACAAATGATATGGTTTACCACATAAACTTTCCCAGTATTGTAATACAGTTAAAATATAAGCTAATATTTATTTGCAAAACTAAGTATGTTCTACAATATTTCAAATTCCATAGTAAGTATTTAGTTCGAAATTAAAAGCAAAAATTAATCACACGTTAATTGTGTACTTAAACTTTTGTTTGAAAATTGATTTTGGTATAAATTAAAACCCAGAGCAGTCATTTTTATACTTTATTTCTGGAAAATCTTTAATTTAAACTAAATTTTTTGAAAATTTTTAAATGATTAAATCATTGTTAAAGTTTATTTTGATCATATTATAAGAGCCAGTAGGTCGAATAAATAGACATTCCTTTGAAGAGACAAAACAAAATAAAAATTAATTTTTTATTATTTTCTAATCTGCAGCCTGAGATGTGATGGCCTAATCATGAAAAAAGCACAACAGAAAATGTGGACCTTTTTTCACCACTTCAAATTCAGGAAGTTAGGTTTTGATTATTCAATACTTTCGAAATTAAATTGGTTGGATAAAATAAACTATTAAAATGCCTGCCAAGATCAATAAGATAGGGGGTTATTTTGTTTTAGTCCCTTAAAAATTGACTACAGTCGTTTCTTTTCATATAGAAGAAAAAATGATATCAATATTATTTCGATCATCAAAATGATTACAGGTTGAAACTTTGCATCATTTAAGAAATTATGGTAAACGTTTTTTTTAAAGAATTCTATTTTATCTCATTTTTAAAATTTTCTGTTCTATTAAGTATAATTTTAAGGAATTTTTTGAATTTTGCATAGTTTTTAAAGCAATTTTTTGAACTGCATCAATTAAGAAAGTATGATAAACGTTTTTTTATTAAAAGGAATTTTATCTGATTTTAAAAATTTTCTGTTCTATTAATTACAATTCATAGCCATCAATTTTTTTTCTTATTATGATTATACATTTCTTATTATAATTATATATTTGTTTATGTATTAAGGTACGAAAAAACCCACAACTATTTACTATTAATGAAATCTTTCAAGCCTTGACCGTCAATTTAAATCCATTAACCCCACACTCAGATAATTCATCTATATACAGAAAATGACTGAGTTTCCATGAAGTGAATGAACGAGTTTCCATTAAATCTTTATGATCGAGGATAAAATTAAATTTCGTGAATTCAGTCAATAAGAATTTCGTAAACAAAGAATTTTACCTTCTCAAAAGTTGGTTTAAAATCATGTCAATACCAAAATCATATCCTCAAATCATATAAAGTATTTTTTATTAAATTTTTTCATAAAAATGTTGATTCCAAACAAAATTATATCCGCAAATGAAGGATGTTTTATATATATATATATATATACAATATATATATATAAACATAATAATGACACTACTATAGTAATTTTTTAGAATTTCTTAATTATCATGCATGTATGTTCTTATTCTGGTACCTACACATTACCAAAGTTCTACTTTTTATAATTTCAGAAATTAGTTAATGAAAAATTAGGATATATGTTAATATTAATTAAGAATAGATAATTTATCAAATAGATTCAAAAAATATTTAACCAATAATGAATTTCTATTAATTTTGTTTGGAGATACGATTAGGGAATGAAAACTTGTAACGTATTTCGAGTTGGTTTCGAGAAGATTATATTTTTTCCGTTTTGATTAGATCATTTTTGAAATGGGGATATATTTGGATCTGCGTCATATGCCATTAAAAAATGTATTGTCTAAATTTTCTCTGTTATCATGTAAAACGATTTAGAAGAAGGGAGTAAACAAAACTTGCTCCTAGAAACTATAATCGTAATTTTTACTTGGTATGCTCAAACCATAGAAAGTACTATGCTGAGACTGGACTTTGTTTTTCAAATGCATGTGAATTATTTCAATGTAGATATTTATTTATTTTGCCGGGTTTTTCCAACAATATGACGTACTAAATAGTAGAAATATGATTATATCTATTTGAGCGTCTAATGCATAGATAATAAATATTTATATTATACTATTTACTATTATAATTTATTGTCTATGGTCTAATGTATATCAATATTAATTAATTTATATGATACTTGATTTTAATCTAAAACAAAATATAAAAAATCTTGTAATGAATTAGACTAGGATATGTTGCTGTATGCGGTTCCAAAATTGTTTGTTTTCGGAGAATTTGTGAATCTGTTTCTATAATTTTTAACTTTTCAGTAAAGGAAGCTTTATTTAGTAATGGGTTCGGTTCATCAGGACTTAAAAATTGTTATAAAACTAAAAGTTATGGAAAATTATATATTTTGAAAATTATGATGTAGAATTTATGATCGCTTATATCCTATATAAATAATTCTACTAGCCATTATAATCATGCTTATGAATAAATTGAGAAAAAGGCAGTAATATAATATTTAATATGAATTTTCAAAGCAGTCTAATTATAATAACTCTAATATAATTAAGGCAAGCAAATAAGCTGGACATAGAGGGATTATTTTCAAGCTTACGAGCATATTTATTTTGTATCGGTTCGAAAATGTAGCCATCAGATTTATGATACGCTTATATTGTGTGATGGCTTAAATATTTTAACCATGCACCCTATGCCGGGTTTATATGAATATATGATTATTGGCAGATTTATATGTTGCTTTTCAAATAACTGTTCGAATTTTCGTAAAATACTTGTACTAACGTTGATCTTGCAACATTATTTATTTGTTGGGGGGGGGGGGGTAAAATATTGATTAACAGCTATGAAAAGAACAGAAAAAAATTAAGGACCATAGTTTTTCACGGCTAATTAATTAATTTGAATGGTAGGTCTCTATCCTGATTATAACCTATACTCTTGCCATAATAATGTAGCAAAAAAAAAAACTGGAACATTCAAGGCCGCTCTGAAAACAATTTCTGATGATTGTTGACTATAATGATTAATTTTCATAATATAATTGGAGTTAAAATAAGAACACATTTCTGATTGTACACCTCTTAAAATAAAATATGTATATTTAGATGATAACCTCAGTATATTATGATATACCCCACTCCCAATTAAATGAAATATATATGAAGTTAATGGTGTAATAATTAGTAAATGACATGGAACAGTATTAATGATTTAACTGTAATCAAAACGACCATATTTTCACTCAACAAATGTCATTCATTATTTATTTTTTTTCTGTCGATAAATTGATATTGACAACACTCTTAAAATTTTTTAAAATCTGATTGATAGTTATAGCTTTCACCTTGAAACTCCAAAATTTTGTATCTTTACATTTTTACAATGTCGTAGATTTTCAAAAAACGTTTGTATGTATTATGTGTATGTGTAATCAATTTTTCATCAGGTACTTCAATCTCGTTAGATTTTTAATGAAATTTAGGAATGGAAAATAATATTCAAAGGGAGGGAGAAACATTGTCAGACTTTCTTTGAAAATGTAATATCTGCTAGATAATAATGATAATTGAGTTTATTTATTTTATTAGACTTTAATATTAGTGATATTTAAGATATATTAGAGTTTGATTTGACATCAGTTACTATTAACATCAAATGAAAATTTTTGACAATATGAATATTTGTAGAAAATTAATTTTATTCTAAGATACAATATGGCCATGTTTTCTGTAAGTCTAATATTATCTCTACGCCATAGGTGCAATACACCTCAGCTGCTATTAAATGATAATCATGCTAGAGGAGTAGTTGAATATAAATACTTTGTTTTTCTGTTTACCTAAGTTCTGGGTAAGTATGATTATGAGGAGCAGGATAATTTTTTTCCACTGTGTGATGTAGTTTATGGTGATTTATGTATACAAGATTCAGGTTAAAGTGGTTTATGTAATTTTTGAAGAAAATTGCTTACAATAGATACAAGTTTTTTTCATTGATATCTAGTTTTAGGCAATTTACATTACATTTATGTACAAGTATTTGCAGAACTGATTTTTAGAATTGATTTTATTGATTAAAATTAGTGAACAAAAATTTACTCGTTAGAAATGAGTACATACTACGTACAATCATTTCTTCCCCATAATTCAGGGAGAATTCCACGGTTCAAAATTGAAAGAAGTTTTCAAAAATATCGAAATTATTTTCTAAGACTTTTTCCTAAAAAGTCAATTTTTTTCGTATTTATTTATTGAACCGTGGAATTCTCCTATTTAAAAATGAAGTTTTTACAATGAAATATATACACAGATTTTACGATTTCAATGTTCTAGAATATAAACTATTTATATTAACTAAAAACTGCAACTAAAACTGCTTCTTAAAGTCTAAATCTATATCCACTGAAATTGGGCCACATAGTAAAAAAATATTTTAGGATTATTTGCTGGTTAATTTGAAATTTCGAAAAATCGAAGGAATTCAGGGGACAATACCTATGGATTGATGCTGGTTGGATGGTTCAAAAAAGTACAATCTAACTCACAATCTTGGACAGTGTCAGTCAATAATATCCCAAAAAATTAACAATATATATTGTTTTGCGGTAAATGCTCGAAGGAGTATAAATTGTTTCAAAGACGAAAAAAGTAAACTTATAATTCAGGGGTTAATATCATCCCTAGTATGATTTCAGGGGTTTGAATCATGCCCAATATAACACCAGTATAACACAATTCAACTTCAAGAACTAGTATCATCCCAACCCGCTCCTTCAATTTATCTGATTTCCGATTTTTAGTTTTTATAAATGATAAAGAAAAGCTGAAGTGATAGAAGGATGTCGCATTTACCTGTAAAAAAAATTTTTTTTGCAGGTTTGTGCATTTATCAATTGATGTAATCAGAAAGTTATTAACTGAATTTCTATAGGTCATATCTATCCTAACTTCCCATTATTATTTCTATACATAATACACTTAAAAATTTGAGTGGATTTTTCAATTATTAATCTCTATATCTCATACTCCAATAATTGATTGAGGATGAATGAATATCATTACAGTAGTCAGTCAGTCAGTATTGTATGATTGATAGTCACGAATTGCTTTTGTATTGTTCTCATTTGGAATAATTATTATTATTTACTAAATAATAAATAAACTTACTAGTCATATTTTATATAAATAAACTCTAGTCATATTTTTATATTAAATTGTTATTATTATCATAATCTCTATCTCTATATATTATAAATGCGAAAGTAATTGATATTAAATAAAAGCTTTTGTGCGATATTTGTACGAATACTACCTTCACAACTGTCTTTCACTGTTCTTCTGTTATAGCCGATTATTCTTCATAACTCCCGACTACCCTGGCCTATCGTTATGCTGGACTCTAGCCCTTGACCAATCATTGAATAAGAAAGTTTGATCGCTCTGCTTGCGCTTTAATGGTAATGTTTGATGAAAATATCTAAGTCCCATACTGATACACTACCTGAGAAGCGCAATATACCTATGGGTAATGAAAATGTATAAACGTAATGGAAAGCTCCAGAATATTATAGAACTTTTGTAATTATTGAGATCGTATATAAATTTTTAAGAGACATTTAAACGATAAATTTCAGTCATTCCGAAAAAGATGATATAAGTCTGGGTAGAACGTACCCGGTCAACGCGGAATATTAAAGCTAGTATTATAAAATATGAGATGAAAACTCAAGAATTGATAACAGATTTTTAATATTGATTAATAATTGCACAAATTATATCATCATGCATGCAGTCGAAGGCTTTCATTAGATGGTATCTATTCATATTCATACAACAGAATGACAAGGATGTTATTTCGATAATAAAACACAGAGCAGAGTGGCGCAGTGGAAGCGTGCTGGGCCCATAACCCAGAGGTCCGTAGATCGAAACTACGCTCTGCTAACATAGTTTTTTTTAAGCAGAATTATAGGAGTGAAGAACGTTTATGGTTGGACACAATCACTTGAGATGTTGAAATTTGAATTATTTTTTTAACATTGCCAGTAACAGAAGCCTTCTCTTCTATTTTATACTCTTTGGTTTAGATAAAAATTGAAGGTCTTTAATCTACCGTCAAAGGATTTACTATACGAAATTCAATAATTCTTTCATCTTTTCGTTTCATATGTATGTTGCCGAGATTTTTGATTTTTAAAAATTTATTATTTTTATTACTTATAATCATTCAGACAAGGTAAGAATAAAAATATTACTGCAAAAGAACACATAAACGTATGTTTGTAGTTAGATGAATTGTATCAATGAGGCGTTACTTGAATAAGTGCCAAGTGTTTGTATGTTGTACGGATGTCCATACATTTTTAGTGCAATATATTACTCTTTCAGTATTACATATACGAGATACGGACATCTACAACCAAATAGGAAAATGACGATATTTATCTATTGTATGCCATAACTCTTTATCTCTAAATGTATGGAACGATAGATACAATTTGGTGATAAATGTTATCAGAGAAAAAATCTTCAATTAAATTTTGTCGCTTATATATTTTTTAAATCGATGACCCATAGTACCTTTTGTTCGAAAAAAGTTTTAAATTTTAAACCTTAATAATTATGGTGGGAGCGCAAGTAAGTTCATAGAAAATTACGTGTAATACAAGTGTAATGAGATGTGTAAATTAATTTGCACAAGTAAATAGTTAAATCTGTTCAAATAGATAATTTTAAAGTGTTTGAATCTGTTTAGAGTACTTATATGAGCATGCAATCGAGAATAATTAATCGAGATTGCCTACTAACTTCCCAACTTAGTGGACAAGAAATTGCCACTGTTTGTCTATCAAGTAGATTGGTCACTTTTTTCACATGTTCCAAACTGAAAGGCAAAAATTTAGGTTTTTTTAACCATAACTTAAAAAATTGACCACTTAAGGATGTACGAGCACTAAGACAATTTTAAATAAAAAGCGCGATTTCTTTAAAAAATTATGAAGTTGGATTAAGGCATATTTAACATTGGTTTTATGGTAAAATAGTAGGTGGATTATATTTTTTATAGATTTCTCCAAAATTAGTCGGTGGAAATTACAAAAAATCTATTTAAATTAATTAAGGATGTATAAACACGGTATGTGGTACACAAATTTAAAAAATATATATTTTCAATTTTGATCGTGAATTATGGTATATCTTGGCAATATAAGCCGAAAAGTAAGAGTAAAATTTTTCGATATTCTGAGTCTTTTCAAAACATTGAAAATTGAAAATTTTGTTTAATTATTTAGCTATCGATATTTCGTAAACCAAGGAAGATATCGAATAATTTTATTCTTATTTTTCGTCTACATTCATGAAGTTATAAGAAAATTCATAATCAAAATTGAAAATAAGGTACAAATAATTTCAAAATTAAATCTAAAATTGCCTTGGTGCTCGCACTATCTTTAAATTGAAATATGATACTCATTTTTGTTTTAACACCACCCAGGTATAACAATCATTAAGCCAATTGTGTTTTTTTGAAATATATATCAAATATATCAAATGTAATGGTTTCTCGATGATGAGCTTCAGACTGAAATTCCTTTTATGCAATTGTTCGAAAATAACCAATTTGTAATTTTACTTTTTCGCAACTGCCTGCGTGAATAAAATATTCAACCAGGTTTAAGTAGTTTAAGTAAATATGGTTAGGATATATGACATGAGTAATGAATGTAGTCCTGGTGCGTTTCCAAGATCAAGAAGTTTTTCTGTGCCTAATTCAATAATCTACAACAATGTCTTAAATTGATTAATTCATAAACAGTCGCAATCAACTTGTGAACGTGTAACGCGGTATTATTTTAAATAAAGTATTGTGGGCTCTATCACATGGTACATTGGTCATGAAATAAAAGATTGGGGTTTGAACTGTAATAATAATATAGGTGGTATGTATGTATGTATGCATGTATGTATATACATATATGTTTTTATGTTTCATACATTTTTTATATGCGATGTCTGACAACACAATGTTTGTCTGGTAACAAACAATCCGATTGATTTAAAAATAAATTATTATTCAGTTAGTTTTGTTATACAGTTTTAATCATTTGTGGTTATGTCATGGAATCAAAATATAACTTAGTTACAGTTTGTATTTGTTAACGTCCATACACAGGCAACAGTGTAAGTTTTCATATTTCCACGAAAAATATATACTTAGCTTCGAAAATATAGCGACTTTCGTCGCTATATTTGGAATCTCCAGCTAATTCAAATGAGATAAAATTTAGTATATAGGCTTACTGCCTAAAGCGATGTTAAGTTAGGTTACAGAGACTGTCCTGGGGTGGGACATACTTGGACCATAGGATCTGTTGTAATACCAAAAGAGGGTTGACTCATCCCCAGCCACTACTTCATGAATCATTTGGAGCTGTTTTGGAACAGTAGGAGTGCTTTGACGTCAACGAACTTTAGGTCGGAGAGATCGTCAAATAAAGGCAGGTTTAAGTCTAAGACTCGAGTCCATCTCCTCGTGGAAAGAGCTCGGCAGTGACAGAGAAGATGAGACCTTTTCCTCCTCCTCACTGTGATAGCTCTTGCAGTAGTCATAATACACTGTCAGGCCCCGGCGCTCAGCAGAGAGATGTTGTAATAAACAATTTTTACAAAAAATCCAAGCAACACCAAAAAAATGCACGAAAAAGTAAAAATAATTTTAAAGTAAATACTTCAGTCAATAATTTCCATGTTTTAAAATACGCTTTGATATTTTTATAAATCGGTCCACAATTGGCGGAGACATCGATGAATTTACATAAAAAACAAACAGTCAAACAATTTGGAGGTGATTCTGAAAAATAACTTTTTCGACGTTTTATAAACCTATTATAAAGGTCAATATACTGACCTATTATACAGTACATGGTAATAGTAGTTATTTTGATTCAAGTCACTTGTCAAAAATCTATATTGTGCTTAAAGCTGAAAGATGGCACAGCAAAATAATCACAAATAAGTAAATGGATTTACAAATAGGTAAATAATCATTCTCCTATTTGCTTGCCTCATAAAAAAACTATGCCTTTTTAGATAGAGGTTGATTTATAGATAGAGGCTGTTTAGAATTCACAACAAATTGTTATTTCTAGTGATTATTGAGTGATGATATCATTCGATTAAGCATTAAAATTTTGTCACCGTGTGTCCGGTTTGTTAACTTTTTTTAATATAATTATAATTATTAAATAGTGATAAATATTATATCTTATTTTAGTGACAAATATTATTTAGTTATTTTAGGAAAAATAGATGAGAAGTACTTATTTTTGACGTCATCGGTATTGATATACAGTGATACTGAAAAGTACTTAATTAATAAGTACGATATTAAATATTGATTGTGTGAAAGGAAATAAAAAATGGATAACATAGTCAAATTATATCAACGAAAAAAGATAACATTTAGTCGATACCGTAGTTGTAGTCGATACCGTAAATCTATTATTTAATCTGCTTGGAGTGCGATACATAGACGATTAATTTTCTTTTTAGAGTTGAAATAAATTAGTGGATTACAACTTATCGAAATCTCAAGTCTATAATTTTGAAATACTACATTAGCATTATTAAATTCCCTTTTTTTTCTTAAACATCAATAAAAAATATCGCGTTTCGTATATTTAAAAAGAAAGTGCGAATTTCACTTATATGCTGAAGGATACGTTTATTGTTTACAACATTAATTTTTTTTTTTGAATGGGATAATGCTTACTTAAATATTGAGGCACATGTGATTCTAAATTTGTTTTTATATTTGAGTCAATATTTTAGAAGATGATACATGTTTTGTTAGAATTCGTAACTTGATATTTGTCTTCAAGTGTTGTTTTTGAGTAAAATAATGGATGTAGATTTATCTAGAGACCTTGTTTCAGAACTCTGCACTTTGCTGATTCAAGGAGTAACTTAGATCGAAGATAAGAGGAAGAAAGAAAAACAAATGCGTAGTATTATAAAATATTTATCATTTTTAGATTAAAACTTATAGAACTTTCAAATGCTAGTTTGCTGCTTTGAAACTTCTGTGGGATTTGTCTTTTGATCTTTCCTTCTCTCTGAGATAAACTCTAAAAAACGTAAGAACTTATAATTTTGAGTTCTTCAAATTGAAATAAAAATGAAATAATGTGATCCGACAGAAAGTAGAACGATGGTTTAATTTAAGATAGGTTTACCTATTTTTTGGTACGGTATCCTAATAAAAATGTGTAATTTTAAAGATGGTACGCCTACAAAAGGATAAAGAAAAGCTATACATAGTAGTTATACAACTAATTTATTATTGTTTCAAACATTTTAAATTATGTATATATAAGTCGTAGATGGGTTCCGAAATCAGCTCTTTTGCATAATCGTTAGTTTTTTTACATACCAGTTCCGTTGTGCAAGACAGCTAAAATACATCGTTAGGTAATCTTGTCCAAAATTACAAAAAATCATAATTATTGAAAAATTAACAGTTAATCAAAGTATTAATTCATTAATCATTCTAAACATGTTGTTATAAAAAAGAATATTTAATATAAAGAAATTCTTTTCAAAGAATATTTAATTATTTTTATTTTTGATTTTTTTTTTTTGGGTTTGTAACTTAAAGAAAATTGCTTCTGTCAATAAGCTGTTGACTTATTTAGACTTTATTATATTTGTTCCACTTAATTCAAAATATTTGTTTATAATATTAATTATTAATAATTTTTTTATTTCATTTTCAAACGGTTATTGTGATTGCAAAGCCACTGAATTATACGAAAATAGCTTGGGTAGCAATTTTCTTAAACGTAGTGGAATGGCAAGCTTGCTCAACGTTGTTTAGCATGTTATGACTAGCGGAACTGTTTTTTAAAACAGCTTATGGTTTCGTAAACAACTGATTCGGCAATCCATCTGCAACATATACATAAGTACTACACGTATAAATATAGTTCAATGTATAATTGTATATTGTAAAAAAAAAAATTAAATAATATAAAATATTATGCCAAGTTTGATTGACATAACGTAATTAATAACTAAAATGATATTCAAAGTTTTATATTTGTTCATATATCTGTGCATGGTTTACTATTGATTTAATAATAATAAGCTACACACAAAAAAAAGAACTAGAAATATATCAGAAGATAAGTTGAGACACTAATTAAACTCCCGTTCAAAAATTGAGTTTAATAAAAAAGAGCGAGAGGTGTCGTGGGACACTCGGTAGAAACAATGTTTTTTACGCTATAATCTACATTTTATCAATTTAAAAATAAAATTAATTTCTTTTATATTAAAAATTATAAAAAGTCTATTGATGTGGATGAGTTTTGACCTGACGACTTTCCGCCGGAGGACCAAGCACCGTAACAACAAGATCACTGCCCCTTGAGAAAACTATTAATATTACAAGATAATAAACTGTAAAAAAAATGCCGGACACTTTTTTTTCCTAGCCCCCACATTTCGAACGCGCCATGAGAAACATAGTTCCGAAAAAAAATTGTAAAACTGAAATCAATTTCTCGTTGTGAAATAATGTCATTAAATATCATTATTTAATGCATTATTTATCAAACTAATGCCTAAATAACAGGAAAAAAGTACTTGGTGTATATGATTCATTAAATGTAATGAAACAAATATTTGCCTTTAAATATATTATTTCTTGATTAACTACAGAAATTCAACAAAAAAAAAAATTTCATAAGCTTGAGCGTGAACGTTTTTTGAAAATGTATGATTTCTTACAGGATAAATAAAATGTATAAAAATTTGAAAAATATACCACGATGAGATTGCAAGACTATATATGATAAACATCTTATCGTTCGCTAAGTAGAAAGTTGGATAGTATACTATCTCCGCGCGTCGTGTAATCATCATTGATATTTAATATAACTAATATACAGTATGTTTCGTAAAAGGCATACTGGCGATTTATTTTTGTATTATGTATTTTAAAGGAAGTATGCGGTATCCCTAACGCAAATGCATGTATAGCTTGTGCGACGAAATTTTTAATACTTTAAATGTGGATTTCAATACTGTAAATTAAAAAACATCTTTTTGTTGTGATGTTAATGAGTTGATATGGTAATGATATTACAAAATTCTTTTTTCTTCTCAATACTTCCACATTTTTGTCCATATTTATATCTGTACAATCCTTAAAAAAACAATGATTTTTATGCAGGAGAACTTGCTTTAAATTTATAACATTCCTCTTTTTGATCGGAGATTGAATTACTCTTTCGGATATTATCTTAGGTAACTTAGCACTTTTTATTAGTTACCTATATGTGCTTTTGTTTTTGATATGTTTATACCATGTATACATATAAAATATATCAAGGTATAATATACATGTGAAATATATCAAAGTACACTAACTTTTGTCCCAAGGTTGTAACGCTTAAAAATATTGATGTTACGAAGAAAATTTTGGTGTAGGTGTTCATTAAATCACCTTACTACTCCATTTCCGGTTGTCCATCTGCCCGTCTGTCTGCCCGTAAACGCGATAACTCACAAAAAGAGATATCGAGAGTTGAATTTGTAAGTGAGCAACATAGGTCAATTGGGTCTTGGGTCCGTTGGGCCCATCTTGTAAACCGTTAGAGATAGAACAAAAATTTAAATGTAAAAAACATTCCTTATAAAAAATGAAAAACCTTTGTTTGAAACGTTTTTTAACGTAAACATCACAAATTAAGTTCTAACATTACATAGTATGTATAATTATGGAAATATCAGTTATGTGTGTTTCATACCGCAATCGTGTATCGTGTTACAAAATTTGAATTAAAAAAATACACGATTGAGGCTCTCTCAGAGTCGCTATCTTTGTTTACTGACATGATGTAAAAAACAAAACGATTCCATGATCAACAGTATTTATACATAGTATTTTAACAATTAACACAGTCAATTGCTTGTTCTCACTTGTTTTTTTATTAGATTTGCCTCTAAAACAAAGAAAAAACTTTATTTTGGTCAATCCAGTTTTCTTTGAGCATAAATATTAAACAAATTCACTTTCAGTAATTTCAGAGCAACTTGTACTTTAAGTAAAATTGAAAAATCGATTTGACTTTATCATATCATCACATTAAATATTCAGTAGGTATAAGTTATCTGCATATTTAATGCTCTATTAGCATCATTACTTGTTAATTACTTTAACGGCATCATTTCTTTAGAAAAACTTTATACAAACTGCACTGATGCACTAATACCAGATCTTTCAAAAATAATAATATCAGGTATTTTCATCAAAAAAATTTTCTTCAAATTTCTCCACTTCTGTAACTTTTGAATTTTTTGACGATTAAAAATCCAAAAGGTACGTAGGGCAAATTAAATAAGTAATACTTAAACAATCAGTTTGAAATAAAAATGCAAAGCTCATTTCGTTCGAAAATTTCTAAAAAAAATTGAATCCGGAAACTTAAATCATGAAACCTGGAATGGTACACTGAAAAAAATTCAAATAATGATAACCTCATTCCAAAGTTGGCCGTTTCATATTGAAATAACGTAAAAATACTTTCAAACAATTGCCCAACGACTGGAACAAGTACAGCTAAATATTTGTATTTACAATAGAATGTTCATGTTCATGTTTCGCCATCCAGCTTTTCAAAAATACCTCTTCGTAATAATTTCAATTTAAGATTTTAATATCTTCTTCGTGATTAGAGCTACGATATCGAGTCTTGATAAAAATTGGGATTAAAATTTTTACGCAAATTCTTGCACATTTTTTCTCGTGCATCTCTCGGATTATAAATGTATACAGTTTTATAAAGAAAGAATTTTAAGTGTATTAATTAAAATTACATTTACCATGTGTTGAATATCGCTGATATAATAAATAAAAAAATTGTTAAATTAATATTTTTCTTACACATGTTATAAATCATCTGAAATATAAATCTAAAAGAAAATTATTGCATACAAGAAAAACTTAATTATGAATTAATAATAAACATGAATAAAGTAAATACTGAAAAGAAAAATGTACGATATTATACTAGTTTTCTAGTTTTTCCATTTAAAGTATAGTTGAATATGACTCATTCTATTATATGGTTGAAGTATCTGTATATTAAATGAAAAACCTTACATATTACAAAAGAAAATCTAAAATGAGGAAAAAGAAGAAGATTTATGGATCAAGGGCTATCAACAGTGGCGGATTTAGGCTTGATTCCACCCTAGGTTCGGTTGAATATGCCGCTTTTTTGACCAACATTTATATAGTTGTCGAAAATTTTCGACAAGAGTTTATAGAATTTTTTTTCATTTTTCGAGAATTTTCACAATATTCACAGCTACTTCACTAGTTGAAGCTACTTTATAGTTGTGGAGAAAATGAATACCAAAGTTTTGTTCTAATTTGCGTCCTCACGGGTAAAAAATTATGTTTACAGAAAAATGTGTTAAACAAAAGTTGTTTATTTTTTTTATAAGGAACATTTTTTACATTTAAAGTTTTCTTGTTTACGAACTCAAACTCACTTTTTACGTCCTGAGCACGCTAAAAATTTCAGCTTGATATATCTTTTTGTTTGTGAGTTATCGTGTTGACAAACCTATACCAAATAAAAATTGTTTTAGGGTGCTGTACATTGTATAATGAGATTTTAATTGAAAATACAACAATTAAAAAACATTGAGGAACATAAATGCGATCTCAGAATTTTTCAATTCAGCATTCCTTTTATACCATGTTAGTATATATGAAATATATCAAGGTATATTAAGTTTAGTCCCAAGTTTGTAACGCTTCAAAATATTGATGCTATGATAAAAATTTTGGTATAGGTGTTTATAAAATCACCTAATTAGTCCATTCCCGGCTGTCCGTCTGTCTGTGAACACGATGCTACACGATATTCACTTGTTTTTTTTTTTTTTAATTTTTTTTTTTTTTAATAATTTATAGTATTTATCGATAAAAACTAATAATGATAAAAACCAATTGATCTATTCAAAAATTAACATTGAGGTAAAATAAAAAAACGTTCAATCATTAGATTATTCAATACATTATTGCCCTTGAATTGGTACGGTTTTAAAATTTGGCGTTCCGAAAATTTTGCCGCCCTAGACTCGGGCCCCGTCGTAGGGTAGCTTTGATATGGTGAATATTTTATTTGAATATGTCCTGGAACGTGATTTTTATCGAAATAAACTTTGGAATCTTTGGAAAGTTTTGCTCAAAAATGGCTCTAACAAACAAAATTTTTCATACTAAACGCATTTTGATGTATTTTTCAGTCCTATATTTTTGATAATATAATACATGGTAAAATACATGATAATGGAACGGGAGATATGCGGGGAAAATCCTTGTGAAATGGCTGCGTTGGGATTTTAACACCAGTCAAAGATATTGTTTTATTTGCAATTCTGTACCATTAATCGATATCGTAGCATTATATTGTAATAAATATAAATGCTCAGAATTAAAATAAATTGGGCAAGGCTGCCTCACGGAACATGAACGGATAGGAACCGATGTAGCCATTTGTAACTTTACTTAAAATTGCATAAATGGCCGAGCGGTCTAAGGCCTTAGAGTTTGACAGTTTATCTATTTAGACTTAGATTGCCGGTTCGAATTCAGGCAGCGGCAGTGAGAGCAATTAAAATTAATGGGGGTGGTAGAATTGATCATATTACCTTCGCTTTTATAAGAACGAAGTAACCGAATCCACCCACATAAAAAATGTAATTGTAAATATGTATGTAGTTAAATAAATAAAGATTAACAAATAATGTTGTGGGTGGCCTCTGTTATAGGCGCGTATGTCACAGAAACGGAGGTTAAACACCATTATTATTATTATTATTATTACTTAAAATTTCTACACTTTGCACGTTAACATAAATTTAATTTTTTTCCTACTGGGTCTTTAAGTATGAATTTAACTGATTCACAGATAAAAAAGTGTATTTATTTAAGCACAAAAAATATTATGCTATATATTATATCATAGATATACATATCGAATATTTATAAGGTGGACAATCTTTTCTTGAACTAAATTGTTTTCATTGTTTTAACAACGACAACGAATGTATGTTTACGAACAGAGATGACTAGCATTTACTTAATTTGACGTTAAGTAAAATGTCCGAACAAGTGACTTTCCATTCATTATTTTTGCAACAATATAATAAATACAGTATTCATTAAAAAAACTACATTCTTGCTTTGATATACAAAATTCAAGTCAAATTCTGCAGACCTAATTTCAAATTGAAAGAGGCTATTTAACTTTGTTGGAAAAGAAGGTTGTATGCGGTAAATTATTTCTTGATGACTTTTATTGATCGATTTCTAGTCGATTCTATTTGTATTTACGATAAAATATTTTATCTGCAGGTATCTATAATGTACTACATGTGAAGATAATTTCATTAATTATGTAGTATTTCATAAACATTTCTCGTATGTTTGTTTTAATTATTTTGTTTCGAAAAATAAATTAACTTAAAAATCTTTTTTATAATTCATTTGGACATATAAATACTAATACAGATTTCTACATTTCCATTAATGAACCAACACTTGTAAAATAAACTAAAAAAAATTTTAATTTTGCATTACAGTTTTTTCCTAATTCTATGAAAAAATCTTCTGTGAGAATTATAAAAAATTAAATATTTATACTATTACTACAACTGTATCAAATGTTTATTTTTATTTAAAAATTTTTATTTTAGTAACTAACTCGACTACAGCAGACATTAAAATAAACAAAAAAAAATCTTAAATTTAATTCGTTTTGGTTCAATTCTATTTTTATTATTTTGCGACATGTGAGAATATACATTGGTTGAAACACGCTGGGAGAAAAATTGGGTGTGAAATACGACTTCTATATACAAAGTGTCGAACTGATAGTTTAAAAAATATAAGAATCTTTCGATATAATTTATTTCCTTTGTTAAAAATCATATTGGAGCAGTAAAGAATCAGTTGAATCTTTCGTTCAGTAGGTCGTTCAAATGAATCGAAAAATGATTTTAGGGAACTAAATTTTGAATTTTGATACTCTCTGGGGCAAATAAATCAATTCTATACGCCAATTTTTTCATTTAAATCCTAAACTCGCATTTGAAACATATCTGAGAGCAATCTCCATTAAATTGCCTTTTTCCTCAAAGCTTTTTCTAAACTGAGCCTTGATGATTTGGAAGATCATAGCTACTTTAGTTTTTTCGGGTACGGAGCCCTAAATTCGCACTTGAAACATAGCTAAGAACATTCTACATTAAATTGTCATTCAAACAAAACCAAAAAAGGCAAACAAGTGTAGCTCAAACTATAAAAAATGTACTCTATATGAATGGGCACCAAATCCATTATTTGAATGAAATATTATTACCCTTCTAAGCGGAAGGTTTACTCTTGAAAATGAAGTAAATTCTTCAGAAATATTTATTCCAGAAATATGTATTAATTATAAACACAGGTACTAAACGATGCCTCACACTTTTGTAAGTACATAGAGGTAAAAAGAATGTATTAAAAATAATTTAAAAATAGTTTTTACTACATCAAATGTGTTGTTTAGTTTCAAAGTAACATAATAAAAAGCTTCCTTCTTTTTTGATTTTGATTATCTTTTACAAAAGTGTGCTACAATTATATACACTACACCCATATGTTTGCGTAAAATATATTTCAAGTATTTATTCTACATGTGTTTATGTTTCGCATTTGAATGTGCAGAGTTGACTCTATAAGAGAAAAAAGACTTGTAATTAATTAATTTCCAATTTTAACTTGGAATATAGTCAAAGAATTTTTTTTTTGAAAAATTTTTCGACATCTGTAAATAACTAATAATTAATTTAATTAAACTGAGAAATTCTATGGGCTGCATCATGCATTTTATTAAAATATCCCTCAGATTCAACAGTAATAGTAACGTGACGGTATTGAACGAGATATAGTTTAACAAATATCTAATTTTTAATAAATAGATATTGAATTCTCACATTCTTTACCTCAGATTAAAAGTTTGCCATTGGTCTAAGAGACGGTGTAAGATCGTTCGTCACTCATCTGATAACCAGATGAGATGTAATTTTTATGAAATTTTATTGATTTTTAAACACCCCTGTCATAGTTTTTCTATCGAAAAGTGTTCATGGCTATTTCAAATTATCAATTATTAATAAATAAATCAATTTTTTCCATGAAAGATTTTTTTCCGGCATGCCTATACCATTATTTTTGTAAATAAATTATGTTTCTTCTGATACCAATTTCGATTGGTTAACAGATCGATGGTACCTTTTCAAATGGTATGAACAGGTCTACACTGATCTGTTAACCAATCAAATTCGGTGTCAAAAGAAAGATAATTTAACTACAAATATAATGGTATAAGCTTAACTGAAAAAAACCGTTCATGGAAAAAATGATTAGAAATAATTTAATTAAAAATTCCTATGAACACTTTTCGATAGAAAAATTATGATAGGAGTGTTTAAAAATCAATAAAAATTCATAAAAATATGTCTCATCTGGTTATTAAATGGGTGAAGAATAACCTTATACCGTCTCTTGTACGACATCTTGCAAAATGTGAAAATTGATATTCATTTAAACGATTCAAGTTAAATTTGATTATAAAGAGAGAATACCAAAGATTTAACGAATTAAATATTGTAATGTTACATAGTAATTAAATTAAAGATAATTTTTCGTATTTTGCCAGATAAATAAAATTCGTAGAATACGTTTTAAAACTTTGTCTCTTGTTAAGAGCCAATCTATAAATATAAAAAATTGAAGTAATTTTTAATATTTTGGTTATTATAATTCATAATTTATATACTGCACAATATTTTTTTTTACATTTAATATTTTTAAAAAAAATGTCAATGTGCAGCATAATTTATTATACTACATTTAAGTTACACGAGTGTAGACACATTTAAATAACGAATATCATAATAATAATTATAATTATTTAAAATAAATTGTATTACTTAGCACAAGCGTGAAATTAAAAAATTGTACATTGTAAAAATCAGGGTATAGTTAAACCTGTTTTAAAACAAATCATGATTGCAGAAAAAGAATTGCAGGTAAAATTTTGTATTCAAGCAGTCCGTTGAAAAACTATTTTAACGGGGTTTTAAGCTGGTGAAACTATGAGTAAACTCAAGCTAGAGCCGGTAAGTGGTTTAACTATAGCGTAAAGGACCCAACTAGAGCTGTATAAAGCGTAGATCTCTCTACCAAATAGAGTTATATGACCCCTACCCCTTTAGCTAGAAAGTAGATTGCTCTCTGAATTGACAGCTTTAGCTAAATATCTCTGCAGATCAATTTAAAGCAAAAAGATCTTCTATGAAGTCCATCTCAATACTTTATTCAAGAAATAAGTAGTTAACTGCTTAAAAATTTCCTTAAACGAAGTAAGCAAAAAATGCTTTTATCTGTGTACCATAGTGTAGTTGTATCAAAAAGTTTAAAATGTTTCTTGTAGGAAGCAAATTCAATCCTTGGGCTTACAGCTAGAAATAAGCTTCATTTGGAACAGTAGATATTCACATTGAGATTAGACAATCGCATATTTTGAAGAAAGTAAAAGTATTTTTATACAAAAACTAGCGACCCGCCCCCGCTTCGCACGGGTGCAATGCTGATACTAAATACACTACAGAAAAACTGTGAACGTTGTAATAGCGGCCCGCTCTGGCTTCGCACGGGTATAAAATATATAGCCTATGTGATTAAAATCGATCCTGTAGTATTGATTTATTCATTACTGCCCGTGGCCCGCACGCGTTAAATTTGGAGTAAAACAATCCCCCTTTCACTATACCATGAAGATTTCCTGCTATCTTTGGAATATCTAAATTCATACACTACATTTTTACTTATTTACTTTTTACATTTTTAACTATTAACCTCAAAAATAGCAGTACTTCTCCACTATTTAATGGATGTTATTATACATATAAACCTTCCTCTTGAATCACTCTATCTATTAAAAAAAACCGCATCAAAATCCGTTACGTAGTTTCAAAGATTTAAGCATACAAAGGGACATAGGGACAGAGAAAGCGCCTTTGTTTTATACTATGTAGTGATAAAGTAATATTGTTTCTTTTATTCTATAAAAACAAAAATGGTGGAAGTGCGGGGAAAAATAAAAAGAGATTGGCTTAAAATTTATGGGCTGTTTTTAGTATTCTAATGGACAGATTAAAGAAAAAATCGATTTGCAGGGATGGCGACTTAACGAGAAGAAACTTTTGATACATGGAAATGAAATATATTCCCTGTTAAAGATATACGAGCGCCAGGGCAATTTTGGATAAAAAGCTTGACTTTTTTTTTGAAGTTGGACTAAGTCTTAATAAATTCTAAAAATTTTAGGAGGGGTTACCCGATTATTCAAATAAATAAATGACTTTTAACGCAGGCATTGGTCTTATGGGAAAATGGTAGATGGATGATGATATGTTTTCATAGATTTCTCCAAAACTAGTCGGTAGAAATTAAAAAAAAAACTATCTTAATTAAAGTTAAAATCTTATTAAATTGTTGAAAACAAAAAACCCGTTGTGCCGGACTAATTAAGGATGTATGAGCACAGTAATGGGGACGCAAATTTAAAAAAATATGTATTTTAAATTTTGATGATAAATTATGTTATAACTTGGCAATATAAGAATACAATTTGCAGTAATTGTATTCTTACTTTCTTTCTGGAGTAATTGAATATCTGGAGTAATTTCCAAAATATCGAAGATTGTAAAATATTGTTTAACTATAAAGCTTTCGATATTTCGAAAACCAAGGCAGATATGGAAAAATTCTCTTCTTATTTTTCGTCTACATTCATGAAGTTACAACAAAATTGATCATTAAAGTTGAAAATAAAGAACAAATAATTTCCAACACAAGTCTAAACTTGTCTTGGCACTCGTACTACCTTAACCGTATCAATATATTACATTAAGCCTACTAGGTATATTAGGAGACATTTATTAATTAGTTCAAGTTTACAAGTTGGTTTTTTTTTGTTTTATTTTTTTTAAAACTTATTCATGCAAATAGAAAATCCATTATTTTATTTTGCCAATGTAATAACATTTTATTTCCCCCATTCATTTATTTTCATGTTGTCTGTTAAAAATGAAACATCCATTTTTTATGAACGGTGGTAGTATGTTAACTGCAGAAGGTGTACATGTTGGCATAAGGTAGATGATGTGTTTTTTTGTTGTTGTTGTATAACTTTTAGACTTTTAATCTGATATTATCACGTGATTTAAGAAAAAAAAGTAGATGTAGATTTATCTTCTCTTGAATTTGATGTCTCTTTTTCTTTCCATAGTTTTTTTTTTCTGTTTTAAATTGCACACAGATAAACACAAAACAAGTGATATTTTATTTTCCATTGCGGTAAAAGTGAAATTCATGAACTTTCGACTATGTTGAAGTTTCGGTTTGTTTAAATTTTTCTAATAGTGTTGGAGTGGATGATTCTGATTCATAAAATGATTTATTTTGATTCAGTTATAAAAGTTTGATTTGTTTGATTCATTTTCTTGTACCGTAGTAAGTGAATAGTTACTCTCGTAATAAATTCGAGCACTGATCTTAACAAATTAAAATTTACAAAATTAAAAAAAAAACCGAATAGGTTGATGAAAACTTTAACATTATTTTAGAAAACGGTGGAGGTACTGAGATTACATATAACATTTTGTTTTGCTAAAAGCAGATGAGAAACGTTGGAATGCAATCTTTGACTGCTTATAACTTCTTTCTTTTTTACTCAATTTTAATTTTACTTTCATGTCATGGTATCAAGTGTATTTTTACATTTTATGGGTAATATGGCCAATTCGAAATCATGATTACCCCCTATTAAGCCCAATAACGTTCAAAGACTGGTAAAAATAATTCGTGTAATTATATCTTCGAAATATAATATATTATCTAATTTTGTTGTTTAGCATTCCAAAAAAAAATCATAGTTAAAATTAACACAGTAAAAAGATTAAGTTAAAAACATCTGTATGAAGTACATGAAGTCATGCATGCTTGTTGTAAATGTAATAAGCGTTATATTAAAATGGATGACATTTTATGGTTTTTTTTAAATAATTTTATCTAAACATGTTTTGGTATAAGATAATAACAATTTTATTGTATATTACTACTATGTTTCAACGGTGAAAATAAATTTAAAGCGAAAAAAAATTAAAAACACAACAAGATTACGAATAATAAATAACAAGCCATAACGAAAGTGAAAAAAATTTGTTATACATTATACATTTTTCATATGGCAAAAGTCATACCTCGGGATTGTAATTGGTCAAACAATTGGATAAAAATTTCTAAGTTAAAATTTACTTTAAAAGATTGTCGAGTATCAGTGGGATAGACTTCGGATAATGTAATGGCATAGATAAAAAATTCTAGTTAGGAAAAATATCCCGATGTTCATTCACAACGAGATAGGGTTCAAAGATTACAAAAATTTAAAAATTTCCTACAATTTTCAATCAGACTAATGTTCAAGACATATTAACTAACCAATCTGGCAGAACTTTTTACCTGATCCCGCTATCTGCCTTTTGTTTTCTGACATTTCTGGTGTGTTTCCTATACCTTTTGGCAACATTTTTATGACTATATCTAGTTTTTGATTTTTCGTTAATTTTCCTTAGTAGATTGGTGTTGGTATGTATTCATTCTCACAGAAGCCGTCTGCCATTAATACGCTGAATTTTTTATTGGTTAATCTACATATTTTCATTCTTTTTATCAGAACAAGTTTTGGTTTTTTTCTTAAATTTTTGCAATTTTGATATCTCACCGCATTTTTATTACTTATATTTGGCGGAGCAGATCTGTACCTTGTTGTAAAGCGTATTTAAAGCTATCGATTGCTACTATGTCTTTTCAACTAGTGTTTAAAATTTTACTTTTTCTAATTTTAGACCAATCTGCTAAGACTTTTTACCTGACAAAACGATCTGTCTTTAATTTTTCACGTTTTAATGATTTTTTCTACAATTGGATAACATTTTCATGACTACATTTTTCATTGATTTTCTGCAACTAGACTGCCATGTACTTATTTCCACAGAATCCATCAACCATAGTTTTTGGCATTTTTACGCATAGTTTTTGGTGCTTTTTGCAAATTTTTACAACTTTGGATCTCACTTTATTCTTGAGACCCATATTTGACTTGGCAGATTGGTATAACGTAAAGTCAAGGTTTGTAATTCCTTTACAGGCTTTTACAACACTTAATTTTAATATTTTACGCTATTATACCAATATTTTGCCAAGCAAATATCAAGTCCCATACTAATCATCGTGAGAAGTATCTTATCGTGAACCTACAGAAAGTGCATTTTATGGTTATTTTATACATAAGTCTTTAAAATTTTGTTTATCTAAGTTTTGATATTAGATAATAAAATTTTTTTATTGTATATGAGACATCATCTCTTGACTACAACGGTTATGTAAATAAATTTTGAAAAAAAAAATAAAAAAATAAATAAAAAAAAAACAAAGTTATAATAATAAGTTGATTTTATAAAATGTGTGCACAATATAATTAATAATATCTTATTCCTGTATTTTCTTTATTTATATTTGGTTTTTAATATTTTATTATTTTTTTTTGTACCCTGTAGTAATTAAATATTTACCATGAGAAAAAAATTGTAATAAACGAATGTCATTTAAGAATATATATATTTTATTTTTTATAAATATTAGTACTTACCGGGTGGGCTATACAGAGTTAATCTTTATGTAGATAATAGCTGTTGCTTATGGCTTATAAATACGAACAGAGTAAAACAAAATTTCAAATCAAGTGTCTCAAGTGCGAACGATCTTTAATAAGTCGTTACATGGCCATTATTTTAACTTCTCATCTCCAAAAACATAATCAATTTACGAAAATCACCGTCATTTTCCATTCAATGATTACGTAGTTAGGAGTAGCCTGGCATCTTAACATATTTATAATTTAAAATTTTTCCAATTAAAATAATGGCACTAAAAGAATATTAAGAATATTAAACATTAGTGTATTAATCTATTTAATGATCACATTCACATGAACAGTTTTTTTTGTTGCAATATATGTTGTATTCAGGTATTTTTTAAGATGTTCATATTGGTGGAAGCGTGATCACAAAATTGAATTTCTTCAGTACCTGAACATTTACACTACAATCATTTCACCTATCAAAAGTACTAGCAAGCAACTAACAAGCTAAAAGTTCTAGAAACATGTATATAATGTTTGAAGTGTACAAGTGAAATTTACAAAATTTAAAGAATACCCGAGAAATTTTTCGGGTACGTAACCCTAAACTCGTACTTGAAATGTATCTAGGAATACACTCCATTAAATTTCATTTTTCCTTAAAGTCTTCTACAAACAGAACCGATTTTGAAGATCATTGTCTATTTTTAGTTGCTGCGGGTACGAAACCCTAAACTCACATTTGAAACATAACTAAGAACACTCTCCATTAAATTTATTTTCAAACAAAACAAAAAATTTCAAAATCGGTTCATAATCATCTGCTTAGGCCCTAAGATCCACAGACACACATACACATATTGCGGTGAAACTTTTTTTTGTTCGGGGGTCAAAAATCAAATAAAAACAGGACTTTTCTGACAAAATATAATTGCTGATGTAGAGAAAAAACATGTCTGTTTATAGCCCAACACCTGAATAATCGACGCATTGTTGAATGTTGCACAAAACTTAACAGCTTTGAATAATCTGTTTCTTATTATAATTATCCATTTTCTTATTATAATTAGAAAAAAGTCAAAATCATTAATTTTTAAGTTGGTGGTGTTCAAAACCCGGACCTTAAAAAACGCGACTCTCTCAACATGATTAATGATTTTTTTTTTGTTATAGAACTACTACAAATTTTGACTAAAGGCAAATAAATCAAAAATTGTGCAAAGCCTTTATACCTAATGCACAATGTACAAGTAAGCGCCTTTACCATAAGAAGACCTCTACAATGTCTTGGTAAGAGTTTATTTAATAATAAAGAAATTATTAATGGTTTTATATTATATTTTATCACAGCTTTCAAGTTGGTTTATTCGTTTGTGAGCTAAGATGCTTGAAAGAAGTTCAAAAATAGAGAATGTCTTCTAATATAAGGCAGCCAAAACTAAAATACTTCAAAAACAGAGTCTCCGGATTACAAATTTTTTAGTCGGGAGATTTGAGGAGTACTTGAACTATTTTTAACTCCCGAACTAAAAAAGGGGTGTTATAAGTTTCACCGCTATATGTGTGAGTATGTACGAGTTTAGTTTGGAAAAAGGCTTTAAGAAAAATCGGTTCAGTTTGGAAAAGGCATTAAGGAAAAAGCTTATTTAATAGAGAGTGAGAAAAATTTGTAGGGGTTTTTTAAAATTTTGAAAATTTCACTTATAATATTATTCATTGTCGAATAAAAAACACATAAAAATATAGACACATTCACCCTGTAAAATTCTATGTATGTAAACGTACTTTCAAAACATTAAAAGTCATCATAACAAACAGTAACTTCTACTTTTATTTTTATATTATACAATTGGGAAAACTTAGCTTTTACAACACGTGGAAAATAATGTTTTTCACTTGTCTTCCTTATGTTTTTAATTAAATTGTTTAAATTTTCAGTTCTAGATTTTTAACACACATACTTTATATTATTATATTGTATTATACAAATATATACTACATACATATATAGACATACATTTTATTGATATTACCATTCTCAAATTTAATTAGATTCGTGTTTGTATATATTGTGGTACAACATGGCGTTCAATTCTTTTAAACATCAAAGAGAGAGGTGTGAGAATCAGTCAGTCACTTACATTATTTATTGTTTATGAAAATAAAAAATAAGAAAATAAGTGGGTGTTTTTATTAGTGTTGCATTGAGTATTACTGATTCTGTGATTGACTTGTTTGTTTGAAATTGATTTTCCCCATCTACAGGTTAATACTTGTTGTAATATATTGCTTAAATGAATTTTCTTTTGCAAGTTCATAAAATCACGCTTAGAAGCTTTGAAGTCAACCTCCGAAGATAGTTTGACAATAAATACAACTAATAAGCGGGGATTCAAAGAAGCAGTGGGGAAACAACACCCATTTGAATGAAATTTGTGGTAGGATATACATTTTCAGATGTAAGAGCAACCTTTTACAATATCAAGTCCATTAAGTCTAGCCTATAATTTCATTAAAATTTTATAAGCTAAATTGATTTCTAGAATGAAAAAAAGAACATCAGGGATGGTTCATTTTTATGGACAATCAATCAAACGAAAAATTTTATAATTAATCTTAGTCCAACCCTAATATGTGGGTAGATACTGTTGCTACGTGTTGTATATTCGGTGTATTTGTATACAATATTATAATAAAAGCTTTATATTTATATGGGTGGTTGGTGCGACGCTTTGGATATGCTTTTCTATTCATTTCAATTTGTGTTGTATTTATAAACAATTGAATTGTGAGATTTTCATTATCTCAAACATACACGATTTTATTCAATTTAAATCTATACAAATGTCTGACAATTTCATATTTAGTTGAGTGCAAAAATACGGGATTTATTGAAATAGATGGTATGTTTATTACATACACTTTTTCATTTTCTGTAAGGATTATAGATCTATGGAGAAAAGATCTAGAACAAAATATTTAACACAAGAGGTTTTTCAAAAAACGTCCCCATGAAAGAAAATCCGTTCAAAAGGAAAAAGAGTTATGTTGGGTTCTCATGAATAGTTGGCAATTTGTGAATAATTGCATATTTATCAAACCGAGTTTTTGGAACTATTTACCTTATCACACGTTACGATATGTTTGTTGGTTGGGAGATAAAACCATAGGATTACCTAGGAAACTAAAACTTTTTTAATCGATTCAGTTTGACTTTCTTGTCTAAAGAATGTTTAAGAAATATAGACAGAAGAAAAAAGCACACAATTGAACATGTGCATAATCAATCATTTAAACCAGCAAACAAATCGAAGTAAATTTGAATGAAAAGTAAGCTCTACATTTATAATATACGAAGATACGATAGATACATAGTTCTTACCGGGTGACCCACGACACCTCTCGAATTTTTTTAAAATTACTTGCTACTCAGTTGATACCATTCATGTTTGGTTTTCAGTCGCAAAGTGCTTACTGTCTTTGTATAGAATTCTATCTGGTAACAACGACAGAATGGGATTAAACATTTGGCAAATAAGTGCTATAAACATTTTTTCATCAGCCAAATTTCATATTTTTTAATTCCCAGATGAAATAAATTATTATTCAATTGATTTAGTAACTTAAATAATGCGTTTTTGGAGATGGTTACACATCTTTCCAGTTTGAGGTACACTCTTTTCTCAACGATTTGGATACTGTTTTTTAAATGATTTTTATTCAGGGGATTTTGAACCTCAAAATGGTAATAATGGTCAGCCAATTGAGAGTATAGTATTATAAATAAATAAATAAAATATGTAATAATTTAAATAGTGGCTTTAGTAAAATAAATATCGATGTTCTTTCAAGAACAAAAACTCGTTCGAGCCACTACAATTTAATAAAATTACATATGCAGAATGTTAGAAATAAAAACGCATACATATTAGAATTCTAGCCAACATACACAACATACATATCTATTTTCAGGAAATCAGAATGACGGAACATAAAGGGATGAAGATAATACCTTGAAGCACAATAAAACAGAAAAATTTGTATTACAAAAAACATTTATTATAAAAAAGTGTATGATTGTAAAACACATTGCACTATTGAAGAAATAATATTTTACTCACTTCTTATTCTATAACAACACAGAACATATTCATACCAGGAGGAGATATTTATATGCTGCGATATATGAAAGATATTGTGATATATTGTTTGCAGGGGAGAGTGTAGTACCTGGTGTTAAAATTTTCTTTTAAGTGGTTTTTAACACACTTTTATCACCTATCCATGTAACGGAATCTTTGAACGTGATTTCCACCCCCTTTAAAATGTAGACTTGAATTAAAACTTCGTACACTTATCAAAGATCGATGACATTACAATAATTTAATTAGTTTGTGCGAATATCCTGATGAAGATCTTCATTCGGGATAAACGATTTTATAATTATAAAATTCAAAAAATGGTGGAAGCGCAGATAAGATTCCATGGTGTTAAACTAAAAACTAGAAAAGAAATAATAGTTAAAAAATAAGCTAAAAATAACTCGCTTTTATAACTAGCTGAATTAAAATTAAAAAATAATTAGCTTAGTTTAAAAGAAAGTAGTGTGTTTAAGAAAAAATTCGTTTTATCGTAAAAAAGCGTAGGATATCTTTTAAGATATTTCATAACGGCTTTAATTTTAACAATATCTGTTAATAAAATATTTATAATAATCTAGCACCCCACGCTTTTTCACGAAAATAACTTTTTTTAAATGACCACTCAATTTTTTTTTGCTCCTATAGGGATTATTTTATTATTTTCTACTTTTTACACACTTGATGATTTAATATAAACGACCATATTATATAATGAATCACTTCCTTATATACTTAGATCTATCTTCAAGGATTGTTTATGAAGTCCATCTCTTCAACATGCATTTTTTACAGTTAAATCTAGAGGACAACATATACTGGTTGTAATTGAAACATTTAAAACTCGACTAGTTTTTCTTATCCTTTGGTAGCCTCAACCAAAGGATAAGGTAGACGTAAATTTAAGTGAGTACCTATAATCATATTTCAGCGGTATAATAGGTTATTCGATCCAATGTACATGACGGTGTTCCATTTCAAATTTTACTTCCTGAATATTTTACGTTATCTTTGAAACTGAAATATAGCATGAAAAAAACGCACCAATAAGTTATAGGTAATTTTGATAGACTTTTATTTCAAACACAAAATACGAAAATCAACTTGAAAACAAATCCACAAGGACAATTAATCTTGCTAAACTTTGTGTATTAATAGTTGGTGTAGTATAGATACTAATATCTTTCAGGAAATTAAGAAGTTTTCCGAATTTAATTTGACCGAAGGCTCTTCATATTACCCTAATATTTATGCTGTTGTTTTTTTTTTCTTTCAAAAAGACACTAAACAACAAACAAAATATTACAGAGGAAAGAAGAATCTCTTTTGTAACATTTTTATCATCTCCGATGACTCTGTTTGTATGCGCATATACACACACACTATCAAACACTTCACTTTTATTATATTTTACATTCATGAGAGAATATCTATCTATTGGACGGCTATAAACGTTAGCAGTGCGTTCTTGAACGTTCAGATGCAAACAACTGATTGTCACTCGGTGTCGTGAGCACGTGACCACGTGCTATACGCAAATAAACGTATCTAAAAAAGCCGGTATTATTTACTATAAGCACGTGTTTTAGTGTGATTTTTATCGAATTTTTTTTAGTGTTTGGTTTTTTGTGTGTTTTATTTTTTGTTTGATTGTGAAATGAAATAAATTTTTTTTGGTTTTTTATTTTTTAAGGATTTTTTCTTGGAATATAGCAGAAATTCAAAATGAGGTAGTCTATTTATTATTAATTACAAATTTAATTAAAAATTATATATATTTTATGCAATAACATGTATTCCAGTTATTATTATTATTAATTTTTTTTAATGTTGCTTATCAATATTTCTCTATTGTTTATTTAAGAACAATTTATTAAAGATCATCAATTTTATATTATTATGAAATTCTCTTGTTGTTGATAAATTATTTATAAATGATAAAACTAATATTTATTTATTCTACATTTTATTATAGTAATATTTAAAATAATATTCAATTTTTATATGAACTGCATATTTTTTGAAATAATATTATTTTATGAAAAATTTTCCATGTTAGGTAAACATATTTTATTGTTTTTTCAATGAATGTAGACGAAGAGAAAAGGTTATATGTGGGATGGCAGTTGCGCTGTTACGAAAATTCATGAATGGAAAATTTTTTTAGGATTTCCGTATATTTTTACGTCTGCGTAATAGTTTTTTTTTCTTTCTTCGTAATGTACAGGGGGTGCGTAAGCACATATCCACATATAATTCGTATTAGTTTCTTTGATTTTACTTCTTGATTTGTAACAAATCTTCATTTTATAAATTGTAAACAAACTAAATGTAACTATTGATTTACATAATGATCGATTTAATATTTTATTGTTTATAGACAATTTTCTTGCGGCGTTTACCAAAATAGTTTGTACTTTTGGTGTAGGCGCAGGGAAATTTAAAAAAAAATTATTATATATTTTTTTGCCTTTAAGTTATGTAATTTTATGTTTTGCGTACTAAATTTAATCCTAAAACTTCTGAATTCGACCTTGAATGCATATATTCTATTTGTGAATGAAAGTGATAAAATTCTAACATTTTATTATTTCAAAAATATTTTATTATTTATTTCTTGTAGCTATTGATACACAACTTTATACTATATATCTATTTATGCATCCCTCTGTATATATTTTTATTATAAATTTTGTTTTTATATACAATTATTGTAATGTCCTATCAATGATTATTGATTTTTTTTGCTATTCTTTTTCAGTTTTGGTTCATTAACCTTGAGATATCTTAAATTAGGTTTTTTAATAGACCACCCATGTAGAGATTTCTTGGATTTTAAGTCAAAATTTTTTGCTCTTAAAACTGACTGTATAGCACTGTATTAAGCTTAATTTAAATTTTAATCGGATATTTACATTTCAAGTCCCTTCAAAGATATCTTTTGTTATTTAGCTATCGGTTTCCATGTATTTTTGAATTGATTGATCAACATTAATTAAACTTTGAACGTAGAAGTGATATTTCAATTTTATGCTTTAAGTTACGTTTTTCTTTCGAATTACTTTGAAAATTGGGTTAGTGGACCATAGAGCCTGAAATATAGTTTTTTTTTGGTGAATTTTTTTTTTGGGAAACGTTGATTATTACAATCTTTTATTTTTTTGGGAGGGAAAAAGAAATGGTTCGGATATAACAATCCTTCATTTTTTAGAAGGGAAAAAGGAAAGGCTTATGCATCTAGTGTGGGGCTGATGTATAGCCATTAAACAAAAACTTTTTGTTTGAATATAGAGGTTGGGTGTTACTGTTGCTTGATTCTTTTCTTAATGTTTTTAAATGACTTAAGAGAAAACCATTTTAAATTTGATTTGGATCATTAACCCTGTCGAACCTATTTTGTGATTTAATAACTAAATTAAGTGCAATTTTGTTAAATTATAATAATATTACAATGAACTGAACTCCTACGCACATGCGCTAATCATTCTGAAATAAAGGCGTTATTCCGTTATATTATTCAAGAGGAAATTAAAACGCGCTAGACGTATTCAAAAATCTAATTACATCAAATGTATGTATGAATGTTGTCTGTGTTCAAGTCGGAAGTATTCAATTTTTCTATCGTGACATGATAGTTCATTACATCATCGTTAAATATGTATATATATCATTGTTTATAATGTCTAGGAAAATGATGTCAATTGATTTATGGGAAATTTATCTTAAACATTGATTTTACGAAGAAAATATTGTTTATTTACTTAAAAATATTAACATAAAAATATTTTGTCTTTCAATTTATTTACTCATTAGACTGGATTTTCATAGATAATTTTATTCACAATACAGCTGGCTCGTAAATGAACAGAAATGTTGTTTTAAGATTTTATGATTTTGTTGTGATGAATCTAATTTTGGTTGGACTAGTGAATCAAAAAGATCGGCCTTAAAGTTTTCTTTCATCGATTTAAAAAGCAGTAGATTCGGGATAAAATGCTGTTGATTTGAAAAAATTAAAATAATCCTATAAAAAATAACTCAAATTATTTATTATTTATACGAAACATATTTTTTGATTTTTACAATTTAATTGGAAACCGCTTTTTTATGATAACAATTTGTCAACAAAAAAGAAAAATTTATTAAAAAGCTTTGAGTGTTTTTTTAAATTTTCTATAGTAATAGGAATTTAAAAGCAAAGAACATACCGTTTATGTACCGTTTATCGAAATATTTTCTAAAAAATAGCCAATTAAAAACTCGATACGAGAAATCAGTTTAGGTATGAGATTTGGTCGATATCTCAGAAACAATGCACTCAATCATCAAATAAATGCGATTTTTGTAGTTTCACAAAAAATAAAATTGACCTATTTTTTTGCGATATTTTAAAGATAACCTTTTTGAAAATTATGTTCCAAATTTGATAAATTTAGCTGATAAGGATAGTTTGGCCCAAAAAATCGATTCGAAATGTAGTCGTCTAATTGTGAAATGAATTCAATTTTTAAATTTTTTGGATAAAAATTACCATATGTGCATAGATGTATTGAAACATGAGACGAATTTTTCTCGAGTTTTCAATTTCTTTGAAAAAGTTGAAACTTTTGTTAAGGAATTTGATAAAACTTTTTGTTTAGAGTAATATTGAAAAATACAAAAATGGGTTTTATTTGACTATTTGTCGAATATTTATATTAAATAAAGGAAATCTCTAAAAACCCTAGATTTGGCAAAAAAGGAGTAGGAGCATAAGGTTGGCCAAAAAAAAAATACTATTTTTATTATTATAAAACTTATCTTTGACCCCGAAAATGCAGACAAAAAGAATCTTGAATTTTTTTACTTTACTCAGCAATACTGAGTTTTTATTTTACGATCAAATATATATTCACTGTCACAATAACGATGACCTAGATATAAAATGTATAATTTTTTTCACCTTGAAAAAAGTGTCAAGTGTCAATATTATGTCAACATATAAACGTATACCTAACAGTAACACGATTAAGGTTTTTAATTACATAATTGAAAGATTGAAATCAATTTATGATTGAAAATGAAGATGATGTTAATAAACTGGAATTAATTAGGAATTAATTAAGAGCATCATTTGCTTCTCTGCCATAATAAAGTGTATTTGATATTGAAAAAAAAGAAACGAATATGTATAAAGAATTCGAAATATTTCAATATCTTATAGTTTTTTGAAGTCATTAACAATTTTTATTTCAAATATAATAAAAATGTTTTTTTTTTATTAGTTGGAAAAGAAATGTTTATTGTTGTGCTTCAGATGTGCAATATGCTGTAGTACATATGTTCAAAGTACTCGAGTTTGGCATGTGCGTTCTTTAGATTAGGTGATAGGGGTACTAACGTTCCGAAATGAAATCGATTTGAATAGAATAGAGGATAATCCTGATGTCGAAATGGCCATATTACCCATAAAAATTTAAAACTAACCTTTGATACCATTTCAAAATTTGAAATTGAAATTAAAATTGATTAAAAACGAAGAAGTTATAAGCAATCAAAGATGGCATTCAAAGAATGCCCACTTCTTTTTAGCAAAACAAAGGTTATATGTAATCTCCATGGGATACCCACGTAGTTTGTCACTAGTGAGTATCTTCCTCTTTCGAAGTTCGAAGTCCAAAATCATACTGAGAGCTTTCGACTACCTCCTCTAGAGTCACCTGACTCGTCTTAAGGATCGTAAACATTGGAAGAGTAGGCACCATCTCTTACAATTATTTAATGTTTTCTGTCTAAGCCCTTGAAAAAGATACAATTATGTATTGAAATACCGTGTGCATAGTAAATTAACATTAGTAAAAATATTGTCTAATACCAGATAAATTAATTTTTTGATAAAAAATTTTTTGACATACAAATCATGATTAATTTATAATATTAAAGAATGTATGTTAACTTTACAAAAATACTTTGAATTTATAAGCTTTACAAAAGTCTTAATATCTTATTAAAGTAATCTCCTGAATTAATTCTAGAAATTCAATTTGAATTAACTTCCAACCAACAGCATCCATACCACCTAGTCTTCATGGTTTGAATATTCTTGTGATTCATAATTCTGTAAAAAAAATTTTTAATTTAATTTTATGGTAATAATAACAATGTTAATAATATATTTTTTTTTATTTGCTGCATAGTCAAATCATATTGGCTCCTATTAAAATTATTTCATAGTTATAATGCCTTACCAAATTCGAGTTAATAAAGCTGTAAAACTAATTTGTCATTATTTGTTCATGAATGAAAGTTGTCAAAACAATAATTCAAAATGCTATTGCTTTCAATCTAAGCTGTGAATATTTTGTTCATATTATAACAGCGTTAGGTAAATTATTTGAAAACTTTGATATACTTTAATGTTAATTGCAAAGGTACATTAATTCTTTTCTACACAAAATCATTTTTAACACCCGAACCAAAAAAAGGGATGTTATAAGTTTGACCGCTATGTGTGTGTGTCTGTCTGTCTGTCTGTGGCAACGTAGCGCCTAAACGAATGAAACGATCTTGATTTTTTGTTTCGATTGAGAGGTAATTTAATGAAGAGTGTTCTTAGCTATGTTTCAAGTGCGAGTTTACGAACAATTTGTCGGGGTTTTTTTAAATTCTGTAAATTTCACTTGTATAATCTTGATTTCAAAATATACTCACAACTCATTGCTATGAGATATACAAAAGCGCAGATAAGCAAGCATAGTCTCTAAGTAAAAGATTTAACTTGAAAATTATCAAGATCGGTTTCTAGAACGATCTTGTTTCACCGATTTGGTTTATGAGTAGTATCTTGTATATGGAGGTAAGAAAAAGAAGAAGAACCGTATATTTTGATTACATTTCTATGTTATTTTCTTATTCGAAGAAATTCAATTCAGTTGTGTGGAAGTGTTATACATATTATTTTATTCTTTTGAATATTTAATGATTTTTGCTTTCATCGGAATGCTTTAATGTATTCTTATTTGTGTGCCATACCAGTAGTATATAGTAATGCACCTAACATTTTTATACATAGAATATATACTCCAGGCAATTTAGAAAAAACCACATACATAATTGGGATAATGACTAAATTTTTCCGGACAAGCGTCTTTTTCTGAATATTATATTCAGATATTTATATCCTCTTTTAGAAAAATAGGATATAATTGAATCGGTTCATAATGCCTAAAACATGCATAACGTTACTGTATGAACTGAAATAAAGTCAGGTTCGTTATAATTTTTTTTCGAAACAGGTGATAGCATATCCATAGCTCATATCACTACAGCTGGTTTCCGTTACTTAAGCTTATCACTAAATCCTTAAATCATGAAGGATTCCCTGCTCATACGGTCTAAATTACAATTTTCTACGCAAGTGTATATTAGCAGTATTCACAAAAATGTCGTTTTTCTTACAAAATTTCAATCATCTGTATCTAGAAATAACCGCTTTCCCGGCTATGAGTGTATAAAAAAATTGTCATTATTTTGACGTTATCTATCATTTGATCGTAAAAAATGTGTACGATCACCTTCAAATCCTGTTTTTGATTTTTTTTCGCACTAGTAATTATAATTTTTTAATATCAAAAATAAAATTGTAAATCAATTTTGGTCAACCAAAATCAATTTTGATTTGTTAACTGTTTTGACTACAAAAAAAAAAAAAAAAAAAAATCCAATAGTTACGAATAATACGCTGATTTTTTCTTTAAAACAAATCAGGAAATAAAATATTATCAAATTATCAGTATTTCATTATGACTGGTCTATTCTGTATTTATTCTTCATATGTGTAATGTAATTTATATAAGCAAAAGAAGAACGGTCTCAGGCACGTTCAGGTGTTGTTTTTATTTACTCAAACAGTGATGTCAATTTAGTTTCACTGATATTTATTTGTTTTCTATCACGATTGCAAAATAATTGCATTTGATTACAAATAAATGTATGAGATAAAACCTGAACTCAGATTAGAATTAAATTTTACGAAGGTTTATAAATAGCTTATATCAAAAAATTTAGAAAATTGGAATCGATATTTAACCTCATTTTTATGTCATTTTCAGTATAAAGTTTAGTTATATCTGGATTTATGTTCGTTATTACTCAACATTTGCTTTACCAAGCCACTTATGAAAGAGGAAATTCTAAGTAAGAAATGCGAAGCTTCACGATGGAATTGATACCATTCTAAAACCTCGATCAAGGCTAATTGATGAAGGTTTGGTGTGCCAACTAGGGTTGCCACCTCAGCGTTCCACGAAATCGGAAGATAAACCAGAAAGTCAGGAGATAGTGAAATTCATCTAAATATACCACCGAATTATAATACTCTCCGATATTTTGTGAACTCAGTTTTTCCATAATTAAATATATAAATAAATTTGCCACAAGTGATTTAAAATAAAAGAAACAAGACAAAACAAAAAATTGACTGAGTTAATTGCCGAAATACCATGTATGGCCAGTGTTGATTACTCTGTCTGATACTATAACTGATATAACCATAACATACATACTATACAATTTTGTGCCCTCATGGGTAAACAGTGATGTTTACGAAAAAATGTTGTTTAATATTTTATAAGGAACATTTTTTACATTTAATTTTTGTTCTATCTCTACCGGTTTACAAGATAGGTCCTACGCAGCAAAGACCCAAATGACCTTATGACCGTATTTTTTGGGTCAAAATTACCTTATATACAGAGTTTTATCGAAATTGGAGACGATAAATTTGTATCGATTTTTTGCAATTTTTTCAAGGGGTACCCCTTAGAAAAATTCGAAAAAATCGTAAAAAATTATTTCTTTCGGAATTTGATGAAACTCAGTTTATAAGGTAATTTTACCCAAGAAATTCAAAAATCGAGTTTATTTGGCGATTGGCCGAGTAATTTTCGAAAAAAAACGATATTTCGGATCGACTTCCGGTATTATCTCGAGAATTATTCGCCCAATCGTTAAATGAAACCGATTTTTGTATTTTTTGGGTCAAAATTACCTTATATACAGAGTTTTATCGAAATTGGAGACGCTAAATTTGTATCGATTTTTTGCAATTTTTTCAAGGGGTACCCCTTAGAAAAATTCGAAAAAATCGTAAAAAATTATTTATTTCGGAATTTGATGAAACTCAGTTTATAAGGTAATTTTGACCCAAGAAATTCAAAAACCGAGTATATTTGGCGATTGGCCGAGTAATTTTCGAAAAAAAACGATATTTCGGATCGATTTCCGGTATTATCTCGAGAATTATTCGCCCAATCGTTAAATGAAACCGATTTTTGTATTTTTTGGGTCAAAATTACCTTATATACAGAGTTTTATCGAAATTGGAGACGCTAAATTTGTATCGATTTTTTGCAATTTTTTCAAGGGGTACCCCTTAGAAAAATTCGAAAAAATCGTAAAAAATTATTTATTTCGGAATTTGATGAAACTCAGTTTATAAGGTAATTTTGACCCAAGAAATTCAAAAATCGAGTTTATTTGGCGATTGGCCGAGTAATTTTCGAAAAAAACGATATTTCGGATCGATTTCCGGTATTATCTCGAGAATTATTCGCCCAATCGTTAAATGAAACCGATTTTTGTATTTTTTGGGTCAAAATTACCTTATATACAGAGTTTTATCGAAATTGGAGACGCTAAATTTGTATCGATTTTTTGCAATTTTTTCAAGGGGTACCCCTTAGAAAAATTCGAAAAAATCGTAAAAAATTATTTATTTCGGAATTTGATGAAACTCAGTTTATAAGGTAATTTTGACCCAAGAAATTCAAAAACCGAGTATATTTGGCGATTGGCCGAGTAATTTTCGAAAAAAACGATATTTCGGATCGATTTCCGGTATTATCTCGAGAATTATTCGCCCAATCGTTAAATGAAACCGATTTTTGTATTTTTTGGGTCAAAATTACCTTATATACAGAGTTTTATCGAAATTGGAGACGCTAAATTTGTATCGATTTTTTGCAATTTTTTCAAGGGGTACCCCTTAGAAAAATTCGAAAAAATCGTAAAAAATTATTTATTTCGGAATTTGATGAAACTCAGTTTATAAGGTAATTTTGACCCAAGAAATTCAAAAATCGAGTTTATTTGGCGATTGGCCGAGTAATTTTCGAAAAAAACGATATTTCGGATCGATTTCCGGTATTATCTCGAGAATTATTCGCCCAATCGTTAAATGAAACCGATTTTTGTATTTTTTGGGTCAAAATTACCTTATATACAGAGTTTTATCGAAATTGGAGATAAAAGATTTTTTGGAATTTTTTCAAGGGGTACTATGTGTGTATAATAGCTGTACATAATACCAGAACTATAACAGCATACAACAAATCCAGCATTACCTTCATGATATGCTTAAAAAAATCATAATAGCCTTTCTGTGGCCTACGCTACATTCTACAGTGCATGGAAAGGAACAAGCCGATCATGAAGCAAACAAATGTCACATAACGGGAAAGAATATCAAAAAACTGCACGAAAGATAACTTTTTCCATCATATTGAAATTGCTTCTAAAGAAAAGCGAATGGGAGAACTTAAAAATAAATTACCTATGAAAATAAAAAAAGTAACGCAAATCCGTGGATAGACCACGTCTTGGCCATATCAAGCTTACTCACCAGAATCTAGTAAAAAAAGATTCGAAGCCTATCTTCTTACAATGAAATGTACACCTCACCGTTAATACCATAGATAATAAATATTTATATTATACTATAGTTGTCTATGGTTAATTCTTATAACATGCAAAAAAATTAAAAAAGCAAGAATCATGACCAAATAATCAAGTGACATAGTAGAGACCCTACTGAAGTAACACTACTGAACAATTAGACAAAGTTCTTCAATTCATCTGAAACGCCAATCTCGCAAGCAAGATATACTATCTAAATTTGCACTGTATGTGACATTGTCGATTCAATTAAAGGATTAAAAAACTGAAAAAATAAATAAATAAATTGACGCCTCATTATCGAAATGACAGACGAAATAATGGGAGAATAACGTTTATTGAAACATTTACAAACCAAAAAACCAAAAGACTATTACATTTAAAATTATCGATGTACGATAACATCGACGAACAATGCTCTTTTTAAATAGTATTTTATTATTCCAAAATATAATTTGCATTATCAACTGGATTTGGGATGGTTGATTGATAAAAAAGTTGAACAACCTGCAAACTGTTAGTGTAACTTAAGCAACAATTTCAATTCAACTTACATACTTGGTGCCCACAAAGAAAGTTTGAACGACTCGTTTGGTTTTAATGGACTTGTTACGTCAATGCACCACATCTAAGTTACTAATCGATAGGTTATTTTTTGGAAAACAGTATATGTCACGGTAGCAAATTAGGATTTGTATATGAGTGAGTTTTCAGACAGTACTGAAAAATACAGCAAAATAATGCAGTTTTTGGCCCAAGATAGGCAATCAGGAAATTATGGTCTGGAGGCAAATCACCTATTTTCCCTAGGAATTTCACAATTTCAACAGTATTTTGGCATAAACAAATACTCCCAGGTCCAGGAGCGGTAGTTTCCCTTACTGACACTCCTGTCGGTACGCCCATGAATGCTGTAGATTTAAATTGACAACATTGGATCTACTACACAGTAGCTACTCAGATATTTAAAATTCATGAAGAAATTATTCTGTGTATGTGGTAAAATTATGCATTGCTTGGAATGCATTTCATATTTTTAATGTTTCTTGTTTTGATGAAATATATGGAAATAAAATGTATTAATGCATAATTTATAATCACAAGTTTATGACATCAACTGGTATCAAATAAATGCATTTAAATAATGAAATTCGTTTATTTTATGATTCTAAATTTAATGACCACTGACCCACCCTTTATTATGTTGATATTGTACTAAATCTTGGTATTATTATTCTTACGAAGCATGCTATACTGTGTTTGTATAAGAATTAAAACTTATATGTTACGGAGTCACGTATTCAGGACGGAAGATGCAGATATAAGCCTCTCCCCAGAAATTCCACAAATTAAAGCGAATTTTGATTCGGAGCTCCCTTCCTGGCTTCGCCTACGGTGTTTTCAGAAAATTTCTTTTTTGTATTTCACCTTCAATATTCTTTCTAAATTATTTTCGAAAACTTTTTTTCAAGTGCGAGACTATTCGACAAAATTTACGTAAAAAGAGATCCAAGTAGAATTGATATTACTCCAGTTGGCTATTGTTAATATGGGCTGGGAATATGAAATAGAATTTGTGGATTTTTTGCTTCGATATACCGTACGTTTGATTCACACTTTTCCATAGTGCACCCCACAAGTGTGAGAGGGTAGATACGTATTCAGCATTGTGCGTTTAGGAATGTTTTCTTGCATGTTGCACCTTCGATTCGTGGATGTTTTGGTCCGCTTTGAGTTGTATTACGGTTCACTAACTATGATATGTCTTTGTATCGACTTTGAAGAGTGGGTTACAACACATACAAGAAAACTTTTTTTTTATTACATAAAATTTTTAAAAATGATTTTAATTACAAATAAAAACCATAATATAATTATTTACACTTCAAATTATTATTAATATCGATGACATATTTATTCAAATTTAATTTTTTTTTTTAGAAAGTTTATTCTAATTCAAATACTCTCTGTAAATATTTAGTTCGGGTGTTGACTTATTTATTTCATTATCAATTTATATACAGAGACCACCCACATGCTTTGATTTAATAATCAATTTTATTTGAAATAAAAATCTTATACAATTTAATATATACTTCAATTTAATTTCATTGGTTTAATAATAACATCATTAACCTATTTTCATCGGTTCATCATAATTACGTAATTAGAACGTCTTCAGGGCATTACTCAATTTAAATTGATAGTTAAGAAAAAAAAGATACAAATTATTTTAATGTGTTCATCAAAAAAATGGTACTTATAGGTCTAGAACCCGTCGTAGTATATCACAATCATTTCAGAATGGCTGCAAACTTGGACTGCTGTCAGGATCGTACCTAATAATGTTTTACTCTGCACAAATTTTTATATACGGAAAATTTTTTTTCTGGGTTTCAAAAAAGTGTTCCTACTGTGCGAAGATGTGAAAATCTATGAATATTAATTAAAAACGATATTCAAATAAGAAGATTATTAAAAAGTGGAAAATTGCAATTCGATAAAAAAATTTTGCATTTTATATTCAATAATTTTTTTGTTCCAACAAATATTCAACAAGCACCTCACCCGGCTTTATGCCTATTTTTTAAGGACCATATTTATAAAACAACACACACCTTAATAATTTTAATTACATGTCATTTGCTATAAATCATTTCTATTTCTGTTTGTTTGGAATTTGTAGCTACTTATAGCTTTTGTCAAAGATTCCGTACATAAAAAACAGAATTAATAATAAACCGTGTGGTTAAAATATTTTTAATTATGAAAATATTGATAGGCGAATGTGCTTCATTCATAAAAAAAGATTATATTAAAAAATATTGATGAGATTTGCCAACAGTGCCTCATTATACTGCCCTAAATTAAAACCTTATTAATCTCTTCGCTTTGAACTAACTGTTTGTTTTTTCTATGCCCATTTTCATCGCCTCTTGCAAGCTCTGAATGATTTAAATTTATATAGCATGTGCCGATTGAATCATGCTTGACGTTTGTTTGAAAACGCATAGTCTCGGCTTCTGAGTAAATTTTTCGTTTTTATCTAGTTTAAATAAAATTCGTTGATCGATTGAAGTGTGCAGCCCCGCTTTCATATTTTATGTGCTACATTTTGTAAATATGACAAAAGCTATTAAAAAAAAGCATGCCTTTAATTTGTATCAAGTACACAGAATTTGAGACAAATGTAAATTTAGTTTCATAAAAAAAAAAAACGATTGCGGTCGTGGAATACGGAAGCCTGAATCGCTCACAATCAATTAATGAGAAAGTGGCGCTAAACTAGTTTATTTTTTAAATGTGCACTACATTAAAATAAAAGTTTTGCTAATCCTCAGAGCCCTGAAATGCAGGACTCAACTAGTGTCTGAGAACAAAATGAAGTAGTAGAACAATCAGTACATACTGGCGACATGCTATAAGGCGCCACCATTACTTTGGAAATAAAAAAATGCCCATATTAATGTATTTCTTAAATTTTTATTGAGGTTTTTTTTCGAATAATTTATACTTGCGCATATAACGAAACTACTTATGAGTGTAATTCACAATTTATATGTACTTTTAATGAAATACTCAACTCAAAGAGAGTAAAGGTCACACAAAAGACAAAACTATTAGCCCAGGAGCTGTCGATCTAAAAAGTTCCCTCATACCGTGCATATATTTTTTTTAAAGAAAATAGATAGTTTAAAACTATAGGAATTCGAAACGGTAGGTTTGCGTGGTTTTGCAAAGCCGAAAAAATGTTTAAAAAAATTAATTATTAAAAAAATCGATAAATGTTTGTCTCTCATGTTGTGAAATGGTTTGCCTAAAGTATATTCTACAGAAAATTTTATTATCTTTCAGAAAAAATTTACGCAAACCAATTTTTTTAGCCGGGAGAGTCAGGCAAGCCTTTTAAAGTGTGTGATGAGGGAGGAAATTTCTCCCTCATTACGTAACATGATTTTTTTATTTTTATTTTGTTCCTTGCAGTGTCTACTTTAAGATTATCTTGGTTTGCGGGCTCAGATACGGCCGGAAATGTCCAGCAAACCAGCTTAAAGTTCATCTACTCTGAACTCATTTTCAATAAATATAATAGATAAACACATACAAACTTGTATAGACAATAAACACATTCAAACATGTATAGACACTTGTGGTATTTTTTCTATCCTCTGCATTTATAAACTGATATTATTTTTATTAAATTATTAAATCCATCCAAAATAAAAATTTCCTATTATTCCTTTAATTATATTTACCCTTTCATTATTTCAAATCGTAAAAACAACAAGACGTCATATCCTATATGAAGTTCGTACTAAAGTATATCAAAAGAAAATATAGAAAAGTAATTTTATAAAATAAAAGTATTTAATAGAAAATAAAAAATAAAAATCACCATAAAACAATAGTAATTTTACAACGAAACATTTTTCTAGTTTATATTTATTGAAAATGAGTTCAGAATAGATGAACTTTAAGCTGGTTTGCTGGACATTTCCGGCCGTTTCTGAGCCCGCAAACCAAGATAATCTTAAAGTAGACACTGCAAGGAACAAAATAAAAATAAAAAAATCATGTTACGTAATGAGGGAGAAATTTCCTCCCTCATCACACACTTTAAAAGGCTTGCCTGACTCTCCCGGCTAAAAAAATTGGTTTGCGTAAATTTTTTCTGAAAGATAATGAAATTTTCTGTAGAATATACTTTAGGCAAACCATTTCACAACATGAGAGACAAACATTTATCGATTTTTTTAATAATTAATTTTTTTAAACATTTTTTCGGCTTTGCAAAACCACGCAAACCTACCGTTTCGAATTCCTATAGTTTTAAACTATCTATTTTCTTTAAAAAAAATATATGCACGTATGAGGGAACTTTTTAGATCGACAGCTCCTGGGCTATATGAACGTGTAATAAATCGACTTTTACCAGTCATAAATTTTTCAACAAATATATTTATGTGTATAAAGTTTCAATTCCGGTTTTCTTAATGTCTAAAAATGGAATTTTTAAAACAATAAATCTTTATTTAATGCTTATCACAGATTAAAATAATTTTCTAACTTTCTGATGGTAAGTTATTCACCTCGAAAATAGAAACCAAAAGCTGTATGACATCCGTATGTGTGTATGCATATAACTGATGTTGAATTTCTATGTGGAATCGATTCTATTGGCAACTATACTAGACCGAAAATAAGGGCAGTTTTTGTCAAAATTTGTAATTTCTCGGTATATATGAAAAACCCAGGTCTAATAAGTACCAAAATTTTTTCCGAATAAAGATAAAAACAACCAAGATAAAAGGGTCAAAGATTTGTTTGCATCTTTTTCTAGCAAAAAAAAAATCATCGATATTCACTATTATAGGCCTACAGCTATGAATTTGAATAAAACATAATTTTACGCCTAGTTACATTGAAATCGATTATTCGTCATATAAAATAATATGACATAATTTTCTGAATAAGAACGCTATTGGCGAGGCTTCAAAACGCCATATACACAACGACTTCTTTAAGATTTTAATTCCGGTTTTAAATTGTTATTATTATAAATTAAGTGCATTGTTGTAGGTTTATTAAATTTGATATGCGTGCAGCAATTTTTATTTATGATTTACTTATTAAATACTTTATTAAGTCATAAAAAATAACTCAAGTAAATATTGATTCTATTCATATTATTAAATTAAGTAATTCATAATTAATTGACTATAAACATTTACAAAAAAAAAAAAAAACATTAAAAAATATTTAAAAATAGTAGCGGTATTCACTTTTATGTTATTCTTATTCATGTTATCAAGTTTTCAAGATTAAAAATATAGACTATGGCATGGCATGTTACATGCTGGCATTAAAATTAGATTTTTAATCACGCCGATGATATTGTACATTGAGAATTCCAGGTGTTGTCATTTCAAATATCAAGAAAAAAAATGAAAAATTACTATATACGATAAAGATATCTTAATTAGTAAATTAATCGTGTGTTTTTTTGACTCTAAATTCGAATCAAGAAAAAAATTTTTCAATTTATAAAGTAAACACGTTTATAATAAAACGAGAGCCTTCGTTGGCCATCGGTAGGAACTGTGGTGTTTTCGTTATATATTATGTATTATTGAATAACAAGAACAATGAAGGAATGAAAATGATATTAAATAATTTTTTTTCAAGTTTTCGTTTAAGTTATGAACTCACACTTGAAACATATCTAAGAACACTCTCCATAAATTATCTTTTTCCTTAGAGCCTGGTCCAAAATGCACCGATTTTGAGTATCATACCTTATTTTTTAAATATTTCAGGCATGGAATCCTAAATTCGTACTTGAGACAAAGGTAAAAACACTCTCCATTCAATTACTTTTAAACGAAACAAAACAAATCGGTTCATACGTTTAGGCGCTCCCATTCCACAGACAGACAGACACACACACATACATATCGGTCAAACTTATAACACACCCTTTTTGGTTCGGTGGTTTTGCAATTTTTTGCAATTACAATACTTTTTTTATTTTCTACAAGGATGTAAAACAGAAATGGTACATGCCTGGTAAATGAAATATGAATAGTTTCACCTCATGTTTTTCAGATTTCAAAATAAGAACGGTTTTCTTAAAATAATGCAGATTTTCGTTGACGATTGTAAAGAATTTTTTGACTGTGGCATTTTAGCTCATTTTGAAATGCTTTAGTGATTTTCCTAGCTCGCTTTCAGTTAAGCAGTAGACACAATCCAATCTCCAACTATATTTATACAAAAATGTAAATATTTGTCTGTGTACATAATGCCAGAATGTACACATAAATCTTTTCATCGATGAGGCTACCACAATCGAGTGCTGAGACACCAATCGCCACAGTAAAATCATTTATATTAGATTAAAAAACGTTTTATCATGCTAGCGTATGAATAGACACGATGAGTTAGACGCATAAGTAAAAAGAAATTTAATAAATTTTATTAATTAATATTTTTTATCGATAAAAAATATTTATTTTATTTGAATATATGTAAGTGATTTAAATTTCAAATGTTCTAGTGTAGTATAATTGATCAACTTTTTTCTGTAAAATTCTACATACCTATCTATGTATGTATATACGTCTACTATGAATTAATTTATATGATTATAAATTGATTACTCAACGATAAAATTACGAATACTTTGAATATAATATCAATAAATTGTATAGTTTTACAAACCTACACGCTTTTGTTCTTTTTTAAGGGTTCCTTATCTATTACATTTTTGATATTGACTTTCAATTTGATAAAACCACAATTAATCTCAAATAAATTTCGACGTATCACAAGGCTGTCTTAATTTGATGAAGTGAAAATGAAAATTTAAAATTCCAATATCATTTGCCAATCAATAACCCAATGCCAATATCATTTTATGATGATTACTTGATGATAAATGCATTGTAGTCGTTTATAAATTTGCGAAAAAAAATTTAAATTAAATCGAAATTGAAGTCTCGATAATCTGGAAACTTCAAGTCATCGGAATACTTTTCATCGACATTTTGCTAAAACCTCATGGAATTTGTTTCTGGGGTGTCAAATATTAGTTAGAGGCGTAAATGTTTCCATTTTTTAATATACAATAAATTGTTAATTCAGTGGAACGGTTAATGTTAAAGTTGCCTTACAAAATTAACTTGCAACTTGAATTATGTATACGTTATACTTGTATAATAGTTTTCGATTATTTGGCAAATACTTAATATTTACGTCATTCAAGGTGTCTAATTATTAATTTTTTAAGTGAACTTAAACATTGATCGTTTCATTGAATTAAAAATTGATTGATTATTAACAAATAGAAACATTTGCGCCACTAACTCATTCGTAACTAATGTATTAAGAGCCAGGCCGAAAAAATTCGTTGAATTAACTAAAGCTGCTAATTAGAGTATTGGTTATAGTAGTTGTGTACACACACATACTGCGGTCAGTCAAGCGAACGATAGAACAGGGGACAGATATTTGCTATTAAAACGGTTAAGTTTTACGTGGTACTAAAATGAATTTAGTAAATCTGAAAATTGTTATACAGATTGTATATTGCATATAAATAACAATTTTCTTAATATTTAAATATGTGTACAATGAATCTTATTATTTGTTGTACATAAGTAAGGGCTGACTGATCAGCGCTGTTCTAACATTTAACTGTCTGACTGTCATAACTGTTATCTATATGCAATATACAAGCTGTATAACAATTTTCAGCTTTAGTCAATTCATTTTAGTACCACGTAAAATTTAACCGTTTTGATAGCATATATTTGATCCCTGTTCTATCGTTCGCTTGACTGACCGCAATATGTGTGTGTACACAACTACTATAACCAATCCTCAAAATTATCAGTTTTAGTAGTTCATTTTCCTTTATAAGCCGATTTTTGTAACATCTTTTACTGTACTATAAGGACAAAGATTAAATAAACACATTTGAAATATTTGTATATATTGGTTATAATCACGCTGGTAGGCAAAGGTTTAAAAATTATTTTATTAATGAATGATAACAATCTATTCAAGTGCATTGATTTGATCCATACGCACACACATGAATACCACACACACTACCATGTACCAAAAAAAAAGGTTTACTATACCAAAACATGTTTGGAATTAAATTACATAGTTAAACTTTTTTCAAATGAGTGAGCAAAGGTCGCTCATATATTTAAATTATAAACACTGTAATTCATTGTAAAAAAGTATACAAAGTTTTATTATAAAACGAGAAAAACCGATATTAAAATTCTTGTATGTTTGGATATGTATCTTTTAACGAATATATTTATTGTAAATACTCTTTGCTATAAAATTTTAATACATAGGCTTTATGTATATTAATCTCTGCAGTCAAAATTTATTACTCAGAAATACACAGATTAAATAGGATGATTTTAAAAAATTTAACTGCCCTTATATTTCGAAAACGAAATGCAAAATCAAAATCATAAGATGCACATATCGACTCGTTTTTATGGGTAAGTGAATTTAGATTTTTACACTGGGACGCCTTCATAATAAAACAGTGGTCCCCTGATAACTTCTGAATTATTTATCACAGTTAAACACATGCGATATCGTTGAAAACAACTTGATCGTCCGCCGGTAAAAAAAATATGAAACGTAAAGTAAAATCGTCATTATAGTGGAGGAACTGTCCTGTGCTAAATTTTTATTCTTAACGGTAAGCTGTAATGACGATTTTACTTATCATAACAATTTCAGACGAAAATATCTTCTTGTTTCATGCTTTTAAGAGCGTAATTTGCAGTCGTCGGGGTTTTAGTTATTGGAACTTTTTAAATTGGAAAACAAAAACTATCTCTTTCAAATTTTTGACCCTGAAACTAAATTTTCGATACCTGATTTTACAATTTTTTAGGGTAAAAACTGTGGGAATAGTAAAGAAAAAGAATTTTTGAAAAAGGTTATTTGTTTTTTAATAAAAGATAAGAATATGTAAATACCTACTTTGAGAATTTTATTTCTACAAATTTTCTTTATGGAAACTTTTTAACCTGAAAATGCCTTATATCATGTGTCAAAAGTTGAGATCAAAGAAGTTTCGTAATTCCATTAAAAAATCTAAGTAGGCTACTGTTTTACCACGACGACACCCCCGTATAAAAAACCGAATATTTAATTTTTCTTCCCCATTCGAGCCGATACGTGATTTCTCGATTTTGATTTTTCATTCCACACACACTATGCAATAAATAAGGTGGCAAAATTTTTCCATTCGAAATGAACATGAGTGAAAACTGTTAATAAAATTCATTTAGAAAGATTATTCGTTTTCTGATGAAGGTTATGATATTTTGCGAAGGTTTCTTTCTGATCACTATTTTTCTACATTTAGGCCAAGTTTTATGATTTATAAACAGATAACGCAGTGCTACTTTTTTATAGCCCAACTCTAAAAAAAGAACTAATCTCTATTTTCAAAATTTATTATAAGTATATGAAACCTTTTTTTTTTATAAAAGAAAAGGTTTAATAAATATAATCTTTTTACTTTCACAATCTTTTTATATTTATTCCTGCCATCCATTTTTTTGTACATTTGATGTGACGTAATGTGAATTTGACACTTCTTAACAAAATATTTTTTTTTCATATCAATATGTCATTGTCTATTAAATTCATGGTTGTAGGTCAAAGAACTATAGAAAAAACATATCATCTTCTTCAACTTAACTCTGAGAGGCAGTAAAGAGCATGAAGTGTATTTATTTTCTGTAATATAAACGTGACAAATATTATTATGAAATAAATTGGCCATTAAACAATATAAATAATTTTATTTTCAAGATATTTTAAAGTTGTACATAATATGTGATCGATGTATTATCAAAGGCATTTTGTTGAAATAACTCTTCTCACTTAATCACAAAATAATCACTTCTCACTTAATCACTAGCAGTGCTTTGCCTTAATAGACAAAGATACTATAAAGGAAGTTAAAAGAAAGTTTGCACAAAGGAAAATCGGTTTCTATATTTCGTGACTTTGGAAAAGTGGACCGAATCAAAAATTTTTTATTATATAATTGTCGATTCAAAATATTTTCAACCGAAATTTCGTAACTAGACTGATATTTTCTTCCAGTCTTTCGAGAGCTTATTAAATTAAAGTTGCAATAATGACTGCAGTATTGTGCTATACAAGCGAGGATGGACAAAATAAGACTAATTTTTAACTCCCGAACCAAAAAGAACAATGGAATGAGTTTGACCGCTATGTGTGTCTAAAAGACGAAATTTGTGTTTGTGTCTGTCTGTGACATCGTAGCGCCTAAACGGATGAATTGATTTTAATTTATTTAATTTATTTTGTAAGGTAGGTAATTTAAGGGGGAGTGTTCTAAACTATGTTTCAAGTGGGAGTATAAAGTTCCGTACCCGGAACAACACTGTCTATACATGGCATTTCAACAATTAACTCAGTCAATTGTTTGTTTTCACTTGTTTAATCTGTCACGTATATGCTTTTGAAGTAACCCAACAAAAAATTTTAACTTACAAGCTTAGTATAAAACATAGAAATATTAAAAATAAAATCGACTGCAAAAAATCCAGATTGTTTTTGAATTTTGCTAGTATTAATATAATAAATTGGCTATCAAGTTTGAATGCGATTCACGTAACAAAACGTGTAATTTTGATACAAATTTCAATTTTTGTATGTAGTTTGCATGACTAAATGCCATTAACAGTAACTTTTTAAAAAAATTCCTTTTTTTTCTCGTAATTTTAGACATATGGATACGATATAAAAGCAAAAAACCACATGAAAATGAATAATTTATTTTATGTTTTGTACATAAAGGTAATTTGTTTTAATATTCTATTTAGATTTTCAAAAAGTATTTGTTCTAAAAAATTTGTAAAAAAATAAAAAACAAACACTCTTATTTGAAGAAATCGTGTGACCTGATTATGACCTATAAGTTTCATTCTACAATACACTCGAAGAATTAATTAAATAAATGATTTTGTTAAGATATTGTCGATTTTGTTGAAAATTAATTCAAAACTCTGATCTACTACTGATTTTTAGTGAATCTGAAGTACACTAACTAATTTGTCATTGTCACGGGAAGCACCAGCAATAGTTAAAGAATCATCAAAATCGGTTCACCCAGTCGAAAGTTTTGAGATAAACATAAAAAAATACAGTCGAATTGTTAACCTCCTCGTTTTTTTGAAGTCGGTTAAAAATGATTTAAACTTATTCATTTCTCAATAATTTCCTACAACTTTGCCAAATAATGGTACTCACAACAGGATATTTAGCTAATAAATGTGTACCTATCCACTACCGGACTATTAAAAATTAACTACCAGTGTTGCACATTTATATGGTGAAACCTTCAAAAACTATTATTTTTATTACACAATCATTTAAAAAAAAATGACAACAATAACAGCCATTGATTTTTTATTACCAATGCGTTCATAAAACTTTTATCTAATGTGTTTAATCAAAAATAAAAATTAAATAAAAAACAATTAAGGTATATTTATTAAAAAAAAACGAACTAAGTTTCAACACCCCATGATACTTTTAAAATAATAGAATCATGATACAGCACAAGTTTTAATCTTATTGTTTTATTCATCTTTACATTTCATTTTTATTTATCTTATTTCTTATGTTATGAAATATATTAAGAGAATATTTATAAAAAAAATTATTAAAATAATATATTTATGAATATGTCAGCTTAATCAACAATATAATCTTCTCACATGTTAATTAGACGGGATATAGGGTAAAAATTGTTGAGTCCTGTTGGTAAACTGTATTTCAATGTATGTTTAAGGCGCTGCTGGAAGTCTGTTTCAAATGTAAATCTGACAACTCTCTGGGTTACCTATGATATGTAATTTTGAATTTAAATTCAAATTATCTAGCAGAGTTTCGTTGTTGTAAACTGGAAAATAAATTTCAATATTTGATAGCTTAATCTAGTTTAGAAGCTAGGTAAGTATTTAGCTTGTCGAAACATATTGTTAACTAGCTGATGCTCGTGCATTGTGACTATGATGAATGCTGAAAAAAATTATTTCAAATTTTCATTTTATACATAATTTATACAATTCACACTTGTAATGTGACTCATTAATACTGTAGCGGTCTTGATACACTTTAAGACCTAGCTGAAAAAATTTTTGTTGTCTTGGCAACTTTATTGGAACTTTAGTTGATTGATGTTCCTTATCGTATGATATTTGTTTGCTGGGTGAGAGTTAAAACCAAAAAACTGCAACTGACATCAAAAACCGACATCTAGGATACCTGGAAAACTAAAACTTTTCACTCGATTCAGATTGCCATGAACTTTGTAATTTTTGTCAAAATACATATTATGTTTTATCATTTTAACAAATTGAGTAGAATGCAATTTTTATGTTAGGTCATTATAAATATCCTGATCAAACCAAACGTAATTATGTAACTACTCAAATATTGGGCTTACAACTGAATCAGAAGTATGTCTGTTTTAAACTAAGACTACAATTTCTTCATACAAGAAAAGATTAAAGGTAGCTATAAAATTAAGTTCTTTAAATCATCAAACAAATATTTGACAAGTAAACTTAATACCTTGAACTTTTAGAAGTATTTCTTGTAAATAAGAAGAGTAAGCGCTACTTTTATAATGTACCCAAGGTATGAAAAGGATATAGTTTCTACCGTGTGTCTAACGACACCTCTCGATCTTTTGTTATTTCTTGTGTCGTATTATCATTGTCGTATTATCATTGTGTCGTATATCATTTTAACTTAAAATGGTCACTGAAGTATTAGAAATATATAATAAAAACTGAATTTTGGCGTATTTTTTTGGCGAATTTCAAAGATGCAATATAATACAAAAGAAGTGAAAACAAGCAATTGACTGAGTTAATCGTTGAAATACCATGTATAGACAGTGTTGATTACTCTGTCACATTACACATACTTATGTCACAAACATATAACTGTTATACCCATATAATACATACTATAAAATTCATAAATTTCATACTATAAAATTACACAGGTAAACAGTGATGTTTACGAAAAAATTGTTTATTTTTTTAAATAAAATAAACAATTATTATAAGGAAGATTTTTTACATTTAAACTTTTGTTCTATCTCTAACGTTTTACAAGATGGGTCCTACGGTCCTAAGACCCAATTGACATATGTTGCTCATTTACGAACTGGACCTCACTTTTTACGTCCTCAGCACGCTTTAAACATTTCAGTTTGATATCTCTTTTCGTTTTTGAGTAATCGTGGTGACAGACGGACAGACAGACAGTTAGTATACCTTGGTATATTTCATATAATTACAATCCAGCAGAGAAAGAAATATTTCTTATTCCTTATATTACATTATAACAATATCAAGGATAAATAAAATGCAAAAATAAATTATTTTTGCTTTTCCCCGAATCGTCTTCTTAATATTCTCAATTTGAATATTTTTGACCCGTAACAAAAAAAGGTTAACGACGCCTGTTTTACCTTAAATAAAAAAAATAATATTTTTGACAAAAAACAAATTAACCTTTAAAATAAATAACAACCTATTACTTTTGATAATGAAATAAGTTTTTAATAGTTTCTATACTACGTGTGGAATTGCATACACGTAGTCAAGTTCTAAAAGGTTTTAAAATTATATGATTTACGAGACAGATCATTTAAAAAGATGAGCAGGTTATTTCAGGGATGCATCCTCATATATATGATCACGATTATTACAAAACATTAGTATATTTTACTATATTTAATTTTATAAAATTTACGAGAAAACCAGTTGAATATAAGATAGGAAAATGGCTTTCTGTGAAACTGTTTTTAACCACCCTCCCCCCTCTAAAATGTTTTAAGATCAATCTGATCAGATGCTCTCACGGCCACAAACATTTTTAACGAGAAGTTTCCGAGCTATGGGCCATCACAGCTTCGAATATATCATAGTTTTGGAGTCGTTGTCAGCCAAGCTAATGTAACAAACTGTTCTGTCAGAGTTGTTTCCTTGGCTGACAACGACTCCAAAAATAACAATAATTTTAACTGCATTATATTATCCTTATTTTTTTACTTTTTAGTGCATATTAATTTGTTTTGGAAAAGTTTTTCTTTTGAAATCGGTTTTCTTTTTGTTAAAAGTTTTTTTAAATCATTTATATATTAAAATCGGAGAGATTTACAGAAATTTAGTTGGAAAATTTGTTACTATTACGGAATTATTTGTACATTTTTCTAGAGAAAGTTACCAGACAAAGAATATTCAATAAAATTATAATAATCATAGATAGATATACCAAAAAGTAAAGGTAAGTTAGCTTACAAACTTAAATGTTTATAATATTTAAGTATTGAAACGTGTTTGTTTACGTTGAATGTAATCTAACATCTATATACCATATTATAAGTGTTTAACTTTGTTATACATAATTTTCATACTGAATTTTATTCAAATATCATCTCTATGTACTCTAGAATGCTTTTATTACATTTAAACAATTTTAAATATATTAAATTTTATACTTTATCAAACTTTTACTAAATGTTATCATAAGCATTTTATATATTTATATGCATTACATGTTTGTTTGTTTCATTTATATACTGAAATTTGTAACAAATAATTATTATTTTAGAATGAGTTTAGAGTAGTGTTTTTTTTTCCAAAGTATTGGATTCTTTACGTTAAAATCAATATAGGTAGTGCCGGGTTAAATACGTAGGAAGAGTAGCAAATCCTACAGGTCCCTGGGATTTGGGGGCCTCGCGCTTCAACGGCTGCCTGACCGTAATAAAAAAATATTAATTTAGATAGTTGCGTAAAATATCTTGCATGTCTTAAACACGAAGCGCTTAAGCTATGCTTCAATTCCACTTGAAAATCTAAAACTCGATTTCATCACGTTAAATCGCAAAAATAAATAGGTATTTTACGAACATTTTAACGTTAATGTTAATGTTTAATTATAAGCGATATATTTAGACCAGCATCTATATCACATTTCTACCCTTCAAGCGGCCAGATTTTATTTTTTTAAATAGATATACATTTATTTTGCAAATTTACGTAGCCGAGATTGTATTTTTTAATCGATTTTAATATAATATTAGTATTTCGAGAAAAAAGGCGAACTATTTAAATTTTATTAACTTAGTCATGATCCAATCTACTGTAGTTGCTTGATTTATTATAAAATATAGATGTGGCTACTGTTATTGACAGCAAGAAACAGGAGCCTCTGGATTAGAAATTTTATCAACTTTTATTAATAAATTTTTTAGAATCGTGTTTTCCAAACTTAGAAATTGCCTTGCGCATTTACTTGTCTCTCAGGATCACAAACTGCAGTGGGGAACGTTCTTTTTCACCATTAAAACGTATTAAAAATGAATAAAGGAACACGATGGGCCAAGCTCGTCTTTGTCATGTCACTTTGTTGATTATAGATCATGATTTGCTTAAAGAAGTTGATATTGAAAGTGTTATCTTTAAATTTGCCCAGATTAAATCCAGAAATGTTAATTTGTAACAGTTTTGTTTTATTTAATACCCTAAACTGGAGAACCTAAAGCAAACCAAGGAACCCTTGACAGAATTTGTTACAGGCCCCGCGCTAGCTTGATCCGGTACTGAATATAGGTCAGCCTGTAGAGTATTTTAAAGCAATTTTAAGAACTGCAGAAATTGTCAGAATATTTATTTAAAAGTGTGGTAAAATTATCATCTATAGAAAAGAAAAATTTACACTTCATGACAGTGTTATTAAAGTGTTATAAAACTATATATTCTTCTGAAATTGTTAAACAATGGCTAGCAAATTCTATAATCGTTCGGAAATGTATTGTTTTTCTTGCTAAATACACAAATTACTAATTCCTACTACTTACTCTTAGTGTAAACTCAAGTTCTGCAAACAATTAGAGCTTCTTATTTTTAACTCCCGCACTAAAAATGCGGTGTTATAATTTTGAACCCTATGTGTGTGTGGTTCGGTGTGTCTGTGAAATCGTAGCGCCTAAGCGGATGAACCGATTTGGATTTTTTTTCCAGAAGTAAAATGCACGTTAGAAAATGTTTGATATATTCCTGATTAATTTGTGAAAACAACCAACCAAATATTCACATAAATTTAGTCATAAAATTTTTTTTTATTTTCCTAAATTTTCCTTAATTCGACTTTTGCCCACACGTGGTTATTTTGGCACATGATGTACCAAATTCAAACTTAAAACAATACAAAACTATTGTATTTTTTTATTCAAATACTAGAAGTTTTATTTTAATTAAAAAATATTCATTATTATTTTTATTTGTTTTGCATTCTTGACATCAAGATGACATCATACAATTCGAACAATAAACTATCAAAAGATAAGTTTGGTATTATATTTTTTGTTGTTCATAAAGAAAGCGCCGATATGAATAATTACTATTGTTTAAGTCTTATTTTTATCTAAACTTTTGTATAAATGTTTCTGTTATACCAAAGATTAAAGTTACAAATTTTGAGTAAACCATGAGAAAAATCCATGTTTATGAGAAGCACATTTTTTATAGTAAACAGTTGCATCCTCAAGAGCGTATAACGTCAAAATTGAGCAACTTATACTAGCGCATGTTTAGCTAAATCGACTTATTTTGAGTTAAGTTAAATGTGGTTGTAACGACTTTTAAGTGACACTTACTATACCATAATGCGCGTTTTTTGTGATTCACAGATATACATCATGATTTTATTTTTGGATGAAACTGTTGGAAAACTACTGTTTTTATTGCTGTATATAATTAGGAACATTTTCTTAAGTACCCAAGCCCATTAAAAATACCATCAAATTTTTTATATTTTTGCTTATTCCTGATTCACATAACTTAAATGGGATGTTTTTAATAGCATTGAATGAATATAGAAGATTTGTGAAATAGTGTAATCACACCAATTCCTTTTCATTTTTTTTAATAAAACGATTTTCTGACTATATATTTTTTTATTTTTCTGTTTTTTTTCTGTAACAGTTGTTCGTTATATACACATGCAAGGATAATGTTACCCGTGGAATGAGGAACATTATATTTACTACGTAAAAACAAAAATATTTCTTGTGAACACATATTCTTTTTAATAACATCTCAGTTTTTTTTATGAATATCATCTCTGTCGAAAGTTTATGTGACAATTGTTCACCAAGGAGTTAAATTTTTATAATAGGATTTTGAACAAATTCTTTTCTCTTCTCTTTATATTATAAATGCGAAAGTTAGCATGTTTGTTTGTTTGTTTGTTACGTTTTCACACTAAAACTAGCGAATGGTTCTTAATGAAACTGTACAGCAAATTAGTTCATACTTCAGAATAACACATGAGATATAATTTATAAAGATTTATTAATGAAAAAAATTTAAAAATTAATTTAATTTGACATTACCATTAATTACATATTTTTTTTAAAATTAATCATTTGGTATTACTATAAATTACAGATTTCTGTAAAAATAGTCAATATAAAATATTTCACGGCCAACTTTTCTGATATACTCAATGAATAATTACGACCATTATACATTTAAAAAAATTGAAAACCATACATATATTTTACCCGTGTAAAACAATCCTTACCATTATTTCGAGTGTTTTAGAAAGGGGATAAGCGAGAGCAATCTTTATCAATATTTACTTTTAAACTTAGCGATGCGGGTGGGTATCACTCTAGTAATATATAATTTATTATTGTAGATATTAAAAATTTATATGTTTTTATATACTAAGGTATCGGGGGGTTTAAAACAGAGGTTTTCAACATATGCTTTTCATTTTTCCTGTTTCCATTAGATGTGTTTCAAGAATTGTAATCAGTTTATCTTCATTGTACTTTCATTTGTAGTTAATTCACTTCAATTAAGGTTTCTAGTAAGCTTATATGTAAGTATTCTGAGTATAAATTGTTTAGAAATCGACAAATAATATTTATTCACTTGAATTTGTGATTAATGTTCCAATAAAACAAAGCTGCGAAAAGAATCAAAATCGGTGCATCCCTTAGGCTCTACGATGCCACAAACAGACAGGTAGACAGACAGACAGGTAGACAGGTAGACACACACACATAGCGGTCAAACACCCCTTTTTTGGTCCGGGGGTTAAAAAACTAGCAGTGATCTCTGGAACGGCTAGAGATATTAATACTAGTAGCTCTAGCTTGTTCAAGAGAGATTATTTAGGATATTTTTATTAAAAAATTCAATCCTACATCTAAACAGATTTGTTGAAAACTGTACAATGGTTCCTTAGTACTCATCAATTTATTCAACGCCTGCTGAGAGACCCAGTTCAAGCCTGTTATCGTAGTTCTTTGTTAAGCCAATGGTTGTCATATGGCAAAATGATTTTTCTCATAATGATATACAAATATAATCTATGAAGTAGAATTATGGTGGAAGCGTTGGGTAATAAAACTAATGGTAGGCTTTTCAATTTAAGTGAAATGTTTTTTAAATGATTAGCTGTTATTTACCGTGATAAACTATGATAAGAGTTCAATAAAATTTGAGTACATATCTAAACATAGTTATTTTTTTATTAACTGTTAATTGAGTGTTGAATGCCTAATAATATCTATTAATGTGTTAATGTTAATGACCAATTCAAAAAATTAATTTGACACAATAAAATTCTAAATATAAAGCGGCTGACTTATATATCAAACTTAAATGGTTTGTATTTATAATAATACATATACTTAGGCGCCAAGTCATATGTCGAACATCACTTAGTTTGTAGTTATGCCAACATGGAGATTTCAAGCATTTATTTCAGTTAGAAAAAATGAAACATATAAAAAGGAAACATTTTTTGGTTGAACGATGTTTTTGTAAATCGAATCGTTCAGACAGTAATTGATTGCAAAAATACCCTATAAGACCCTGTAAGAAACTACGATTCACAGCTTTTTACGCGTTATTCAATTTAAAAAAAAATGGTCTCTGTAGAAAAGCAACAAACTACTTTTATTGGAAAATTATTTCGAAAAGTGTTACGAACAAAAATTTTTACCTTTTTAACCAGTAACTTTCTAATTTAAAGTATTAATCTATTTAATACTAGGCCTGGAATAGAGTGAGCTTTTCATTGAGCCTGAAAATTTGTGTCAAGTTTAATGTCTGTGTAAGATGTGGGCCTATAGACCCAAAATTTTTTGTTTGAAGCAATTTTATCGATAAAGCTTATTTTTTGAGTTTTAAGCATATGTCAAGTGTACTTAAGTCAAATTAATGTTAACTTAAATACACTAAATAAAATTGATAATGTGGTAGCTATGATACCACACTCAATCAGTTTTGATTGGCATTGTTTTTAGCCGCCTTATATATTCATTTATCTATATTTTCTTCGCTGTGTTTCAAGACTATCTATTCAGTTTGGAGAGATTCCCAGAGAAAAATGACTTTTTAAAAGCTTTGCCAACTGTACAACCTCTCTAAAATAAAATCGCTGAAAATTGTTCAGAGAGTATCGAAGAAATGTTTGTTGGGGCTGTTAATTACGCAACAACTTCACGCTCTTTTTATGCCGATAAAAAATATTTTTGTGATTTTATTTTTCAAAAGATTTTTTTTTTTTTTTAATACTATACTAGATATAATACAAAATATATTAAAGATACATATATCATAATTTTAAGTACCTACCTTACTGACTTCATAGTATATAATCCTTTACCCAAATATAATACGCTTAATAAATATAATATAATATAATATAATATGATGATTGAATTAAATAACTGTGTGACTTGTTGTCTCCACATAATCAACCTTTATAGTTAAAGTGAGTACATTAATATTCGTGTTCATGTATAATAAATAATATAACTTTATTTTATAATAGAAATGATGTCACTGTTGTTTGCTTTTAATCAAATTAATTACATTGCGTACGTACACAATACACATACACACATATACACATATGTATATTTGTTAATGTTATACACTCAACTATGTTATAGACATGTTTGTTGTACGGTGTTTGTATGTAATCCTGTATTCTTCATTCAAAATACTTTATTGTACGTGAAGAAACAATGTTTATTAGTGAGGCCATTGAAAATCTTCTTGTCTAACAACTACAGGTTATATAGAAGATTGTTACTCTTGTCTATAATGCACTAAATTACAGGAGTTATTTAATTATTTAAATAGGTTCAGTATCACGCAATGAATATAAATGCACAAAATCCTTACAAAAGTAGGCGGGGGAAGTGTCTCCATTTTAAGGAAAAGCGTTTTAGGCAATATTTTTATACCCGTGTACTTTAGACCAAAAATGGTAAAAAATTTTATTGTAGATAATCAAATTACCTACCTTTTTTGTAAATTAATTTTTTGTTTTATGACTAACTGTTTATGACTTATACGACTATGACGATTTACTTATTGACTATTTGACCGATGTGTCTTCTAATATTTGTATAAACAAGAAATGATAATAACTTAGCTCATAAATCTACATATTTCCTAAAACATTGACTTTAAACTCTCCCACCATAAATATGGTGGGAGCGCAAATGTATATATATTTTCAGGTATGGAAATCGTTAATCCTGAAAATCCTGATCAGGATAATCAAATAAACTTATTAAATTATTGTGTTGCCATCGGTTATTGATAAGTAATTCAAATTTCGAGTAAGTCCGATGTTTGCAAAGGGGTTAAAATCATGTTGAAAGTTTCCGTTACATACTAACATACTAACATACGTAAGAAGCTAATAAAAATGTGTTAAAAACAGTAGGTTTCCCAGACTTTTAATGAAATGATTAGTTTTGAAAATCGGAAGTAAATGGGGATCAATCTAGCTGTGTCTTAATTTTAGAATTCAATATAAATAAAAATTGTAAAAAGAATTTTCTTTTTATTCAATATGATTTCAAAAATAATAAACTGTGAATGAATTGATTAGATATATATTTATGATATATATGATATATATTTATGATATTTTTGATGATAGTATCACACCGATCTCATGGTACATCGGTACTTTGTGCTTTTAATTAATAATATTTTACTTGACAACATCAATAAGGAAATAATTCAAAATAATTTATATTTAATTAACTAAAATAAAATAAAAGTTTTATTCCCATTATATTAAAATTAAACTGTGCTTTTTATATCTGAAGTCAAAGTATGATGAGGTTTTTCTAGTAAATTTCTTATTCCATTTAGCAAATGAACCTCATTTTTTTATTTATTTTATTTATTGGGCTTAAATTCTCCTGTATAGTGAGTTTTATTGCAATTGGAAAGAAGATCTTTGAAAAATCGAAATAATCACAAGCTTTTCTGTTCGTAAACTCGGTATATAGAGTAGTATTGACCCAATAAATACACACATCGGGTTCATATGACAATTGGTCGCGTATTGTCCATGCTATCGTTCGAAATCATATAGGAGACCCTATATTTTGTAGATATTTTCGGCGGTATTTTGAGGACTTATTATTTAGTCGTCCATTAAACTGGATGTTTGGGTTTTTTGAATTATCTTTATCTGAAATATTCCAAAATAGAGACAAAAATTTTGAATGTATGGATATCTTATAAAGGAACAATGCCAAAAATCAAGCTTTGATAAAATCAAAAAATTTATGAAAAGTGAATTTATGTTTTATATATTGTTTATACTTCCCTGATTTCCAAAAATATTCCCGCACAATTACCAATTATCCCCACATGCGTTCATTCTGTGTCAAAATAAAGTAGAAAGTAAAGTTTCAAGTGTGTAATTATGCAAAAGGTAATTTACAAAAGAAAAAATTATCAAATTTGGTTCATTCAACAAAATTTTGAAAGTTCTTAGATGCCGCAGATAAAGATAGAAAGAGGTAGATCATCAAAATGCAGTCATGCAGGATTTAAATAAAAAAGTATTACTAATTCTTTTTTTTTTATGATGAAATATTTATTAGACTAAGCAGAAATTTATGAATAGAAGTTTATTCAAATAAACTTGAATTCAATTTATTTACAACTTAAGAACAAAATTTTAATATCTTGTTAATGAACTCGTTAGCATAATCATGTTTTTGAATCGTAATCTACTCCAAAGTAGAGTCTTTGATACTGGAATGCAGCCGTCTTTTCATCACCCATGTCTGCCGCGTCAATCGATTTTACTTGACACTACTCTGCTAAATTTTGCGTGACTTCATCATCATTAACTAACCAAATCTAAAATAATAAATATTATCTTGTTATACTTTTCTTATATTATGATATTTACATCCATAATAAAGTTATAACATTGCGTATAAGAGTTTGGTAGAGTGTTGTACCTTTAAAATAATATACCATGTAATACCATTTTGGTTCTTCGAAAAAATCTGTGATTATATGATAAATGTGTGTAGTTTTTAATGTTAAATTAGATGTCTTTGATATTATGCTGCTACCTATTGGGAAGATCACTAATGATACCAAGCAGTCAGCATGACAATCATAAACAGGAATAAATATTAAAAAGAGTTCATAAACAGGCATAAATATTAAAAAGGGTTAATAAACAGGTATAAATATTAATTTGGTCTATGGAATAACTAAATAACTAAAAAAGCGAGCTATTTTATTAATCCCTGAACCAAAAAAAGGTGTGTTACAAGTTTGACCGCTATGTGTATGTTTGCCTATTTGTCTGTCTGTGGCATCGTGGTGCGTAAGCGGATGAAACGAATTTTAATTTTTTTTGTTTCGTTTGAAAAGTAATTTAATGAAGAGTGTTCTTAGCTATGTTTTATGGTTCCATACCCGGGAAAACTAAAACATTTGCTTTGATCTTCCAAATCGGTTTAGTTTGGAAAAAGCTTCAAGGAAAAAGTAATTTAAGGGAAAGTGTTCTTCGATATGTTTCAAGTGCGAGTTTAGGGTTTCGTACACGAAAAATTTTTCGGGCTCGGGGTCTTTTTAAATTTTGTAAATTTCACTTGTTCAACAGTTCATTGATGCATTTTTATCGTACTTCTCTTCTTACCTATCAGGTGTCACATGCCCAAATGATATGCCCAATAGTGCACTATAAAGGTTCTATGTGGATGAGATTCTCTTCATTTACAATCAGCATAAATGATCTAAGATATATTAAGGTATGGTTCATGGTAGATTATGATCTTGAACCATGTTTATTTGTCCCTAATCCTTATGTATGCTTAGGAAGTTAAAACTAAGCAACAGATAGATTTTCAAATAGATAGAGTGATTCAAGAGGAAGGTTTTTATTTATAAAACATGCATAATATAGTAAGGGGTAAAAATACTGGTTGAAGAAATGTGCTTCAAAAACTTAAAAGTTGTGACAAATATTGATAAGATATGCAACTAGCTTCAAGGATTGGGGGTGGAAAGGTGGAGCGAGAAAGTGAGGATGAATAATCGAATATTTTCAAATATACCCAAATGGAATATCAAATAAAAAAGCATACATTACAAAACTGTACATTACAAGACGTGTACATTACAAAACTGTTACCCCCCTACGCAAGGGGGTTTGGGTGGAGGGGGTAGAAGTGGGTATGTTGCTCCACAAAGTGGGTAGTATACTTATAAATTGTGATCTATGGTACTGCAGTCTCCCATTTATGTATATAAATGAATCAAATTTATTTTAAACATAAAACAATAGTTAAGAGGATGCTTCATCTTTATTATTATATTTACAACAAACATATGTAATTTGCATATGAACCCGCCCGCCTACCATATCTACATACAATAACTACACATACGAGACATGTCTGTGATGTCAGTGAGAAACCTACAAGCATGTACAACATTTTAATTTACATTTTGAACCCTTTTTTTTTTTTTAAATTTTATCTTATATTATAAATCTGTTTAAGATTTTTCTTTATAAAAAATAAATTCAATTGTGTTTATTAACAAGGGTATGTAATCTGGGCATTATTCCATCAAAATGGGTTATTGGTATTAAACTATCTTTACGCATTTTATCTCAACGGTCCTGAAAAATACTTTGTGAAAAATGTTGTCAAATGATATTGTCATTTGATATTGAATACTGCATATCTTACGGATGTACTAGCACCAGGACAATTTTGGAAAAAAGGCTAGATTTTTTTATATGAAATGGGACTAAATCTAAATAAATTCTGAAAAAGTAAAAATGATTTCAACCACAAGTATGAACTTACTTTGGTTTTCGTACTACCTTTATGTTATCTGCCAATTTAAATGTTTGTTCAATCGCAGACAGACTTCACCCTGGATCGTACAAGATTTTTTTAACGCTTCTTTTTATTATTAAGTTATTATTCACGACGCTTCCACCATATTTCTAAGTTTTACTACAATTGATTCAATTCATTTTTGTAATCAGATGATATGTTGTTTAGTTTTTACTAAAATTTTGTTATAGTAAAAGTTATAATACGAACAAAAATTGATCTGAAGAGAGAGAAAGTGTTGTTTTACATCAAAGAAAAATATATGAAATAATGTTGAAGCATAAAAAGTTAAACTTTATTAAAGATTGAATAGTTTCGCGGATTACGGACTGTTAATTAAAATTTAAGTCGAACATAATTTCATCGAATTTTATTAGGCATAATTTCGTATTTGAGTTGCCATTCAAAGATCTTTTCAGCGAAATTATTCCATTCAAAAGAAGTAGCCTGGTATCTATTACTCAAATTAGAAGTTCAATAATTAATAGAATAATTCCCAAATTAACTCTACTCGAGCTAACTTCATTTTAGCAATAAAAATCTTCTTATTTTTTGAATGTTATTTTGTATATTTCATTTGAAGGACAAAAGGAAATTAAAAATTAAATGGCGTTAGTCACGTATTTATGTAAATATTTGCACGAATAATCAAAGGGAAGTAAAGTTATTTCCAGGTATTTATTTATACAACTTTCCTAGGATCACTTTAATCAGATGTATTGTATGGTAATGAATATTTATTTTGTTTTATTTAAGAGAGAATATTGTTGTTTATATAGTTACAATTCCGTCGAAATTCTTAAGGATCGTCGATATAGCTCACTATACTGTGGTGCAGTTTGCAAGAATATGCTCTAAAACTCTAACAATTTTGTTAGAATGAAATTACTACTTTAAATATTTTTTAGTATATGACTGCTTTCAATTATTCTAACTTATAAAAAAGTGTATTTTAAAATTACATAATACAAAAATTTATTTATTTAATAATACCAATTATCAGATACGTTGACCTGTTACAGAATCTTCTTGTTTTATAATTTTTTTAGTTTTTATAAACACCACTTTCATTACGTAGTTCTTAGAGTAGGGAGTGAACAGATATTTATATGAAAGCTACGAAATTGTAAATTGGTGATGGGAAACTCCAGAAAATCTTCACATGCATAGCTGGTTATTTCGACGTAGGTTAGGTTAGGTTATATTGGCTGTACACGAAGCTCCTCAATTATTTCCAGAGCTAAGCTCCCCTATATGCATATACCATGCATTACACCAGCCCATCGCAACTATTAAATTAAATTTTTTTTTTTGTGACGGCAGGAATCGAGCCCGCGCCTCTAGACATACCGCTAACGGAATTGATTACGGCTAAACCAACTGTGCTAGTAGGGGACTATTTTGACGTAACTATATTTTAATTCATTTATCGCCCTATCAAAAATTATAATTTTCAAACTAATGACTTTGTTGTGATTTGAACTCGTTATTTCTCAGCTCCAATCTTTGCAAGATTGTGTCTCTGCTACCTAGTTGTTTAATATTTTAAATTAATTTTTACTTCTTACTTTAAAAAAAGTTTAAATATCGATTAGACGGTACTACGTAAGAAAAGCTTAAAATATCCAGATAATAAAAAATAAAAAAGCTTTTAACAAAAAGAAAACCGACTTCAAAAGACAAGACTTTTCCAAATCAAATTAATATGTACAAAAAAAAATAACGATATTCTAATGAACTTTAAATTATTGTTATTTTTGGAGTCGGTGTCAGCCAAGGAAACAACTCTGACAGAACAATTTGCTACATTACAGCTTGGCTGACACCGACTTCAAAAATAACAATAATTTTAATTTCATTATATTATCGTTATTTTTTTACTTTGTGTGCATATTAATTTGTTTTTGGAAAAGTTTTTCTTTTGAAATCGGTTTTCTTTTTGTTAAAAGTATTTTTCATTTTTAGTGAATCTGAAGTACACGAACTAATTTGTCACTAAAAACAGAATCATCGAAATCTGTTGGCGTGATATTGAGTTATTCATCCATTTGTCGCGCACACTTAATGCAAATTTAAGATTTATTTGGTTTTTTAATGAATGCCAAAATGAAATGGGACCACACGGGAACCACCAGCTTTCAAATAGATAAAGAATCATCAAAATCGGTTTACCCAGTCGAAAGTTCTGAGGTAACAAACATTTATAAAAAAGTACAGTCAAATTGATAACCTCCTCCGTTTTGTTTGAAGTCAGTTGCTTAAAATTTCGGAAATTGTAAGGCTGCTGGTATACAAATTTTTACAATAAATACGAGACCCTCGTTACCGTACGATGTTCCTTAATACTCGTTACTAATGAAATGAACAATAAAGAATCTCTTAAAGAATAATAAAGTAGACAAATTTAAATCAAGTCAGTGAAAACAATAGTCTGTCAATTTGTTTTACAATTAGAAAAAAACAAATTATTTCCATTTTGAAGCAAATACGTACTCATCTAAAACAATATAAACAAGTATTTGTTTAATTCATCTTAATACAATTGAATTGTTTAATTTGGTACAGTTATTTTCAATAAAATTTGAAACAATGCTGTTTTAAAAAAGTTACGTGACCTCTTGACGTCCGAGTGCTTGTTAGTGAGGGCTTAGTTTTCTAGTTCGATTTTCTATTGAATCAAATCTTTTTACAGCGTTGCATTTTAACAAATTAATTAGAATGCTTTAATTGACAGATAGGTTAAACCAGTAGGAAAATTAATGCCATAAGACTTTTTTCATTGATAACTTCAAACTACTATAAAAGTAGTGCTTAATTGCGTTGGCAGTTTTAAATATATATTTTTTTAAACTGTGATTCTAATAAACATGAAAAAATTAAAAATATTAATTATGTCCAACACCCGAAAAAACAGTTCTCTTTGCTCACCATTTTGAAAATTTTAATTTCAAAGTCAATTATCTGCTTATTAGAAGACGAAAAAACATTTTTTTCATCAATTTTAAGCTGACAAGTGAAAAATAAACATTTGACTGAGTTAATTGTTGAAATACCATGTGTGGACAGTGTTGATTAATCTATCACATTACACATTTACCTACACATACACATAACTGATAATTCAGTTATGACAGACGGACAGACGACAGACAGACGACAGACGACAGACGACAGACGACAGACGACAGGCGACAGACGAAAGACAATAGACAGACAGACAGACAGATAACCGGAATTGGACTAATTAGGTGATTTTATGACCACCAATACCGAAATTTGGTTCATAGCATCAATATTTTTAAGCGTTGCAAACTTGGGACTAAACTTAGTATACCTTGGTATATTTCATATACATGGTATACAAATATAAAAATATTTTCGATCAATATTTAAATATAAAGAGAAATACATAATGAATACCTAATTTCATCACTTTTGACATAAACTTTTATAATCAACGAATGAAAAATATTTATATAAAAAATTATTCTATAAATTTATTCCTAAAAATAATATTTATAAATAGTCATATAAAAAAAAAATTCCTGAATTATTGACGATTTAGTATCTAATATAAAATGTTCATTTTATGTTGACAAGTATAAAATTTATACGAATAAAATGCTATTTATAATACAATATGAAAATTTTTATTTTACTGCTGACAGAATATTATTTTTATTCGATATAATAATATTTTTTTATTGAACTGATGAAAAAATAATATTTTTTTTAATCGAACATTTTAATATATAATAAAGTATATGGCGTTAAACAATAAAAGCATAACTGTGCAACATTATGAGCCTTTAAATAATAATTTCCCTCTATATTACAAAAAATCTATTGGGATCAATGACATTAAAGTTCCGTATGGGGAGGATAAGTACGAATGAAAAGGTTAAAGTATCCCATTTTATGGCTTCTCTCTAATTCTTGCTTCGAAGATTGAAAATATGTCAGTTATCGATGGGTAAGAAAAAATTCGAACTGTCCGCATGACTTTCGAAAATTTACGGTTATGTCGAATCTGCCATTTCTACTAATTTAAAATCTAGCATTAGTAAACCAATAGAACCAACGGCTGGAAATGGCAAAAAGGTTGATATAGGGACCGAATTTTCTAGGGAAACATGGGAAACATTTTTTGGAATTTTTCAACTATCTGAAGAATTTTGATCCTCATGTTTTTTCACAATTTCTCTTTTTTGAGTCAAAATTGAATTCGTTTTAATACCCTATAAAGTAGAAACGGTAAAATGAGGCACAAAAATATGTTACTAACTTGTAGTTTTTGATTTTGTCAAAGCTAAACAACATAAAGTACAGAAAAAATAAGTTATTATAAAAGACGCTTATTAAAATTAGAGGGGTTAAAGCCATGAGAAACCAGAGAACGCAAAGATATAAAAAATACAGCGCTTAAACGTCTACGATCTGCTATTCGTACAGTGCATGAGTTTTATTGGACGCGTTTCCATGGTAACGACACACTACTTTATTAATATAAATGTATGGGTGCACATATAACTCTATGGATTGCATATATGTATAACATTGAAAATTTATTATTATTTTCTAACAAATTTAAATAAGTTATTATGTTAATGCAACAAGTTTAATTAATTTTTTTTTTCAATAATTTTAATTTGATATTTATATGCAAAAAATTGAGAATTAATCATAACACCGCACTTAAACGCCAAAATTATCCACTGTAAGCTATGACGTCGATTTGATTGCCCTAACCATAACTACGCACGGAGTTAATACTTTTATAAAAGCATAGTATCGATGTATACGAGAATGGTTGATTATTTCCAAAATATGTATGTTTTTTTTTTTTTTTTTTTTTTTTATATAAAAAAGTACGTGAGGATTCTGAAAATTTAGTGACATATAATTTAAATCAAGATTAGTTCAAAAATTTAAAAAGGAAATTTTTTTTTGCAATCACAATTTAAAGGAATTTATCCATAAGAGTCTGTGTTTTGTTTTCTTTTTATTAAAAAAAGTAATGTAATCAAAAGTTGTAAAACATAACTTAAAAAATTCCAATAATTTTTTATTGTTTTAATACCCATTATTTCAGTTTCAAGAAATTTGATAAGGAAATGTATTATGATCGTTGTAAGGTTAGGTGAAGTTATTTTGGCTGTCCACGAAGGACACACTTAGGCTATAGAGCCCATTGTGATACCATATATGTGTTTTACCACCTTTCCCCTGATAATTTCATTTATCAGCTCCTCAATTTCACAGGCTGAGTGCACCTTCTTTATGCATATACCATGCCCATCACAACTATTACTTAAATTTATTTTGTTGCGACGGCGGGAATCGAACCCGCTATCCTAAGCATATCGCGGACGGAATTGGTTATGCCTTAACCAACTGAGCTAAAAATAAAAAAATTTTCATTAACCTGTATGTATAATGAGAGTTTCTGATAATATAAAACGTAAAATTTTCATCACTTTTGAAACATATTGTCATAAAGTATATGTTTCACCATAGTTAGTTTTTAAAATTTGTCTAAAAGCTTGTACATATTTCCATAAATATTAATTTACTATTAAACCTGTCTGTATCAATTAACTGTTACATTTTCATTACATTCAACTCGTGCATAAAGTACTCAAAATGCACACGGTAGTTAATAAATTACATTCCTGTTTGAAATGAGAGTGTTGAAAATAAATTAGTCATTCATATTTTAATTAATAGTCGAAATGTATTGCTCATAATTAAAAAGTCATGCTCAAAGTCACGAGCTAATAAATTCTTAATAAATATGCATATTGATATAAAATAATATTGTTCATCAATAATTGATTGGCTTTTAAATACATTCTGCAATAATGTATCATATAATAAAAATGTAATAACTGATTGCTTTCATTTCGGCCATTGACTCAAAAAATGTATATGGTATGTATTCTTTTTGGCTTGAATTATACTAATTTAGGGTTATTATTTTCAAATTTGGTCAAATTTAACCCACCTCTAAAAGTTTTGAAGAAAGAAGAGACTTGGTACCGATATTTCGTACAAAGGTAAGCTAAAAGATAACTTCCAAAATGATTAGTGCGCTTCAAAAAAAATTTCATTCAGATTGGATTAAATTTGGATGTATTATGAAAAACATTGATTTTTTTAACTTAACGAAGTCATCAAAATCTAAACAGTTGAATTTTGCTCTAATACATCCAGATTATATCCAATTTTAATAAACCAAGTTTATAATTATACTAATTTAGGGTCATTATTTTCACATTTGTGGTCAAATTTAACCTTTATCTAACAGTTTTGGAAATAGTGGAGTACGGTATCGATATTTTGCAAAAAGGTGAATGTTATCTAAACAAGGCGTGTGTAGGGTCTGATGCGACTAAAAAGCCGACCGACTGGAACGACTCGATCGAATATTATGAAATTCTTTAATGGGAAGTTAAAAATAAAAATATATTTATATAAAATGATGAGAACAGATAATCAAAGCTTGGCACAAAAACTGTTTTACCGAAAGTTAGTAAATAAGTTATTGTTTTTTCTTTAATACTGATTTTAACTAAAATGGGAGATCAAAATTTACTGAGATTTAACAAAAAAGCACATTGAAATTTTTCTAGGGGGATCATTAATTATTTTCAACTATACGTTTGGTTAAAGTCTTAGATCTTAAGATCTTAATGGGTTTTGAAAAATTTGTAAGACAAAAATCATGACTATTTTTTGTGTGCGGCAACTATACGCAGTTGAATTAAAAAGTAAACATTCTATTTAAATTCAAAAACTTAAACAACCTGTATAATTACAAATACAAATTATTGCCATAAAATATGTAAAGTAAATTTTTTTTAAAAATAAATTTTATATAATATACAAATCAATGAAGTGTTAATGACTGAAATTTCCGGTGTGATTTTTATTTATATTTCCTGTGACGTTTAATTGTTTTTAATCCCCTGACCTTTCCTCTTTCAAATGTAATATTATATATTGATATTACAAATGTGTTGAGCTTATGATAACGGTTGATGCAAATTCATAAATTTTACATAGGGTAAAATGGAGTGCCTAGACTACGAATGTACACTAAATCAATTTTTAGTTTCACGGTTTACATATTATATTGTCATATATTGGAAAGACTTTGTGGTGAAAAAAGAGTCATTATCAGTATGCAGGCAAAAGTTCAGACTGGTATGTGACTTTGTTTTTAAATTAACATAAAATTAATAATTTTTCTTACAATTATAATTATTCTCACCAGATTTTAATTATCGATTTTTTATATTGATTCAATTCATAAACATAAAGTTATAATTAATAATTACGATTTAAAACTGGAATTACGGGAATATTTTCAATAATAAAAATGTAATGGCTATTGTGTTGTTCTAATTTATTAATTTTTTTATCTTTTAAAGTATCTTTTAAAAATTATAGCATTTAAATTAATATTACGGATAGGTAATTATCAGCTTGTTTTTCTCATAACTGTCCACAAGATTAATTTGAATGCTATAATTTCTAAACTCTATTTTATAAAACCTCAAAAAATTACTACAAGAGACAATCTCTACTCATCTGATTATAAAGTCGATCTTCACTCATCTGATAACCAAATGAGACTATTTTTTATGAAATTTATTGAATTTTAAACACTTCTATCATAGTTTTTCTGTTGAAAAGTGTTCATGGCTATTTTGAATTAAATTACTTTTAATTAACTCTTTCCATAAACGGTTTTTGCAAGGCAAGCCTTTTCCATTATTTTCGTAATTAAATTATCTTTCTTCTGATATCAATTTCGATTGGTTAACAAATCGATGTAAATCTGTTCATACCATATGAACAGGGTAAATCAATATAGGTAACTACACCGATTTATTAACCAACCAACGTCGCTAAAGAAGTTTTCACTTCAAAAATGATAATGTTTGACAGTTTATTAGGAAAATCCGTGAATTCTTTACTAAAGTCTATAGCACATCTTCATCGTCATAGGTTTTATTCATTACTAGTCTAAGAGCTGAATGGCTTTTTTGAGTAAATATTTGAGGCACACTGAAAATATCAAAGTTGATAACTTGCGAATGTGTGGTCGGTGAAATCGACGACCTGGCTGGGAAGTTGGGGGGCGTTAGTGTCTTATGAAATTTTCCAATGTAATAAATGTTCTTGAGGCATCTTGAAACCTACACCATTTTAAAGTCCAATATTCAATCATACGAAATATCATCGTCTGGTATGATTTGGTTGGCGCCAAAATACCCTGGTAGGTGATTTTAATTTTCAATTTTTCCGATGCAAAAAATTTTCTTGAGGCACTTTGAAACTTACACCATTTTAAAGTCTTATATTCAATCAAACGAAGTATCATCGCCTGCCATGATTTCGGGGGGGGGGGGCTAAAATAGCCTGGCAGGTGATTTTAATTTGCAATTTTTCCTATGCAAAAAATGGTCTTGAGGCACAAAGCACTATGAAACTTACACCATTTTAAAGTCCAATATTCAATCATACGTAATATCATCGCCTGGCAATTTTATTTTCAATTATTGAAGATTTTATTATAATTTTTGAGCCTTTTGTCAAGAATTATAATAATTAGAAATGAGTCTTTTTGATTTTGGAAATGTGTTGTTCGTTGAATTACTTTATCATTCACCAAATGCGTAATTGGTATCTTTTATAGTTTATACAAATTCTGTAACCAAATGTTTATATACCTAAAAAACCAAATCGTTTTTACGATTATTGAATTGCTGTTAATGTGTTTCACTTTATCATATCAAAATATATGATTGTGCATTATACGACCAGTGGGTCTCTTACTTATTCATACATTACTAATGTTCACAAAAAAAAAAACAGCCATTTATATAATTTTATGACTGACTAGACATTTTATGGTTCTATTTCTTTATATTAATTTTATTGAGAGTATATCGTATAAATTTCAACAACGTATCTACTACCCCTTACTCTGTGTACCACCATACATTGCTTTTAAATGATAAATCACATTTGAGAAATTTCTTTGCACCTCTATACTTACTTGGCATGTATGGCGGTGTAGATACGATCTCCAATGTTGCAACCGAAGTTATTCTCAAAATGCGCAAACATAGGTGTTTATTTCTATTATGGTCACTGTTTGTAGTAAATGAAGTAAACTTAAGAATTAAAACAAAATTTTCTAACAAGAAATTTACGAAATTTAAAAAACCCCCGAAAAGTTTTTCGGATACGGAACCGTAAATTCGCACTTGAAACATCTCTAAGAACACTCTACAATTACCTTTTTTCCTAGAATCTTCTCCAAACTGAACCGATTTTGAAGAACATCGTCTATTTTTTAGCTGTTCCGTGTGCAAAACCCTAAACTCGCCCTTGAAACATAATCAACTTGACCTTTCAAACGAAACAAAATCAAAATCGGTTCATCCGTTTAGGCGCTACAATACCACAGACTGACAGACAGACACACACACATAGCGGTCAAACTTATATTACCCCTTTTTTGGTTCGGTTGTTAAAAATTTTTGATTTTTTTAAAGGCAATGTAATTATTTTTATATATTTTTAAATTTTATTGAAAAAAATTAAGTATTGCCTGTAACATTAAGTGTTTAGCCTAAAAAATTGACAGGTTTTCAGCATGTGGAGAAAATCAATGTCAAAGGAAAAATATTCTCAAACAAAAAATTATCTATCTAACTTTATCTCCTGATTATACGGGTTTTGGTTTAAACAGTTAACTGAGCGGACAAAACTTAATATGTTCTCCAATAAATGGCCAGAATCTGTAAAAAAACTGGACAAAAAAATATATAATAGTGTAACCTTTTTAACCTGAATATACTTGAAATCAAGCGCCAAAAAGTTAAGTCTAGGACAAAACAAAGTGTATCCCTGGCTGATCATAAAAACATCCCCGTATAAAAAAACTAAATATTATATTCCCCCTAGAAATACACTGATACGTCTTTTCACGTTTTTTTTATTTTTCTTTCAGTTTTCGAATTATTAGAGTGGGTTTTTTTTTTTTTTTTTAAAGTACTCTGCATTTTTCTTATATTGAGGAATTGTGGTATAATATATATTCGGAAATGGGCAGATCAACAGACAGACAACATTTTTAAAATTGTTACTAAAATTTTACATATTTGTAAAATTAAAATTTGTGATTTTTATAAGAAAGTTATTATTTCAAAAAACAGTTCTTAAAATATAGCTGAATATAGAGGTCGTTTCAGATCGTATCGGTATTTTTTTCTTTGGTTAATAAAATTTTAAAGGCATTAATTCATGACTAACAAGTTTGAGTAATAATCGTAATTATCCATTTTTATGTTTATGACATACAAAGTAAAGATTGATTTATGGTGAAAGTCAAGCTGATGTACATAATTCAAATGTATATTTGATGGCAAGGTTCACTCACTGACCCATTACTTAAGGTAGTCGTTATGATTGTTGATTGGAACTAATGCACACTTGCATATTAAAAATAATGAAAAGAAATACTTTTTTGAGGTTTTTAACATCTTATGGGATATGGAAACTTTCGAGTAAATATTGTGAAAAATCAACAAAATTCTTAGCCCGTCCTTCCGTTGGAGGATATTCAATTAACAATTTTTTTTTGGAAGGATGCCTTTATGCAAGCGAACTTGTTTTAATGTCCATCTTCACGAAGAAATTGCAATTGCAAGAAGTTGCACGAGTCATTGATGCAGGTACGAGGTATTTGACTGAAATCGTCAATTGAGATCTGAATTTTTTCAATATTGTATTCAATTGGAATTATGAGCTTCATTTAAGTAAGGAACGTGATAATTAAAATTAACTTTTTAAGATAATAAATCTTTATTTAGTTTTGTTAATTTTTTAAATTTCTTAGATGAAATGTAAATGAGATTTATCACTTATTTTACTCGGAAGATTATGATTTATGAAACAATATATAATGATTATGTTAATTATATGTTTACTCCGTGTCACAAACGTACCAAAATTAATGTTAAGCATCAGTTCATACATAAATGCAGTTCCTAAATATATGAACTGCAAATGGTTTTGAATTTTAAGTTCATAATTTGAAATTTTAAAATCTGGGTATTAATTTTTTACCTTTCACTCCTGTTTTTGCAACAATAACAATAAATAGAAGTTATTGTAATCAACTTAAATCAAGGAAAATCAAGCGGGAAAAATTTTAATCACCTCTCAAATTTAGAGGCTTTACTTTTCACAGTACGTAGATTTCTAAAAAGTAAAAAGTTATTTTCCACCGCACGCAAAGACAGTTCTAGATCTTTTATTCGAAGCTATAAGAGATACAAAGGGGAAAATTGGTATGTAGCGTCAAGTTATTGGTTCATATGGCCTAATAACATATCAATCACCAATTACGAAAAGAAATATCAAGCTGAAATTTTTATAGTGTGTTTAAGACGTAAAAAGTGAGGTCGAGTTCGTAAATGAGCAACATAGGTCAATTGGGTCTTGTTCTCGTAAACCGTTATAGATAAAACACAAATTTAAATGTAAAAAATTTTCCTTATAAAAAAATAAACAACTTTTGTTTCAAACATTTTCTTGTAAACATCACTGTTTACCCACGAGGGCGCTTATTAGATGCAAATTTTGTAGTATGTATTAATATGGGAATATCAGTTATGTGTGTGTGGCTAAATAAGAGTGGAAATCTTTCTTTATTTACGTGACATCAAAAAACAAACGATTGTGTCATCAAAACTGTCTTTACATGGTATTTCAACAATTAACTCAGTCAATTGTTTGTTTTCACTTGTTTATATTGTAATCGGACACATGCATTGATTGAGAATATTGATAGGCATCGACATATTGACCATAAAAATGTTTATTTATTTGGGGTAATAGTGTAAGGGTAAAATTAATAAGGGATGAAATACAATTATTTCGATCCATCACCAATAACAATAAAAATTAAATAAATGTGTTGGAATAGAAATCAAGAAAATCTTTAGTGACAATTTGTGTTCATTGGTAAATTAAATGATGTTTATTAAAATTTTATAGTATTTTGATGGAAACTGTACCCTATTAAAATAGTAAGAGCAGGGCTAGGGTCAGGTGAAGAAATTTGGGGTCGGCTAGAAATTTTAAAAGCTTTTGTTAAGATCTAGCATAACAACTTTTTCATATACGAAATTTTTTATAATCGGGGACTTCATTAAGATTGATATGGGATACAAATTATGTAAACATTATTTTGTATGACTCTCGAGCTAACGAGATATCCGTTGTTCGACATTTTCAAGTGGTCGGGGAACGAATTGTTTTGTTCAAGTCCTTTCATAAAATAAGTACCGCAATTTTTGTTCTTTGGACCCCTCTTTCGTTTTTCGTCACGTTGCATCACATAAGCATCATAACGTGACAATTGCTAGATCCCCTTTCCTATAGATTCCCCTTTCTCAAATAATGGCTGGTCATGGTGCCTGCCGACAGAAGTGAGTATTGAAAACTTTGGAGTACCTGTGTTTTTTTGAATTTTCAAATTAATGAGTGTATAATGAAAATTTCATAATTACAAATGGAAATTATAAACATACTATATACGCCTGGCCACGTTTCGCTGTGGCTTTGTCTAATATTAATTATTAGCAGAGTAAACGAAAATAGTCAAGAAACACATTTGACATTTATATAAATCTCTAAAATAAATCTCTCTTGGGTATAATGGAACGATCTGTTAAAGTCAATCCATAACGATGCTAGATTTTTATATGTATGATATACAATAGGTATAAAAAACTATTATGAATAATAAAAAGACAACAGCACACAATTCAGCGATCTCTCAATTTCTTATCTCTCTATCTATCTAAATCTTATTTATGATGCAAATTTTTGAATTTTTAAACAAGATCTTTAAAACAGCCCCTCAAATTAAAGGACTGTGAAACACTACGCCTGATCCAGATTAATAATAAACGTAAAGCAAGTATTATGTCCAACCAAATAAAAAATAAAAAATAACGTTGTACTTACTTATGAGAATAAAGTGAATCGTCTTCATTTCTGCTTCATCATTAATATAATATAATATGTTATGGGTTTATATACACAGTAGTGGACTTAAATTGTTAAATCGAGTGTATATTTTTATGACAAAATTAAATGACATAATTCATATATGACATTACAGTAGTAATATTATATTTTTTAAAATTACTTTATTTTATAGAAATAAATACAGAGTGTTCAATTTAACGGTACGCTTCTTCTGCATCTGATGTAGGCACTTTATATGATACAAAATATATAATGCTCTGCATGCGTGGGAATCTCATTCTTTCATTATCAAGGTCTACTAAGTTTAGTCCCAAGTTTGTAACGCTTAAAAATATTGATGCTATGAACAAAATTTTGGTATAGATGTTCATAAAATCACCTAATTAGTCCATTTCCGGTTGTCTGTCTGTCATTTGTCTGTCTGTCATCTGTCTGTCTGTCCGTCTGTCATCGGAATTACTCAAAAACGAAAAAGAGTAATCAAGCTGAAATTTTTATAGCTTGTTGAGGACGTAAAAAGTGAGATCGAGTTCGTAAATGAGCAACATAGGTCAATTGGGTCTTGAGTCTGTAGGACCCATATTGTAAACCGTTAGATATAGAACAAAAGTTTAAAAGTTAAGATAATGGTAAAATGTTCCTTATAAAAAATTAAACAACTTTTGTTTGAAACATTTTTTCGTAAACATCAATGTTTACCGGTGAGAGCGCAAATTAGCAAATTATGCGCAAATTGTATAGTATATATTATATGGGTATATCAGTTATATGTGTGTAACATGTATTCATGTGTAATGTGACAGAGTAATCAACATAATAAATGTAATTGGGTAGTCAAATATCAAAGTTGACACATTACTAATTAAAATGCAAAAACTAGACTTGATTCCCTAATAAAATTTAAAAGTTAATTTAAAATTGATTAAAACCAGGACGATACTCAACAATGCCGTCACTTTTACAGTATCTCCCTCTGTATTCAATTAGGAGTTTTAAATGTTTATACTTTGCTTACATCTTGAGGCTTTTTAAAAATTAACTTTATTTTTTAACCCCCGAACTAAAAAAAAGTGTTATAAGATTTGATCGTTATGCTTGTTGTCTGTGGCATCGTAGCGCTACAACTTTTTTGGTTTCGTTTGAAAGATAAAATAACGGACAGTGTTCTTTGATATGTTTCAAATACGAGTTTAGCGTTCCATACCAAAAAAAAAAAAAAAAAAACTAAAAAATTGGTGACGATCTTCAAAATAATGCTTTTAGGAGAAAGGTCATTTAACGGAGAGTGTTCCTATATATGTTTCAAGTGTGAGTTAAGGTTATCTGAAGTGATAACAAAAATTGAGTCATCATTCCATCATTCACGAATAGACAATGTTACTTGAAACACTCTGTATCTTCTATTTTAAAACTAGAAAAATGCTATCGATAATAAATTTCTATTTGAACGACTAAATGTACATGTTATGAAGATAGAGGGTATTTTTATGCTTGAGAAAAAATATACAAATACTTACTTAATATGATCATAAATTGTATTGTCACATACTATTAATGTGTTTTTTATAAATTATGAATGGAACATTTTAAAATAATGCTTGATATACACAATTGAACAAAATATGCTTTATCAGTTTCTATTTTTAACTTTTGGAGTTCAAATAAATGTTTGGAATGATGTGGTATAATAATAAATTAATTAAGTTGTTTTTTCAAAATAACTTCTCATCGTGGTATTTGTTCATGACCTTCTGACTATTCACTTGAACATACTAAATCTAAAAATTTTGGGAAAAATAGCTTCATTTTATAAGAGAATATATCGATGAGGTTTTTCAGGTGTTCCTCTTTTCCTTCACTATTATTTTGCTATTTATTTAAAAAAAATAACTGAAATGAAGTAGATTACTTGTCGGATGATGTTTTTATGAAAAGCAAATATTTATTTAGTCAATGATCGCAGTACTTAGACAATTAAAGAAAATTCGTAGTGCATGAGCTGCGTTAGCAAAGCGAATTCCCTCGGAGCTAGAAAAAATAACTCATTTTTCTTAAAATCGAATATTGAATTTTTAGTTTTCTAAAATTTTTGTTTCGAAAACTTAGCGCCTACTAAGCGAGAAAAAAATCACAAGTGTACTTTTTGCTTAAAACTGATCAAAATACAAAACCTCTTCAGTTGTTTGGAGGAAAAGTTTCTATTTATCTTTCTTTTTTCTTTGCAAAATCAAGAATAAAAGTTAAAGTTTCATTTCCTTCGGAAAATCGCTAAAAATAAGTATTTAATTGCTTGCTAAATATTTTTGTACAACTAGTAAATTTTTTACTGTTTAATGTATCCACAATTCGAAAAGTACGCATTTCTCATATATTAGTTTTCGTATTATTATATCCAAAGTATGAGACAATATTGTGCTCGCTTTTGTATAAGGGTATTTCAAGAAAAATTAGAACGTTATAATATTCAGTAATAATCATTAGTATAAATGCGCCCAAAGGAACAATTGTTTTGTAGCATAATTTTATTTCCATTGAAAATGTAATTATTAACATTTAATTACGTTTAATGCACTTTTAATACGTTGAAGAATTACAAATAAAAAATTTATACAATAACAAGATATTACCGTGATGCGGTTTGTGACTTGAAAGTATATATCATACTTGCATATGCACTTTTCAATCAATCTTTTCTTGGACAAAATCATTTTTGTCATGTGTGCTTTGGATTTTCTGGAACGAAGTTCCTTAATCGTCACGTAACAATGTCAGGTATGCTGTGTGTGTGTGTGCGCCATATCCTTGGCAACCCCCATATATTCACTTTCTTGACACAAACCAAATTCATTACTATTCTGATTTTGTACAAGTTTCGTAAGAGGCTTCGTTACTAACGGGGGTCCCATTTAAATATTTCAATCGTGTACTGGACTCGTAATTTGGAATTTCATTTTAGCGTGTACCATTTGCAATAAATAGAGAAATAAGATTAAAAAATGACAGTTGTCGGGGGGACACTCAGTAGGTACTGTGTTCATTTAGTTATAAATTGTGTATTAATGCATAGCAAGCATAATAAATTGCATTGCAATAAAATAGTATTAATTTGTTTTTTAAGTTTAAGAAATTGCACTTGTTGCTTTTTATGATTTTTGAAATTTATCCTTCTTTCAAATTGATTGACAAAAATTGCAACATATATACTTTCCTTTATTATCAATGTGATAGCAAAATAAAATTATTATGTTAGACATTGAAGTAGCGTATTCTTAATTGGCAGTGACTGTAGGATGTCAGTGATAACCACAAGCTGTATTCCAAAATGATATTTTGACACTGGGAGAAAAAATAAGAACTTCGGACTTGCGTAGCAATTACAGAAATAGATTTACGAAATAGGCCTTTGAAACGGCCAATATTGTTCACCACCCGCCAAAACGTGGTGTAACATGTTGGCAGAAGTTTATCAAGCCGTTAAAATTTTCATGGTATGTGATTGGCTATTTTTTATTTATGAGATAACTTAATTTTATTTTTAAAATTCCTGCAATTTATAAACAAAGTTTTGCTTCTTCTGATATTTATACAAAATGACATATCTTTGAAAAAATTCTACGTGTCGTCGATACGACCTATAAACACACAATTAAGAAAAGCACTTAGAGAATGAATGCACATACCTTGAAACATATATTATTATTTAAGAACTACATTTAAAAAATGGTTCTCGTTTTTATGAAACAAAGAATTGTATCGTATAAAACACTTTAAAATAAAAATAAAAAATTATAAAAAAGAGAACTACAAAGATTACATTCTTTTTAATGTTTTACGAGTATACGCATTACTGTAAAACTCTTGTGAGAAGGAATCTCTTTTGAAGATTTTTAATTGTTTTTAATTAAAGTTTTACGTATATGAAAATAATTCACAAACCAAAATATAAAATTGCTAACATATTTGATGCAATTGTTTTTAAATGAATTAAATTGGTTTTATATATTAAAACTTGGTTGTTTAATATTATACAATTCAAATTATATATTTAATAAATATGTTCAAATTGATGAAACAAGTTGAAAATTAACTAATCCATGATTAGTACCAGAATTTTTAAAACTCCCAACCAAAACAAAAAAGCGAGAGAGGTCGTAGGTCACGTGGAAAGAACTTTGTTCCTTTCGCTATAATTTATTTTGGATTGAACTTAACGACCTATCGCATGAGGAGCGGGAACCGGAACCCCAAGATCCCGGTCTTTTCAAGATAGTAAAACATTAAAAATTGGCTGTCTGACAGTTTTTAATAGCCCCCATCCACTATATGATAGATATATAGTTCCAAAAATGAATTTTATAAATTTGAAGCTACTGGCTGTATGGTTGTATGTAGCATTACAGCTCCAAATCCGATCGGTTTCCTATTTTATTTGAAAATTTTTATTTGATGTTTGATTTGATTGCGATGTTTTTCAACCGTATTTGATTTTTATCTGTCAGGATAGATTTAATTAACGATAAAAATGTGGAAATCTATAAAATTTTGATGTCTAATAGTATACAAAGTTTGCTATTTTCCTGTGTGACTAAGATTTTGAGAATTTTAGCATTTTAAAATATGTAAACATTAACAAGGACCCCTAGTGACAATGTTACTTAAATTTTTATCAATAATTTCCATGAACTAGTATATTTACAAGTAAAAACAAAAAAATTTACGAGTGAAAAATTACAAAATTTAACAAACCTCTGATAACTGATATTAACTCGCATTTGAAATATATCTAAGAATAGCAGACTGACAGACACACACGCATAGCGGTCAAACTTATCAAAAGGGGTTCTAAAATAAATAAGATTAAAGTTGAAGATAAGATAGATATCGTGATCTTGATCTATTATCTTCCCAAAAACTAGGTAATACATCGAAATGTAAAGTGATCCGTCCAGTTCACCAACTTGATAATTGGGTTCAATTTTCCATAATCAGTAAACTACGGTAAGTTTCCTGTGATGATTTTCTGGATTGCTTTTTTTGAAATATTGCTGTCTGTATTTCAGGATTGATATAATTTTGGAGGCTATGGCTAAATGACAGTGAACATACATTATAATTTTGTACATGTATACATAAATAATTATTTCAGAAATTATATTTTATATTCGTTATGTTGTTCAACTCGGATTAATTATGTACAAATGGTCTTTATTTAACCTTAATTATATGGTAAATAAATAATTTTAAATTTGTGTTATTTATACGCTAATGAGGAAACACAAAAATTATACACATTTGCGATGAAGATTTTTGCAAAAATATTATTTTATTTACAACCATGTCCAAAAGTTTCATACTACCCCAAACGTAATGTTCTCTTTTTATCGGATTGTACGATTCGTATATTATACGTCTCTATACAAAGGCGTTCTTTCCTTTACTAAAAAAAGCCGATGGAATTATATTGTGGTGAAACCCTATATACGTGTCACGTATATAGGGTTTCACAAACATACACTCTTTCCGACATGATTATGCGACATTCTTTTCATTTGGCAAAGTGGGGGGCTTTTTTATAGAAGAATTAGTTTTGCTCATGAATATAAAACAAACATGTGAAAATTTTGTATTTCCTATTTTCACAACACCATATCTTATCTGCTCACAACGAAAAGAGCTACGAAAAATTGTTTTGCGTGACAAAACGTTATAAAGAGAGACAGATGATTCCAAAAATATCTTGTTAACTGACGGAACATAAAAGTTTGATATTCAACAACAAACTTTTTCCTAATAATATCGGGATTTAACCGAATGCAACAATTTAATGTTACAACAGAAAGTGGAATGGAAAAAAGAAAATGTATTGTCTTAGAGGATTTATTAAGTCCATTAATCTTGGAGTAGTTCTTTTGCAGTAATATAATGCTGACTTAAACATCACTTTTTAGTGCTGTGTAAGACATTAATAACAGCACACCTGAAAATGAAATAAATGTCTAAGTTTTATAGTTCATTTTTATACCATGTATATGAAAAGGTATACTATGTTTATCCCAAGTTTGTAACGCTTAAAAATATTGATGCTATGAACAATATTTTGGTAAAGGTGTTCATAAAATCACCTAATTAGTCCATTTTCGGTTGTCTGTCTGTCTGTCGTCTGTCGTCTGTCGCTTGTTGTCTGTCGTCTGTCGTCTGTTTACCCGTGAAAGCGCATATTATGCGCAAATTGTAGTATTATATGAGTATATCAGTTATATGTGTGTGACATGCATGTATGTGTAATGTGAAGACATGTATGAAGAGTAACCAACGCTGTCTATACATGGTATTTCAACAATTAACTCAGTCAATTGTTTTTTTTTTTCACTTGTTACAACTCGACTATGTTAGACCATTCAGTTCTTTCTAAATATTAAATTATGAATTTAACCATAAAAATCAACAAGGCTGTATATTTACTCATTCACCCGCCTATATACTAAATAATCATTCATCATTATTTGCAAAGAAAACATTCCCACAATTGAATACACTAAACAATAAAATTTTCGTTCAGAATTAAATTGAACGAATAACAATAACCATTAAAAATGTTAAACTTTCAATATTTATGTATTAAAATAAATGGTAAATAACATATAAATGGTTAACCCTCCATTTAATATTTGTTTTTATTGCAAGAATTAAATACATAAAAGTATGTGATTTTCAGTTTGATACTGTCTCATTGAATTAACTTGGAATATTCGTCTTATGAATGTACGTTTTATTTTTATTTGTGATGTTGAGATCTTGTCTCTAAAATTTATGTTCATCCCAAAACAATAGATATATTTGTGTACAGAATGTTTTAAAAATACTGGGCCAATGTGTAAATGTATATTGTGTAAATGTAAATGTATACAAGTCTGTTACGTAGGGTATTTTTCAAATTAATTTCGAAGTTAGGTTTGGTTATATTGGCTGTCCACGAAAGACACACTTAGCATACCGCGGTTACGCCTTAACCAACTGAGCTAATAGGGCGACATTTTGAAGTTAAAAAACTAATATTTGAAATAATAGACGCAGTCAAAATAGAACCTTTCAATTGTGAAAGGTTCTGAAGAATTGAGGATGGAAGAACTGAGACTGGAGCTATATCGAACAATAACTACAGTCTGGGACTTTTTAAGACTCGTCAGCTCTCGTCAGACTCGATCATTTCCCAAATCTCAGCTTAGTTTACTTCCTCAAGCTTCAACCATGAATTCAGCCAAATTTAAACAAGTTTCAATTAAATTTAATAAACGACATCAAAGTTTGCCAAAGTCTTCTCCAAGGTTAATAAGTATTTGTTTTCCCAAGTTAAATTAAGGAATGTTTAGATAATGATGATAAAATTGATATGTGGAAGGGGATGAGATATGTGGAATCATTACGGAAATTAATGCCAATGTTTAATGTTTGAAAATATGTGGTAATTAAATCCTAAATTTTCTTTTGTTATGATGTGATTAGACAATGACGATTAAATTGAAGGTTAGGCTATTTGAGTAATCAATCAAAGTTGGCACCATATTTTACAATGCTATTAAACGAAAAAACGGGAAATTTGGTAAAAATATCTCAGAATAAGTTTGGAATTCCACGAATATGATGTGCGAGATAATTCATACAACTTACCTGGATTACAAAAGCCAATAAAATGAAAAAATATATATATAAAACTAAAAAAATGCCAATATAATTTTAATTTATTATTCATATTTGAAAGAAATTCTTCAATCATATATAGAGCTATGTATAATAATAAGAATATTAATGGGGTTTAACCTCCATTTTTCAGATATCTATGTTTAACAGAGGCTACCCACATCATTATGTTTTTAATCTTTATTTGTTTTATTTTAAACTACTTCCTTACTACTCCAATATACAGTTAAATTTGTATGTTGTGGGTGAAGTCGGTTACTTCGTTCTTATCCAAGCGACGACAGTGTTGAGCTAGGTATACTTCTACTGTAACATTCTGTAAACATAGGTTGGTGCATATAATGATAATAATAGTGCATTTATTTAAACAATAATATAATGTAAAATAATTTTATTAATTTATATAATCATATTTTATATTGTCTGTAATATATCAACAATAATACATTAGTATAACTAAAAAAATAAATACTTACGATTCAAAAATTAAACAATAATGACTATATAATAGATGCATTTGAATGTGCCTATATAATAACGTTTTAAAAATGACAAGAGATTATTCTTGTATATGGATGACAAGCATCAGCATGTGGTGCATGCACCAATTGCGATACGCTTGAACTAAATATCTAGAATGCATTTTAAACATTAAGCAGAATTTTAAAACATTAGGCAGATTTAAAATAGTACGAGCGCCAAGACAAGTTTAGACTTGTGGTTGAAATTATTTGTACCTTATTTTCATGATTTCAATTCATCAATTTTACGAAACTTACAGGAAAAATAAGAATATAATTTTTCGATATCTACCTTATTTTAAATTTTCGATATTTTGAAAAGACTCGGATATCGAAAAATTGTATTATTACCTTTCGTCTGATATTGTTAAGTTATAACATAATTCACCATCAAAATTGAAAATATATATATCCTTTATTAGTCGGGAACAATAGGTTGTTTTTGTTTTCAACAATTTATTAACTTTAATTTAAATAGTTTTTTTTTTCAATTTCCACCGACTAGTTCTGGAAAAATGAATGAAAACATATCATCCATCTACCGTTTTCCTAAAAGACCAATGTAAGATATGCTTATTTTTTATTTAAATTTGTTTATTTAAATAATCGTCCCTCTATCATATAATTTTTTTTTTTGAAAGAATTTTTGGATTATTATACAACGGGATTTTAATTGCATCGGATATGAATACAAAATGAAACATTCAGTTTATATGATCCAAACAAACGGATATTGGAGATATATATTTAAAAATCAAAATTTATTTCAAAATGTTTTTGAAAACAAACTTGTATCAAGCCGAATAAAACAGTCATATAAATAAATGTTTATTATTATATGCCTAACCCAAAATATAAGGTAAGAGTTTTTTTCTTGTAAATAAATTTCATAAATTTCATAAATAATATAAAATATAATTTACATTTCACTTGAATTATTAATTTTGATACATTAATCGTATGAAAAGACTAACAAGGCATTACCTCATAATTTAAATGCAGAATTAGATACATTAAAACCGGTTCCACGTACATAAAATGTATTATCTGTTGTATAGAGGGAGTATATATAATAAAAAATATTTATTAAATATTAATAATGTGTACACTTAAATTTACAAAAAGTTGAATCCAATTGAAATAATAATGTGTGACTAAATCTCTGGACGGATTTTTTATTATTCCATTGTTAATTTGATTCATATTCTCTAACCCAAAATAAAAACTTTGTTATATTGGGTTGTTCAATAAGATGTTGCCACGTTAATGGAATAAATTTTATCAAAAAAAGAGTAATATTTTGTGATAAATTGTAAGAAATTAAATACAATACTATAACTATCGTACCTTAGATTCATTATAAGCGCAGTAAATAAAAAAGTCAAGTAATTATAGATTTACGAAACACCGTTTAACTTAATGCCTATAAGTATGTTTCTGGGACTATTCTGTAAGATAAAAACAAAAAATGTTTACCATTTTTGTTTATATTGTAAAGCTATGAATAACATGAATGTTTATTGAAACTATTATCAGAGCTATGAACAATACATGCCACCTATGAATACTTAACAAAATTAAAATTAGAATTATGATTCAGTGAAACTATTTGATATTTATATGATTTTCATCCCTTTTTTCAGTCAGTTTTAAACATTTCCCGTTCTCGTGGAATCTCTGGGCTACAAAGCATGTTTAAACACTCTTGGATATAAATCCAACGATCTGTCACAATTTCTATTCAATATATTGAATACATTTCGTCTCCGATATACGTGGTAACGTCTTATTGAACAACCCTATATGTATTCATCCATCACATTTTGATTTTTTGTGAACATATTTATTTGCTGTTGTATGGATGTATGAAATAATCACCAAAGAAGGGTTTTGTAGAAAGTACGAAAAACTTCATATTGACTACTACGCAGATTTTAAGTTGGAGTCTTCGGTTTTCGAGATCGGAGTCTTCAGTCAGAGATATGCATCGAAGCCACCGCTTACAACTTTGTATGATACCTAAAAAAACAAAGTCTCGGTGCAAAATAGTGTAAAATACTAAGACATTGTATCTATACATGTAAAAATTATTTAAACACAAAAAACTATATATTTATAAATTGTTTGTTGTATTTATATTTTAACAGGACGGGCAAAAACCGTTTTCTAAGTAGTGACAAACTCGTTATAAATTAATGTTTCAATACGTTGTTTTTGAAAAAAAGAGAACAAACGTTTTCGATATAAGAAAAAACCATTTACGGTTGAACTAACTTAAACTAATCAAAGTATAATTTGAGAAATTTAACCCTTTAAAGCTCAATTCTAGTTAAACCTTGTTCTCACAGGAGTTTGTTTCATAACGACTCGATATAAAATCATTTCTGGCTCGTAGAAAGGAACTAGTTGAATAAAAAAACTGAAAAAACTAATCCTAAACATAATAAAAATTTTTGTTTATATTAGTTAAATGTTGCCCTCCTTGAGTTTTTTTTCATATAATCGTCACTTCCGATACTTTTCAAACAGTCTTGATATCATTATCTTACATGCGACGTGGGGCGAAAAGGCGATTCCTTGTTTCAGACAAACGTTTTAAAGTAAAAATCTTGTGATTTGAAACGCGTGAGTTTATCAAACTTGTATTGACAAAAATACAATGCATCAAACTGGTTTTCCCAAGATTTCGAAGAGAGAAACTTTTTAGCAAGATATATGAAGAAGTTTTTTATTGTAATTAGTTCCAGATTTATGAAGAAGCTCTTCATTGTTATAAAATATAGGAAAATTTCCCAGGATCAGTTTTCGTTTAGAAGTGCATAGTTCACTATATTGGATCATCTTATTAAATTGGTTTCAATTCTTTTGGATTTAAAACATACCTATATAAAACCTATATAAAGTTAAATGTCAAATAAAAATTAGCTACCTTTTTTGTTGTAAATGCTGATTAAATATAACTGATTATGAATATATTACAATCTCATATATTGTAATGATGAAATAAAATGACGTATTATAGTTCATATTGTGGACGGATTATATTTCACTAGGTAATATAATGTCAGTTAGGATTACATATAATTGAAGTCGTTCCTCTTCGTATAGTTACCTATATTATATTATTTTTTACTTGCTTTCTAAAAACCGTATATAAATATAAAAAAACGAGTCAGATGTATGTATATTATCAGATTGGAAACTAAGAAGAGTTACTTTGGAGGCGGTTTCAAAGAGAGTTATATACATATATATATGTATTTTACTTTGCAGTGTATGTAATCTATCTTCTTTATATTATAAAATAAAGTCGAATTTTACATGTTGCACTGTTGCATTATTTCTTCTTATTAATGAGTTATTAAAACATTTGAAAAGCAAAATCCTCAATGACTATGGACTTGTGATTTTTGTAAAAAATTTGCTGTAAGTATCAAGAAACCATCTAAATTCGTTTCATGTAGGGTAAATGTGTAGTATCTGGAGCAAAATGTGTTGCATATTGAATTTATTGCTTTTAGGATATACGAGCGGCAGGGAAATTTTATAAAAAAAGGATTGATTTTATTTTATATGAAGTTGGACTAAGTATAAATTGTAAGAGGTTGCTCTTACATCTGAAAATGCTGAAATATAAAATACGAAATAAAACCAAAAGAAGTATAAACAACAGGCGTTGCTTAGGTAATGTTTGTCAACAAAGCAAAGTCGTATTTATCGAATGTACATACATTCGATAGAAACACAATTACAATGTCCCTAAAAAATCTTTTTAAAAAAGACAATTCAAAGGGGGCTGCCCGATTATTTAAATAAATAAATGACTTCTAGAAAGGCATATTTAAAATTGGTCTTATGGGAAAACGGTAAATTAATGATATGTTTTCATAGATTTCGCCAAAACTAGTCGTTTGAAATAAAATAAAAAGTATTTAAATTAAATTTAATACCTTAATGAATTATTGAAAAAAAAAAAACGTTGTGCCTGAATAATTAAGGATGTATGAGCACGGTAGTGGAGACATAAATTAAAAAAAATATATTTTTTCAATTTTGATTTTGAATTATTTTGACAATATAAGACGAAAAGTGCTAATAAAATTTTTCGATATCAGGAAAAATTTTCAAAATATCGAAAATTTTAAATTTTGTTTAATTTTTGCTTTCGATATTTCGAAAACTAATCCAAATATCTAAGTTATAACAAAATCCATCATCAAAGTTGAAAATAAGGTACAAATAATTTCAACCACAAGTCCAAACTGGTGCTCGTGCTACCTTAAATGTAAATTTTGATTCTTAAAAACTCTCTTAGAAAAACTTTCCTAGATGAAAAGGTTTTCAGCGTCAGTATAATGAAACAACATAAAAATTGTATAGGTGTATTTATCAACGACATTACTGGCGGGCACCGAGACTAAGTAGTTTATAAATAGGTATATTCCATAGAAGAAGATTTTCATTATCTTTTTAAATAACCTACTAATAACACTAATTTTTCTTTATCTTAACTGCACCAACAACGTAGCTACATTTATGCATTTGCAATAAAATGTAGACAATTTTAAAATGGATTTTACATAGTAAAGAATTTTTTTTAAAACTTTGATTCACAGTGTGAGTTCTTAAGAACAAAATAATGTAAATATAACATTCAGATCAACATTAAATTGACCATAATAAAATAATTTATCTACAACCGTATTATTAACTAAGCGTTGATATATGAAATGCGCTTACGGTGAGAGTATCGCACCTTGGCCCTTGGGTTATAGTTAGCATTTGTAAGTTTTATACCATTTGTTAAAATATTACAATGGAAATAGTCTCAACTTAACATTCTAATTCTCACAACTATAGATAAAAGCTCATATTTTATTAATTTGTGCTACATGGGTTTAAGAACATAATGTATCCCGCCTCATACCTACTTGAAGACTATCTCTTCAGCATGTCATATTTACACCTCATAAAAACAAAAAATAATAATTGGGAATCGTGCTAGTTTCTTTTACAAGCATTCTCTTCCTTGACCATTCAGTAACAGCTTAAATTCCTTATAATAGTCTCTCTGTGGGTGAAAAATATTTCTTGTTTCTGTTTTTACATTTTTTAAGGGGTTTAAAACCATTCTAAAACTCTTGTGGCACGCTATGTTTTTTGATTAAAGGTACACTGTGGTGCATCTCTTCGAACAATACCATCTCAATTATTCACTTTATATGGTTAGAACAGAAATATGACAAGACAAAATAGTTATAAAGAATATTTATGTGATTTAAAACACGAAATACGAAAATTAAAGTAAATGGACAAATATGCACTCTTTCTTTCTGGGAAATTAAATTAACCTTGATAGAGTTGCTGTCTCATAGACAGCAATATCCTTCAGGTAACTCAAGAGTGATCTAAGGAGTATTATTCCAATGGTACAACACTTTACCATTTACGTAAAAGAATAGAATAGAAGAAGATTACCTTCAAATATCAAATTATACATTCATAAAGGAAAACTTGGTAAAAGTTTTTTTTAATTTTTCTATGTGATGGTTAAGTTTCCTGTAATGTTAGACGACGATGCTTGGTTAAACCTTATAAAATAGTGCTCAAGTTGATGCAACTTTGTGGTGTGTTCACTAAATGATAAAGTATACCAAAGAAATTTTAGGTATTATTTATTTCCTACTTATATGTAAAAGGTAAATAAAAAATATACTTTTGTTTATCGAATATCCCTATATTTTATAAATGTGAAAGTAACGATGTTTGTTTATTTGTGAATTTGTTACGCTTGCAAAAACTACCGAAAGCCCTTTTGGTAGCTAAAATCTAGCTTTTGAAAAATATTAAGAGTTTGTTTTCTTAGTCAAGTTAAATCAGCTTTTTAATTAAACGAATGTTATCTAGGTTAGGTTATATTAGCTGTTCACGAAGGACACACTTAGGCTATAGAGCCCATTGTGATACCATATATGTGTTTTATTCCGCTGATAATTTCATTTTTCAGGTCCTCAATTTCAAAGGCTGCGTGCACTTCCTACATGCATGTACCATGCACTACACCAGCCTATCACAAATATTAATTCAATTAATTTTGTTGCGACGGCGGGAATCGAGCCCGCTACCCTTAGCATACCGCGGATGGAATTGGTTACGCCTTAACCAACTGACTTAATAGGGCGACAGTGTTATCTAACAGATCACAATGTTATCTAACAGATCTCGAACTCAGCATCCAAGAAATTATAAGAATTTTTGTCACTTTGATGTGATATAACATATCACATCAAAGTGACAAAAAAAACAAATTTTGTTGGCCATTGTTTTTTGTCTAATAGTTAAATTTACAAATCATTCCATATTTATTAAAAAAGAATAATATCGAAAACATGAAATTCCATAAATTAAAACATAATAATACAACATCTAGCAATAAGAACCGCGTTGATAAGTCAATTAAAATAAGACATATTTATTTAAAGTATTAAAATAAGGAATGGAAAGGGTTTACCATCTATATTATAATAATATTCATTATAATGTAACGTTTTTATCATAATAAAATCGGTGGCATTTAAACACTTAATTAACTGAAAAAAGGTCTATTATTTAATATTATCTGATTTTTAAAGAATAATAGGTTCAATATACACACGAATGTCTTTTATCATTTAAATTAGATTCTAGCATTGTATATATTTTGAATCATCGCGTATAACTACTACGGAGTGGATCATTTAAATCGAAATAATGTAGGAACAAAATGATATTTTTATTCATATTCTCAAGATTTTTTTTAAAATCAATTTTCAAAATTTTTTGCTTATGTATCATCTGTCCGTGGAATCACAGCTATATTTAATAAAATTTGTATAGCTCTTAGCTATAGTCAATATAGAATTAATCGTATGAATGATTTCAAATTGTCGAAGTGTAGGTAAGAGGTAGTAATGTTTGTCATGGGCATTGCAGTTTGAAGTTGGTGTCGAACAATTATTATTTCTGGGAAAACTGAGAAAAAATAAAAATTGGTTTTTACAAAAATAACGGATCTTTTCATTGTAGACCTTATTTTGACAAGTTAATTAGTCGTTGAGCTCGAAGCCTCGATCTAAATTCAAATTAAATGTTATTATCATTAATTTTTATAATGTTATTATCAATAATATCTTGAGAACTATTTTTACGGAAATTTTGTACGGGGCTTTTTAATGTAAAATTAACCACAAACAAATTTTTTCATAGCTAAATCTGCCAAAAATTTAATAGTTTACGAGATATTTGAAATGACCTGTTTTTGCGACCTTTGACCTTGAATACTTTTTTTGTGCACATAGTTTTGCAATGGACATTTCATTGATTATTCTTGCGTCCGAAAAAGGATAATCTCGATGAAAAAACTTCACTTGGATTCATAAGCAGAAAAACCTTTAGATTCCTGGGCTAAGTGATCATAGTGTTCAATAAATCCACTGCTGCGTTTTTTCAGATCGATAGCTTCAATATGACGTTATCATGCCCATTTGAAAACGCAGCATAAATGAAAAAATTGTAGAGAGAAACTTTGATAGAAGCCAAAAGGAAGCCACTCACGTAGTTTCAATTATCTATGAATAAAAGGGTGCTGTCATTCCGTAACGTGGACATTCTGTAAATTAATCAAAAAGTCTGGCTATTGTTTTTACAATAATGTTGAATGTTACTGAATTTGGACAAATTAAGTGAACCACTCTATAGGTGCTATATGTTTTAAACTGTATAAATGTGCATTTAATTTTAACACAAAAATAATACAAAAAGAGATTATCTCTTTTGTGTATCTTACAATCTTATTTGTTCGAAATATGTTGTATAAGTATATTTCGTTTTTACAAGTGTTTTAAATTTCTCTATTAAATATGTTTATTATGTAAACAGTATTTTTAACGTCTAATTTTTCAATAGTTGGCGGGATAAATTAATAATAATTATTTGTAGAGAGACCAACAAACCCATTAATATCGTTTAAAGAATAGTTTTTTGAAATTATTATTTATATCTTTTTAAAATAAATTCTCAACTTTATTGATGTTTGTGGAAATATTCTCTTTTAATGGTGTGTGTTTTAATGTACGATCCGTCTTTAGTGTCGTATCAATTTTGTTTATGATTAAGTTGTTCCTTATTATTGTATTCTTAGTGAAACTAATAAACGCCGTAGCTTAGAATTAGTTACGGGTAATGCAAAATGCATAATATTTCATAACGCACACATATTTTTTATGGTATTTTTATAGTTCAATGATATTTAAAAAAGGAAACAGCTTAAGAATTTAAAAGTTTTAACAGATGTAGATTTCAAAGTGAGAAGGATCAAATCTTCTAGTAGATAAACATTGCCCGTTGCACTTTTACTGGAGTTACTGGAGGTTAATGGTTAATGATGAATTATTATTATATTTTGGGTTCCTTTCGAATCAATAGGATCTATTGATCTATTGTGGTTGAGCAGCTAGAAATTCACATAAAAAAAACTTTTAACAAAAAAAAAACCGACTTAACAAAAAACAAATTTATATGCACTAAAAAGTAAAAAATAACGAAAATATAATGTAGCTACAATTATTGTTATTTTGTGTCAGCTAAGGAAACAACTGTGAACAGTTTGCTACATTCACTTGGCCTGACACCGACTCTAAAAATAACAATAATTTTAACTACATTATATTTTCGTTATTTTTTACTTTTTAGTTATCATCGAAATCGGTTGGCGTGATACTGCAATCGTTGGAGAGTTCGTCCATTTGTCCCGTTTTCACATGTCATTGTCAGAACTAGACTAAATTGAAATGGGACTACACAGGAAACGCCAGCTTTCAAATAGATAAAGAGTCATCAAAATCGGTTCACCCAGTCAAAAGTTTTGAGATAACGAACATAAAAAACAAATACAGTCGAAAAAAATACAGTTTAGAACCTCCTTTTTTGTTTGAAGTCGGTTAAAAATATATCAAAACTAAAGGTTTTTTGGCTCCTACTTTAATACCACTTGTAAAATTGGTTAGCCTCTGTTAATGAATGGAACACGAGGCTGAAATGTGGTCGAAGAGCCAGCAATTAATAGATTTTATTAAAATTAAGAGAGTTTTTTCAACATATTTTGATAATTTGGTGGTGTTTAGGCTGTTTTTTTATTAGAAGACAAGAGAAAAAATATGGTAGAGAAATCAGTAATTGAAGAATTCTATTCAAATAAAAAGCCTTTTTGGACAGGGCAATTTAGGACAAAAGGCTTGATTTTTTTGTATATAAAATTGTGAAATATTAGGGGGGGTTGCTCGATTATTTAAACAAATAAATGTACATATTTAACATTCATTTTATGGGAAAACGATAAATGGATGTTTTTATAGTGGGTTATCAAAAATAGTCGGTGGTAATTATAAAGAAATTTTTTAGAAAGTTAAAACCTTAATAAATTCTTGAAAACAAGAAAATCCTACCAATTAAGGATGTATGACTATGGTAGTGAGGACACAAATTAAAAAAATGTATTTTTTCAATTTTGATGGTGAAGTATGTTATAACTTGACAATATAAGATGAAAAGTAAATATAAAATTTTTCGATATCTAGAGTACTTTTCAAAATATCGAAAATTGAAAATTTCGTTTAATTATTTAGCTTTCGATATTCCGGAAACCAAGGCATATATCGAAAAATGTTATTCTTATTTTCGTCTTAATTCGTTAAGTTATAACAAAATTCATCATCAAAGTTTTAAATAAGGTACAAATAATTTCATCCCAAAATCTATAATTACTCGTACTCCTAAACTGAGAAAGTATTTACATGTAACAAAAGTATGTATGCGTTGATTTTTATAACCGATATGTCGTTCATTTTTGTATCATTCGTTATAGTTGATATTGATTGAATTTTAACTGATTTTATTCGATTCAGCGCGAGTATTAGAAAATAAATAAATAAAATGCTAACAGTACAAAAATGAGACGCTTTATGGTCCTATATAGATTGTGCGTGCCATTCAGTACCAATTATTGATCCTACTTTTGTTTTAAAATCCACCTGCATTGATGTGATACCAATATGACCGCATCCATTGACATAATAATACAACAATTATAATTATATATTAATATGATAAATCTTTTTTATTTGACTGTTCAACCAAAAAAATACACAATGAAGTACCTCTACCTACACATATGAACGTAATACAATGACCAGTCTCTTGTTGCACAGTTGACAACACTAGACATACATGCACCAGCATATAATAAAATGCGTGTGTGCATGCATGCTGCCAGCATTCAATGAGTAATGATGTTTTATTGCATAATATATAAAAAGTTATACACACAACACATATGCACCTAATGTGTGTTTATTATTGTTTTGTTTTAATGAATGTAGTATATTTTACAGTCTACTCTAATGTTGCCATATTATAGTGTTATGAATGAGTTCTATTCGTTGTGTGCGTAGTCATGGTAGGGATAATAAAATCGATGCCAGCGCTTTAAGTGAAAAATTTTGGAGATAAAGTGGGCTGTTATGACTAATTTGCAATTATTTACATGTTAATGATATAGAAACTGTCAAATTAAAATGATTGAAAAACACTAATTAATTAAACTTAATGCATTAAAAATTGTGAAAATAAGAAATCAAATTGTACAAATATTATTTTTCAAATGTTAATTATCGTAATTATTTATTTAAATTTGTGAAACAAGAATATTAAATTTTAAATGTAAGTTTTCAATGCAATCCACACAATTATATATGCATCCATTAATTCTATAATTAAAGTAGTGTATCGTTGTCATGGAAACGAAATTCACGCTCGGAGCGAATACAGTAAAACTGTTTTTGGAACTATGTTCCTTATCGCACGGTATTTGTTTGCTGGTTGGAAGTTAAAACCAAAGAAACTACAACAGACACCAAAACCCGACATCTAGATTACCTAGGAAATTTTTTCAATCGAATTAGGTTTTCATAAACTTTGAGAAAATGCAAAAATCTTTCAATAACTGTCAATTTGAATTCTTTGTCAAAATTTAAGGTACAGTCATTGAAAAAAATTGAGTTATGAAAGTTATCAGAAGTCAAAGAAAACAGAAAATTTAAAGAAAGTACAATGCAATTTTTATGTTGTCAATATGTATATTGGGTTGACTATTAAATCAGAATTATGTCTTTTTTTAAAAAATACTGTAATTATTTCATATATCATATTTCAAAGCTAAGAGTAGCAATAAAGTTAAATACTTTAAAGAATCAAATAAGTATTTGACTTCCAAAATTAATACCTTAAATTTTAAGAAAAATATCTTTTAAATAATAAAAGCAAGCGCTACATTTATAATGTACCAAGGTCTGAAAGGGATATATTCTCTCAACATAAGATTAATTGGAATTTTCACGAGTGATACTTCATTCCTCCCCCTAAAATTATCTAGTCCTGAAGACATTTAGCCACAATAGATTCCATAATTTCGTATCCTATATTGAAGTGCCATTTAGAAATGGGTATATTTTATGATGAAATGTTAATAGTTCTCGGTCCCTTCACCATTTTTCAATAAAATATTTAAAAATATCTAAAAAAAGGGATGAAAGTCGTTTAAATGAAAATGTGTTTCTATTTTTATTTACTCCTCTAGTAGTCTATGTCATGCAAAACCACAGCGAAATGTGGCTGAGTTTGGCTAGTATGTGAATAATTTCAATTTTCAAATTGTGAAATCTTAATTATACATACTATAAATAATTTAAAAATTGAAAAAAACATGGGTATCTCAAAGTTTTAAGTTTCTACTTCTGTCGACAGTCCCCAGTCCCCATTACTGCCATTTTCTACTTGAAATCATTGGGTTGATGGTTGTACCTCTCAGCCACTATTCCATTCCTTGAAAAGGCAGTTGCTCGATACAAATCAAACGCGTCGCTCTCATTGTATTATTTAAATACTTACTTACAAGTTTTATTGTAATCCAACGTACTTGAGTAACTGTGAACAATTGTTATAAAGCATGTGAGGTCCACTTACAATACCTCCATAAAATCAATTAGATTCCAAAAAAGTTTTTAATGTCTGTAAAAGTGATTCTTCAATTAAATTAATTCGATATATTTTATTACATGTTTAATTTTTAGCTATAACTTCACTTCAGTTTATCGATTTATTAATTGCACAACACTTTTTATTATTTATTAATTATTTTTTGATTATCTCATAAAAATAATGAATAATTTTGCTTTTTACCGGTTTTTAATTGGGTTCCAATGGGTATAAATGTTTTATATTGACTAAAGAATAAAAAAATTACTTTAAAATGTAAGTAGTTTAAAATAATCTCTAGTAAAAGTATTATTTAATTTATAAAAAGATAATAGCTATTTACGATACTAATGGAATAACAGCATTATTAACGTACGCCTGCGAAATATGCACAACGAATGCGTAGCAAGAATTGGATAATCGCTGAAGTACGTTATTAATGCGTTATCACACGTATATCTTATAAAACTTTATCTACGTCTCTAAAATGTGAAAATAAACGATAATTATTATTTGAAATACCTCCTCATGGCTGATTGAGAAAAATAGAAAATTAAAACAAGTGAAAACAAACAATTGTGTTAATTGTTGAAATACCATGTATAGACAGTGTTGATTACTCTGTCACATTAGACATGTACCTATCTATACATGTCACACGTATATAACTGATATTCCCATATAATTCATACTAAACAATTTGCGCATATTTTCGCTCTCACGGGTAAACAGTGATGTTTACGAAAAAATATTTCAGTCAAAAGTTGTTTATTTTTTTATAAGGGACATTTTTTACGTTTAAACTTTTGTTCTATCTCTAACAGTTTACAAGATGGGTCCTACGGACCCAAGATCCAATTGGCCTATGTTGCTCATTTACCAACTCGACCACACTTTTTACGTGTTAAACATGCTATAAAAATTTCAGCTTGATATCTATTTTCGTTTTAGAGTAATCGTGATGACAGGGAGACCACCGGAAACGGACTAATAAGGTGATATAATAAATTTAGTTTAACACCTTTACCAAAATTTTGTTCATAGCATCAATATTTTTAAGCGTTACAAACTTGGGACTAAACTTAGTATACCTTAGTATAATATTTCATATACATGGTATAAAAAGCTATATAGTAACTGAATTCATTACCGCCATAGTGCAGGAATGAATTCATTATCACACGAAGACAATAATGAACTATTTTTTCGACGCACACTGAGTAAGAAAAGTACTTCTATCTCACGAGCGTAGATAAAAATTCTAAAACTTTTGAGCTTTTGCAAATCATAAATGAATTTGTTTAATTTATTATGTTTCTCAATTGGTTATTTTGTTATTTTATTCAAAATTTTCGTATAAAACTTTCATTTTAATTTTATTTTTATTTTTTAACAACAAAAAAAACGCATAATTTTTTTGGTCACTATTACACATTTCGTATAAAAATTAGAACTAGTTAGTAAACACTTACCCAAGTTTTTTTGCAAACATGTGATGTTAGATATATGAGGAAAGAAAGTCTTGTTTCAAATGTTTAGAATTTTAAGTATAACATTTAGGTAGAACATTTTTCTAACTAATACATATTTCCTTGTCATAAATTCAATCAATGAAATAATATTAGTTCTTATAAAGGTGCCTTCGAGAACGTAATGTGTAACAGACATTTCGAAGTATTACAGCACCATTCACGTATTCTATCTTGCTCCATCTAATATAGTTTTTATGAATTGCATAAACAAATTAAAGGTGTATATGTATATAAGGTTTTACTATTTATCCCTATTTAAAATAATGATAGATTCACTGTTGATAGCAACTAACAACACATCACATATGAACATTTGTGACAACCATGTGTGTGTCTGTCTGTTTGTCTATCTGTTGCTTTTGGTGTTATGTTGAATATGTTTTAATATGATGATAGATATATAGACAATACGATAATCATAATAATTATAATTTATTTTAGTTTAAATAATAATTGTTTACTGAGTTTAGTAGTACTTTCAAGACATTTATACCCAACACACATACACATGGATCTCGTTGAAAAGTCAATGGCGCAATTTAGTGATGAGTTAGACCAAGACACGGTCTTGGTCCAGCATATAAAATCTTTCCCTTGATTTTGCTTTATACTTCTAGCCTTAGTATTGGTTTTGCAGCAAGGCTCTTGCAAGAATTTCGAGTTTTAATAAAGCATAAATGTTGATCAAGTCCAATTTATATGTAATTTTTTCGCTTTTTCAAAACTTTTAAGGGTATGTTTACTGTTTAAATAACAAAAAAACTTTTGCCTGTTGCATTAGAATGAAGAATTTGCTTAGAGGCCCTAAAATTCGAATATGATGAGCCAATTTTGATTTTTTTGTTTCGTTTGAAAGATAATTTGGTTGAGAGTGTTCTTAGCTATGACTTAAGATCCGTACCCGAAAAAGCTTAAACATTGGTGATGATCTTCAAAATGGGTTCAGTTTGGAACAAGGCTTTAAAGGAGAAGGTTATTTAATGGAGGGTGTTCTTAGATATGTTTCGAGTGTTATAAGTGCGAGTTTAGGGTTCCGTTCCCGAAAAATTTCAAGAAGGCTTTTAAAACACTTGTAGTGTATATATACTAAAATCCGTGTGATTTTTGTGACATACGTCGATGTTACATTGTTCGATAGTTTTTAGTTTATAGTATAAGTTTGAATGATAAAAATAAATACACGATTTTACAGCAGGCTTTCCCTAATGGTCTGATCAGTTTCACAAAACTTATATGTTAAAAATAAAAACGAAAATGGGTAGAAAAATTCTTGCATGGGCTCGGTATTTGTCTTGGTACATTAGAGTAGTCTTTGTCTTAACTCATTTTGATTGAAGCCCAAAATTACAAACCCAAGAGCAAGACTGAAAATACAAAACTGATTTTGCTCATTGCTTCTTAACGTACCGACATATTTCATAATTTAATCTCTTTAACATATTAAATATTCTACTAAGTTAGTGTTGAAAAATATTGCACATGAATGGAGTAACATTTTCATGCAAAGTTTTATGTTCCAAGAATAACCTGCAGAGGACATTTAATATTCAATGAAATAATATACTTACATTATACAATATTTCCGCATTCACATCACACAAAATAAATAATAGTTCGGTTGGTATATAAATATTTGTTATGTTTTAAGAATTTTATTACAATAAAAAAAAAAACAAACTTTAGGGCATTATAATATAATTGTTAAAGTACATCATAAATTTTTATTATATTGTTCATTAACTTCTATGGTAAATAGACTAAATACAAGATGGTGCAAAAATAATCTCCCCATTAATACAACAAATATTATTTCTTGTAAAATCTCCAAAATTTATCATTTCTTAGAAGTTTCATCAAGATCTGATCATTTTCAAAAAACTTATTATACCATACATGTATATAATATGCAAGGTATACTAAGTTTAGTCCCAAGTTTGTAACGCTTAAAAATATACGCATAAAATTTTGGTATAGGTGTTCATAAAATCACCTAATTAGTCCATTTCCGGTTTTCCGTGATAAAAAAAATGAAAAAAAGATATGAAGCTGAAATTTTTGCAGTGTACTTAGGACGTAAAAAGTGAGGTCGAGTTCGTAAATGAGCAACATAGGTCAATTGGGTCTTGGGTTCGTAGGACCCATCTTGTAAACCGTTAGAGATAGAACAAAAGTTTAAATGTAAAAAATATTCCTTATAAAGAATAACCAAATTTTGTTTGAAACATTTTTGATTGTTTGAAACAAGCATCATTGTTTAGCCTCGAGGGCGCAAATTAGGCGTTAATTTTATAGTATGTATTAGATGGCAATATTAGTTATGTATGTGTGACATGTATGTATGTGAAACGTGATAGAGTAACCAACACTGTCTCTGCATGGTATTTCAACAATTAACTCAGTCAATTGTTTGTTTTCAATTGTTTGTATAAATTTTTTAATTTTCTAATCACAGAAATACATCTTGATAGTAGAGCCTTGAATCTAGTATTGCTGCGGTGAGTATATATTTTTAGTCTCGGTTTTGGTTTGGCAGTTTAGTTATTACGACACCAAGATCAAAATTACAAGACTTTTTCTTTTGTTATTCATCACTAATTTTTTACCATTGTGTATATAGAAATGCGTGTGGTATTATTGAGAAATTTTATCACATTACTTAACTATTATTATCGTTTAATAACAGTTCTTCAAAATATTAACGAGATGGAACAACATAAAATTGGTTTTATGCACTTACTAAGTTTTTATTAGTCGCTACCAATTTGTAATAAATTTTTTTGTTATACCGCAAATCACACGATTACTTTCTATAACGATTGACGAGAGTGCGAAATAAACAAAAGTTATTAATTTTATTGTAGTTAAATATTTATTATAACGATATTGGTTAACTTTAAATAGTGCCAATACATTGGCACAGGGTCTGTGGAATTTCAGTTGACATATTATTTAAGTCGTTTCTTTTGTGTTTTACCCGACTGTCAAGGAGTGGTTATGTTTTTCGCGCGTATCTTGTATGTGTGTATACATGTAAATTTCTTTATTCCTTCTTATCTTCCAAACGGAGTAATGGATTTCAACATTTAAGGAATCATTATATTTGTCTCAAAAACCTAATTGTTCTTAGATAGGTGTTTGAAAAAATAAAACAAAATGGCAGATTTTTGAGGCAAAATAGTAATACTTTAGTAAAAAAAAAAAAAAGAAAAGAGTAGGGTATCCAAATAAAAAAAATTTAAAAGGGATTTCAAAATATATAAGTTGTACGTTAAAATTTAATTAGGAATGATAAGTTGCTTTTAAAATTTTAATATAGTATAAGAAGAGGGTTTTTTTTAGTGATATAACACTAAAAAGTCTAAAATAAAATACATAATAAAGAGAATAAAAACCCGACTGCGTTATATAAAATCTAAAAAGAAAGAAACAAGTTCATAAGCTTACATAGCGACATTAACAGTCGGGGTCCATTAAAATCGAAACCGACTCTATGTAAATTTCTTAACTTGTTTCTTTCTTTTCAGATTTTATATAACGCAGTTGGAGTCTCATCCGCCACATTTACACAATTGGTTTAATTTTTTAAACTTAAAAAATAAAGATGTATTTCAATGAAAATTTGTGTGGAACTGTTATAACACCAGACGCACGCATCATCTATCACAATATATCTAAATATCTCGGTCTAAAAAATTACAAGTACAAGTCTTTTCTATATTTTGTGATCCATAATATCGGTGTTTAATGGTTTCCGACACTCCATTCGGATATTTTTTCTTAATCTTCATTTGATGTGTATTATTATTTATTTTTATGGGTAATAATTTCGAATAGAAGTTTAACGAATAGACGTTTAAACTTTGAGTTTTAGTGTTGGTTTACATTTAAGACAAAAAGAAGTGAAAATTTTTAATTGAAGAAAACCTGTTCGCATGACTTCAGAAAACTAATTAATGGCTTGACACCATAACTACGTTACTGTTTTTACGGAAAATTATTTTAAATAATAAGCATCAATTATTTGACTCATTTTCGGTAGGATTACGTTGATTAAATTTTTCCAATTTCTCTCTTAATACGAAATTTACCAACGTTGAATGTAAGAAACTATTCTTCTAAAGTATTCTTCTAGTATTCAGTAAAATAGTAAAGAGAGTTTTAGAAAGGTGATTCCCATTTTGGGGGGAAATTACTATGAACAGTTACTGGTATGTAATTTTTTACAAATTTTGGCAACGAAACTGCAATTTAAAGGTTTTAATCTTCTTTATATTAGTAAAAAAATCGTCGATGATTTATAATAAACATTTGAAGGTCTTTAAATTACAAATTTTTAAGATAACAAATTCGTTTGTATATAAATCATTATTTTTAAATTCTACCAAATTGGTAGGTTTCACCAACGAACCAATGTAATGTATAAATAATACCTATACTTCAAAATATAAAATATAGCTTACACAATATCGTATACGTAATTGTTTGCTCGTGTTATACGATCATACAATTTATGAAGTTGTCCCGAAACAATCAACAACAGGAGGAATGTTTTATAAAATTTTTTAATTAAATTCCAATATTGAAAAAAAAAATAATTGCCAATTAATTATGAGTTTGATTGAAAAATTTATTAGCCATATTATAAATGAATTGAAAAATTTTTGAATTACGTTAAATTTATTTAGTATTTATACTTATTCCTACAGGGATTTTGAAATATGTTGGCGAGGGAATTAGTTATAAGAACTGGATATTGTTCAATTGGCATCAATTTCTCATTAAAAGAGGGAGTTTAGAATCAATGAATATTTTCTGATTTTCCTTTGAAGTTTGCAGATCACACTGAAAGATATGAAAAATTATGTGTTACTGCACAGAATTTTCATCTCTTATTTTACGCCAAAAAAAGGCGGCTACACTTGCTATACTTTTGGCTACATTTTTCGCTGCCGTGCGTATTCCATGAATTTGTTAATGCAAGAGGCAACGCTCATATGAATATTGTCCGAGAGATTAGCGACAAAATAGTCGAGTAATATCTGTCATCACCTCCCATTTTATATATTACATACCAATTTGGAATAAAACATTCGACAAATTTTTTATTGTAATCGGTAGTAAAAAAATTTCGAACAATGAATTTGGATATATTTTATTAAGTTTATTTATTTATGCCGATTTTCAAAATTGATTTTACATGTAATTATCATAATTAAAAGACCGGATGAGTGGTCGTGCGATCTAAATCGTCTTTGGGACCTTCGGTGATAACAGGGAGGTTGCGGGTTCAAATCCAGGCAGCGGTAGTGAGAGAAATTATAATTAATCGGGCGCTAAAATTGATCACACTTTTGGTTAAGAAAGAAGTAACCGGCTCCACCGACATAAAAATTTAATTATATATTGGATGTAGTTCAAAAAAATAAATTAAAAATTAAATGAGATAATGGCCTATGTTATAGATATAATTATATCTGGAAAAACGGAATTTAAACCCCATTATTCTTCTTATTCTTAATAATTAAAAAGCAGTTCTAGATTTTCAATTGTACTCATTTTTTTGAAGTTTGGAAGGCATGCGTTCATAGATGGTTAAGTATATCTCAAAATAACATGGATTAAAAAGCAAATCTACCGCGATAATTTAAAATAAAAAAATGTTTTGATTAAATTTTAAAGTCATTATGTCTGAAGATAATTCAACCTCCAATAATTAAAAAATGACTGTACGTTTATTACATAGTATGTTTATTATTAGATACGCATAACAACTTCAAACAAATTATTTGAAATTAATTAAAATCAATGACGATAATAATAATAATTATAATAATTTGTTCTCTACAAAAACAATAATAACAAATAAAATAAACTGATTGTGTAGATACACATATATTGAATGAGACAAAACAACTGCTACTGACAGGGTTAGCGAAAAGGTTATTTCATACTTGAGGGTTTTGTGATAATTTTTTATGAATAATTTCTATCCTAAAGATAATAGGATAGGCAAAAAGCAGCCCGCAAGAGCTAATTTAAAATCGAAATTTACGAGTTCATCGTCTCTACCGAGTAAGCCTAAATAGTTTCCTTTCGAACTAAACAGCTAGCAGTCGCCCCCGTCAAGGCCGATAACTACAGATATAACTTGCATTTACATTTTATCTTCTCTTAACCCTATCCTGTTTCTTCAATTTATTTTTAAAATTAATGAATTGCTTGCTATCTACAGTTTGTTTATGAATTTTACAGTAAATGAGCGATTTTATTTGAAGTTTGGCTAGATTTATACGCACTTAGGATAACCCGTTTAGGTTGCTTCCGCCTTAACTTTTTTAATTTGTCGTAACTGTAATGTTTAACATACATTTTTTAAAACTAAACTAAATACTACAGGGTAAAATGACACCCTTCAAATAATAATTCTATTAATATTTATTTTCCTTTAGAGGGAATGCATTAGAAAATGCGGATAAAGATTTTGATAATCATGTTTTGTGACAATTTTAGTTTAAACTTCTCCTATTATTATTTTGTATATATTTTCGTCAAAATCACGCAAATTAAGTTCAAAATCAATCAATCAAAAAATTTTGATAATTTAAATATCGAACTTAGGAGCTTGAATGTAAACAAGAATCTGAATAAAATAAAATAAAAATATTTAATATTTTCAGGCTATATTTCTATTGATCATAATCTGCAATTATATACCTATTATACCTTGAAAACTGTTGAAAAACTATATTATTTTAGAATAAAATTAAGCCTTTAATCTATTACATACCAATTTCGAATTTTTATTCACAAATATTGATATATAATTTAGTGTGATCGCTAATTAAATTTCTAAACACAAAATATTTGTATATTTTCGTCCCATGAACTTTGATATATTAAGTTTTACTCAGTTTATTTATTTTATTTTTTCGTAGCAAAATCAAGTAAATTGACAGAATAAGAATTTAGGAGTCCTCTTGTCTTTGTACACGCCACACTTTAAATTATACGAATTCTTTTATATACTTATAATCTTATATATTTAAACGAGCAATTCTTGTATATATATATATATATATATATATATATATATATATATATATATATATATATATATATATATATATATATATATATATATATATATATATATATATATCAACGATCTTGGAAATGGCTCCAACGATTTTCATGAAAATGAGTATGTAGGGGTTTTTTGGGGCGATAAGTCGATCTAGCTAGGTTTCATTTATCAGAAATGTCGATTTATCGGTCTTTTCATGAAATATTAATCAGACATCTATTGGTGTATAACGTAGTTAATGAAATACAATGCAAATTATAACATAACAAAAAGGAGGCGTTTGAGTAGTATAAAGTGAAAAAAATTAATCAGACATCTATTGGTGTATAACGTAGTTAATGAAATACAATGCAAATTATAACATAACAAAAAGGAGGCGTTTGAGTAGTCTAAAGTGAAAAAAATTAATCAGACATCTATTGGTGTATAACGTAGTTAATGAAATACAATGCAAATTATAACATAACAAAAAGGAGGCGTTTGAGTAGTCTAAAGTGAAAAATATGACTCTTGCTGACATTTATTGGCGAATAACCGAGCAAAGCTCGGTCATCCAGATATTATTTTTTAAAACCAGATCTTATATACCCATTTATTATACCCGTGATTCTCAGGTTGAAAGTTAAAGTTACTCCGAGGTACACAAGCATACAAAAAAGATGTTCAATGTCAGTCCTTCTCCAGATATGGTGTGTTTTTTTTATCATAAGTTTTCCAGATCTAACATTTATAGGATTATTGTTAACGTTCTTAGATACGAGATGTTGGGATGATACTTTCAATAACCTTTTCCAAAAAAAAACAACATTTTTCTAATTAAAACTTGTAAATAAATTTGCACTATGCTTTACACTCTGTAAATAACGAATTTTTATAATATAATTGTATACTTACATTATAACGTCTATGTACAGAGTGGAGCAGAGAAGTGAGTGAATTTGAAAATGCTACAAAAACAGCTCACGAAAACACGTTTTTAACTCATTTTTAGTTAAGAAACTTATATATTTTAACAACTAAAATTGTTAAATTACATAAAAAAAACATTTAAGAGAATTAACAAAATGTAATTGAGTTGAAAAAATAATTAAATTAAGCTAACATCCATTTGTACTTTCGCAGGTCTTCAATTGTTGGTGATCGACTTTGTAAGGATTGTCTTCTATGTCTCCGGATAATTTGCTTTCAGAAAAACTGACAAGGAATTTAGAATTTAGCTTTATTTAGTAGAAGATACAATTCACAGTCTACAGATTAAATTTATGTTATTTTCTCAGATACTTTAGTAATTTGGAAAAATTGATTTTTAGTTTTACAGCATTTTCAAAATTACACATTTCTCTGTCTGCCCTGTATGTACTGTGTACATCGTATGGACCAATGAGTACACAAATTACAATGTTAATTTGTATTTTTGGACATATTTTTAATTACCCATATTATATTATATGTAATGTACCTACACAAGCTATTATTGAGTTAGTCTACCACTATTTTCAAATATTTTATGATTATCTGTTTATGCATGAAAATTTTGTATTCCATTTTTCTAGAAAAATATATTTTTTCAAGCGTAGGGTAGTTGACATTTACATATTGGATCACTGATTTTCTCTAGAAATAGTATATTACGGCCCCTTGCCTAGAAACTTGGATTTCCTGACATTTGTCGAGGAGGAGCTGAAGCCTTTTATCACACAGCGCAAGGTATACAATTTTCTGGTCGTGGCTGTGGGTTTTACACAGCCGTATATAAATCCGAGAAGAGTGGCTTTGGAGAATTTATGTTGATATCATAACTTGAAATTTCTGGAGTCTTTCGTTCAAACCTGCCGAGGTAGCCGCTCTAAATAGGTCGTTGTTGTTTTACATTAGCATATACGATATTGTAAATGAAATTACATCTATTGAATACATTAATTTATTAATTAACTAAAATAATAAATTTTATATTAATTAGGAAAATATTTAATAAACAAATGGTTTAATTTTCTAATTTATTAGCTTTATTATTATATTTAGGTATCACAAGCAATATTGAATATTGAATTATAAACAGTTTGTTGACCGATGTTTGACATATATTTGAATAATTATGTAATACTGTTTAAAAACTGACCTTAGATTCATAATTTTGATAAAGAACTTCTATTAATATTTATACAAAGTCATATAGTACATGTTAGATGTTTGAAAACTAATTAAAAATAAAACTTAATCAATTAAAAAAAATGTATGATTCATTCTTTATGCTGATAAATATTGTGTAACATTCTTTAAATATAGTACTACATGCGTGTATTTTGACCTACACGGGCTTATTTTATATCATGTATATACTGATATATATTATTATTAACGGCAAATAATATTTCTACTTATTTGGAATAAAAAATATCTCTTTTTCTTTAGTGTTCGAAAATATACTTCTAATTTTAAATTTTATAACGTTTTTTAATAACAAGGAACAATCATTTACTTCCATCAACCTGTACCTTAGTTTCAAACTTCAAAGATGGTTCAAGATCCCGTATGAAGAAAAAATGTCAATATTATTATAAATAAAAGTAGTTTATTATTAAATTAAATCGTTTTCTACAATCTTATAGCTTTATCTTAAGCATATAAATCGACTGAAGCTATAATTAAGCTACATATATTTTCAATAGTAGGAATATAATTTAAAACTGATAACATCTTTAACATATCCTTAAACATATATAAATAACAATTAAACTTAACAAATGTTAAAAAATTGTAACAACTTAATTTTGTACTTCATATTTCGTGATTACCACACAAAAACATTACATGATGCAACAATGGTAGTGACCTCACGCGTCTTTTACTTATACAATACATACATTGTGGATACGATGGCAACAGGCCATTCATTCACCGCGCTAAGAAGCAAAATGCAGTATTTATATAATTTCCTTAAGGCTAATTTTTTTTTTAACAATTTAAAAACCGGCTTCGTTGTTTTTAAATATATTGGAGGTATCATTTATTTAATACAATTTTTTATAAATTAGAATATGATGTAGGTAATTTATGGGCCAGAAATTTGAATTGTTTAAAGGAACTTCCCAAAAAAATACTGATAAATTTCTAGAAAGTTGCGTAGAAAAATCTATTAGTTTATATTCGCATACCTAATAGAAGCCAATCCAAATAATTTTTTGTTTAATATTCGACTTGGAAGGAGATTTAATTAAGAAGGATTTATAATTATACGAGTATTTCTCCAATTTCATTACACTCTAGTATCCAGAAAAGCAACCCCAATACTCGAGTACCTAATGATATAAATTTATAATTAAAAAAATGATAAATTTCTGTATGAAATTTGCTTTATTTGTGTAGATAAAGCTTAGGTTGCATAAAGGGTAAATTCCAAACTAGTGAAATTTGCAAATCCTCTTAAAAACTTTGGGCAAATTTTTCGAGTACGGAACACTTAACTCGCATTTGAAACATATTTAAGAACACTTTTCATTAAATTTTATTTTTCCTTAAAGAAGACTCTAAGCAAAAAGGAGAAAAATGAACCGATTTTGAAGATCATCGTATATTTTTAAGTTGTACCGGGTACGGAACCTTAAACTCACACTTAAAATATAATTAAGAATACTCTCCATTTAAATGCCTTTCAAACTAAAAAAAAAATTAAAATTAGTTCATCCGTTTAGGCGTTACGATGCCACAGACAGACATACAGACACACATACGCACATAGCGGTTGAACTTGCAACTTTTTTTGGTTCAAGGGTTAAAAACAAACTTTTTATGCATATAGGTAGGTAGCTATTTAAAGGACGGATAAATGAATCCCATTTGTTTTCGGAAGCTACATCTATGCATATGCTATCATACTTATGTTAAACCTACCTTCTATGTCACATTGCTCGAAGTACTTTAGCTTTGAAGCAATTTGCTAACATGTACATACACATTCACCTACAAATTAAATGCTTAGATCGTATTTTTGTAATCAGGGGACCTTGCTATCTAAATATTCGTTGATACCTTACCATTAATTTTTCGGATGCAAAACATTACTCTATTTCACTGCATATATGTATAGAAGTCTAAATATGTATAATATTTGAATACTACAATGATCTGATGAAACAAAAACGCTTCGCCAAATATTCGTGTCAAAATCTAAAAAAAAAAAATGCATTTCGATAATTTCTTCTCTTTCTACGCTGCTGGAAATAGTGTTGGCGAATATTATTTTGAGAACGATCTTGAGCAACCGTTCGGCTTGAAAGTGCGTACATTGCAAAATCACCAAGCGAGTGACGAAAATTTTATCATGTTTTCTTAGTGGCGGGCAGGTGGCCTAAGGAGAATATTCACACTGCTTCCACTCCCTCTCCAGAGAGGATTAAAAAATGTATACTTGTTACAAAAACGGATGGAGTGTATTTCAGTGCTCAATAAATTGATTAAAAAATTTTTCTACACATTAATTTTTCAAACTTTCGAAAGATTCGAGATTAAAGCACAAAATTCGAAGAGGGGGTTTCTTTGTATAAGTATTTCAATCTAGCGGCCTTACTTCTACGATTACAATTTAGGCTGCATGCTACTTGGAAATTAGTTTGTAAGCAGTAGATTTCCTTGATTTTTGTGCATTTATTTCATCTTGAGTGGCAAAGAACTCCGTTCACGTTCTTTGCCACTCAAGATAAAAAGTACTTCAAAAGTTCTATCATGTGGAGGAGATCCTATATCTTTGGTGCGTAAGTTTGTTGATTACCTAAAGTTGAATAAGAAAATCTAACTATATTTACTCTTCATATTTTATGTGTTTTTAACAATTATTTATTCTTATAACACTTCCTCGCACGATCATTATTTTCAAAAAGTTTACATTTCAATTTACGTTGTTATTTTATCATGTTTTATGTGCGTTGAGATTTAAAAATAATAAAATTACAAGAGATATAATAGTAATATTGGTAATTACTTATTATGTTATAATGCGGTACGTGATTGTCGGAAAATAAATTTGTACTTAGATCTAACTCACTGTTGAATCTTATAGAAACGAATGAATATTGGTATGAAGTTCAACTTTATGTATATTGCACGTACAATTTAATTTGATATGACGCTTCCAGATAATATGTACAAACGTTCAATTATCATTATTAACTGTCTTAGCAAAACTTACTTGATTTCATCCCAGAAATCATAAACTGAACGATTTTTATTTTTGAGATGCTTCGAACGTTTTTATATCAACAAAAAGTTTTTTTTGATCATTGCCTTGAATTAATTTGAAATTTTGAGTTTCACACAATTTAAATTTTGGGCTAAAATGATGAAAATAACACTGAGGACTGGTTGGGGCCTAACTTAGGGCTTTCAGGTAGTAAAAACAAAATTTTCAAAAGGTAATGAGTCATGGGGATTGTCGATGGAAGTGAAAACTTAAAACTTTGAAATGAGTGTGTTTTTTTTTTTTTTAATTTTTTAAGTAATTATAATATAAATAATTAAAATTTCCTAATTTGTTAATTGAAATTTTTAACGTGTGTATAAAAAATCAATATAAATAATAAAAAAAGTAACAACACACCGTTTACAAGCGATCCTCCATCCTAAAACTAAGTATGTTGCAACTCAATGTTGTTTTACTTCGAGTGAGCATCCAAAAAGTGCTCAAAGTTTTCAATTCAAAACTAAAAACAAAATTTTTCAGATAATAGCCATTGTCAGTTAGTGATAATATTAATATTAATGAACGATAATAGATATTAAAAACTAAATTTAGCAATTATGAATTAGTTTATTAGTAGAATGGAAATATTTTACATAAGCTTAAGTTGTAGTATAATAGTTATTTTTGAAGCACCCCCTTTCAACCCCTATTTCAACTCCTTGTAGCCTTTATGTTAAAAAGTAGTCTATGTCCTTTTTGAACTCTAGACTATTTCTGTACCAAATTTCATTTAAATCGGTTCAGTAGTTCAGGTGTGATTGCAAACATACATACATACAGACAGACAAAGTTCGCATTTATAATAAAGTAAGGATTTATATTTTTTAAATTCATTACATATTCATTATATGTCAATATTTTTACTTAAGAAGTATACTGGTCTGATCTCCAAAGTTTTACTTGATTGTTTGAAAGACAAATGTTCTGTTGTAAGGCAAATCTTGATATGAGATAAAATTATAGAATTACAAAGATACATAATTTTAGGACAGAAACAAAACTTTATTATTAAAATGCATAGTAATTATACGGCCACACAATGCATGTGCTCTTGGATGTATGGATATATTAATATAATGAATGCATGGACAAAAAATTGTAATTAAATTATTTTTTGATTACTAACAACAGAATATAATAAATTTGACAAACAGCCGAGTGACTAGTCTTGAGAATAGTCAGTTGATAAATTAACTTTAAGCGTGATTGAATTTTAATTATTGTCTAATCAATGATTAACCAAAAATTTTTTCTGACAAGCAATGTAATTAAATTTTAGGAGTCATAATTATCCTACTTCTAATTGTATAATTAATTTGAAAATTTGCACACAAATCAAGGTCTAATTACAATATAATAATTTAATAATTATTCAAGTATCTTGGTCAGGGTCACCAGGACGACTGAATAGGAACGAGGATATGGTATTTTGGTTAGGGTGTCCTTATGTGGAAAGTCGTCAGGTCGAAACTCAAACACGTTAACAAATTTTTTTTAATTCTACTTTATTAACCAAAGAGTACACAACTAAGCAAGACTTATAAATAAGAAGATTTGCACCAAAAAGGATATAATGAGGGGATTGACTGTAATGAATGTAGAGAACACCCCACTCTCTATAAATTTGCTAATGTCAAGTCATAAAGCATCTTTTTAATTTTTTTTTACTTATTATTTTATGGTTCTTTGAATCGATGTTTCCAAGACGAAAACTTTTTGCTCACATTTGGTAAAATAGTAGGTTTTAAGAGAAAAATTTGTATGAAAAAATTTTTATTCCTACAAATTATGTTCTATTCAAGTCCAGTTAACTTTTTATTCAAATGAATAGTGGCCAAGTACAATATCAAAATCCAATTTTGCAACTCGAACTTGGAAAAAATTCAAATCTAAACAAGTAAAAACAAACAATTGACTGAGTTAACTGTTGAAATATCATGAATAGACAGTGTTGATTACTCTGTCACATTACACATACATACATGTCACACCTATATAACTGATATTCCCATATAATACATACTATAAAATTTGCGCATTATTTGCGCTCCCACGGGTAAACAGTGATGATTACGAAAAAATATTTCAAACAAAAGTTGTTTATTTTTGCTTAAGGTAGTACCAGCATGAAATCACTTTTCGACAGATTTGGCCGAATTTTTTTTCTCGGGTTTATAATAGCTTTATTTATGAATTCCTAAAATTTCATAATTTTTGACCGTTTAGATCGCAAGATATTTAAAGACAAAGTTCGCGATTTTGAGGGTCATGTCCCATTTAAAGCATATAAAATGTCCGGTCTCTCCAACAATTTTTATGATATTATTATATATTGAAGAAAAAGTAGAAAAAAATGTTTATACAATAAAATTCTAAAAAAAAAAATTTAGAAATTAATTTTCACTTTCGAGATATTAATTTTGACGTAAATTGATCGAAATTGGGACGTTGGCATAATTATTTCCCATTTTAAACGGTCAAAATTTCTGAAACTTTGGGAATTAATAGTAAGCATTATTAAATTCTTAAATTTAATTTTTCGTTAAATTCTGTCGAAAAAAAAATTGTACCATTGCTTTAACATAGAAACTGCAAATACCATGCTGGAACATCCTTAAGGAATATTTTTTACATTTAAACTTTTGTTCTACCTCGACCTCACTTTTTACGTCCTGGGCACGCTATAAAAATTTCAACTTGATATCTCTTTTCGTTTTTGAGTAATCGTGATGACAGACGGACAGACAGACGACAGACGACAGACAGACAGATAACCGGAAATGGACTAATTAGGTGATTTTATGAACACCTATACCAAAATTTTGTTCACAGTATCAATACTTTTAAGAGTTACAAACTTGGGACTAACCTTAGTATACCTTGGTATATTTCATGTACATGGTATAAAAATACAGTTGTAAAATGAAATAAACTACATTATTTCTGCCTACACTACAAGAATACTACATACTCTGCACTACAACTGCATTATTAAAATTTAGTGTTCTCTTATATTATCATTAAAACTTAAATATATGTATGTATGCATGCATGTATGTTTGTTTCAAAGATGTAATTTAATTTTCTTTAAGTATTATAATTACAGCATATAGAAATAATATTATCTTAATAACATATATTTAAGTAATAAATAATTCAATGTTTTATATAAAAGAGAATATAATCAAAATTTACGATAGTCACATACAGAAGGTTGCCAGATTTACTCCTATAGCGATTAATGATTCGATTTCAGTTTTGTTTGTTAAAATTTGTATAATTTTATACTAAATTTAGTTTCTGAAATATCCAAGCGTAAAATTTACTCAATTTTTGTAAGTTTTGGCTCAAATTAACTTTAGTTTACAGAGTTTTGCCATATTATGAAATGAAAAAGTTTTTATGCTGAAAAATTACTTATACTGAAAAATGAGGTCTCTTTTATGATTTGACGCATAGTTTCTGATATTTACGATAAAAAATTGCTTAGATCTGGTGATGAGCACTAATACCAAAAAATGTCTAATTTGACTATTTATCTTACACACCTAGGCTTGAGCTTTGCGCTTTGTCTTACACATTGGTCTTGGTCCCCTTATAAAATTAACTCTTTCTGTCTTACATACTTGGTGTTGTACTTTGATCTTGCTCTTACACATATGCCAGACCAAACAATGCTTGTAGGACCAAAATCAATAAGTTAGACAAAGATACTTATAGTAGGGGAGCCCAAGAGGGGATTTGTGTAGTAACTCGAGCGCGTCAGATTAAAATAAGGGGGGTTCCTTGAACCTTCCTTAGTACTTCCACCAAATATAAGCCCTAAATATGGGGGGAACCGCGTAGGGAAGACGGTCAGATTAGTAAAAACAAAATTGCGATAGGTGAATTAACTCGTAAGCGCCAGATTAATTTATGGTGTGTTAATTACATGCTAAAAAATGTAAATTTCAATAATATGAAAAAATTTTGATCACGCTCGAGTTGCTACGGGTAACAAACTTTGCAAGCCTGCCTTTGCATTTCCTTGCGTCTCCCTTAAATCGATCAGATTATTGGAATGTACATTTTTTAGCATGTAACTAACCCACCATATCTTAATCTGATGCGTTCGAGTTAATTCAAATATCGCAATTTCGTATTTACTAATCTGATCGTCTGCCCTACGCGCGTCCCCCTTTATTTAGGGCTGGTCCCCCTACTATTAACTCATTGCACTAAATTCGTTAAACAAAGATAGTAAAATGTACTATTTGGATCATTTTCATGAAATTTCTTAGAAGTTATTTGACTAATAGCTAAAAAAACAGTTGATTTACATGGCTTTGGGTTCTTATTATTAAGGAAAATCCAAAAATAGAGAATATACTTTTTTTTTCGAATTTTTAGTTTACGGGTTTATATGAAAAACGGAGTCAAAACATATTTTCAAAATCATAAAATATATTTATTTTGTAATCATAAATAATTTTAGCAATCATTTTTAAAATGTTATATAGGTGAATTATGCCATTTTAGTGAAAAAATATATCGAATTTTTATCGGATCAACTACTATTTAAAAGATATATCGCTTGTTGGACAAAAAGGTCTGGCAACCCTGTAAAAACATTAATGCATTTTTGTTTTAAGAATATAATACATAAATTATTATCATGGGACACATAATTTAATTGTAATTATGTAAATTTTCAAAAGATTTAATTTTTTATATTCTCAAATCTTGATGAATCATCATTCGTCTTGGTTGCTTTTCTTTAACGTATTGTGATTTTAAATTGTGGATTTAATGTTAATAATGACTGATTTTTATTGTTTATTAAATTCATTAAGAACGCCCATTTTATCATTATGTATGTTGTATTAAATGTCAATTTTGGTATTATACAAAATTCATTTGTTAATGCCATATGAAGATATATAAATAAATAATAGCCGGCCGGCTATGTATGTATAGGTTGTGTTCAGGTTAACGTAACGAGCTCCAGGTAAATTTGCTCCACTTTTGGTCAAATTTCTTGAAATTTCTTTCTAGTTTGAAATAATACTGAAATATTGTAAACTGACGCCTGAAATATTGCAAAAATTTGCCAAGTTAGAAAAAAATGATGAATTATGAACAGCTTTTTTCGGAAACTGATGGGTGTTCAGTAGCGATTCTAATCTCATACTGTAGCAAATTTAGACTACTTAAAAAGCGTTCTGAAAAGGTTTTATCAAAAAACTAATCCTTTACGGTATAATCATCAAATTCCGAAATTTTTCCCGGATATTTCGATTTTTGACAAGGTTGCGTTTGCCACTCGAGGTTACAAACTTGGATTTTTCATTGGAATAACACCATAAACAAGTCTGCAGTAGATCAGATTTGATGCAGACGGTAATGTATAAAGTTACTGTAATATAATGTTAATACTAAGCTAAGATTTCAATTTCAAATTGATAGTAGTTTTGAAATTAATAATGAGGATATGCCTCAATATAATATTTTTCAGATAAAGAGACTAAATGGAAAAATTGAAAATAAAGCCTCTTTAATTAATGAACATTTTCAAAATTATTAAATTTTCTAATTTCTTTGCAGTATTTCCAACAGTTCATCGATTCTTTTTCCTACTGCAAATACTTGCCTTTGAGCAAATACTGGAGTGAAATTTTTTATTCTTGTTGACTGATTTTTCTACCGGTTTATGTTTAAAATTAAAGCAGAAACAAAATATGTAAAAAATAGAGCAGGAAGTTTATTTAATAACCCTTTCAAAATTTAAAATTTCTATTTTTCGCTATACATTTTCTTCCTAGTTATATTTTTATATCGCTCCTTGTTGTGATATCTCGATTCGCTGAATTTTCGTTTCAAATGACAAAATTATTGAAAAGATTAAATAAAATTGCCTATATATTAAAACTATCGAACTTTCACAACGAAATATTCCAAAATTATTCATTTTGATTGGAAAAGACTTAATTATATCACTGTTGTATGTATTCGTGATGCAGACATACCTTATATTTTGTATTGACATGTCAAATAATCAGTTGAAAGCAACTGAATATGATTTCCGGAATTCAGATATTCAATCAATCAACCACCTTCATTCATATTTGATATCATTGTTTCCAAATATTAATATTTCGTAGTATGTAATTTAGTTAATAGAAAATTGAATTTGATATCTTGTTTAATAATCAGCAGTATAGAAAATGAAATAAAGACCATGTCCTTCCAGTGAATTTTACATTATTTGTTTTAGCGGCAATGAATGCAAACATATAATTGTTTCATTTTTATTATAGCAAATAATCCCACAATTTATTTTCTGACTTTAGTTAAATAAATATTAGTTTTTAAACTTTGTCAAGGCTTTAGATAAAACTAGCATAGCTTTTAAGTGTTTATGTTCCATTTTTCCAAAACTATTGATACTTGAGTGATACTGAGACCAGGCCATGTTAGGTGATTATTTCTGGTATATTTTTAAGGGACACAGACACAAATAAATACAAGAAAAAAGCACAGGAGATTAATTTTGATTATTATTGTAGCTGTAGGTAATTTTTTAATGTTGGAAACGAGACGTGCTGGATAATTTTTTTTCATAATTTTTTGGAACTTATTGCTACGCTTTGTTAGGCTAATACGTATACTTTATATTGTCATCTTAAGATAAAGGAAAATTTATCGAACAGTATCCTGAGTATACCTTACAAAGCCTACATCAATCTAGACTAAATTTGTCTAACACTCTTAATCTTACAAGTTTACCATACTTACAAGTATATTATTTTCATGAAAATTTATTCAACTGCGTGTTTTTTCAAGATTAAACCTAACATTTATGAAGCAATGACTTTTCTAATGAGTTATGGTTGGTTTTCATTACACAGATTATTGTACAGACGACAAAGGCAAAGAACAGATAAAGAAAGTTGATAGAAAAAGAACGAAGATAGAGTGTTCGTGCAGATTTTGGGTGTTTTTTAAAGCAACCTATAAATAGACATGGAGATAATACTTTTTTTTGGAAAAAATAACGACGCTTCAAAGCAAATGTTTTAAAATCATTAACGGATTTTTTAGAGGAGTAGAACAATACGCTTCAAGCTTGTAAATAAGTGTCACTTGCTGATTAAATTCTAAGTAATTTAGTGAAGGCCTTTTCAAACTTTTTTATGAATATTAAAATAAGAACACATTGAACAAAAAACCAAAAAAGACTTTGAACGCAAAATCCACCTGTCTTTAATTTTATCCAAAATTTGTTTCGAAAGATTTTTAAGTTATTCGTATACAGGAAAATACCAAAACACTTCAAATAAATTTCTTCCATAAATCAGTATTAAATTTCAAGGTTATATTTTGTATTATTGTAAAATAAAAATCAAAATATTTAAATAATTTTGGAATAATTTATCCATTTATTTATTACATATTCAATTGACTTTACGATGATTCAACAATTACCATTTGGTGAATGACCTGTATTTATTTGCACAGAAATTTATGTGTCCATCGTCTTTGTAAATTTTTATCAAAAAATCCGATTTTATATGACACAAAATTTACCGTGAGTCCATAAGAAAGCGCAAATACTAGGCTTCTTTTTATCTGCGATTTAGAGGACTGGCCAAGGTACGTTAGACAACAAAGAAAAAATGTTGTTTAACAATGTCTATTTTAAGAAAATCGATATTTTCGTGTTTCGGCGTTTTTTACCTGCTTTATAAGAGAATGTTAAAATCAGCAGGGTAAATTTTTGATTTCAAGTTGAACATTTCAGAAATTAATTCAGAAAATACAATTAAAGACAAACAACAGACTTATATCTAACAAAATTTCAATATTTCGAATGCAACGCAATCATCGTCAGCGGAAAAATTTAATCATTATATCTGTAAGTTGGATTGAAATTTGGTATCATTAGTAAATTGGGTGTGTATACAAGTTCGCTATAGCTTACGAGAATTGTTTTAAAGCTTTAGTTTTAACAATTCCTAATTTTATCAATTCAGAGATAGGTACAGGGCCTTTATGACAGTTGATAGGAATCTCTCAGTTGGCATTAAAATTTCTTCCTTATGGGCTCAAGGCATAATATACCTTTTTGCGTTTTTATAAATATACCACCCACACACATAATATCCGATAGGTATTTGAATATTAAATAAATATACTTAAAAGATACAATATTTAATGCTGTTGCGGTATTTAATGTTATTTTGTTATGTTATTATATACCATGTTATAAAGTATTACGAGCTTCAATTAACAATACTGTTTATTGGTATTTATTACATTAAATGTCACATATTCAAAAATATATAAATTGTAAACGATACGAAGCGATGTTATAAAGGATAGCATAATACCTTCCATGCTTTGAATAAAATTTTATATGTATACTAAATGAACCTTGTTGAAAAATGATTAATACTGATTTTTGGAACTATGTTCCGTATCGCACGATATATGTTCGCTAGTTGGAAGTTAAAGCCAAGAAAACTCCAACAGACTCGAAATACCGACATCCAGATTCATTGGGAAACTAAAATTTGTTCATTCGGTTCAGGCTGCCATGAATTTTGAGAAAATTCAAAAATATTTATATTACTATCAATTTGCATTTTTTGTCAAAATTTTATGTTTTATCATTCAAAAAAATTGAGTTGTGAAAGTTATCAGAGGTTAAAGAAAACAGAAATAATTTAAAGTAGTACAATGCAATTTTGATGTCATGTTATAATAAATACCCCAGTCAAACCAAACGTAATGTGATCGCATATTGGGTTGACTACTAAATCAGATGTATGTCTTTTTTAAACTAATACTACAATTATCTCATACAGTAAAAACTAAAAGTAGCTATAAAATTAAATTCTTTAAAGAGTCAAACAAGTATTTGACTTCTTAAATTTATACCTTAAATTTTCAGAAAAATATCTTGTAAATAAAAATGGTAAGCTCTACATTTTTAATGTTCCAAGTTACGAAAATAACATAGTTTCTACCGGGTGTCCTACAACACACCTAGATCTTTTTTTTTTAAATTCAAGTTTTCGTTATGTTCAATTTCAGGTTTCAGCGTTATAGTTGTCAGATCTTATGTTTTAGCGGTAGATTTCATTCTTTTTTATTCTCCCACCTCTGTACTGCTTTGTTTTCTTAATTGGGTTTTTAGGTATATCAAGGTATACTAAGCTTAGTACCAAGTTTGGTATAGGTGTTCATAAAATTTATTTCCTGTTGTCCGTCTGCATGTTTGTCCGTTAACGATGTCACCACGATAACTCAAAAACTAAAACAGATATCAAGGTAACATTTTTATTCTACACTACCTTTACCCTGCTACTCAGGAGTTAAAAAATGAGGTCGTAAATGAGAATTATAGGTCAAGGCCTTGGATCTGTAGGATTCATCTTGTAAACCGTTAAAGATTTGAATGTAAAAAATGTTCCTTATAAAGAAAAATTAACAACTTTTGTTTGAAACATTTTTTCTTAAACATCACCGTTTACCCGTGGGTATTATGTGTGTGACACCACAATCGGTTTCTATATACACTACTGTGGCTTCTATCTTACAGTAACTTGAATCTGACAGCTCTGATCTTACAGTAACTTCCGTTCTTTACTTAAAAGACGTCAAAAAACAAACGATTGCGTAATTAACACTGTCTGTACATGATATTCCAACAATTAGCTCAATCAATTGCTTGTATTCATTTGTTTTTAGATTAGATGATGGCAGTAATTTGGAGTATGGTAAACAATTCATTACGATACCAGTGTGGTTATCAATTTGTTACGATACCAGTACGATAATGAACGATTTTTCTTACGCAAAATGAATGAAAAAAGTAGTTATTATCTCACGAGCGAAGATAAATAATTGTAAGGAGTAGCACACATCGCACATTGAACAAAAAACCAAAGTTAATATGATAGGTAATGGATACACATATAATAGTACATATTTTACACAAGTAAACTATCCATGTAATTTTATTATTTACACACAAAAATAATATTTTTTATTATATTGTCATTTTTATATCGATAAAAAAATACGTGCCTATAAAATTCAAATTATCTGTGGTATATGCATCATACATTTGTTACATCGCTTTGCCAATATTTCTCATTGTGTGTTTTCTATCTTTTATCCCAATATGCGAACCTCAAAGTGGTTTTCAAAACACAAGTCATGCCTTTGAGGTCAAAAATTATTGTTGATGTTTTACACACTTTTATTCCTATAGCTTTTATATTTTTATATAAAATTTTATTATTTTTAATAATTGTTGATAATATTTCGAAAATATCACTTTATTGATTATATTGGATCTGAAAAAGATTTTTCTTTTTCCCGTTAGGTAAATTCAACGGAGCTTATGTATATTACAATTGAATTTACAAAATTTAAAAAGCCCTCGGCAATGTTTTCGAGTACGTAACTCTTCATACTTAACCAATTTTGAAGATCATCGCCTATTTTTAAGTTTTTCCAGATACGTAACCTTAAAGTCGTACTTGAAACATAGCCAAAAACACTCTCCATTAAATTAGCTTTCAATAGAAACAAAAACAAATCATAGTCAGTTCATCCGTTTAGGTGCTACGAAGCCACAGACAGACAGATATAGCGATCAAACTCTTAACACCTCTTTAATTGATTTGGGGGTTAAAAATAAAAACGAAATAATTGGGTATTTTTATATACAAAAATATCAGTAGGAAATTTCGACCTATTTCAGAAAACAAAAAATAAAATTGATTATAATATTCATTATGGGAATGAATGATAATATCTGTTGAAACTAGCTGTTAGCTAATTGCTTGAATGATTTTGGAAATGTAATAAAAGTGTTTTAAATTTTGAATTTCAAATGTGTTCTATTTTCGTCATTTATGAATGCAATTCTTTTTCTCTAAAGATTTTCAAGATTTTCAAGTGCAAGGATAATAAACAAATTGCCATAAACAGTTGGGACCAAAAATTTTTTGAGTTTTAAAAAGTAGAAACAAATTGTCTTGAAACAATAAAAGCATACCCTTCGTGGAAAGTTTTTTCCTCAAGTAAATTTATTCTCGCTCCAAGAATAATATTTTCTTCATATTAAAATGGAAAGTATTCATAGTAAATTTTTTCGAGTCAAAAAATACTTTTATCGGTTTATATCTGAAATAAATAATAGTTTAAAAAAACATGCTTTTGTAACTAGCTGAATTAAAAGGTAGAAAATAATTTCTTTAAATTTAAAAATATCATTCTATCGTAAGAAAGCGTGGGGTGCTAAATTTCAATTAATGTAAATATCTAAAAAAATGGTAAAATTAAAGTCGTTATAAAATAACTTAAAAAGCAGCCCTCGCTTTTTTACGATAAAATTATTTTTTGAATTTCAAGAAATTATTTTCTTCCTTAGTTCAGCTAGTTACAAAAGCATATTTTTAAGTCTTTTTAAATTATTTATTTTGTGTTTTTTAGTTTTTTAAAGATTATTCATCAAAATTTCAGTGGTGGGAGCGCAAATAAATGTATATATTTTCAGATATGGAAATTGTTAATCATGAAAATCGTGATCAGTGTAATAAAATAAACTTATTGAATTATTGTATTGTCATCGGACATTGATATTTATGCCAAATTTCGAGTTTTCCGTCTTTTTGAATAGGGTCAAAATCATTTTCAAGTTTCCGTTACATACTAACACATACGTAAGACAAAAGCATGTTAAGAAGATAGTAAACTAAAAATTTTTTGAAACAAACATTATTATTATCAAGTTTATAAGATTGTTTGAAAAAAAATAAAATAATAGAAATTTTTCAAAATAAAATTACTATGCATCTTCTTCACTACGTCATATCACTCACATAAACATGATTTATAATAATCAATCTTAAACATCTTTATGTTTATGTAGGTATACTTGAACTTATTTGAAGTGATCTTATCGATTGATTATTACAAAATGATAGAACATACATACGTACATGGGTAATAAATTATTATTATTATTAAATATATGTAGAATGTCGTTTTCTAATGTAGCATCAATAATTATTGATCGATTTTATGATTGAATAGAATGATAAATTACCTATATTTATAAATCTTCCATATTAAACACATGTGCACACAAAAGGATGATGCGGAAGTGTTACAATCATGCGTATTTTTTTTATCCAGCTTTTTACAACGTGCATTGAGTTTTATCAGAATGGTGAAGTTGCATGCTTTTAAAATTTGTTTTTCGAAAGTTAACTATAAATTACTAAGAAATATTTTAAAAAAATTTTCAATTGAATTTTTTATGTAATTTTACAATTGAAAACAGTTTTTCTAAACTATTGTCAAACACGAGTGACGCCAACACATCGTTTTGGCAACGGCACCGCACGAAGAAATTATGAAATAACATGAAGAATGATAAATGGTTTGTTTCTAAACTTGCTTTTACATTATTATACCGTTATTTTCTATATTAACAAGCGGAAAAATATGAATTGAGTGTGTTTCCGATTATCTCACAGCCTTAACTGGTGTAAATACGTCATTATCGTTTTTTTTATTAAAAAATATAACTATTTTTTATTAATATTTAATAGAAATAATAGAATTATTAATTTTAAAAAAAATTACTTAAATATATTTTAGATAAATTATTCTATCAATTATATATAATAAAGTACATCTACGGACTGACCCAAAAATTTTGACATTAAATTTTTTTGTTCATTCTTTCAATAGGTTGTTTGGATACCTTAAATTTGATTTTACGTATTCTGGATTTTAACCCTTTCTTTTTCTTGCTCCATTCATTCAAATTTAATGATTTTGATGTCGTTGTACCTCGGTCGGCGTTATATCTTCAAACCCATTCATGTAAAAGTACACGCTACGATTGATAGAAGAAAAGTTATTGAAATACCCACGTTTATTAACGTGGGTTTGTATTTATTAAAAATAGAACCCCACGTTACCATTAAAGTAATGGTACGTTTCGGTATTCCATCGAAGACTTTCCAGCTACTGAGACTTGAGAAAAGTTTATACTTATCAGCCAGGGATTATCAGTCAGGGGAATTAAAGCCCATATCATTACATGCTTCAAACAAGATCCCTTCGTTTAGCCCCCAATTGTTGATTTGATGCTCATGTCCACCGGCGATATTTGGAGCACGCTTACCCATAGAACATCCCAAATTCTGATCTGTTATGGCAACCACAGAAATACTTTTTAAAATAGAATACAAGTTTTATACATATTATGTTAATTATCAGAAATAAATTAAAAGCAACCATAATTCTTTATATTAAACACATGAAAGATTTAAAATGCCATCTCTCACAGTATTTTAGACTCATATGTTTATAAATTATTAAATGTACCTTTAAGTATAAATGTTTTAAAATTTGTAAATAATATTTCTCACCTATAGGAAGTTATCATATATGAATAGGAATGTTGTCAAGGTAGACGATTCATGAATATTTCTATACCCCGCGTTTAAAAAAGCTTAAGGAAAGCACGTGGACGAAAAGTTCTGTGAAAAACTAAATAATAAATTTATAGAGAACTGATGTACCATTTTGGGCTAGCCCATCGCTAGAAGTTTATTAAATTGACGCCTGCACGATTGAAATTAATGTGGAAAATGTTTACAAAGAAATACAAGACTTAACTCTTGGTTTGTTCTGCATTTTTTTATTCGGAATTATAATTCAGAAGAATTTAACTTTTTCCTAAAATTTTCCATTATTTTATGTTGCAGGTTGAGTGACCCAACATTATAAATGCTCGATCTTGTCTCACTATCCCTAGATATTACCAAATACGTCATAGGAATGAGATAACCGCTAGGCATATTCTTAAACACAAGTTTGACTATGAAACCACATACAAAACTTGTTCCTTAATTTATATACCACTGATTACAATACGTATACTTATTAACACTTGGATTTAGTGAATTTGGATTGTTGTCAGTTAAAAAACAGTTTATTAACATTAGAAACAAACAAATTGCTGATCGAAAGGGATGATTAACGAGAAAATGCTGTGCCACTCTTATGGCAACAGACTTACCTAGACTACTCTTTCTTTTATAAAACTAATTTACATTTAAAAGTTACGTACAATCATTAAACACATTAAGAAGCATAAAAGGAGGATCGTAAATATTATTATTATAATATGAGTACAAGAGGATATGATTTATGTAGTGTATGATATTAGACACTTCTCAAGCAGCATCTTCTTCTCTATCATATTATGTAGACTTGTAGAGGTATTATATTAGTGGTTGGTAGTCATATATTAAATACTTCAAATGTGAACCAAGTGTGGCCTGATTCGACTGACTTACATAATTTTAACTTTAAATTTTATGATATATAAAATGTTATAGTTCGTCTTGAAAAGTATTTCTAAAACTTCAATCTTAGAAAAGAATTGAAAAAATACACATATACCAGGAATCGAACACGGGTTGAGTCGAAAGACATTGAAAAGATAGCAAATAAACAAAAGTTATAAATAAATTAATATTGACAGACAAAATAGCTAGTTGTTAAATTGAAAAATTCCACATTAGGCCTAGAGAAGATGGTATAGTTGGGTAAGACGCTTGGCATGAATTTAAGATACCCGAAAGTTCGGTTCTTCGCATATGTGTATTTTTTTCATTTATATTAAGTTAAGATTTTCGACAAGTTATTTGTCTTTACAGTGTTCGCCATTGTATCATAAACATTAATAAAAATCGAAAGACTTTGCTGTTTAAATTTGTATTCACAAATATGGTATATTCACAATGGTAACAATTACGAAGGCTGCTTTATCTATTCCAGGCACCTACATTGCCCAAACATAAGTTTTAGGTTTTTCATATTATAAACGGTTTCGCTTTTGTTGAAAATTATCAAACTAGGAAAAGCTTTTTACTGGAAGAATTTTTAGGAAAAAAGAAAACTTAAAGAGAGGAGTCGTAATTTCATGAACTATTGTTGAATTTAAAAAATTAGAATAATCAAAATTTCCAGTTTCTGAATATAAAAAAAGAAGAAATTCAAGTAAACAGATCAAAGTAGATTGAAGACCGTTATCACCATGGGTTCACGAACACTTGCGAACAAAAAATGACTACGAACAAACAAACATACAGACATTAATCTAAGAGTTGTGACTGGCTTTGAAACGTAAAGATATATTAAAAATTTCGATTTTGATTTTCTGCAGACTCATAAATAAAAATGCATCCCTTGGTTTTCTTGTCTCCAGTAGCATTTTGATTGTATCTTATATTCTGTCAACATGATTTTGACTAATGTTTTATTTGGTCTACAAATAAAGCAAGGGTACCCACATTTTTTAAACACATCTTTCTCTTAACTAATGATCTGTCGAATTTTGTGAAGTTTAAAAAACAAAGTGACTATGTTGTTAAATTAGTAATTAACACTGATAAACTAACTAATTTGTTTAAAAAGAAGATTTCAACACTTTAATTTGTATAAATAAATTCGTAAACTTTTTTTTTTAAGATAAATTTCTTCACAGTTTGATTATAAATTAACATGAATTGATTTGTATTTATTTTAAAATTCTTGTAAAGGTACATAAAATATACATAAATTTAAATTTTATCATCAATATTTTTTTAGATTTGTGTATGACCTACAGTAGGTAGATATTTTGTAAAAACAAAATATAAAATAACACAGTTTATTACATTTAACTTTTTTTTAGATGTTTCTATTTTATATTCAAAGGGCTCAATAAACTTATTTATTAAGTTTATTTACATCTTTAGAATATTCTTCGAATGTTTTACACCAAATAGGTAAATCGATAGGAAATCGATCCGAAATATTGTTTTTTTTTGAAAATTACTCGGTCAAATAATTTTTTACGATATTTTCGAATTTTTCTAAGGGGTTCCCTTGAAAAAATTGCAAAAAATCGATACAAATTTATCGTCTCCAATTTCGATAAAACTCTTTATATAAGGTAATTTTGACCCAAAAAATACAAAAATCGGTTTCATTTAACGATTGGGCGGATAATTCTCGAGATAATACCGGAAATCGATCCGAAATATCGTTTTTTTCGAAATTTACTCGACCAATCGCCAAATAAACTCGATTTTTGAATTTCTTGGGTCAAAATTACCTTATAAACTGAGTTTCATCAAATTCCGAAACAAATAATTTTTTACGATTTTTTCGAATTTTTCTAAGGGGTAGTACCCCTTGAAAAAATTGCAAAAAATCGATACAAATTTATCGTCTCCAATTTCGATAAAACTCTTTATATAAGGTAATTTTGACCCAAAAAATACAAAAATCGGTTTCATTTAACGATTGGGCGGATAATTCTCGAGATAATACCGGAAATCGATCCGAAATATCGTTTTTTTCGAAATTTACTCGACCAATCGCCAAATAAACTCGATTTTTGAATTTCTTGGGTCAAAATTACCTTATAAACTGAGTTTCATCAAATTCCGAAACAAATAATTTTTTACGATTTTTTCGAATTTTTCTAAGGGGTACCCCTTGAAAAAATTGCAAAAAATCGATACAAATTTATCGTCTCCAATTTCGAATAAACTCTGTATATAAGGTAATTTTGACCCAAAAAATACAAAAATCGGTTTCATTTAACGATTGGGCGAATAATTCTCGAGATAATACCGGAAATCGATCCGAAATATCGTTTTTTTCGAAAATTTCTCGGCCAATCGCCAAATATACTCGATTTTTGAATTTCTTGGGTCTAAATTACCTTATAAACTGAGTTTCATCAAATTCCGAAACAAATAATTTTTTACGATTTTTTCGAATTTTTCTAAGGAGTCATAAGGTCACTTGGGTCTTTGCTGCGTAGGACCTATCTTGTAAACCGTTAGAGATAGAACAAAAATTTAAATGTAAAAAATGTTCCTTATAAAATATTAAACAACATTGTTTCGTAAACATCACTGTTTACCCGTGAGAGCACAAAATTGTATAGTATGTATGTTATGGTTATACCAGTTATAGTATCAGACAGAGTAATCAACACTGTCCATACATGGTATTTCGACAATTAACTCAGTCAATTGTTTGTTTTCTCTTCTTTTTACTACATTTATAATGTACCAAGGTAAGAAAGAGTTACAGTTCCTACCGGGTGGCCCACGAAACCTCTCGATCTTTTTTTGCTCAAAAATTAGAAAGTGATCAAAACAATTTCATGAAATATCTAATCTTTATTTATTCATAATTTATTGTTCTCCTTTTTTATGAAAGGATTATGAACACCCATTCTTTGCTGTGTGAATAAAATGACATTTGAAAAAAAATTTCTAAAAAAAAATTATGATTTTGAATCATGTTGAAATGTACATCATAGCAATTCAAATATAACCCAAAGCTTACAAAATATTATTCAGTATCATATTGAAGATGAGATATTTTAAAGGAAACGTAACTTTTAATTCCATATGTAAAAATAATCACGTTTCTTATAAATTATTCAAAATTTGAGAAAAAAATTTAGATATTCAAAACTTCGTCAGTAAGTTGTACGTTAATAAATATTTATAAATATTTATATTATAAAAATTATTATTATGAATGAATTTATGAATTCTTGTTTATGCTTCTTTTGATTAATGAAAGGAAACAACTTATGTCATCTTTATATTAAAAAAAGGGAATACATGTTCTAGTTAATTTTGTTGAATAGATAGTATTCAGTTAGTTAACAAGAAATTTATTTTTAAATATTATTTTATTATTTATATTATTTTTCTACTATTTCTTTATTTATTTTTTATGGATATAAGTTGTAGTAGATTACGGTCGTACAGAATATTTTGAGTTAATTCATCATATATTTCTCTTTAACTTATTCTTAAAAATTGGCATCAACAATTATTATGATTCGTTTGTCTAACACGTCACATTTTGGTATGTATTATATGGGAATATCAGGTACATGCGTGTGGCTATCTAAGAGTGGATATCTTTCTTTATTAACATGACGTAAAAAAACAAACGATTAGGTTATCAATCGCTTAATATCAATGTCTATACATGAAATTTCAACAAATTAACTCTGTCAATTGTATGTTTTCACTTGTTACTTTTCATTTCCTCAATACTATTTAAAACGAGTGATTTTGTGATGAGGAACCTAAAGTTTGTTTTGCCCCGGGGCTTGAATACGACTGTTTAGCTGTATTAAGAATTCTCACCAGGTGAGTTAAAAATATAACTTTCTTTATTATTTGACAAATTTCAAACCGAAAGTAAAAGTGGTTTTTATTTAAAATGGTTTTCCTTTTCAATTAAAATTGTTATCTAGAATAATAAAAAGAATATTTTATATTTGATATTAATTTCATTTTATTAAGTTCTTAAATGATTTTTAATTAAACAACCTAATAATATTAGGCATGTAAGATTAAATGATTATACTATGATAAATAAAATCAACAGATATTGTAACATATGTAATAAAATATCTTGTATCGCTCTACGGGCGGTGTAAAAATGATGTAATAAAGGTTACTAAATCTAAACATTTTTAGTGATATCATTGTTATTACATACAAATATTTTTATGTTTTAAAAATTATTATTTATTATGATGAACTTCTTCTTTCTTCTTTGCGTCCAACTATTTATACTATGTATTTGAAATATACAAGGTATACTAAGTTTAGTCCCAAGTTTCTAACGAACATGCTACGAACAAAATTTTGGTAAAGGTGTTCACCTAATCATATCATTTACGGTTGTTTGAAAAAAGATATCAAGCTAAAATTTTTATAGCATGCTCATGACATAAAAAGTGAGGTCGAGTTCGTAAATGAGCAACATACGTTAATTGTGTCTTGGGTCCGTGGGATTCATTTTGTAAGCCGTAAAGATAGAACAAAAGTTTAAGTATAAAAAATGTTTCTTATAAAAAAATAAACAACTTTTGTTTCAAACGTAAACATCATTGGTTACCTGTGAGAGCGCACATTAAGGGCAAATTATACAGTTTGTATTATATGGGAATATCAGTTCAGTGTGTTTGTATGTTTGTTTGGCTATCTATCTTTACTTATATGACGTAAAACAACAAACGATTGCATGATCAACACTGTCTTTACATGCTATTTCAACAATTAACTCAGTCAATTGTTTGTTTTCACTTGTTTAATCGTTAATAACACTTACTTTAAAGAAATGAAGTGAAAAATTACTTAATCAAAATGCGTTCATCATCTTCTTTGGGTCCATTTGTTTAACTGTGAATAATTTAACTTATTATGAAAGAACTTGGGAATAATTACTCAATCAAAATGCGTTCATCTTGTAAGAAAGTGTGAATGAAGGTTGTTTAATACTTTAAGATGACATAAAACTACTTTGTTATTGTTGCTTTAACAATGGGATTAGTTAAGATAGTTGTTTGTTTAGAACCTATCAAGTAGTATCTTTCTACCTTTAATAAATTCGAAATAGTATATATAAAGGTATGTACCAATCGTGCATTATAAAGAGGACACTCTTTTGTTTGTTGTTGACTAAGAAAATGTATATTACACCAAAATAATTATAGGGAAATACAAAGAAAAATTTATGGCATACGTGTGGACTTTATGATCCCACAATTCATGTTTATGTTTGTAAAATAATTTAAGTCAATTTAAGAGCACATAAACCAAACCTAAATGTAAGCCAATGATTTTAGGATGCTTTGAATTTTCATTACATTAAAGTATCATGCATTTTAATTCCAACAATTTGAGTGTATGTTACTTGATCCAACGATATCTTTCAATTGACAAAAATCTTCGAAACATGAATCGATAATTTTCACATGTAAAAACTGCAGAAGGTATATGTAGCTTTTTTTGAAACATAGTTTAAAACACTCTGATCAAATAAAAAAATAAAAAATCAAAATTGGGTCATCCGTTAAAGAGCTGCAATGTCACGAATTGAATTTTTTCCTTTGTCTATAATATTTGATCTATTTTAACACAAGTTAAGAGTATGTCGTTTTGTTCATTATAAATTATAGTTAAAGTACGGATTATATATAACACAAATTTGTTCTTCCTGACTAAGTTCAGTGATATATAATTTGAGTGAATTGAGAATAATTTTTACAATGTTTGATGAAAGTCGAATCAGATGCATTAATACATAAAATTTTCTTCTAATTTTATCTGAAACTTTTTTTGTACCATTTTTGAAATAGAGGGCACAGAATATGGTGCACTTAGCTTAACGTACTTCAATAACTAAGGAAAAATTTTGAGAAAATTTTTTATTAGACTGGGATTCACGATTGACCTAGTCTATTATACTGTTTTTCCACTTAATTATCGATTAAATACTACTTAAATAATTATATAATACCTCATGTTTAAAAATATTAACCCTGCAAAAACGGTCCAACGTATAAAGAAAGCATTCAGTCAAACAGTTCTCGGCGATACGTACCTTAGTGCAGGGTCAATATTTATAAATATAATGTATTAAATAATTATTTAAATAATATTTTATCGATAATTAAGTGAAAAAATCGTATAATTGGCAGGGTATACCGTGAATCCCCGTCTCTTATGCGGTTTTTTCCTTAATTATTCATCAAATATTACTTAAATAATTATTTAATACCTTATATTTATAAACAGTGACCCAGCACTGAAATATCTTAAGCTGAGCGCATGTTCATACGATTGAAGGCAAAAGGAACGAGATATTCACAAAAAATTTCTAGACCTTGACTTTGAATATCTGAGGACGCGCACGCGTGATTATATGTGACTTTTGAGACAACATTTGTACTATCAAAATAAAGGTTTGTACAAAAATTCAGCTTATTCCGTTAGATTCCGAGGTTGACCACTTATTTTGACTAAGATGATCGGGTATTAGGGTTTTTATAGTTCCTATAATCAAGGGCCGCACGTGAACCCGTTGGCTAATCTGTAAACTCTTATTTGCAAATAATCCAATCTTGATTTAAAACACACGATAACACGCAAACAACACACATATTTTATCATTGTTTGTATAATGTTTACTTAAAAGTGGTATACAACAAATTAAATTACCTACATACAGAAAATAATTTTGGTTTAATGTCAATATTTTCATAAATAATATATAATGTTATTACATAATGTGAATAATAAATAGGTAGGTAACTACTACATACATAGATAGGTAGGTAGGTAGGTTGGTAGCTATCTATATATATATTCTCATTAATAATTATAATAATAGCAAATAACAACCACAGCTACCAACCCAACCGTTTATTATTATTAACAAAAACAAACGCGTGTGTATTATTAAATTATGTAAATGTATGTATATATGGATGTTTTATACTAACTCCTGTGTATAATGTAATATGTTCTGTTCAAAAAAGAACAAGAAACATCAAGCGCACTACAGATACGGCTGGCTAAAGCATCATACAACATTTTAATACCACTACTATTATAAATGGTCTGGTCAGTTACAAGCTAAAGTGAGAATATGATTTATTCACGCGACAGTTGTAATTAAGCAGAGTCTTATAGACGATATCATATAGAATGTAAAAAAATTCTAATCAAAAATACTTTTTCAGGGACAAGCTTTCATTTTACTAAAAAGTAGAAAATAATTTTGACTACAAGTCACTCATACCCGACTATTTGTAATAGCTTGAGACGCTTAACATAAAAAATGAATCGAAAAATAATTGGGCATGTGGAGTATAGATGAGGCATTCCGATTAATTTTTGATATTTTAAATTGAGTGCCTCTGAAAGCTTTTACAAAAAGTCGGGTATGAGTGACTCATAGATAAACTTTTTAGTTCAATAAAAGCTTGTCCCTTAAGAAGTATTTTTTATTAAAATTTGTAATTTAAGCCAAAAAATGTATATAAGTATATTAAATATGGTGGAAGCAATGCGAAAATCAGGACGCCCCAACCTTACCATGCATTGTCATCCAAACTATATGTGTACTCAAAATTTCAGCTCAATCGGAAACTGGGAAGTTGATCAAATTTGACTTGCAAAATTTGATTACAGACAGACAACGGGGGGACAGGTGAAACTAAATAAAAGCTTGTAAAAAAGAATCTAAGTTCTATTAATTTTTCTCAATTTTGATGAACTTGATGAATCATTCAATTACAAATTAATGAATCAATGCAAATTAATGCGGCAAAATGTTTTTGATCCAAAAGAGTCAACACACTGAAAATATATTTTTAGAATACTCATTGAGCTCGGTATATAAACTTAATATAAAACTTTTTCATCATCCAGTGGTAAAGCTTAGGCGTTTTGAGATAAAAACAAACGAAAAGTTTTTGTAAAACAAGTTCTAAGTTAACAAATGACAGTGCACTGTAACTAGATATTTATCTTTTATTATTATTTACAATAAAAGGTTTTATAACAATACAAAACGAAAGAACTTTTAGGATGTCAAACAAAATATTTTGTCTTCTAACGAATTATTTAACAACGTATTGACAAATATATATTTAATCGTGCTGTTTAATAATTCTATAAAATATGACATTTACAAAATTTAAAGAACACCCGGAAACTTCTTCGGAACCCTAAACTAGCTCTTGAAACGGATCTTAGAACACTCTGCATTAAATTACGTTTTTTCTTATAGCCCTCTCAAAACTGAACCGATTTTGAGGATTATCGCCTATTTTTTAGTTTTTCAGGGTCCGGAACTTTAAACTCGCACTTGAAACATAGCAAAGAATACTCCCTATTAAATTAACTTTCAAACGGAACAAAAAAATTCGAATCGGCTCATCCGTTTAGGCACTACGATGGCACAGACAGACAGATAGACAGACACACATAGCTGTCTAACACCCCATTTTTTGGTTCGGGAGTATAAAAACAGGTTAAAACAAAAGTATGCAACGATGTTCTTGGGACTATATTCCTTATCGCGCATTCGCCGTATGGTGGCTTACAAAAAAAAGTGTCCGAAACAAAATTTTCAATTTTTTAACTTACTAATTTTGATGTAAGTATACGGACGGAAGTATCAAAGCTCAAAGCTATTAATCGTTTTTCGAATACTAATCCAATTTTTGGGCGGCACAAGGCGAAGTTGCAAGTGCGGAAATACTCGTAGTGGCTGAAAAATTTAAATAAACCTGTAACATACGTAAGAGTCAAATTTTACAAAATTTAAATAAAATGTTAAGAGTGGAAAGTAATAGAAAAAAGTGTCTGGCAAATTGAAAAAAAAAATTAAATTTTTTGTCAAAACGAATGAATGTAAGGCGTATGTTAATAAACTTTTAAGAGTAGCTTTGGCCAAAAATCCATGTATGCTATTTTCTATTACATTACTTTGAGTTTATAACTCTTATATAAATCTTAAAGTTTATTTTGCTTTGAGTTTATTTTAGTTACTTTCATTTAAACTCTTTAAGAGGACGTGTTAACTACAACATGTTTTACACACGTTAGAGTACTTGCTTCCATGTGCATAGATCTAACATAAACTAAAACAAAACCTTTATCTTGTTAACAGCCTCAACTATATGATAAATCATTTTATAATTGTTATTATAATATTGTAACAGTTTTTTAAATTTTTTATGTTTTTTTAAAAAACACCATATTATACTTATAAAAATTAATTGTGGTAATAAATTTATCAAAGAGTTTTAGACTATAAACGTTATAAAACGTTGTTTGTTTACTTTTTTGTGGAAAGAAATTCTTATTATGATATTTTATTAATTAAAAAATTTCATCAGGAATGTTATTATTTTTAAGATAGTAGCGGCAAGTGTAAAATATTGAGATAACATTGTTTGCTCAACTGAAAGTTGATCTAAAACAATCATGTATTCATGAAAGGAACACGTTTTTCGTAGTTTTTTTTTACCCAATTGTCCCAGAAGGAGAGTATCTAACGCTAAAAATCGTATTTTTTGACGCTTTTAAATTGCCTAAAGGATCGTTAGATTAGTCAAAGTTGGTGGATTACTCTGTTTGATTAGAAATTATTTGCAAATCCTAGTTAATATTTTGTGAATTTTTATTTGTTTTTAAACACATCCATGTACGTTTCAAATATAAATTAGATCTTGTTATTGGCATTCTCTTGTTGGCATAAGCTTCAGGGTCACAATAATGGATATTTTAATTTGCCACAGGTATTACAAGCAGCAAACCTTAGAAGCAACAGACCTAAATATCATAATTTAATAACAGCGTATTTTGTATAAATATAATTCTATTTCGCCAAAAACTATGCTAACTTATTGTTCAAGAATAAAACTTTCATGAATATAAAAAGTTGTTTATATGCGCTTCCACCATTTATTGATCATATTGTTGAGAACACGCTTTTTTGCCCTAAAAAGTGGATTAAAATTTTAATTGTAATGTAAAATACAAAACGTGGGACGCTCTCAACATTCGTTCTTTAAATTAGCAAATTTTTAAAACAATAATTTATTAAATTCTCATTATAGGGATGGGATTGTAATATTAGTTCGAAATTTTCACATATATTTACGTTTCATGGTCAGGAAAAGCCATTTTCACCAATTTGGAGAAAAAGTATGTGTGTGTTTTTTGGTCATCGATATCGCGATAACAGAAAATCATATCGACTTCGTAAAAGTGTTGATCGAAGAATATTATTTCATAACATTCGAATGTTATTTCATAACATTAGAGTTGTTTCGAGTCGGTTAAGTTTTTCTTTAAATTTTTATCTGATTGATATCGCGTGATTAAAAAATGATATCGACTTCATTGAGGCTTCGATCGAAGTATTTAAGCGACAATATGATCCGAAAGGAAATTCATATCATTCGGTCGAGCCCTTTCGAGTCAAGTTTTTCTTTTTTAATTTATTTCTGAAATGAATTTAGTTTAATTTATAAGGGATACATTTTTTTTACTTTACGACGAAAATATCTAGGTTGAGATAAACATCCCTCTAGTGCAGGAATGTATTTGGCCAATTTGGATGGTGTATTAAAGCCTATGTTTATGTAATAATGGTTCAAGCAAAGCAATGTTCTTTATCATGTGTTCACGCTTTAGATAAGAATAAAAATAAAACCTCCACTAAATTTTTTAGTCGATTACAAGTACAAGATAAACAAACAATTTAGGAAGTACCTGGACTTATTTGAAAAAATATTAAAGTCCATTAATTTGGTACATGACAGAAATAAATATCTGATGAAAAAATATCCATAAAAAAATAAAAGTAAATATTTTCTAAAAAGCTGATAAATATCTACCGCACAAACCATAATAATAAATCATACATACAGTATGCCTATCAAAGTAGTCTTCTTTGTGTGAGTTATTTCGACGTGGATCTTCCACCATACATAACACTTCTCAACTGTCAAATATTTTGTCCTTGACACTCATTTTCGTTTATAAAAAAATAATCCAAATTCAATTTTTATATCATATTGGCATATCTTTTATTATAGAATATATGGTAAAGTGTTGTACCGCTGAGAAAAAGTTTCCTGAATAATATTGCTTATAATAATTTTCTGATTTTTGAGACAGCAACTAGATGAAGATAAAGTTTATAAATCAGAAGGCAAGCGACCCAAAGAACGGCAGTTTATGTGATTTTGCCTACGCCTAAAATACGTAAGAAAAATTTGTGAACTTAGTAGCTGTTGAACAGATTGAAAAGAAATTTAATGGAGAGTGTGTTTAGGTATGTTTCAGTGCGAGGTTAGGGATTTGGACCAGAAACAACTAAAAAAAGAGGCAATGATATTCAAATTGGTTCAGTTTGGATAGAGCTATAGGAAAAAGGTAATTTAATGGAGAAGGTTCGAAACATTTGCCAAAACCATTAATTTCTAGAACACTCCCGAGAAATGTCTCGGGTACGGAACCCTAAACTTGCACTTGAAACGTATCTAAAAACACTTTCCATTAAATTCCCTTTTTTTTTCTTCTCCAAACTGAATCAATTTTGGAATCATCGCCTATTTCTTAGTTGTTTCGGGTACGGAACCCTAAACTTGCTCTTGAAACATAGCTAAAACACTCCCCATCAAATTAGCTTTCAAAAGAAACAAATCAGTTCATCCGTTTAGCAGCTACGATGCCACAGACAGGCACACAATCAGACATACATAGCGGTCAAACTTATAATATCCCCTTTCTTTGGTTTGGGGGTTTAAAAAATATAAATTTTGATCCAGGGTACAACAAACACTTTTCTGTTTCTTGTTTCTATATCCATCCATACAGATATAAAATGAAAAATCAATAAAATAATATCTTCTTTATAAATAAAATACTATTTTGTCTACCGATACAATGTTTGTTGTATATATACAGTTTTTCGCCACATTTTCCATTATTTATACATTTACATTGGATGGGAAATGACTGACAAACTAAATTATATCTACTTATCATTGTTTTTTTTTTTAGCCTGTATAAGGTGCGTTGGGAGGCATGTATCACAATGTTAACCCTTTGTTTACTTTCTAATTTTATATATTTACATATTTTTGATATTTTTAACTTTTATATACGTAATTATCAGACACATTAAGAATAATAGAAGAATACTACCAAACGGATTTTGATGTGATTTTTTCTAATAAATGCTATGTTATTTGATACCCCACTTGGGTATTTTTGAAAATATTTGATAATTCATCCCCACAATATTTGAGATTAATCGATGCATAACTTTTTTTAAGCACTAAGATCTAAACATACATAGGGATTATGGACCGGCAGACTGAAGGGACTTTTTTTGCTATTATGAATTCATATTGATTTCGATCACAATCCATAAAATAAATTGCCATAAAATACTCGTTTCAAGCAAAAAACTTTCTGCTATTCCATTTCAAAGTTTTTAAGGTTTAAAGTTATATTATTTTAAATGAAGCCCTTTAGAAATGATCTGTTTTTTAGAAAGCTTAGGAACCACTTATGTTTTAAGATATCCAGAATCCAAAAATATTCTTTTCTTTTTCTGGTGTGTGTTCCACTTTTATATAGTTCACTCGAATTTCTCACATAAGATAAACATAAAAAAATTTCTCGACCTCGAAATCTTTTTTAATATTATTCGATGTGATTCAAATATACCAATCTTTAAGCAAGTTGGAGAAAAGTAGAAAACAATTCAAAATATGTTATTAGAATTTCTAAGATTTTCATATAATCACAACCAGAAGAAAAACGGTTAATTATATTAGTTTGACATGTTTTTACTGACTCATTTTGTAAGTTGCTGACCCATACAAAACAATATCCGTTAAAAGCATTTATATCCCAATAAGTTTTCGATATATGAATTTCAATGTCATCAGTTGAAAGAAATATGTCATTTTTTGTTATTTTTCGGTAGAATGTGACATGATATTCCTGTGACCGCATTGTTTATAAATGGTGCGATGATTCTTTTTAAATTATATAAAATGAGGAAACCTTTTTTTAAATGAATTTTATTTTTATTGTAAACAATACATTAAACTTTTTAAATCATCTGGTTATAGGATTAGTGCCAGGCGTATAGTATTTGACAATTACATCAGTACGGTTGGAAATTTGTGAAGTGTCTAGAAACACAGTTAAGTTTTCATTTTTGTCAGCACTCAGCAGTTCTTTTTTTAATAAGAAAATTATTCATCTATCTGATCTGACAATAGCGTCTAAGATTTTCAGTTGTTTTGAAATGGCTTTCTAATACCACGCTTAGCTCTAGGCGTAAAAGTAATTAAATATTTATAATAATAAGCTGCCATAATTATATTAAACATTTAAATTACCCTTCAAAATTTATGAATTAGTTATATGTATACTACCCACTATCTAATAAACATGTTACCATATTCTTATGTTCCCATAATATTAAAGAAGGTCTTAAATTTATTTATTCTTCCTGTTTTTACATTTGCATGTCATGGTGGTATTTTTTTCAGAGTAAATATTTAAACAGTTTTAGTAGAATTTAAAAAAAAAAAAAAAAAAAACATGAGAGGTGTCGTGAACACTCGGTAGGTACTGTGTCCCTGCCGTTATAAATTATGAAGGAATCTTTTCAAGGTTTTATTCATCAAGTTTGCAAATCTTATGAAAATCAAATTTGAAAAATTTATTACAAAGTTTTTTATTATACCATGCATATTATGTAATATGCATGGTATACTAAGTTTAGTCCCAATTTTGTAACGCTTAAAAATATTGATGCTATGAACCAAATTTTTGTATAGGTGTTTATAAAATCACCTAATTAGTCCATTTTCGGTTGTCTGTCCGTCTGTCTGCCAACACGATAACTCAAAAACAAAAAAAGATATCGAGTTGAAATTTTTACAGCGTATTCAGGACGTAAAAAGTGAGGTAGAGTTCATAAATGAGCAACATAAGTCGATTGGGTCTTGTCCAATGGGTCCGTAGGACCTATCTTGTAAACCGTTAGAGATAGCACAAAAGTTTAAATGTTAAAATGTTCCTTATCAAAAAATAAACAAATTTTGCTTGAAACATTTTTTCGTAAACATCACTGTTTACTCGTGAGGGCGAAAATTAGGCGTAAATTGTATAGTATGTATTATATGGGAATATCAGTTACATATGTGTGACATGTATGTATGCGTAATGTGACAGAGCAATCAACACTATCTATACATGGTATTTGAACAATTAACTCAGTCAATTGTTTGTTTTCACTTTTTTTTTAAAGATTAGAATCTTTATCATTTTGAAGTATTAAAATTCGTTTTTGAATGTTTTATAATTATAGTTTTAATAATTTTATAAATATAAAATTATTTTGTTTTCACTTAAAAAATATAAAAATTTAATTAAAATGTTGTTTAGTTACCTAACCTTGATTTCATATGGCTTTTAAACACTTAAATTTTTGTAAATTAATTTATTCCTCTAATTTTTATTTTAAAATTCTTTTATATCCTATTTTATAAAGAACAGTTATTTTTGAATTAATCTTTTTGATTTCATTCTTAGAAATTAAATTTAAAAATTATATTATTCTTAAATACACACACCATTTGCTTGCATTTGTTGGTTTATATAAATTAAGTTTAAAAAAAAATTTGTGTCTTTTATTTACCAGAACAAACAGAAGAATTAAAGTAAAATCTATATATATATAATAAAACTAAGTCGATAAAATGTGCGGGCCGATAAAACTTAAAAAGGAGTCCCGACACGATAAAGGGACTTATGTGGTGTGATAGCCCTTTATCCCTCCTCGAACAAGAAAGTTCCCGTTTTAATCTAAAGGGCATGTTTTTAAAGATATAAGGGACTTTCCGACCCTTCAACTTGGAAATTAAGTGCATTGGCGCCATCTGTTATCGAATATTTGAACTTCGTTCAAGACCTCCAATAGTCATAGTGTATAGTCTCCATAGTGGCGCCATCTGTTATCGAATATTTGAACTTCATTAGAATACTCTAGAAGGTGTGAGAGAGAAATTTCTCGAATATTCTAGAGCCTAGCTCTCTGAATATATAAGAGCCCGGTGTCGCTCACCAGAGTTAGTTTAATTTGAACAGCGAAACGAGCGATTTCAAAACGAAAAGAAGAGAAGTTATCTGTGAGCCTTTATTTAGAAGTATCACGTGTGAGTATTTTTAATAGTGTGTTTAATTAACTCTCGATTTTGAAACGAAATAGAAAAAAGTTATTTGTGGGTTTTTATCGTGAAATTTCAAATGTGAGTATTTTTAATAGTGTTTAATTAATTCTAATGGTTTTTTTTCTTTAAATTGTAATTTTCTTAACCTTCAAAAAGTCGCGCGGCGTCGAATTGATGCCTTCTATATACTTTTGGCCGTAAACAAAATATCGCTCGACCGCTTGAAGGTTAAATATATTTTTTTTTGTCTCAACGTACCCCACGTTTCCGTTACAAAATGTTTATTTAATTTATATTTTATAGAATACAATGCCCAGACGTAAGAGAGGAGGAGATTTGGCCAGTTCTGCAGCGAAACGGCGAAAAAAAAAAGAATCTCGAAGAAATGAAACGGAAGAAGAGCACGAAGCACGTTTACAGAATCAACGGACCAGAATGAGTAACCTGAGAAGCACAAGAAGCGAAGAAAGAACAGCAAATAAAAGTACTGAAGAGTCGAGAATTTTAAAAGATAATCTAACAAAGGAAGCATTCCACTACGAACCGACGAAAAAATATTACAATCATAAATACGTTGTTATTGGAAAAATGAATAACGTTTGCCAGTTTTGCCATGCAAAAAAATTCAGTAAAGAAACACCAGGTCTCTGTTGCATGAATGGAAAAATTCGATTACCACCAATTGAAGCACCTCCGCAGGAATTTCTGCATTACATGCTCGGGGAAACACTAGAATCAAAACACTTTCTCCAAAATATAAGATCATATAACTCCTGCTTTCAAATGACTTCTTTCGGTGCTACTTCGACTAACACTAATAGAAATGAATTTGAATATGTATTTTCAATTCAAGGGCAAATTTATCACAAAATAGGATCGTTACTGCCAATGTCTAACGAAGACCATAAATTTCTACAAGTATATTTCATCGGAAATGAAGAACAAGAAATTGATCAACGATGCACAAATTTTAATGGACTGAGACGCGAAATAATCCAAGATGTACAGAGGATCTTACACAAGTATAATCAACTGATTTATATATTCAAAACAACATTAGACCGCATGATTTCTGATGACTATAAAATTGTAATTCGAGCCGATAAAAGACCACGTGGAGAACACGAACGCAGATTTAATGCACCTCAGGTAGATGAAGTCGCCATTGTAGTTGTGGATAATGAAAATACAAGCCGTGACATAATTGTACATCGAAGAAGAAAAGGACTACAACGCATTGCAGAGACACACCGTTCATATGATGCTCTTCAATATCCGTTAATATTTCTGCACGGAGAGGACGGATACCATTTCAATATAAAACAAATTCATCCTGAAACAGGCATAGAAACAAACAAAAAAGTCACTTCTAAGGAGTTCTATGCTTACCGCTTAATGATCAGAGACAATGAAACATATAATCACATACTCAACACTCGCCGTTTATTCCAACAATTTCTGGTAGATATGTACGCAAAAATAGAAGCAGAACGGATGCTTTACATAAGATTGAATCAGAAAAAACTACGCACAGAAGAATACATCCACCTTCGAGACGCGATCATGAATGACGGCAATATTGACGATATTGGAACAATGGTAATCTTACCCTCATCATACATAGGAAGTCCAAGACATATGCACGAATATACACAAGATGCCATGACCTACGTAAGAAAATATGGACGACCTGATCTCTTTATAACATTTACATGCAATTCATCATGGCCAGAGATCAAAGAACAACTAAAATACGGACAAACCTCCATAGATCGACACGATATAATAGCCCGAGTTTTTCGACAAAAACAAATACGATTTATTGAAGTCATCACAAAATATCACATCTTTGGAACTGTTATTTCATGGATGAATACAATTGAGTGGCAAAAACGAGGATTACCTCACTCACACAATCTCATATGGCTACACGATAAAATTTATCCCACGGATATCGACAAAATCATCCGAGCTGAATTTCCTGATCCACAAAAAGATCCGGAGCTTTACAACATAGTAGTGAAAAACATGATTCACGGACCATGTGGATCATTAAATTTCAATGCGCCATGCATGAGTGATGGAAAATGTACGAAAAAATATCCAAAACCGTACTTGGACGATACCAAAACTGAAGATGACGGCTATCCCAAATATAGAAGACGATCACCGAAAAACGGTGGCTTCACAGCAAAAATACGAATACAAGGCAGAGACGAACTGGAAATAGATAATCAATGGGTAGTACCGTATAATCCACTACTTTCCAAAATGTTCCAAGCACATATAAACGTTGAATACTGCAATTCAGTAAAATCTATTAAATATATATGTAAGTACGTAAACAAAGGTAGTGATATGGCAGTATTTCAAATAGTCCAAAATAGCGAACAAAATAACAGAAATGATGAGATCCTCATGTACCAAATGGGAAGATACATCAACAGTAACGAAGCAGCGTGGAGGATTTTTAGTTTTCCCATACATGAACGCGAACCAGCTGTGCAACATCTAGCAGTACATTTGGAGAATGGACAGAGAGTTTACTTCACAAAAGACTCGGCTAGAAAAATTGCAAGCGAACCACCTCAGAACACAACATTAACAGCTTTCTTCCAACTGTGTCAAACAGATCCATTCGCCAGAAAGTTATTGTATGTCGACGTCCCTATTTATTATACGTGGGACAAAACAAGGAAAATTTTTCAACGTCGGAAACAAGGAATGCCAGAGGAGGGTCATCCAGAAATCATAAAAACTAACGCAATAGGTCGAGTATTCACTGTACATCCAAACAATGCCGAATGTTTTTATCTCCGGATGTTGTTACACGAAATACGGGGACCAACAAGTTTTACAGATCTCAGGACCGTTAATGGCTACCTATGCCAGACTTACAGAGAAGCATGTCAACGCTTAGGATTATTGGAAAACGACAACCACTGGGAATTAACACTACAAGAAGCCACACTCACAGCTTCAGCTGAACAAATTCGAGAGTTATTCGCTATAATATTAACAACATGTAACCCATCAAACCCAAAACAGCTATGGGACTCTTTCAAAAGGAGTATGAGTGATGATATATTGTACCAAGTCCAACAAGCTAATCCTGAACTGACTATAGAATTCAATGACGAGATCTTCAATGAAACACTCATTCGCTTAGAAGATAAATGTTTAGCAATAAATAATCAGGCCTTAGTAGAACTTGGAATGCCAGCACCACAAAGAAATGCTTTTAGTGTGCTAAACTACGAAATTATGAAGGAAAAAAGTTACAACATCAATGAACTACTTGAATACATTGCTCACAACAAACCACTTCTCAATGACAATCAAAAAAAAGTTTACGACGTTATAATGAGCCGGATAAATAACAACATTGGTGGAATTATTTACTTGGACGCACCAGGAGGCACTGGTAAAACGTTTCTCATAAATCTAATACTGGCGGAAATACGTGCTAAAAAACTCATCGCACTGGCACTAGCATCATCTGGCATTGCAGCCACACTTATGGAAGGAGGACGAACTGCCCATTCTGCCTTACAACTACCATTGAATATAGCCGAACAACAATTCCCGGTATGTAAAATTTCAGGACAATCTGGACGTGGTCAAATTTTAAAACAAGCTAAAATTATCATCTGGGATGAATGCACCATGGCCCATAAAAAATTTATAGAAGCCATGGACAGAACATTACAAGAATTGCGAAAAAACTCTGAAATAATGGGAGGAGCTCTACTCATACTCTCAGGAGATTTTCGACAAACACTTCCAGTTATTCCCAAGTCAACATCAGCAGACGAGATCAATGCATGCTTGAAAAAATCACATCTCTGGCCACAAGTACAAATACTGCAATTAACAAAAAACATGAGAGTTGAATTATCAAGAGATGAAACAACAGCACAATTTGCTAAAATACTTTTACAAATCGGCGAAGGTACATATCCTACTGACCAAACGACCGGCCTCATTGAACTTAATAGTGATTTCTGTAATATAGCCACTACTGAAGACGAACTAATCGACAAAATTTATCCAAATATTATTCAGAATTATACTAATGCAGAGTGGTTATTTCAAAGAGCAATTTTGGCCACTAAAAATAATATTGTTGACGATATCAATTTTAATATTCTAAAGAAAATACCTGGTGAAGAGAAAATATATAAATCGATCGACACGATGGTATCCATTGAAGAAAGTGTCAACTTCCCCACTGAATTTCTAAACTCTTTACAAGTACCAGGAATGCCATTACACTGCCTTCGTCTGAAAATTGGAACTCCAATCATACTACTCAGAAATCTCAACTCCCCAAAATTATGTAATGGAACTAGAATGATCGTAAAACAGCTATCGAATAATATCATTGAAGCTGAACTTATTTCTGGAAAGACCAAAGGACAGACAGTATTTATACCTAGAATACCTCTGATCTCTTCGGAATTGCCATTTCAATTTAAAAGACTGCAGTTTCCAATAAAATTAGCCTTTAGTTTTACAATTAACAAAGCGCAAGGACAAACTTTAAAATATTGTGGCATTAACCTCAAAGAATCCTGCTTCTCTCACGGTCAGCTATATGTAGCTTGCTCAAGAGTAGGAAATCCAAAAAATTTATGTATATATACTCCGGACAATAAAATGAAAAATGTTGTTTATAAACAAGTATTGTAAATAATGAGAAAACGTTTTCAATAAACTTTTTTTTTACTTTTTACGTCATAGTTTATTTTTTTATTTCGACTCTACCACGTCATCTCATATCAACTCCCGGGCGAAGCCGGGTTTTTAAGCTAGTGTTACAATAAAGTTACAATGCCTTCATATATTAATGACATTATGCAATCATATAAATAAATAATCATTCTCATTTTTATATCAAAACACGAATTGTGTCAAGAAGAAAATTAATAGCCTTGGTGATAAGTTGATGTTTTATAGTTCATAATATGGGTCATAATTTTGATTGATTATTAAAAAGATGAAGTGTGTACTAATAAAGAATGATGTTCAAATCTCTTGTTCTTTTAAAATTTCTGTGCACTATTAGGTATTCCGTTATGAGACAACGATTAATATTTCTTTGAGTTTTATCATGTTTGTCTGCTAATTAAGGTAGTACGAGCACCAAGTTAATTTTACATTTAAAGTTGAAATTATTTGTACCTCATTTGCATCTTTGATGGTGAATTTTGTTATAACTTCATGAATGTAGCCGAAAAATAAGCATTAAATTTTTCGATATTTTTATCAAAATAACAAAAGTATCGTAAATTTTAAAAGCTAAATAATTAAACAAAATTTTCAATTTTCGATATTTTGAAAATCACTCTAAATATAAAAAATTTTACGTTTACTTTTCGTCTAATATTGTCTAAGTTTTAACATAATTCACCATCAAAATTGAAAATAAATATTTTTTTAAATTGGTGCCTCCATTATCGCGCTCATACATCTTTAATTAGTCGGGCATGGTTTTTTTTGTTTTCAATAATTTATTAAAGTTTTAACTTTACTTTAAATAGTTTATTTTTTAATTTTCACCTAATTGTTTTATGAAAACATATCACCCATCCACCGTTTTACCATAAAATCAATGTTAAATATGCCTACTTTTGAAGTCATTCATTTATTTAAGTTTTTTTATTTAAATTATTAATTCTATTTTGTTGTTAATTATTAATAAAAACAGTTATGTTTTTGATTAAAAAAGCGGTAGTGACGTATTTACACCCGTGAAGGCTGTGACCCAATCGAAATCACGCATACATTTTTCAGTTTATGTCTATGTAAAATTATGTTTAATTAAACAAACCATTTATCACTCAGCTAATTTTTTTTAAGTAATTTTCTTCAAAACTCAAAGACATGCAACTTCTCTGTTATAAACACTTAGAACTAATTGTTAGTTGTTAATTTTACTTGTTATTATATTTCATTCGTCATTCATAATTGAGCTAGTAAATAAATAAATATAATAACAATCTCATTATCTCCCGTCTAATCGTTTGGCTTATAAATTAAAAATTGTTAATACTTAATAATAAAATGAACAAATCTAATATTTCAAAATCAATGAATCAAAAACAGAAAGTACTTCAAACCCAGCTACATACTTAAGCAGATCTACAATATAATATACCGTAATCTCATTACTTGATTATAATTCTCTTAATAATTTACATTTGTGTTGATTTAAAGCCTTTTTTGTCTGAGAATATGAAACTCTGAACAGCAAATATGCAACCATGCATAATCAACCATAAATTAAATTATAAACATTGTATAAATAAATTATACTTGAATACTTATTATGACACATCAAAGACATAAAAATTTATAACGATTTTTATGTTTCTTTTTAAAATTTCTTGATAGAAAATTCTTTAATTTATCCCAACATCCTAAATCAAAATTCTTTACTTGATTTTTTTAGCTTCGAATTGCTCCGTGATCTGTGATTATGTCTGGTAGGTTTATTTTTAAAATATACAAATAAATGTGGTTAAATCGATTTAGAAGGCATAAAGGTTAACAAATATTGATGTTCACGAATCGCAGAAAAGGATATGATGAAATCAGGAAAACACAGATCTGTAAATTTTCTCGATTACTTACTATTATTGAAATGGAAATATTTATGAGACACAATGGTCTAGATAATTACTCCAATACATAATATAAAACAAAGTCGTTTCCGTCTGTCTGTCCCTAATCCCTCTGAATGCTTAGATCTCTAAAACTACGCAACGGATTTTGATGCGTTTTTTGTAATAGATAGAATGAGTCAAGAGAGAGGTTTATGTGTAACACATACATAATATAGTAGAGTTAATGGTTGAAATAGGGGTTGAATAGAATGTGTTTTAAAAACTCAAAGTTGTGAAAGTGGGGATGTTACCCAGCAAAGCGGGCTATTCACAGCTAGTTTAGTAATATTTATTATTAGCTAGGATAGTAGGATATTTAGTTCTATAAATTTATAGAAACTAGATTTGAAATATTTTGTGTGGTAATGTATAGTTGCAGTATTATGAAGAATATTTATTATCACATGCAATGTTTCGAAATTAGTGAATTATTCGTTAAATACTGGTCACACCTCTAATAGTCCTTTACACTTTGGCTTGTTTTATTTTTTTAAATAAATATTGAATGAATTTGTATATACATAAATCAATCTTGTTTAGCGAAAGGAAATCTTAAAACTTTTTTTTTTTCAAAGAATAAAGTGTTGTGAATTTATTATTTATGAATTCGTTGGTAAGATATCAAGGACTTTTCAATTGTATGCAAATAAATACGGGTTTGAGGGCAATGGTCAATTTATTTTAAATTTGCAGTACAAATTTCGATCATTCTAAAGTCTATACCAGACAGGCGTCGTATTGGAAAAATCAGTAATGACGCCAAGCAATCAATATGGCAGGTTGTTTAATAAGCAGTTCTTTTTCACATTTGAACAGTGTTGTTGTATGCTACTATGGTTTTTCTTTCTTTCCATCTTCTAATATTCTATCCATTCAATGCCTGCTGAAACTCAGTTTATTGTTAGAGGCACAGCATCCTTTTTGTTAAATGATCAATACGTACTTGTAACTTCGTGAGTGGCTCCTTTGTGGCGAGTCTACCAAAATTTCTTTCGAGGACATATTTCGAAAGAGATTCGTTTTCAAATAAGCATGATAACGTTACATTTAAGCTATCGGTCTAAAAAAACACAGAAGGAAATTTGTCGGACACTATGACTACTTGAGAACATTAATATGATTATTAAGCTTGCCTGCGGACTTTTAAGCCTCTTATCAAAGTTCTATTTAAAAGAACCGCTTGTCGCAAGAGAAAATGATTTTCCAATAATCTTCTGTGCGTATAAATATAAATTTATTTTATTACCATACTTTTAATAAGTACTTAATACATGGTTTTGCAATTACGAGCCTTAACCAGCTTTTATATGTGAAAACTCTGGAAACTGTTGAATTTTCTTTCTATTGGCACAGGAAATTTTTTATTGTGTCGTAATCATAAAATTAATTGATATTAAGTTTTTCGTATACTGTATTAAGATGATAATTGAACAACAAGAAAAATTTTGTCTCTTGTTTTAACAGTATAGGTATGTATTTATAGTCCAATAAAAAAAAAAGCAATTTCCAAGATATCGCACGACACTGTTTTATACAATTAACCAAGTTTTTATTTGTTATTCTATTATCTTCTTTTCTACCCTTTCTGATTAAAATTCCCAAGCATAGATATTATCGTAATTGTTATCGGATATACTTATAAACAATCTTCGTTTATTGGTAATTTAAAATAAAAACTTTTATGACATTTAATAAAGAAGAAAATTTCCTATACATTACACAATACATTATTTTATTATTATTTTTCATAAATATCTTCCTGCATCTTGAAAAGAGGAAAATGAAAAATCATAATAATACACACATACCCTGTGGCAACGAGAATATCGTTGTATAAACGTGTTTGTAGTAAGTATATCTTTCTAACCCCTTGTATTATTATTCGACAATCTTCTTATCAATTGAGTTAACTTCACCAACCATAATGGTTTATATGGGATGGCAATAAAAACATAATATAAATAAGAGTATTACTGTTTTTACGCTCATACGTGTTTGAGATATGCGTAAAAAAAATTTGGAGAATTGTAGTTTTTACTAACCGTATGTTAAAAATGCGTGGCTTCTATTAATTTTTTTTTGCAAACATAGTCAGCTGTAGCAATCAAATAAGCTATTAAAAGTTATTAAACCATGTAAATATGAAATATATCATAGCATTATTTAGTTCCAAGTTTGTAACGCTTAAACATATTGATGCTACGAACAAAATTTTTGTATAGGCGTTCATAAAATCACCTAATTGGTCCATTTTCGGTTGTCTATCCATCTGTCCGTCTGTCTGTCAACACGATAACGCAAAAATGAAAAGAGATATCAAGCTATAATTTTTAAAGCGTGCTTAGGACGTATAAAGTGAAGTCGAGTTCGTAAATAAGCAACATAGGTCAATTGGGTCCGTGGGACCCATCTTGTATACCATTAGAGATTGAACAAAAGTTTTAATGTAAAAATTGTTCCGCAAAAAAATATAAACAACTTTTTTCGAAAAATTTTTTTGTAAACATTATTGTTTTCCCACGAGGGCCCAAATTAGATGCAAATTCTATAGTATGTATTATATGGGAATATCAGTTATGAATGTGTGGCTATCTAAGAGTGTATATCTTTCTTTACTTTCTTTAACTATTGCGTCATCAACACTGTCTATACATGGTATTTCAACAATTACATCAGTCAAGTGTTAGTTTTCACTTGTTCATTTATAAGTTTTCTTTTCTGCCTACTTGTTTGCCACTTGATTTGTTCAATAAATACATTCAGGATTTAATCAGGATAAATAATGTTGAAATATTGCGAAACTCGCTTCCACCAATATACATATGCTTTAAATAAAAATGTACTACTTGTTATAATACAAGCTTATTAGTGAATGATGAAACTTATGATTTGTATATTGGATTATAGCTTTTCCAGTAGTATCGTAGATCATACGCTGTTAGAATTCCATTTGTCTGAATTTTATTTAGGTTGAATAAACATATATTTCTGTGAGAAATACAATTTCAACATACATATATTTTGTATTGATACAACTTTTCTCAAAATAAGGAATCGGATTTTTATAAGCTTAGCGATGATATTTTCTGATTTTTTCAAGAAGTGACTCTTTTCACTTAAGAGAAAAAAATGAAATGTTAATTTTCATATCAAAATTTCCATTTACTAACAATGGATCGATTGCCGTAAGTTTAAACAGGATTAAAAATATAATACAATTTATTTTAGATTTTTCTTATTAAATAGGGGATAATCTTGATGTGGCCATAATACCCATAAAAATGTTAAACTAGACTTGATACCATGACAAAAGTTGAAAGTGAAATAAAAATTGGTTAAAAAACGAAGAAGTTATACGCAATCAAAGATTGCACTCAAAGGTTCCCCATCTCCTTTTGACAAAACAAAGTTTAATATGTAATTTCTATGGCGATACCCCGTATAACGTCACCAGTGGGTATCTTTCTCTTTGTTTAGTTGGAATTTTAAGTTCATTTCTTATATACTCGTAAGGATTTTTAAAAACCAATTTCACTTTTGTATTTGTGAAGTGAGAATTGTTAATCTGAAAAGATAAAAAAAATTCATTCAAATCACCTATTCCCTATATCTCTAATATATTTTATAATTGAAACTATTATTACAGAAGTTCATCTTTCGTTAAGTTAGAAAATAGTTGAATCGTCAAGTTAAAACACTTTTGAATATATCAGAAGCTAAAGTTAGAAATACAAATAATTGAATTTCTTAGATATTAATAATCTAATTTGAGTACATTAACATAAGAAGTAGGGTTTCAAAATTTTGTTGCACACTTTTTTTCCCTAAAAATATTATCCTTATGAATCAACTGTTTAAAAAATTATTGTTGATCTTAACACTTAAAAAAAATTGGAAACTACTAATTAATTAAGAGATGGTGGAATTGAGAAACATCAAAAAACAAATTATGACATTTATATGTAATTTGCAAAAATTTCCAATCAATCCATTTTATTATCTTATCTTTATCTATAATTTGATTGGGTGAAACCATTTTGTGGTTCATTTTTAACCGCAAAATCCAATGCGGTGAAAAAGAAGTCTGTAGTTTGAAAACTTTTTAATGGTTATTTTGTTTTTCTTAACTATTAAAATATTATAAATAAAAATCAGTTCTTATCGTCGGAATGGAAGTTTTTCTCCCTTTTTTTTCTGTATCAGCTCTTAAATAATACCCTGTTGGGATCAAATTTTGTAGGTGTCTGTAATGCACATGTAATTGAGTTAGTGTGTATATGTTTCCTTAAGATTGTAATTTCCGGCAGATTGTAAACGGGCTATCAGTGTTTTATTTATTGCTGTTGCGATCCGGAAGGGGATTTTTTATGCAAGCCGACTTAAATAGAAGTGAACTGAATCAAATATTTTTAGTAAATGTAAATCTACTTGCAGCTCCCAACGGGAGCACTAGAGTTTTGGTAAAAGGGACATACGGCAATACCAAAAACCACTGAAACCTGCGCTCAATCAACAGTCGTTGCGTTTGGCTCAGTTGGCCTGGGTACATCTCATTTCGTTGGGTTTTGTTGGTTTGGGTCAATAGATATCACAGGTTGGAGTGGTGTTGCCTTTCTGTTGGATAAAGATAAAGGCAAATTTGTAATTTGACTAGTTAGTTTAAAATTTGACGGAAAGTACGATCTTACGGTGACATTTATAACAACACATAGACAACATAATATATTTTCTGGTGTTATGTTTGTCAAGATATGAAATAACAAATAAAGAATAAAATAAATAAATTTTTTTTGATAAGCATTTCTCTTCCCCTCTTTGCGCTGCTATGAATCTCACACTTCAAGTCTTTTAGTATAAAAGGAGATGAAAAACATGATTTTGAAATACTCATATAACTTCTGTAATAACGGTAGTATATTAGTTATCATGCATGTGTACGAATATAATATATAAGAATGTATGTATGTTCGTCTGTACATACAGGGGTGGACTATTTGAATCAATACATCTAGATATCTCGATTTGAAGTTAGCCAATCAAAAAATAACTTCAACAAAAGAATAAATATCTCGTTTTTCCTTAGACCCTTCTTCAAACTGAGTCGATTTTGAGGATTGTTGCCTACTTTGTTAGTGGTACCGAGTACGGAACCATAAACTCGAACTTGAAACAAAGCTAAGAACACTATCCATTAAATTACCTTTCAAATAAAGCAAAAAATATCAAAATAGGTTCAACCGTTTGGGCGTTACGATGCCACAGACAGACATATAGATACACACACATAACGGTCAAACTTATAACACCACTTTTTATGGTTCGGTGGTTTAAAAAAACTTCAATCGCTGGCCATGCTTTAAAAATCTGTTAAAAGAAGTGAAAACAAACAATTGACTGAGTTTATTTTTGAAATACTGTTTCAAAAATCTGTTTCAATAACCGAAACCGAAAAACATAACCGAAGTACAGTTTCAACAACCGATTATAACAGTATGTTTATCATAAGAATTGCTGAAAAATCAATTGTTTTCTTCTTTTCTATTATTTCAAATTATAAAATAACATGGGAGTTAAAAATTTACAATAAATTAAGTTTATCGATTGTGTTTTGCTATATTCGTAATGATTAATTTATTGGATTTGTTTCTTGTTTGTTTTTAATGAAATTCGATATATTATTTCCTTGTGCCAATGGTACCTTGATTACATGATTTTTTTTTAATATCTTAATATATATATTTCTTGTGTGCGTGTGTATGTAATTGAACTCCTCCTAGACGGCTGGACCGATTTTGATGAAATTTTTTGTGTGTGTTCGTGGAGATTCGAGAATGGTTTAGATTTACAATTTGGTCCAGTACAACTGTTTTTGAGGGCTCCGTACCAAAAAAATGAAATTTCATTAAATGGTGGGAGCGCATATAAATCATATCACATTATGTATACTATGTGTACTATGTATTTTTAATAGTATTCAGGTATTGTCAATAGGCATTTATTAGAGCCATATGCGAGCGCAGCGAGCTCTACTATCAAAGGTCAGGCCAAAGGTCGAAGGTCAGGCCACTCCAATAAATAGGAGTTAAATTGGGGTTTAGCGGTATGGGTTTAGCGGACAGGCTAAACGTAGTATAGGTATTCATGAATTGGAGTTACGTTTTTACGGGACAACGTCCGTCGGGGCCGCTAGTATATTATAAATCTGTAATTTAATATTTAAATGGTTTACTTTATATTTTAATTCATATTTTGTTGTACTGTCAATTTTTATGCAATTTCGTTTGATACATTATTTTTTGATACATTTATTGATGTGCTTGATACATTATTTTTTGTTTGTTTTAGGTGAGTAAATATTGAATATTATTTTAATAATGTTAAAAATATCAAACGTGTATCAGCAATTATCCTCTGATGGGTTTCTTTTTGGTAAGTAAACACACATTTAAATAATTTTAATACATTTAGCTAATTTTTTTAGGCTTTTTCTTAATTTTTGATGATAATAGCAGTTAGTACTTCAATACTATGAGGACTTCAAAAAAATTTAGAAGCTCAATCAGTATAGTCTTAGTTCTTTTTTTGAAGTTACATTAGGGTTCGCAGATGAATATCTGCGAAATAATTGTTGTAAATTGGTTGCTTAATCTTTTTAGCTGATTTTTTTCCTTTTCAATTTAAACTTGGTTTTAAAAAAAATTAAAACTGCTTTTATTAATATTTAGGTTAGGCTAGGTTATATTGGCTGCCCACGAAGGGCACACTTAGGCTATAGAGCCCATTGTGATACCATGGTTTACTACCTTTCCGCTGATAATTTCATTTATCAGCTCCTCAATTTTAGAGGCTGAACGCACCTCCTTCATGCATATACCATGCACTACACCAGCCCATTACAACTATTAATTAAATTAATTTTGTTGTGACGGCGGAATCCGAACCCGCTACCCTAAGCATACTGCGGACGGAATTGGTTCGCCTTAACCAACTGAGCTAATAGGCGACTTATTTATATTTGCTATGATAAAAAAATTTGTCAACATTTTTTCGCGCGTCATTTTCCGGATGATTTCCTGGCATCTTTACATCATCATTCCTACACATTATATATTTTTTTGCGAATTTAAATATGAAACAGCTGCCGACCACATCTTATTAAATTATAATTCAAAATTAATGGGTTTCAAATCTGGGTGTATTATGAAAAACGTGATTTTTTTAACTTTATGACGTCAAAAAAAATCCAAGAAATTTGAATTTAGCTCTATCACATCGAAATTATATTTAATTTTAATAAACTAAGTATGGAATTATACTACATTTGAGTCATACTTTTCAAATTTTTGGTCAAATTTAACCTACCTCTAAAAGTTTTGAAGATAGTGGAGTCCTGATATCGATATTTCGCATAAAGGTGAATGTTAGCTAAACATGCCGTAGCTAGGTTCTGGTGCAACTAAAAACTAGATCGACTCGGAAAAACTCAATTGAATGTTATGTTTTTTGTTTGCGTGATATCGACGACGAAAACACTGACTACGTACTACCTCAGATTACAAATTGCTGTTAATGTCTTGTCCTTAACATGAAACGTAAAATATGTTGAAAATTTAAATTTCAAAATTCCGTGTAGTTAGCGAAATATCGCTTCAAATCATAAAATAATTCAATATCTGTATTTTTTGTTTGTTCGTAAAATTATGTTATAAACTGAGTTTTACCTAATTCCGAACCAAAAATTTGTTTTTTTTTTTCAATGAATAAAAAATAAAAAGGGATATTTTATTTGAATGGTTCAATAAAAACGTTTTTATTGCAACACTCAAAGAGTGAACGACATTTATGCACTGTGCGTTTGTGATTGATGTATATGAATAGTTTATCAAAATCACAATAAAACATTTTATACCACAAATCAGCCAAGCAAAGGGACAAAGAGTATAAATATATATAGTGAGTTGATTTTTATATTTATTATATAGATAAATAATCATAAACTGTCATAATTATTTGACATAAAAATTGTGATACAATAGCGCGTGAATAGGAAACCATAAGTTACACACCATATTTAAATGAATAGACATTTAATAGAAATTCCCACAATTGTCGCCAAGAACAACGACAAACGAACGGTCTGTTAACTTTTAGGGTGTGGACGCTATGGATATATTAAAATCTTATAATTAATACTATTAAATGCATCATGGTTCAATTAAAATCAATTATCTATGAAATGCATTGTTATAACCCACAAAAATATTGTTGGTATGTATTACCACCATATCATTGAAAATTGAAAAAAATTCCCCAAAAATAGTAATAAAAATATATCTGCCTTGAAATACTCACATGACTCCTATATAAATATTTGAATAATAATGACGAACGCATCTAGTATAAGCTTTCGTTCTAAAACTAATAAAAATTTGCCCCACAAGAGTTACGAAGTCTTCGCGAATTTCCTGAGATCAATTGCGTTAATATATTACTACTCATTTTTACAGAACGATTTTTTTGAAGTGAAAACTCCTTTTACCGTTTAGAGCGATTTTATTTTATAACTTTTTAATAGCCAGTAAATACTGTGCTGCAAATGAACAATTTCTGCTTATTTGTACCTATGATTAAAAAAAGATACCTTTAGGAACCGGTTAACGATCATTTTGGAACAGGTCAGTTTCATGATTTTAAATAATTGAATATGTTTTCACTTTTGCAAATAAGTAATTTATATATTATTAGGTTATTGTTTAAATTAAATGTTATAATTTCCTCGATTACGTGGCTATATTTCGATATGCGTTTTCATTGGCTTATTTAGGTAGAAAACTGTCCTTTATTTTTCATGTGTTTCGATACATAGAGGTTAAAAATTATTATTGTAATTCAAAAAAGGAACAATAAAAATTAGATACTAAAATCACTGGCTATATTTATGTATTAAATAGGATGTGAAAATGATTGATGATGTATCGACATAAGTAAATATACATTTTTTGTTTTGGTATCTCATTCTACCCTGTATAATTTTATATATTTACTTGTATTAGTTTTTATTTAAACAACAACTTTCTATGTATTTGTGTGTGTGTATATTAAGCGTCAATCATTTTTATATTCATAATCAATATTTAACTTTTATAAAAAGTAAATTACAAATTCATGACGATGTAATTTTTATTGTAATACGAATGTGAATTTTTTTCTCTCTATATTTTAATTTTTGAAATTTATAAAGTGTATCATAAATTTGGAAATATTATTCCTATTTAGCAACAATTTTTGTCAGGGTTATAATTTACAGTAATTTAAAGCAAAAAATCAATCTTTCGCCTCCCCAATAGTAAGAACTTTTTTTTCACCGAAGACATGACAGATGACCTATGGAGACGGACACTTTTATATCCTACATCTGCTTGTACATTTATTAATATAACTACTTGTGATTATTATATGTATATATATCATTAAAAAATTAAAAAACCTATTGCCTTAAATAAAAACTGAAAAAAGTAAAAAACGAAAAGAAATTGCAAAGTTCGGTAATTTACATAGTAACTTTACTTACCAGTTGGCACTTATTATTAGGAATATTTGCAAATGTCTAGATTTTTAATGAATCCCAACTGTTAAAGTCACTTTTTAAACTACTGAACTTGTTTTTTCTTTTTAAATTTTATTTAAAACACAGTCGATATTTTAATTTTCACATCCAATTTTTTTATCTTATAATTTTTTAATTGGTATTTCAAATACGTATTCAATAGTACCCTACTTAACATAGTCATGCGACTTTCATTTTAAGCCTATGTATGCATGTTTGGTCTTTTGTAAGGCTCCAGCCTACGGAACCTTAAGCCCGTGGGCCGATTTTAATGGATCCGTCAAACAATTTGTCTACTTACAACCCATCGAAGACACCGCACTAAATATAAATAGACGACTTTCATTTTTAACTTCTCAGAGGAAGTTAATGTAGTGAGGCCGATTTTGAAAATCCCCAGTTTTACATATTTCCGCAGCTTCAAGGCCGCAATATCCTAATCAAACCTTTTCAAAGTGATGTCTGTGTGTGTGTGTGTGTGTGTGTGTGTGTGTGTGCGTATGCTCGTTCGGATCATTTCGCCTCGATTATCTCGCGAACCAGTTATGAGATTAACACGTTATTGGGCTTATTCGACGCGTAAACGCGTATTTTAGAACTGAAAGACTTTTCAGCAGAATTACTTGAGCCGTTTCTTAATGGTAATAAAAAAACTGAATAAACAGAATCTGAAAAGTTAATAAAACACATCATTTATCTATGGAGGCTAATATGACTAAAGAAAATGTAATCTCCTATACGGACGAAACTAAGCAAAAATTTTTTCCTACTTTTAATTTTTTACCCTGTATTGGTCCTTTACGCGAGTTCTGAGACACTGTATACATAACAAAGGCATTGTGGTATATAAAATAAACATAAGTTAATATAACTTATCAAAATAAATAATAAATTTTCGGTTTTATGAATATATTTATTATATGGTACAAGTTCGCACCTATATAATACGTAACATAAAAATATATGATGATTATTCTTCAACTACATAATTATATCGTCAAAATCATTGATTTGTGAAATGAAACTTCAGTTTTATCCTTTTCTTACGAAAATATTTTACACATACATTCATGGAGTAATTTCTTTATATACGAATATAAAGAAGAAAAAACCTCATTTCAAAAGCATTCTTTTATATTCAAGGATAATTTATTTCCTTGTGAGTTAGACGATAACTAAATAAAAATTGTTTGGTCTCGCATATAATTAAAGTTTTGTTGTCTGGACTGTAGTTTAGTTGATGACAGCCAGTGCATATAATTAAGTTTTATTCTGTGATGTATAACAATGTTCTTTTTGCACAACACGTCCTACACTTTTTACATTCGATGTGACTCGCGTAGTGCTATTTAGTGTATTTTAACACTGTCTCTTTTCTAATTACTCCGAGTGTAAAAAGTGTATAAAGTACAACCAAAAGAAACATCCATTTTGGATTTCGTTTGTTTTTTGTCCTGTTGTAGTACACTGAGTAATAGATACATTGAAGTGTGAATCAATCTAGGTATCCACCGTTAAAAATGCAGTCATATTCATACAACCTACTACAATTTGCAATAAAAAACGTTTACATTTTTAAACCGTATCACCGTATACAACATACTTATGATTGAAATATTTTAAATTTTATTAAAATTAATAAAAGAAATGCTTTTAGTTTAAACTAGAATCTTCAAGTATCCATCCATATTCTTCACAAAATGGCTCGCCTTTAAAAATGGTCGCCTACAATCATTTTTTGGCTCCTACTTTCGTAATTTACGCGTATCCATTTCGAAATAATTTTGATTGAAAGTGTTTATCAATTTCCAGAATCGATAATTTTTCCAGGTTTAAAAAGTAAAGAGGATAGATCACAACCTTTTGGAGCTACATGTTTGGCAATATGTCACGTACGGTTAGAAATGTAAGGCGTTTACTACAATGCTGGTATGGTATAAAGACAGATACTATAGTATCTATGTTAGCATAAGTAATATTACAGTATCGAATATAACTATCAACCAGAAGTATTATTAGTATCGCCAACCAGTATCGACCTAACGCCCATATTGCATTGACGCGTTCAGTATAACTATTGCTAATGTTACTATTCCTTCAATGGTGAAATAACAATGGCGTTCACACCGATACTGACATAGTGATACCCACAAAAACCTTTCTGCAGCTATAGACTGCAAGCCATCATCTTATCGGGCTTGCGATTTTATCTGTAGAAATTATTGGTGAACTGCCAGCGTACAATTGATAGAAATTAATAATCAAAACATGTGAAAAACCTAAATGACTCCGAAATGTGCAGTATAACTCCGAAAATAAAAACATTTTTGAAGATATCTGGTTACATTTTTCCTGTCTGCCTTAAATAAAAATTAATTGCACTGCCTTAAATAAAAATTAAGGTTGAAAATATAATTGACCTTTACATATAATCCCGTAATATTTGAAGAAAACAATCCCTAATATTTGAAGTTGTTTTAGAAATACTAAAGATAATAATTTTACGATCGTTCTGAATCAACCCATTTCTGGTGCAGTTACAAAATATATGAAAAGAGCATGAAGATGAACTCATAAAAGTGTTAATGTAAGTAAATTGATTAGATTATGATAATGATATGAACAAAATATAAAGATGTTTAGTAAATTATTTACAACTTTATTATCATTATTATTATTATAATCATTTACGGTAATTAAATTGATTACACATGTAGCCTAATTTATATTTAAAATTAACGCTTCAGAGCTCATAATAAACCATTTTAAGTAAATACTACATACGTTAAATCTATACACTGTGTCACAAAAGTAACAAGACGGTCTAAGAACATTTCAAAAATACATGTTAAGCTAAAATCAATTCAGTGCAAATTTTGTGTAACCTTGAGATGATCATGGTAGGCACTATTTCAAAAAGATTGATGTAAAAAACATATTTTTTTTGTATGTCGAAAAGTTAATCTAAATGAATATTATTATATATGGACTATTTTTTAGGTGAGCCAATTTTGAAAAATTGCAGGTTATGCTTATTTGATTTTCAACGAGGTATATAACGGTGACCTTAATCTTAACCTTGACATTGGAGTCCGATAATTCCAAAAAATCATAATAATAAATTCAAAAAATCATAATAATTTTTCTTTTAAGGAAAAACGTGCTTCCATTTAATTAATTGGCAATCAAATAATTGTGGTTTTGTATTTTAAATTGTGAAGTTCACCTTTATAGGGTTGTTCAGGGCCATTTCATGAGCACACTTGCTCTATATGCTCATTAAGAAGATTTTTGATCTTTGAAACTGTTATATAATATTTTCCAAAAAATAAGGAAATTCTTTGGACTATCCATCTTTTTGACACCCGATATACCTCTTTTATACTTATGTTAGTATGTATCTTTGTTATAATAAAAGGTAGCCCATATAGACAGATGCAAGATAGATACAAGCAGATTATTTCTCGGCTCAAATACAAAATTATATTTGTATGTGGGTACAGGATATCACTTGTATTTTTGGAAAGAAAATGGTAAAATAATTTTTGGTATTCAATTTAAATATTTTTTTCATTTGAGTTATAATGAGGCAAAGATTGTTTTTTATCCTTCGGAATATGATATAAATCATAAAAAAGCCGCTTCATTTAAATGAGGTGAAATTTAAAACCCTCTAGTATGAAACTCTCCACCCCCTGTGAGAATTAATGCATTATAGCTTTTGTTGGTATTACCTACCAGATTAAAAAATCAATTGTTGGCTCTTTTTAAATTACACCATTTCGGAAAATCTATTATTAAGCAGCTATTTTCAACGCAAAAAATAAAAATGTTTTAAGTATTAACTATAATTATCGTTTAGACACAGATTAGGATTGACGAGAGGTCTATAGGTAGATATAAATACAGTTAAACGTATTAAATTTATAGTTCAATAAAATAATTTTAATACTTTTTGGTATAAATTCCATAAATAATTGTGTAAATTCCAATCACATTTTTAATAACATTTAATTAGTAAAAAACTGTACTAAATATCCGCAATATAATTTTGTATGTAGGGTAAGATGTTGTTACAATGTACCTTGATTCATGTGAACCGTTCACTAAAAGGTTCATAGCATTTGATTGTAGGTTTGATTAATCGTAATAAATTAATAAAATTTAGTAATAAACGCGTTTAAAAACATTATACGGATTAGGACAAAAGAGGTAATAAATATTAAAAACGATTAGTTATAAAATATTTTGGATTTCTCGCAACTTCCGAAGCCCTTCGTTATTTGTTTATGTACGACATTTATGTAAATTGCTTCAAATATTTAAGAAGAGTTAGTATCCACCGGAATGGGACATTCAAATTCTCACCTGCACTCACATGTACCGCGCAAAATTGACGCAATTGGTGCTTAAACATCCTTTTATATACAGGAGCTTCTTTTTCAACCCGATTCCTGGTGGCACATTACACTCGAAAAATTTCGGCATGGAGGATGTTTTAAAGAGATACTTGTAAGGTTTTTGTAATTCAATTACAGTCTTACATAATACTTTCCCTTCAGGTGAACTGTCAGGACTATATTATGCACATAGCACCTTCAATTAAATCGCCTAGGTGATTCTAAGTAAATGATGAATCACACACTTTGCAACATGGATCACTCGTTTTTACCGATAATTGTTCAATATTTAAAGCCTCGACAAGCAAGAGTGCTGGGAACACGCCGTGCTAAAAATGGCTTGCTTACATTATGACTTTAACAAATTGTAAATACAGAGTTTAGAAATGTAAATATTAATCACTTGAACTACACTCTACCATATTTTACATTGAATTATATTTTGTTCGTGGTTCGTTATGGCTATTTCATACAAAATACAAATTGCAAAATGTAATAATAAATTTCCAGGTATTAATAATAAAAAAATATTTTATGTGTATTTTAATTCCGAAAAATTTAATTTTACGATACTGTTTGTTTATGCGTTCAAACACTTCATTTACAGTTCTACATAAAATTAACGACGCCTGAAATTTTTTTAAATTACGGTGAAAATTAATTGAAACGCTGAGAATAATGTATGTTGGAAAATATAGCTATGAATAATTCATATTTAGAATCAAGGTGCTCTCTCAAATAATCTTAGTTTGACTCGATATTTTTTTATGCTTTATTTACCATTGATCCCCCCACTGCTCAGCTTTAACCCTTTTTCCTTGGTAAATATACACCTATTAATTATTTTGAACCGGCTTCAACCGACAAAAGAGGAGGTTATCAATTCGACTGTTTTTTTTTTTTTTTTTTTTAAATTTGTGTTACCTCATAACTTTCATCTGGGAGAACCGATTTTGATCATTCTTTATCTATTTTAAAGCTGGTGTTTTCCTTGTGGTCTCAATTCATTTTTGTCCAGTTCTGACAACGGCATAAATAAGAAAACCATAAAAGTCTTAAATTTGCATTAAGTATGCACGACAAGAGGACGAATAACTCAATACCACGCCAACCGATTTTGATGATTCTTTTTTTTTTGAAAAATTAGTTAGTGTACTTAAGATTTACTAAAAATCAAAAAAAAGCTTAAACAAAAGTCGGTTTTCTTTTTGTTTTTTTATAGCTTAATCTTAAACGGACAATCTTCAAATTGATGTATCTTCTACCGATTTTTGTAGAAAAATAAAATTGAACAACTGATGAAAAAATAGTTTTGTACGACCCCTCATAGAACAAAGTGTTTATGGGAAGGAAAGCGACATTCTTAAATAATATGATAGTAGATAAATTTTGGTAGAAGGACACATTATCTTAATAAAAATAATACAACAATAACAATGATATTTTAAGTCTCTTTAGTCTTCCATTCTCTTGTGTTTAATGTTGAGTACGAATATGAAACTCCACCTTTTTGTCTTTGTTATTATGAATATTATTATTATTTGCAAACCTATTTATGAAATATAACGCGCGCTCGTGAAGCTTAGTTGTGAAAAAAAACCTTTATTTCAAATCTTTGATTTAACTAGATATCAAAGACACGGCTTTTGCACATCGAAGAAGAAATAGTAGGCAGCTGGTCCTGGAAAATTTTTAAGTGCCCATTTTCGAATATTGGATACAGTTTTTGGAATTTTTGCACTTTGAACCAAAATTTGAGTATATGCCTAAGGATCAACTTTATAATGTAAACTAGTAGTGTATCTTTTTCCAGCTACGAGCACATGTTGACCTAGGAGTTTATGTAAAATCGCTCTTCAAAGTCGAAAATTTCGTTTCCACTATGAAATTTAATGTATAGAAATAGTATTCGAAATATTCCTGAAATTTCAAACATAAAATTATCATATCTCGATGACTTTGAAATCAAGTCATTCATTTTATCATCAACTTTCTTTCAAATTAACTTATTTTTTTATCCCCGAACTAAAATAAAGGGGTATTATAAGTTTGACCGCTATGTGTGTGTGTCTGTCTGTCTGTGGTATCGTAGCGCGTAAACGGATGATCCGATTTTTATTTATTTTTTTTCGTTTGTAAGGTAATTTAACAGAGAGTGTTCTTAATTGTATGTCAAGTGCGAATTTAGAGTTTCGTACCCGAAAAAACTAAAAGTTATCGAAGATTTTCGAAATCGGCCCAGTTTGGAAAAAGTTTTAAGGAAAAAGGCAATTTATTGGCGAGTGTTTTTAGATATGTTTCAAATGCGAGTTTAGGGTTCCGTAGCCGAAAAATTTGACGGGGGTTTTACAAATTTTGTAAATTTCACTTTGTTGAATATTAATCTATGCACATGGTCCCTATGTTTAAATGCTTATGAATTGTGTGTTTGTCATTGCAATTTTCATATAATTTAATTTTGTGAAAAGTATTACTAGCAGGTAGATTATAAATTTTATAGATAATTTGAATATTTTATATAACTGGCAGTTATGTGTATCAGTCTTTAAAATATTATAAGTAAATCAAAATATAATAATACAGTACTCATTTAACAACACATAACTTTCCTGTATAAGTGTAGTAATATTTTTATTAGTTGATTGATATCCCCTGAGGATCACAGTAAAATTAAAATGAAACAAGTGAAAACAAACGATTGACTGACTCAATTGTTCAAATACCATGTATAGACAGTGTTGATTACACTGTCTATACATGGTATTTACATTACACATTACACATACATACATAATTGATATTCCCACATAATACATACTATACACTTTGCGCCCAATTTGCAATCTCATGAGTAAACAGTCACTTTTACGAAAAAATGTTTCCAACAAAAATTATTTTTTATAAGGAGCATTTTTTACACTTAAAGTTTTCTTCTATCTCTAACGGTTTACAAGATGGGTCCTACGGACCCATACGGACCCAAGCCCCATTTGACCTATGTTGCTCATTTAAGAACTCGACCTCACTTTTTATGCCCTAAGCACGCTATAAAATTTCAGCTCGCTTTTTTTGTTTTTTGAGTTAACGTGTGCAGACGGACAGACGGACAGACTAATTAGGTGATTTTATGAACATCTATACCAAAATTTTGTTCGTAGCATCAATATTTTAAAGCAATACAAACTTGGGACTAAACTTAGTACCTATATAAATATACTAGCTGGGAACTACCCGCTTTGCTGGGCAACATCTCCACTTGCACCCCTCCCTCCACATTTCCTTGCGTTGGATAACAGTTTTGTAATGTACACGTCATGCTCTTTTATTTGATACCCCACTTAGGTATATTTGTAAATATTCGATATTTCCTTCCCACTTTCTCGATACACCTTTCTACCCTCCGAAGGTTAAAAAAATTTCTAAATGTAATTTAAAACATTCTGACCAAGTTTTGAAGTATTAAAAGCCATAATTGAAAAATATGAATTTTTTATTCATGAACACCCCCGCACCCCCCCCCCCCTTGTGGGTTGAATTTCGTAAAATCCGTTCTTAGCTGACCTCTACTTGGCAAATGGAATATTCCTGCCAAATTTCAAGTCTCTAGGTCTTATAGTTCCAGAGATATCGTGATGAGTGACTATCTATATCTATAGAAAGTCTCCTATATATTTATAGAAAAAATAGATAGAAGATAGAATAGATATTGATATATATTTCATATATACATGGTATAATCATATTAAAAATCGTAAATGGTTACGAATTATGGAAACGAATTATCATAAATGCTATTCCTATCAGTGTAAGTATTTATAAAACATATTGCTCTTTGTGGAAACATTACTCAGTTTACTCAATTCTTGAATTAAACTCTCTGAGAATTTTTTGTAAGACACTTCTTCAGTTTCTATCGACTCTTTCTCTTATTTTGTAATCGGATTATGTTAATAGAATTTTTTTTTATCCAATTGTTTTTACGACAGAAGAAAGTTGTTTTGAATAAAATAATAATTTTAATTCATAGACGATAAAAAAAATCAGATAAATTTTATATTATTAAAAGTTTTTTGTCAGTTAATCTACTAAAAAGATATTAGCTTACATTAAAATACAGTAAATAAGTATTTTTGAATTTTTAAATAAATAATAGGGTAAGATGCGGTACCAAGATTACAATGTACTGTGAATCCTTCTGTAGTTTATCGGCAGATTTTACTATTCACTGCAAGGGATTTTTAATGAAATGAAAATATTTTAAGAGAAAGCAGGTAAACTGAAAGGATTTGTCAATAATTTCGAATAAAAATACAGAAAAGTGAAAAATTAGTTTCTTCCACTGCCAATTTACAAGCTTACCATTTGTAAATTGTTTTCTAAAACTTATTCAAAGTAAATCATTGGCTATTGGTGAGTAAGAGGTTGCAGAAAATTTCAACTATATAAGGTTAAAAATTTTGATGGAAAAGTTTTAAAGAAGGTGTACCTGGAATCGAACAACATATTGTACCATTGATATTAGGTAATATGTGTACACTTAATTACATTCTCGTATTTTACATGTTTCCGAATATAAATAAGCGAAATATAAATGGTAAAAGGGACTCTTACTCACCCCAAATCATTGAAAAAGTTGAAGCTGTAGCTGGACGCTTAGAAATACTGGATGCCTGTAAGATAAACGTACAGTATTTTCAATGTTTGTTCAAATTTTTTAAGACAAGAGCCTATTTGCTAACACAATTGTAAATATCTTAACAAGCTTTAATGCTACTGTGAAACTCTGGTCAAGTTCATAATCATTTATTAACCATTATCATTAGCACTGTAATAAGACACTGATCGTTGCAAAATAAATTTATTTATTTTTAAAATTAGAGTATAAATCTAACAATATTATATATTGTAGAAAATAAAATCTTTTTATAGCTCTTATGATAATTATATTGAAAAAACTATTATAAAATCAGAAAATGTTATAACTTACATAAAATGAATGTTAAGTAAACTTGATTACATCTATGTGGACGTTAGTGAGTTGATTATATAATGATTGTTTGTCAGATATTATATATGAATTATATAAGACATGCCTTACATATATAACTTTACCTTTACCTATAATGCCTTACATACATACCTTATACATAATCATAAATTAATCAAAAGCAATGGTATATTATACTAATAAGACTTGATTTTTTAATTCAATTTCATTCGGATTTAGCCTATGTTGTTGAGTTAATGCTATTGAGTTTATTTTACATTTAGAAACAGTCATAAACTTAAAAAATATATGATAGATTATCATTACGCCAAATAAATAATAGTTTTAAAAAAAAATTTAAAAATCACTTTTTTTGTACGTAGCGGAACTAAAAAGTAGAAAATATTTTCTATAGGTTCAAAAATCAAGAATAGAGTGATTAAGAAGAAAAAAATCATTTTTTCGGAAAAAAGTGTAGAGTGCTAGATTTTTGTTGACAGATAGATATTGTTAAAAGTTAAGTCATAAAATTTCTTAAAAAGCACCCAACGCTTTTTGAGGATAAAATGATTTTTTTCTAATCAATTTATTTTATTTTATTTTTTTAACTATTATATATTATCTACTTTTTAGTTTAGTTGGCTGGTTTTTAGTTTTATAAACTATTATTTATTAATATTACGGAATGTTACCTGCGCTTCCACCTTAATCAAGATCAAGATAATTGGGAAAGCTTTATTAAATTATTGTACTGTCATCAGTGCTTGATAATTATGCGATGTTTCAATTCAATTTAGCTTCCGTATGTTTATGGCCGCAAAACGCGAAATAAAGTCGATGAACTTGAAATTTTGTGTTTCCAGACTATTTTTATTTAATCCCTCTTAAAATTAATTAGCTAGTATGTTAGTAATTCCAAATTTCTAACTATAAAATTTTAATTCTTTATTTTATTTCGTTAAAAGGGTAATATTAGTTCAAAAAACTTAATAGTGATATTTCTTCAAATTTAGATAGCTTATATTAAAACATTTTTTCAGGATATTATAATCTACAAGGACACGTTTTTCATTTCTCATGACGGGATATGACACAGCCTCCTCAATTATGTGTTTCATTACGAACCGGAGATATAATCTCTATGTATGCTTAGATCTTTAATACTACGCAATGGATTTTGATGTTTTTTTTAATGTATAGAGTGATTCAAGAGGAAGATTTTTATGTATAATATCCATGCAGAATATATTAGAGTAAGGGGTTGAAAGGGATGTGCTTCAAAAACTTAAAAGTTGTCCATCGATTAAGCTCAAATTAACAAGATATACAAGTAGCTTCAAGGATTGTTTTATCTATTTTTAACCTTCGGGGATGAAAAGGTGGAGCGAGAATTTGGGGATGAATAATCAAATATTTTCAAATATACCCAAGTGGGGTATCGAATAAAAGAGCATGACGTGAACATTACAGAACTTGCAACCCCTACGCAAGAGGATATGGGGGGATCGCTGTGAACTACCAGTAAAGCGGGTACTTCACAGCTTGTAATAAATAATTTGTATTTCGATGACCGTGGCCGTGTGTGCGTATACACAAAGATAGATTTAACTTCACACATGAGTAATATATCTTGTTATAAAATAGTGCCTATCTTTAAGTCAATTATATTACATGTCAATTGTGTGTGTAATAAAAAGTGGGAGTGGTACTAAATACTTACATATAAAAAAAATTATTTATCCAAATGGTTAACGACTAACCTTTTATTATTTATTTACAATCAACTAACGTACTTCGTTAAAAAATCATAATTACTTATTGTAAAAAAATTTATTTCCCATATAATATTTGTAATATTATCTATAAAGGAAATCGTGTACTTAATAAAATTTTATACAAATATTACAAAAGGCATTAATGTTAATATTATTTATTGTAAATTTTAAAGGGAATATATTTATAACGTATATAATATATTTATAAAATGAAATCGATAAATAGATCATTTATAAGCACTAGAACTAGGCAAAATTGAAATCAAAGGGTTCATTAAAAAAAAAAAAAAAAGAAAAAAACTTTATAAATTCGAAGATCAATTCATATTTTACGTCATTAATTTTATCAGAAACTGAAGTAAGATTTTACCAATTTTAAAAAAAAAAGTTTTTTGGAAATATGTTCCCTATCGCACGTTATCGTTCTGATTTGTTTGCTGGTTGGTAGGTAAAACCAAAAAAAGTGCAACAAAAAAAAAACGACACCAAAAATCGGCGTGAAGGTTACCTAGGAAACTGAAACTTCTTCAATCGATTCAGTTTGCCGTGAATTTTGAGAAAATGTAAAAGTATTTTTATAACTGTCAATTTGTATTTTTTGTCAATATTTTATGTTTTATCATTTAAAAAATTGAGATGTGAAAGTTATAAGAAGTTAAAGAAAACAGAGATAATTTAAAGTAAATATGCAATTTTTATGTTATGTCATAATAAATATCCTAATCAAACTAGACGTAATGTACTCATATATTGGTTGGCTTCTAAATCAGAAATATGTCTTTTTGAAACTAATACTACAATTAATTCATATCTACAAGTAAAAACTAAAAGTAGCTATAAAATTAAATTCTTTAAATTCTTTGAATCAATCAAGTATTTAACTTTTAAAATGAATACCTTAAATTTTCAGAAAAATATATTGTAAATAAAAAGAGTTAGCGCTTCATTTATAATGTACGAAAGCAATATAGTTCTTACCGGGTGTGTCACGACACGTTTTGATCTTTTTTTATATTAAAGCCGGTTTTAAGAGATCTAAGCCCACATTATAAATAGACCATCTACATAACCCAATAATGAAATAAAAATAATTGTATACTTTAAGAAAATAAAGTTGTCAAGAATATCAATAATGTTTATAAAGTCATGGTAATTAATTTATGTTTTATCGTCAAACATCGTCAATTGATTTGTTTTTTAAATCCCGATTAAAAAAAGGGATGTTAGTCTAACTTGCCTGTTTATTTGTGTATCTGTATGCATGGGTGTGGCATCATGGATCCTAAACAGATGAACCACTTTTGATATTTTTTGTTTGTTTAAAAGGAAATTTGATTGAGAACGTTCTAAGCTGTGTTTCCAGTGAAAGTTTAGAGTTTCTTACTCAAAACAACTAGGAAATAGGTGATGATCTTCAAACGGCTGAGTAGATTTTTTTTAAAACATAGTTAAGAACGATACGATCAAATAACCTTCTAAAAAAAGTCAAAATGGGTTCATTCGTTAAGAAGCAACTATACCACAAATGAATCGATTATACCTGATTTTATGCCGAGGTTTTTGAGTAGATTTTTTTTGAAACATAGCTAAGAACAATACGATCAAATTACCTTCTCAAAAAAAGTCAAAATGGGTTCATTCGTTAAGAAACAACGATGCCACAAATGAATCGATTATATCTGATTTTATGTCGGGGGTTTCTTTAAATTTTTTTATTTAATATTATTAAGGAAAGGAATGTAATAATACGAAATGGAAGAGCTAATTAAAAATTAAAATTGTGTTTCAGTTCATCACAAAAGTTAAATATGTTTAAAAGTTTATATTTTTATGTTAAATGCATCCAACACGATGGATTCTATGTTTTTAAGTAATAAATAAATTTATATGCTTTATCAGAACTTATATCAAATACATGAATTCACATAATTTATGTTTAACCTTTATCTTAATAGATACAGAATAGCTTTTTAATGAAACATCTTCATGTTTTAAATTGATAATAATATAAAAGTATTGTTTATATTTTCAGAAACATAAGACAAAGTGGAAATTTAGAAATCCTGTGGCATACGTTAGCAGATATAAAATAGATCTTTTAACTCTAAAAATTTTTCATCATTTCCTAGTGTATTATTTTTTATATTTCTTACTGCTTTGAGCTCAATTATATAAATAGATAGTACTTTGTTTTTCTTATAACAATGACATGCTTAAATAAAATAGTCCTTTCTAGCCCCCGAACTAAAAAAAGGGGTGCTATAGCTTTGACCGCTTAGTGTGTGTCTCTGTCTGTCTATGACATCGTATTGCCTAAACGGATGAACCGATTTCGTTTTTTTTTTTTTTTTTTTTTTTTGTTTCGTTTGAAACGTTTTTTAATGGTTTTTACCTATGTTTCAAGCGCGAATTTAGGATTCTGTACCCGAAAAAACTAAAAAATTGGCGATGATCACTAAAATCGGCATGTTTTAAATGCGAGTTTAGAATCCCGTACCTGTAATATTTGTCTGAGGTTTTTTAAATTTTGTAAATTTCACTTGTTTCCTCTAACACATAATACATATGCCATTTACCTAACAGATTAAAAAAAATAAATTTTATCGTTATATTTATATATGCGGCGTTCAAATCAGAGTCTCGATTCATTTTTTTCACTTGGATGCATTATGTGCTCTTATCTGCCTAGAAGTGCGTGCATGAATTAAAATATGTAGGGTCTCTCTAAACTTATACAAACAAATTTCATGCGTTAATAAATAAGCATTTTCTAGCGTCTTCCTCGTAGTCTAATAATAACTCGGGAAATTATGTCCCGATGACGTCTTTATTTACTGTTTTGTTTTTCTTAAAATAATGTAAGAAGAAAATTTCCAGTAATTTTAAATTAAAAAACTTAAAATAATTTTCTTCAACAAATTAAAATTCTTATAATGCATTAGTAACAATTACAAGTACTTTTAAATGTAATAACATTGCCTACTTCAGAATATATTTTTTTTAAATATCTGATATTATTTACAAAATTATGTAAATTATTATAAAACAATCTCGACTTTGGGTTGGTTTATGTTATTTTATTTTATTTTTTTCAACAATTTATACATAAGGTATGCATCTAATTTATGTGTACACACACAAATATTTTATTTAAATTTATTTAAATGTTCGTATTTTTTTTATTTTACGGACATAAAAAACAGTATAAAAACAAGAAAATGATTTTTTATTATAAAATATATCGTAAAATTGTTAAGGATGTTCGATTAGCTCAATAAATTCAAATGCTTAAACAACAGTTGACATAAAACGGTAGCTTATTAAAAAGCAAAAAAAAAAAAGTAGCGATCGTGGACCCCCGTTAGGAACGAAGTTCCTTACCAAACTGTTAACAGAACAAAAACAATTCATGTAAATGTCAAATAAATAAATATGGGTAATATGTTTTTGATTGCTCTCCTAAATAAATATATAAACTAATTAGATTAATAAATAATTAACGTTTATAAATCGATGTGCGTTTGAGAGCTAACATAATCGTAATGGATTATTTGGTTAATGTCAAGTAGACAGTGTTCCCAGGTGCACATAAATATAGTACCCGAATGTTCATAACTAGTTTTGGATGTAAATAATAAAAAAATGTAGAATTCTTGTTTTGTAATAAATAAAAATAATATAGAGTAGGTGAATATAACGTGGTTGCCATGGATATGGCACGCACACACATACAAAGCATATCTTACATCGTTCCAAAAAGAGATTCGATTGCTTTTCGTTCCTGTAACAATTAGTACAGTCAATCTGGCATTTTGACTGGAAAAAATTTCAATGGTGGATCTGAGGTTATAGTGCGTTAGGGGGGCATGTAAATAACTTTTAAGAAAATTTTTCGTTCCGCTGTTTTTGAGAAAATCCAAAAAAATTTTGGAATACGTTTTTCTCGGAATCTATTGGTTTTTGGAAAGGGAAAAGTTATTCAAATAAAAAATGTAGAGGACATTGTCAGCTTGTCATTGGAGCAACGTCATACGAGTTAAATTACAAAAAGTAGGTGGCGCTTAGATTCACCATTGAAGTTTTTTCCAGGTCCGGCCTTTTTTTCGTCTAGATTGACTGTATCAAGTAAATAATTTGTTTGTCAATGATAGTAACATTTTATTCCACACCACTTACAAAATACAACAACTAAAAAATTCAAGTTGACTTATATTTTAAAACCATCCTATATGCCAATGAGAATAATTATTTAAATCACGTCTTTAGTAGATTTTTTTGTACAAAAAAAAAAACCAACATTTATAAATAAAAACATTTAATTTTAACATGGTTTTTTTATTCATCGTTTTTATATGGATATTTCATAATCACTGTCCTTATTTTATATAAAAAAGAAAAGAAGATAATTAATTGAAAGCCTGCTTACAGTCAATGTTTAACTAATTCAGTTAAAACATACCGAGGATGTGTTTGAACATCAATGAAAATAGAAAAATGAACATCGTAAAGTTTCATATGTAAAATGAAAAAATGACAAAAAATGTCTGTTTATCCAACAAATTATTAACCTGAAAATCGTAAAAAATAAATAAATTTGTGCACATTAATGTCAATGGTGTGGTCGATTCAGTATCTCTTTTAAGAAAAGTTTTCTTAATTTAAATAGAAGAAGTAAATGATTAAAGGAAAATCCTTCAAAAAGGAATTAAATAAAATTTTATCATACAATTTTAACATTTGATCGTAATTATAAGAAAAAAATATAAACAAGTCCGGGGTAGGGTCTGATGTGACCTTTGAAGTCCACTCGAATAACTTACCAGCATAATAAATAGGTATTAAAAAATAATAATAACCCAGCACGACTCCAATGACATGAAATTCTTTTCGGATCATACTGCCGTTAAAACGCTTCGATCGATACCTAAACGAAGTCGATACCATTTTTTGTTCGTGCGATATCAACGACGAAAAAAATGAAAAATGACCACGGGCGTACACACACACACACACACACACATACACAATCACCCATAATTCTTCCCCAAATTGGTGTTAATGCCTTGTCTTAACCATGAAACGTAAATATATATTGAAAATTTCCAATTCGACAATCGGACGTTTGACATTAACTTCCTATACCGGGAAGAAAATTAAAACATAAAAAAAATGAAAAGTTTGACCCAAATTAATTGGTTTCAAAAAAAAAGTTCATTTGGATCACATTAATTTTGTGTGTATTATGAATGACGTCATCAAAATCCAAAAAATTGAATTTTGCTCTATCAAATTATGACGTTATCAAAATTCAAAAAATTGAACTTCTCTATCGCTTCCAAATTATATCCAATTTTAATAAACTAAGCATGGCGAAATGATACTAAATTTGGGTCATACTTTTCAAATTTTTGGTTACATTTGACCTGCCTCGAAACGTTTTGAAGAAGGTGAAGTCCAGGTACCGTTATGTGGCACAAAGGTGAATATTAGCTAAAATATAACATCAGTAGCAACTGAAAAAGAATATGAAAGAAGGTAATATATAGAACATACAAAATTTATAAGTGAGGGTTGTAGAAATAAATTTATAATATACTCATGTAAGTCGTTATAGAATATTCTCACGTCTGTCTTTTGAATTGTTAACCTTCAACATGTAAGTCAAGTTCACCGTTCAAATAATTAGCGTCAAGAAGATATCATAAAGAGCTGAATTATTGTTATGACATACAATGAACGATATTTGAATGATAGGCACAGAAGGTTAAAGAAATTATGTTTCTTGAAAAATATATAATTGAATTAATTTTTTTACAGTTAAAAGCGTACAAGTGTGAAATAAAATGGAATAATTGTCATCTGTCATAATTTTCATATTCCATATAACGTGTAGCTCTAGGCTAAAATCAGTTTTTAAAACTTGTTAGTAAATAATAAATTATTTAAGTGTCTAGTTTAAACAGTAAATAGATATACATAATTAGATTTAAAAGAACACGGTCCAGATAAAAAGTTCTAAGAAGGGTCCAACCAAATAAATAGTAAATTTTAAAAATTTGTATCTTTGAGAGGTAAAACCAAAAGAAGTGAAACTACAAAAAAACGACACCAAAAACCGACCATTTTTACCAAGATCACCTAGGAAAAAATTAAAAGTTTTTTAAGCGATTCATCTTTCCATTAAGTTTGAGAATATGCAAAAATATTTTTATAATTTGTCAATTTGTATTTTTTATCAAAATCTTATATTTTTTATGTATAAAATTGTGTAAGCTATCAGTCAGTTATCAGTTAAATTTTCAGAAAAATATCTTGTAGATAAAATTTAAGCGCTGCATTTATAATGCATGAAGATAAGATTGGAACATAGTTCCAACCGGGTGTCCAACGACACCACTCGTTCTTTTTCATTTTTTTGAACATTATTGCTGTAAGTTACTATGCTTTTTTGAAAATGGATCTGAAATTATTTTTGTCACAGATAATTGGATATGTTAGGGAATTTTTTAAGCCCATAACTATTGTTCTTGTGTTTCAACTACATTGAAATCTGAGTAACCGGCATTTATGTTTTACTTTTTTATTTTACCTTATAGTTTACATTACACTACGCCTTGGCTCAGCTGCTGCAAAAGTAATATAATAATGAAGGCAATAAATTAGGGGTTTATTACGATTGCATCGGTTGAGCGATCAAAATCTTTCCTGTATTTGAATAGTTTAGTTGCATAACTTTGTCTTTTTTTTTTATTAGGCCATTGTGTATTGTGCCCCTAGGTTTTACGTGAATATCTTCGTCTGCAAACCTTGAAATGCCTTCAATTGCCTGGAATTCTATACCACGTCAACCTTTCTTTAGTCGGTAGGATTTTCTGTCTCGTATCTGAGCTGGTCCCATATAACAAAAAACTTGCTTTGGCCTGAAAAAATTAAAAATAAAAAATCAATTGAAAAAGTGAATCTTTTCCAGTCATTGTCAAAAATATTATTTATTAAGCAGATAGAAAACGTACGCCAATATTAGTTTGAACAACCAGTAGGAGCTTTTATAATATTTTTAATACAAAATTTTTATGAAAGCAACTTTGAAAAGATTTTACTTTAGATTATACATTCGGTAAGTATTTTCAATGTTTTATTCAATACTACATTGTTTTACTTAGTAATTTCCTGCAAAATGCATATAATGGAATGGGTTTTTAAGCTTTCTAATTTCTTACCTTATTTTTTTACTTTTTATTAAACACTTTTATTATAAAAAAATAAAAAAATAAAATTATGTTCCATTAATAGCCATTAAAATATTATTACTATAAAACTATAATTGTTGAAAGTTAATTAATTTATAACAGTGGGAGATGGAATATTTTATGATATCGTTCCTTTAATTTTATGATGTCCAAAATTATTCAAATATTTTAATGTACCTCAGATTTATTGTAATACGGATACCTCGAAAGTATAAATTAGTCTCTTTGATTAATATTTAATGTAAAGAAATCTCAAAAACCTTCTTTCTTTTTTGGAAAATGACGGGAAAAAATTTTTAGAGCCTGGATTTTACTATGGAACAGTCATGCATCCTACAAATTTGCACAAAATTGTACTTTATAGTTCTACTTTTTTTGGAAAAAGACGTGGAAAGAATTTTTAGAACCAGGATTTTACTGTGGAACAGTCATGCAGCCTAAGACATTGCACAAAATTGTACCTTATAGTTTAAGTATAACATTATGCCGTATCGCGAAAAAGTAACTCTTGATAGTTTTTGGAATTGAAGGCTTAAATTTCATGAAATGTTCGTGTGTTTTGGTCCTGAGTAGTGTTCAAACATTTTTTCTTTCAGGTGTAGAGATTTCTTTAAATTTATCTGAAAGAAATATGTTGAATAACAAGGGAAATTTACAAAATTTTAAAAACCCTCGACAAATTTTTCGGCTACGAAACCCTAAACTCACATTTGAAACACTCTCCATTAAATTATCTTTTAAACAAAACCAAAAAAATCAAAATCAGTTCATCCGTTTAGACGCTACGATGTCACAAACAACACACACACACACACACACACACACACACACACACACACACACACACACACACACACACACACACACACACACACAAATAGCGGTCAAACTTATAACACCCCTTTTTTAAGTTCAGTGGTTAAAAATTAATTTTTGTTCATTGTGTGATAGTTTCCAGAAATCTTATTCCTTCGATTAATATACCTGTAGAACATATTTAAGAAGATTGTGTAAAAATGTGAATCCCTTCGGTCGAGCCGTTTCGGAAAAATCTTGCTCACCAACTTTAAAAATGCTGTTAGAAGTTTCAAAAGACGTTTACACTCAGCTAAATTTTTTTTTCTTGATGTTAATATCTTCGTAAATATTTCTGGATCAACTTGAAATTTTCAGAGACTATACTTAAACTAGCGGCCCCGACGGACGTTGTCCCGTAAAAACGTAACTCCAATTCATGAATACCTATACTACGTTTAGCCTGTCCGCTAAACCCATCCCGCTAAACCCCAATTTAACTCCTATTTATTGGACTGGCCTGACCTTCGACCTTTGGCCTGACCTTTGATAGTAGAGCTCGCTGCGCTCGCATATGGCTCTAATAAATGCCTATTGACAATACCTGAATACTATTAAAAATACATAGTACACATAGTATACATAATGTGATATGATTTATATGCGCTCCCACCATTTAATGAAATTTCATTTTTTTGGTACGGAGCCCTCAAAAACAGTTGTACTGGACCAAATTGTAAATCTAAACCATCCTCGAATCCCCTTGAACTCACACAAAAAATTTCATCAAAATCGGTCCAGCCGTCTAGGAGGAGTTCAGTCACATACACACGAACACAAGAAATATATATATTAAGATATAAGTACATTCCGAGGTTGCAAAAAAATCGAATCTTTGAAAATTCTAACTGGATATATCTAATCCGTTAATTTAAAGCTCTGTTGATAATGTGGAAGTTTATCTTTTTGCTGAACGTTCTTTTTTCGTGTTTATTGGTGAACCCGAACTTGAATATATGATATTGGAAGTATATTCATGTATTATAATATAATATTTGTCATAAAATATACATACATTTATGACGATAGATATTTTAATATATAAAATAATAATATTAAAATTAGTATATGGCTTATTATTAATTACTATATGTCCAATTAAAGTATGATTTGTGTAATTTTATATCAAAATGTCGGGATTGTGCGTTTTATACAAACAGATAATAACATGTCAGCTTCTATTTTAACTGTTAAAAGGGTTCGAAAATATTTACATGCGGACATTCTTTAGAATGAAATTTATTGTTTTATTTACACAAAGCTACTTGCACCGTTTTTGGAAAGATTAGTATGTCAGGATTATATTAATTCGACCAGCAAGTGTTCATATGACAATAAGTTTAATGGGGATGCATATTTGACAAATATTTATCGATAACATGTGAATTGCATGCTTCTTACTGAGTTAAAATTTGAATAATTATGTTTTTAAATCAACCTTGCATAAAATCAATCTTTATGGGGAATATACCAAATAGTGATATTTGGATACTGTGCAATAAATGGTAAAACACTTTCATTTCAAGTAGAAATGAATTAAGAATACCGCGCAAAAATGCCTACAGCCTACATTAGTTTCACACCCTATATATTTTTAAGACTATGGGATTAGTTATTTCTTTCTGTACAATTTTCCGTCCAATTAAAAAAAATTGTATTTCAGTGCGACAAATAAAAATTGTTAAAATTTATGTATAGTAAAAATCTTAAATAGCTTCCGTGTTATTACTTGATTTTTCATTTGTCAGGCTGTAAGTTCGTTGCAATCCTATGTATTATAAATGCGAAAGTGAGTTTGTTTGTTTGTTTGTAGAGCTTTCGCATAAAAACTACTGAATGAATTTGAATGAAACTTTACAATAATATAGTACACATATTAGAATAGCTAACTAATATGTGTCCTATATTATAATTTATAAATATATATTTTAAAAAATATTTTCTCAAAAATTAAAATGAAACAGTGTCATTGCACTGTGTGCCATCTATGAATATTATTTTAAAGCATCAATTAAAGATTTCTGTAAAATTGGTGAACGAGATACAATTTAAGGCCATCTGTCCAACCAAGATGGACAATCTCGTATGCTCGTATTATGACTATTTTACATTTTTTTAAATGGAAACTATACATATACTATTATCTGTGTAATACATTTCCTATCCCTATTTTGAGTGTTATGCAAGGGAGATTTTTTAGAAAAAGATAGTTATAGGGTGGTGGTCTTCTATTTAAAAACATAGCGATGCCTGCGGGAATCAAGCTAGTAATAATACATAAATGACATGTGTATATATTATTTATATCCATGACATGCATTTATATATTTAACTAATAGTCAATAAATTAATATAAATTGAAATAATTTCAACTAGTTTTCACATTAAAATGATAAAATATTTATATAGCAGTGTCAGATGAAATTGTAATTAACCCTTATTTGTGAAAAAAACTGTGATTTTTTATTAAAATTAAAAATTTATTTGTCTGTAATGGATTTTTGTATGTATATATGAATGTATTTCTATGTATTTATATATGAATGTGTGTATGTATTTATGTTTGTACTAGCCACCCGCTTCGCTGAGTTTTAAAGTAAAGACTGGCCAAGATCACCGCGCTATAGCCTTCACCTCCCTTGCTCTCACTTATCTTCCTTCCATAACTTCCATAATAATATGTAGTTTTAAATTTTTTTAAATAAAATAGTCATAATTCATTGAATATCTTTGAAAAGCTGGCCATGAATTTTTTACATTTACTATTTTTCAATGTCAGATTAAATTTAATAAAAATAAAAATATATCTTTATAAATTATAGCTCATGTATTATTCTGATGTATGAGCTATATTATTGTTAAGTTTCATTCAAATCTATTCATTAGTTTTTGCGTGAAAGCGTAACCAACAAACAAACAAGCTAACAATTAAACAAACATACTTACTTTCACATTTTTAATATACAGGGATATTTGTTGGAAAATCTTATTACTTCGTATCTTGCAAAATCTCGATGAATTTCTACAGTTAAGGCATCGTTATATTCGTCTTAAAAACCCCAATGTCCTTAGATAGGTATTCCGAAAAAAAAAACAAATTGGCAAAAAATTAAACCTATCGAGTAATATCTCAAAATAAAGGAAATTAAAGGATATAAAAAAACTGTATATTACTTATTTGTTATGTTTAAATATAATTAGGAATAAGAAATTGGTTTAAAAAGTATAATAAGAGAGTGTTTACTAATAGCTTATTAAAAATAGTTTCGTGGTTATTGAATTATGTTTGAAAGTGAAAATAGAGCAGAGAAATAATTTAAAAATTCAATTCATTTTGACTAATTTCACTATATTTCTATCAAAAGTATTTTTAATTTAGGGAGTATGACTTATATTCATCTAATAAAAGTACTGGCTAAAAAATTTCGGAAGTAAATATTTTTGTGCTTACAAGTTTACTCTCGTGATGAGAGAATTTCTCTTAATTTTGAAGCGCTTTAAAAAAAAATTTCTTTTAAACTGTAGAAGGTTGAATTCCATAATTGATTAAATGGAATTATTCAAATTTTCAACCAATGAAAATAGATAAAATTATATGAAGGTAAAAAAAGTTTCAACCACATATATTATTTGAAAAATAAAAAAATTTATGTTTTAAATCTTATGAGATAATACTTATAACGCGAATGCTGACGGGTTCGTATAATATTCACTTTTTATTAAACATAAATTATTAAAAACTCTTTTTGTAATTACAATAATATATATATTATTTTTTAGTATCGATAAATAATCATAAATACAGTTAGGAAACTTAGTACGTTCTCGTTCGTATATCCAATAAGTAACTGAATGCTTTAAATAAACATATTTTTGTTAATGATAATGAAAACGAAAAATTAATTTTTTGTGTAGAATTAACTAATTTTGTGCATGATTATTAATTATTTATTATTCATTACTATGTATAAACTAAAATTACATGTGCGAAAATACATCATCATCTCTGTTTATATAACTCTCATTTTATGCTACTTTTGGTTTTTTTAAAAATAAATAATCAGGATATCACTATATTCGAATTTATGAACATAAAACAAACCATGTAGCTTTTAGAGTTTATACAAATTGGCAAATACAGTGTAGATGGTATATCGTTTGAAAGAAGTATTTTCAATAAATTGGGAATTCCTATCGGGAACTATTTGTGACTGCTACATTATTTTGCTAGAAATACCGCAGACCCCACTTTTTCTTACAAAATGGCAACCAGAAAAAAACGTTTAACATACGAAAAAAATTTTTCGGTATGTTTTAAGAATAAAAAGTGGGAAAGTAATTGAATTTTTTTACAAAAAAACAAAATTCGAGGGCTTAATAGAAGTCAGTTTAAATTTTCGATTAATATTATACAAATTTCACCGCAATGATTATTTCAGAAGACACACCATTTTAAATTCCAAAGTGTCAATTTTGCTTGAAAAGTGAATTTCTTGGTCCAAAAAGCTTTTACGGGAACTTTAGATTGTTCAAAGAGGCAAGGGTAATAAAAGGCGGCAAAGGTGATAAAAAAAGCGGCAAGAGTGATAAAAAATTTTTAAGCAATACTTAGTTTCCAAAACTAGAAAGTACAAGATTTCAAAATATCTATTGCGGTTACAAATTCGATAATTATTTGCAGACATTTTAATAAAACTTTCGATGAGTGATTTATATGAGATGATGATCGTATTTAAAAAGAAAAAATTTTTAGAATCTCCACAACCGTGCTGTTATAAAAATAATAGAAAAACTCTCCAAATTGTAAACGATAGTTAAAAAAACGGTACAAAATTTTTCGCAAGGTACAAATTTTGAATTTTTTCAAAATAAAAAATATTTTTGTATTTTTGGTCGGTTTTAAGCAAAAATGTACTCTTGTAATTTTTGCTCTAGACGCTTGCTTAGTTTTCGAATTAAAAATTCTTGAAAAACTAAACATGCAATATTCGATTTCAAGAAAATTTGTAATTTTTCAATCTCTGAAGGAATTTCGCAGCTCCTGCACTACCAATTTTTATTTATAATTTTTGCAATCACTTTCAAAATTCAAAGTAGGTACACTTTTGCCGTCAGTCCTCATGACTGCCTCCGATTTAATTTTTTTATGGAAATAATAGTGATACAATACGTGACAATTTTTATACTTACATGTGTTTCGAAAACAACTTGTTCATCATAGTATATGTACCTATTTCATATCGTTTTTAATATACAAATTTTTCTATATAATAATTACGTAATGGATAAAATCTTTATCACATTATGTAGTTACGAACGTAGAGGTACTGTTATAATGGTAATTCTTTTGTTTATGATTATTATTTGTATTTTTTTGTTGTACATAAACATTGTTTCATATAGTTTTTGTTTCTATGGAATTTGTAATATACACGGTGGTTTACTTTAATCGATAATGTTAATAGGACCCAAAAAACAAAGAAAACGTATCAAGATCAATAGGTGTCGTGGGACACCAAGTAGGAACTATAATCTTTTCGTACCTTGTTACATTATAGATGTAGTTGTTACTTTTTTTTTATTTACAAGATATTTTTCTGAAAATCAAAGGTTTTAATTTTAGAAGTCATATACTTGTTTGATTCTTTTAAGAATTTAATTTTATAGCTACTTTTTCTTTTTACTGTATGAAATAATTGTACGTTTAAAAAAAACATACTTCAGATTTAGTAATCAACCCAATGTGTGAGTAGGGGGAGACCGGGGGAGACCGGGTACAAAAGTAATATTTTGTACTTTCACCTTAGTTTCTGTTTAGGTATTAGTATTTTAATGAAATAATTATATCCATATATAAATTCCGTGCATGCTCTTCACAATAGTATCTCATTATAATTGTATGTTTTGTATGAATCACATAGACTTAAAATTCGTAAGTTGTTACTTTCAACCACGTTGGCGGGTCGAAAGTAACACATTTGAAGGTCAAAAGTTACACGAAAGTTAAAGGACAAAGGGTTTTGAAATAAATATGCTATGATATAATAAATCCACAAATGACTTATTAGAAAAGTTTGTATGAACAAGAAAAATAAACATTTACATTCCAAAATTGCATTTCATTTTTTCAAAATTCATGGCAACCTGAATTGATTGAAAAAGTTTTAATATCGTGCGAGAAGGAACATAGTTCCAAAATCCATTTAAATGAATGTATCCATCAAAATCCATTTAGATGAATATTTCTTGAAGAATCGCTTTGAAAAAAAAGAAGCTTTTTCTCGCAGGATTTCAAGATATATCTTAAAACAATCCCAAAATATCTTAAAACAATTCAAAATAAATTTTGGGGATTTTCTTGATTTTTTATAATTCTTTCCTGCTTAAAAAATTTACAAACGATCGGAAAATTGTTTCCGATTTGAATAAAAAACATTTTTTTTAAGTACTTATTTCAACCCAAAAAATATAAAAATTGGATTCCTTTAACGATTAGTTTTTGAAATATCGTCTGATATCTTATGGGCTGGGTGTCATAAACAAACACCCATTTTGGTGTTTTTGTTTATAATTAGGACTAACAGAAATCCTCGCGCCTTTGACGATTAAATCCATGTTTTTGATTTGAGAGGCTTTTTCAGGATTTTAATCAAACTCCAGAACAAGAAATTTCCTCAACATTTTCTTCCATTACAAAAATTGCAAACAATTGTGGAAAAATTATTGACTCCGATTTGGATTAAAACGAAAATACTAGAATAATTTTGACCCAAAATATAAAGAAATTAGAAATTGACAATTAGGAGATTATAATTTTTGATATATTATTGAAAAAAAATATTAAAAAAATGTATAACAAATATTAAAAAAAAAAAAAAACCAAAAGATCCAGGGACAAAAGATGGAAAGAAAATTATTTATTACTCATTTCTGTTCACGAAAAGTCTATGTTGCTCCCTCAAAAAATTGTCTACCACATACTTGAATCAACAATAGTGTAGACAAAAAATGAAAAAGAAATCATTCTTTCATATTTCCCATGTATTAAAAAAATATGATAAAATTCTACTTTAAATTTCCTCTTTTTAAGTTGCACCCTATATTTGCAGTGATTTAAATAATGGATATAAAAATATTTGTGTATTTTTTAATATACATAATATTACATTATATGGATATATTATATACCTTTATGAATAGAGTGCCTGTTGGTTGTACCAATGTTTTGTGAACATTAATTTATTATACAGCATATTTTTAAAAACAGCCTTTTCAATTTCAAAACAAAAGCAAATATAATATATCTATAATATTAGTCTTAATATTATGTATATTATTATTATTTTTACTATTATACTGTTTCAAAAAATATGTGTCTTATTGACAAGAAAATTCCAGAAAATATGTAAAATATATTTCAACTGTTGCTTTCCTGATTATTATTTTGAATGTTTTGTGTTGAAGCCTGTTCGAGCATAAGATTAACACTTATCCACTCTAATAATTGTTTTGGTTAATTATGTTGTTTTGAAGAAGTGGTAATTGAAATGGTTTATATACCCAATAAAGCCTCATCAATATAAATTAGTGCCTTGAGTACCAACAACTTAAACAAGCAAGAAAGTTAGATAGATAGATTTTGTCATTATAAATAATACCCATTCATATAGTTTTATGAAACCGATTCCATGAAAATTAGTTATTATTAGTGGAGAGTATTTAGAATTTTACCTCGGAATCCAGGGATACACTGCCTTGTTAAAGGATAACATTAAAAAGTTTAAAAAAAATTGTGCGATTTTGTTCAGGGTGGGGGGGGCACCCTTTTTCGGGGGTGGAAAAAATTATGCTGAAAATGACAATGGGAATCGATTTAGGAATAATCTAAGCAAAAAATGTTATGGAAACATATTTCGAAAAGTCAACACTGTCCAAGCTATTGGCGATTGAAATTCGGAGTATTTAACGCCAGTAACTGAAAAATTTGACGAATTTCAATTGCCCATAGCTCGGAGAGTATTGACTTTTCGAAATATACTTCAATGACTTTTTTTGCTTAGAATTTACCTTTCTATCGATTCCCGTTGTCATATTAACATAAACTTTTCCATCCCCAAGAAGGGGTGGCCCCCCACTCTCTGGACCAGATCGGACAAATTTTTGTTTTTAACTTCTTTGAGTAAGCTTTAAACAATGCCGTCGAACAGTTTTTATTTAAGATTGTCGAGAGCATTTTTCTATACTTTTTAGCAATTTCGTAGAGGGTCATTCCTTTTTTCGAGTTTCATATTTATATTTTCTCAAAAATCACTTAATTAGCCTCGTACGTCCGTAAGCACGATAACTAAAAAAGGAAAGATATACCACACTGAAATTTTTATAGTGTCCTCTGGACGGGAAAATTAAGTTTGAGTTCTTAAATGGGTAATATAGACTGGATCTCGTGTCCACAGGACCAATCTTGCAAACTATTAAAAATAGTGGGCCACCATAATCGTGTTTTTAAAATTTGCCAGAGTTATTAAAATAATGCAAGCACTGGCATGAAGAAACACTTTCTATACTGGATATTTTAACAGCTAACTCTGCCAATTGTTTGTTTTACTCGTTTTTTAAGAAAATTTTAATTCGGAATTGTGTTTTTGTTACTTTATGCCCACGAAATGCCTTCCAAATTCAAGAAACTGTTGTGGTGGGTATTCGATCAGTTTCATACATGGGGAAGTAATTTTTGAAAATAGAAAAATATACTCCTACAAATAAATCACTTATATTTGTTTGTATCTGTCGTTGATTTATGTCTACATATCTACACACGCATATATTTCTTCTTATTTATCGTTGAAGAGAATGCCACAATGCCAATTTAGATAATTGCAGTTTATAGACATAAAATAAAACAATAACTATTTTAAATATATGCATTGAACAAATTGAATAGTAATGTAAATATATGGAAAATAAAACTTTTTATAGTTTGATATGTGGATTATATGATGAATGTCTATGTCATGACCTCAATGCGACCAATAATACAACGTCTGTACCAATAGTCATTAAAATTGTCTGATGCTATTATAAGCACGAGATGCTCATATACAATAATTAATTGATTACACTAAGACGTTTCAATTTTACAATAATAATTTTGTGTTTGCATAAATTTATGTTATTATTATTTTTTTTTAACATAATTATTTTAAAAACCAATGACCTTATGATTGACGATATAAGCGGTGTGAGAATAAGCCAACCAGAGACGAGTCGATACAAGAATCCTGCTATTCGATAAATATTTATAGAAAGACGGGCATGTTCAAGAAATGTGACATAATAGTTCGATATTCATATGTTAAATTTTTCAATTCCTATTGACAGAAAGCACACTATATGGTCGATCATCAGAGTCGATCATAGTGCTCGATGCGGACAAAATTACGTTAAATCTTGCGTACGTTCAGAATATTTAATAATAATAATTAATATTATATTATTATTAATTATTATTAATATTTAATATAATATATAAAATATTTAATAAATTTAACAATAACAGTTTTTGACAGATGAAATCTGCCAATTTAATAATATTTGTTTTTGTTACTGTGTTTATTCTTCTTTCTTTTATCAGCTGATCCAGTGAAAGAATTTAATTCTACTTATTTGTTTTAAACAGCAACAAAAATAGTTTTAAAAAAAATTTTTTTTCAAGATAATAGAATCTTTAGCTATTAAAACTAGATGACAGAAAATTTTCACAAGTCGAGACAATGTGGGAGAGGCAATTCTGGCATCTTGCAAGTCGAATACTCATAAATAAAATATCTCCACGTTTCTCATTCAAACATAGGCTAAAAGGATCAAAATAATTTTTAATTGTAATAATATAACGTAAAAGGCTCAATTTTCGTTTTTGCGTACAGTTTCATATTTTTGAAAGGACAGCTATTACAAAAATGAAATTACGTTCTTTGTTTTAGAATGCTTTGTCTTGTCTCTCTTATTATAAGAAAACAATCGTTGCAGGAAATTTGCAAGAAAGAGGCTGATACTCTTGAAAGGTATCATAAACACACGCAAAAGGGAGTCAAATTATCACCTTCACTTCTTGTAAAAAAGTAATTCTCTTAATTTTTTACACACAAAGGAAGTGTACTATTAAAGCTAGGTTCCTAGATCAACAATCTTTGCCTTAAAGGAAATGAATATTTCTAGTAGGGATTAAAATTTATGAATGCAGAGTAATTACGAAAATAGAATTATATTAAAATCTGTGTTTCCTTAATTATACATTAAAAATATTTTGTTTTGTCTTTCTTTACTTTCAGTAAAAAACAGTTTCATCCCAAAGCTCCCACTCCAAAAAAAAAAAATTCTTTCGCGGTGCATCAATAAAGTTTCAAATACTTTCCAATTCGATACGATTACTATTTGTGGTAAGGAAGTTAGTTTATCCTTTAAAGAAAAACCTATATTAATAAATTTTTTCATTAAATGGTTAATATTTTGGAATTGCAATATTACCTATCGAAAATTGCATATCGGTTTCTAAATCAATTAAGAAGAAGTCTACTAATTTAAAAAATCATAACATATTCAGGACTGACAATTAAACAAACAAGTTTAATTTTTTCCCAAGCTTGCATTTGCTATTCTTGACACAAAAAGCGATTCTAGAGATAGAATTGTCACCATCGTGCAAACTAAGAATTGGCAGATTTAATTTAAATTACAATGGATGTTCAAATCGATGCAAATGTCGGCAGCGTTATTTAAAACATTTTGATAACGAGGGCAAGATATCCAAATCTCTGTAACCCTACACACCAGTCAGTTTTCTTCTTTATTCTTGTTGTGAGTATCAAAAGATTGAATGATCTGTAACAATCCAATTAAAATTCCTATTTAAATTAAAATATAAAATCCCTCTGAGGTTTAAATGATTATTTTATACCATATCTGTTTTGTTTTATATTATATATAAAATTCTCGTTTCGCGGTGTTTGTGGTTAAACTTCTCCGAAACGGCTTGACTGATTCTCATGAAATTTTGTGTGCATATTGGGGAGGTCTGTGAATCAGACGACATCTATTTTTCATCCCCCTGAATGTAGTCCACCCCTAATTTTTTTTAATTTCTAAATAATTTTTTTTTTTATGATACAGCATTAGAAAATACATACAACCCTGAATTTTCAACCCTCTACGATCAATTTCCTTCAATTATGTTTTTTTTCTAAATTCAATTTGATCTTCCGCCTTCGCCGGTCGATAACCGATCAGCTATCAATCTATCAGTTATCCCCGCTAGATGTCTACTGTTGCCCACCTCTCTTCCAGCAAACATCACGGAGTAGGGATGAGAACGAAGTCAGTCTCCTGTATTACTCACTATACAGTTTTCGGTGAGAGATTTTTTTCTATATATATATAGAGAACTGCTATAATTAATAGTAAAAATATGAAGAATTATTTTTGATGTTTAGATAGAAATCAATAATTTTAATTTAAAATATATTCGTTACTTTAATAAACATTAATTTATTATCCTAAAAACATCATACTTTTATTGTTTATAATGCTTTCGATTAAAAGTACATCCCCGAACACTTATAGTAGACAGTTAATTTTATTGAACTTCAAAAATGTCTTCTAGAAATAATATACATGGCAAGACAACCTTTGCCGGGTCAGATATTATCAATATATTATATTGTAATTGTTGAAAATCAACATAGAAATAGAAAACATTTTAAGCAACTGAAGGGATCAATATTTGAATTACTTTCTATCCCTACATTAAGTGAAAAATTCCCTTGGGTATATCATGTTTGGAAAATTCAATGATGAAAGTATTTCCAATAAAAACAACACAATATCCTGTAAATGTTTCATGTAAATAACAATTTTGAAATATAGATGTTTGTTTTTTTGTCGTTTACACAATGAACATTTTGATCGAGGTGAAAAGTTTGGTTTTTGTTTCAAGAAAACTTTTTCTCATGTTAATTTTACATTGTAGTTTTACGTACTTCTCATTTGTTTTGTTTTTTACTTTTACTTCAGCATTTTACAAATACAGCGCTAACATCAGCTCACATGCTGCAGGATATTCTATTCCTGAAAGCAAGAAGTGTAATTTTTGATGAAAGAAACACGTTTGATGTCGAATATTTGAAATTGACTCGCAAAACAGTTGTTTTTGGTGGTAGAAATCATGTAAATTCAAGTTAAATCTGTAGCTATTGGCTCGTTATTTTTCACGGCAATAGATGTTCATTTAAATCTTGTTTAAATGTATAAATAATTAATATCCCAAGCCTTTCTAACCTTTACCTTTACAATATACCCAAAAAATCGATTTTTTTTTTTAAATTTCTAGCCTACTAGCCTTAAGTAAGCAAAAAAATAAAAATAATAATTACTACAGAGCTTGCTGTTTTTGTCAATGTGATTTTGTAGGAAAGCGGTCAAATCACGTGATTGAATTATTAAAGATTATGACACCACACCTGCGATGAAAACGTTTCTAAATTTTATTCAGTTAGTTTATAGACAGATTATTTAACACAAAAATGTTGAAGACAGTTTTTTGTAGTATCGACTATATTTAGCAAATAAAATCTTTTCGACGTTTTTTTATGTCTGCCTTAAATATGAAGAGAAATTTATCGAAAGGATTAAAAGTCCTGAGCACGCTATAAATATTTTAGCTAGACAAGCGGAAATTAGGTGATTTTATATACCAAAATTTTAATCGTAGCCTTAATATTTTATAGCATTACAAACTTGGGACGGAACTTAGTATACCTTGATATATTTCATATATACATGGTATAGTAATAAATAAATTTGCTATATATGAAATATTTCAAATAGTAAAAGAATTTCAAAATTTTTAAAAACTGGCTCACGGTCTATCGTTTTAATACCATTCGATCCTATGTATAACAACAAATTGATAACGCGGCGTTTATAAAAACCATAGTAATTCAAATTGAAATTTGAACAATTCATCGCTCCATATCACACATGAGTTTTGTATGAGTGTGTGTTGTACCTACTTGAAAAAAACAAAACAAAAAATATTTTTATGGTACTTAAGTATGTTGTTGAGCTTATCGCTCTGTATTAATTTGGCGGTTTCGTTTCTTTTGTGTCGTAATTAGATATTTTATATTAAATAAAAAACCAAGAACCAACAAGCTATTTGTTTTTGTGTATTAAAAAACCTTTATAAGCGCGCTGCTTTAGAAAAACCTTATTTTAATGTTGTATATTATGTGGATGTAGAAATAAAGTGTCTCAAAATAACTGTTTCAGTGTTTACAGATTGGGATTGTTTTGGAACTATGTTCTTTATTGCACGATATTTTTTTGCTGGTTGGGAATTAAACCAAAACACTGTAACAGACATAAAAATCGTCATCTTGGCTACCTAGAATACTATAACTTTTTCGATCGATTCAAGTTACCATGAATTTTAAGAAAATGAGAAAATCTTTTTACAATTGTCAATTTGTATTTTTTGTTAAAATTTTATCATTTAAAAAAATTTAGTTGTGAAAGTTATTAGAAGTTAAAGAAAACAGAGATAATTTAAAGTACAATGCAATTTTTATTTTATGTCATAATAAATATCCTGATCAAACCAAACGTAATATACTCTCATATTCTGTTAACTACTAAATTAGTCTTTTTTTAAACAAATATTACAATTTATTCATACAGTAAAAACTAAAAGACATCTGGTGAAAAAGGCACTTTGATCACTCTGCGACTGCGGTAAATGCAATGGGCTACACTACATACAATTCTGGTCTTAACAATATAGAAAACCGAGCAGAACCAAATGGTCCACCTATTAAGATTGCTATCTCTTTAACGAGTGAAGTAAAGGCAAGTTTACCGCCAGGATGCATCCGTAATACCACTGAAAAAGAATTACCCGATATTGATATTTTATCTGATATAAATTTAAGATTAAACAGATTAATATAGTTTTATGTTTTAGAAAAATCATTATTTAAAACAGCAAGCTAAATGTTAATTCTTACCCGTTCATTGTTCACCCGTTCATACGTTCTGCTTAACCGGACAATTCAAACGGTATTTTGGATTTAAAACATAAAAGATGAATAAATTTCCGTCATGAAGGTATTTAAGTAATAACACCGTTAAGTTGAGAACATGGAAAATAATAATTTAACAATAATTATTTTCTATCCCATAGCTTTTTTCTTTTTTTAAATTTATTTGGTATGTTTCGTCTAAAATGTCTAATTAAAATGCACAGTTTTCTTCAATTTCTTTGTTGGATAAGTAAACAAAATTTTTTTGTGATGATGTTAGCTAAAGTGTTTACTTTTAATGAGACATATTGCCATTTAAAACCAACTATATATATATATCCATATAAAATACTACTTGAACATTCATTTCTACTCGGCTCACGGCACTCATATATAAAACACAGAGAGTTTAGAGAGTGTGGTTTTGTAAAATGTTTTACGTTGTACATGAATTATAAGAAAAAAAAATTAATTCTAATATATATGTTTAAAATATTGTTTCTTATAATATTTAATGTATATAAATACTTTTAAATGTAAATCGTAGAAACTTATTTGAATAAAAGATTATACCTACGTTTAAGTACTACAAACGGTAAGATGACAATAAATGAATAAAAAAAAAGTACGTTAAAATACCTTAAATCGTCCAAGTTCTCCCAACAGTAACAAATAAGCGCAGAATCGTCGAGATTTAAACAAGTGCGAGCAACATACAAAACTTATGTCTTAAATTAATAAAATTTATGAAATACATTGTTTATCAAAAGGAAATACAGTTTCAGAACAATGAATTGAAACTTGAAATAAAAATGTATCTTAATTATAATTAATTATTAATCTTAAATATTTAGGTATTCGGAAGCACCAAAAAGCAGGTTAATTTTTATATTCCTCCTAAGTCTTGTTTTATTTATTTATTTTTTTTTTACTTCCACTCATTTCACTATTTTATTTTTCGATGTTTACTGACGTATTTGTTACTGCCATGGGAGCTTGAACTGCCTGAAAGATTGAGGAAACAGGAGGAAGTGACTAAAATTTTAGCTACTACATCGATAGAAGGTGAAATATACATTGTTAAAATCAATTATGTAATTGTATTTTTTGCGTATTTTTGTTTTTGGTCGAAATTTAATCTAAATTTTAATGAGACTTTTTTCCAATTAATTTGAAAGGATAATAATTTTTAACATGGTTGCTTGTGGATATATCAAATCTATTTGATGTGATTGTTTTTGTCATCATTTTCTGCCTTGTATATTCATACTTTCTTCTTCTTTTTTTTTGAAAATACAGCCCAATCTCACTAATCCAGCACTTAAATAGACCGCCACGTCCAATAATCAGGCAGCTTCCGCGCAAGTTCCACAAAACAAAAATTTGTTTATTGAATCTGAAGTACACTAACTATTTTGTCACGAAAAAAGAGTCATTGAAATCGGTTGCCGGTAATTAATGCAAATTTAAGGCTTATATGGTTTTCTCATGGATGCCATTGTCAGAACTGGTCCAAAATGAAATGAGACCGCACGGGAAGCACCAGCTTTCAATGCATCAAAATCGTATCGCCCAATCTAAAGTTCTGAGGTAAATAACATAAAAAAATACAGTCGAATTGAGAACCTTCTCTGTTTTTGTTTCAAGTCGGTAAAAATTAAGATATATCATATTTATTTCTAACAAAAGGAAAAAGTTGTTATTTTCAGTCATAATATTTTGTGAGACATGTTTGATTGCTTAGAGGGTAATCAAATATAATATTCATAATCTTAGAAAGGCTTGGGTCCGGGCCTTCTTAGGAAACCACCTATCCGACCATCGTACGAAACCTCACTCAATGGTCATAAAATACTGTTAAAACTAGTTATCAAATAAAAAAAAGAAACCGACCTTTATATCAATATCCAAACGTTTTGGTACCAAAATGTGCTGCTTATAATAAAATAAAATTTAATTTTGAAAAATTTCACATTTACAAGTTATAAAGCATGCACATCTTTTATATAACAATGAAAAATAAAACTCAACGTGAAAATGGTAGCGTATTTGTGTACAGCTGGGGTTACCTTTCTGCTGGTGATAATTTTTACGCATTCCCACGAAATATAAAAATGAATTAGTCAATGAATTCTTTTTAATATGTGGGATATTATTCGTACCCGTACCATCCCTGGTTCCACTACCTTAGTTCAAATTTTTAACGATTTTGATCTTAAGACTTAATGTTTTCATATCTTCGGAACATATTCGACAACCAATAGCAGAGATAAGAATACTAAATTGTACAAGAAAGCTCGGAGGTAAATAACAATAAGGAAGCATTAAAATAGAATTTATTCGTTAATAAAATGCTTGAACACATTAATTTCAATTAACGTACCTTAAAATGTATAAACGATATCGTTTTAAAATACCCGTTAGCGATTTAAACATGTTTCTCTTGTTTTTATTTTTATTTAAAATTTGGTTATATTGGATGTAGTTGATTGATTTGACATGGTATTTAACGTAATAAAAAACTGTTAGCTATAAAATATATGTTAATGTTCCTTTCAATCATTGGAGATTAAAAAATCAACATTTTTTGACATCACATTGAAAAAATGATCTACTCGCCCTAATTAAATGTTTCTTTTGTATTTCTTGAATTGCACAAATTTTGAATGTGAATAAATGGTTAAAAGCGGAAAACGTAGGCCTTGGGTAACTAATATCCGGAGAAGTACACTGAAAAAAAAAATTAAAATAATGTCAACCTCATCCCGTTTCATATTGAACAAATACAGCTAAATATTTGTATTTACAATAGAATGGAATTGAATTTAATATAGGAACTCATTGATACAAAATCACTGAAGTTACATAAACAAAATCACTACTTTCATGAAAGAGATTGATTTTAGTTTAAAGCCATGCATTTTATTAATGGAAAATAAAATTGTACTTAGTTAGAATATATAATCGTGTAAATAAAGCGAATCGATGAATGAAGTTGTGCCGCAATCGCCTCCCGATTCGCCATATTTGATCTCGCGATGAGGTTGAGACAACCTCATATTGGTTAACATTAAGAATTTTTTTTTTAGTGTACAAATAACAAACATCCTTTTAAATGAACTTTTAATTAAGGTAATTTGATCGTTTTGATTGTAGCGATGATTTGCTATTTTGAGCTCCTTGCTTGTCGATTTCAAAATACGACGACAGTTCATTTGTATCGTATAAAGCTGATGACTCAAGAACTATTATTCAAAATAGATTTTTGACGGTGGTATCGTTTTTACTAGGTTCAAATTTTCCTTAAATAAAATGATTCTACTCGATGAATTCGAATCCATTTTTATTCAAGATATTCGTGCTGGTTAGAAACTTCTAGAAAAGTAACGCGCTAAAAAAAGATATTTCTTTCATTGCCATCGATTTTTTCTCAAACGCACGCGTCCATCGTTCCGTGGCATATTGGTCCATCTGTCTCTATATTTTACTAAAAATTATATAGAATTTAAAATCACTGTAGGAAACTTTGAAAAAAGAAAATCATTCATTTTGGATAATAAAATTTAGAAGTTGATATAAACATTTCTTGCTTGTTAAAAAACAAAAGAAATTTCAAGAAAATTTGTGTGATAACGACTCAATAAACTTAAACAAGAAAATAAAATAACTGACGAATTTTCACAGAAAAAATTTACAAAGTTCACTGTTAATAGCTTTGTTTTATGTTTACTGGAAAAACTTTACAAAAGTTTATTTTAATATGAAAATGTCAATCTACAAAAAAATATCCTTATACAAAAGTTGTATATAATAAATATAAGTATGTACTTTATGCATGTAAATGAGTAATTCAATTCTTTATTTTATTTTTACCTCTAAATTTGTATACCTCTATATGCAAACTAAGACGGATCATCTTTTAAATCGTACTCCTAAATCTAAACTATTATTGTGTCGTGTAACGATGTTTTAGGCTTCAAAAACCGTTTATACTGATTTTACATCTGTAATCCAACCACTTGTAGTCAATCACTTATTTATTAGATTCGGGAAACGTAGATGATGGAAAATGATCGTACGAAGGTACCAGTCATACCTTAATGAGTTTGAAATCGGAAAATATTGGTCATAAAAAATATTTACATTAGCATCTTAACTGAGATAGAAATTTAGAAACAAAGATTATGACTTGTCCTATAATCACAAATACATCAAATTTTTAAGTAGGCAACGTTTTAAGCAAATTGAAACTTACAATATCGATGGTTTGCAAAGTGAATAATCAAATTTCCTACAGTTCTTGCCGGATATTCCACGATACATCTCGTTCTTTTTTATTATTTATAATTGTTTTTTATACTCACTTAAATGATTCTAATTTACAAGTTTTGAAATTTTGATCATTCAAACTATTTTAATTAAAAAAAAATCAGAAACAGGCACAGTTATTCCAAAGTTTTATGTTTTCACTCCTTTTGACAGTCCCCAAGTTTAACATTTTCTTTTAGTATACAGAGGTTATATGATACACACATTGAATTTTTTTTGTGTTAACTATATTTTGTATAAAATATAAGAAATTTACATGAACAATGAAATGTGGAACACACGTATATGTAAAACATAACGTTCCTCTTTCAACGATATCAAGTTTGTTACATTAGGTTCGAGTGCTTTTATGATAGGGTTTTTCAAGCTTCAGCAATTATACTTCTATGTAATTAAAAAACTTTCTTCGTTTCACACTTGATAACATTATGGTGTGTGAAATGGGAGAGCATTCTTTTTACCCGACTGAGCAACGCAAAGGAGTGGTAATGTGTTTATCAGTCTATATCTGTTCCTATGTGGCACACTAGAGGCCAAACGCGTCGGCTGATTTTGATAATTTTGTCGTCAATCGATTTGTCTTAATCTTGTAAGTGCTACTGAAGATATGGCAATAATGAAAATTCAACAAAAATGAATTTCAGTAGGGTATCATTGAATAGCTAAATTGATTGACGAAATAATCATTAAGTCGGTTCCCGTTTTTGGTCTCTAGAGCACCTCGATAGACCAAACATACATACACAGGCTAAAAATGAAAGTCGACAAACTATGGTGAGGTATCGTTGAATAGGTATTTGAAAATCCTCACTAAGAGTAAAATTTGAAAAAAATTATTTAAAAAAATCAAAAAACCCGACTGAGCTAATATAAACTGAAAAGAAAAAAACAAGTACAGCAGTTAACATAGCGAGTTTAACAGTCGGGACCTATTAAAATCTACATCGGCTCAAATTTTAACAATAATGGGTCCCGAATGTTAAAGTCGCAATGTAAACTGCTGTACTTGCTTATTTCTTTTCAGTTTATATTTAACTCAGTCGGGTTTTTTGATTTTTTTAAAATTTTTTTTATTATTTACATTTTACGTATATGTTCATAATTCTTTTTTTGCACCCCTTCTCTGCCGTTTTATATTCTATGCTATTTTAATTGTTGTGTAGAATTGTTTAAATAATTGTTAAATAGAATAATTATTACTCTTGATTCACAATAATAATTGTGGTAGGTATTCGTATTGATGAATAGTTTGTGATTTATTGATTATTAAACATTCGCTAACATAAAGGGAGATTTGGTGAAAAAGATCACCTGCAGCAAAACTGTTTTAATTAAGCATAACGTCAAAGTAGTAATGGTTTCTTTGATGATGTATAAAATGGGACAAAAAATTGTGGTAAAACTACTAACAACGTCACGACAATGTTGATTTCTATATGGCCGTAAGCAGTCCATTCCCGAAAAATTTAAATTCTATTTTAAGCCCAGCAAACATAAATTATCATTGCCAGACAGACATATTATTTCAAGAATAAAAGAAAAAGCGCTAATATTAGTGGGGCTGTTGTTAATATGATTTATTTTTATAATTAAATAATGTTATTTTAATTGTTTAGTCAGAAATTGTCGTATTTCTCGATAGATCACTAAATAATTTTAAGTGGATACATAGGGAGACAAAATGATCTCATTGCGTTTTTACAGGAAAAATTTAAAAACTGTAAAATATTTCTTGTTTATTTGTGTCGCATAAACGATATCACCGACAGGTTTGGCCACCTGAATTATCACCTTCAAGGCACACAATTAAAATGTAGGGTATAATGAGGGATTGTTTTCTCCATTGTAATTTTATCCAAAAAAATGTTTATCCCCTTTTGCAGCAATATGTTTAGTAAACATTCAAAAATAATATTTAAAAAAACAAGTGAAGAATGTTGGTCATTTACGAACTTGACCTCACTTTTTACGTCCTGAATACGCTGTAAAAATTTCAGCTTGATATCTTTTTTCGTTTTTGAGTTATCGTGTTGGCAGACAGACGGACAGACGGACTATGTCTAGAATTCAGAGCCTTATTACTATGATGAATCTGGTTGGGTAGGATCATTTTTACCAATTTTCCCCTACAGTCAATTGTCTTAAAAGCACTTATAAGTTTCTAATCTTAAGGAAGTAGATTGACAACCATTATCTAATTGTCATTTCGATTTGAAACTTTGTAAATGTGTGTAATTTTGATGACTACATAACATTATGATAAGAAATAATTAGTAGGTAGTGGTTAGTTTACTAAAATTGGATTCAATTTGAACGTACTGAGACGAAATTAGGAAATTTCGAATCGCTTAAACTATTTGTCTTTTTAACACTAATTGGTATACTTAAAAGAAAATTTAAAAAATATTGTGAGAATCATTTTTGTATCTTTAAATTTGGCTGACTGATGATGATTTTGTATATTTGTATCTCAAAAGAATTTAATTGAATCTATGATTGCAATTTCATGGTATGTGACGTCATTATTGTTACAGTATAAATGAATTATATTAGGTTAGGTTATACTGGCTGTCCACGAAGGACACACTTAGGCTATAGAGCCCATTGTGATACCAGATATGTGTTTTACCACCTTTACGCTGATAATTTCATTTATCAGCTCCTTCATGCATATACCATGCACTACACCAGCCCATCATAACTATTAATTAAATTAATTTTGTTGCGACGGCGGGAATCGGTTACGCCTTAATCGGCTGAGCTAATAGGACGACTATTAGCTCAGTTGGTATGGTCAAATGTATTATTTTGAATATTTCTAATCGTATTTTATGGTTTTTAAAGGAGGTTTTTAATACATTATCCTTCAAAAACTTAGAAATTCTCCTAACGCATGCACTTTTGTCTCTAATTAATGTTGTAACGATTTCCTAAAGTTTTATAAATGTTAAATCTTTACAAATGTCTTAATTTTATAAATTTGTTGTATTTATTAATTTAATTATACGCAATGTTTAATTTACAGTTAACACAAAATCAGTTTTATCCTGCCCGCATTCTCAATAAATTTGTATAAAATGTTAAATTTTAATTATATCATACGTTTTAATAATTTAAATCAAAGTAATAATTGATGTCATTATTTAACTTAAGTGAATTTCTAAATTTTACAGATAAAAATATTAAGAATAAGTTTGCATTTTTATGAGCTTACCTACTTAATGATAAAAGTATTTTGGCGTAAAAATATCTATAATATGAGTCGCCAATAAAGATTTTCTTCTTCAAGTGTGAAGAGTTTATTACCATATGCAAAATTTTCTGATAAAAACTTTTATTTAATACCCACGTAATATTATTTCAAATAATTAGATTGGTGTTATTGATATCAACAAAGTATAATATTTATTATGAATAAATATTATGTTTTAAACCTATAAATACATACAGAGGCGTATGCCGTATAGCCGTATAGTGACTAGGGTTCGAAATTATTGAAAATTACATTTTATTTAATAATCTCTAAGCAAAACACATCTCATCGATTGAATTAAGTAAAAAAGAACTTAATAAAAATTTCTTTTAATTATTCCATGTTTTTAAAAACGGCACAAAATTTTCCTTCTTCACCCTCAGGTCTTTAATTCACTTATGAATTTGAACGTACAAAATTGAAAAAGGGGATAATTTTTGGACAAAAATCAAAATAATCATAATCATATTCATTAATTACTGTAAATACTGTTAATTTTATTTAATTAATTCTTTGCATATAAAAAAAAAACGATTTTATATCGAAAATATGTAAGCTTGTAGGTTATGATATGTTAGGTTAAAATATGTAAACCAGTAAGAATGCTTTCAATAAAAGTTATAGTATAGTAAACATAAACCATAAAAAAAAAGTAATTTCATGCAACGTCATGTGTACTTGTAAAACTTAAGGGAGGAGCATCTAATCATGGGAACGTATAATGAGAGAAAAATAACGCTTTATGATATAGCTATGCTATTAAGGTATTTTTGAATATGCATAGGGTAATACTTGACGTTAATCCGACCCTGATTATAATGTATGATATTGCAATGTCATTTACCTATATTATAATTATAATGAACTTATGGATTTATTGACATATTATTTCAAGTAGATATGAAAATTATTATTATTATTGATTATAATATAATTTATTATAAACGCAATTAATAATTACTATGAATACCATAAACAAGTGTATGATATGATATGACTGACGGACTAAACGTAGATTATTGAGTAATTTCAATGATTGAAATAACTATAGTTTTCAATAATTATTATTTATCAATTCAATTCAAATATTCATTAGAATTCAATGGCCATTAACAAAATCCATGTATATATACAATAATTTCATATATTTTAACAAAACGCTTATAAATATTTTAATGAAAAATATTAAAATTATATTCATAAATGTTATTCATTTTGGATTATAAATTTTTACTTTTTGTCATTCAAATTGACATGCAAATACCAGATTCATTTTTATTTTTAACCGACTTCAAACAAAAACGGAGAAGGCTATCAATTCGCCTGTATTTTTTATTTTTTTTAATGTGTGTTAGAAATTTTGACTGGGAAAACCGAATTTGATGATTCTTTATCTATTTGAAAGCTGCTGCTTCCCGTGTGGTCCCATTTCAATTTGGCCCAGTTTTGATAACGGCATCCATGAGAAACCCATAAAAGTCTTAAATGTGCATTAAGTATGCACGACAAAAGGACCATTCACCATATATATATATGGTGAAAAAAATAAAGGATGCGTTATGAATAATTCTTTGTACACAGTGTCAAGAAATAGATATGAACATTTAGTAGATTGCGTATTATTATTTTCTTATTTGATAGAAAAAACAAGTATAAGGTAATCTCAAGTTGGTATACAGGAAAACTCGACACATCAATGATAAATCTTGCCCGTGCATTTACTCGGATATTGAAATGTTCTTTGTTCGATTTATCGTCAAGATAAAAGCTTCTATTTTGTATTCATCAAACAATTTTTGTTTGAAATATACATATTAGATTTGCTGCAATTTCGAGTCTATTGTTTTTGCTCATTTGATAAAGGATAAAAGAACCAGAAAAAGACCAATCGAATGATTCGATTGAATCTTTGGGATCTTAAGCTTATATCATACATTCTTTGGAAATTACTTATGGAAGAAGTTTAATTCTGGTTTAAGCTGGTGATAAATTAATGACATTCAATTTACTTCACTTATGACTGAAATTTGGAAAATATGGTTTCGTTTGGAACCTACTTGATGGCATATAAATATTTCTCCATTATAGGCCTATCCGTTGAAAATGAAACAATATGACAAATATTCTTATCAAATTCGTCTGTCTCTTTGATTATTATTGTTTAAATATTGTTCAATTTTTTGTTTGCCTATCTAATATTCTGTTTTTTTTGATTTATTATATTGTATTAAATATTTATCGATTGCTTCCTTATTTGAATCGTTCTCATAGCCAGTTTATAATTGCTTGATTTCAAATAGTTTCTTTCAAGTCTCAATAATTATTCTCATTAATATAATGGGAATCATAATGATATGTTATAAGAGTATCTTCTTTTTGAATTATTACGTAAACGAGAAAATAGCTCGATGAAATTTCAAAGGTTCGAAATTAATTATTTTATTTATTTTTCAAAATGACAGTTCCATAGGAATTTGCTAGGGATAGTGCAAGATAGAGAAAATGACAAAAATTTATAACTAATAAGATAAGCTTCTAGATATAAGAAAAATTTTTTTGTTACAGGTCAGGCTAACATTCTATAAGGCCTATTAATAAAATAAATCATATCTGAGGGACGAGAAATTGGCACTTCTTATCGCGCACAAATGTGCCAGGAGGGAGAAGGATTGTACGAAAACAGGATTGTAAAGCATTTATAGAGGGAGAAGTCTAGAATTTATAATGTTATATTTGTAAGGGGGTTGCAGAGAATATGACACAGTCAGACGAAGAACGGGATAGGGCACAAGGAGACGAAAATAACGTATCGTTACTTAGAAATAGCCCCAGAGGTGAAGGTGTAACACAAAGCTGTCTCAAATGATTCTCTGCGATTGAATGGATAAAACACTAGATAAGATACCATACAACACTACCTTGTTTTATTAAAAAGCACAATTCAAATAAGTTTTGGAACTATGTTTCTTTTTGTTTCTTCTCTCACTTATCCTCATCCATAAGACTCGGAATAGGGGTAGGGATTGTTTCACACACGTAAAATATAACTACAAATTTCAATGTTTTTTGAAATTTTACAGAAATATTTAATTTATGGTTCAAAATAATGATCATAGGTGACGTTTTAAAAGGTCGTAAACTAAATTCGATTTTTTAAATTAAATTTTTTTATCTTCAGAAATTATAGGTTATAAGTGTTATTTTGATTTATGTGATATATTATTCTTAAGTTTCATTCAAATCCATTCATTATTATTGATTGAAATTGTAACAAACAAACAAACATCCTTACTTGCATATTTATAATGTATAGAAATTAGGATAGGGGTAGGGATATGATCATGATTCTTTTTATTATTCTTATGGAAAATAGTATTTTTATAATTTAATTTACCTACTTTTTATATAGAAAAGTAAAAAACAGCTCTAAAACCTGCCTTTTTATGTGACGATTGCAATGCCATAGTCTTTTATACAGAAAAATGCTGGTATCACTAACTTAATTTATGTCAAAATTAAAAGAAACAGTTAACCCGTTTGTTAAAAATGTAAGCGAATGGATAGCATCGCACATTCAAAACCATAATGTAAAGAATAGTTATATTTATATACAACTGTTATATAAATTTATTTTACTTCTATAATGAAAATATATTTAATTAAATAAAAATTAACTTATATATTAAAGTAATTTATATATTATAATATGGTATTTTAAACTCACTTAATTTTATCTAAATAAATAAGTAACTTCTCTGATAGTGATATATCTATACGAACTGTACTGACTCACAAGTACAAGAGTTACTGTGACTGACTTACTCCCTAAAACATTAAATAATGTATTATAATGTTTTTATAAGTATAAAATATATAAGCATATAATATGAATATTTTATATATAAGAGCATTATCAAAATGTCGTTAAATACTAGACAGTTCAGCTTATCATAATGTTTGTTAAACAATATGATATATCATATAGAGGGTGTCATATATATTATATCAGTCTTGGAACTAGGAAATCTAGTATCTATTAGAAAATATCACAGGTAATCAAGGAGAATATTTTTACGATTTTGAATTAAATAGTAAATGCTTACTTGAATATTTCAAATGGGAATTTGTTTTAACCGATTCGTTTAGGAGAATAAGACAAAAAAAAAACTTTAAACAAAAAGAAAAACTTTTCCAAAACAAATTAATATACACTAAAAGTAAAAAAATTACGATAATATAATGTAGTTAAAATAATTGTTATTTTTGGAGTTGGTGTCAACCAAAGAAACCACTCTGACAGAACAGTTAGCTACATTAACTTGGCTGACACCGACTCAAAAAATAACAATTATTTTAACTACATTATATTATCGTTATTTTTTTACTTTTTAGTGTATATTAATTTGTTTTGGAAAAGTTTTTCTTTTGAAGTCGGATTTCTTTTTGTTTAAAGTTTTTTTTTTATTTTGTGATTTTTAGTGAATCTGAAGTACAACCAACGATGCAAATCAATTTTAAGCTAGTAATGCATTGGTAGCTAGATGAGAGTATAATTTTACTAAACATTTATGTTACTTTATAGGTTGAATTTTGCATAGGATTTCTGCCAAATAGTTTTAGTCAGCAAAATGAAACAAAATGTTAATTTTAAATCAAAAAAATCGTAAATTTTTCACATGGCCATTTCAAAATCAAACAAATATGTCTAATAAACAAATGTTTAAATTATTTTTGAAAAATACTTTATTGGGAACTTTTTGAGCCGTCTAGTTACTTTTGCGACACTCTATAAATGTTATATGTGTATAAATATGTATGTGTATACAGTGTGTTTAATGTTTATAATAATAAATGTGAAATGTAGTTCCGTTATTATAAAGTACATACTATTTGAAGTTTATACTATAAATAAGTTTAGTTGAGTATATAACTAGTCACGGAAACGAAACTCTAAAAACAGTTAAAGTTCGAAAAATTTGAACAGTTAGACGGATTTGCGGTTTTTTGCATTCAATTAAATTTGAATTTGAAGGAATAACATGCATTTTAAATTACCCATAAATGCACTATATTCAGAATTCGGTTAATAGTGATGAAAATGATTCCAAACTTTTTACCCGGATCTTTTTGGGTTCCTTGAAGACGGTAACCTCCAGGGTAACCGTATCTACATCATCTCCTGGAGTTTTCCTAAAATACGTTATATAATCGATCCAAACTCGTAACTCGGATGTTTTTGAGGTCGAAACAGAATCGAGCACCAGGTACCTCGGAGACCAACTCTGTAGCAATATTCAATATCCAAAAAACTCCCGAGTAAGAAGCTTGAAATGATTTTCCTCACTCTTAACCGAATTGTAAATTTAATATATTTACGGATAATTTAAAATGTAATTATAAAATGCATATTATTTATTCAAATTGCATATTTTTCATTTCTTATGAATCAATTTAGGTCACATAATTTCCTGACGCTCTGACGAATCGAATGCAGAAAACCGCATTCAAATCCGTGCTACTGTTCAGATTTTTCAACTTCAGCTCTTTGTTTCTGCGACTTAACATGATATTCCTCAAATAATACTGCAATGTTTAATATTTACACAAGATATACTTTACAGGTTCAAAATTTCTTGTCCCGATAGATGCTGTTTTACTACGTGGGTTTAGTTAGATATTATAAGAGGTAAACATTTTCAAGAATTTGCTTCATCGTGATGAATTCATCATATTGGTGATCTTCTTAAAAGTAGTAATGAAATCTAGAGCTAGTCATTGGAACTATTTTCCTTATCGCGCGATATTTGTTTTAAAGTGCAACAGGCATTTAAAACTGACATCCTGGTGACCTAGGAAACTAATACTTTTTCAATCGATTCAGGTGGCCATGAATTTTGAGAAAATGCAATAATAATTTTATAAATGTCAATTTGAATTTTTTTTTCAAAATTTTATGTTTTATCATTTAAAAAAATTGAGTTGTGAAAGTTATTAGAAGTTAAAGAAAGCAGAGATAATTTAAAGTAAGTACAATGCAATTTTTATGTTAGGTCATAATAAACATCCTAATCAAACCAAACGTAATGTACTCGCATATTGGGTTGACTACTTAGTCAGAAGTGTGACTTTTTTAAACTAATACAACAATTATTTCATGGGTACGCAAGCAATATAGTTCCTACCGGGTGTCCCACGACACCTCTCGATCATTTTTAAATGTTGTAAAGATTAAATAAATATCGTACAAACGGAATATTGTTTATTTTTTATACTCCTCTTCAATTACAAAATTTTTAAAATATCAGAATGAGACGATAAAAAATTTATTTAAAATTGATCTTGATTCAAGTTCAACCTTTATTGATGTTATTTTTAAGCATATATTCATTGTAATTTTATCTTATATAATATGGAAAATTATCAAAGATGAGAACGTGAAGCTCAGATTTATAATTCTAACATTCATCAAAATTAATTATTTAATAATGACACAATGGCCTCAAATAAAATTATTCATCAGGTTTTGTATAAATTTGTCAACATTTAGTGTATAATAATTTTATATCAATGATTGATGATGAAACATTCTGTAGAAATCTGAGTTATTCATGGCGTGTAAATACAAGATGCTTCATTTGTTAGGGTGAAAACTTATATTTTTAATTTAAGTTTTAGAAAAAAAGAGCTAAAATGTTGAAAACTAAGAAAAAAGACTTTGCTAGGATGAAGATTTAAAATTATAAACTAATAATTTTTATCATAAATAATAAAAATCTTGCGGTGCTATAACTTAAAATTAGCTCACATTTAAACAAATATCGAACTTCCCACGCCTACTAACATTGAATTGTATAATATTATAAAAATTAATTTGTGCTTTACGAATTGTAGTTCTCCGTAGCTTTCATTGTTCATATTGATATATTGTCAGCTGTTTTGAATATCTACGATCGTGAGGTAGGTTAGGTTTGGTTAGAGTGGATGTTCTGGAATGGGACACACTTAGACCATAGAGTCCGTTGTGATACTGAAAGAGGGTTGGTCGATCCCCCGCCACTACTTCATGAACCATTTGGAGCTGTTTAATAACAGCAGGAGTGCTTTGACGTCGACAGACTTCAGGTAGGAGAGGTCGTCAAAGAGAGGCTGACTCAAGTAAGTCTATATCCTCATGGCAAGAGCTGAGCAGTGACAGAGAAGGTGAGACATTGTCTCCTCTTCCTCACTGCCAAGCCCAGGCGTTCAGCCAGAGGTTCTTGGAAGTGATATAAGATCTTTGGAACGCCAACAATTGTACTCCGACCATATCTGTCTTGCAGTACCACAAGTACTTTCCTCCCTCCATCTAAAATTGGCCTTTTTAAGATATCCTCTTTGAGGAGCAACTTGTAGCTCGCTAATGGAACTCGCGGATATTTATTGATGCTTGTATCCGGCAGCATTGTGCCGTGAGATAAGAACTACTTAACCCACCCATTTTGCATTACAAATTTTAATAAATATTGCTATCCAGTTCTTACCTAGTTGAAAACCTGCAGCTTTTTTAAAGTCATTTGTGAAGCTGTCCTATGGTAATGTTTGCTCACCTATGTGGTTACGTGATTCATAAATAAGGCACTCTGTATTATATTTACATAATTTAGATATACATACAAACCTAGATTCACATAAACATTCATACCTATATTCATTCTGTTATATACATACTCATCTAAATAATATTTATATGTGTAATCTGTCTTTTCTTACAAGATTCAAAAATATGATTTAAATGTAAATATGAAGTTTATTTCTTCACTTCATTTTTTAATGCCACGTTGAACTTGAAGTTTAAAAAAAAGAAAAGTTTTAATAAAAGTAAAATCGAAAAAAGCATGAGCGCTATTTTACTGTTATATTAGGAATACTGTAGTACCTATTAGATTTTATAAATTTTTATAAAATTAAAAAAAAAAATGTTAAAAGAAAGTTAAAAAAAGAAAGACAGTATAAGTAAAATTTAAAAAACCCCCGATTAATTTTTCGGGTACGGAACCCTAGACTCGCACTTGAAACATATCTAAGAACACTCCCCATTAAAGTACCTTTCAAACGAAACAATAAAAATCCAAATCAGTTCATCAGTTTACTCGCTACTATGCAGACACACAAACAGCACATAGACAGATACACATAGCGGTCAAACTTATAACACCCCTTTTTTGTTTCGGAGGTTAAAATGATAAAAAACACTGGAACACCATGAATATTAAATTTCCTTAACTTGTTTTACTTATTATTTTATGTGATTACCGACATACAGCTGAATTCCATGATGTTTAGTAGTAATTTATTTATAAGATGCGTGAATGATGAAGTAAAAAATTAATTGTTCGATTCAATTTCTTTTAATTGATTAAGAAAATTAGCACAACAAGATGTCGTGCTCTCTGAGAAATTATACCAAGCTGAAAAATAATTAAATCCCAAATAATAGGTAAGTTAACGATAATTAAAGATACTTTATGAGAGAAGCTTAGCTTTTAGTAATTGAATAACCGAAAAATTGTACTAGTTTTTTCATTTTTAACGATAGCGCTAAAAGAACGTTGATAGATCGAAAATACCATTCTATAAAAATGTTTAAAAAAGACGAAAATTTTCTTTTATAGTTATATTACAGTTAAATACAAACGGGTGAGAAGCTAGAGCAAGAAAAAAGCATGAATTAAGCCAATGCTAAAATATTTGCTAGTGGTATTCACTAAAGCACAGAGAAAGTTTTTACTTTATTTTACATAAAGATGGGTTGCATCAGGTTTATAAAATACTTTACTGCTATGCGTCTGTAATTAAGCAAATGAGTAATTAATCATTTAAATCTTAATGCTATACTTATATATTTAAAGACATTAAAAGATTATCATGAATATTGTACAGTATTAATAAAAATAATATTATACAATTACTTTATTATGTTATCTGACAATGCTTACTTCTTATATGCATTGTTTTTAACTCTGGAACCAAAAAACAGGGGTTTTATAAATTTGACATGTCTGTGTGTTTGTCCGTAGCGTCGTAGCACCTTAACGGATGAACCGATGTGGATTTTCTTAGCTATGTTTTAAGTGCCAGTTTAGGATTCCGTACCCGAAACAACTAATAAAAAAGTGATGATCCTCAAAATTGGTTCAGTTTGGAGAAGGCTTTAAGTAAAAAAGTTAATTTAATGACGAGTGTATTTATATACGTTTCAATTGCGAGTTTTGGCTTGTGTTTATAAAAGTGCAACGGCTAAAAAATTTTAATAATAAAAGCTTTTATTATAAAAAAAATATTCAAAGATATAAAGTGGTATTCTGTCTTGTGTAGTAATATTTTTATGAATGCTGTTATAAAGCTGTTTGATATATTCCGTAGATGCAGAGTTCGTGTTCTTCTATTTATTAATTTACTGATTACATAATGGTGTGTTAATAATAAGTATATCAAGCATCCACTTCAAAAACAAATTTATTAATGACATTACGATGGCATCTCCATGAAAAATGATTTAAATAAATTGCATTAAAAAGAAATATAAATATAAACAGAAAAAAATAAATTATCACTATTATAAAGTGCATCTCTATTAATCATAAAGTCTGTCATTACATGAAAGTAATAATCAGGGTCAATGCAGATAGGTACACATTGAATACCAGTTCAATAGTTTCAATACAAAACTATATACAAATGGGGAAAGTTTTTTGATTGTAAAATATTACATTAAATATTACTTTATTCTAAATTGATTTTGACGCTTGATGAAACATTCTAGAAAAAATTCTTGTAACCAATCTTGGCCAGGAAAAAATATTGACCTGGAGGCAATGATTTTCAGGTCATTTGTTTTATAGCGAGCCAAATATGTTGCATTTACGAAAGGTTAATAGTAACAGCGCTGCTAATAGGGATAACTAAATTTTTTTTATCACTTCAGCTGAAGAATTTTCACTGGATAGGCAGAAATTGACGTCAGTTTTTGAAAATATTTAGGAGTATGCAAAATATTAAAGATTAAAATTCCTAATTAAACAAAGTGAAAGATTTAGTTTGGTGATGTCATTGCAATGTACCACTCTGTAGATTATATATACAATATTTTGATAAAAAGAGATGGTACAACAATCTTTGAATGCTTATAATGTCGTTTTTTTATCAATTTTAATTTCGCTCTCTAACTTTGTCGTCGTTTAAAGTCAACTTTGCTTGTTTGTATATATTTTGAAAAATACTGTACCAAATTTAACTCATTTTCGAAGAAAAGATTAAATTTTGAGTACTTTCAATTTCATTTTCAGACATCACACTATATTTTACCATCATTAAATGCAAAAGAAGAAACTTCACCAAATAGTAGTTAAGCTAGGTATGAGTAGTAAAACATGTCTCAGGAGATCGAAAATCAGATGGAAAATGATGGACTGAACTTTGATGGACTGAAAATTCTAAAGAAAAATCCAATAGCTTGTTATTAGGCAGGTTCAATACGAGTAAGCTTTTGGCCAAATAAACTATATTTTTCCAATTTTTGTGTTAATTAAATACGTCTTAAATCATATGTTTAACACAACCATAAACTTTAACAACGTATTTATATCTTAGAATTCCAAAATTTATAGTTTTGAAATATGTACATATATCAAAACATCAAATATTATTGGCTTGTGAAATTTACAATATTATAAATAAATAATATATTTTTAAAATCCATTAATCGATGATATATGGTTTTTAAATAAATTTGTTATTTTACTATAACATTTCTCAAACAACAAAAATTATTTAAGGAGTTGACATGAATTTCTTCTGTAAAAAAGCCTTCCCACCTTATAATTGGTAGGATAATAAATACAGAACATTTGTTTCCTCTGCAGTTGACCGGGAATACTGGCGTTTTCGATGTATGGCATATACCTATTTTGAGTTGATAAAAGTGGTTTAGTATCTATGTGCTATCGTATCAGTAGAGACAGTATCCAAAATTTAACTTTTAATTTCTTGAAGTTAAAAAAAACTTTATTGAAAAAGTGGCTTTTGGATGACTTTGACATAAAATTTAAGTATTCCCGCGTGGTTCAGTAAGGAGGTCAATCAAAAATAAAAGTTAGCCCTTCCCATCGGCTCAAGGTGCGATATCCTGAAAACGTCGGGTTTCCCAGTCAAGTATATAGGAATCAAAAGTATGGTCTTATCGCATAACTAACAATCATCATAAGGTTTGGATTTTTGCAAAAAATGCATGTCAATTCCTATCCTATAATATAATTTGTTTGAAAAGAAATTTCGTTTATTGAACTTTTGAAGAAATCTTCTTCATGTGATTTATATCGGGTATTTGAACTTTGTTTGTTATTCATCTGTCGAATACATATTATATTTTAATAATTGGCCGTAAGCCCATATTGAAGCGAAATTCGTATGATTCTGCTTGTTTAGAATTTGATGTACTGATAAAAGTTTGTTAACAAAAAAAAAGGTTTAAACGGGGCTCGTGTGCCGAATTTATAGAATTTTAGTTGGTTAATTTTTATGTTTTTTTCACGTTATATCTGCCAAGTGACTGATTCAAATCATAATTGATGCAATATTTCGATTCGTCGAAATAGTTTTTTAACCAAACGATTTTTGACTTGCTGTAATTTGTTTCATGTTTTTTAAGTCCTTCAACGACTGTCTTTTAACATATGCAGCATATTGAAAAAAATCACCGAAATACTAAAATTGACAAATATTATATATTTTAGACAAACTTAAAATTATCAATTCTCCAAATATCATACAAAAAGAATCACAAAATTTACCCTCATTATGGGCCCGCGGTCTATTACAGACGAATTATAATAATATAATTCAAATTGCAACAAAAATAGATCTGATATACTAGTAATGCAACATATTTCTGAAGAAGAATTCTTATGATATCGCATTTGGTATCTAACTATTAGAAAAAGTGTTATTTATAATAATCATTTATGGTGTCCAAAATCTGATAAAAATGTGTAAAAATATGTTTTGACATTTCCTGGCACACAGTTAATGATTTTATTTTAGTCTCATGGATTTTATAATTTTCATTGGCTTGTGAAATAAAACTCTAATTATTGGTAGAAGGAATCAATTCACATAACAGCGCTGACGGTACTGAATCAAATTTAATGAAGTTATCTTTTGTACCATACTCAGTCGCTCCTATTCTAAGAGTCGAAAACTATTTAAAAATTCTAACTTTATTACTTAACTATATTAAGATAGTCCTTATTACTTATTAATTGCGTACGACAATTTTATTATATTTTTTTACTAAAAAAAAAAAACTAATACGCTATAAGAATTATAGATCAAATTAATAAAAAGTATCTTTACCTTCATTTAACGTTCGAAATGGCCAAACCCAGCGACATCATAATATGGCCCATATCATCAGAGACAATCCATTTTCATGTTTCCGGAAATAATTGATCATCTTGGTACGAATGACAATAGTATGATGATGGTTCACATGAATGTTATAGTCAATTTCAACATTTTCGTGAAACACAGAATACAAAAATAAAATGTATAATTTAAAAGCCATTTTTTCAGTAAACCGCAATATTAGTGTAGCAATTTTCATACATTGTCAAAAAGTAAACAGTTTCTTTCTACAGACTTCAAAAATAAGATAAAAAATAAAGTGTAAATATAACTTTATATCTAATGGTGTTCTCCTCTATTGCTGTATGTTGTACATACAATTTTATAATATACATGTTTATATATGAATAGGAAGGCCGTCAAGGTCGTCCATACTTTTGAGGATTGTGCAAAACTTTTGTTTTAAAAACACTTTGGGAAATAATTCATTCTTATAAAGATTCGGAAGATCGCATGCATTTTGCTACCTCGATAATTGGTTGGTCGAAAAAGGTTGGGTCAGAAAAGAGTGACCCGTCACAAATTTCACGGGAAAACCAAGATGAAAAAAAATTAATTAAAAAATACTTATTAAAGGTCAAACTTTTCTTGTACTAAAAAGTAGAAAATAATTTTTCTTATGAGTCTCTCATACTTGACTTTTTCTAAAATATCGTAGATGATTCGGAGCGTTTCAATCTTTTACAAATACTCATGTTTGAGTTACTTATAAGAAAAGTTATTTTGTACTTTTTAACACGTATGTATATCAAGTACGGTATAAGCGATGGGAAAATCAGGTCCTACTAACCATAAAAACGCATTGGTTTTACAAAAAATACAGTCGAATTGATAACCACCTCCGTTTTTGTTCGAGGTCGATTAATAAATAACATAAGTTGAAATTTTTTTTAAATATTTTTCCTAATCTGCCACTGATTGCAAAACACATTTATTGTTAAAACTATTCAAATTTTTAATAATCAAAAAGAGTTCCTTTTCATAAGAAAAAATAAAAAACTTCAGAAGTGCGACCTAGGAAACTTTCCCCTTTACGAACGTGTTGTATAATGGAAACATGCCAAAAGGAGAAGCCATTGCCTTCTTTTCCGGATATAAACTCCCATAAAAGTAATATTTCTATTTTTATATAAATAGAATAGTGTTCTATGGCCAAGACTTTTTGGTGCCGAATACTTTTTATGCTGATGTTTCCACCATTAAATTGTCTGTCTATTTTTCATAAATATAAAAGGTCTATCCTAATGTTACTAATGTTAACAAATTTATTTACTGTATGTCACAAACTAATTAGGCAACAAATGGGTTTATCTAATTTTTCTAAGCCATTCGCAAAAACAGAATTTCACATATAAGAGACTAGGGATAGAAGTAAGTAGCGAGATTATGATTTTTATAAAAGTTGCGTACGAGACGAAAATGATTTTTAAGGTGTACCTACCAACGTTGAAAATTTTGTTTTTACCCCGACTGTACAATTACGAGGGTTATGTGTTTGACCGATATGTATGTATGTTCATCTGTTCGGACCTAACTTCTAAACTACTTAACATAATTTGACAAATGAGGTATCGTTAGAAGCGTTTTGATTGTCCGCTGGTTAAAGGCGATGTATACCGTCACATTAAATTCAATACGGCACACTCTAGAGGACGTAAAGCTATGATAACACTTTTTAAATATATATTTGTTGTCATACTTTCTCACGAAATTATAACCCCAAAATGGTTTAAATAAAATAAAGTTCGAAAACTATATTTTCATCTGAATTTGTTATGATAAGTAAAATTGTCATTACAGTCGAGGGACCTCTAAGATTTAACAGATATCATCTTGAGATAAGACATCATCTTGTGCCATGGATCAAAACAATAATTTTAACAACTTATCGATTACCTTAGGTGCATTATGTTATAATTACTTTGTTTGTATATACCCCTACGTAGTACAAGTGAGAAATTGGTATTAGAAGTGCAAACCACAAATTTTGTTCAATGGTACAATTGGTACAAAAAGTACAAAACACAAATTTTGTTTCAAGGACAATAATAATCTACCATACATTTTCTTGTTACACTTTGTAAAGTATGAAATTTTAAAATATAAACGGCAACTCTTCTTAATATACATGTTCAAATTTTTAGTAGCAGAAATAAGTTATAAGCATAGAAAAAAATAAATAACAAAATTCAGCTCTGAGTCATCAGCCTAATTTAATTGCATCTATTTTATACTGCAATATTATAATTCTAACATGACATTTATTATCCGATGCATATAAATTTATCATTCTAAATTTCTATCAATATGTGTGGTACGGCAATTTACGGTGCCTCTAGATTTGAATCTTTCAGACACTAACTAATATGAACAAATTTCATTGTTTGCTTATTAATGTACTGTAATTTTTTCAGGAATTCATTTACAAAAAAAATATTAGCTCTTAAACTTTATTATTAAATATAATTATTATTCACGAGAAATTTATGTCCAAATTTGCCCCCCCCCCCCATTGGGAGTAGGAGAACTTGTATCCGGTTTTTGGATGCATAAGTTGTATCCAGTTTACTGTTGCGTGAAAATGAAGAGATTGTTACCCATCCACAAAATCTAAAGTCGATAGTTTCTAGAGACAAACATAATTTATTTACAAATTATTTTTTCCTTTTTAGTACAATTTCATAAAAATTCGTTTAACTAAAATTTATTTCGTTAAAACGTAATTTGTATCCCAAATTTGTTATACGTTCGTTGAGAACAAATAATTCAGAAGTAGTTTTTTTTTTTTATATATCGAATAAAATTTTATATGAACGGATACAAATGCTACAATATTTATAATATTGTTAGACTTTTTAGAATTAATAAATTAGTAACAAGATCTCTCGACTAAATAAGAGACTAAAACAAATGTATACATATATACATACACAAAATGTAATCGAATCTCTAACATAAAATATTCCGGAATGACATGGCGTCTTCAACACTATTTGAGATATCAGTTTGTTTGTATTAGAATATGGAAGATAATTTCATTTGTGTTTTACTACCAAATCTAATAAAATATTAAATACATAAGTCTTGATGCCATCTGAACATTGCTTATTTCTTTATGTAGGTGCAAAACATTTGTTGTTGTGTAATTTTAAAATTATAATCAAATACATATACAGTGTGTTCACTTCAAAAGTATCCACCCTTAGTAACTCTTGGCCTGATGTAATTATTTATTATTATTATTATTATTATTTTTTTTTTGTGTTATTTAATGTCGCTTCAACAATTGAGTCATTAGCGATCATATCACTGTATCATTTAGTTATTTACAATTAAAACTTTACACAAGGAAATTTACACTATTACACATGATTTTGTATCAAATTACTTCGATTAACTTTGTCAACTTTAGAAACACACTTTGTTAACATTTTGCACATTATTTAAACATTGATGTAAGGTAGATGTGATTATTGTTTTTAGTGTAAACACGTCGATTAACACATCGGCAAGGAAGTTCAAAAATGGTTCCTAGAGCATATTAGGTTTCATCACCCCAATCCACATCAAATTTTAAAACTAAATGCCACCACCTACCCTGTGATTCATTTGAAAGTGCATATAATTTTCTCTTCAACCATGGTAATATAAATGAAATCTATCGATTAGTTCTTAAGATAGACTACACAGAAGTTGGAATGTATGAATTCCATCTTTCAGAATCAATTCATCGAACTAATTTTTTTGTCATGGTTGAAGAGAAACTTTTACGCCCTTTGAAATGACGTATCACAAGGTAGGGGATGTCAATTGAAATTTCAAAGTCGAGGTGGGTGAGGCTGAAGGTATGAAAACTGAAATTTTCTAGCTACCATTACTTAAATCGGCGTGTTTTCATTAAAAAATAAATCACATCAGGTCAAGAGTTATTAAGGGTGGATACCTTTCACCTTCTGTGAAGTCTATCTTAAGAAGCATCCAGTTTAAAAAAAAATATTTTGTCATAGCCTATTCTGAATATTTTGTCATAGCCAAGTTATTAACCCCGAATTAAAAAAAAAGTGTGTGTGAGTCTGTCTGTCTATGGCTTCGTAGCGCTTAAACGGATAACCAGTTTTGATTTTTTTAGTTTTGTTTGAAAGGTAATTTAATGAAAAGTGTGGTTAGCTATGTTTCAAGTGCGATTTTAGGGTTCCGCACCCGATAAAACTAAAAATTATCGATGATATTACAAAACGGCTCAGTTTAGATAACGTTTTCAGGAAAAAGGTAATTTAATGGAGAGTGTACTTAGATCTATTTCAAATGCGTGCTTAGGGTTCCGTACCGAAAAATTTGCCGGTGCTTTTTAAAACTTTGTAAATTTCACTTGTTTTTCTACCAGTTTCATCTAGTATTTTAAATGTTTATATATATACTTGAATATAAAAGAAAAGAAACAGATGTTGTGCTATAGCATTACGAAATAATATTTCACTGACTATCCATAAACTCATTTTAGAAAATAAATTTCACTCAGACTGTGTTTACAAAGTGCTTCTACAAATATTATTAATATTGGTTTTAATATTGAATACATGGCTGCTATCTATACTTCTAAAAATTTTAGTTTCTTTAGTTTACTGAGAATTTGTTTGGTACGTAAGTCAAAATGTTTGCAGTTTGAATCAGTTATATTTTTTTTTCATCTAGTGAAAAGAGTATTTTTTCAATTTTAACAAACTTTCTTTTTACAAGAATACCGTAATAACAGAACAAATATTTAAGTTCATTAGGAAGAATCAAAAAAAAATGCTAATATATGAAAATCGATTGTTGAAAACAGACAAAATATTATCTTATACCAGAACTTGTAATTTTTAGACTGTAACAAATACTTCGATGTAATTTACGATTTGGGTACAATGATTATTGCTGTATGCACAAAGTTTTACAGAATGGTTTCATATTTATTCTTTTTAAAATAAAGTCTTTTGGTCAATTATTTAAGACTGTATTTTTAACCAGTGGACCCCGAAAAATTAAATAGGCAATTTGTTTTCTATGAAGCTTTATCAAACTGTCCCCAACATGTTCTTTGGGCCATTCTGATCAAAAGCTCTGTCGGTCACAAAAATTTTAAACGAGTAGTTTTCGAGCCACGAGTGATCAAAGCTATGAATATATTATTGATTTAGTATATGATTAGGAAAATGGCTTTCTGTGAAACTTTTTCACACCACCCCCATCATGTTCTTCGGATCGTTCTAAATAAAGCTCTGACGGTCACCAAATTTTTTAACCAGTAGTTTTCGAACTACGGGTGATTAAAGCAATATAATGATCCAAGGAACATTTCAGGGTGGGTTAGAAAAGCTTTCACAGAAAGTCAGCTTTCTGTCTAATATTGCAGGGTATTTTAGCCAAGAACAAATTTTCAGTGATCTAAACCAAAAATGTTTCAGGAAAAAAAATTAAACTATAGATATAAGTTAGTCGCGCACGTGAAGAATAAGGAATCAGCCTACATGTCTAACCTGAAAGCATAAGTTTTATATGCAAAGAAATATAAGCTAATAATTAATCGGTTCATATATCTAAATGAGCTTCAAAATAGTATTTCAAATTACTTACAAAAGCAATTCTTCATAGTCTTTTAGCGATATTACTCCGACTAATTCATTTCGATAACTCTTTTTAAACATAAATCCGACTCTTTATTATACATATATTCTTATAGGAAATGACGGTTGTAGCCATAAAACCTTAACAAATTAATTTTAATACATTTTTAATGTATAAAATGTATTTATTATTCAACAGTTTGTTAAAAAGGGAGTCAATTAAAATCAATTTCAACAAGCTCAAATCTCTGCATTATACATAAAAATAAAAAAAAATTTAATTATATTTACAAATCCTTTTAGATAAAACGATAAAAAATTTAACTTTAAAAGTTAAATTTACCTTTTTAAAACAAATGCTATTTATCCCAAACAAGATTTAAATAATATTTTGTGTGTATATACACTGAAAGGCGAGCAAATTGAACAGGTTTATTTTTTCAATATTTTGAAAGCAATTTCAACGTTTATTTTTTTTTAAAAGCTAAAAACTAATAATTAATGATGCCTGCTTGCGAATGAGTAAGCAGGCATTTAGGTTATTTAGGGTAGGGCCCATTGTGATCCCATATATGCGTCGTACAACCATTCCACTTAAAATTTAAGCTGCTCAATTATTTTGAGAGACTGAGTACACCTACTTCATGCATTTACCATATGCACTACAACAGCCCATCACAACTATTAATTAAATTAATCTTACAAATCCACAAAGTTGACGACTTACTCGTTAAAATACGTAGAGCTGACATACGAATAAACCTGATATTCATAAATCAAAAGTTTATCAAAAACAGTTGTAGTGTTTGAAGCTTTGATGTTACGCCATTCCCAGATCCCGTTTCACAAGTGATTATCAACAGGAGGAAATTTTGTATGTGTTCGTTATGATGAAAAAACGATTGTATTTGATAAAATTCCTGTATAATGAGAGGTTTTCTTTCGAGAGACTGCGAGGTTCTTACCTTTCGCATTATTTAGAATTATTCTTTATAAGACATGGAAAAATGGAACTAAATTGCAATCCATTTAATACATAAGTTGGCCGAATAATGTAATAATTGAAAAGGAAATGATTGTCACAACGCTGGCTGGCGGAGGATGGACTAATCGGAGGCCAGCAATAAAAAAGGTTTTTTGCAGTTGTTATTTTATTTGCTATTACAGCGGCCAATTGGCGGTTTTATTGCGGCTTTCCGTGAATAGTAGAAGAAAAATAATTTTTAACAATTGCATGTAGTAAATGAACCATAGCGCATAAATAATTCATAGATTCATCTGTCGATTGCGTCCCGACGACCTGCGCTAAAACTTTTATTTTCCTTGCCAATAATTGAGTAATTCTTCATTGTCTTCAAGTGTTTACAACGAGGTGGAAACCGTTAGTACAGTTCGTGATAAAATCGATAAATGGATTTCTTTAAGATAAAACCGACGCGATTCGGTTCATTATACAAAAAATCGGTTTTACCGTTAAATAGAATTTTCAATGTTGTTTCAATTTTTAAATATCTCAATATACCTATCTATGCAGGATATTTACAGTTTTATATAAAAGAACATTTTTAAATATCTTGATGTATTATTAAAAATAATATTGTATTTAATTTATTTATTATACCTTTATTTCACTTTTGATTTTCATGGTTTCCATTTTTGCTACCTACCACAATTTTTTTTACATAGAATTTTGAGTAAGAATCTACAAATTTTTGTTGTACAAGAATTTGTACAAGGAAGCAATAGAAATATAATTGGTATGATATCTAAAATTAACATTCAAATAATATGTAAATAAGACAGAAGGGCAATTTGAATAAAACAAAGAAATCTAATTTATTCTTAAATCATAGTTCATATTTCTCATAAATAAACTTTCTGTTTGTTTATGATTTGTGAGTTTTGTTTTTGTTACTTCATAACAAAATATAACGTATTCTGTCTAGAAAAAGATTATCAGTTCAATTTTAGCATTCCGTTACAAATACAAATGGATTCACTTCCTTATAGTTATTAGGAAAAGCAGTCAGTATGGGTAGTCATAAGCAGGCCCATATTTAAAAAAATAATCTACCCGCTGATTTTCACTCCAATAGTAATTTTCGAAGAATTTATTTATTAAAATGTAAAAAGACAGCGTTCTTGAGACGACGCTTTAATTTATTATACTCTTGGATGCTCACTGTTACATTACTATCATATTTTATTTTTAAGGTGAAAGCCAATATGTTTGTCTTTTGTTGAAGCTTTCATTCAGCGCATAGAAATACGCTATCCAAACGGTATCTCAGAAGAAAATTTCTACTATTCCATTATAGTCTTGTAGTTAAAATTACATCTTTTAATCAAAGCTTTATAAACAATACCAGCTTTGTCTTTAATTAGGTGTAGATAGCCATCCATATACAGACCGATTCACTTCATTCTTTATAACAACTCCACTAATTGTAATTACAAAAGTTTTCTTTGTATTTTACGTAGACACGAATTAATTTACAAAAAATAACATTACTTTGTTTTTAAATCATTAGTGTTTTGTTTAACAAACGTTTTTGTATGTTGTATACCTTTTTCGACTAGACATCATTGCCTCTAGAGGACAATTTTTCCAGAAAACATGGAGTTATTCTTTAGAAACATTAATTTTTTATCATAAATTTCATAAAATGCTATCATTTATTTTATTGTTCGATGTTTTTTTATATCGAAATTGCTGTGGAGAAAACTCCCCTATTGGTAAAAGATTTACCTGATTTTAGAGTACCTTCGAGGTAAATCAAAGTTTTTTTAATCAAAGAATTTAGGGACTTAGTAAAATTGAACAAATAAAATGTACAAAATTTAAAAAAAAAAAAAGAAGAAGAACCAATGCGGTTTTTCCCTTGTAGCCCTCTCAAAACTGAACTGTTTTTCTTGAAACAATTTTAAGAACAGTCTCGATTACATAACACAGGGTGTTTTTAATTTAAATAACATAATCTTTGAAAATAATGTTGTTGTTCTTGTTGCAGACTGATTGGAATCGCCATTGTAATTTTATTTACAAAAATATTTATTCATGGTGCCAACAGTGTGGGCAGTACGGGTGGCAAGCCAAGTTCAAGTAGAAATGGTAAGTAATTGTCTATTGAATTTCAAAAAATAAACTATTCTTATTTTTAATAAAAAGTTTCTGTATAAAGAAGCTTATAAAATTATAAAAACCGCTTGTTTTAATCCTCATTATGAATTTAAAATATCTTCTTATATTCAATATTAAGATCGGGGCAATACTTTTTTAGTAAAAAGGTTTCTGAACGTATTATTTCAAATTGGAATAAGTGTCATAATTTTTCCCAGAAAAAAATTACTTTTTAATTGGATTTTAATATCAATGCACACCCTAAACCGCTGATCGTAGAGGCCTGAATTTTATCGTTCTTTGTATGATGTAGGCATCCGATAAAAAAGGATTTTTCGAAATTCTGTCTCTAATTGGATGAAAAACGGGGGCAAATTTTGTATGGGACAACGTGATTCCTTGATCCAATCTACTTCAAACTTTTTCTATAGAATTGTATAATAGTTGCCTGCGCTTCACTCCCTCTAAACTTAACTCTCTTTCTCTCTAAACATCACGGCAACGAAATAATGATCTACAAACGAAAAATGACAGATTTTATGAAATCTAGGTGCAAGCTGCAAATCTTGCTTACTAAATCAACTATTAACCTATTTAAAAAGAACGGTGCTGCGTTCTGCATACGAAGGAAGAAATTTTATTAAATTATTAAATTTTTTGATGGTTCATGAAGATCAAGATCTATTTCATAAATTTTATCACTATTATTATTTTTACATTGTGAGTTTATTTATACTTTTTAATTGTTTATAAAGCTAAAAACTTTAAATAATTTTAACATTAGCAGTAGGTATTTTAATTTTCACGTTTAAAATAAATTTCATATGCTATAAGCCAAGGATAGCTAGTTGTGTAATTTTTACAAAACTTAATTATTTTTTTTCACAAAAACTTTGTTATTTTATTTTTATTTTAATGACTTCTCTTGCATTCTAGACAATAAACGTCGCATAATTTGCATTTAATGATGTCGTATTATTTCGTATTTAAAGAAAAAAAGTTATTTTATTGTTAAATACTTATGCTAGTTTATGGTTCTTCCTTCTATAGGTATTAAGCTAACATATATTTTTTGAGCTTATTTACAATTAGTCCAAAATTTGTGTGGATATAGTCTTTAGATAGTCTAACAACAATGAGAAATTCTTCTGTAATGAATATCTGCCTTCTTTCATTCTCTAATTGGAAGATACCCTCCAAAACTGTCAACGTTTATCCGATACTCAACTTGCGATGTATCCATACTTCACCATTTCGAAAAATAACATTCAGGCAAAATGTCAGGCTATGGACACTACATAGCTCATTGGATGTCGTACCAAATTGTTCGGTATCGGATAGTCGATTATCCTCTTATTAGAGTAAGAGAGAAGGTAGAAGATATTCATCGGCTCTAAACTGACAGGGCAATTTCAAATGTGCTGAGCCCAGAATTTAAAAAGCGCAGCTCTCTCAATATGTCATTTATCTGTGATTTTAAACAAGGCAAAACTTGTACGGTAGCTTTATATCTATTTGGTTCAATGTTAAATAACTACTTAAAAATATATTTGCATGTTTGTTTTTGTACATGAACACATATCTAACGAAAGTTACCAAACAAGTACAATAGAATTTCGTAGGCTTTAGAAATTCTATAAATTAATGTTCTTCCAGCCTTTCAATTTGTTATCTTATACTATATATAAGATGAAGAATTTATAGCTCTAATTTTTTTAAGTAATTTTGGTAATTGTTATTCACTCAAGCTGTTCCATTCTTACACATATAGAAATTAGCTGCAATAATAAGCTTCTTCTTTAACTAGGGTAGTGCTATGATATTCAAAGACAATCCCCGCATGTGATTTCATTAGTATTTACAGTATTCCTATGAATCCAATATCCGAACACCTTACAATATCGTTCACTGTTGGCAAATGGCATTCACCGTTGATATAATTCATACTTTACCATTTTTCATTTGACTTTATTCGCACCGTGCGTGAGTTTTATTGGAGGCGTTTCCATGGTAACGATACACTACTTTAATTATAGAATTGTATGGATGTATATATAATTGTACGGATTGAATTTATGACTTACATTGAAAATTTTATATAATTGCCTCACAAATTTAAATAAATAAAGGATAAATGATAAAGGATAATTTACATTTGAAAAATAATATTTGTGCAATTTGATCTCTTATTTTCACAATTTTTAATGCATTAAGTTTAATTAATTAGTGTTTTTCAATAATTTTAATTTGACATTTTCTACAACATTAACATGTAAAGAATTGCAAATTAGTCATAACAGCCTCCATCGCCAAACTTGTCACTGGAAGCGCTGGCATCGTTTTTATTGTCCCTACCATGACTACGCACACAGCGAATAGCTAAAAGGCCATTGAAGACTTTTTTATACTAGGTACCAAGAATTGCAATTGATAACTTTGATACTGTCTAGGAGTACCTTTAGACTGGAAGGAAAGAAAACTACACGTGATCACAAAAGTTTTTTTGTTACTTTAGCGAGTTTATGATTAGCACTTGCAAAGTTTCTGTTTATTGTTTAGAAACTAGGAATGATTGAGGTTTCAACAAAGTGAAGGAAAAAAAGAAACATTCGACAAGCAACATTTATTTGGACAAATTTAATTGTTTAATGGAAGGGATGTATACAAGAACAATTAAATTTACTATACTGGCGATATCTATTAAATAAAATATCGGTATACATAAAAGCATATGTAAGATAAAGAGACAAAATATCTGACCTACAACAAGTTGATTATAATTAAAGGTAGGATAAAAATACAATAAAAAAATGTAAACAAAAATTAAATTAATTTGAATTGAAGAAGCAAGAGCATTCTCTTCTTTACACAGCACTCATGCTATCTTTCCTTCTCCATGTAAGTGATTATATAATATAAACCCTAACGGTGAAATTAATTAAGTATCTTAAAATGAATTCATTTTTATTTTATTTTTTGTATTTCTATCCTTAAGGTTATTCAATCATCAGCACATTGTCTATATTAAATGTTTTATTTTTTATGATTTTTATATATATTTCTTTTTTTCGTGAGATGATCAATTCCAAATCAAAACATGCACAAACAAACCTGCATGTGTGCTTTCCTTCTATTTAAAAGAGGGTCTTTATGATATATTTTAAATAAATTTAAAATGTAGGTACAGGTTAAAAGATACTGAAACGAGAAGTAGTTATCTGAAGTCACGTTTGATAAAAACGTTGTTAACATTCGTACGAACTTCATGAATATACACTTGAAAAAATCTCCACAAGCATAAACGGCTAAATCGAGTAGTCTGTATATATAGGATATGACCCAAGCTATAAGAACAGGAGTTCATCAGGTTAAAGGAATGCAATCATGGGAGTTTTTATCATCCCGTTTGGATGAACAAAAGAGGACCGTTAAAATGGTGATAAAAATTGATAATGAAATTTTTTTAATTTTTCCATCCGGAATATATGATTTTTAAGAATAGTTCCAACAAAGTAAAAATTTTCAAATTCACTACTTAACAATTATCACACTTGCAATGTTCATACTTATGCACTAAAAAATTACAAATGAACTATTGCATAATTCTTTGAAAACTTGCGATAAAAATTTTTTCCGTCGCATTATTGTTTTGGCCGCATTTTATCCCCCTGGAAAAATATTAGGCCTACAATTTTGGGAGTTGGGACTTTATTTCAGAAAAACTAAAACCACTATTGTTTTTCCCTTAATTGTTTATACATGAAATTCCGAATAGAATCCATACATTGTTCATAATTTTCCGAGCTGGCTGTAAAAAGTTGAACAAAGAGGCACTTGTTAACTAGACTATGTGCCTAGAAAGAAGAAGACGACTATAAAAGGAATCGAAAGCTAATCGAATATCCTTAATTATCATCGTAAGAAATGAAGTTTTTTATTTATTTTTTATTAGTACTTCTATTAATAAATATTCAAATAAGGTTCATGGCCTTGACCTATTTATACAGTTCTTTCTTTCAGACTTATTATTTCTTATTTGTAAATTAAAAAATAGCATATTAAAATTTGACTCGAGGTATATAATATTGTAATGGGTAGTATATCTTTATTAGCTTAGAGTAGTAGTAGACATATTTTATTATTATCTCACTATATAGCACCAGACTAATAAAAATGAAATTATATTTGATTATTTTGTTGTTGTTCACTTTGTATTTTTTTTGCTACTTCGTTCGCCTGTCTCTATTTAGTTTTTTATGAGCTCTTTGATTTTAATCAGTTTGTTATATATTATATGGTCGACTGTTGTAACATATACTGGAAAAACCATGAACCTTGGAGTTCCATCACTAAGGTCATATTTCTCCCTTATTACGTGCTTCCTATAACAAGATTCTTTTTAATGCAACCGAAATTTTAATTTCCTTGTTTGCTATGCGTACGGTCTTAAAAAAAGAGTATTTGAGTCAAAGCCTTAAAAACCACGAAAATCCAAAATTATTCGGTATAAAAAGGAATAAATAAGGGAAACTGGGAGGTTGACACTCTCCCAAAGGCGTGTCAGATCCCTTGGACAGAAACACAACCTATATATAGATTTTCAACCACCTAAATTTGCATTCAGACATTCCCAAAAACTCCCTAAGATTACATTAGGATTGGGCAAAATTTATACCTATTTAACGATGAATATGCCCGATATAAATAACATATTAAACGGAACTATTCTTTGAAGACCTTCGTTTTACTCTGCGCTTTGTAGTTTTGTCTAAAAAATATAAAAGATCCATAATTACAGCCAGTGTATTTCCAATACTAACGCGGACACACCCTCTTTCTTTTTGCGAATCTCTTTGTGAATGTAAATATGTCATATATGAGTAAATAGGAAGCCCTTTACGAAGTTGTTTCAGTTCATCGTTGTTCATCGAAAATATGCATCCTTGAATTTCGCCCGACTCTAATGGAATGAATGCAGTGCATAAGTCTGTGTTTTCGGAGAAAATGTGGTCAAAAAATGTAAGTTAGAAATGACACGAATTCGTACTATTATTAAAAGTTATAAAATAAATTGAAAAACTTTTATTTTATTTATTTTTTAATTTGGTAGCCAAAAGTATCGTTTATATATTTCGTCATGGTTTTTTTACATTAAAGTTTCGTTTATGTATAGTATACGCCAACAGTTAGTTGGCTATTGCTATTTAAAAAGAATTAAACCTATTCAAATTGTCTCCGAGGGCGAGTCGGGTTGTTTCGTCTATCAGAATTCGAATTGTATATATTTTTATTTTTTGAGCTCTGTTTAATTCAATGTGGTAATTGTAAATGATCACTTCATGAGGATCGGATAGTGTAGATAATTTGAAGCTTTTGCGTGATTTCTTACCAAAATGTTTGAATAGCAAAATAAACAGCCTAGCCTTTGTTTCTGTAAGTATAAACTGAAGGTTCTAAAAAATGTTATCTGAAACCAAGTCTCGTTAGACGATATTTACTAGTTTCTAAAAACAGGGAATAGTAAAGGTATATAAAAAGATTAGCATGTCTCTCTGAGATGTGTATTGAAAATTGAAAAAATGTAATTATAAATGTGCGAAAAAATACTTAAATTTGTGTATTTTAAATAAATAATAGTCTAAAAAACTAAAAATACAAAATAAATAATAGTTTCGAAAAACTAAACAACACGCTTTTGTAACTAACTGAACTAAAAGGTAAAAAATACTTTCGTTAAATTCAAAAAAATCATTTACACCTAAAAAAAGCGTGTGGTCTTTTTAAGATATTTTATAATGACTTTAATTTTACCAATATCTGTCTATAAAATATTTACAATAATTGAAATTTGGCATACCACGCTTTTTTACGATAAAATGATTTTTTTGAAATTAAAGAAATTACTTTTTACCTTTAAGTTCAGCTAATTACAAAAACCTGTTTTTTGGTTTTTTAAAGTATTGCTGTATTCATAACTGAGATTTAAATCAATGTGCATTGAGTTAAAGGAAACGGATATTATATTCTAGGAAATACATTGATTTGTTCAGATTGAATAAAGTTTGATAACATACAATAAGATAAATAATTAATAATGTCATCAATAATTATGAACTTATAAATAGAAAATCGAGTAATTGGTTACGATGTTATCTTACAAATAAAATAAAATACATTCGAAGTTATATCGTATACATATAAAATAAAATATTGATACATAGAAAGTCTTCTTCTAACTAGAAGAAGAAACAGTTTGTTTAAATGTAACTTTATATTTTATTCATGTATTATTGGTGGCAATAAATAAAATATAATATTATGATGACTGGATTTCATATTTATTTTTTATTTGATTCTATGTTATTATATTTCTTTTGTGTTTTAATATATTTGACTCAATATAAATATTTTAAAAGATAATGGTGTTTCAGATTTATTGAACTTTTTTTTGTATATTAAATTGGGTTAATTATTTGAAATTCAAAAAGTGTTGAACTTGGGAAGTGTCAATAGTGGATATAGAGGAGTAAAAACAAAATAATAAAGAAAGTTTATTGACCCTAATTGCTTCCCTTGTTGAAAGTTTGGCTAAAGAGATGCTATGGTAAGTTTACAGGGTCGACTTAATAATGAAATTTGAGTATTTGACATCGAAATATGTATAGTCAACAGATCGGTCAATTCCCTCACTTGCTAATAAATAATATTTATGAATGTAACTTTATTGGCTGGATATTTCAACTAAACCATTATTAAAGTTATTAATATATTTTTAATTATTAATTAATAAAAGTACAAATTCAGTGAGATAAATTCAAATTTATAAAACGTAAATTCAAATTTTAAAACGGATGTGACGTCATACTATGTGCCTTGTCATATTTGTTGACATACTGTATGGTATTAATTACTTATATTTTGTGTGAGATTACTCTACGGCTCTTTATTAGAAAACTTAATAATAACTGTTGTAAATTGTGTGTTGTAAATTCATTTTCTAAAGTGTAAAATATAGATTAAACTGTCACCAATTGACAGATCACATGTAAATACGTCATCAACAGAGAGCGCCAAAAGAGCTGCGTTTAAACATCTCAAAATTATTCTCTACTTTAAATTTTTGTTTACACTTAAATAAAGCGTTCTTGACCAGTATTTATATTTTTTACTATGTTAACGGTGTAAACAATGAATTAAAATATAAAAGAAATACATGAATATTCCCTGTTGAGAAATGAATCGATTTCAATTTAAAGATCGATTCAGATGACTCACAATCCTTAAAACTCATTAAAAAATCTAGGATTGTTTTAAATTGTTAGATTTTATTAGCTAGCAATGGCTGAAGCAACGAACTATGTTATTCGACATAGCACTTAGTGTTGCTTAGGACTTTAAGGATATAAAAAGGATATATACCTTGAAATCAAAAATAGAAAATATTTCCAAACTAAATCATATAAATCCCATCTATAGCCAGAGGTATTCATTAAAGCTTTTATTTTCTTATACTACTGTTTACTAATAAGTTTACAAAATTTGAATTTGTAAATAATTGTTTTAATGATGAAATCTTATATTGAATAACCATTTGGAAAATACATATATCTCGCTTTATCGACTTCTGATTTTTTATTCCAACTCAACAAACTATTAAAATACTGTTTTGCGTTACTAATCCATAGTCATTGAGCTTCGAATGTTGAAAAATTTTGTTGATGGTTTTATTATATTGCAAAAAATGCATTATGTAGAAACCCTGTAATGGTGGATATTAAGAAACTTTTATGTCTAAATTTTACAGACAAGTGATAATCTTTTTTAACACAAGCTTTTTAATTACTATTTTATGAAAATAATTTCTAAAGTGTAATTATTTTAAACGACATATTTTTATGCATATGTTATACGTTTTGTTTTTTAATTATATGAATAGTTCAAAACTTTGTCTTTATGTGATGATTCTGTTTTTTTCCGAAACTTTTTGTAAGCTTCAATTTTTTTTTTTTTTTTTTTTTTTTTTAAATTAAACAAGTGAAATTTACAAAATTAAAAAAATTCCGACAAATTTTTCGGGTACACAACCCTTAAATCGCCCTTGAAACATAACTAAGAACACTCTCCATTTAAATATTTTTCAAACTAAACTAGGCGCTACGATGCCATAGACAGACAGACAGACGGACAGACAGACTTAGCTGTCAAACTTATAACACCCCTTTTTTTAGTTCGGGGTTTAAAAATTTGACAGAATTTTACCTTTTTGTTTATCATGTCAATTCCCATTAATATCTTATCCTGATAATTCAAAGATGGCAATGTTCAATTACAAAGACAAAAATGCCAATAAAAGGTTGCGTTATTTTGCTTAGATTTCATTATGTAAACATTTACAGTTAATTTAATTGCAAATCTAAATGTAGGATCGTTTATTTCTTCGTTCGAAATAACAAAATTTTTCTCATATCATACAATGGACATTAACTAAGTACAATCAATATTTGACCGTACTTAAATTAAAATTATCTATATAACACAAAATGGTAAAAAGGGTATTCTCTTATATCATTGTATCGTTCGTATCACAAATTGTCTAATTAAATTATAAATAGTAAAGTGACCTTTTATTATTAGTTTGAAATTGTCACTTACACTTATATAAAATGTAAAATTTCGTTTTTTGTCCGACGTGCAATGTGCAATGCAAATCTCAAAGCAAATAAAAAATAAATTAATTAATTTTGTATTGATAGGCTTACACACTCATGCATTTTGCAAAAAATGATTTGGTGAAAACTTCGTTCACCTTTTTGGAAAAGCAGTCCACTTTTTGTTTTAACTAGTACAATTTTTGTTGCAATTTAGTGAGACTTACCTGGTTTGAATTTCAATATAATGATTTGCCTTTAAAAAAGTAAGTACAAGTATTAGCCATCTAGCCGCTGTAATTGGAAGTAATGAATACGGATCTTTTTCCTCTTTTAATTAGTTCGAACTATAATCGTCAGTCAGCGGGTTGCAACTTCTAGTTATCAATAATCGGAACTTAATGATAACTGGAAGGAATAAATAATTTATTAGCACTAATGACAGCTGTTCAACGTATCTGTTAATCTTAGTTCGAAGGTAGGAGATAAAAACATTAGGAATGCATTTAATCTGGTTTTTAAGGCTCTTCAAATATAATTTTGGGTCTGATATACCCAATGTTTCCACTGCCAGATTAACTTAACATTCAAATAAAAAAACTTTATATATTGACTTCAAGTATATGAAATTATAGCCACTCTTTCAGCTGCACTGACCTTCTCTTCCCTGTACCTAGATATACCATGAATAACATTGACAAGGTATATATTTATGCCAAAACAAATTTCAATAAAGAAATAATGATATGTTTAGGCTACCAATTTCTGAATTGCCCTAATATAAACTAAAAATTCCTGTTCATCCCCCTCGGGCTGAAAGCTGGGTGCTCTGATGCCAGCCACCCAGCTTTTTCATCAATAATTACAAGTTGATTTTCAACAGGTTTTCTCACATAAAAGATACAAAGATACACATGTGTACGTATAGATACATTAGTGTATGTTGTTTTGTTATCCGAATATGTGGGATAAGTTTGATGTGGTTTTGACACTACCTCGATTTTCTATATACCATATACATAGTAACAATGTAACAAATAATATAAGAAATGGCTGACCAAACTACTATCCTCTATTTTCCGCAAATAAAATAAACCACATCAAAACAGAGCTGATTTAAATTTAGAAAACACTATGGTTACCGAGCAAATCTGACTATAGTCCGATATCGTACGTATGTCAAATTTGTTTCATCCAAGAGCATAAGTAATGGAGTAGCTTTGCAATGCATAAGATTTAAGATGTGATCGCTCTAAGAAATCTTTCGTATGTCCAAAAAGTTTCACACAAGAGCATAAGAAATTTAGTAGCTTTGTAATTCATAAGGTTTGAAAAAATTTGTAGCGCAAGAACTGCGAAATATCCAGGGATTGAGCAAATAACACATTTTCTTAAAATCGAATATTGCTTTTTTAGTTTACCAATAATTTTTATTTCGAAAACTAAGCGTTTAGACAAAATATCGTAAAGAGTACTTTTTGCATAACACTAATGGAAAAATACAAAAATATTTATTTATTTTTTTGAATAAAAAATCATTTGATTGTCATATGATTGCAAATTGATTTTAAAACCTTAGCGGATATTACTAATTTTGTACAACATTTTTGGTACTCTCAAATAACCTAGTACCTTTTTTATCTAAGGATAATGATTAGTAGTAGCTTATTTTCTTTTCTACTCAACTTTATGAAATAATTAACCTCTTTCATAACTTCCAATATCCTGTTTTTTTTCTACGATTCAGCTATTGACGATCTTATTAGGTTCTTTCCATTCAACGTTCTTTTAATCTTAGAAATGAATTAAATATAGGAACTAATTTAAATATTATGATTAAAAAATCCGTGAAAACTCATTTTTTATTCAGAATTCAGTACTTTAGTGGAAAATACACGTTAATATCACACTTATTATATTGAGTGCTGAACCATACCTGGTAAAATAATTGTCCACGTTTAATGATAAACAATCCATTCATTTTTGTTATCGGTTTTTGATTCCTATTGTTCTACTATATCTATTAAATATTCCTTAATGGGTAAAGTGAAACAATTCGATTACGCAATGAAAATTTACACAACCGTTGAGTACAAGAGTTGCTTTATCAAAAATATAATTATTAAAATATATTATAGGAAAAAATTTGGTTTTTTATTAATCAAAAGGTGAAAGTGATGGAAAGAGTATAGTATTTGATTATATCTTTAAATTATCGAAACCGTTTCACGCAAAAGAAATAATCTATAAAATGCAGGGTTTTTTGACGAATAAAATTTTTATTCAGATCTGCTTACATAAATCGAAAGTTGATAAAGTTGGAGATTGGAGTAATTGCATCTGGGATTTCAACGGAAGTGAACCTGTACTCTCTCTTAAATTGTGTTTTGTTCAGTGATCTTTTCATGACTTTTTACCTTGCGATGAAGGGTCCAAAATATTTCGATCAGTTTTTAAAAAAAATCAAATTTTCTTTTAAATATATACATTGTGAAAACGAAGTCAGTATTTTTATTGGTGTTTTAAAAATTGTAGAATATATTAAAAAGCCGAAGCTTGCATAAAAATAAAACAATTTTTTTAAGAGAAAAAGATTTTCGAATGCTTTTTTGAGGTTCTAGTTTAAGTTTTGTTAATTTAATGATAAAAAATGATCGACAGTTGTCATGGAACACTCAGTAATACTTATTTCATACCTTGGTACATTATCAATAATGTAGTGCTTTCTTTTTTATTTACAAGATATTTACTGAAAAGCTTAGTTAATAATTTTAGATATCAAATACTTGTTTGATTCTTTAAAGAAATTAATTTTATAACTACTTTTGTTTTTTACTGCATGAAATTGTAGGATTAGTTTAAAGAAGACATACTTTTGATTTAGTTGTCAACCCGATATGTGAATATTGGTTTGATTATTACGTTTGGTTTGATTTGGATATTTATTATGACATTTTTTAAATTATTTCTGTTTTCATTGACTTCTTATAGCTTTTTCGTCTCAATTTTTTTATACGATAAAATATTAAATTTTGAAAAAAAATATAAATTGACATTTGTAAAAACATTTTTGAATTTTCCAAAATTCATAGCAACTTGAATCGACTGAAAAAGTTTTAGTTTACTAGATAACCTTGAGGTCGGTTATTGGTGTCTGTTGCAGTTGATTTGGTTTTAACTCCCAACTAGCAAACGTTTCTTTAGTGAACGTTTCTTTATTAACTCAGTTTTTCACAAAAACTTCACAAGGGATCTTTAATGTGGAAAACATGGTATATGATAAATATGTTAAATAGAAATGATATATTACGTGAAAACAGGTTCGCTCTCTCATATAAAATGAAATTCTTAAACTCGAATATAAAAGGCTGTGTTATATGGGTTATATTATAGTATATACAACGAAATATACAATCCCATCCAGTCAGTATATAATACAGTGGCAGTCAGTAGGTATTACTGTGATTATGAATTATTTATGGGTGAATGAAAGGGACAAGTCAATTTTCTGGCGATTACTCACATACAAATCATTCATGTATCCTTTCAACTACGAGATTATATACATTCGTCAAATATATATATATATATATATATATATATATATATATATACGAATATATTATATTAGATACCTATATACTTTATCTATATACAGGAAGGCACCAATTTTTCACTAGTCTGTATAGGAAGTTTTTGTAATCTGTCCGAAAATCCAAATCCAAATTTTCAACATGTATTTACGTTTCATGATCTGGACAATGTGTTAACGTACTTTTTACGTAATGTCAGTTCGGTGACAATATTTTGTTCGCCGAAAACAATCTCAGGCTGGCTCAAATCGTTGCGTAGTAACATCGAAATGTGTTGAATAGATTGCTAGATTTCAATTATTGTAAATATTTTATTGACAGGTATTGTTAATAGTAAAGTCACTATAAAATATCATAAAAAGCACCCCACGCTATTTACGATGAAATGACTTTTTTAATGTTTTTTTTTTTTTGATCTTGTAGAAATTAATTTCTATTTTTAGTTCAGATAGTTACAAAAGGGTGTTTTTAGTGTTTTCAACATTTTATTTATTAATATTGTGGAATTTTATCTGCTCTTCCACCAGAATTATATGAATTATTTACATTATAAAATCGTTAATCCTGAAGATTAAAAAATTTATCGGGTTATCTTTAATATCTTATCTAGAACTCTAAACTCATTCGAGTCATTTGATTTCACTCAAACCTAACTATCCGGTTTATAGAAAATTCCAGAGTCAAAATATAAAATTTGTTCATTGGTTTGATTTTGTCACTAAAGTACAAGGCCATGCGGTACTCTAGCCCAAACTAAACCGTTCGTTTAGTTTAGAAATAGCCTGCCTGCATATATTTGATAATATAGTTTATTATACGAATAATACTTTTATTCACAATAGATTTATAAACATTTTACAGAATACTCTAAAAGTCTAATCACCATCATTTTTAAGGTTTCTAGCCAGACCGTACATGATGGCGAAGATTCCAAAAATATATCCTTCATATTGACTGTCGGACCAAATAACTCAACTTATTTAACTCACTTCATACCCCAAAATGTATATTTGGCTGTTTCTCTGTTGACCCCAAGCACCTCAACCGATTTCTGCAAATGTGTTCTCGTTAGAAGCGTGAGAACGATCCCGGTAATATAAAATAGGCTTATTTTCACGAATTAGAGTATTGCGAGCGTTAGTTACCTTAGTAATTTAAAAATTGGTTGCACAGTTTCAAATTTTTTATTGAAACTATTATGGAAAATTCTATATTTTTATGAGTCGACACTTCTTGAACCTGTCCTTCTACTGTAGAACGAAGGTTCTATGGTATATGGATATAGAAGTATATCCATACATAAATGTCTGAATAATTGCTATAAAAAAAGTTTAAAAATGATTGAATTGTTTCAAACTTTTAATTAAAGCTTTTGTAGGATTCAATATTTTTATGCGTCTACACCCATTGAACACTTACACATCCTTGAACCTTTTTGTAATTTTTAAATTTTGAATTCATTTATTATTGGATAATACTGATGAATGCTAATAAATTAGCATTTAAAATAATAATTATTTACAATTTGTATATGGGTATTTGGTTATTTCTATTTGTTCATACGCTGGATTAAGTTATATAAAGTACATTTATTTATTATTCATATATTATAGAACAGTTGTATAGAGAATGCTAGTGATTTAAAATTATCTATCTGAGCATGTTTATATGAATAATAATTATTGAGTTGGTCTTTGTTTTTACATTTAATATTATTTATATGAGGTAAAAATTATGATTTTGTGTAGGTATGGCTTTTCGCACGTGAAAGTGCACTATGTTCTGGGTATTTACCAATTAACCAATTTTTAAAGGAATGATACGTTACGCTAGAAAAAATTTAGTGGTATGCGGAACATATGTTAAGAGTTAAGAGCTGATGTAGTTTATGGAATAAAGATTAAAAATAATGATGTGGGTGGCCTCAGTTATAGTATATGTCTGAGAAATGGAGGTTACATTCCATTATTATTAAATATTAGAAATTTTTACGAAAATTTTCTTATTTGATGTTTTGACATCTACAATTTAGAAGTAGGCCTTTTCCGGATGTAAAGCCAAAATGTTTGTTTTGATAAAAGCATTTCCCTATTTGGTTTATAACAATTTGATACAATTTATATAATTGATTAAATTAAAGGTGATTAAATTTCAAAAATTAAAAACTCCTATTAACCTTGCTAGTTCCTCCAAACTCTTACACAACTAGGAAAAATAATATAAAGGTAGATCATTCGATATAGTCAAATCCATAAAACTTTGCTTTAATATTTGTTCACTATTGGAATCAACAGTCTTCAATACTAAGACATTTTATCTATATATATATATATATATATATATATATATATATATATATATATATATATATATATATATATATATATATATATATATATATATATATATATATATATATATATATATATATATATATATATATATATATATATATGGTAAGAATCGTTCACGATATGTATAGAAAAGTATGTATTATCAAATATAAAATTTTTAAATTTTAAATTTTATTGAATTCCCAAAAACAAGCCATTTCACCATTTCACGACTGAACTACCTAAAAAAGTTATTTCGATTTTTATCAAACATAACTGTCTTTTTTACCATCAAAATTTAATCGGCATTTAATTTAAGGATTCTAGAAGTAAGAGCTGTGATAAAAAGGGTAGACAAAAGCATCTAGAAGAAGCAATTTCTAGTTTCGAAAATCAATGATCGAAATACTTAAAAAAAGATTCCACTCCATACATTCAAACATATACTCTGCGTCAGAAAATGTGCACATGCTTTACCATTCTAAGTGTTATTACTATATGATATGTTTGAACTATATCACTTAGAATGCTGTGCACATTTTGTTTCGCAGAGATACATACATACCTACATACATGCATACATACATACATACATACATACACACATACATACATACATACATATATACCAAGTTAAATAAAAGCTTGTAAAATTTTCCTATTACTGAGGTAAAAAATCCTTGGCAACAATGTGACATTAGACCTCACAATAACTAACATAAACTGAAAGGCTTTGTCTTCAAATTGGTCTACAGAGTTTACACATTTGAAGGGATAATTGAGATTTATGCAGCGATTTAAAAGAGAGTTGGATCATCAAAATATTTAAATTTGTAACAAATAATTTTTAACTTTTTGCTGTTGAATTGTTTTTCTGATATTTGCATTATTTTTTTAATCTATCAATTAAATGGCGTTAAAAAAAGGTATGTCCTTTTACAATTTAAAATTTGAATTTTGATATCTTTTTATGAAAATTACAATTACCATAAGCTAATTTCGTACTTATAGCCCGTGGGAGTACATTTCAAATGCAAAAGATTACCTTTTTTTTATATTTTAGCATCATGTGATTACGTACCATGTATTTAAAGGAGCTTATTATGTTTGTTTATCAAGCTTTTTTATTTTTTCAGTCTGTTAGTTTTTTTTTTATGTTTTTGTTGTATACATTCCTTCTCTGCCTTAATACTCACCGGATTTATTAAAAATGGGTCTCTAGACAAATCACGAAAAACATAAACCCACACACAAAGTAAACTAAAGTATTTTCTTTTCCATCTTTTTTGTAAAAATCATGGTTAAAAATTAAATATATTTTTTGTGACATTTTTTTTTTTCAATTGAATTGTTTCGTACGTTTTTTTAATATTTTTACTTTATTTAAAATATTTTATTTTATATATTTTTTCCTTGAATTCATTAAAATCTCATGACATTTTGGCCATAAAGTTTTCGAATATTTGAAAAGAGCTTTTGATGGTTTTTGAAACGTGTTAGGAGTGGGACCGCCGAGCGTTCAACGCTCAAATATGAAGATAATTGAAGAACAATCATAAATATCATATTATCCGACAGTAAACCAGGCAAAGTTGAATGTATTTGACGTCTCTGAAAAGTTCAATTTTCGGGTGTCGAGCGATGTCTCTAGATTAATTTGGAAATGTTTAAAATTTCCCTCGTTTTTATGTTTTATACTTCTTTTGCTTCATATGTTATATTATGGTTTGTTTGCAAATAGTGGATAAATCGTAGCTGTGTATCAAAGTTGTATTTTGCATTCAACTGCTGCAAAAATTATAATATTTTTTCGGAAATAAATGTAAAACATTGTGTGCTGTTGCATTTATATTATTACCAACTGTTATTTAGTTTCTCCTGTCCCGTTGTCTGCCTGTAATCAAATCTTAAAAGTCAAATTTGATCAACTTTTCGGTTTTTGCATGCACATTTAGTTTGGATGACAGTGCATGGTAAGGTTGTGGCGTCTTGATTTTCCCATCGCTTCCACCATATTTGATATTTATATATATAGAAAATAATTTTATCTATGAGACACTCATACCCGACTGTTTGTAAAAGCTTGAGGCGCTAAATATCAAGAATGAATCGAAAAATAATTAGGCATGTAGAGTAAATTAATTCCGATACATTTTTTAATTTTAAATTGAGCACCTCAAGCTTTTAAGAAATAGTCGGGTATGAGTGACTCATAGATTAAATTATTTTCTGCTTTTAAGTACAATAAAAGCTTGTCCCATACAAATAATTTTTTCTTAAAATATTTATTTATACCCATTTTTTATCAAATATATACAAATTTAGCGTGTGTTTATGGATGCAAAACTCGAATTTAGCTACAGATAGACTTGAAATTTTGACGGGCCGTTGCCTTATACCCAAGAGTCTTTATAATATATTAATAATATTAAAAAAAACGAAAAAAGGGATGAAATTCATAGAAACGTCAAACATGTTTTTGGCTATTTTTATTTGCCTAATATCAGACAAAGACACAGCGAAACGTGGCTGGGTTAAGCTAGTACTTACTATAATAAATTAAAAAAATTTAAAAAAAAATCATAGTTTTCCCAAAGTTTTCTTTGGTAAATAATTTGAAAACGTATATCCTTGTTTCAGTTATTGTATAATAAAATTTTAACATTTAAAATAAAATGGTATTGAATTTTTAGTTTTATGAAAAATTTACATAATTAATTTAAAATGAAATAATATTGTTATTGTATGTATTATACCTACTTTGTTTTATAAACAAAAACCCAGAATTATGACAAGAATTATAAATATTATTTTTGTACAAAGTGTCCGAGTGTTTAGATATATTAAATTTTTAACTATTAAAAACATTTTTATCTAATTAATCTTAAATTTAATACTTGATACAAAAAATTATCAAGAAAACAGTCCAGTAACCTAGTGACATGAAAAAGTTTAAGGGTCATTGTTTTATAAACATTTTTCATAACTCACACAGCAAAACTGAGAAAATATCATAAAAGGACGCCACATTGATGTTATAGCAATTGGATCTCGATCAAGTTTTCTCATTTTGAAGAACTTTCTAGAATTTGGCATCCAAAGTCTCAATGACAGTGAAACATATGTAAATAATCTAATTGGTTTTTCAAAAAATTTAAATGAATATTTGGTGTTTGCCCTTATAGATAATAAATTCAAGTAATACTTGCCTAAATTAACGAATGCATTGAGGATGCATAATAATCAGAAACACCGGGTTAATCTACTTGATATATGAATGTGCAGAAGGTGTCTTTTCTCATCTTCTGTTGTTTATACTTTTTCCAGTTTTATTAAAATGTTAATAAAATTAAATATTGTGTATTTTATTTGAAAATACAATTTCTTTATGTTTTTCATATTCTCTTTGTCACATTTATGTATTTTTATTCTTTGATATTTTTTAAATACTATTCTAGAAGCCACACTCTTCAAGTTTTTAAGGTTGTTGTCTTCTAACAATATTGTAAAAAGTTTTGGATTATGTGCACGGTATAAGTATATAAGCTTGTAGTGATATAAAGCATAGTTTTTATTTCTACTGTACCATTCAACTCTTTCGTTTACTATAAAAAGTATACGAAGATTTGTTTAAAATTATGCTACTTATCTTCAATCACAATCTATAGTCTAACTATAATCGTTTCTCTTCAACAATAAAATTGATTAACTTTGCGTTAATATATCTTTGCAATGAAATTGACAATAATTAATCTGATTTTCAGTTAGTTTTTTGAAAGTTCCTGACTAGAATTAAAAAACTTTTTAAAAACAAACCCTTTTCTGTGTTTCCGAATTTTAATAAAGTATATCTCGAGTCAGAGACGGTCCTAACCAACTTCAAATTATCATGATAATTGTAATTTAATATCCTTGATAAGAATTTTCTAACACTAAACTCGGAGCGAGATAACAACCTTAACTAACTGTTCTTTTATAAAATATAACCGACGTTATCGGATTGTAAAATTTATTAACTTAAAGTACGTAGGTAGAGGATGTTTTTTTTTTAATTATACGTATTGGAGATGTTTAAGAAAATTTCGACATTTCCGCCCACAATTAAGACATAAATATTGAAAATATATACTATACAAACGTTGAAACTTCAAATTTAAGTGAAAGGTTGTAGCCCATTTTGGAACGCGTAACGTGTAGCAGTGTGTATATATACTTTATAAAAGGTGTTCCAAAATTGATGCGAGAAGTATTTTCAATAGAAAACACAAGTTTTTAATAAAAATTTATAATTTTTTTATTGTTGCATAAAGTAGACCGTCTCTATATGATTAGGTATAAAAAGCAAATCGAGTAAAACTCCTATGCTGGTACATACGAACTTTTTTTTACCGAAATTTACCTTGAACATTTTACATAAATATAGTAAATACAGCTCTCAATTGCCGTCCTCAATGCGTGAGTAATAATGGACTTGTTTATGCAAGCATCAGACTTACACTAATTCCAAATCTCAAGTTCAATTTAAATCCCATGGTTTTTATGGGCAGTAATGGTATGTATGCACTCTCTGGCTTTTAAAACTTTCTGTGACTTTTTATGATGATTATTTTTGAATATGCATAATATTTGGAAAATGATTTACACTTTTATTGTGAAAAACAGTGAACATAGATGCTGCGCATTTGGTACCAAACTCTGTATAACTTATAGAAGCATTATCAAATTGAAGCTCACCACTTCATCTAAAATTACCCATTTATCTAAAGCTAACGGTCGACTACAGATTTGCTAATATTTAATTATTTACACAATTTACGAAATTTTAGTTTAGTATCCGCATGAGTGGATGCGCCCGTCCCTGTACTCGCAAAAAGCGATAATTGAGGATCGTTTTCTGTATTGCATAAGACAATGGAAAAATATTTGTAAATATATGTAATCTTCCAAAAAAAAAAAATATTATAATTGCTTTATATAAATTCCAAGTAACCATCAGTTTTCAATTAAGCAAAATGTACCATGCATAAATCTTTCTGTCATAGTAACATGACAGAAAGATTTTAGACAAAAAGAAAACCGACTTCAAAAGAAAAACTTTTTTAAAACAAATTAATATGTACTAAAAAGTAAAAAAATATAAATAATATAATGTAGTTAAAGTTATTGTTATTTTTGTAGGCGGTGTCAGCCAAGGAAACAACTCTGACAGAACAAATTGCTACATTAGCTTGGCTGACACCGACTCCAAAAATAACAATAATTTTAACTACATTATGTTATCGTTAATTTTTTACTTTTTAGTACATATTAACTTGTTTTGGAAAAGTTTTCTTTTGAAGTCGGTTTTCTTGTTGTTTTAAAAGTTTTTTTATTTAGCGATTTTTAGTGAATCTGAAGTACACTAACTAATTTGTCACCAAAAAAAGGATCATCGAAATCGCTTGGCGTGATATTGAGTTATTCTTCCTTTTGTCATTCATACTAAATGCAAATTTAAGACTTTTATAGTTTTCTCATAGATGCCGTTGTCAGAACTGGACCAATATGAAATGGGACCACACGGGAAGCACCAGCTTTCAAATAGATAAAGAATCATCAAGTGCGGTTCACCCAGTCAAAAATTCTGAGGAAACACACATTGAAAAAGTAATAATAAAAATACAGTCGAATTGATAACCTCCTCCTTTTTGGTTTGAAGTCGGTTAAAAAGCACAAAAATTCTGTTTGCCCTTTTAACAATTTCAGAAAATTTTTATAGTAAAATTTTGTTTCACGCAATTTATATTTGGATCTTTCAGGTTTCCCCGCTCTGGCCTATTGGTTGGCGACGCTCTGCCGAATGAGTCATGGTTTTTTTAAGCACTCTATATATAGAAACCCCTTTTTATTTATGTATAATACACAATTATGAAATATATCAAAGGTAAATAATGTATTTTAATCGTAAAATAAACTTTTTGAGAAGAAATTAAAATAATACTTTCCATACCAAAGTTATTTTAAGGTGAAAAAGATTGTACTTAGATATGTATTCTTTCTTAAAGGTATATATCTATCTTAAAGTTAGCAAAGTTATATGACTATACCTGTCATAAAATAAATAAGAGATGGAGAATTTTTCGTTTTAAATATATAGAATACTTTTGATTAAAATCGTAACAATTTTCATGAATTCTCTATGTACGTTAAATTATCATTCATTACAATGAATTATATCAAAGAGCAAAATAAAATAATTATAAATACATTTTACCTCAAATATTCGTATGTTAATAGGGTAAATTGTTTTGTTTAATTTATTTAATTTTTTTTTTTAATTATCAAGATAAGTTAATAATGGTTTTCAGGTGCTTAGAAGTTTTTATGATTTGTGTATAACCTATTTTGATTATTATTCAAATAAAATTTTTGGTTGCAAAGAATATTCTTACAACATGACTTACTTACAACAAGTCAAAAATTTGTGTGAATGTAGTCCTTAGATGAGCCGAAAAAACTGATAAAAGACGTTATTAAGAATGTTGCGCTTTACTTATATGTTCTGGACCGGGCAAATTTTTAATTGCATTTTCTGTTTGAAGTTAATGACTATCTGCTTTTTTTCTTCTTTTAATAGAAAGGCAATCATCTCTTCGTTTTACAGACAAAAAAGTAGAGTATTTTGATTTATAAGGCCCTTTTCAATATTGTTGGTTTGATTGATTTTCTTAGCATATATTGGATTTAATATTTCGATTTAGCTTCAATGTAGGGGGTTTTTGTTTTTATACTAAATTTTAAAATAAAGTTAACATATTTCGATTAGTAATAATATTAATGGCAAAAAGTAAAACTTAATTCAAGAGAAAAGAGAAAAAAACCACATTTGCCAGGATTCAAACTGGGTCTCTTGGCCTGACTCAAGATCTCTTGAGTCAGGCCATGTCTATTATTAGCTAGACCAGATATACTCTATACAGTATACCTATTTGCTGTATAAATTCTTATGTCAGGCTGAGCGAAAAATGCTAGCTTAGAAAATCATCATCAAATCATGAGCAAATCTCAGTAACCAAATCACGAAAAAGACACTTTTTTTTGTAAAACCAATTTCGATGATTTTTAATAACACCTGCTTGAAAAGATATTTTTTACATGAATTTTCTACAAGCTTATACATACCTCACGAGATAAATAAAGATTATTTTAAAACTACTTGCTTCATTTAAAAAAAAGAAGCGCAAAAGCTGCCTTAGCTAAGCAAATTCCCTCAGAGATTGCAAAAATAACACATTTTAAAAAAAATCGAATATTGCATTTTTATTTTTCAAGAATTTTTATTTCTAAAACTAAGCGATTAGAGAAAAAATCACAAAAGTACTTTTTTGCTTAAAACTGATAAAAAAATACAGAAATATTTTCAAAAAATTTAAAATTTTGTACTTTGCAGACCCCACAACCCCTTTTTTATCGGTCGAATTTTTTCATTAACGAACTTGACGTTTTAAATACCAAAACCCTTCTTGATACCAAATTTTATTCAAATCGAACTTAAATTGCGACCGCTAGAGAGCTTACGGATATATAAACGTATAGATACATATGTATATAATTTTTACGATGGTCATTTTTGACATTTAGTAGGTAGGGTCGATGAAAATTTGAAGAAATTATTTCAAAATTCCATCATCGATACAAAAGCAATTTACTTTGGCCATTCGCAAAAAATATTACGTAAACTTTTTAAATAAATGAACGTTATTATTATGTCACCATTATTGTTGCTATGATTCTTCAACTGCTGTGATAAATTCTAATTATATCACATAGCATTAGTTAGAATTAATTATAAAAATTATTAATAATTGAATAAAATAATTTTAAAAAAAAAGACGATTCTTTAATTATTAATGTATAAAAAATGGATGATATCATTAACATATTGCAAAAATAATAATTTATTATTATTATCATTATTATTATTCAATATTAATTCATAAAATTATTTATTATTCGTAAAATAATAAATCTGGTGTGAAATTAACATAATAAACATGTTAAAAGTCATATATATCTTGAATAATATCATTTAAATACGAATAGTCTAGTCATTAAAAGGTTTAATCTCTTTTAAACCTAAGGGCACATATCTTAGGACACATTTGAAATGGAGTATAAAAAATTTTCATCCTTTTCTGCCAAAAAAAAAAACAATTAATTACAAATACCTTCGACAAAATGCATAAGAAAAAATAAATATTGGATAAAAAACTTTTTTAAATAATTACAAATTTGCACCACTACTCACTCTTTTTTAAATAAAACAAGTGAAAACAAACCATTGACTGAGTTAACTGTTGAAATACTATGTATAGACATGCATACATGTCACACATACATAACTGATAATCTCATATTAATACATGCTACAAAATTTGTATCTAATGTGTGCCCTCGTGAGTAAACAGTGTTGTTTACAAAAAAATGTTTCAATCAAAAACTGTTTATTTTTTAATAAGGAAAATTTTTTTTTACTTAAACTATTGTTCTACCTCTAACGGTTTACAAGATCCAATTGACCTATGTTGCTCATTTACGAACTCAACCACACTTTTTACGTCCTGAGGGCGATGTAATAATTTCAGCTTGATATCTTTTTTCGTTTTTGAATTATCGTGTTGACAAACGAAAATGTAACTAATTGGATGATTCTATGAACACCTATATCAAAATTTTTTTCGTAGCATCAATATTTTTAAGCGTTACAAACATATTTTTAAGCGGAACTGCACTTAATATACTATGTATATTTTATATATATACTTGGTATACAAAAAAGGTTGATTTTATGCTCATTCGATAGAACACGCAAGAAAGGTGAAGTTATTTTTTTCAAAACAAGAATTTTAGTATTTTTATAGGCTGTACACGCATGGTTTAAATGACCCTGTACAAAAACCAACATTAAAAAGAAAATTTCATCAAAACTGTTAGTCTAGCGTTTTCCGAGGTTAGTCGCATTTCCAATGTTTATTGATTATACTACAGTTCTTAGAAAAGTAATGTGCAGTATGATACAAATAAAATTAATGGTTTGAAACACATGCATCATTCTAATATTGCTGTTTTAATAATATTATTGTCTGCTTAAAAGTATAATTAAACATATGTACATTTATTTATTAAGAAAATAACTTGACTCAGCAATTGATACATTTTATTTATGATGTAAATCACGGCCTTTGTATCTGATAACAGACGTAAAAGCAATGTCTTGGCCAAGAACAGCTTAATCGGTTCCCAAAAAAATGGTTTTCCCTAGGGTGTGGGCCTTCTCGAAGTTTCCTGGATATGTAGCCTATGCCAATCCTAGGAACACCTTAAGGTCTAGCCTTGTGCCCAGTATAATCGAAATCGTTAGAGCCGTCTTTGAGAAAATACAAAAAAAAATTTTTCCGAGATTGTGGGCCTTCTCGAATTTTCCCGGATATGTGGCTTATACCAATCCTAGGAACACCTTAAGGTCTAGCATTGTGCCTAGTTTAATCGAAATCAATTGAGCCGTTTTTGCGAAAACCCCAAAAAAAAATTTTTCGCAAGGATGTGGGCGTTCTCGAATTTTCCCGGATATATGGCTTATAACAATCCTAGGAACACCTTAAGGTCTAGCCTTGTGTCCAGTTTAATTCAAATCGTTAGAGCCGTTTTTGAGAAAACCCCAAAAATTCTGTTTTGGCCTAGAGAGAAGTACCCTTAAAAAAAGGCCACGGAAAAAATGAAAAAATCGTCTGGAATTGTGACCAAACTGAACCTATGTACCGAGTTTGAGAAAAAGAAGTCTCTAGCTTGGTAACAGACATACCAACACACCGACATACCGACGGATGCAACATTTTTTAAAAACCCCTTTTTTAAACCATCAGGGACCCTCAAAACTTGTATTTCTGTTGAAACTCCGATATTGATTTTTTTTCGATCACAATACTTTATTATATTTATAATATAATAATGTAAGGGGTTTTTTAAATTTTGGTAATTTCTGTTGTGTATTACAGTTGTGAAACATCCAATATTATTGATAAATACTAAATTCGAAAACTTTTCTTAATATATTTTCTTAGTAGCATGTACATTTATTTATTTTTTCTAAGTCATTATTTAAACAAAAACAAAACCAAGAAACTATATAGGTAGCTTCTAGTGGCTTTGTTGGTTGTTGTTGTTGTTGTTGTTGAATTTAAAGTTTTTGAAGTTGCAAGTAGTGAAACTTATACCTTAAGTTACAGAACTAAAAGTAGCTGTTTTTCATATAATTCCTTACCTATATACGTAACTATATAAACATCTTAGAACAAAGTATAGGTACCTACTACAGAAAATTCGATTGATGTTTTAATTAATTTGAAATATGATATTGGTTCATAATTTTAGTGGAAAATTAAACCAATTTATATTTATCAATCGAACGAGAGATTATCCGGAATTGAGTAAGAATAAAATGAAAACAACAAATTGACTGAGTTTATTGTTAAAATATCCTGTATAGAAGTTGTCGAATGGTAATACTTGCATTTAGTTCATTAAAAAATAAATTAGATAAGTGTAAAATACCCACAATTTGATTTGATATTTTAAACTTTTCAAAAATATTTTCTAGTGTTTATTATTTTTATTTTTTCGAGAATCTATTACAAGACCACTAGTTGAAGCCATCTGAAAATTTCCAAGTCCGTCTTTTACATTTTTGAAAAAATTGGCCACCAAAGTTTTGTCCAAATTTTTTTTTATAAAGAACATTTTTTATATTTTATATTTTAACTTTTATTTAACCTCTAGCGGTTTACAAGATTAGTCAAGTTCAATTGACCTATGTTGTTCATTTACAAACTCAAACCCACGTTTTTATGTCCTAAGTACATAAAAATTTTAGCTTGATATTTCTTCGTTTTTGGAGTTATCGTGTAGACAGGCAGACGGACAGACGCGCAGCCAACCGGACAAACGGAAAAGGACTAATTAGGCTATATTTTAGAAACTCGTATCCTAAATTTTTGTTCGAATCATCAACAAACTTACTAACGGGACTTAAATTAGTCTACATTGATATATTTTTTATGTATACCGGTAATAATATATACTGCGTAGTAAACAAAAATTAAAAACAGTAGGCATAAAGAGATACAATGCTGTGTTTTTATTTTTAGCTTAAAGATCAAAATACTTTTGTTTCATTGTGAATCAAACATCAGTTATTGGCAGAAATATACAATTTTCCTTGTCACTATATGAGAGAATTCATGATTATTAATACCTGGCATTCAAAGCATTTTTAATTTTACTGATCAAGAAAATTGAGGTTTAAGCTATTGAGATAAATAATAATTATTATATTTGTAACATGTACTTACATCAAAAGATGGAGATAAAGAAGTTTTACTTCGGTCGTGTGGTCTGAAGGACAGTCGTTTTTTTTATTAACCATATTCACATTGTCAATTCATCTCAAGTATGAGTTTGAATATTCTAACCAAACAATTAGGAAAAAAATTCGCTCAAAGATATCTGTATACTCAAATCCCATCAGGACCATTCTAATGAAAAGACCACATGGAAGTATTGTTTACAACTAGTTTAGATTGATTGAACATGATGAGTACGTATTATAATGCTGTTTTTGGGTTTATATTTACACTTACCGTGTATAAATGTATTAAAACACTTACATGCTTACCGATTGCAATCTTTATATTACTAGGAATATCTCACCTAAACAGAAACTTATTTGGTTGTAAGATATGGTAAAAAATACAAAGTAATTAATGAGTAAATAATGGTATAAATTTTCGATTATATCGAAGATGTAAACTGGTCTGTGGTTTTCTTCCGTTTTTTATTGATTGAATAAGATCGTTGATATTTTTAAATTTGGGAAGCAAAAGATGCACAAATCAATTTTCACTAGAACAATAACACTTTGAAGTCGAACCTAACGATATCATTATCTATCATTATCTAGAAAAAAAGCTTAATTGCTCACAAAGAAATTATTGATTGGGATTAGTACCACTACTTTGACCTTTTTTTAATTTAGCCGCTATGATATTTTAAAATCATATCAACTTTATTAGGAAATTCAATATATAGATACAAAGAAAATCAGTACAAAAGTACAAAAAATGTTCTTAATCTTCAAAAGCTCAGAAATTACAGAGTCTATAAAAAAGGTTTACTTTTAATAATTTTATGTGTTTAAAATATTTAAGCCATTTAAACATGCGTCTTGAATGAATCCTGCAAAGAAAGCAACATTATCTCAAAATTCAGTATTGGGGTTGGTATTTTTTTTATAACTGATCATAGCTTTCATTCATCATGACAAAATTTTGCATACTCTCTATATGATAGTTATAATCACTTAATTATAATGAATATTAAAATTCTAAATGAATACAAATATTATTTTGAATGTTTTCGTTCATTAGGTATATTATAGTAAGGATATCGTTCAGACACATATGAGAACAATATTATTATATGAACAATTTAATAATTTTGATAAGTCATTTCATTATTAAATATAGTATGATACAATGAAAATATTTTTGACGGTAATAATCATAATATACCTACCTTGTGTAATAATAGTGTTATTACTTAAAGGGGTGCGGTTATTTTTGTACGTGTGGTTAAACTAAATGTCATATTCACCTCAATAACCTAGAAAATTGGACTAGTTAATGTTTTTTGTTACAAATACGTTTATATTATATGAATATATTCTAAGTTGATTGTTATTAAGATAAGTTTTTATATGTTTGGATCTATTAAAGTAGTTAGATCAATTAAAGCATGGCTTGGAATTTGAAGCTTGGTTTACGATTTCAAAGTTTGTTGTTTTCAATTAAGTATGTAAAAATACTTTCCCGAATTTTAGATTAACGCATTTCTTGTACTTATTATTTCTTGCTCATGGTCTCAATCTTACCTGAATTTGATATGCTGCAATGCTGATACTCAGGGAAGAAAGTTTCATTCCTCCAATTTTTCATTGATAAACAACTAATTATTAAAAACCACTGACAATTAAGAAACATTGTCCCAATTGTCTCAAAGCACGGTTGTTTGTTTCCTTTTTTTACATTCTCTGCTGTAGTTGTCATATATAATTGCCCAGCTGTTGGAGTTGGTGTCGATATCATATCTTAAAATATTTACTCACTCGTATCATGTCAACTGGGTTTTTCTTATAAAGCAGCAGTTTGCTTACCGCACATACTATCAATCTTCGGAAGCAAGTTTTCACATTGCGTTCCTCAGTTGAATCAATACAAATTATCTTCGTTTTATCAGTTTACTAAAGGCAACGTGGCTAAATAACTCGCCACTCATTACTTACTCTTGTGCAGCTAATCACCTTTGACGCAATGCATCTAATGGCAGATTTGATAACTAAGTAAAATTACGATATTCCTGGTGTATGAGTGGTCTGGATGCCTTAAAAACTTATACAGGAATTACATCAGGAACATTATGACTGCTACTTTAGAAAAATCTATATATGGATTATTAAGGTAGTACGAGGGCTAAATCAATTTTAGACTTAAGGTTGAAATTATTTGTACCTTATTTTCAACTTTGATGATGAATTTTGTTATAACTTCATGAATTTGGACGAAAAATAGGAATAACATTTTTCAATATCTGTCTTGGTTTTCGATTTATCGAAAGCTAAATAATTAAACAAAATTTTCGATATTTTAAAATTACTCCAGATATCTATAAATTTTAATCTTAGCTTTCGCCTTCTATTGTCAAGCTATGGCATAATTCAACATAAAAATTGAAATATAAATTTTTAATTTTTTACCCACTACCATGCTCATACATAATTAATTAGTCAGGATCATCGGGTTTTTTTTGTTTTCAATAATTTATTAAAATTTGACCTTCAATTTAAATAAATTATTTTTAATTTCCACCGACTAGTTTTGGTGAAATTTATAAGAACATATCATCCGGTTTACCATAAGACCAATGTTAATTATGCTAACTTTTGAAGACATTTATTCTCTTACATTTTCAAAATCGATTAAAACTAAGTTAAATATTCATATAAAACTGGCGCTCGTACATGCTTAAATTAATATAAAGTATCCATTTTACAATCCACCTGCTTCTAACTATTACGCATACTTCTAATAGAATATAATAAGTACACAAACACATACATACACAAGCCGTGCTATACAGAATACCACATAAATAATACTTATTATTATTACATTTGAACCTGATTTTGCTTCTCTATGTGTATTTAAGGTATTAACTTAATTGTACCCAACAAAATAACATGTAACACATACAGAAAACTTTCTATGTTGTGTTTAAAAAACACTACTAAAAAGAAAAAAAGATACTATTTTCCCTGTTTTCTTTTCTGCTTACATTTAAACGTTGTTGTTATTTTCCCAGTATGTTTAGGAAAGTTGTAGTTATGGGTTAGAAAACCTAAAGAAAAATTTCGACATATCTTTACGCTGTTTAGCCCGGACAATGTATTAACGCCACTTTTAGAGTGGTGTGTGTTACAGGAAATAAAAAACGTTATAAGGTTATGACAGGTTATATATTCTCGTATATGACAGTTTATAACGATCTCGATTTTCAACCAATCCTTTTAATTTCAAAAAAAGCAAAAAAGTTAGATAAAAGCAGCGCTTAGAATTTGGAGCTTTGAAGAGGAGCAAAAAAAAAAAAGCTTGAAATTTTGAGAAATGTTAAGAAATTTGAGTCATTAGTTAAAACAATTATTTAAAAAAATATTTAAGATGATATAAAAAAAAATTTTATGTTTTATCTTTTAAAAAAATTGAATTGCGAAAGCTGTCAGAAGTTAAAGATAAAAGAGATAATTTAATGTAAGTACAATAAAATTTTTTATGTTATGGCATAATAAATATTCTTCTCAAACCAAGCGTAATGTACGCACATATTGGGTTGACTACTAAATCAGAAGTATGTCTTTTTTAGACTTATACTTCAGTTATTACATACAGTATCTATAATATTAAATTCTTTAAGGAATCGAACAAGTATTTGCTTTCTTATATTAAAACCTTAAATTTTCAGAAAAATATCTTGTAAATAAAAGAAGAAAGCGCTACATTTATAATGAACCAAGGTATGGAAGAAAAATAGTTCCTAAAAAAAATAATGCTGTCGTGGGGCCTCTCGTTTTTTTTACTGGATGTCCTACAACACCTCTCGTTCTTTTTTAATAGATAGCTAAGAGGTAAAACTGTGCTCGCTATGCTATAGAAACTATCATTTTTTTTTCTTCTCTGGGAAGCTGATGATGTGAACTATAAGTGTCACATTCACAAGAACGGCTTTTTTTCTTTATTGTTGTCTAATGAAGACTATTGTTTATTTCAAAATATCACTGATTTAATACGCTGTATAATTTATGGTATAGTCCTGTTGTTGTTTTTTTTTTTATAGTTTCATATTTTATTATGTTTTTTTCTGTAGAGCTCTATTATACATATAATGTTTATTAGTTAACTTTAATAGTACGGAGGATTTTACATAACTTTTTGTAATTATTTTTGTTTTGTAATCCTAACAGAATTATTTATTTCTCCCTCGTTACTGTTTTTATGTTTTGTTTAACCTTGACCCAGAAATATCACTGCTGATTGACGTTGGAAACATTTTTCAATATCGTTATTCATCAAATTCATATGCACAGAAATGGTATTAAGCGTCGTTTAGGCGAAAATTCTAGCAACTAACGGTTTATTTGGATATACAATTCAATTTATATCAGGGAGAAAATTCCTCTGCCTAATAACTTTTCGATCCGATATGTCACTAGTGTAAAATTCACCTAAGTGATATTAAAACAAATTTTTCCTAGAAAGTTAAGTACTTAGTAGTCATAGACAGAAAGAGAAAAATTGATCTTTATGCTACATGTATGAGCTTTATGCTACAGAAATATTATACTATGATCACATAGAGGTGAAAAGAATATCTCTTTTACAATTGGATAAAATTATTGAAATTATGCATAAGAAATAAAACTCTATCTTTCGACACATTTATATTGTTAAAGTTCTTACTCAGGCTTCATTTTCATTTACTAAGAGGCTATATATTACGTAATTTGCCTTTTTTCTAGACCCCACCACCTTAATTCTTTCTTGGTTCACTTCACTGGCAATATAGTATAGGTATTTGAATAAATTTTATCTTTCTTTTATTTCTCTCTTTCTAGGTTATCATAATCAACCTATTTCAACAAAATTTAAATAAAAAATATTTTCGAAGATGAATTTTCAAGAAAAATTGGTCGTCCTCCCAAGTTAGAGGTAGAGAGAAAAATTAGTTAAATCGTAAAGCGTTTTGAAATTAAAATATCGATTATAGCAGTTTTAAACGAAAAAACTATAAATATGAGGAAAACCTATGTCTCTCGAGTGATCCTTTTTTAAATCTTCAGCTTTCAAAAATCGACACTATTTTCACTCAAGGGGAAGTCATTAAATTCCACTGTACTCGTAAACGCCAAATTCTACTGCATCTGCCATGTTATATAAAATCAATCTAAAACAGTATAAATCATATGAATATACGTTACGTATATATTGTGTAATGTGTATTTACCTTTATATGTAATGCTAATTTCAATGATTGATTTATTGTAAAATATTGTCATTTGTTTGATATCGTATTAGTATAATTTATTACCTATAAATAATATAATTGGTCTAACCAAATGATTGTGGTTCCATTAATCGTTATTATAGATTGCCTAGTTTGTTATTGTAGATTGATTACATGAAAAAGAAATTGTATACATTACTGAAAAATATATTAAATTATTATTACACTTATTATAAATTATTTTATAAGTATTGTAGAAAGTAAGTAATTTAAGGATAATTTTTCATTTTATTTTATTTGGAAAATTGTATTGCAAACCTAAAAAATTTAGTCATGAAGAAACATTTGTTGTCTCGACTTACAAAAGTTTTATATCGTCGCGATTTTCTATCATTGAGTATTTTCAATCGCCTCGTCTTTTTTTATAAAGTTGGTTGTTTTTTGATATTCAAATAAAAACGACCAAAAAATTTAAGAGCTTTTTGGTTTCTAATTAGTACTTTAAAGATTAAAATCAATAAACATTGATTGGAAAATCTATTGCCTGCGTCTCGAATACTTATCATTTATCGATGGAATATCAATGATTTTATTTCTTGTTAACGCAATCTCGCCTCTCGCAGTGTTACTAAATAAGACTTGGGATGAGGCTTCAGTACAGGCGGCCAAGTAGTGAAACCATCCATGCTCTGATACAGAAATGTGCTGTGAACTAACGAATTAATATAAAAATGATTATACAGGGTATTTAAATGTAATCATACAAACACAATTAATACTTGATCAGCTCAATGTGGAATCAAAACATATCTCGCCAGAGAACTATGTGTAGTTCATGAATTTTATAGCAATAATAATTTTATAGCAATAACTCAAAAACTAAACTTGTACTGAATAAAGCTCACATTTTCTTGCTTTCCTGCTTCAACACACCTAAGAGGCAGGTGGCTAGAATCCATCGACATTGCAGGTTGACAGTGTGTTTTTTATAAACGTAATGCTTTATTCAGGTTTTTCCTTTTAGTTTTTATGAATCTTAACTTTCTTAGAACGGATAATTAATAAAAAGATTTTCGATCGAATTTTCACCTTAGACTCAAATATTCAAACATACTTGAATCAAAGTTGATCACGCGATCTTCGATTTGAACCTTATTTCAAAATTACAAAGAGAAACTGATTTTGTGAAACTCATATACATACAACCAAATTTGCTAAACAAAATTATCCATAATGATCGAAACTGCCTAATAATCGATGGGTAACAGCAGCACAACTCTAAGTTGTGTCCAACAATGCACTTCTTAGATACGCCATTTGGTACAAGCAAGAAAAAGGAAAAATTGACAAAAATTAATCATTTCATAAATCCGGTGTCCATGTTGATTGAAAATTTTAAAACCACGCTGCCCTTTGATATCGATCTCGCCTCCAATTGTTTGCCCAGGAAAACAATTAATTATGAATTTTATTTAAAAAATTTCTGCGTATGATAATGTAAGTTTTTTTTATTTCGAAAGCTTAAAAGTTTATGTTTATTTCGATAGAATTGAAAATTAATTACAAATATATACAAACTTTTGTCATGATTATATTAATAATAATTCGTATTTTACCTTAAGGGACCTTTGTGACTTTTCTTATATATAATTCAAAGTTCTATTTGACTTCCCTCTAAACTTTATTGCTCACAACGAATGTGACTAAAATTATGTAAACCGTTGTCAATCAATAAATTGGATTATTTAAACTAACCTTTTGTTGTTTTAGTCATATGGTTTGATAAGTTACAATTCCTTTATTCATCATTGATTGTATCGTAGAGCGTTTATTACGTGTGTAAAGTAAACCCTACTATTACGTGTGTAAAGTAAACGATACAATGCTTTGCTAAACATTATTTTAAGAATAACAATTTCTGTTCATATGAAAAAATTTTTCTGGATGGTAAAAATGTGAGAAAATAGCAAAATTGGTCATTTCAGGCCAAAATTTGAAAATTACCTACAAAAAATAGTTGAGATGGATAATGTGTTTTTAAACTCCTTTTCTAAACAAAGCAATTGTAATAGTCTCTTCTTTAGCAACAATATAGCTACACATTATGTATAGTATAAGAACTGGTAACGTCATAAAAAGTTGTTTTCAAACCGGAACAATTTTAGGTATTTCTTTTCTCATTGAAAATAGTTAGGGGTGAAGCACACCTGGAACCTAAAAGTGGTTTCGTTAACTGCAATAACTAAAGTAAATTATGGAAAAAAAAACCGTAAATTTAAAATCATTAAATGTAAATTATAGTTGCCAGACAGTTTTGCTGTCTCTATTCTAACAATTATTAATAAAAACGGTCAAATTATTTTCGTATGGCTCTAATTTTAAACCCCCGAAGCAAAAAGGGGTGTGACAGTTTCCGTACACGAAAAAACTGTCGGGGGTTTCTTAAATTTTAGTAAATTTCACTTGTAATATGATTTAGTTTCATGATTATTTAATGATATTTGTATTTGCCATTCAGAAATGAGGTTACTTAATTACCGCGCATCTCTTTTTAGTTAACACAACCGCTCTCAAGATACAAAAGGTACTCCATCTCTCCTTGCTTATCTTCAATAATAAGAACTCTCGCAAAGGTTACCATTGTTTGTCTCTGTATTTATGAGAATTTTATTATTAGACAGCTTTATTTACATTTTATTAACATGTGAGATCATAGTACATTAAGGTCTTGTACCGTCAAGGAAACACTTATAAACATGAGATCATTACGGTGTGATTGCTAAAAGATTTGTATTGAGTATTTATATTCAAAAATTATTTAAATTGAATAAATATACCTCAATAAAAACCATTTGAAAAACTATTATGTTAAGAATTCTCGTAATATTTTTTCCAAATGTTAATTTGGAAATTTTGATTTATCTACATGTGCCTATGTAGATAGTGTTTAATATCCTGTTCACTTTATAAGTCAGTAAACTATTTGTTAATAAACACATAAAATGAACGATACGTCACCTAGCAGCCCGTATAATTAATGTATAATTCGATCAAATATTCAATACATGAATCCAATATGAATGTATTGTATATGTATATGTTTTCGATAGATATTCAGTATACAGGATGTGTTATTGAAATTTATATATACAATTTTTAAACTAAGAATCGACTAAACGATTGTTTCCAAAATAAGCTTATAGTATACAAAATAAATGAATTAATTTGAAAGGAATAATCAACTTAAACTTTTAAATTTGTCGAGTTTTACTTTTAAAATTTATTCTATTTCATTAATTTATTTAACTTCTCCGTTAAGGGAGTTATTGCAATGGGTCCTATTTTCGAAATCGGTCGTTTTCACAGCTAGAACAAGGCATTTACATTGACCTCGAGAAAAAATATGTGTATGTGTGTGTGTGTGTGTGTGCATATGTACGTAGTCAGTTTTTTTCGTCTTCGATATCGCGACAAAAAATAATATCAACGTATTTCAGGTGTCAAGCGAAGCGTATTAACGGCAATATGATCCGAAAATAATTTAATGAAATTCGGTCGAGTCGTTTGGAGTCGCTCGAGCTTAAAGTCGCGCCAGACTCTACCCACGGCCTGGTTAGCCAATATTCATCTTAGTGCGAAATACCGGTACCAAGACTCGACTATCTTCTGAACATTTAGGGTTAAATTAAATTGGGATCCAAATTTGAAAAATATGACCTAAAATTAGTATATTTCCATACCAATTTTTTGGATTTTGATTATGTCATAAAGTTAAGAAATTTTTTCACAATTCACCCAAATTTTATCCGAACTGAATGCAATTTTTTTTGAAAACAACTAATTTTTGCCGCAAGCTTTCCATTTTTGAAGTTATGTTTTAGCGTAAATTGCGAAATATCGGTACTAGGACTCCACTATCTTCAAAACTTTTAGAGGTAGGTTAAATTTGAAGAGTGTGACCCGAAATTAGTATAATTCCATACTTGGTTTATTAAAATTGGATATATTTTGGATGTGACAGAGCAGAACTCAATTTTTAGGGTTTTAATGACGTCATAAAGTTAAAAAATCAATTTTTTCGTAATACACCCAAATTTTATCCGAACTGAATGAAATTTTTTATGAACCCACTAACTTTGAAACAAACTTTTCAGTTCGGATGTTATCTTTTAGCTAACATTCATCTTCATGCGAAATATCGGTACCCAGACTCTACTATCTACAAAATTATTAGACGTTTAGTTAATTTGACCACAAATTTGAAAATTGTAACCAAAATTTAGTATAATTCTATACTTGGTTTACTAAACTTAGATTTAGTTTGAATGTAACAGATCAAAAATAAATTTTTTGGATTTTGATAACGTCATTTAGGTCAAAAAATAATTTTTTATCATAATACACCCAAAATTTTATCCGATCTGTTTGAAATTTTTTTTTTGAAACCCACTAATTTTGGGTCTAAATTTTAATGGTATATTTTAGCTAGCATTCACCGATTGCAACATCGCGATATCGATACCATGGCCCTACTATCATAAAAACTGACTCTAAGTTTGCTAATGATGTTGAATATTCAAAAGTAACCTTTTCATAATCACGATGTATAAATTGTTGTCTGCTTAATGATAAATTAGAACAATATCTACATCAACATTGTGAATGTCACATTTTATGGGTTTTGTCGCAACAATAAATACACATAATTACATTGTTAATTTCATTTGATTGTATGTTTAATGCCCAAAATATTATTTTAGGTAGTATAGGTGAGGGATATTATTGTACTATTGTATATATCAATCTGTGAAATTATTACAAAATTGTTAACACTTTATAGCCCTGTACCATAATAATTATACGTCTACATGATAAGATAAAACCATATGCCACTTTAATTAATTCGACGAATATTGTTTTACTTCAAAATCATTCAATTTCTGTTTTTGTTTAATGGGTGTTTTATTCAATTGTCTGTACCATCCCTATGTCTTTCTTATAAATTGATTTCTACTAATTACACAATAAATTGTTATTTCCAACAAAAGGCAAAAAAAATTTATTATATATATATCGGGTATGCTCTATTGAAAGATATTTTCAATCATAAGTTCCGACTGCCAACAATTGGATAAAAAAAATAATCAAGTTTTGTTTTATTTCAATAGTTTCCTGATGTCGTATTTGCAATTTTAAGCATAAAAATGTAAAACTAGACTTGATAACATGACAGAGTTTGAAAGTGAAATTAAATTTGATTAAAAAGCGAAGAAGTTATAAACATTCATAGATTGTTGCCTATCTCTTTTTAGCAAAACAAAGTTTTATATGTTTTTTTATATGTATCTCTATGGTCATATCGGCCAATGACGTCACTAACAATCTTCTTCTTTGTTTAATTAGGAATTTTAAACTTTCATATTTTGCCATAAATAATATTACAAAATACACCCTCTATGTTAATATAGACGAATGCGATAGCAAATTTTAATTTAAGTAGGCGTTGTATAGAGAGATGGATATTATTTTAAAACCACAGTAATTTAAAACCATAATATTCAAACGTATAAATTACCTTAGTTTTCATTCATGGCCCACTCACTAATTTAATGGTCTCAAATTCTAGAAACTACTGCTGTTATTTTTAAAGATTTATGCCTGGCAGTCATAAGTCATTTTAACTGCTTAACGTCATTAGTGATTATTCCAAAACTAGGAAGTTAAAAATTTTAATAAAATATTTTATGTAATATTTCGTCAGCATAAACCTCCTAATATATATTATTTTTCCTTTTTATCACATAAGTTACTTTCGAAATGAAGCTATATAATCTAGAAAAATATATTTCTAGATTATCCTAGATATTAAAAATATAAAATACACACGCATAAGTGTCTATATCCAAAGAAAAAATATCCTTATGACCATTCATAGCCTAGTATTTATTTACGAATGAGAATGGAAACGTAGCCACCCAAATTGGATTTTAGTATAAACAGGCATGAGTTCGAAAATAGATTAGCTCGTGCTCAAAACTATTTTGGATGATGATAATTCAAACCTGTCGTTTATTGGAACTATGTTCTTGATCGCGTGTTTTGACGCATGTGGCCTAGGCGAAAAAAAGTGTTCGACATAGACCAAAACTTTTTTATAATTTACTTTCTTGAAATATTAATAACATTCTCAACGAAGACTTGTCGTTATGGCTATAGTAAGCCACTCTTCTTTTTAATGATTCTATCAATAATCACGAATAGAAATCTAAGTGAAAGATGTTTTTGAAAATATTCCATGATCATGCACCGATGTGTAGTAGACAAGCAAAAGAAAAATGCTTATTTTGTATTTAGGTTTATTATGAAAGAAGGAAATTATATTACTCTTTATAGCCAATGTCACCGTACGAGTATTTATATCATACAACAAAACTCAACATATTATATCACATATTATTTTATCCAATCTTATTAGGCATCTGGATTTTGTTTAATTAAATATAATTGTTCGTTTATGTAAGGATATATTAATAAGACATTTTAATGTTTTTCTTTCCAAATTTAATCCAAAAAAAAAACAGTTAAATTGATCCCGAGAAGAACGGTTGAAATTTTGAAATGCATTTTTGGCTAATGCTCACAAAAATTTTATCAGCAAGTTATATTGAAGTGGCTTTTAGAAAACTTAAAATATTTACTATAATATTCATAATAAATCAAAACGATGTTTTCTTTGGCAAACAACATATATGTCTTTTTGAAATTAAAAGCCATAATTATTTTATGTTTCATTATTATTTTGATTAAGGAAAATTTAACTGCTTAAAGATCCTAATAAAATTACATAAGGTTTTGTAAGTATTTCATATTTCTGAAATAAAAACATTCACTCACAATTAAACGAACCATAAAATAGGCTTTTTAAACAATCAACAGAAGTCAGATTCGTATTTACGTATAACTAAAGTAAGAAATTAATAGGTATACAATTATAATTACCTACAGTTTTGGGTAGTTACAAGATTCTCAACAAGATAAATGTGAAAGCTTTTAATGAAGTAAAAAAATTTATATTACGGAGATGAATGAAAATTACTATTTTTCACGAATTTTGTGAACATTAGCGAATAGTAATAATAATTCATTTATTTCACATGGATAGAAAACCGCAGGGTATACAAATAAAGTCGAATTTATAAAAACGATCCAACGTTAAACACAATGGATTTGAATTTCATTATATAGAATATTTCAGAATTGAACGGAACTATTTAATATGTGTCTCCCCTAGCACAAATTCAACCACCGAAACTAATTTACTACCGATATAAGGTAGTTCAAAGCTTAACTTCGAAAGAAGTAGAATAACATTTCATACAACTCCAAAAAATAAGCGAACGACAATAAATCGGTTTAATTAAAAACTAGATACGTAGACACATATTTTTACACCTAGAGAGAACGGTTATTAATAATTTTATTTAATAGAAACAAACAATAGACGGTGATATTTGGAACGGAACAGTAATAAAAAAGAAGAAATGTTTGGCTTAGTAAGGACTGTAATGTTCAATTTATACATTAACTGTCATATTCAAGAATTCTCAAGAAGTCCAAAGACAGACGGGGAGAATGGGAGACGAAACGTCAAAACAATAAATTTTATTTTTTTAATTTTTTTTAAATATGATTATAAAATTATAACTCATGTGTTATTCTGATGTATGACCTATATATTATTCTCAAGCATTTAAATCCATTCACTTATTTTTGCGTAACAAGCAAACATCCTTACTTTCACATATGTAATAAATAGGGATTTCCAAATCAAAACTATACACAATATCATAGCTCGTAGAATGTTGAATGTTTGAATTTGGAACCGTTCAGAACGTGTAGCTGTACGTCTCTGTTGTATAGTTTTTTTCCTTGTTCATAGTAACGATATCGAAAAATATCGATTTTAAAGTGCTTTTATTTATTGCTCTAAGAGTAAACGATTATTAAAATAATTATTTTTATTAATTGAAAATATATTAGGTTTTTGGTAGTACATACTATAATACAATAAATAATTAAAAAATAATAAAAAATAATTTTATTATTGGTGTATGACTACAAGTTTTTTTTTATCTAAAATTTTTCGAACACTCGTTCATTCTCAAGAGATGAAATTTTTAAATTGATTATTTGTGCTACTTAAATTTTTTTTTCGGGTTATTAGTTGCTCTTTTTAAAACAAAATAGCTCAATATTATCTAACGTGAGTGTAAATGTGTATACACTAAATTGAATAAAAAATATAGAAATACTGAAATATATCTTCTAACAAAAACGATATATAAAAAAAAAAATATTCCGAATACGGACATGATATACGATGCATACACATGTAAATGTCGTTCAAAAATTTATTTGCATATAAAATACGAACACAAATAAACTAAACACATTAAATTAAATTATAAAATTTATACAGACCCATATAATGTAGTAAACCATGAGCCCATATCAAGCGAAATTTCTATTCACCTTTTTCTTTATATTTTTTAATTTGATATTAAGGAAAAATGAGATTCTGACCAAATACCGCATTTATGGAGTATTCCGATGATGTTTTATAAATACCGTTTATGTTAAAAGAAATTCATTGACATCACAATTAGACTACAAACCCAATCTAAAATAGTTCGGATGAAATGGTCTACCAAGAATCATGAAAAAGATGCTCCTACATGTAAAAGTAAGTTTAAGCACCATGGCCGGTTTTGCGTTGTACAGGTGAGTAGATACAGGTGAGAATAGGAATTACATAGCCCTTGGTGTCTCACCCCTGTACCAGCAAATATGAACGGTGTGGCTGGATATTAACTCCGCATAAGTATTCGTTCAAACATAAATCCGGTAACTTCGGTCCCGGAAGTTAAAAATAATTTTTGACCTCCCATACGGCATAATAAAGTTTGCTTTGAATACTTGAAAAGTTTAATCCAACCACGATGTACATATTTGCTGATGCAGGAGTGTGACATCAAGGGGAGTGACATTCTTATTCTCATCTTTACCGCGCAAAACTGACGAACTGGTGACCAAACTTTCTTTTACATATAGGAGCATCTTCTTCAACATAATTCCTGGTGGGTCATTTTCCCCGAAAATTCTTAGCATGGGCTTAATATGCAGGAATAAATGGCAGAAAGTTTATAACCATTGAAGGTTTGTGAGGGGCATTTTTTTAATTTTATGGAAAGATTTATATCATTTCTAAAGATTTAAACTTCTTGCAATTTAACTTTATTTTACCATAAACGGCAGGTCAAAAAAATCGTTGAATATTTGTTTATTAATAAACTTACCTTTATCAATCCCCCACTTAATATCATTTTTTTATGGGATCACGGTCTATGTGGATAGATATGTTGGAAAACATGTAGAAATGTTCTATGTTAAAATACTTTATATTATTATTAATAATATAAAATGTTACAAAATATTATACGAAAACAGTAACTCTGGCTATAAAAGAGCTAAAGAATATGAACAGTATTCCGTATCTATCTAGTGACGATTCAATTAACATTGTTCTATCTGTGTCTGTTTCTCATCATCAACAGGACGAGTAAATGCAAAATTTCGTTACAATTTATATTGTCTCTTACTAATTAAAGAAAGTTCGACAAATAATGAAGGAGGCGAGTTCAGGACGAATTTAAACTTTAATCTGAATTTACTCGATCCTTGGTGGGCTAGGAGGGATGAGTAGTTGAGTTCAATAGTTAATTAAGGTGGATTTTTAGTCGCTAGGTTACACTGTTCGGATGCACGGTTGCGATATTAGCATACCTCTTACAATCGCCAAGTTTCATTTCCCCATTAAACTGAGCGCTCTAGCCGTTTTGGAGCTCCATTTGACTGATGTACGAAAGTGTTGATTTTCTAAACCTTTCCATATGTGCCAACTTAATCAATACTTCTTTCAATCAAGGGGACCTTCAAAAAGACCTGTGTGGATTTAACCTACCGGTTTCTAAATTGTGTGAATCCGTCGTCGTGAAAGTAGTTCTTCTATTGTACAACTATGATCTTGTCTTCCATAAAACTTTGTCACAAATTATTTCATCTCAATCTATAGAGCTACACACAATAAACATCTGCCTTACATATTCATTCCTGAAATTATATTAGAAACAGTCATTCTCTAAAGTGTGTTTATGACAAAGAACTGCTCTAATTAATTTGGTGTCGTATCAGCGTGTGAGCTTTACAGTTTTCGAGGAGTATTAGTGATTTACATCAGGTTATGAATGAACAAAAAATACTTAATAAATTTTGTTAAAAATGAGGCTCTTCCACCTACAACGCTTTAAATCTTTCTTGTACACAATTTTATATTACCGTTTTTAATGTGTGATTGAAAAAGTGAGATAGAAAATATATTTGAGACGGATAATATTGTAGATGAATAGATTAGTTATATCTCGTAGTGACCATTTTACAAACTTTATTGTACCCAACTATTTTATATGATACGTATGAATTTAGATAAAACTAATTTCGTAGCTGGTGTGTGTATCACGATACATTTCGCATAAATATTACATATGAGTTTCATGAGTGTTTTTCCCATGACACTTTTATCTTTATTGCATGCAGAGTTCTTTTTGGCATACCAAATAGCATTGATTAGTTTTAATTTTGTATATATCATATCAATCATTCATCATTATGTAACCCCCTAACTAAAAAAAGTCTGTCTGTCCACCTGTAGCCTAGTAGCTCCGAAATGGATTAACTGATTTTGATTTTTTTGTTTTATTTCAAAGGTCATTTTTTGAAGAGTGAGTTTTATTAAGTGTGATTTTAAGGTTCCGTACCCGAAAAAACTAAAAAATAGGTGGTGGTCTTCAAAATCAGTTTGGCGAAGGTTATAAGCAACAACGTAATTTAATGGAGAATCTTTTTTGCTATGTTTCAAGTGTGATTTTAGGGTTCCGTACATGATAAATTAGTCGGGGTTTTTTAAATCTTGTAAATTTCCCTTGCTAACTAATACTTTCACTTTCGTCGACTATATTATCATGGTGATGAGATAATTTCCTACAAAATAAACAAGTTTATGCATGTCTATTATACCAATGACTATATTAGAACGAAGAAGAATAATGATCATAAGGGTAGCTGGTAGTTCAATGAGTTTCAAAGACTACTTTTTTCTAGGAAAAGTACAATTAACATCAACAACTGAAGTTCAGTGTATTTAAAGTCTATAATATAAGATAACTATAGTGATACACAACCGCTTCGCTGGGTAAAAAGTAACGTGTTATAGCCTCCACCTTTCTTGGTCTCACTTATCCCCTTTCTATAACACTCGAAATAATGGTAGGCATTGTTTTACACATTCAATATATATGTACGATTTTCTATTTTTTTAAATTTTAAATATTCATAATTCATTGAGTATATTAGAAAGGATGGCCATGATATGTTCTATATTGACTACTTTTACAGAAATCTGTAATTGAAGGTAATGTCAAATTTAATTTTTACAGAAATCTGTAATTTATGGTAATGTCAAATTTAATTTAATATTTTAATTTATTATTATTATTTTATATATATATATATATATCTTTAAAAATTATAGCTCATGTGTTATTCTGATACATCAGCTATATTGCTGTACAGTTTCATTAAAAACCATTTACTGGTTTTAGTGTGAAAGCGTAACAAACAAACATGCTTACTTTCACATTTAAATAATAAAATTATTAGAATAACCTTTTTTTCTATTTAACACCTACTCAATAATGGGCTTTCTCTCTAAAACATTTTTATACGTATGCTTGGCGGTTCTCGAATTTGCAAGTGCTACGGCTTGAAAATATCTCCTTTATTTTTATTTATCTTCTGTTCATTCGTTTAACTTTTAATCAAAAAGTCATGAAGAAATTCTTATTGTTTTTTAAACCAAATAGATAATATTTTTATTTACAGTGGTTTTGTAGATGATCCTTTACTTTGATCATTACAATGTTATAGAGATTATCTTTCATGTATAAAAGCATGCTCGACTTAGTTCTTCCATTTATGTTAATTGTGTAATTCGATTAACACTTAGTATTCAAAGTACGGATTAATGTCCTACTGACATACAATTTGATACATTTAAACATTATGAATACGAGAGAATCTGTTTAAATATAATAAACTATATAATATAGTAAATTACTATATAATATAAATAAATATATATAACATAGTAAATTAGACAATATTTGTTTACTTGAGTCGAAGGTAGACACTGTAACAATTAATGACCCTTTAATATAATATTCATTCTTCGTTTCTGTATTAAATCATTTTTTCATAAAAAGTGCATATTGAGCCGTTATCCAAAAAGCTTATACATTTGATAACTTATAAAATTTAAGTATTAAAAAATGTGAATCGTACAAAACTTTATACATTTAAGAGAGATTTTCTTTTTTTAACTGAGCAATGGATTAAAAAATTTTGTATTGAGTTGTAAATTTTTATTAGCAATTTTAATCGGTGGATAGAAAGATGTACCGTGTTGACCGTATAAATCAATAGGGGAAAATATTTCGAAGGATAACTAAAAAACAAAAACCATTTTCAAACAACAAATCTTCTCATATTCAAATGAGGACTTCTTACAATTGATCTTGACTTTCAGGATCATCAAGGTCACGTCAAAGTAGTAATTGATGACAGAAAATAAAAGTTTGAATTCGAAAATTGTTCTTTATACCAAAGTATCTTTTGTAGGAAACTTTTTTTTCTCAAATCGAAAGATTATCCAATATAGTATATTCTATTTTAAACTTTATGAAAAAGACTAACGCGGTTTATTGAAAACATGCTGGAACCTCTGTTTTTGTTAATATATTACTCTATAACGAAAAAAACTTTTGAATATAATTTTTTACGAAACTAATTGATGTTTGAAAAATTCTTCGAGCCCGTTTTATTAAAATGAAATTTATGATGATCTGTCCGTCAAAATTAAATTCTAGGTCTCTAACAGATACTCCTTTCACAACAACATTGTTTCGTTTGGTCAAGAACAAGTGAAATTTACAAAATTTAAAAAACTCCTCGACAAATTTTTCTTCTATAGAACCCTAACATCGCATTTAAAACATATCTAAGAACACTTTCCATTAAATTAGCTTTTAAACAAAACCAAAAAAATAAAAATCGGTTCATCCGTTACGATGCCACAGACAGACAGACCCATACACATAGCGATCAAACTAATAACAGTCCTCTTTTTAGTTCGGGGGTCCAAAATGCTTTGTATGCCTATGTAAGGTGTTTCACAAGATATTTCCCATTATAGATTCAAATTGTTCACTCTGTATATCATGTTCCTTTAAAAGTGAGAAGCGTTTAAATACTTACCTTATAAGTTGTTTTTTTTTTTGTCATATAAAAGAATGTAAAACTTATATCATATGACACTTTTATGATAGTTCCAAGTATGATAGCAAACATTACATTTTCAAAACTAACTACATAACTTTATACATAAATATAAATTTTGTACATTTTCAACAACAATACCATTTTTGTACAAAATACTTTTTAAATATTGAAGGTGGAATAACTTTTAGCATAGCTCAACATCTTACGAAAATACGTTTTGTTGCACTGAAAGATATTTTTTAATCATTTATATACCATGTATATGAAATGTGGTATATAAATGATATACATGGTATTTCTAATTTTTAGTGCAACTAACTACAAAAGCATGAGTTTTAATTTTTTTAACTATTATTTATGAATATTATTGAATGTTATCTACGCTTCCACCATCAAAGATTTTTGTTAGTAATGGTATTGTCATCTGTCCTTCATAAATGTGAGAAGTTTCGAAAATGAAGTTCAATGATTCCGTTACATAAACACATAGATACGTACCAAGCTAATAAAAGTGTTTTAAAAATTAAACCTAACCAAGGTTCCTTAACTATATCATAACATTTCTCTCAAGACGCTTTGTAAAAAAATATTGTAAACACTGATTAAACAAAACTTTTTATTTCATTGAAAATATTTTGGAACTATGGATTAATTTGAAGCAAATTTTGAAAATTTAAGTAATATTCAAAATAAGCTAATAATCCGCCAATGAAGTGTTTGTTTGAATCAATACATGACTAGTATGACACAAATAATGGCATTATTAACACTGTTTATTTTGCATTTCAATAATCAAGTTGAATTTATCCACTTTACATGAACAAAATTTTGACTGCAATCCGAAAATCTCTAATAAACAAATAACTTTCTACTGAAAGTTCAGGTTTTCATACAAAAGAATTGATAAATCGATTTTCGACGTTATTTTCCCTTCCTTAATGTATAAACCTCCAATATATATACAAAAGTGACACTATTCATATTGCTGCACTTTATAAAAGACTATTTATCCATATAATTTAATATTATAATTGCATTTAAGTTTTTGTAATCTTTAAAAGTTTCGCCTTGAATGTTAAATGAATTGTAAAATACGTTTTTCAAACACTTTTTTTTTCATATTTAGTTTGAAGAAGTATTATTAGTTATTTATATCATTTACATAATATATACCTTCACATCTTGCAATAAAAGTTTTTTTTGTCTACGCCTGATAATAAAGGTCATTAGTCATGAGTCTCAAAGGAATTTTGGTTTGATAAATAGGTATACAAGAAACTCACAAGATGATAAACAAAGGCTAATTCATAATAATATTTTATGGTAATAAATAAGAGAACTGACAACGTTTTCGAGAGTTTATTTTAAAATGACTGAATTTCAAATATTTCCTTGCGTATCGAATTTCCTTTCAATTAAACGAAATTGCGTTAGGTGAAGGACGTTATGTGAAAAACTATTTGTAAGTGACTCACTTTTCTCTCTTTTTGATCTCCAAAATTAAAATTTAAATTAGTAAATTGAAATATTATCATATTTTGATTATACATCTTTTTTGGTCTTATTTTTCATATTTCTTAAAGAAAAATTTTAAAGATGTTTTAAGCGCATACCCTAAAACAAATTAATCTTAGAAGAAAAGTTACTGGAAGACATCTCATGTTCTAACTCTCTAGTCTTATCTTCCTAATTCCTTTAAGAATTTCCATGATTTACCTTTCATTTAAAAGCTTATTTGGTTATTAAGATATCATTTTGTTCTGTATTGTATTTGTAACATATCTATTAGAAAATTTCCTATAAACAATAAAAAGAAAGTAAATTACTGTTGTAATTTTGTATCACTTATAATATTATTTCTCTAGCCGGTTTTTAGCTACCTGTATCGCACTGAAGAATTCCTCACGGGTCTGCTAGTTTACTCTATTTCAAGACTTATCTAATGATATCCTATACATAAATGAACTTTCAAATGATAGTACTAGTAGGAAATAGACAGTAAATTTTCTTAATTTAAGAAAAACTTTAAGCAATTTAATACATTATTTTTTCAAATTAAGTTGAGATCGGTGACACAAGAAATATTTACTTGTTATAAGGACATTAAAAACCAAGTATACACGTTTAATTCATTCTAGTAATTTTTGTTTTTAATGTTTGGTGCGCTTGAAAAATACTTATTAGCATTAATACATTTCCTATTTTTATTTTCATGCATTTCATTGAGCTTGTTAAGTTAGTCCACTTATTCCCGTGCTTTAAATTTTTGAATAGAAATGTTATACATTTGAGTAGAAGTTTTTAATTAATTTTTATTAAGCACTTTTTTAAATCAATAATTCAACCATATTCAAATTTTTTTTAAAATAAAAAACTGCAGTATGCAAATTAAAAATGATTGAAAAAATTTTTCAAACATAAATATCAGTAATTGTATTTATAATGAATGCTATAAAAATATAAAAAATTCTATTTTAACAATTTCATATTTGCTCTATATATTTGATAATATAACAAAAATATAAATGATCGGAAATTATTCAGTTGCAATTTATAATAAGCGGTGGTATTGTTGATAAATTGTATTGATCCCTTTTAAATGAAAAGGTTCACACACACTTGAAAAATATGTAAAATTAGTCCAAACTAAGAAAGAAGAAGGCCTTGGTGTATTCACAAAACTAATTCAGTGATAAGCTGTTTATCGATTTCAGTTTAATTGATGGTGTTAGGTTGGATCTATTCAAGCTGAGGGTTTTCATTAAAATCCCAATGCTTTATTTAAGTCGTGAGCATTCAAAATTTCAAAATACTACTTTTTTGTAGTTTTTATGCAGCGGTATAACAATCCGTCATTTACTTTCTGTAAATGACCGATTCTTGAAGTGAATTAAGCAGTATTTCAACTAGTTTTGTTCATTATGATGACTATGAGATCAAGAAGTATTAACAAAAAAATTAAATTTATGTTTACCAGCCTCTACGTCAGAGACCATGTCCTGGCAAGGGTATTAAATATGTATTTTGGTATTTCATACCTGAGAGAAAGAAAATTTGAGGGTATATGTATCAAAATGTAGTTGATACATAAAGGTTGCTACGAAATGCAGATATTGATTGAACGAGTTGTTTCGAAAAAACAGATGCTCACAGCTTTGTTCGGAACACATTTCCGAACGGCTATAGAATAGCTCAGATGGCGCTTCACCCGGTAAGCGTAGATGTAGACAAGCTATTTTTTCTGAAAATTTCAAATAATAGCAAACAAAATTTTGCAAGCAATAGAAAACAAAATTTTGAGTATCAGTACTATGGATAGTAATATTATAATTGAAAAATTTGAAAATTGTACAATTACAATAAATATAATAAATTAATAATCAAATGAACGGTACTGAAAAAGTATTTTTCTGGTCTAGGATGGAAAATTTACTTTCCCGTACTATTATTTTTTTGATTGCTCGGTATCCATTTAACATATCAGAAAAAAGGTTTCCTCAAGTTAAAACGCTTCTTGAAAGTCATTTTGGCTTAACAATTTCAAAAAAAAGTTTTTTGATATTGGCTCTTAATCATTGTAACGTAAAAATGTGTTTAAAAGTATGAGTTAGCTTTGTGAGAATTCAATTACCATGGATACCGTTCTCTGTCCATATTGTCCAAAAATTTATGTTTAGATAACGAGAAATAATTTGGGTAAATAATATATTAATTGGGGATATTATTTTGTAGTGTTGGGGAAATAATAAAAATTTTAAATATCAAAAATAGTGTAAGAAAGAAAACTAAACAAATTTGTACTTCGTTGAAGCATATATTTTGAAAATACTAAAAAGATGTATTAAAATATTTTTATGTGAAATATTTTTTGAGTCAAGAATAAAATAATAAGTATTATAATAATTTTAATGACTTCGTTACTAATTTGTCTCATGTTATACATATACCAAAAACTAGAACAAATGTCGTTTGAATATATTTCATATGAAAACTTTTGGGTTCTTATATATTTTATAATAATGCGTTTAAGTCATTGTTTTGCTACCATTTTCTTAATAAAATTATACTGGTTTATCGAAGATGTATTAACCGAATTAATTCAAAATAATCTTATGGAAAATCAAACCTTATTAAGAGATATGTTAAATGTAATAATTAATAAATTATTAAAATGTAAACCAATCAAATGGATTTATAAAATGAAAAGTTATGTATGGACGAACATAAAACTAATAAATATACAGAAACTTAATTTAAATACGGAAAATATAAAAATTGAAAATGATAAATGCCAACAAATTAAAAAAATTGATAAAAAAAATGGGGAAATGAATACAACAGGTAAAATAGTCTGTAAATTTTCTTATTCGGATGATAGTTCAGTTTTTTTTTTCAAAGAGTTCGTAAACTGTACTCATATATGTGATAAATTTATGAATTACACAATAAATCGCACGAGTCAGTAAATGAACTAGTAAAATTTTCAACAAGTTCTATTTAAAGAATTCAGAAAGTTCTCAATTTTTGGTCCAGTGCAAGAGATGTATAGATCCTATCGAGATATATAAATCGTATCCATACAATATGTTCTTTTGCAATTTTCATTTTTGGATTCGATGTATCAAGTCTGTCAAATTCAATTTTTATAAGAATTTGAAGAAATAAAATAAACTACAATTTTTTCACTATGCATCTTTCTCTAAATTGAATGTTTACAGAAATAAATATTTCCGTTCAATATTTTGTGGATTATTTGGTACGTAAACATTAAACTTGAAGAAAAAACGTGATAAATGAATGTAAATTTTGTTTTTTACAAATTTAATTTAACTAATATAAATTGAGATATTGTTAAAATTACAAACGATAAGTAACAAAACTCTATCTCGCATATCCAAAAACTAGAAAAAAGCACTTTTGTATTTAATAAGCTATCTTCTCATGTGGTACTCCACATTCTGGCATAGATCTATTTCGCTATTTAGTAAGTTTTATTTAAGTTATAATGGTATGGCTATTTCAAAATGATTTTTACTAATTTCAACTTTGGATTTTCAGACCATAAGTCAAAAAAATTAAATAAAATACAAAACATTTGTAATATTGAAAAAATAGAATCGAAAAGCGATTACATTAGTCCCAGTACATCAAGCATGATAATAAACATTGAGTTATCATCAACCATTTATCGTAAAACTACTACCTGTGGAAACGATAAAAATTATATGGTAGAGTGTTCATCAACAGTTTCTGAAAATTTTCAAGAATGCACATTCAATTTACCAGAAAAAACACATGGTCAGTCAAATTTTCAAACTTTTATAATAGAAGAAAACTCTCTAGATTTTACTGAAACTTTTACTCTTATGGAAAATGACTTATTATTTCTTTGTTAAGGATGTAGAAATTTTGTCCTTAGAATAAATTTTATGTGCTGATGTTTTCTGTATTTTTCTCACCGGGGTATACAGGGTGTTCTTTAACTGTCTGCAGAACTTTCGTTTCCTGAATAAACTGAGAAAAAAAAAGAAGAAAATGTTATTTACCAAATTTGGATCAGAGGCCTTATTTACGAGGTGATGAACCTACTCTTAAATTAACAAATCAATAAGAAATATAGTCATCAAAATAAAATTCATCCAATAAAACACTACTTAAACAGAAGATGTGTTTTATCACAGTGTGAAGGAGTGACCTAAATCAGACAAACCACACTATGTATAGTGTGTTGAAGTTGTATATTGATACGATGTATAAGATTTTGTTTTAGAGTTATTTTTTTGGTAGTAATAAAAGTTCTGCAGACAATTTTAGAACACCCTATATAAGCATAGAAAATTATCATACCACCGTAAAGATTATGCAGTAGTTGACGCCTATTTAAGGCTGCTAAAATGGTCTTAAGGAAGGATTCTTTTTATTGAATGTATTACGCTTTCCGTGAAAAATAAAGATCATTCAAAAAGTATTTGCTCAAAAATTGAGACTGTTACAGCAAAGAAAAAAACGTATCTTTTCTTTTCAATAATTACGCATGTCTATCTATTAAGGGTCGCATTAAATTTAAATTCTTTAAAATTGTGTATTAGCGTCTCCACGTCTAATTGCAGATAATAATGATACCATTACTTTTGTGTCATACCTTTGTTTTGTTTGATACTAAACACATGTGCTGCTTTATACTGATTATGATCTTTTATTATTTATATATTACCGTATATGAACTAGATCAGTTTGTATGTGATTCGTTCCACAACGTTCACATTGTTAGTAAATAGATGCAAATAGTGTCGGTTTTTTATATAATTTTATATTTCAAGTGGTCTACTAAAATGTTCATGCGCCACTCAAACACTTTAAAGTGTTTGCACTTAGATCAATGATGAATTCAAAACCTTTTATTTTTTTAATGCAAATTTGTAATATATATAATTTTTGTTTGTTTTATTCAAATTTTATTCATTCGCTTTTTCCCTTGCGTTTTATACTACCTGTGCAATGTATACCATTATAAATGGTGTTTGTATTTTTCAAGACGATCAATTTTCCTCAATAAATGTATGTAATTTGTTTGTAGATTACATTTTTATATTATAAAGAAAAAGTCACTCTTCTTTTTGAATTAAATTTTCTTTTTTTTTTTGTTTTAATTTCAATTTTTTTCATTTTCCCGCAGGTATTTTTGAATGGAATTATTTGCATAAAACTTTATTGGTAATTTGTGCTGAAATAAATTAAGGCTTTTTATAATGAAATTTTATTATTATTACATTTTTCGATTCATTATTCATTCGTAGTATAGAAGGAATACCAAATTTTTTTGGCTTACAAGAACACTCGTGATCTTAAACTAAATAAATTCATCCATCTAAAAAGTTAAGGCAGAAGTTGTTTTTGAAATTGTTGTGAGTATGATTGAAACCCGTACGTTGCCTATTCTCAACTCATAAGCAAGAGTTTTTAACCATTTCTGTATTATAAAAAAAATGATAGACGAAAATTTTTTAAACGAAATTGCTTTAGATCATGTTGTTATCTAGATAAACCTTTTTAAGGTGGTACGATGTATTAAGAACCAAAAAACCATTCCCTATTTTATAATCAATATTTGTTTTTACAAGTTTTCTGACTTTTATAGCATTACACTTATTGCATTTTTGCTATAAAATGCCCAGGTTGCTTAAAGGTAACTTAAATATTATTTTTACAACAAGAAAGTCGGAAAATTATTCAAGTACGATAAAAAGCGTAACAGAGAGTATGTATGTTAAATTTTCTAAGAAAAATATGTCTGAGAGTTCTTTCGTTATATAATTCTAGTTTTATACAAAATGTCTCAAGGTAAAGGTATTTCTTACAAAGAGGAGACTTGATGTTAATATTTACCTGTTTTGCATTCTTTGAAATGTATCTACATGTCTTAGTCGTTACCTTAGCAACGAAATAAATGACTTGTGTTTATTTAATTTAAAGTGCATAACAGGCAAGCTAAAAATTGGTGAGTGGCACTATCATCGATTAAAACCTTAACTACCAGTGATTTTACTTATTCATTTGATTACTAATGCTATCTGTAACAAGTGCAATTAACAAAATTTAAGAGACCTCCGAGAAATTTTTCGGGTACGGAAACCTTAACTTGCACTCGAAATGTATCTAAGAACACTCTCCATTAAATTACCTTTTTCCTCAGAGTCATCTCCAAATTGAACCGATTTTGAGGAACATCACCTTTTTTACTTGTTTCGGAAAAGGAACCCTAAACTCGCACTGGAAACATGGCTAAAAACACTCCCTAAGAATTATACTTCCAACGTAACAAAAAAAAAATCAAGATCGGTTCATCCGTTTTGGCGCTACGATGCCACATGCACCCACACAGACAGACAGGCAGACACATAAACCGGTCAAACTTATAACAACCTTCTTTGGTTTGGGGGTTAAAAGTTGACTGGAATTAAAAATGTTAATAATCTACTTCGGGGTATTCAATATGTATCATATTTACTGAATTAACGTATTCTTTATAACTTGCAAATCAACAAGTGCAAAATTGAAAATTCTTGCTGCATAACGAATATCTTGAAATCAACAGCCTATTTTGGGCTTAAATAAGGTGATGGTACAACAAATGATCGACCTTTAGAAATTTTTTCCCTATCTGGGGGCTATAGTAGCCAATTTTAACCAAGGCAACCACCGTACCTACTGATCTTTCAATTCGAAACCCAAGCACAAGGTCAGAATAGCACACAAGCTTTTTGGGACAACTTGCACATCTAAACAGTTGTACCGTTGTACCTAATGTTGTGTTTCACAAATAGTAGTTACCTATCACCCTTTTTCGTACACCCCCGTATTACCCGTATATAATATACCATATTCATATCGTCATGCATATACAATGTGTGTGTATATCTTATTATTTTTTATTCTATTTCCGGATATACGGTTATGAATAACGTACACTTGGGAAATATATTCCTTGTATTATGAACTTATATCTTAAGATTGTACACTTCTTCTTGTTTTTTTATTGTAAATAATATTCATAAAACTTTACCTCGATTGGAATATTTGTCATAATTATATCAATATCGCCTCTGTTAAGTGTATACATACATTTATTTTTTGTGTGTATTCCATTTTCTTTTTATACCATGTATATGAAATATACCAAGGTATACTAAGTTTAGTCCCAAGATTGTAACGCTTAAAAATATTGATACTATGATCAAAATTTTGGTATAGGTGTTCATACAATCACCTAATTAGTCCATTTCTGGTTGTCTGACTGTCTGTCGTCTGTCTGTTCGTCTGTCATCACGATTACTAAAAACGAAAATAGATATCAAGCTGAAAATTTTATAGCGTGCTAACGGCGTAAGAAGTCAAGCCAAGTTCGTAAATGAGCAACATAGGTCACTTGGGTAATCTTGTAAACCGTTAGAGATAGAACGAAAGTTTAAATGCAAAAAATATTATACAACATTTACCTTAAAAAAAACTAAACAACTTTTGTTTGAAACTTTTTTTCGTAAACATCACTGTTTACCCGTGAGAGCGCAAATTATGCGCAAATTGTATAGTATGTATGTTATGGCTATATCAGTTTTATATGTGTGACATGTATGTGTAATGTGACAGAGTAATCAACACTGTCTATACATGGTATTTCAACAATAAACTCAGTTAATTGTTTGTTTACACTTGTGAAGATTGTGTTTTGTTTTGTAAGGAAATTTGTATTTTATTTTATAGTTGTAATATAATAAAAATATAACGAGTTTCATTTAGATCTTTTTAGATTATATCGTGAATAAATATGAAACGCATAAAGCTATTAACCCGAACAGCTTCGTCAAAATAAGTGATCAACCTTGGAATCTACCGGAATGAGCTGAATTTTTGTCCAAACTTTTCTTTGGATAGTACAAATCTTGTCTCAAAAGTCACATATTATCACGCGTGCGTGTCCTTAGATATTCAAGGTCAAAGGTCTCGAAAATTTTATTAACAATAAGTATAAAAGTTATAAAAGATAAAATTTTCTACAAATTTTGTCGGAAACTTTTTTATATGTTGAATAATTTTTGAAATAGAGGGCGCAGAAGCTGGTGCGCTCTGCTTAACGTACTTCAGTTCTGGGTCAATATTTATAAATATAAGATATTAAGTAACTATTTAAGTCGTATTTAATGAATAATTATTGAAAAAAAAAACGCATAATAGACTGGGATTCACGATTGACCCTCTTTATTATAGCATTTAACTTTTGAAATGAATACTTTAAATTTTCAGATGAGAAGTCCAATGTACATTAATGTAAACAGTTAAAATTACCAACACACACAAATGAAGAACGTATCGAAAAAGAGAGAAAAAACAATAAAGTGAGACTAATTACACTAAAACTGCAACGTTAGCGTATTACGAAACTAATATTTATAATCAATACCAATGCAGTTATTTGTACGAAAGGAACATAGTTCCTTCCGGAGGTCCAACGACATCTCTCGTTCTTTTTTTATATTATGTCTGATGTTGTTATAATCAAATTTGTGCATCAAAGTTTTATCTTAGTACATCAAACTATTGATGAATATTCCGTATGACAATTGAATTGTGAATAGAGTTTCACTAATTATTGATAAGATATTCGTATTTGTTTACGGTAAATAATAATTCTACTCAGTGAATATTAATAATTTAAAACGGTGAAAATTATTGTTAAATAATCAACGTAAAATAATTTAAACTGTATGGTATTGTGTACATGCACATGACGAAAAATTATCATAATTAAATTAAATAAGTTACGAAGATCAAATATTTTCTATCACGTTAGTTAAACTTTGTGTATGTATTATGTAAACGAATGATCAAAGTTCATGTATATACAACAGTTCATTTATATAAGCGATAGTTAGTTAACTGTAGGTACTAGCATAGTACTTTTACCTTATGTGTGAATCTATATGAATCATTTAATGAAATTCATGTTACTAAATACACAAAAGCTAGGGACTGATCAACTTATTTTCTTCAGTATACTAACTACCGTTTTCATCGATAAAGAAATTGGAATATAGAATGCATTTATTGGTAACTTTAAATGTGAGCAAAATCGGGTTTATGGATTTATCTGATCGTTAGAAATAAGTATACGTTAAATGTACATATTGGTACTGAAAGATGGAGGTCGAAAAATAATTTCAAAGACAAAGGCTTAATAAAATCCACTGAATTATTACATGTAAGAGTTTCTTCTCTATAAGGCGTGCTAAACGGAAAGATTTCGGCTGTTTCAAAATCAAAATCTGATTTCTGTCATTTGTAGGTGATTAAAAAAGATGGTGAAGTTAAAAGTATAATAAACCTCTTATTTCTTTCATGAAAAATGATTTTTTTTATCGATTTCTTTTATTTTGTGAATGAAATATACTTTTAGGACCAATCGAGTTAAAGACAAACTTGCAGGTATATTTTTTGAGAATTTTTACCAAAACTTTTATTTTTTCATCAAAACTTTTAAACATACGTATACTAAGTTTACATCAAAAATACACTTCCACTAACTAAATTACATAACGACAAAGTAATAAAATCTCTCAAATCACACCTAGTCAATTGAGCCCAACTAAGTTTAATTAAATACGAAATTGTTGTATTCTACTTAATGACTTAATCTACTTAAAGTGAATTTATGTGTTAATCATCAATTTCTTTTGTAAAAAATACGTGCTATTATATGTGATACCAACCTCTGACGAAGATATTTATAATGTTCAGGCATTTTCTTCGACACTCATGAAGTATTATGATTATCAAATGTTTGTGCATAATTTTATTATTAACCTTTTTTCAATTTAACCGATATTTAAGAATGTATAAAATAAGTTTTCACTTCTGAAACAAATTCATACCAATATTCCACAGATTTCTTTTTCAATTGATGTGTAAACCGTGAAAATTTACCGAGACTTAATTATAGTTTTATGTACTTATAATATTGAACGTTCTATATCTGAATTATTTAATCTATGATAATAAATTTAGTTTGCAAATTTAGTGGCATATATAAAATGATTGGATTCCATATCCAATATTGCTCTAAAACAGTTGGGAATATCAGGTAAACATATATAAATAAGTCAAACGTAGTAATTTTCTAGAAATGGGGTTATTATGGGAGAACACCATCAATTGCGAATATTATGGGTAAGTATTTATATACAAGATGATCCAAGTTATAACAGCAAGATTTCAGCAAATGGCAGGTATTTTACTGATAATTTCTCAATACACTTATAGCCGAGAGAGCTTTTTCTAGATAGTGTTGAATTTTTTTTATAAAATTACATTTTTAAGAGTATTTTTAAAACAGTTCTTTTTAGAACTTTGGCACACAGTATTGACCAAGATGATTTAAAGATATGGTCATTAATTACGAACACCTCCGTTTAGACATGGACGTTCTTTTATAAACCAGTTTCGCAGGAAATTTCTTGCGGTAGTAACTGCATTATAAATATAATAACGCTAGGTTACAATAAGGTGTATTAACATTAAGTCAGTGATGTAAGAGTTTTTTTCGAAACAGAGCTATGGCAAATAAAATTCTAAATTTCCTCCACTGGTTTTCGTAATTTATAATATGGGGATGAAGGATCCTTAGGCCCAACTGTCAACCAAAATTAATAAACATCCGATTTGATAAAGCTCCCGAAAATTTTTCCAAAATTGCAACACTCAGTATCTAGAAAGCTTTTTCGGCAATAAGTGTATTGAGAAATTGCCATTACTTTATCGTTGTTTACCATTTGCTGAAACCCTGCTTTTATACCTTGGACCACCTGTATATAGCGTAGAACATAAATGTATGGATTGTATTTACTACAGTTGACAATCAGTCAGGGGGCTATTGTATATATTGTCCAATCCAACGTAACTCCACCATAACTAGATTTCAACGTGCACCGTTCTATGTAGAGTTTATGTGTGTATATAATTGGTACAGTAAAACATGTAATAAAATAAGGCTAATAAAGGGAAATGAAAGAAACAGCGCCCATTTTGCTAAAACCTCAAGGAATGTGTTTCTTAGGTGTCAAATATTATTAGTAAGGCATCAGTTAGTGGTGCAAATGTTTCGGTTTGTTAATAAACAATAAATTGTTAATACAATGAGACGATCAATGTTAATGTTCACTTAAAAAATTAGTAAATAGTAAACTTGTATGACGTAAATGTTAAACGTTTGTCAAATAATTGAAAATTAATATTCATGTATAACGTATACGTAATTCAAGTTGCCTATTTATTAAATTTGTAACACAACTTTAACATTGATGGTTTCATTGAATTAACAATTTATTGTTTATTAACAAATAGAAACATTTGTAGCACTAACTCATCCTTTACTGATTATATTTGAAACCTGAGAAACACATTTCATGAAGTTTTAGCAAAATTCTAGCAGTTTCTTTCATTTTCCTTTATTTGTAACATCTTTTACTGTACTAAATATACTTTTCTCTGCCCGGCTAATGTGTTATATACGTAATGGGATCTGGAAGTGGAATGGATTTGAGTGTATATTGTATATACAGTTGTACATAATATATAATGAATATTGTCTATTGTTTTGTGATTCAGATAATTATTGTACTCTCTGGAGAAGAAGGGTTTAAGCTTCTATTTGATTTATAATCTTCCAAAGATAAATAATATCCATGTATATATAGAGAGAGAGATGGATTTCATAAATAACAATAATAATTGTAAATAAGGTATACCTTTAGGGACAAAACATGTTTATTTAAAATATTATATTCTTGTACAGATAAAATATATAATATATTTTTCTAACCACTATAAGCATGTACTAGTCGCTGCTCGACCCCACATTCCTGCTCTTCCAACTCTTTTAAAACATACCTGGCAGACTTTCCTTTATCCTCCAGAGCTGACTTTACTCTCTTACATTATGAATGAGTCAAAAATTTTTTTTTGAATTTAACCAAAACATATAATTAAGAAGGTTGATAGAAATGATGAATAATCATTAAAAATAATTCACAAATAAATTTGTAATAAACGCAAACAATACTAAATTAAAAATATTGAGTTGCAAAAGCAAAGAAGATTTGATAATAATTAGCTATGGAGAACTAGTTTTTTAATTTTATATTTCTTCGATTTTTAATTGTTTTTTCATGTAATTTTACAATTGAAAATGGTTTTTCTAAACTATAAATCCAAACACATTTGTTTTTAACACCGCACGGAGAAATGATAAAATAACATGCAGAATGATAAATGGTTTGCTTCTTAACGTACGTACTTTCAATATATTATAACGTAATTTTCCATAGAAACAAGCTGAAAAATGTGAATTTAGCGTGATTTCGATTGACTCATTGCCTCAACGGGTGTAAATATGTCACTACCGTTCTTTTTTCAAAAATATAACTATTTTTCATTGATAATTAATAAACAATGGAATTATTAATTTATAAAAAGTTACTTAAAAATACTTTAGATGAATTATTCTTTCATTTATATATAAAGTGACAAAAAAAAATTAATGCAAGTTATCTATTGCATTACTTGTTTCAATAATTAAAATTCCAGTGTTTTAGGAACTAAGGGAAAGTTAAATTCATTATCTGGGAATTTCAATGTGGTGAACATAGGAGTCATAGGAAGAGCTTAAGTTGTACATACGCGCGTTCTGTGGAAGAGGTTCCGAGTACTTCTGAGATCCAATGCATGTAAAAATTTCTGTTAATATTTGTTTTGCAGAAAAAATCGATCTTGATAGCTTATAGTGTGCATCGATGCGCGCACATAGTAAAACATTGTATGATTTTATAAAAATATAAATAAACGGTATATTATAGGTAAAGTTGGTCAATATAATTTATTATTTTATGTATGGGTGGTGTCTCTGCTTTACCTAGAAAATATATTACGATAAAAAGTTTATTTTTGATTTTCGAAATTATATGCATGAATTAGTCTTTAAAAAATTGTTTGCATAAATCATAATTCGTTTACATTTAAAAAATAAATAAATTTAAATAAAAAAAATCAACAAGAAAATATTTTTGACTGTGTAGGTAAATAAATAGAAAGTTCTAGATTATATGGATCTTGAAATCGAAAATTATTGCAGTTTAAGCAAAAAATTTTCTAAATATTTTAAACGAGAAATTTAGCACCGTCTAGGAGATCTGTTAAATTTCAAAATCTATTCATTATATTATTTATTAATTTTTTAATTCACGCATGAAAAAACATGTTTTTAAATTCAATTCCAAAATCTATCCAATATTTTAAGCTATATATCTAGTAAAGATAAAAGTGCCGGAAACGACACAAAAAAAGCTTAAGCTCCCAAAACTCGCCTGTTTAAAAGACCTTTGTTTCAATACAATTCAGTATTGGAGATATTTCCAAAAAATGAAAAAAATTCCTTTCAACTTTTTGCAAGCACATATAGGAAAATAAAACGGAAACATTCAAGGGAAATCAGAAACTTGCTTAGTGATAATCTACTTGGGATTAATACTCAAGTGTTTCTCTCTTATGCTTATCTTACGCCTGTTTGAGTGGTTTAAAATTTAGAGCAAACATAAAATCTTTGTTTTCAATCTTTTCTTTTCATATGGTTTGATGTTTAGGTTAGGAAAAATTTGATGGCATACATACATTTGATGCACATCTATTCACATACTAAAATGGGTAAAAATTATATTTTTGTTTTGACGAGACCTTACATATTATATGGAGGTAAAAAACTATTACTTTATTGGAAGACGAAGTATTTTACACTGATTTATCTTATTTTATGAATTATTACTAGAATATGAAAAAAACAAAGAAATTTAATATTAAAATAATTAGAAATATGCGATGTATATTTAAAAAAAAAAAAAAATTCGCATGAAAGAATATTACAAAGAAAAAAAATTCCTTTTAATTTTCTGAAATAGAGTTGGTATTTTTACCTCGATAATCGAAACAATAAATTTTTCTTTTCGTTTCGAAACACAAAAAGGTGCTTTAAAGTTTTGAAACAATATTTTCAGTTTCCGATTGGGCCATTTAGGTTTTACTTACAAGTGAAATTTACAAATTTAAAAAACCCCCGACAAATTTTTCGGTTATGGAACCCTAAACTCGAATTTGGAATATATTTAAGAACACTCTCCATTTAATTGCCTTTTTCCTTAAAAGCTTTTCCAAAATTGAGCTAATTTGGAAGAAAATCGACATTTTTTAGTTTATTTTCGGTTACGGAACCTTAAATTTGCACTTGAAACCTTTCAAACAAAACCAAAAAAATCAAAAGCGGTTCATCTATTTAGGCACTACGATGCCACAGACAGACAGACAAACACACACAGCGGTCAATCTTATAACACCCCTTTTTTTCTAGTTCGGGGGCTAAGAATGTTCTTTTTAATAAAAATGTTGTTTATTTTGCATTTTGTTACAAATTACATTCGACTGGATTTAAAGCAGAAAGTTATTAGTCAGGCTTTTGAGGAAGGCATATTTCCCACATTTTGTTCTATTAGTAATTAGTAAGAAAAAAAAACTTTATCATAGATTGTGTTTACTTTGCATAGTATCAGACAGTATAAAAAATTTTAATAAAGAAATAATATTGTTATAACTTTAAACATAAAATGTTTTATTAAAAGAACAAATTATAACATTTTCTGATTTGTTATTAAAAACTATCATTTCTTCGTCATGTATTCTAAATAAAGCAATTTTTCATACTAATTGAAACCCGTTCAAGAATTTACAGGTGTACTTAAAAGTACGTAACGTACTGAATTATTTTTAATTTGATGGGTTCTTCGTGGCCATTCATGAACCAAATAAACATAAAACAGTAAACCAACACATACAAACTAAAAGAAAATCAAAAGTTTCTAGAATTAGTATCTACCAATTCTTAGTGGTTTTTGTATTTTTGGAAGCTTAAACTCTCAACATAAAATATTTACTGAAGAAAAGCAAATTTTCATAATCAATATACAAAAAGTAAAACGATTCAAATGATGATGATGACAGTGTTAAATATTAATATTTGTATAATAAAAGTTGGAAAAGTAAAAACTGTTGATTTCGAATGTCAAAAGTCAACATAGAAGTATAATAATTTCTATTTGCCATTTTCACAATGTTCTTATCTTCTTCTTCACTGTAAACCACCTGATGTATGTTTATGTGTGCATGTGTGTATATGAATATGTACTAAATATATAACCACAAAAAAGTTTTCAATGTTAATATTTACATAAATTTATAGATAGGTATAATACCTCAGACTACAGGTAGGTTATAACGCACTTAATATTGCATTACAGCTACAAATAGTTGAGGTTTTTCTTACACTAATTTACAGGAGCTATTTTTTCTAAAAATATATTTATTATAACGTACCAAATGTAAATGCACAAAATCCTTACAAATTTGGAATGGGGAAGTGAAAGTTTGATTAACTCCTGTAATTTATTGCATTATGGACAAGAGAAACTAGCTTCTATATAACTTGTATTATAATTCTTTTTAAATTTATATACAGGTAGCTGTACCCTGCGCCACTTCATTGACGGTTACATGGAAATAGACGAGAAGTTTAACAGCTTGTTTATTTTATAAAATGTGATAAACCTTCTATCAAAGACTTTACCTCTAATTTTTGTATTGTAACGCTATTTCCTTTTATTTGATACCCCACTTAGGTTTTGATCTCACAAATTTGGTTGTTAAGCCTTCACTAATGATATTTTAGGCAAGAGTATCTTTACTAAAAAAGGTCAAACTTAGGTGGAGGAAGGAACGTACTTGTGGTACTACAAGACAAATATGGTCTGAGTACAATCGTAGGCGTTCCGAAGATCATAATCACTTTCAAAGGCCTCTGTTAGCGAAGTTGTTGCGACTATTACAGGACACTGGTTGAGCGGCACGTCTGGGCCTGCAGTGTATCACGACTACTGCAGGGGCTATGTATGAATGTATTATAGGTGTTATCAAGGAAGGCTATGAAGTAATTCTATTTGGAATTTGTGATTTGAACGAGGCATACGCATAATTTTGTTTTTTTCAAATGAAACGGGATGGTGCTGCATAAAGAGAGGTAGGCTCAAAGGGGATCAATATTACGTGATGGTATTTGATTATAAATTTGAAAAGAAATAGTCCACCGAATCAGGCGGGTAATGACGGGTATGAAATATATGTCATCTATAGTATTTGCAAATCAACATATTCTTGGTACATTCGGTAGCATATGTTTATTTTAGTTATCACTTACCTCAATACTACTTTCCTGCTAATTAATTAAAGGGAATAATTAAATAATTCTCAAGTGTACTTCAAGACATGCACATTACAAAGCTTGACAATTATGATCATCTATAATTCATTTTATTTCACATAGCACAATCACAAATACAGCACAAATATTTTAACTTGTATCTATGTAAGAGAAAGTCAAAGTTTTCCTGGAACATTGTGTTGTTACGATTACTTCATACTTAATTTTCGAGCTATATTTCTTATCGCCCATTCGAGAAGTGTAACCCAGAGAAAAAAGTGTACCAAGCGACCAATTCTTCAAAGTTTATTGTGTTGAAATGGTCTTGTGGCTACGATGCTCGCTCCTCAGAATTATACAAATTGATGCCAGATTAAAATCGATATCGGGGTTTCAATGGAAATACACGTTTAGAGGGTCCCCGATTGCAAAAAAGAGGTTTTTAAAAAATTTTGCGTCCGTCGATATGTCGGTAGGTCTGTAACCAAGCTGGAGCCAATTTTCAACCGATTTTTCTCAAACTCGGTACATAGGTTCAGTTTGGTCATAATTCCAGATTTTTTCATTTTTTCCCTATTATTTAAAATGTCTTTTTAAGTAACTTTTGTACCTTGGTAATCTTTGCTTAACCTCACCCTTACCAAACTACATCCTTCTACATATAATATTAAATCCAATAAATACCTAAGCCTGTTCCTCATTACTTGTTTTTAAATAATTCTTACAATTGGCTGCTTTCAATAAAAATAGTACAAGAATAATAAATCAATTTTATAATATAATAAAGTCTTGTCCGATGTTTCGGACCGTCTATTTCTTTAGCTATAGTGTAGTCTTTTCCAATGAATGAGAACTTTTTGCGTGTCGTAAAAATTTCGAAAATATTGTAATCAATATTTTGAATAATTGAAATAGAAACATGAAATCTTCATGATTCGTATTGTTAATAGGACAATCAGTTCATGTTTGAAAATTAACAAAGCCAAGCAAACTATGATTAAATTATCTAACCGTAATGATCTTGTTATTTTTTAACATATATTTACACGTTCGCAATACTTACCATGATGATTTCACAATACTCAGTTTACCTAAACCCTAGCAATAATGAGCTTGAATTGTCCAAATAAGTACGAAGTTCAATAATATGACATTGACATTATATCCAAAATGCGATGATTGTTTTTATTTAAAAACTAGATCCTGTCGCCGCCCGTTGTATCGTTTTTTTTTATATATAATTATTTTTTTGCGAAACAAGCCTTTAATTACTTTTCACTAAAGGACACAAAAAATAACAAAAAATCCTTAAAATATTATCTGTTACCTTAAGGTATTGTTCATATAATTTTTTGCACCCTTTTTCAGAATAAATTTGATTGTTTTTTTTTTTGTTTTTTTTTTTTACATTAATTTTAATATTATTCTTTTTTTTATTATGCTTCATAAATTTTTAATTAATTTTATTTAAATATTTTGAAGTGTTTTTGTTGGTATAACTTTTGTTTTGTGTTGTTCGAAAATTTTAATTGGATAACATTAGATATACAAAGTAATTTGTTATTTTTTTATTTTTATTATAATAAATTTGATTAATTTGTTGTTTTAATGAAAGTCATTATCATATTTGTTGTTTTACTTCAATATTTTATTTTAATGTTAATTTTTAAAATTAATTATATACTTTCATTAGCTGTTACCTGCCCGCTTAACACTCACGGATTCTTCCAATTCTGTACTTCTGTTTCTAACTTAATAAAAGTAGAAAAAGGATCTTACAAAATCTGAATGGAAAATTTCCATTCAGATTTATTATTAAATAATTTCCATATGTGCGAAGCGAGCGGTCATACCCAAGGCAATTTTTTATCCAGTTCCAGCGCAAGAGAAAGCATTTTTACTTTAGAAGTAAATCGCGTGTCATGAGTGTCATAAGTATGAATTGGGACAATCTATTTATTAAAATTAATCTTCGAATAATCCAATTCAGAGTATAAAATTTTATCGATTTGTATCAAGGATGTAACCACAGAACCAATTTGTATTCCAATCTGTGTAGTAAATCAAGTCGTTAGTTAAAACATCAATATTCAACCAAAACAATTCTAAAACCTACTCACTTTTATTGAAATTGACAAATCCAATACGAAGCTTGCGTCACAAATTCCAAAGTCTGCATCATTATGTATTGCTTTTAAATACATATTCAAGGAATTATTTTTATTCATCTTCACGTAATTTATTTTGTAAATAAATATTTTCGACAAAATTTTAACTGTTTTGTTCATCTAGAAAAAAAAAATCATTTACTCTTTTACTGACCATAAACTTGGCTCACTGGGGCTATAAACCTATATTCGCGTGCATATAATTTGTCTTTTTATGGCTCAAAATCATACCAAAGAACGTTTTCCATTCGAATTAACCCTTAATCTGATTTGTTTTTCAATTTGAGGCTATGGAACTTTATGCAGAATGCGTCACAAAATTAGAGATCGTTAATGTAGAAAAATTAGGAGATATAAAAGAGATACATAAATTTGAGACCCTTGTGCTAATCACATTTTTGTATTTATTTAGGTAACAGTCGCTCCCAAACGTTCAAACCGGTTATTTCCGCTTAGGTCGCCTTTATAAGAAGTAATTATAAAAGTAGGTTTATTATACCGATGCATGATGCATGATGCATGAACAAATGTAGAATTATCTTTATATCAGCGGTCACCTGCGGTATTCATAGGTCTTAGCAAAATACATATTTGTTTTAAGTCCTGGCAAAAGGCTAATAATTTCATTGAATTTATTAAAATCGGTCCTGTAGTTTCTTTTTAATACGTGAACAAAGACCCAACACACAGACAATAGTTAAAAAAGTCAAATAATAGTCGGATAATAGAATACATAGAATAGCCATTCTTAGGGAGTTCTGAATAACAGCTCTTCATAAAACATTCTATAGATGAAAGAATTTTTAAAACCGGTAAAGCGTAGTGAACTCGAAAATATCGGTTTCACTATTTAATGGATTTTAAGTTTTGGTGCGGAACCTTAATTTTTTTGAAAATAAAATACAGCCCATATTAGTTGCCCATAATGTTGCACTTTTTAGGTGAAAAAATTTTTGGTTTGTGTATATTTTTATACAGACTTTCATCCCCTATTTCTCCGTTTTAAGGGGTGAATATCGAAAAATCCTTTCTAAAATGACGCCTTAAATATAAAATCAATATCCTCTCGAACTTACAAACTTCTATCATAAGCGATCTAGGCTTGGCATCGATTTATCAGTCGTGACATTGCCTATTCCTACTTCGGATTATTTCCCCCTCTGAAATGTTTCTGATTTTAAATAATTCAAAAAAAAAAATCATCCAAATCGGAGCTGTTATTGAGGACTCCCGAGTAAAAATATTCATTGATGCAACTTCAATGATTTTACAAATTATTAAAATATATCGATTATTTACCTCATTCCTCAATTTTACACATTTTAATAAACACATCCAAAATTTTATACTTTCATAAATAATTAAATGAATACACACACCTATATCGTATAAATTACTTGGCGTATCAAGTATTAAGTAATTGAAAATTAAATAATGTTCAAAATTAGAGAAAAATACAATTCGTAAGCCCAAAGAACTGACCATATAAAATTCATATAACTCAAAAATTTTGTACACTGTATCGTGCAATTTATAATAGCTTTTAAACAAATTGTATATCGTCCGTTTTGTGTGACATAACCTGTGATTTATTCCAGAATATTCTAAATAAATTATATTTAAAATCACTGTTAAATTTAATTCAATTAAAGATTGTACGAAAAGTACAACATGAAATAAAATAGCAGATGGTACATTTTTTGAATAAACTTCATAAGCAATCCAAATTCCTATCACAAATTCAAACATATTATAAAAATTAAAAAATGCATATTTTTGTAAATAATATTTTTTTGGATTTATAAATGATTTAAATTTAAATAAGTTGTTTAAAAGTTTAGGAATTTCATATTTGCACTTTTCAACATAAATAATTATTATAATCCCAAAACATATATTTAAAAAATGATGAAAACGGTCCACTTGTATTTCGATTTCACTTTCAAAATAAAGAGTTGTTAGTGATGAAGTTCCAAAGTTTGTATCGCTTAAGGCATAATACGCTGCACATATGTACAAGAAATACAATAGTAATCGATAATAAGCATAAAATTTTGATTGATCATTTGTAATTTCATTATTGTGAAGTGAATACGGCGCTAAACCAAATAATTTTAGTGTTTTAAATGTAATTTTAAATTCTTGAAATACTTTTGAAATATATCTTGATTTTTGCATATTTTATTGTAAAATGTACCTTGAATGATGGCTTTATTTAAATTAGTAATTTAAAATTTTCCTGGTATTCCTTTAAGGTACCTCCTTCTATTTAAAACATTTTCAAACTAATGATTTAAATAATTTATTAACGTTTCGATTATGTAAATATGTCAAGAGACTATTAATTGACGTTTCCTTTTAATTGATTTTTGAAACGTCATCATAGACCTATTTCTATTCTTTAAAAAAAATTCATTGCATTATATTTGAACAGTCGTGTCTCCCCCCAAACACAAATTTCAATTGGATTACTAGATGACTCGGAAGTTTGGATCAGTTAATTTGGAACCCATTGTGCTCGCATGTACCTTTCCATTGATAGCTATACTATACTTAGTCCCTATTAGCTGCCCGCTTATCCTGTATTTTACTTATCTTGGTCAATTAAACTTCGGCCTGATTTGGACTTTTGGTCCTAGAGCTGGCTGCGCTAGTTTGCACCTCCAAGTCATCAATAGCTGTACTTTACTTGCCCTTCCTTAGCCCGCCCACTAAACACAAACTTTACTTCCATTTCTTGGTCAATTAGATGGCCTCCACCTTGGCTTGGGTCTTCGGCCCCGAACCTTGCTGATACAATTACCATAAAAAATTAAAAATTTGAAAAGCCATCTATTAAAACAATATTACCAACTACTTCTAATTCTGATCTTATGGTATCTTTGGATTACTGTTCATTGGAAATTTGTATTTTCTTGACTTTTGACCTGTTCATTTGAGTTTTCCAAATATTTTTGTTTTAAAGCCTTCCTTGTATTATAACGAACATATGAATATAAAGTTATTCGAACTAGTCAAGCTGGTCTTGAGCTTTAGCCCGATCAACTAACAGCTGAATATATTTATATATATGAAGATTTGAATGTATGAATATAAGCTGTAGTAATGAAAGTAATAGGAAATTTCTTTAGTGGCATTTCAGCAATAAATTGTTAGTACCTAGCTCCAAAATGATTAAATAACAGACAAAATTACGATCAACGGCTAGTAGATATTACGTAAAATATTGTAAACACTTGGCGTGATCATTTCGAAATTTTACTATATATTCGCAAGGTGACATGTATTTCTTAAAATATGGTCATTTAAGCTTATTCTTGCATATATTTATGTGTAAGTTTGTGAAACTGATCCATCCTTGATAACGCTTTATTTGTTAAATAGTAAGTTCTAAGGAACAATACTTCGGCATCGAAAACTATTAAGAATTAAGTGGCTTTTGAGCAATTTATCGCGTGTCTCATAGCTCGAGAATCTACTATACAAAATTTTAGTGCAATATACAGTAGAACCTCGATAACTTAAACCTCGGTAACATAAAAACCTCTGTTTCTTCAAAAAATACTATGTTCCCTTCCCATCAGAGCCCAAAACCTCTATAACTTAAAATACGCAACCTCTATAACTTAAATAAATAATCTCTGTATAGGCCCTCAGTAACTACATAGAAACATGTACATACCTCTATATTAATTAGGGTACATAGAAACATGTACATACCTCTATATTAACCTTTACCTAACATAGACCCTTGATAACTTAAAACCTCTATAACTTAAAATATTTTGTGTTTCCCTTGGACTTTAACTTATCGAGGTTCTACTGTATACCTAATTTTTGCAATTTTTGAAAGTATAAGCCATTTCTCCCTTTGTGATTTAATATAGATATTTGACCGAAGTGGAAGTGAAACAGTCATATTTACAAAATTTGTAAGCTTTGGTTTCATTTTAGTTTAGGAATCGAAAATTAAAATTACATTATTTTTGTTTAAAATATAGTTAGATTTTATTTTACGAATGCTTCTAATTTTTATTCAAAATTTGACTGTTGTGATGATGAGTGGTAAAAAATATCAAATTGTATCAATGTTGTTACTAGAGATCCAACTGCACTACAAATCTAAAAAATATTAAAGAATTAATGGCTGAAAAAACAAATTTTTTTGTAGTACACTTTTCACGTGCCAACAAGATTACTTAGCTCAAATTTATCCAGTGAAGAGATAGACATATACTAAGAAATCTGGTTTCTACGTGACGTGGACTCTACTTACTTTGTATATTAATGAGAAGTCTAACGAAAAACTTTTATCATAAAGTCCAAAAGTTTCGTTGTACTGTATCGCTTTTAAACATATTATAATAGATTTACTTTTTTTCGAATTCCGATGATTTAGATTATTAACATTAGAAATAAAAAATCGTGTCATTATTTTTACTGTCCTGAATACCTTGAAAAAAGGAAAATTACCATACAATTTCAAACAATAACAGAAACTTCCAGTCAACACATAGTGGATATGACTTTTAATCAGTAGGTATGTAACAGTCTTCCAACAAGTGAAATTTACAGAATTTACGACAAATGTTTCAGATACGGAAATGTTTCAGGTACGGAATCCTAAACTCGCATTTAAAACATAGCTAGGAAAACTTTCCTTTAAATTACCTTTCTAACATAACAAAAAGATTCAGAATCGGTTTATCCGTTTAGGAGCTACGATTCCACAGATAGATAGACAGACGCACATAGCAAATGTTCAAAACTAAATGTTCAAGAGAACTTCACTTTATAATCGATGTATAATATCATAACATCAGTTTGTATTATAATTCAGTTCAGTTTATAATATAACAATATCGATAAATCTCGAAGTTATTCATCTTTTTTGTGTTATTTAAGAAAAAAAATGGATTGAATTTTATAATAACGTTTTCAAAATTGTTCTTTATTCAGCCCCCCCCCCTCCTTTTAGACCAAAGAACCAAAAAAATATTTACCTCCGTGCGTAGTTTATCGCAGATGCTTATCAATAACAAGATTTTCATACATTCATAACATTCTAAATATGTATTGATAAATAAATCATATGCACTAACTGTCTGTTTAACTATTGTATAATGAAAAATTAAATAATGTAAGTAATTCGATACAAAAATTACCCGTAATGTTATTGAACAAATTAAATACTGTTCATATAAAGCAAAAATTTTCTTCAAAACATCGTATAATTGAAAATATTTTTTTAAAAGTTTAAGTTTATTTTTATGACCAAATTGTAAACGTTGATTAATACCAAAAAATTCCAAATAAATAACATTTAAAATCACTGCTAAATATATTTCAGTTAACCACTGTGCAAAAATTGGTACATGAAATGTAATCGCCCATAATATATGACGATTGTAAACCCAATTGGTATTTAAAATTCCAATCAACAATGCCACTATATTGTAACTATTTATAATTAACCACTTTTGGGAATAATTTTTTTGTGGAATTATATATTTTTTAAAACTGAAAAAAATTTTATCTAATTGTTTTGGAAGCACGTATTTAGTTCTTTCCGCATTAATTATTATAATAAAACTAAAAATTGTGTTTAAAATGTGATGAAAACCGTTCATTAGTTCTTCAAATTTACTTTCAATAAAAATTGGAAAATATGATATAGTTCTATGATTATACGTAGTAGTAATCGTATAAGCTACATAAATATATGTAAAATATAAAAATATTCGGTAGTAATTATAAAGATTCGATGGCCCTTTTATTTTCTTTTTGTTCGGGTATGCATACGGTGCCAGACCAAATAACTTTAATGTAAAGAATATTATTTTAAATTCTTGAAACACTTTTGAAATATATTTTAACTTCGGCATACCGAAAATTGAAATGGATTAATATCACATATAGACTTCCTAAGTGTTACTTTAATGAATTTTTCCATTTAATTTAATTTACTAACTAGTTGAAACCCGTTTCTGATTAACGATGCAATATGAAGTTCCTTCATCAAATATTTTTTTATGCATCTTTCCGCTCGATTGTTATATATTTTTTTGTGGTAGTGATTTTGTTAAAAAGGGCGGATATGTGTATTGCGACACTACCTATTTGATTTCATACACACAACATCTTGTGTGTATAAAGTACAACAGCGGTGCAATTTTGGAGATATTTCCAAATTCGTGAGAATTTAAAATTATGATTTTCTAAAATCATAAAAAAGGCCCACCGAATTTATCATAATCTAATTTCAAAGTATATGGGACACAGCACATACAAAGAAATTACATAAAAATATATTATAATAATATAATTTGGTTAATTTATTGTTTTTAACGAAGCTGTTTATTTTTGATTGATTATTTTTTACCTTATTAAGGAATAAACACATCGTTTAATCTAAAACGATTATACCTTGTTCTTGTAATAATAAAAGAAGGGTCGGGGGGCTAATTGAGGAAGCTCGACTTGCACTTGACCTGATTTTTTCATAAGGTAGTTAGGTCACAAAAGCAACCACGCCTAATAAGAGATAATTGCACTTAAAAATGACATCTTCAACGCATGACTGACCGTTTTGACAAAAAAAACTAAGATTTAGCAGAATATGATTTAAGTCATTTAAAAAAAAAAACTATTCATCCTAAAATATGTGTGGGAAAGTATATATAGAGGTACGGTGACAGTAAAAAAAACTTTTTAACGTTTATAACCTTCAGTTATGTAGATACGTATAAAGTATGCTTAGTTAGTTAATAATATTTAACTAGACTGCTGAGATAGAACTACCTTGAATCGATAGTTATAAATATAATTTTTATTGTTTTATTTCAATTAATAATATAATATGGAATTAATTAATAAAATTATTTACTTCTTTTCATTGTATCACAAATACATAATTAAAACTTGGACTAATTTTAGGCAGTAAACATGAAATTATATATATGCGAAATTTGTAATTTTACTCTTGCCAAATTTTTTGAAACATTTTTTAAGTTATTTAACAAAATTAAATTGTGGATCTATTAATGTTTTTAGATAATAAACTATAAAAAAGTGTTGGTCGGTCGAACAATTTTTCCCCATTCGCCGTAGAAGCAATAAGGAACATGATCCCCCCCCCCAAAAAAAAAAAAAAAAAACCTTAAAAGTATGACTTGGAGTCGCACACCAATTCTTTCATTTTGATGTCATGTAATAACCAACCACTTGACGGGAGGATTTACAACAAAAAAGGGAGGCAATATAACGAAATTCAGACAATAATAAAAGTGTTTCAATGGTTTGTCTCTCAAGCTATTTTTGCGAATAGTTAAAGTTTGGTCTATAGTCATTTCATTCCCATATGGAAAATGGAACGAACTATTTAAGAATGGTTTTTAATGTTTTTGTAAATGTCTGGGAGTATTTTAAATTTCCGATAAATTAATCAATTTTTTTTTTTTTTTTTTTTCGTAAAGCTAGAGAGATATAAGGAAAGAAAAAATATTATATTAAAGATTAATCACTTTATAGTATATTATATATTATATATTATGCAACTTGTTTAACATTTCTTCAGATCGCTTGCCTAGAAATAATAAAAAAAATTAAAAAAGTTTTCTTGATAATCGTAGACAAAGACTTTTAATATATATCCAAATGTAAAATTGAACCATCAGTTCGAAATTTACCTTTTTTGTACCGTACGTTCCCATTTCACACTACGCAATGGTTTATTGTTACAAACGTAATATAATAATAACAAAACCATTTTATACAGAGTTTTGAAAACTGTTGTCAAAAAGTCCAGCATGTAACTTATTATTTCCCATTAATTTTGAGATATTGGAGAACATCACATATTCAAATATATTATATAATCAGTAGGGTATTCGTTCCACGTTTTTTTTAAAATTTTTCAAAATATCCGCCAAAAAAAATCATTCCGGGACAAGTTTTGTGCGATTTTTTTGAATTTTTGTTTTTGATAACATTAAGAACCCATCCCCCATGGTTATAAATGTGTACCTCAAAAAGTTTTTTTAGACGATTGAGGATCTGAGCTAATATTATGCTGGCTCAAAAGTAGAATGCCAATCTGACGGTATATTTTTTTATGATAACCATAAATGAATATCGGTTATAACAAATGCTTCATCTCATATTATGATGTTGTAGTTAAATTTTAGACGTTCAAGTATTGAAAGTTTTTCAGTTTTCTTTTAAAATAATTTCATCTGAATGTTTCGAGTATAGAACAATTTATAATTTATTTTTAAGATAAATGGCATTTAGACCAATTGCCACAGAAAGTATACAAACCGTGTTATGCAACATTGAAAACTTACAATATAAAAAATATACACCGATATAATAAATTAAATTGATATGTATAAAATACGGGACAAAGAATAACTTGTATTGTTTACATCAAATAAGAACTTTTATACGTTTTTTAAAACTTTTTAAACGACTTCAAAATTGACTCCGTACTGTCGTTGCCGGTTAAAAAAATTCGGTTTTAAAAATTCGGTTTTAAAAATTCGGTTATTAAATCAGATAATCGTTGACATGCAGTTTAGTACTAAAAATCGTTGTCGTTGAGCTTGTGAACTTTTCAAGTGCCGTTGTTCGTTGATTCGATTTAGTTGTGCGAGATTGAATTAGCTTTGATAATTCTAATAACTCCATAAATTTCAGAGTATTATTCAGGTTTTTCTTTCCTTTCAAAAACAAAAGCTTCCATCACTATAGAAAGTATGTGGTGCCATTTTTGATGTCTGGTGATTAGGTACTCGTTAAAAAGCCCGAATAATAAATACGTCAGTATTTCTTTTGAAAGAAATTTGATATGAAACTATTTTTGCATTTTTTTTAATACTTCTAAAGTTAAGTAAATTAGAAAGGAGATTTTATGCACAGTCAAAAATTTAGCTCTAGCTAGCAAAGCAAATTTATCTCAGGAAAAATGCTTAAATTTTTAAATCGTTGAATCCCATAATCCTGTGGATATTAATCCCACAATCCATTGAGACTAAAAGCAGGAGATTAATTCCCGGAAATAGTTGATGTAATTTGATCGTTCTGCACATGCATTGCCCTCTTAATGGTCTTGAAAGCATAGCACCTGAAATCAATATTCTTTATTAAATAATTTGTCAACACATACTCTGACTTAAAACTCTGTTGGCTCGTGCTAGCTCTAGCTTTAAAAATTCAGGTATTCGAACGCCTTGACAGTTTTTCCATTTCTTCCATTAGAATCAGTATTTTTTCCAGATCTTGTCAGTTGGCTTAATTTGATTGGGATACATAGAGTGAAACTCCTGTTTTTAGTGATAAATAGGAGGCAGTGTTGAAATCCGTGGTAATTTTTCTAAAAAGTTTGCCGTATGAATTTCTATATATATGTACTCATCCAGTATAGCTTGCTGTGTGTTGGGTATATATATTTTATTGTAATAACTTTTCCAATTTCTTATTCAAAGAATATTGAACTTTCTATAAACCGTCAACCAAACAAAGTTAGTTTGTGTTTTTTTTTAAATGCCCCGTCTCTTTTTCAGAATGTATGGTTGTTGAGAGTATACTGAAATAAGATTTATTAGCTAAGATATATTGAATAAATATATCTCAGTTTGCGTAGCGTAGCGTAGGTATATAGAATTGTTATTCGATTCTATTACTGATAAGAAAAATGTTCTATTTATGGTTTATCGATAGTTTCTCAAAGTAATTTTCTTTTCTTTTTAACTTCAAGCTATTCTAGAGGGTTAAAATTGTTATAGTTTACAGTGGTTAGAAATATACACTAACCAAAGTAAAAAAAATAAATTCTATTAAAATCGGCATTTAAAAATCACTCAAAACTAAAAGTCGAGTTTAATTTTGTGGTTTTGTATTTTTACGTTTACAGTACATGCTATAAATAGAGTACCAATCGCTATGCACTAGTATGCAATAGTATTTTCTACCCATACACCTTTAAGACGCAAATTTTTGTTTCCTATTTTGTTAAATTGAGAAAATGAAAGTCTTCTCGTTTAAATTTTGCCATTTAAGTTTAAAGTTATTCATCGACAAATGCACAAAATTGTTTTCTTCTTGTATATAGACTGGTTTAAAATTATTAATTAGATTTAATCTCAATCAAAAAGAACCATAGTTCGAAAAATTTTTGAGAAAAAAAGAAATTGTAGGTATACACCAATAACAAAATTATTGACCAGTGCTATATCACTAGACTGTGAATTGGACATACAGCATTATCTCATGAACATCTCCTGCGTAAGACATCCCCAAAGCATGTCCAGCATGCAAGGAACTAGTCTCCGTAAGCCACAACATCGATACACCCAAGGGCCCAGGACTCACCCAACTCAGAAGTCAACACGGAATTTCAACCGACGTTTCAACTACACTCAATGAAGAACGTCATTGCCTCCAAACGATCAAATTGTTTAAATCGATGAAACTAATCTGCTAATATGTAAACAGTAACTTAGGTATATCTGTAAAACCAAATGTTCTCGCCTGTAATTTGTATACTTATAAGTTTATCCAAACATTGTATTTAAGTGCAGTCATCAAGGACCAGAATTGGCAAAGCGACTTTAAATAAACACAATAAAATTTAAAAAAAATATTGTTTATAATTTCTATTATTTATTAAAATTAGACAAAAATGTATGCCATAAAGGACCAAGAGTAGTCAATTAGCTACATTAAGAGTCGTTTGGAAGATACGAGGTGATAAAGAAATTTTTAAATAAACATAATCACTCCTTGGCTGTAAAAATGAAGACATTTAATATCAATTTTCACGAGAAATCCAAACCTGTTTTATCATGAAGAATTGATATTTTATTTGTAAAAGAATTTTTTTAAGAAAATGTTGTTTTTTCTTTATTTTATAAATGTTTAATGTTAATTTTTTAAATATTTACCCGTTAAAATCATAAATTTCCTAAAAAGACCTTTTATTTATTTTCTCACAAATATAACAATTTTTCTCGGATATATATGGTTTTACCGCCCTCGTCTCAAACTATTGCTTAAACAAAGCAAAAAGTGAAAAAAAAATAAACTGAAACAATTTTTTATGTACGTATCGAGGACGTATTAACAATCAAACAAGGTTAAATCAAACTCATATGTATTATTTCGTAAATATGATTGCTGTGGTTTCTTAATTGATTTGATGATTTATTTGATAGCAAATAGATGTCCATTAACTAAGGCATTCATAATATTATTTTTCTATAAATGATATTTTCCCAATTGATGTTTTATATCTTCATAAATGATTTATATAATGTTTTGATGGACTGGTCTTTTTGTTTTGGCTATTACCTATTAATTAATTATGTATTTTATTATTGTACCAAGTGTAAGGTAAGGTAGGTATGATCGTACAGTATTTCGTTTTTGAGTCTATATCTCCTTCTTGATATTCCACACAAATTCTTAAAGTTCTGAATAAATTTAATCGATTTAGCCAAGCAGTTCCCTTATCTCCAGGTGAAATTGATTATATTGTTCAAAAAGCGGTGATTCCGTCTAAAAGCAGTAGGTCTGTTAAAAAAGTAATGGGTTCGTATTTTTACTTTAAAATTGCATTATTTACAAAAGTAACATTATAAATAAAATATTTAACTGAAATTATTAATTATTAAAATGAAAATAAATTTTGTAATGTTTACGATTTTACCTACACTCGTTTTTTAATGATAATCCGTATAAATAAAAATAAAATTCTAAAAAATTGTGTGTCTGCAATATATTTTCTGCAATAATTAGAACTTAATATTCATGAAAATCTGACCTATTAACCTTAATTATTTGTCTTCTTGTAGTAAAAAATCCTGTAGTAGACAAATATTGTTTGAAACCGAGCCGAAAAATCACTATTCGTAAGTAATTTTTTGCGGTTTTCTTAAGGTGTACCCATTATATATAATATTGGTAATATAAGATGTTGTTATTATAACTTGTAAGACGTTATTTCTGACTTTTTAAGGTTTAAAGTAATATTCTGACGTTATTTTGTATAACTGAAAATTTGTCACTGTAAAAAGTATATACTAGCTTGATAGCCGCCCGTTTTGCTGGACTTAAAAATAAAGACCACCGCGTTATAGCATGCACCTTTCTTGCTATCACTTATTCCTCTTCCGTAATACTCGAAATAGGGGCAGGGAAGGTTTTACACGGATAAATATATGTACAGGTTAAAATTTATTTTTAAAATGTGAAATGGTGGCAATGAATTATATCTGGTTTCGCATTTTTACAGAAATCGTTAATTTATGGTTCAAAATAATGCTCGCAGATGGCGTAGTGAAAAGTCATAGACAAAAGGTTTTTAATGTATATTTATAAATTATAGCTCATTCGTTTTTCTGATGAGCAATATTATTGTTAACTTTCATTTAAATCCATTCAGTAATTTTGCGTTAAAGCGTAACACAAACACAAACAAACAAACAAACACCCTTACTTTTACATTTATAATATAAGGTGATAGAGATAGTAATAATGCATTTGTCGTTATAGCCGAAAATTTTAATTAATATTAGTTGCCATAGCCGTTATGTTGTTATATCCGATGCATTCATTTTTTGAGTTTTCATTACTCAGACGGGATTTTTAAATTTTCACGCTTTTACCGGTTTGTTGCTATAAAAGGTTTTAATTTACTGTAAAAAAAATATTGCACCATTTTTCAAAATACCTGTATTAAGGATAAAAAACCTTTCAAATTCAATATAAAAAGTTTGTTTATAAATTATAATTGTTAGTACACATCTTACAAAGGAGTAGGGACAAAAAAAAAACTAACGATAATTAAATTAAGCTTATACAGACAATATGTAAGAATTCATATATGAACTTCTTAAACTTAATATATGTGAGTATAAAAGTTTTATAGTTTTTCGAAAGAAAAAATACAAGTAAAGAATGAAACTATATGATACTAAGTTGTTTCATCCTAAATTAATGATATTACTAGTTCCATTACACATTTACGATACCTAACAATTTTATTACTTAACCTGATTTAACTAAGAAAAAAATACTACAGACGACCTACACGAGACATTGCAAATTTATCTTTGTTAAATAACTCATTTTTAGGCAAAAGACACCAGATCCGCTGTATAAGTATTATCAAAGATAGTAAAGGAGAACTCTAGGATTTTTCGAAATAAATTTCTTTTTTTATTCCAATTTTAACGTTAATTTTTGAAGTATATAAATATGTATTTCGACTACCAAGTAGTCATCATCAATACAAAAAGTTATTCGTTGCCAATTAAGTGACATCTTGTCACATCTTGTTTTTTGACATCTTATCACCAAATTGGCAACGAATAACTTGCGTTTTTTTATAGCCTACTTTTACTGATGAATCTGGTAATCGAAATACGTATTTATATAATACAAGAATTGATCTAGAAAACTGGGGTAAAAAACGAAATTTAAATCCAGTGTAGTTTTTCTAAAATTGAACAACCCCATGCTCATCAAATAATCTAGTCAAATGAAATTTACGAAATTTAAAAAAACCCCGACAAATTTCTAGGGTATGGAACTCCTTAACTCGCACTTGAAACATATATAAGAACACTTTCCATTAAATTACCTTTTTCTTTAAAGTCTTTTCCAAACTGAATCGATTTTGAGAATCATCGCCTATTTTTTAGTTGTTCCATTAAATTACCTTTCATAAGAAACAAAAAAATCAAAATCGGTTCTTACACACACACACATAGCGGTTAAAGTTATAACACCCCTTATTTTGTTTCGGGTTTGGTTAAACTCTTATTAAAAGTGAAAAGAAATTTAATAGCAGAGAGTCATTAAGATTTTAGGGAGCAACCTGTATAAAACTCCAATAACATTTTAATTTATGACATTAAATATTCAATGCTTATTATAAAATTTATATTACCTGTTAAAACACATTATAGTTGAAATTTAATTTCTTACTAAGCACAACAAAATTTTACTTTTAGTGTTAAAATGATCATTAAATTAAAGTACCAACATAATAAAAAGAAAATAGTGATGTACACACATTTATATTAAATGAGAGAAATGCTACTAGGTACACAGTTCCGGTATACATCCGGAAAATAAAATACTATCCCATGTTACCGGAATTATAGCAACATGTATGTAATATGTATGTGTTTATATAACATACCTTCATTGCTGGTATTTAAGGTTATAATTTTAAGTAATAGCAAGTGAAATATTTACAAACAAGCCATTTGTATGTACATAAAATAATATCTGCATTATTTGATGGAAGCACAGAGGACATAATGGATGCGTTCAGGCAAAATGGTGTTAAAAATAATATTATAGTTGAAATAGAGGCAACGCGCTGAGACGATGTCAATTGTCTTTACGGTTAGCGGTTAGTCCATTGTTGGTCTATAAGATGATCGATAATAATTTTAAATTATATTAAAAAATACGTATTTGATTTTTCATTTTAGTATCATTGTAAATTTGGTAGAAGTTGTTATCAAAATTACAATGCAATGGGTAAGTGGTTAGAGACACAAGAAGGTCGTATCATGCTTCTTTGTGACAATATTAGAAGACAGCTTTGTTGGCATATTTGTAATATGACGATTAACCATTGCATTATCTCGAATCAATAAAATTTTGAATAAAATAGAACATTTATTATTATTTATTTATTTAGTTGATATGCCCCATTGAGCTAATCAACCCATACATTAGCACTGATAAAAAAATACAAAATAAAAATGTATTGCTACTTATAACACAAAAAATGACAACAAAATTCAAATTCTTAAGCCTTAAAATGAATAATAGTATTGTTCAAACAATGTATTGTCTATTGTCATAAACAAAGTGAAACATTGGGGCGGGAGTGTCAACTCATCAAACCTGTTTTTTTCCACGATAATCTCATTGCTCTGTTGTTCAGTATTTCTCTTTTGAGACCGCTTGCTCATCCCTAGCATTTAAAATACTTTCCAAGCACATTAACCCTCTTATCCTCAGATCAAGCCTATTATTCTCGCTGACTCCAGGACAGTCAAAGGTTAAATGGTAGCCAGACTCACCTCCTTCACAAAATGGGTATTTTCTTTGGCTATCAAATTTATATTTACTATTTACTAGGTAGGCTTTACTCGATTAATATTAGTCTAATTAAAATTTTAATTATGAGGTAAGTTTAAACAAAACAACAGCTAAAATCTTTCACCTTTTATTTAGGCTCAATGTTGTCAACTTGTAGGCCAGTTATGCCTAAGGTAGCGGGTTCAATTCCCGCGTCACAATAAAAAATTAATTTAACTCTAAATATAATTAGCAAACTGATAAATGCAATTATCAGCGGAAAAGGTATTATAATACATATATGGTCACAATTTCCATTTGCCAATTTGGTCTGAGTGTGTATCTCGGGAACAACCAATATAACCTTACTTAAAGCAAGGTTCAATATTCTACAAATTTTGAACGTTGAACGTAAAATTTTCGTCTTAAACTTTGAAGGTAAACAAAAATGCTGAAAACTTAAACTGTGGAAAATTTTATTTTCTACAATTTCGCTTTGTATAAATAATAACAAATTTCGATTTGACTCTTCAAAAATAATTTCAAAATAACAAACGATAAATGAAAGCATACCTCGTTTATGGTATGGGAAATCTAAAACCTAGAAACGAACTATTGGCTTAAAAATCCATATAGAATTGCTGTAAAACACTTCTTTTTCAAAACTTAATCGTTCTTTTAGCGAAAGCTATGAAAATAAAGCGGAATCTCCGAAATCTCACAAATCCGGACTCATTAAAAACCAGGGGATTTTCGATTACTTAATTTATTAGGATTACTGAAAAATGCATGACTATTTAGTGTTCAGATGACTGATACTCTGTATGTGGTCAAAAGTATGGTTAGCTTGATAACCTTCCTGTAACTATGTTAAAATAAGATGCATATGTAAATAATAATATGATACTTGTCATGTTATATTTAATAATTTTATTATAAACATTTTATAAAAGATTATAAAATATTATTATTATTATTAAAGAAACGTAAACGATGAGATGTCTTCACCAATATCATCATTATTATTGTATCCATGTTTGTGTGTATTCCCATGACAACAGTGACCGTTATCATTGAACTTCTGCTGTTTTTCTTTACTCATACAAAGATGTATTGCATACACATACAAAGTATTTCAAAAAAAACATAAACACATGAGATTCAAATTGCTTGTAGTTTTAGATTGAGGCTGAAAAGTGTTTATTATGAACTAATTTTTATGTATGATAAACACACACGAGATTAATATAAAAACAAGCGAAAACAAACAATTGACTTAATTGAGTTTATTGTTGATATACCATGTATAGATAGTGTTGATTACACTGTCACATTACAAACATATATATATCACACATACATAACTGATATTCCTTAACATACAATACAATTTGCGCCTAATTTGCGCCCTCACAGGTACACAGTGATGTTCACGAAAAAATGTTTGAAACAAAAGTTGTATTTATTTATACAGAACATTTTTTACATTTAAATTTTTGTTCTATCTCTAACGGTTTACAAGATGACCCAATTGATCTATGTTGCTCATTTACGAAAGCGACCTCACTTTTACGCTCTGAGCACGTAATTAAAATTTCAGCTTGATGTCTTTTTTTGTTTTTAAGTTATCGTGTTCATAAAACCAATATTAAAATTCATAAAACAAATGACACAGTTCAGTAAAACTGTTATTTAAATTTGATCTCTTTGAAGAGGCTGAAAAGCGTTTTTTTTTCTGGATGGATGTCCTTAGTATAGCCTTAATCAAGCAGTCAAACGATTAAGCCACTTATAGACTTTATGAGATACCCGGTTCAATATAATAGATAACAGTTTCCACTACTTGAAGAAGAATCAACAAACATTTTCAGTATGGAAAAGTATAGAAGAAACAAGATACTCAGTTTATTTTATTGTCTATTTGTTTGTCTTCTAGATGGTAGGTCGTATATATATCTATACATCTGTCTATCCTTCCAAGTCGTAAAAAGAATTCTTCCACTTGAAAACCAACAATGACGAAGAACTGAGTATATATATATATTATATAGCTTTTATTTTTATCTTTACAGATATTTATATTACAATTATAGATAAATGCTTGAATGTTTACAGTAATAACTTGTATTTTACTGTTTCGAACACACTCGCACACAGACGCACACGAACGTATACTCACAATATTGGTTTGGTTGCTATAAGGCTTTATAGTAACTATATTGTTTTGAAATATGTGAAAGATGAAGAAGAAAATGTCATCATTTTGACTAAATTGTTTTTATTTTGTTGTTATACCGAAAATTGTTTGTTTTTTGTTTTTACTTTTTTTTTTTTTCGTTTAATGTAGAATTCATAAATCGATACCGTTTTTTATACCAGGGCAATTTTAGGTAAAAGGCTTTAATTTTGTATATAAAGTTGGACTAAGTCTAAATCAATTCTGAAAATTTTACGGGAGGGAGGGAAGTTGTTCGATTATTTACATAAATAAACTAATTGACTTCAAAAGTAGGCATATTTAACATTGATCTTATGGGAAAACAGTAGATGGATAATATGTCCATCTAGTAGATGAAAAATCTATCTCCAAAACTAGTCTGTGAAAATGAAAAAAAAAACTACGTATTTAAATTAAAGTTAAAACCTTGATAAATTATTGAAAAAAAAAAAAAAAAAAAATGAGCATGGTAGTGGGGACACAAATTTAAAAAATATACTTTTCAATTTTGATGGTGATTTATATTATATAACTTGACAATATGAGACGAAAAGAAAGAACTAAAAGGACGAGGGGTGTGGTGGGAAACCCTCTAGGAACTATGCTCTTTTCATACGAATAACTGTGTTTGTAATTAATTATAAATATTAGTTTTGTTATACGCTACCATACAAGTTTAGTGAAAGTAGTTTCTGTGCATTGGTAATTCTGAAAATTATGAAGTATTTATTTAAGAATTCACATACTTGTTTTATTATTTAAAGAATTAAATATTATATCTACTTTAACTCTATTCTATGAATAAATTGTAATATTAGTTTAAAAAAGACATACTCCTGATTTATTAGTCAACCCAATATGTAGGTGCACCCATAATCTAATTGATCAGTATCTTTAATATGACATCAAATAAAATTTCCTTGTACTTACTTTAAATTATCTCTATTATATTTAACTCCTGATAGCTTTCAATTCAGTTTTTTTAATGAAAAAACATAAATTTTGGACAAAAAATTGACAGATTCTAAAATGTTTTTGAATATTCTCAAAATTCATGGCAAGCTGAAACAATTAAAAAAGTTTTAGTTTCCTAGGTAATCTACTTGTCGGTTTTTGGTATCATGATGCACATTTTTTGATTTAACTCCCAACTAGCAAATAAATTAGAATGTGCGATAAGGAAATTTTTCGATATCTGGAGTAATTTTCAAAATATCTAAAATTGCAAATTTTGTTTAGTTAATTAGCTTTGGATACTTCGAAAACCAAGGCCGATATCGAAATCCAATTTTTCGTGGTCAACTCGACTCACTCCTTCTGCCGCACGATCATTTTGATATTAAAGCACAGAAATTGAAAAAACACCCTATCTTGATATCGTCAGCAGCTTTTTCGTGTAAATTTGAAGCACTTATTGTATTTGCTTTCGTATACTGCACTGTCGATGCAACATATTTATATTTCTTTTATTTGTTATTTATAAAAATATTGCCAAAATAAAGTTCTATATAAAAACGTTTAGATTAAAAACAAAGAAAAACATTACACCTTTACTAACAAGATAAATTATCTATATCCACAGATCTATCAGTACAGATTCAGTCTACAATACGGTCTACAATATGTGAATAGTGTGAAAGAGTTATGTCGACATAATGCTAGTTTTGTAGGTAATATACAATAAAAACTCGGTCAAACAGGTATTATATTTTAATGGGATTGTAATAATAAATTCTTAATCCAGCAAACAGCAAAAACTAAATACTTCTACGTATAATGTTTTAAATTTAAACCGGGAAGTTGAATTATTCTGTGAGCAACTAACTATACGTATAATATCAAGGGGAATGTGTAGTACCTAGAATCTAAATTTACATTGTGTTTTTTAAGGCCATGTTTTAAAATATCACAAAGGAAATCATCTCTGCTAATAACACCGTTATTATATATACACATTTTTTCGACATCCATCGATTGTTTACTCTTGAGAAGAAACATGCATTCACTATGTCAGCTACTAATTCAACTTGTATGTGGTTCCACATAAAAGAAAAATGTAAAATTTAATTCATAGTTATCACCATCTCAAGCCTAGTAGATCAGTTGGTTAAGGCGTAACTAATTCCGTTCGTGGTTTGCCAAGGGTAGTGGGTTCGATTCCCGCCGTCACAACAAAAATTAATTTAGTTAAAAGTTGTGATGGGCTAGTGTATGCATAGTATTTGCACTCAGCCTCTCAAAATAATTGAGGAGCTGATAAATGAAATCATCAGCGGAAAAGGTGATAAATAACATATATGGTATCACAATGGGCTTTATTGTCTGAGTGTGACCTTCATGGACAGCCAATATAACCTAACCTAACCTATCACCATGTATCAATGGTCCATTATATTGATAAATTCAATGCACACTATTTTGCACGTTTGAAATTTTACTTCCTCAAAATTCAATGTTTAAAACTGCAGGAATGTGAATGTGCAACTTACTCATTCACGAGAATAATTTGAGAATGACTTATAAAACAATAAGCAATGATCGATCATCTAGTAAATACAGATAATGGTAAGTTGATCAGAAAAATGAATTTCTTTTTACTTTTTTCTTAGGAAAAATGTAATTTTTAGTAAAAAAATAAATTCACATTGGCAATCAATCTTAAGCCTACCTGAATTCTGACAAAATACCACATTTCAATACAAATAAACAATATCCGTTGAGAAATTACAGAATACGTATAGGTGCAATGTACACTGGCTACTAGATCTTACCCTATTGTTACAGTGCTCATATAGTCTTTCAACAATTGTATTTTAATCTGATACCCGTCGTTTAAGTTATTTACATATATAATTTCTACTTTTGTGGATTATACTATTTATTATTGCTTATGTTTGAAACAATTTTGGATACATACAATATGAGAACTGAGTCAATCTGAGCAAAAGTTTAAAAAAAAAAAGGTGCTTAAACTTACCTAGTGTTTCATGGGGTACAAGGATAATCGAGGTTTAGGTATCACCAAGCCAAAGCTTCGCTTTTTTAAACATTTGCCTTTCCTTGCTGCCGTTGACTAGCCTCTCCTCGCCACGGTTTGGGCTTGTTATCATTACCTCGATTGTAGTAGCTGTTATACTCGCCTCGACCGATGTAAAATTTTTATTAACGTTGCCTGAATGTACATAATATATAAATAAAATATATAATTTTTTTTTTTTTAATGTTTGAAAATGAAGGTCTTTTAAACAGGGAATCAGTTGCTTTTTATCTAAATTTTTATGACCCCTATGATTAGTTTATCAATTATAAGTATTAACTGAGCGAATCATTAATAATATTATATTGCAGTTGCAAGAATAATTCGACGAAAGTCTGCCATTTATAAACTTTAAACAAATATTGGCATAGTTTCAATGTTAAACTTACTTGTTTTTATTTTTATTAATTAATCATTGCATAATAATATACAGAGAAAAGTAATAGGGTTACTTAGCTACATCAGTTGAGAATATGAAACCAATTCAGTAAAAAAGTACAAATAACTTACTAACAACAAGAAAGAAAATGATAGAAAAATGATGGCGGTTTAAGGAAATTTTCATCGATTTTTCATGTTCTTTATGGTTTTCAAAGTTATCTTCTTAGGTTTGCCGTAGCTGGTCTTTAGCACTTTCGACTGCAGAAGATGAAGAAATCATATGTTAACAAAGAAATTTTAAATAACTGATCTAAATTTACTTGATACACAATTATGGCTCTTAAAAGTCATTTTGGGCTGGCTGTGCAACGGCTAATATACAAAATGTAAAAAAAAGGAGAGGTCAGGTCTCACACCAAAAAGAATAGCAATAGATTTTTTGTCTTTCATTTCTCTGCCCAGCATTAACTACATAGTATATATGCAATGTAACTCATAGGTTAATACTGTACCTATTAAAATATGCATCTTCCTTACAGTCTACCACATTTAAATTTAAATTAATTATATAAAAGTAAGTTTGGTTATGTTGTTAATAATTTAATTTTAATGAATAATTTCACATTGTAATATGTCCGGTTGTATGAATATTTTAGCTCAAGAACATATTACTCGTGAGAAATATCTCCGAAATATTTTCTCCAGATATGTTTCATTCACTTTAAATTTAATTACGATGCATTTGTTTTTATAGCATACATTTATGTAGATTATTTGACACAAAAGATGTATTCGCACCGTGCATGAGTTTTATTTCAGGCGTTTCCATGGTAAAGACACATTACTTTTTAATTTTCATTTGATGGATAGACATATTAGTCCATGGTTTGTATACACGACTTTCATTGAAAATTTAAGATATATTATAACTAATTCTAATAAGTAATTATGTTCTAATTTTAGTAAGTTATTATGTCTATTCGACTAGTTTTGATGTAATATGCTACAAACAGGCGTAAACTAAATATTGACAAATATCTTGTCAAGTAATCTTATTTAAAGAGAATTGAAAAAAAAAATACACTCGAACCAGGACTCGAACCCGGACTTCTTGGGTTCATGTCAAGAGTCTTTCACTTCTCTTTAATTAATTATTATTATCTCGCTTCATAATCCAGTGAAAATTTTTTTCTTATTTTAACAAATTGAAAATACTTATATTGTAATTTTTTTTCAAAATCTTAAGAAAAGTGAGTGTATTGCCAGACTACCTTAAAATAAATAGAATTACATAAATTTTATTTGTATTGATATAAAAGGTATGATTCTTGTATAATATGGGATAATATAAATGTATTATAATAAAAGTAAATTTATACAAATAAAAACTATTTCGAATAATGTTTGTAAATGCTAATAAATATTAAACTATAAATTTAATATTTAAGGATCAATCTATGTTCAAGTATTATATATTTTTTTTATTTAACATTACTATTATGATGTATACATAAGGTTTAAAAACATACAATACAAATACAATCTGCAATAAGCTTTTTATAAAATAATATTTATTTATGAAATATAAATAATTTTTTAAATTATGATTAAATTGTATGAAATGTAGTTATTTATTTATTATTATAAATCCAATTCAAAAGTATTATTACTTATCATGTCAAAGTTTATATAACTGGGATCAAAACATAACTAACCACGTTTTTAATATTTTGAATGAGGACTCATCGACTATTTTTACCCGACTGTCAAGGAGCGGTTATGTTTTTCGCGCGCATCTTCTGTGTATGTATGTTGAAAATAAAGGTTCTGAGGTGTGCGAAAAAAAAGGCGGATTTTTGACGCGAAACAGTAATAGGCGAATAAAAACAAAATTAAAAACCTATCGTCTAGGGTATCAAATGAAGGAAATTAAAAGAGGGTTACAAAAAGATATATACTTAAAAGTTATATGTTTGTATATTTCGATTAATAAATTGGTTGATTAATAAGTTTGAATATAGTATAATAAGAGAATTATTTTAGTGTCAAGTAAAAGATAAATAACCGGAGAAAGAGAAATTTTTTCTTTTGAAAATTAAATATCTTCGAAATAACAATAGTTCCCTTTTTATAATCCTAGCTTTATTTCGGTACGTCCAACCGTATCTAACGTATACTCACATCACTCATCCGCAAGCAATTTTTCTGAACCAAATAACAAATAGGTATTTATAATGAACGGAAAATCCAACTACTGATAAAGAAGGCAATATCTGCTGAAAATAAATCTATTTTCAAAATATCTGATGAAAATCCACGTCAAATGAGCTTTTATTTGCTTCACGATTTTAATTATAGTTTGCTCACGATTAATTCAAAAATGATTGAGCCCATTTTATTATAACAAAAGTTTCTCTACAGATACTTACAGAAATTGAAAAATGTTCAACATCCTGAACTTTTTTAGCATCCTTATTGTTTCTATCAAAATGATCCCAGTATTTCCTATTATTATGATTCAAATCTTCCATTAGAAATCATTGTGATATAATAAATACAATCTCAGTTTGTGTCAATAATATAATGCCTTTGAGTTAAATGAGACATGAAACATTTGATTAATCATTTTTATTATACATAACATATATTGTCATACAGATAGGTACCCTACAACATATATTTGTAGGATAACTATAATTTTTTATTTATTACTTATTATTATTAATTAAACTAAAATAAACTATCTAAAATATTGAAGCTATCAAGCGAATGAATTTTTTAGAATCAAAGTAGAATAAAATAATTCTCTAATTTCTAATTTACAATGAACAAAAAGGAAAATTTCTACTAATTGACTTACGAACTAGAGTTGAATGATTGAAAATCATTAATATTATAAATGTGAAATTGAGTTTGTTTGTTTGTTACGCTTTCACACAAAAACTACTTGATGGAATTTAACAAAACTTTACATTAACATAGCTCATACATTAAAATAACATATATAAAATAATATAATAAACATACGAGTTATAATTTCTATTTAAAAATAAAAATAATTAAATTTATATTTTGACAAAGGGTGAGCAGGATGCAATTTATGGCTATTTGTTCAACCTGGAATTTTTGATATACTCAATATATCATTTTACCTGTGTAAAACAATCCCTATCTCTATTTCGAGTGTTATTGAACGTGGATAAGCGAGAGAAAGGGAGTGCAAGGCTATAACTTGGTGGTCTTTCTTTAGTAGATTATATGTTCTATGATTTTTTTAATTTTTGTGTCAAAAAAAAATTTTCCTTTTGTCAGTTAAAATGGTGCACCCTGTTTACAGATAATGTAATGTCTACAATTATTATTATTATTATTATTCTTATATTAATTTTATATTCATTATATTTTTATAATATAATTTGATATTGTTATTATTATTAAATATTGTTATATACCACTCAAATATTATTAATTTTATAATTTAATGAATTGAATATGATTAAACAATTCATGTGTACTTCAAAATTATGACAGTTATATATAAAATATTGTTGGATTATATCTATGAATATTATTTGTGACAAGGGGAAAATATTTTACACAGGACGTAATCGTTATATTAGCAAAAGGTAGGTATCAGATGTTGTACCCAACAAAATATAAAATTACTGTAAGTTTCAATAACCATAGGGTTCAATAACATTCTAGGTTAGATTATGTCTATTCACGAAAGACATACTGAAGCCAAAAAAATTTCAATGATAATAAATTTCAGGTATCAGCTCCTCAATTACTTTGACCGGCTGAGTAAACCTCCTTTATGCATATATCATCCCATCGCAACGCAAACAATTTTTGCTCGACGGCGAGAATCGAACCGGCTTGCCTAAGCATACTAGTCAGATAAGGCGTACTAGTCAGATAAAATCGCAATCCGTATACCGACGAAAAAAATTTCCGGTGCTTTAAACATATCAAATACGAAACTTCGATTATTATAAGTGAATATGAAGAGAGCGAATTGTTATGATTGATCTCGGTAGTTAATTTTCTAGAGGCTGAATTTCCGATATTTCTTTCCTTTTTGATCCCCTCGACCGTGTTCATATACCCTTAATAGTTGGTCACAACGGTTTTTTTTTCTTTCAATAATTTATTAAGGTTTTAACTTTAATTTAAATAGTTTTTGATTAATTTCCACCGAATAGTTTTGAAGAAATTTATGAAAACACACCATCCATCTACCGTTTTACCATGAGATCAATGTTAAATATGCCTACTTTTGAAGTCATTTATTTATTTAAATAATCTGGCAATCCACCCCCCCCCCCCCCCCAAGCTCAGAATTGATTTAAACTAAGTGAAACTTCATATTAAAAAAATTAAGCATTTTATTCAAAATTGTCCTGGAGCTCGTACATCGTCAATAAGTGAGGGAAAACACCCCGCCTGTGAAGCGTTATGATTGACTCTAATAGCGCATTTAGCTCAAATTAAATCCACCTTCATTATTTTCTGTACTCTTATTAACTCAATGATATTCCATTTCTACAGCTGAGATTTAACATGTATGCTTTACCAATATTTTTAAACGTTATTTTTGACTACAAAAATGTTAAACTAAGCGTATAAAATCTACGATCGTTTTTATAATATTTATTTTAGAAAAACAAAATACAACAAAACGTTTAAAGAATGTTTAATACCACACAATGAACTGCTCTCAAACAGTTATACTAACACACATAACCAATATTTGTGGGTGGGTAAATCATTGAAAAAAAAATACCAACCATTTTCACAAATGTTATGTATTTATTGGTTATATTGTATTTGTATACGCTCTCTTTCGAAAAACAACGTGAAGATAAATAAATAAAACCAAAAAGTAAAATTGTAATGAAAAAAAAAGAAGTAAAAAAAAAAACAGATAAAACTGTACAAACTAATATTTGTGTGTACTTTTTTGGTGCGGTTGTATGATTGTATTGTTGTTTACAGAGTGGAGCATCCACACTAAAACATGGTCAAGTCCTATACATTTGATAGGAGTAAAATAGTGACCATAAACTTTGGGTAAAGGGCTAGAGCATCTATGTTATCTCTAAGCAGGGAGACCAACTATTTCATGCACTGGAATGTGATAAGTTTCCTGGTCTTTAAACGTTTCCAATTTAGGAGTCTGTTAGAGATATTTTTACAACCTTTTTATTTAACTTGCAATATATGCATGTATGCATGTTAATATGTAACTATGCTTGTTCGGGTGGAATCTTGCAACCCACTTATTTGTTTGATTTATTTTCCAACTAGCAGACTCAGCCAAGCTTTGCTGTGGCTGACATTCTTGTTATATTACATTGTAGTAGACTATTCAAGGGGAACAGTAGGAGGACATAAGTAATAAAGAACACCCTGCATTTTTATATAGATGCCATTTGAAGCACTAACTAAAAAGCAGGAATAATTTCACTGTATTATCTTCACTAAAATATGAATTTAATTTATACATCAGTCTAAGTAACACGTGGAGGGCTATGCTATTAAATTGTAGCTTATATGTAACGTTTGTATTTTTAACATAGCGCCATCTATTGAATACTTACTCAATCCAGTCTACAGATATCGCCATCTGTTAAAATCGTTGGAACTAACAGATAATTATCTGTCAAATAATAGTCAAATAATTTGCAAGAAAATAATATTGCGACTATAAATTGAGATGTAAGCTATCCTACCTTTCAAATTGGATCAAATTGTACACGGTGTGCAAATCAAATTTGAAATCGGTTCAGTAGTTTATTAGTCCAGGGCGGACCAACAACGTGACACATAATTTTTATATATAAAGATTAGCAGTTGGAAATTTATATTTACACTCAATTTTTCTGCTTGTATTTTGAAATTTTTGACTCAACAACTTATGTGGCTCATTTAAGCAAAATTTTTTTACTTAATAAAAATTTAGAAGTAGACGTGTGTGTTAATAGATTTTAAAAAGTTAAAAAGCTTCCTATAGCGTCCAAATTATCCACTAGGAGCGCCGACATCAACCTGATTCTCCCTACCAGGACAAGGCATAGAATCCATAAGAACATTACTTTTTTATGTGTATTATCTGTTTCTTCCAGTTCTTGAAAAGTATGCCAGTTTTCCAGAGAGTAATATCAATACGAAAATGACATATCGTGTTTTCTTTTCAATATTTTCTATAACGCGGTTTTCATTTTCGTTTTCCAATTTTGAAGGTCCTCGACATAAGAGTTTCCTATAATCACATTCTTATAACTATTCTTGAGAAGAACACCATTCTTTAACAAAATAATTATATATTTTCAACTGCATTTTCAGTACATTTTGTATGGAATTATGAAAACATTCACTTGGAGTTTGTTTAAGAAATTCAACAAAAAATAGGCATTTGATTAAAATGTGTGTTATATTTAATTACTAGAGTGATACCCACTCGCTTCCCTGGGTTTAAATATAAAGATTTGATGATAAAGATTGCTCTCGCTTATCCCCTTTCTATAACACTCGAAATAATGGTAAGGATTGTTTGCAAAGGTAAAATATATGTATGGTTTTCTATTTTTTTAAATGTGTAATAGTAATTATTCATTGAGTATATCAGAGAAAATGGCCGTTAAACATTTTATATTGACTATTTTTACAGACATCTATAATTTATGGTAATGTTAAATGACTACTTTTACAGAAATATGTAATTAAGTAATGGTAATGTCAAATTAAATTAATTTTTTTTATTAATGTATCTTTATAAATTATATCTCACGTGTTATTCTGATATATCAGCTATATTGCTTAACATTTTCATTAAAAACCATTCGCTAGTTTTAGCGTGAAAGCGTAACAAACAAAATAACAAACAAACATGCCTACTTTGGCATTTATAATATATAGGCCATAGTAATTAACTTTATGTTCAATGGAAATTAAATCTAGTCATTGTTTTATTCTTCAAATATAATTTGCGCTTCTTTCTAACGCATAATATTCAGCTTAAAATATCAACTATTTATTAATATTTTACAATATTTTTCTAATGATTTTATTCATTTCGTGTAAAGGCAGACCACTCTACATGTTGTATTTTTTTCCTACTGTGTCATACAAACACGGTAATATTCGTTGGAATAAAGACAGACAAACATCAGGGAATACAAAATATTTGGTAGGAATAGAATAAATTTCGATCTCTCTGTATATGTAGTACAAATCCAGTTTCCGCTCTGATAGTGTACATGAAACGATAAAGCCATCATACGATTGGAATGAGGTATTTTTATGCACATATAATAGTTTATACGAATGAGTTACAAATAAATTTTTTTTGCATGGGAGTCACATTTATATTTCTAACTTGAAATTTGTGTAGTGTAAACTCAATTTGTTGCTTTATTTATTCTTATTAGAATGGCCAAATGTTTCATTTTGTAAAAAAAATGTTTTCGCTGGGCTGCGATGGATTTCCTTAATTTGTTTACTTTTCGACAAAATGTTGCAAACTAAAAAATCTACACTAATTGGCATAAATAACTAATAATGGTTTAATCTGATTGTTGTATAATAAGGCAGGCTTAATATTTTAATTTCGAAGGGTGGAGGATAAAATCTAGCTCATGAGATTACACGTAGTCAGTAAGAAATGTTGGTTTATTTCCTTTCCAAGTTATTTGTTTGAAGAAATAATCCCTAAAATAACAAATCACATTAGAAGTTCGAGTGAGTCTTAGAAAAAAAATCCAGTTTGGGAAGAGGATTCAAGTATACAGGTAACGGAAATTATTGCAGTAAATCATCGTAAACTCTTGATTTATTTAATTTTTTAATTAAAATTTATAAATTTTCAAGTATTTTTTAATTAATTTTAAAATGTTTATACTTTTACGTCATGATCGCTTTATATTAATGAATATGTTTATTCATTTTTTTTTCCCAATATTTTATATAAGCACTATCATCACTGATATTATGAGTGAACGAATTTTGAATTATTTTGCTAAATACACGGAAATTGTTTTCAATATAATTAATTAATCTGTGATTACTATTAATATCCTATAATCACTAATTGAAAATTAATATTTAAAATTTGAAACACTTTCAAATTATTGGATAACACCATGATAGGTGTAAATTCAACATGAGAATGAAACTGTTACCTACTTGCATGTACTTGCATATTTATATTTTGCTTTGCTAAATATTATCCGGCAGATGTTAGTAATAACATCACATAGAAAAATATACATTATTATCGTTAATTTTAATGAATTATTGATGTATAGAAATTTCTGGATGAAAATTTTCATTAAAAACTCAATTATTTTATTATAATGAAATTTATTGATTCAAAAAAAATAATGTAATTATTGGATATTTATATTCATGACAAAATGAGGAAAAAAGAATTTTCTCTTATTCCCTTATCAACATATCGATAACAAAGCATCTACCTGTATGTTTTTGTTATTTTTCCATGTATTGAATCTATATTTGTAATAAATAGAAACATCTTTCCGATAATAATGGTGATTGTGTTCTCGAAATCGAATTTTATGCCTATACAGCATGATTTAATTTTTTTTTACAGATTTTGATTAAATTTAATAAAATTTCCATTAAAACTATTTTATTATTTTAATTTTTTAATCATAAACTAATAAAAGCAATTATCAATTAATTTTAAAAACCGTATTTCCATTCCATTTTTCATGAATTCTATTGTTACACATCTCTTGGGTTGGGTATGTAAGCAACTAACTTTGTCAAGTGTTCTTTTCACATTTACTTTCGTATCCTTTTCATTATTAAATGACGCTCCCACCATGAGACAAATATTTTAAATATGTAGAAACTTCTAAATTTGATAAAAATTGGTGACTGGCTGAATTTTTCTTTAACCCTTCAAACTGTATAATAAGAGATAAACTATTTTAACAAAACTTGATAAAAATTACCGTGGACCTATAATGAACTTCACCCGCCTCTACTTGAAGTAAAAAATATATACACCTAAAGTGGTTAAAAAAATTCAAATGTTTCTTTTGGCTTGAAATTACAAATGACTACGAACCAATTCTCTAGATCAGGCATGTGAGAGCGCGAGTTATTGTAAGTCAAAGTCACCATTGTTATGAGTTTATTGTGTGCCATAAACTTTATTGTGTGTCTCCTTATACAAGTCCGCATTGCTCATAGAGGAGGAAGCGAGACTGGTATACGACTCTTCTACCAATCTCAGTTTCTCTAAATGTCGCCTCTCTGTCTTACTCGTATTGTTGGTTGACTCTGATTAGGGTATCACTGTCTTACTCGTATGTTAGTTACAAAAGCCTGAGTGGCTTCTCTAAGCCACGTATGCCCGTGCATGCTCTAGATTCTTTCTTGATTTTTATGACAAAAAAAAACCATTTTATATGAGACACTCGAAAAAATTAAAAACGGGTATCGTTCCATAACAAACTAGGAATATAGATACAATTTATTTCACAACATATAAATCTTTTTCACTTTGAAGCAACAATAATAATGTATATAGCAAGTTAAATCTCTTATGGGGTTTGAATTTTTTTTAAGCGTATAAATTTATTTATAAAGAAAAAAAAATTATCACGTATATAAAATAGGGGAAGTTTTCTTTTCTTTGATACACGTAATATTCTTCTAAATATAAAATATATTTACTGTAATGAAAAAATTAAAAAAAAACAGAACTTTTCGGAAATGGATTAACTTAAATCTACAATAAAATCTATTTATAATCGATTCATTTGAGAATTGGAAATTATTGTTTTCAATTTATATAGATATACAAGTGAGTCATTTAATTTTGAGTTAAAAAAATTCCATACAAACAGCAATTTTGTAAATTAATTTCAGATGATACCAAAGTTTTCTGATGAATTTATGGAGGGCTTCTGTATATACCGCATATTTTCAAATTCAGAAACAATAAAAGTTTTTTTTTTTCATTTTTTCAATGTACATACACTCAAGAAAAAAATACCAATCAATCAAAGTAAAAATGGTGTTTTCAATTCTCTACAAATTCAGTGTATATAAGGTAATTTTGAAACAAAAAGCACAATAATTTGGTTGATTTAACTACTAGAATACTATCTTCTGAGATAAATCTCTTATTATATATTATTCTCACACGGAATGTTAGGTAGTCTTCCGAACCCATTTCAGTAGATATCTGTAAACTTTTCTATTGATCGTCAAAGGTATTAGATTTATAGGTCTTTTTGAATTCAAATTTCCTTATTAATAGTTTTGAAATAGGTAAACAGTGTTTTTCTCCAATTTTCTGCTGGTTTTTCAAGTGATGCTTAGCCTTTGAAAAATCACAAACAAATTGAAAAATAAAATTAATCGATAAATTTGAATCCAAAAAGGCCACTAAATCTAGTGCCTTTGACGATCAATAGAAAATTTGCAGAGGTGTCTCCAGAAATGGTTCGGGAAATTACTTTCCGGATGGGAATTTATATAATAATAAGCGAATTTTTGTGCTTTTTGATTCGAAATTACCTTATATATATATATATATATATATATATATTGATAAATTTCTATTGAATAATAATCAATGTAAAATACATATACCGTTGAATTAAAAATAAAAATAAATGTCTGTCATAGGATTTTTAAATATTTATTATAATATTTTTAAAAATATATGTGGATTATTGAAAATTCTTGCTAACTAAAAAATAAAGATAACAAAAAAATATTAAAAATGTATATTCTAGTGAATTTATGAGTTTCGCCTAACCATAAACCTACACACATGATCATTATATTAGATAATTTTCAAAAAACCCACCGGTATGTACCACATCGCTCCCATTATATTGTGTAATGGTAAACCAATAACAAACACCGCACTCAAAATGAAATCGATTGGGATTTTTAATGTGATGGTTGTTATATGTAAATAATATTTATGTACACATATATACCGCATGATTCATGAGTTCACTTTTAGATGAAGATCTCGGTGTAAATGCAGTAAGATTTTCAAGGAATGATCAACCCCCTTTAATAATTATAATTATAGCGTTTCTTTTCCGAATTGTAGGTCATTTCTTAAAAGTTTATATAATATCTCTCAATTCGGTGTGCTTTTTGAGATAGGCCTACCCCAACTGTCTCCACTGTGTTTTGTCTCATGCAACTCTTGTCCAACAAGGTCCTAAAGTGAGTAAAGTGAGACGTACTTCATCTTCCCATCTTCTTATTGGGCGACCATGCCTTCTTTTACTGTCTCTTGAACACCAAAAAGTAACATTATTCGATTTTAAGAAAAATGTCTTCTTTTTTTTTTTTCGTATTCTGAGGGTATTCTCTTAGCTAACGCAGCTCCTGCGCTACGATTTTTTTTTAAATTTAAGGCTGGTTATAACTGTCATCTTGACTGCTTGACGCCATTTTCTCAATAAGTATGCAATTTTTTCTTACTTCTTTGCAAGAAATTTCAAATACTTATTCATGGCACACATTGTATATATAATTTATTGACTATCTCAAACACACAAAAAATAAATAAAGTCATCAACAAAACATAACAATAGCTGATTTAAAAAGCAGTCAATATTAGATAACGCGGAACAAATACCACCCTCTATCTGTATCATTGTCTCATACGTATACATATGCCCAATAATGATAAAACTAATGTTTTACACTGACTGGTTGTAATTGACAGTATGTATCGAAAACAGAGTGTTGCCCTGTTGCTGATCACAAGTAAGAAACTGTCTAAACATTATCTTTAGGGATATATGTCTTTAAATTTGCGAGATAACGCCACCTGGAGCAAAGGATAAATATCGATTTGCATGTATTAAACAGTATTGAGAAAAGGAGTATCTTAAAAAAATAAGCAGTGGGCCTATTGAATGATCAGCCTATTCAAAAAGAATACTTTTTTTTTATTTGACATTTTATCTTTACATTATTGTTTATTGTTGTAAATTACTATGTATCCATCATTCAAAACCTACTGAAACCCAGTATAGGTTTCCTATCGTAGTTATATTTTAAAGCACCGGTTGTCATATAGTAAAATTTTTTTTCCAATAAAGTGAAAAAACATGTTTTCTTATAGAAAAATTTTTGTGAGGAATTTTGTAAAGATACAAAATTGAGCTACTTGTAAAAATTTGAATAACTTTTGCTTATACTATTTTTGGAGGTTTCTAGAATTTTGACGCAGGTGGTCAACTTCAATTGATAAACACAAAATTTTTCCTTTCGTCGAAAAATTTTAATGAATTAATTGTTTTAGAGCCTCTAACCCTTCGAGCTTAGAACTTAATTCATTTAATTGTGTATTCATTCATTAATTTAATTGCTTTAGAGCTTATTTCGGATAGTTAGTTTCCATTAACATATTCTATTTGGAGCAGTGAATTCAATCGGCAACGGGAACTTTTACATCACTCGTTACAATACTTATTGCTTAACCCATTTTGGATCATTCTGTCTCATATATCAAGTCTGTTTTAAAAAATATTGTTTATCCACACATACGCTATAGCCTCAGCTTTAAAAGGATCAAAATAAAATACTCATATAGTATACTTTAGCATACTATAGTTATGTTCGTGATACTCACTACGATTTTATATGTAACTACGTTACTATGATATAAATTCAAACATTCGAACTTTCTGATAAGAAGTTAATGTTTTGCTCTCTAAAATCGAAATCGAAAAGTTTATTTAATGCCTACTTTTGGAGTGTAATGCCCAAACATTTTATACTGTTATGCAACGCTTTGAAATCAATGAGATAAAAATTAGAAAAGTTTATTTCGACGCCAATGAATCGTTTTCAAGAAGAATAAGGTTATCGTTCACTTCAAAACGTTAATACAAAACTTATTGATTTGAATCGGTAGTTTAAAACCATTTATATTTGTGCTTTTTCGTCGGTTCTATTTTTCCAAAAAAAATGTTATTGTTTTGAACCAATCGTCGCACGCTACTGAACCGATTTGGATGGAACAGTTTTGTGACATCGGACCAATTTGCGGAGACAAGGGTAAACATACAAAAGGTTCAGATGAAAATGCTTGAACAAAACTAATCATTGCCTACTTTTCTACCCTTATAGGATAAATTTTTTATTTCAATTTATATGGTACCAACTTGGAAGTATGATATAACCAATAACGAATTGTCGAATTCTATAACGATCCATAAAAGGGTAGTCATATATTTGAAAATTCGGGTTGGGAAGAAGACCTCATTTTTTATCGGTTAAAAAAAATGAATATTTATGTGCTTTTGACTTACGCCATAATTTATCGTGCCAAAATTCCAAGTAATCATTCATGTGCTATTTAGTAATCATATATGGAATTTGTCTATAATTGGTATGATAAATGGATATTTAGATTAAATTAGAATTTTTTGCATCAAAAAATGCTTTCCGTTTGAATTGTAAACAAGAAGTTTCTTAATACCGGCAAAAAATTTTCGGCTTATGAAATGAATCCAAGCTAAGTTAAAGTCATATGATGGTGACACTTACCATTTTTGTTGGTTTAATTTCAAAAAAGACAAACATCACAAACTCTGGAGGTGATAGGTGAGACAATGGCATATCAAGAGATATTTGTTATTATTTTAAATTCTTATTTCAAGGGTAAATATTCTTGATTCAAGCAAATATATATTGAGTCAAGAAATAATTTATTTTCATCTTTTATATCATTTATTAATTAATGCAATCGTTTTGTTTGTTTAAATTTTGTGGACTGATTTTGGAAGCCTGGATAAGATAGGTGAGGCCCCTAAAGGTCATATTTATCACAGCCTGTTTTTTTGAATTCATGAATTATATTTGTACTTCTGATGCATATAAAATGTACCTATACATATAATATAAAAATATAAATCTACAGTGATTTTATCAATTTCAGTCTGTTTACAGTGAAACAGTAAATATATATGGTTATTATTGAAAAAAGAATTGGATTTGGTACGTTTACAAAAAATACAGGCTAAAAACTAGATTGAAAAAATTATTGATTATGAAAGAAAAATATATAGGAAATGCGAACTGTATTAATATTTACGGCTGAATAATTGTGATATCCCATTGTTTCAAACTTTATTCAATACATTTTTTTTTTTAATTTAGATTTATATTTTAATTTTTTATCTGTTGTAGTTTTGGTTTTTATTTGATTTATAAAATTTTATAACTAAAAGAAAAGTTTTTTCATCAATGCATTTTTTTATTAATAAATATCAAAGAAAACTATATTTAGGCTGGTATTTAAATTTCAAGCTGCAAGTGAAACCTTCAAAACATGTAAAAAAAAGTTGTTGATGTATGTTTGTAAGGTCGAGAGTGGTATCACAATTTTGAGCTTTGTTAGAGCTTCTTTTTGTCATATTTAACATTTTCTATAAATCAATAGTTTTCCGTCAATTCAAGAAGAGTTTTCAATTCAAGAAGAATTTTTAACAACAAATAAAGTTTGTTAAAGGTGGTATTCAAATTTCATGCTATTTACGAGCTACAGCCAGGCAGTGGAAATTTCCAGAAAATTAAAAATTTGATTTTTAACATGCTAAATATATTTTTTAAAAAGCGGTTGATTGAATATTATAAGGTTGAGAGTGATGTCAAAATTTTGACCATATTTGGAGCTAATTTGTTTTCTCTCAAAAACAGGAATAGTTTTTCTAAAATTTCAACAGCGAAAGAAGTATGTTAAGAGTGGCATGCAAATTTCGAACTGTTTACGATCTACAAGCTGATGTAAGTGAAACCTTTCCAAAAAAATTTAAAAATTCGATTCATAAACCTGCTGCAGTTTATTGAACACTTCGTTCCTATGTTCCTGGCAGAACTATTTTCTTTAAAAACAAGCATTTGGTTACAAATATTTTGTTACTCACAACTCAAAAGGGGGAATTTTGAAGCAGACTAACTTTTTCATCTTTTTAATCAACACACTCTATAATACATGGTATTTCAACAATGAACTCAGTCAATTGTGTATTTTCACTTGTGTCTTCTTGGGTGTTGTACAAAAATCTCAAACGTTTGCATGTAAGTTATTTTATAGGTTTGAGTGGGTTGGATCTTTAAATGAACAACTATTTAGGTACCGAATATTATTAAAACGTAAAACAATTTAATAAGGTTTCCCTTCCGAACCAATTATTTAAAGTATTTATATATGGTTTTATAAAGTAGTTGAACTGTAAAGACTTATGTTGTTATGGTCAACGTTCATTGAACAAATTCAATTTGTTAGAGATTACGAAACTAAATACCAATATGTTTGTGTTATGCTGGCTATACACAAACATGGATATTTATCTGTCTTTTTTTCCGGTAATGTTCATTTGAAATTTGTAACCCTTTTAAAACAATTTCACATGGGGTACTTACTTAATGTTGCTGAATGTTCAAAAATATAGGTATTATTTGGTTTTTATTGTTTTTTAACTATTGATACCATTATTCGTTTATTTTTGATATTAATAAAGCTTAAATTATCCTTCTTTTTTTGGAACTATGTTCCTTATCGCACGGTATTTGCTTGCTGGTTGAGAATTAAAACCAAAAAAACTGAAACAGACACCAAAAACCAGGTTACCTTCTATCTAGGTTACCTTAAAATCTAAAACTTCTTCAATCGGTTCATGTTGCCATGAATTTTGAGAAAATGCAAAAATCTTTTTATATTTCTCAATTTGTATTTTTTGTCAAAATTTTATGTATAACATTTAAAAAAATTGAGTTGTGAAGGCTATCAGAAGTTAAAGAAAACAGAGAAAATTTAAAGTAAGTACAATGATATTTTTATGTTATGTCATAATAAATATCCTAATCAAACCAAACTTAGTGTATTCTCATATTGACTACTAAATCAGAAGTATGCCTTTTTTAAACTTATAATACAATTATTTCATAAAGTAAAAACTAAGTAGCTATAAAATGAAATTCTTTAAAGAATCAAACTCGTATTTGACTTCTAAAATTAATGCCTTCTTTTCAGAAAAATATTCTGTAAATATAAAAAAGTTAGCTCTACATTTATAATGTACCAAGGTACGAAAGGATATAATTTCTACCGGGTATCCCCCTGCACCTCTGGATCTTTTTTAGTGTACTTTCGACTAAATTCCAGAAGTCGAGTAAACTTCCAGTATACTTGATGTTTTTTATGTGGAGATTGATTTCAGCCATTTAACGGGTATTCCCGAAAGCAAAACCGCTTCACTTAACTTTTTAATACTTTGCGCTAGACTAACTCTTTTAGCTCGAAAATTAGAAATCTGTATGCATGTTGAGTTAGTGTCGACGAAGTTTATTTTGAGAGTATCAACTTCCGAGTACCCTTTATTCCCCTCTCTTATGTCGAAAAACTTGAAAAATTAGCTAAATACTTTTTACCCGAAGCCCAATTTCGTTCTTTATATTTTGCAACTCTACTTATCTCCTTTCAGAACCTACTTTAAATATTTCATTTACGAGAAGCAGCTCTTTTTTCGAACTTGTTCTTTATTAAATATAAGTTAATCTTAAAGATACACTACGATAGAAATGTTTCCCATAGAAAAGAATTTCGTTAAAAACAGATAATTCTCCATATTTGATCGTTTATATTTTCTATAATCATTATAGTAAGTAAATGTTAAAAAGAAAATCACTCTTGAGACTTTTAATTGTTTCAAGAGACTACACAAAATATGTAAAATATTTTTATCTTGATTTAAATTACAATACCTTGTTTGATGTTTTCCACTATCTTATTTTCATTATTCATCAGTATAGCAGTGCATTCATTGCATTGACGTGTTCTGTTATGCCATTCCATGATGTCTACGTTCCCATAAATAAAAGCATTTAATATTTATGTGTGCATCGTCTTATATAATAATATAATTTCGTTTTATGAAATATTGACTAAGCCTCTATGGCAGGAATAAATACGTCATAAAAATTACTAACGTCATTAAAAATAGTAATTATTACTTAATGAATGAAAAAGATCAACAGGTGTCGTGGGCACCCGGAACTATATTCCTTTCGTATCTTGGTACATTATAAATGTAGCGCTTACTTTTTTTATTTACAAATTTAGAATCAAAAACTTGTCTGATTCTTTAAAGAATTCAATTTTATAGCTACTAATAGTTTTTACTGTATGGTAGTATTAATTAAAAAAAGACATAATTCTGATTTTGTAGTCAACCCAGTATGTGAGTACATTACGTTTTGTTTGATTAGGATTTTTTTAATGATATAATATAAAAATTGCATTGTACTTACTTTAAATTACCTCTGTTTTCTTTAACTTCTGATAACTTTCACAACTGAATTTTTTTTAATGATAAAATGTAGAATTTTGCCAAAAAATACATGCAAATTCACAGTTTTAAAAAGATTTTTGCATATTCTCAAAATTCAACTCCCAATCAGCGAACAAATATCGTGCGATAAAGAAAAAACCCGCTAAAAAACTTCTTATTTTTCTTTGTAGTAATAATACTTTCATAATTTTAAGTTTAATCAGTTTGAAAAATGTGTCATAAATTTTGTTTTGCAAATCCCATAAAAAATGCTCAGAGTGGTAGGAACTGTGGCAAAGTCATCAACTTTGCATTAATATAAGCAAATTTTCATGTTTTATTTTATTCGTTTTTCTCTCTTTCTAAATTCAATTAATTTTAATATATTTTTTGTTGTTGCAGGTACATGTGTTTTATAAAACTGTTGTGTTTTCGTTTACTCAGCACCCTTAAACAACCTGATTGGCTTAGGTGAATTTGCCATGGCTAAAAAACGCTTTTTGTTTGAATTACAAATTGGTATGACAAAAAGACTGATATAAGACATTTTCCTACAATTACAATTCATAAGTATAATTATTTAAAAAATGCTCAAGGCGGGACTATTAAGTGGCGATAAGGGGCACATGACACTAAACGCTGACTTTCGTTTGTGGTTGAAATATCTTGTTTGATGGTATTTGTTTATAAAATTGGAATATTCTAGGTATGCAGGCGGATTATCACTCGATAACAAAAAAAGGAGGGCTAACAAAGCGAGTGCAACATTTAATTTCATGAGAAAAGTGTTCCTTACTACTATACAACTGTTATATGTTTGTCTGTCTGTGTTGGTTTAATTTGCTTGCTAAAACTTCTTGCCAGGTTTCGATGAAAATGACGTTGTCTAAAGAAATGGTTGGACTTAAAAACTGGTTTTAGAACGATGACAATTTTTGGAACTGTGCTCCTCATCACACGATATTTGTTTGCTGGTTGGGAGTTAAAACAAAAAAAAAAAAACTGCAACGGACACCAAAAGTGGACATCTAAGGAACCTAGGAAACTAAAACTTTTTCAGTCGATTCAGGTTGCCATGAATTTTGAGAAAATGCAAAAATCTTTTAATAACTGTCAATTTGTATTTTTGGTCAAAATTTTATGTTTTATCATTTAGAAAAATTGAGTTGAGAAAGTTATCATAGTTTAAAAAAACAAAGGCTTAAAGTAAGTAGGTAAAATGCACTTTTTATGCTATGTCATAATAAATATCCTTATCAAACCAAACGTAATATACTCACATATTGGGTTGACCACTAAATCCGAAGTATGTCTTTATTAAACTTATAAAAGTGGCTATAAAATTAAATTCTTTAAATAATCAAACAAGTACTTGACTTCTAAAACTAATACCTTAAATTTTCTGAAAAAATTTTTATAAATAAAATAAATTAATCGCTACAATATAATGTCCCAAAGTACGAAAGGAATATAGTTCTTACCGGGGGCCCACGACACCTCTCGATCTTTTTCTCATTTCGTAGAGATAAGGCTGGTATTAATGAGAAGAAAGTAAAACATATGGAAATTTGCTTACAATTTGTCGCAATTTTGTGCTGCTATGTAACCTTAGCCTAACAGTAGCTAGTGTTTGCATCAACATGTTCTTACATACAGTATTTATATGTATATATTTCTCTTTTCCATTGATTTTAATAAATTCCCATGACAACAGGTATATAGTGAAGGTACGTACGTACATAGGTACATGCATATACCATACAATAGCAGCAACAAAACTATATTCTGTACTATAATAAATATTCTTTAACTGTTTGGTGAATGCTGATGTTCCTTCGTCTGCTGAATATGTATTGTCGTTATTTCGAAATGTATGTCCTTTAAAACTATAGATTTCTATATAACATTATATTTATATTTTATAGGTACGATAAAAAATTGGAGTCTTACAACAAAATTATCACGAAACGTTTGAGACATTGACTTATTTCTTCTCAAAACGAAGAAAAGGAATAATATCCGATAATATTTTTAAATTCTCAGCGCCGCGTTAAAAAAATTCAGGTCAAAAAAGAGGTTCCAATTAGCCTTTTTCCTCTGAAGATTGAAAAAAGATCCTCTAGATGGCATTATATATTTGTACCCCCCCCCCCCCCCCTAGTGTTGCCATCTTGCGGATCTTTTTTTAATCTTCAGAGGAAAAAGGCCTGGAATTATTAATTATTGTATGTCCGGATTTAATGATAATATGATAATGTTTATAATTTGTCTTATGTAGTTAGTTAAAAATTTTTATTAGTATTATTTAAAAAATATAATGCTTTAATTATCCTTTTTATTGGGAAGATTAAAAGAAGATCCGCTAGATGGCAACACTAGGGGTGGGGGGTACAAATATATCCTGCCATCTAGAGGATCTTTTTTAATCTTCAGAGGAAAAAGGCTAATTGAAAGCGGTATATAGAATCTTTCTTAGCAGGATTGTCGAATACCTGCCTTGGAAACCGTTGGATTAAAATTTGAAGTTGAAAATCAGAAAATCAAATCTGACAAACTATAAATAAAATTTCAAATATATTTTAATATCTTACTTCATGGGAAGTTTTATATTATATTAGTGTATATTGTATTAGTTTTATAATATATTTTATATAAGTGTCAAAATCCATAAAATTTAAAATTTAAATAAAAAAGTTTTACAGTTGGTTGTAGTCGAAGGAGATACTTTTGGCGAAAAAATCGAGTCCTGCTACGATATGGTTTACAAAGCTATATATCTATGAAACTTATTTTCATTCACAGTTGAAGGGTGGTAAACACAAAATGCTTCACAAAAACTATATGAATAAATTTTATAAAAAATTGAACATGTTTTGGCAATCAGAAATAAGTCAATAATAATGTTTGATATAAAATTGCAATAATTCCTAGGTTAGAATTGAAAGAATATTTATTTGTAGTTAACTATGTGTTATATTTCGGGTAGACGCGAAGAAAGAAACATGACCGTCAAAACCTTCTCGGTCTAACTGCTCTGTTGACAGCGGTGGTTCAAAAGTACGCCAAAATTTGCATAATACTTGTACTTCAATCAGGGCCTTATAATGAATCTTGCTACGTTGCTAATAGAGGATCTTTGAAGAAATATAATGTCTTCAAAACACCTTTGATTGTAATTTGACCATATCTGCCTTGTGATATCACGTAAATTTTCCATACTCATCGAACAAATTTCTAATTCTATATTTGCATTACACGTAGTTTTTTTTAATGAAGCCAAGAATCTATTTATAGGAGAATGGCAATTCCACACTATGTCGAACAGATGTGCTATATTCTCAAAAGGTGCCATTCAAGGTAAAAGTCCTCTTTTTGTATGAATCACTTATCTAACCAAGCACAATGCTTTGCTATTTGTCGTGAGAACTCTATGATTCAAAATGATCTCATAGCCATATGTGCTTTATAATAAAAGTTAAAATATATTCTTAAATATTCTATATTTATGCAGGTACCTAACATATACACGTTTAACATAAGTTAGATACAAAAGCTCTTTGGAATTCTAAACTGTAGTAATATTCAATTGTAGTAAAAATATAAAATTATTGCCCATTGTATCCAGTAAGAAATAAATATATGATTATCTGTTTGTTATATTATATCTTTTCGTTAGAAATAAATTTTCGAATTCCATTGTGATGTCCGAAAATAAAATTTGAATATATTTATTATTACAGGATAAAATTTTAAATTAATAATACAGGATTTAAGAAAATAATGGTTAAATAAAATTGTAATGTTTCAACAAAACATGGATCATTCCTCACAAAAAACACGTGCTGATTGCGATGGAAATCATTAAAAACTTACTATGAAGGAACAAAAATTTTGTTTTAATGTTGTTATTCTGTTTTTTTTTTTTTTTTTTAAATACCCAAGGAACAAAATTTTATTATATATTTTACTATTTTCAAGGTATGAAAAATTGAAAATATTTTTCAAAACGTTTCTATCCCTTTCCTAAAAATAATTTTTTCCCGTTTCGTTACCATTTCCTAAAAAAAATAATTATTGTTTTGCAACTCTAAAAGTTACGTAGTTTGTAAATTGTTATTTTGATCAACTCCTGGAAACAATTTTTGTAGTCATTATCGCATTTTTATCAGTCTGCCAAGAAGTGGTAATGTTTTTCGCTCCTATCTTGTATGTGTGCGTGTATGTGTATGTATTTGTAAATTTCTTTACTAACTAGTAGATATCTTCCAAACGCCCGAATGGATTTCGACAGTGAAAGCATCGTTATATCCGTCTTAAAATTTCAACTGCCCTTAGATAAGTGTTTGAAAACAAAGACAAAATGGCAAATTTTGGCGGATAATATTAATACATCAATAAAAAAATTTAAACTAGCCCTATCAAATAGGGTATTAAAAGGGTACTAAAATTTTTTTTTAAAGTGCCGGAAAAATAAATAATTAAATAAATAACCAAGTTGCGTTGAAATGGCAGAAACATGTGCTATAGTGTATGTAGCAACTTAAACATATTAAAGCCCAATAAAACGTGTACCGATCAAACTACTGGACTTCTCTCTATCTTTTCAGATTTTATTTAATCTAGTCAGGTCTTTGACTTTTTAAAATTATTTAATTTTCCCGGCACTAAAAAAAATTTTAGTGTCCCAGCACTAAAAAATGGAAGAAGTAGAATATATATTTTATCAAAACTTTACAATTATTACAAGAGAAAGCCCATTTTCATTTAAAAACATTTAAATAATGTACTTATTTGCTGTATGTTTTTTCTTATGAAGTTAACAACAGTAAAAGTATGACTTTTATTACTGACTTTTGATTACTCTCTCTGTATATAAAGTCTCTAAGTATTAGAGATGAATAAATAGATTTTCGTATTAAATACAAATAAATCTGTAGTTTGTTAACACATGTTGGTTATGATTTGAACATTTATACATTTGAGATTTATACGTTGGCTTACATCCATATTTTAAGCATATTTGTAATCAAATTTGTTTATACTGTGTGTCACAATTAAGAAGAAGACAACACCTACATATTTTCGTTATTTATGGAATGGACTTGTTATATTATTGAGATGAGGCCAAAATAATGAAAAAATTAAAAAGGCGAATTTTTTCATACAAATCGGTATAAGGGCACAAGAAAAAATTAAGTCGGTTCGACCGTTTAGGGGCTACGATGCCACTGAGAAACACGCAGACGCACAAATAAACACTTCAAACTTATAATACTCCTTCTTAAATCAATATCAAAGTGATGGTCAAGGACATCAGATAAAATGGCAAGAATACTTAGAGAGCTATCATGTTTTGGGAAAAATTTTTGAAAATATTTTATTTGAAATAGAAATATTTGAGTTGACTTTGTTCTTTTGAATTACCTAATTATTTTACCATTTCACTTTTCGAAATGAATTGAGCCAGGTTTATTATTAAATAAAATCTTACTTATCAAATATCGGTCGTATTTGCCTATTTGTAGTTGGCTGAGTTTAATATGCGGATTTCGGTTTAGTATCTTAAAAAAAGTGATGCATAATCGTGCATGATCATATCATTATTCCTATAAATAATGAAAATATGAGGGTCTTCATCTTGCGACACACTGTATGTTATTTAATACCAGCATTTTGTAAAAAAGTACTCCATACTTGAAAAAAATTGCGTCAGATCTTTTAAAGATTCCTAATTTTTAATGAGAATATATTTATTTGCGACAATGGAAGGTTTATCACTTATATATGTTTCAGCTCGGAGCAAAATTTAAATTTTTTTTATTATGAATGTTGCAGAGAGATTAATGATGGTTCGACTTTCGAAATTCCAACATTTATTTTGATAATGATCAAAAACAAAATCTTAAAGATTAATAAGTACCTTAACATAGTTTATGAAATTTTTAAGAAACTTTTTAGAATTAATTGCATAAAAACCTACCCTGTAAAAGAGAGTACTGGGTTGAAATAAACGCGGTTACTTTGCGTAATGTTTTGAATGTTTACAAATTTTCTTAAACGAAGAAACTATTTTCGTGTCCGATTAGAATATTTTTTTTTTAGCAATTACAACTGTTTTTTTACAAATGTAGGGTAAAAAGAAACATTCGAGCACATTAGTTACACAACTTCTTAAAAAGAAAAAAAATGTTTTTTTTCTGATTTCTTAGACAGAAAGTAATTTCCAAACTAAAGAGTAAGTGATTGATGTGTTCGGGGATTATTATCCTCTAATTACCACTTATTAGTGGTAATCATTTTGATCATTTTTAGCTCATAGGCGTAAAATATTCTGAAGATAGGAATAAGCTGCCATTTAGATAGTATCGAAAATATTTTTTCAATGGTCTTTATTAAGATAGCTGTTTTATTACCTTCTCTATTAATAAATTGTACATTTTACATCGTTTTTTTTCTAGACCATCGCCTTTCTGTTCAAAAATAAAAGTAGTAACCTTATTTCACCTCCTTTAGGGGTGTTGATCATTTTTTTGTGGTTTGAATCAAAACATTATCCTACATTTTCTTATCAGAAATACTTCTTGAAGTTTTCCGTTATTTTACCAAGATTCAAACTATAAAAGCTTGAACTAACATGGGTAAGTACCGTATGTATTTACATTTATCATACATAGGATATAGGGATTCCTATTATTATTAATTGGATATCTATTCGTACAGTCAGTCGTATAGTTTAGTGTTTACATCCAGTTCTCACAATGTTTGTACGAATACCACAATTTAAATATTTAAACAATTTCTATACATATACAATATGTGATGTAAGGCATGTGTACATTATCCATTGATTCATAAGTCTATACCATATCGTATTATACTTAATTTTTTCTAGTTCCCCTTATTATGGCGGCGAAGGTGACGTCTGGAGCTAACTTTTAGTATGTTCAACAGGAAGATTCATAAAACATTTATAACAAAATTTTGTAAAATTGGTTCTTTGTTTATATAAAATTAGTAAGATTAAAGTTTTGCTGGGAATTTTGCTAGGATATTTGAAAAACCAAGGCAGATATCGAAAATTTTTTTTCCTAATAAGGAAATCCGTCCACTTTCATGAAGCTATAACATAAATCAACCTCAACGTTGCAAATAAGGAATGAATAATTTCAACTACAAGTCTAGCTTGCCTTGGCGCACGTACTATCTTAAACAAATGTTATTTCTAAAGAATATACACAAATTTTCATCGTTTTCTAAAATTTGACTATTTTCTGAATAATGCTCGGATAAAGATAGAATATTCTAGTTAAGTCAAATTTCAACAGTAGCTACATAGTAATTATAAACATGGGTAACATTTAGAATAGACATGCTGAAAATTCTACATAGACATACTTTTCGACATAATATATAAATATGTTTCACTACGTTATTTCTATCAGCTACTTTTACATAAATATCACGTATGTTTACTGAAAACTAGATATACATTCCTACTTCTGCGAAACTAAAGATATAACAGAGGAAGGTTAACGAATCGCAACGACATAATCACATCAACGTATCACACAAGTTTTACAACCAAAAACTAGCGGATTCACATATATTATACATATATGTAGGTTATTTGTATAACATGGTATCAGTATTTACTGTACGTATTAGTATAGTCCATACGCTTGTCAGTTCTTAAACTTATCACAAATAAGGAAGAGCACTCATCGAAAGAGCAATAAAACAAAAAATATTGTATAACATTTTGTAGAAAAGTTAATCGTTTTTGAGTTATTTTATTTTATTTTTGACTTAGGCGATGATCTTCAAAATAGGTTCAATTTGGAGAAGGTTCTAAAAAACAGTAATTTAAAGCAAAGTGTTCTTAGATATGTTTCAGAGAGTTTAGGGTTCTGTACCCGAAAAGTTTGTCGGGGTTTTTTTAAATTTTATAAATTTCTCATATATAAGTTAATATTTACACATGTAAATATTTGTAAGTATTGAATATTCAAATTGACAAGAGAAATTATTCTTCAACGATATCAAAGTGCACGTTAAAAACCTGCATAAATCGTAATTTTCTCCATTGTATTATCTTAGAAGCATCATTAATATAGAAATGTCTCTAGGCTAAATATGGAACATTTCTTACTATCCTTAAATATTTAATTCAGACTCTAATTAAGGCAATTTATTTATGAAAACTTTTAGCTTAAAATATTTAGAAATTTTAGCTGTTGTCAAGTAGTAAATGCGGCTTGGATTGGCTGTCATTATTATGAAATATAAATTATTAAATATTAAAGTTGCTTAAGAGGTTATCCAACCAATATAATTTAATTTTGGGTTACGCCAACATGATCTTGAAGCTACGATTTTCTACGAAGTTCTTACACTACCATGTCTATTAAACCTGTTTAGCTGAAATCGGCGTTGTTTTCTTTAAAAAATTTAGTAAATATAAAAATCCTGTTTATGGTGGCATCACAAATTTTACCATACAGATAGATATCTGTTTTACAAATACTGTTTTGATGGATTCTTTAAATTGAGTATTTTTCTTTGTTAGCTTTTGAAAAACCCATAAAATAGTTAAAAGAAACCACAATTTACGGACTATAATATACCATTTAATAATATGTGGTATATAAGCGAATATATAAAATAATCACTTTAAGTGGGTTCCTTTTCTTGGCTTAGTAAATATATGTTTCAGAATTTTCTCCAGTAAATGAGCCACTAGATAGACAAGTACATAACCAATGCATTATATAATGTTTTATATACAGCCACAAGAAGAAAATCAAATAGAAGCAGTGAATAATTTTATTTTGATAAGAACATGTATCTATTTGCTGTTATATGATGATATACAATTTCAACTTTAAAAACAAGACTATTGCGTTATAGTCTTCATTTCCCCTTTTTGTTAATTTTTCTAAATTTTTATTTAAACCAGTTGAAAACCACACCTTGTGTAAGACCGGTTCTTAATTATGGTTCCAAAGATATAAGCTTTATTGTAGTCAAGTTTAAATCCAAGGAACTGACCATGTCTTGAAAAAATCCAAATAGAATGATTCGAAATGAAGTTTTTTCAATGATTTTCACTTAAATTTCATTGTAGGAGTGTGTCACATTCAAGATAAAAACACCCTCATGTTTTCGTATTTCATAGGAATATCGACTTGAAATTTGAAACTTCAAACTCAACCTACTAGAAATTCACAAATAGGGCCGATTCTTTATAATTTTGAAAGTAAATTTGAATAAATATTACTATTAAATTATCAATTTTTGCAGTTTTTACATTCCATAGCACATTTTTATTTAATATTTAATTATAAAATTAAAAAATAAACTTTTATATCTAGTTTGCTGGAGAATGTAAAAACTGTACAAATTGACAATTTTGTAGTGTAACGTATTCAAATATTTCAATAAACTTACAATAATTTGATTAATGACCAAAATAAAAAAATTAAAAATGCGAAATTTGTCATAAAATCGGTATATATATATAAAAAATAATCTGTCCAAGTTTTTCCAATAATTTTTTTCAATATCTCTAACCATCTCTGGCACAAGGCAAATGACTATGCAAAATTTCAAATCAATATTCCTATAAATAACAAGAATATGCGTGTCTTCATCTTAAATGCGAAAAAATGTGTTAGAATCTTCAGGTGTATTTTTTTCTAAAATAAAAAAATTTACCTTTTCAATACGGTTCAATTTTCTAGTCTCCTCCCTAGCCTTTCATTATCATTACGTATGTAATAAAACACAATGTAATAACAAAAGAATAACTTTTAATTACTGTCTATATACATAGATACACTTTTGATTAAAAAGTTCCAATGTCGATGATGTTTGATATTCATTAAATCTGACCACATATAAACTTGATTTGTAACAAATTTGGAAGTGCGCCGATCGTCATGTATAAGTGTGTGTGCTTAAGCGGGTGTGGTTGTATGTTTTTGGTTGGTACACATATAATGAAACAAGTTTAAGTAAATATTTTATGAAAAATGTTGTTTGTATTAAAGATGTACCACCTAATTGAAACTTTTCTTCTTCTGTATTTTTTGAGAGTGAAAAGAAAAATACAATGATCTATGTAACCAAAAATAAATGCAATTTAGGTACCTACTTTGTTGTTGTGTTTCTCTTGTACATTATGTCTATACTAGTGATGGGACGAATGTTGTATTTTGTACAATTGCGAATGCGAATGTTTTTCCCCAATATTCGTGACAGTCAACTGTTAGAAGTTTTGAAAAAACTTATTGACTTTTTTCATGTATTTATCTGAGATAATAAAAGAAAAAACCAGAATTATTGATCGTTTTATTGATGAGATTTTTTAACGCAAATGTTTATATTGTTGAACAGAAATAATTATAGTTATACTTGAGTTGTTTTATCGAGACCAACTTTTTGAACTTTAAAGTGTGTTTTCCAGCCTAATAGTACAATTTAATTGATTCGAATTTATATTTTTGCTTAATATAAGTTATTTTAAATAAGAATTCAATGATCGAACTACCTACTTAAATTAAACTGTGTGCTTCAAAAATGTACTTTGTTTTTTAAAATGTAGGTCTCGATAAAACAACTTAAGCAGAGAGTGTTTTAGTCGAAAAGAAATTACCATAGAAACAGAAAAGACTCTTACATTGCATATATGTAGAAACAGTTCAGGTTTACAGTATAGTTAAATAAATTCTTAATCACTTTTTTTTTTTTTAAACTTAAATATTGAAACTATTATTATTATATTATTTTCTCCTTTTTAGTTCAGCTAAGTTACAAAAGCCTGTTTTTTCGGTTTTTTTAAAATAGCAGTATTTTGTGTTTTTTAGTTTTTTAAACCATTATTTATATGGTGGGAGCGTAAATTATTGTGCATATTTTTAGATACGGAAATCTTTAAACCTGAAGACCCTGATCCGAATAATCGGACAATCTAAAACTATTGTATTGCCATTGGTCCTCGATAAATGTCCGAAGTTTCAATTGAACTTGACGTCTTGAAGTAGATGAAAATCGCGTTCAAAGATTCCGTTACAGAAAAACATAGATATATATCAAGTTAATAATGGCGGATTACTAATACACTATTCTTCTTAAAGCTTATATGCTTTTACATATAATCTAAAACGGGGTTAGTTTGTCATAATTGCATTTGCCCAACAAACGTTTATTAAAAATTAACCAAGAAACGAGCACTATTATTATACCATACATATATGTAATATGCAAGGAATCCAAAGTTTAGTCCCAAGTTTGTAACGCTTAAAAATATTGATGCTATGAACAAAATTTTGCTATAGGTGTTTATAAAATCACCTAGTTAGTCCATTTTCGATTGTCTGTCCGTCTGTCCGCCTGTCTGTCAACACGATAACTGAAAAACGAAAAAAGATATCAAGCTGAAATTTTTACAGTGTACTCGGGACCTAAAAAGTGAGGTCGAGTTGATAAATGAGAAAAATAGGTCAATTGGATCTTGAGTCCGTAGGACCCATCTTGTAAGCATTTTTTATCCAAATATACGTAAATAAAAAATACACATCTTAGTTGTTTTTTCTTTACCTATATAATTCGTTTTCCGCCTCCGTCGAGCAGAAAAATAGAACATACCACGGGAGGAAGGAATGTCTCAAATTTCATGTTTGTTGCCCTGAAAATGAACATGAGATCTGAGGCATTCTTTACTTTTGCACCTTAGATGTGTAATAAATTTTTTTTTCTTTTTGGCAAAAATATTCACGAAGCATTCGTATGGTATCTTGCAAATGCTAAAGAATATGCGTAAATTCGAGAATGCGAATACGAATATTCATCACTTCACTAGTCTACGAACTACTTTCATCCACATAGATAGGATAAATTCGTTCATTCTTACGAACTTTTAATAAAATAAAGATGTTCAGAATAATAAAGTACTAATATAGTTAACATATATGTTTGTTTGTGTGTACACTTGAAGTAAATTGAAAACGAGCCAATCTATGTTGACAGAGGAGATGACGTTCATTAACAGCCACAAAAACATTTCAATTAGTAAAAAATACATCAATTGCAATGATCAATCAATCTCTTGAGTATGGTGCAGCTGTAAATCATGCACCAAACAAAAAGCTTTTTTCCATTTTTGTATAGTTTTCTTTTTTTTCTTGGAAAATATCCTTCGATTCTAGCTTTGGTCAAAAAATGCATATACTAAATAAATTTCAAAGGAAGAAGATTTCAAAAAATTTATGGATGACGTTTTCCCTTCTCTTCGTAAGAAAATTATCAAAAAATGGCTCTTGGCTAGCCTGTTTTACCCCTTCGACCTTCTTCGCATGAAATTAGAGTCACTAGATAGATGATATAGAGATGATCATTTTTTCCCCATTGCGTTCAGATCAGACTCTCAGAATCGATTACTTTTCTATACCTGCATTTCTCCGGAATTCTTCAGTTATACGTAGCTCGAAAATTATGATTATTAGGATTTTGAGTTAATGGATCAATCTATATAAATAGTTGTGTACATCGAAATATAAGTTGTATATGTCTGAAGAAAACAAGTATTCAAAGCTTATGTATAAACAATAGTATCTGTATAGGAGGCAGATAGAGTGGCACTAATACTAAACAATCTGTTAATAACATATAGCTTAAAAAATTTGGATTATTTATTTTTTATCAACGAAGCACCGGAAAAGAGTAAAAAGAATGAAAAACGAAATTTTGCATTAAAATATAAAAAATTTTGAACGCGAGCACTGCACATGCTATCATCATTATTAGATCTAAGCAAACAAAAAATATCTGGGATTCTAAAATGGCACGGCAGTATTTTATGAGAATAATCACTATCTCAAAATAAGCAGAAATTCGCATATACATATGCGTCTGAAAATCATTTGATCGAGATACGGAGCATTAAAGTTTTATTTTTCTAAAGCCAGGTCAATCAATTGCGATATCAAATAGTCATGAAAATTATTTTATATCGAAATACGGAGCATGATAGTTTTATTTTTTTAAGCCAGATCAATCAAGTATGACCTCAAGTAGTCAGTCATTGGTTTCAGCAGTTTTATAACAATGTTATAATGGTGTTGCTTGTTTGGCATGTGCTTAAGAAATCTGTGAATTATTAATGAACAATACTTGGGAAGTGTTAATTTTTTTTTATAATTATGGGGGACATAATAAATTTTTTACTTTTACACAGCAAACAGACATGTATTTTATCCTATAAGAGCGAGATGAACTTTTTTGGAAGTTGAATCATGAAAGTCTCAAAAATTCTGCACTATAAGCTCCAAAGAATCATGCATTAGTCTTTCTGAATGCTTTATTTACCAAGATCGTGGTTACTTTGAACAATTACATTGAATGTTTTATCTAAAAAAAAGTCGTTAACGTTTGATATCTCAATAATAAATTATTTTCGGACATATATTTATATGATCTTCCACCTAAAATAATACCGTGCAATTTTGAAATGCCCTAATAGTCAAATAGATGGCAACTGTTTTATAAATCATAAAATCTTTACACAATTTCTCTACATGACTTTGTACCATTCAGTATAGGTATGTATTATTTATACCCTATATGTGTTTAAAGAATAACTTTACATCTCTGACGTATCAAGACAACATATTTGTACATCCTAAGAATAACTAAACTTCTATTTAATTAAAAAAAAAGAAAGTATTTTAATGAATTTTGGAGTAGTTTTGTGTATACAAGTTTAAAAATTCTCCCAATGAAATATAATTCCCCTTGTGCTGTTTTATTATTGGCTAATATTATGCATCTGACAAAGTTCGTATATGAAATTACCTAAAAAAAAAAATAAAAAAATTCATCAAAAACTTTTGTTCTTTTTGTACTACTTCAAAAAAAATTTCTTATTTTCAAGGATTCCGTACACTGAATTTCGTACACTGAAATTAAGAGTTATATGAGAGTATATATGCTAAGAGGATAAATTCTCTTCATGATATACACAAATTAAACGAAATATGGATCTGAATAAATATGGACGTTGGCTGGATATAGCACAATTTCTTTAAAGGTACTGAAATGTCAAATGGGCTGAGGTAGAAAATAGTTTAATAGCAGTAATCAGGAAAGTTAGGGGCAATATTAAAGAATAGTTCAGCGTACTTAACGTTAACGGATAATGTGATTTAATATAATTTGCTGTTTGTTTGGGCCGTTCAATCATGAACTAGTTGAACGCTCCCTAAATGATTGGTGGTTGGCAGCACGTATAATTCAAATATGTTTACAATTAATAACCGTAAAAAATACGTGCTGCTAGCTCATCATTCATCCTGTTCTGTTTTTGCGCTGGCTTGAGACACATGGTCTCAACGCCATTTTTCTAAGCTAAATTTCAAAGTTTAGTTCTTAATTAATCGTTTACTTTCGTTGGAGAAACATCTTTTCTCCAACTTTAATTCAACTTAATTTAAGTGTCATTCCTTTTTTCATTTATATTTTGTGATGCTATTTCGTATTTAATTCTAATTAAAGTGATGTGTTTCTCGAGCCATTTTGGGATTCCACGTGCTTATTCTTTGAGCCGTTGTGTTTCGATTTATAACCTAAATTTTGATCCATTTAATCAGTGTACAACTTGAATGAATTGTGTAATTTTTTATAATCATTCTTTACTAATTTAAATTTAGTATTTAATACATTGTGTTTTGAAATCAACGACGTTACATCATTTACATCATTCAAGAAGCATCCAGCATAGAGGTTTAATCGTCCTTAGCAATATTTTGCCCTTTTCCATATTTATTTTTCCGACCAAACCTTGGGCGTGCAAATAAAATCGAAGCACATTTAAGTGCCAATTATCATTGCAGTACACTTTACATTTCTTTTTTTTTCAGAGCAAATGCACCAACACTATTAATACTAGTAATTTTATAGTAAGAAACCGGTAGTAAAGTGAAAGAATGTTTATCTTGTAGTATGTTATTTAAGTAAGACTGACAGCAACAATAATTTTATTTGAGCAAATGACATATTATTATAACACAATTATTATTGTTGTATAAACCATACTTTACCCCAATGTTATATCATTTACTTAGGTATGACATATCAAATGTACTACTCTACTGCTAACCTATCTACTATCCAAGTAACCAACTTGCTTGCTTCTATTCTATGAAACAACTCCATAATAAAATAGTTCATACTTTTTTCTATCTTAAGACAAACTTTTTATTTTATGCGAGGTCAACAAACCCGTTAGAAAATCAGCGAAGTCCATTTTGCAAACTTGGTGTTACACCGAAAAAATTAAAATTGACTGAGAGATGCTCAAAACAGATAATTTTAGGGCCATTGATGCCTTTGTACTGAATATTTCTTCTTTTTTTTCTCAGCTTATTCAGGAAGCGAAAGCTCTGCAGCCACCTAATTATAGAACAGCCTGTATATCATCTACGTATCTATCTACATGTCTATCTATGTTGTCTATTTAGGAGCCCTACTCTGTGAAGCAACTTAATAATGTCATACAGCCACTTTTACCTTCAGAATACTATTAATATATACAGTTTTATACTATTTTTTTTAGACATTCAAATTCTCATATCTTAAAATACTCAATAAATTTTATGATGCTAAAAAGCTATATTATTACTGGATATAGCAAAGGAACATATATTAAATTGAAAAATTTAATAGTTGGTAAAAAAAATTTAAATAATATTAAATTAAGGTTTGTTTTCTCTTTTAGTCGATCATAAATATTAACTCTTATTCAAAATGCCATCAATGTTAAATTTCAAACATAAATAAAACTTAATATAAAGGCTCAGCGCCAGCGTTGTATATGACAAAAAAAATGACTGAAATATATCGCAAAAAAAACCCAAATCAAAAGACGTTACTGTCTGGGTTGGTTCTTGGCCACTTAAACAATTCGCCTTAAATCCAGTCCTTAATATTATATCCAAGTCAGTTTATTCCTCTGAAGTTTTAAATTGGTAAAACACATGTTTTCTTGCTATGATTTTGCAACGTTTGCTACACCATCTCATTGGAGCATATTTGCGCTAATGGACATTTACGTATAGACTTTAGTTACCAATATTAATGTCGTATCCCACTAAGTAACATTATGTGCTGATCCAATTTAACTTAATGAAATGTGGTATGTATTCTGAGTTGGTCTTAATGAATATATTATATAAATTGACCTTTCCCTTTCCTGGAACAATCGCGCCAAGAGGATGGATAATATTCGGTGGAATACAATTTCATGAAAAGTCACTAAAACGTAAAATGAACGAACTTAAATAGAAATCATTTTGTATATTAAATTTACCGAGAAATCATATTAAATTAATATTGAAACAACTAGAAATATTTGTTCCTGGAATACTATAACTTTCTCTAAATTTCTACTGACAAGAGAAGTAATGTGTAGCTCTAATAAAAGCCGTTTTAAGAAACTTTTATTCGACGAAATAGTTTTATATACTAAAACAAAATTCTTCTTAATTAAGTATTATAAATACTTGTTTTCTAATGACTGTTCTTGACAAAATTTTATAACAATTGAAGCAACGTCGCAAATAGATGAAGTACTCATTTTAGTATTTCTCACAAATTATCCTGTATATTATAAGTACAAATATCTAACTAACTAACGAGATAACGCCATAACATACAGGAAACCCTGGTGAACATGGAAAACTTTAAGCAAAAAATGATTGAGACAGTTAAGTCCTAAATAAAACAGACCCACCGAAAATATTTGTATGAATAATGAATGAATTACTTGGTGTCTTCTCATTTTTTTCATTATTGCTCCTTTTAGTCTTTATTACCTATTTTTTATTTTCAACATAATTTGTTTTTTCTTTTTCTAATTTATTGCCATCATACTTAAATAATAAAATTGTTATTTAGTTTTTATGAATAAAACATTAATTATAACAATATTGTTGATTTTTTTCCCTTGATATACCCAAAAAAAAAAAAAAAAATTGAAATTAATATTATAATTATAAATAAACAAGTAATTAAATCCATTACCGATTTTTTTCGTTTTGTGTTAATTACATGACTGGAAAAATCTGTTTTTAATATGATATTTTTGAAATTACTATTATGATAAAAAATTTGTGAAACATTTGTGTTTACTGAGTAGAATTCAATAAATCAAAATAACCAAGTGCTGGTCGATAGCATTTTTAAGGTTCTCCTGTCTACAAAATCTTCAATTCCTGTCTACGAATACATCCGAAAAGCTGGATCATTCATGCCATCGATTTGAAGAACAAATTAAAACTTTATGAAAAGTTTTGTTTTTGTTTAAATTGTTTAATAATATAAAAATAATTTTTATATTAATAAACTATATCAATAATTTTTCATGGAATATACAAGCTTTGGAATGAGATGTGTTTACTGAGTAAAATTCAACCAATAAAAACGGCCAAGAGCTGTTCAATAGTATTTTAAGCCTCTTCTGTCTAGAAAGTTTTCAATTCCAAATACATTCCAAAATAAGCAAAATTTTATACCAACGATTTGAAGAACAATATTCTCTACAATAGTTATGAACGCTTATAGTGGGGTAACAGCATTATTAATGAACGCGTGCGAAATTTGCACTACGAGTGTGTAGCACGAGTTGGGCATTACGTTACGTACAATGGTATTATCACACGTATATCGTACAATAATGTAGCTACGACTCTAAAATGTGAAATAAACGATAATTATTATTTAAAATTTGTCTTGGCTTATTGAACAAATAGAACATTAAAAAAGTTACAATAATACATTTTGACAGTAATTTCATTTTGACAGTAATTTGGAATGTGGTAATGAATTCATTACAATATAATTGCTGTAATAAATGCATTACTGCGCTAGGGCAGTAATGAACTTTTCCACGCATACTGAGTTATAAAATTGTTCTTATCTCATACGGGTGTAGATAAAAAAAGATCCTTATTACTTATATTTTGACAGAAATCATAAAATATTTATTTATTTGGAAAATTTCCAATAAAATTTTTGAATCTTCACCGTAAATTTGTTACGTTCTGTATCTATAATTAAATGAAAATCCTTAAGTTATATTTCATAGTCAAATACACACAAGTTACATTGACGTGAATGCAATGCGAAATTACTCAGGTAATGTAATAAGGGTTGTCTGAATAAGAATGCAACATAGTTCTTGAAATAAATACTATTATATCTGACACAAAATTACGTCTTTACTCTGTCTAGAAAACTTTGTTTCATTTTATTTCGACCATCATGGTATTTATTTCAATAACTTTGGCACAATTTGAAATCAATAAAAATTTATTCTCATAAGAATGCAACATTTATTTTTGAGGGAAAAACATGATAAACCGTCATTTAACTAGAAAGATGGAACGAAAACCCAAAATGGGTCAATCATTGGATTTATTTAAAAAATAATTTTAACTTGTGTAATAGTCTAAAGTGTATTTCATTCAAGTTTTCTTAAACAGAAAAGAACAAAAACAAAACAAAAACCGATTTCAGAATTTATTCAAAAAATTAAATTAAATTTCTGTTTAATCAACAGTTAATAAAATTTACAGAATTAAAACAAAATTAATGATAGGCCAACATGCAAACAATTTGTCGAAAAATTTTGTCATGATCTAATCCAATCATACCTAATCCTTTATACAACGACGTACCTAAATATAATTGTGTATCGATTAATAATTGCTAGGTTAAAATGTAACTTTTTGGTGTTAAACTTTAAAAAAAAAAAAAAAAAAATTCGAACTACGAGTCGCTTTCCACCCGGGAGAATTTATCCAATATTGTCAAATTTTGTTATGTAGGCTAATCTGTTTTTATTTCCATTTAGTTATTATTTTCCCTTCTTAATCAAAAATTGAATGTTGCATTCTTATAAAGACACCCTTTATCACATTCTTGTCAAAGGTATACGTATGTACTTTCAAACGTATGTATGTATCTCTTGATGTCAGTTGATCCATCTGTCTATTACCTTTCTTAATAATTGTCTGTGGAGTATTAAAGTTACTCGCGTGCTACTGTCAACATATTCAAGTAATAATATTGGACAAGCACTTGACATTTATTGTTGTTACAATAGCTTATCATAATATACATAACTGATAAGTTCGATGTATTATATGAAGAACATGCATATATGAGCATTGTTGAATAACACCTTACTTACATATTAGGTAGTCAGTCAGTCGTATGTATGTATGATAGAACTGTCATCATATATGACTGCTGCATCAAGTACCTTCCTATGAAATATGGGAGAATGTCGTCGTACCTTGGATCTTAATTTTGTTATACCATGTAAATGAAATATACTATAAGGTATACTAACTTTAGTCCCAAGTTTGTAACGCTTAAAAATATTGATGCTATGAACAAAATTTTGTCGTCTGTCTGTCGTCTGTCCGTCTGTTATACCGATAACTTAAAAACGAAAAGAGATATCAAGCTGAACTTTTTATAGCGTGCTAAGGACGTAAAAAGTGAGGCCGTAAATAAGCTCAATTGGGTATTGGTTCCGTAGGACCCATCTTGTAAACCGCTAGAGATAGAACAAAAAATTAAACGTAACAAATGTTTCTTATAAAAAATAAACAACTTTTTTTTGAAAATTTTTTTCGTAAACATCACTATTTACCCGTGATAGCGCAAATTATGCCCAAAACGTATGGTATGTATTATATGGGAATATCAGTTATATATGTGTTACGTGTATGTATGTGTACTGTGACAGAGAAATCAGTAACTCAAATTAACTCAGTCAAATGTCTTTTTTTTTACTTGCTTAAGACAGTTTTTTAAAACATAACAAAAGTAATAATATCACTTATATTACCATTATTCCCCCACGCTATCAATATTTTTGAATTGCTCCTTATAAAGGATGTTTTCTTTGCCCCTAGGAGCTCAAACACTTCCTAATAAGCAAAATGTAATTTCCTGAAAATTTAAGCTCTTAAAATTAACTCCAAGACAGTCCGCATTCCATCCAAAGTTTCTTATGGAAATAACATAAGAAAACTTTCCTTCGTTCTTTAGAATTTTATAGCTCATTGACAAATGGATGTATAACAATGAGGAATTTTATAACTTGCTCGACCGGTGCAGAATCGCTCCCGTAATTACCGTAACCCGTGGCTACTACCCTGTACTCGTGGCTGAAAGCAACAAACAACAAATATCCTAGAAAAGTGGTGGAAAAAGTCCAAAATCCTTAAATAAATATTAGAAGAACATGCATTAAAAAAATATTTAATGTCTAAAGTATAAGGAAAGCATCTGTAAAAACTAACATGTTTACCTAATAAACATACTTTTCTTCAAACCTCGACATAATTAACTTGAAAATGAGGGGTGAATCATGAAATTTGTTGAAGGACTAAGGAAGATAAGGATTGGGCAGAATAAACATTGCTATAGTAATAACAATATACAAGATAGGCCTTTGTCCTAAAGTTTTTTATAACCTTAATCGACATTTTTATTGAGACAAAACGTCGTGTGAAATCAATTTTTGAATTACATCAGAATCTACGACAATATGAAGGATTAAAATGTGAAAATAGAAAGAGAGGCAAATAGTACCTGGTGACGTCATGGCTTGCGGCTTCCATTGAAACTACATATCAAAAACTGTTTTGCAAGAAACAGTTAGATAAAATAATTTAATTTTTTCCATTTTTCATGTTCTGTATTATCACTCGATTTGAATTTTAATTTCATATCTTGTCGTCTATTCTCACACATTTTCAAATTTTAACGAAAGAGACATTGAAATCGACATCAGGAAAAAAGCATGTTTTTTTAGTTAATTCTCGTTAACCTCTCTTTTGGTCTTTTTGTTCATTATAAAGTTGCTGCTTCACAAATAGCAATACCTTTCTTGAAAATGACGCCGATCTTAGGTACATTGTTTTAAGGGAGAACTTTACTGTAGGGAATATAATGGACGGAAATAAAAATATTATTAAATGACATAAGACTTATTGAATACATATAAAACATAAATGCAAATTTTTATCCATTATGGGATAGTTTTTAGCACTCGTATGAATAAATAGGTCAATCAAAACTAATATATTATTTTAACAAAGTAACGGAGCATGAAATTTTGAAGGATTATAATTTTCCAGAATTTTTAACCTGTACCGATTTGAGATAACCATCAAGAACTAATGTTAAACCTGCAGTTACTAACAAGCTCCACACTAGTTCATGATACTCTTTCTTCAACTACTTTAGGATCTTTGTTATTTGCAAGGTATTAGTTAATTTTATTGGTATAATTAATCACAAGAGCTATAACGTATTTTTCAATGTTTCGATTTTTGGAATTTCGGCGACCAAATACCAAATTCGATTCAATCGATACAGAGTGGAAAAATAGCATAAATTTTTTTTTCTTTTAAATACATTTATTTTTCAATCCATCATATTTCTAGAACTTTTTTTTCAAATACCAAATTCGCGCAACCAAATTTCTGCTTCAAGTAGCTAAATTAGTCAAAAGGATGATCACACTTGCCCAAATAAACTAAATATAAATTGTAACTTTAGAAGGTATACTAAAATACGTTTCATTAAATGATAAAAGAACAAGGTGAATTCCCATGGTGGTGGAATGCAGTTTATTTTTAAAATACATTCTCTTAAATAAATATTTTGTTAAATGATCTTGTAACAAGCCAGAAGCTTTATTACCAAATGAAACAAATTCACGATAAAGAATCGTTGTTCAGATGATCGTAACTAATCAATAGTTTATATCCAACTACATACGTAGGTATATATATAAACTTAACATAGAAATTTTAGGTATAGAGTTATCTGAAATCGTCGCCCTATTAGGTCAGTTGGTTAAGGCGTAGCCCTTTCCGTCCGTGGTATGCGTAGGGTAACGGGTTCGATTCCCGCCGTCGCAACAAAAAAATTTAATTAGTAGTTGTGATGGGCTGCTGCAGTGCATGGTATAAGCACGAAGGAGGTACACTCAGCCTCTGAAATTGAGGAGCTGATAAATGAAATTATTATCGAAATGGTGGTAAAACACATTTATGGTATCACAATGGGCTCTATAGCCTTTGTCCTTCGTGAACAGCCAATATAACCTTACCTATCTGAAATCTTTTAGAATCAGTCAAAAGTTCGAAAAGAAAGTCAAAAAGGAGCATCAACATGACACCAAATAGATCCAATTTTTATGTTTAGAGGTTGGAAATTTTGTGGTTTACTTGAGATTCTTTTTGTCAGGTAATGGGCAAAATGATTTCTGCATTTGTTTTTTATTTCGTTAAATTAGAAAAACATAAGATATTAATGAATTTTAGACAAGGGGCGTAATTAAAAACTTGTGGAACTCAGACGTTCAAAAGCACGGTTTTTAAAAAGAGTTGCAAATCATTGACGCAAACGTACGCTAGCTTTATACCTACATGTTCTCTTGACTATGTTCATACAATTTCACAAATCTAAAAACACTATAAATTCAAGTCGTTAATTATTTACATATGTGTACATATATTCAAAAGTTAACATTGTAAATATAAATTCTGTTTAAATTACAGCCTAGGTGGAAAAATGCTCTTGTTTGTTGCTGTTGTTGTTTTAATGTAATAATATTTAAAAGCAAGTGAAAACAAACAATTGACTGAGTTAATTGTTGGAATACCATGCATAGATAGTGTTGATTACTCTATCACATTACACATACATACATGTCACACATACATAACTGATATTCCCATATAATACATACTACACAATTTACGCCTAATTTGCGCCCTCACGGATTAACAGTGATGTTTACGAAAAAATGTTTCACACAAAAGTTGGTTATTTTTTTATAAGGAATATTTTTTACATTTAAACTTTTACTATATCTAACGGTTTACAAGATAGATCCTCGACCTCACTTTTTCCGTCCTGAGTACGCTGTAAAAATTTCAGCTTGATATCTTTTTTCGCTTTTGAGTTATCGAGTTGACAGACGGACGGACGGACGGACAACGGGAAATTGACTAATTAGGTGATTTTATGAACGGGATAAAAATTTTAATTTAATTTAAATGTACTAAAAGACACAATAAGTTTTAGAAAAAATATAGTAAAAAACAAATTTAGTATTACAAAAACAGATATCTGTATATAAAGTATCCGACTCACCTCAGTTATAAACAAAAAAGGTATATCACAAACAAACAAAAAATTTTAACTTTTATGCAATAATATTGGATTTATCAATTTATTTTATTTTTGATAAAAATAATAAGTCTTGTTATTGTGGCAGACAATTAAATATTCGTGTCTTCTTTAAGAGTTGTAACAAGAATCCCGGTCAAACTTTTAACATCATTTTTTTGGTACGGGGGTTAAAAACTGCACTTTTTGAGATTATTTGTTACATTTATTTTACAACATAAAGCAAATCACGTGTGTTAAAAATCACCCCTAACATTGGTTTAACGGATATTTATTTTTTAATAAAACAATAGAATTTTTACAACGAAAGTATCAAGAAAGGAGATAAATAAAAAAAATAAAACATTACTCAACAATGTAATCAAAAAAATAATAATAATAATAATAATAATAACAAATTTGTTTCTTTTGTTAGCATAGACACAATAAAAGTTTTGTTTAAGAATTACCAACATATTTCATTAAAAAAATAAAATATTAAGATATGAATAGTATCAAAAATAAAATATTATCTATCAAACAAAAATAAAATAATTTTTATTTCCATATTTACATATACGAAAATACAACAACAATAAGAAAACAACGTTTATAAAAAAAATATAGTGTAAAGTCACAAAACTTCCATATATGTGCGGATAACGTACAAAGTGTTCACTCCCATTTAACTAATAAATATGTCACAACGTAACTTCTTAAATTAAAATTTTATTTCTGACACATACGATGACGTCATGTCCGTTTTGAAATTTGAATTTCCGTTTTAGAACTTTGAATTTCTCTTACTGAAATTGTACTTTTATTAATTACTTTCAAGTAATTAACAAGTGAAAACAAACAATCGACTGAGTTAATTGTTGAAATACCATGCATAGAAAGGGTTGGTTAATGCCGATAAACTTTGTTTTGAACATCAATACACATATATCAGTGAAAAGCAAACATCCTCCAAACATTAATCAAAAAATTGATGATGAGTCACTCAAATCTGAAAAAAACTCTACTTACCCTGGGAAACTCGTTACAAGCGATGGTAAATCAACCTTCAACATTAAATTACCTTCAACAAGCTAAAAAGAATATTAATGAACAAGTACCTACGAATCTCTACAAAAAATAAAAATCATGTGTGTGGTCAGTGTTAGGTCACGGCTGTGAAAGTTGGAATATAAATAAAAACTTTTTAAAATCATCAGAGGCTTGTGAGGTATGGTGCTGGAGAAAAATTCTTAATATAAAACGGCCAGACTTTGTATCCAACGATAAAGTATGTAGAAAAATTGGTCTAAAATATTTAGTTCGAAGCTTTCAGAAACGGCAACAGGAATTTTTGGGACACATTATTCGTAAGGTGGGAAGGGGGACATTGAAGCAGTAGCACTCACGGGGAAGGTTGAGAGTAAATTTGGTATGGGTAGAAAAAGAGCCAGCTACCTAAGCAACCTGCCTTTTGAAAATTGGACCACTGAATAAATAATCCACACGGCATACGATCGAAGCTTGTGTAATAACATGTTAGTCAACGTTTGGTGCAACCACACTAGTCATTAGTTAGACACTATCATCATCAATGCCGATATGACGTTAAAACCGATGTCGCAATAGCCGATACACTTATGTATGTGGGTATGTAGTGCAGCGATTCAATCGAGATATATTATTTTCGTCGTTATTATCGATTTCGCGATAACCGATTTTTGATGTATATAAAAATGTAGCTCTAACAAGTCAAATGCTCTAACAAATGAAAAGAATTGAATGCTCAAATTTGAAAAAATGCTGAATTTGAACGTTATATTCCACTTTGATTGAGCTTCAAAATACTACTTACCTTACGTACTAATATTTGTACATCGGACACTTATCCTTATTATCAGGTGGAAACAATTTCTTCATGCACATAGAGGTTAAAAATTCATATTCTTTTACTATCTGCTTTTCAGCATCAGAAAATTTATTTTTGTTTACATCAAGGGAATAGCCTAGCTCCTAAAATGTACATATAATATATATTGTAAAATGCTTTTATAAATGTTTATATAACTCAGTTTTATTCTACAGCTAGTTTATTATAAATATTGTTTCATTACAACGAATTTTATGAATATGTTAATATTTTAAAAACATAATGCTTAATGTTTCCATATTTCAGTGGAAATTTTTTAATTTTGTAAATATTTTACGACGCAAAAAGTCTGTGATAATAATATGTATGTTATATTATATTTTTTGTTTAATAAAAAATCGTTTAATTTAAAATAAACCACTGGATAATCAGACCGATTATTATCTAAATATATAAAAATGTTATGTTGGTTTGTTGTACGCTTCAAAAACTCAAAAAGTTCTGCATCGATTCAGCTCAAATTTTTTAATTTAAAGAAATTTTTAATTTTTTAGACTATTATTTATTTATCAAAAATATGGTGGGAGCGAAAATAAATGGGTATATTTTCAGATAAGGAAAGCGTGAATTCCTAAAATCCTGATCAATCCATCAGGATAATCAATAACCTTATTAAATTATTGTATTGTCATCGGTCCTTAATTAGTATGAAAAATTTCGAGTTGATCCGAAGTTTTGAAGGGGTCAAAATCATATTCAAAGTTTCCGTTACATACAAACATACTAACATACGTATGAAGCTAATGAAAGCGTGTTATATAGTAGGTTATTTTGTTTATTTACTTAGAAGTTGTCTATTCCGGGTTGTGTATTAAACACACTAAACAAACTCATTCTTCGTGGGTTCGTAACGATTTATATTATGCTGAAATATTGCATTTTATTATACCCAAATATTTTGAAGCTGAAAATGAAGAGAAACAACATTCGTTTCTATACATTATTTTTTTTCGTCTATTTGTAAGATTTTCATTTAAAGCTGTCATCGGAGGGTGATAATTTTTTCTCGTACGCTTGTAATTATCATCGTTTTTTTTTTTTTTTTTTTTTTTTTGATTAAACTAAATAGAATTAGTAGCCGGTGTAAAAAACGTATGAATTAAATTATAAGGAATAAAAAAAGTAACATAGCATAGCTTCCTTTTTAGACCATGTATATAAAAATATACATAGTATATTAAGTTTAGTCACAAGTTTGTAACGCTTAAAAATACTGATGCTACGAAAAAAATTTTGGTATAATACATCGTTTTTTTCGAAATTTACTCGGCCAATCGCCAAATAAACTCGATTTTTGAATTTCTTGGGTCAAAATTACCTTATAAACTGAGTTTCATCAAATTCCGAAACAAATAATTTTTTACGATTTATTCGAATTTTTCGAAGAGGTACCCCTTGAAAAAATTGCAAAAAATCGATACAAATTTATCGTCTCCAATTTCGATAAAACTCTGTATATAAGGTAATTTTGACCCAAAAAATACAAAAATCGGTTTCATTTAACGATTGGGCGAATAATTCTCGAGATAATACCGGAAATCGATCCGAAATATCGTTTTTTTTCGAAAATTACTCGGCCAATTGCCAAATAAACTGGATTTTTGAATTTTTTGGGTCAAAATTACCTTATAAACTGAGTTTCATCAAATTTCGAAACAAATAATTTTTTACGATTTTTTCGAATTTTTCGAAGGGGTACCCCTTGAAAAAATTGCAAAAAATCGATACCAATTTATCGTCTCCAATTTCGATAAAACTCTGTATATAAGGTAATTTTGACCCAAAAAATACAAAAATCGGTTTCATTTAACGATTGGGCGAATAATTCTCGAGATAATACCGGAAATCGATCCGAAATATCGTTTTTTTCGAAAATTACTCGGCCAATCGCCAAATAAACTCGATTGTTGAATTTCTTGGGTCAAAATTACCTTATAAACTGAGTTTCATCAATCAGTCATTTGGGTTTTTGCTGCGTAGGACCTATCTTGTAAACCGTTAGAGATAGAACAAAAATTTTAATGTAAAAAATGTTCCTTATAAAATATTATACAACATTTTTTCGTAAACATCACTGTTTACCCATGAGAGCACAAAATTGTATAGTATGTATGTTATGGTTATATCAGTTATAGTATCAGACAGAGTATTCAACTCTGTCCATACATGGTATTTCGACAATTAACTCAATCAATTGTTTGTTTTCTCTTGTTTTCAAATTAAAATTATACAAATTTATAAATTACATTAGTTATGCCACTAGACAACAACACATCTTTTCCTTTCATTTTTAACACAACAATAAATGAACTTATGTGACGAGCTAGTGATTTTTAAAAGAGGGCTCGTTTATTTTTTTGACAGAACACATTGTGAAAATATATTATTGCTATGGGAAAATGGAAAATCTACATATTATTTAGAAATAATGTGTTTGTTTTTTTGAAATGTAAAAATAATTTTATTGTGAAAAACATTTTTTTTAAATTAATTAACTCTGTAAACATGAAATGTATATGAAATGTATATTAGTTCTAGTATTAAGTTCGTAACACTTAGAAATATTGATGATACAAATAAAATTTTGGTATAGTTGTTCATAAAATTACCTAAATAGTCCATTTGCGGCTGTACATACTTACGCAAACGATAACTCAAAAACTAAAAGAGATATCAAGCTGAAATTTTCAAAAACCAAATAAGTGGCGGCAGAATGGCCACCTTTCATGTAATTTATAAAAAAGAATGCGCAAGCACTTCTATTAAACACTTTTTATACAGGGTATTTCAATAATTAAATCAGTCAATTGTGTGTTTTCATTTGTTTTTCTCTAATTACAAATGAAATTTTTTTGACATTGTTCAATAAGATACATGTTTTTGTTTCTTCAATTCTCATGTTTAATGAATCAATAGGCCTACTTAATTTTTGTTTCATTTTCATTTATTTTAAAAAACGTCCTCTCATTGGCCTCTTGGATTTTTGCCTGGAAAATTATAGTTACGTCTTTGATTATAAAACTAAATCATATTAAAATAACCGTAACACAAAAATGATTTTAAAAAGTTTTTAAATAATTATTTGAATAATACCTGGAGCAGCGTTAGCAACGGCAAAAAAAACTGTCTGGGATGCCTCTTATTTTGAGAATGTGCATTAGTAAACACAGTATCGCAATCACTCTCAAACATGCTTCGCCAGACATGCTTCGTTTCATCTATTTGAACAAGAAAACAAATATTCAAAATTTAACAGTCTAGAAATTAGCTTTTTCGTAACGTTATCAGATTTTAAACATCTATTTTCCAGAATATTTTCCATATTCATTCAATTTAAGGTTAAATATATCTCTGAGACTTTTTCTCTATTTATGAAGAATTTCATGTAGAGTAACAGTCTATGAACTACAAGAATAACTGCTTCATTAAAAATCATATTATATTGAATTTTATTTTGGTTCTACTTTTTAAAACTTTTTGTAAATTATTATATTAGAAATACGAAAGATTGAAATATTTTTTCTATGCAAATTATTTATTACTAACCGGAAACTGGACCCTGTTAATTGAATGAATTAATTTCAATGCAAAAAATTCATTCAATACTTTTGTAAAGAAAACATTGTAATATACATGCTGGAACAAAAGCCTACGATGATCAGAATTAAGTTATTTTATAAAAGCTTAAAATTTCTCTGAGTAGCTGTAGGTATGCTTCGAATACATGTAGGAACGATTCCCCACTATACAAACCTGAATGATGGTGGCTGTGGCAGGCAACAGGTACAAATGTGCATAAAATTGGAACTTACTTTCGCTTAAGTATAAAAGCTGAATTTTGTATAGGTTACTTACCCCATACCCCGCCATACTTTCCAGTGGGATTATGATTGCAAGGAAATATATGAGAAGCATCTAGTAAATTTTATGATAAGTCCCGATAAAAGAGTTCCCAACCTTTAAAAGGCTGAACTGATTTTCATGTATCTCCCAGTTTTTTAATGTACACATTATCCCCTTTTATTTTGTACCAGATTGGGTGTATTTGAAAATAGTCGATCCTTCAAAAATCGTTTCCAGAAGTATCTGACCATTTCGATGATTCCAAGCCCCAATTTGAACCTTACTTTCATCATGGTAGAAAAACTGAATTTTATATATCTTATTACTTTGGTAAATAGCAAAAGAAGTTTTCCCAAAAGTTTTCTCCTTATTTCACCGTTGCAATGTTATACCCTTTCAAACATAAAAATCGGTTTACAACTGGCGGAGAAATCGATGAACATAGAAAGAAAAACGAAAAAAGAAACATACATAGAACCGGTAAAAAAACAAATTTATAGAAAATATACTCAGGCGGTTACAGCATAAAAAGCCCATATGCGCATGCCTAGGGTACTGAGTTTGATTTCTACTGTCACAACAAAATAATTAAAAATTAGAATAAAGGTGGCAAAACGCATATTATACAATATCCATATACCAACTGTTTTTGTACCATCTAGGCATATACATGTCTGTAGTATGTCTGAATACATCCGTTTAGTAATGCATCTAAGCGAGATAAAACAGTTGGTATACTGGGGCTCTACCTTCAAAGCAAGTGCCAAAACCGTCGAACATTCACAGTAGCTTACCAACTTAACAGTAGCCTTATTGTGAAATTGTATTGACATAAATAATAAAAGCTTAGGTTAATGACTTAAAATTGCAAACTCGTAGACAAGCTATAATTTTACTTTTGACAAATTCAAAGCGAGCTATGTTGTATTGAATTAATTATTTTATACAAATAGTTGTAAAACGAAACTTTACAATATTTTAGTAAAATATTGTTCCGTATTCAGGAAATTTATAGTCATGCTATTTTGAATGCAGTAAATTGTTGAAAATGTCTTTTTGAACACACGTATAAATAAATTCCACATGTGTTCATTTATTCTATGTATTTTATTTATATTTTTGACTGATAATTTTCAACATTTTTACCATTTTATTAATTTCATTTGTATTTTTTTTTTATTTTAATATAAATTTAAAATAATTTTTGTTTGATTGTGAAAAATTATATGCTAGAATTATAGAATTATATGCACACCAACATTTTGATTAGGAAGTAATTTTTCGATATATTGATTTTCTTATAAATAAATAGGCATTGTTCTGTCTTTGTACCATGTATATATGAAATATACCAAGGTATACTAAGTTTAGTCCCAAGTAAGGGACTAAACGTAGATATTGATGCTAAGAATAAAATTTTGGGATAGGTGTTCATAAAGTATTTAGTTAATCCATTTCCGGTTAGCTGTCCATCTACCTGTCGACAAGATAACTCAAAAATGAAAAAAGACATTAAACTGAAATTTTATTACCTGCTCAGGGCGTAAAAAGTGAGGTCGATTTGTAAATCGTTAGAGATACCTAGAACAAAATTTGAATGTTCCTTATAAAAAAATAATAAAAAAAAAAAAAAAAATTAACAACTTTTGTTTGAAATACTTTTTCGTAAACATCACTGTGTACACTTGCGGGCGCAAATAAGGTGCAAATTATACAGTATGTATTATATCTTCTTACATGACGTAAAAAAAACGGTTCCGGTCAATCAACATTGTCTTAAGATGGCATTTCAACAATTAGCTCAGTCAATTGTATTTTCACTTGTTTTATAAAGCATTTTATGAAAAACAAAGACTGCGTTTTCTTAGTATTTGCTTAAATAAAAAAGAGAAAAAAACAATCTCATCTATTAAATCAATCTCATTTATTAATAATAATTAAAGAGTTAATTGTCGAAATACTCTGTTTAGAAAGTGTTTGCATTTTTGTTCCTTATAAAAATTTTTGTTCTAACGGGTTACATTGGACCTATGTTTCTCATTTACGAATTTATATTTACGAATTTATTTTTTCGTTCGGAGCACGCTTTAAGGTTTTCAGCTTGATATCTTTTTTTGGTTTTGAGTTATCATGATCATATCTTTAAAATTTTCAGCTTGATATCTTTTTTCGGCTTTGAGTTATCATGATCTGGATGGACAGACGTACAGGCATCCGTTAATGAACCAATTATATGATTTTATGTACATCCATATTTTGTTCGTAGAAACAATATTTTGAAGCGTTACAAACCTGGGACTAAACTAAGTATACTTTGATATATATTTCATATATACAAAGTATAAAAGTGCTGACATATTTTGCTATATATTACTTTACAATATTTACTACTATACGCCATGTTCAGTTTAATTGCAAAGTGATATTTAACATCTTTCATTGACATTCAAAGAAAGGTGTACGATTACAGTTTTTTATTCGTTTCGATTCACAGTATCATGTAAATTTTATGTGTTAGGTTAAAATTTTGCTAAACAAATAGAAAATTATAATTTTTAAATCAACGCTATTAAATTACAAAAATTGGAGAGGGAATGATAAAAATAAAAGTATTGGAATTTTAGTTATGCATTTGATCCTTAAAATGATATAACATAAAATAAAAATTATTAAAAATATATGTCATTAATAGTATTAGCAAGTGAAAATAAACAATGAACTGAGTTAATTGATGTAATACCATGTAAAGACAGTGTTGATTATGCATTGATTTGTTTTTTACGTCATTTAAGTAAAGGAAGATAGCCACTCTTACACACCAAGTAATAGGAGTATCTTCTCACTTCTTCGGTGGATATAGTATATATAGGGTGTACTATTTTAATAGATACACCTAAATATCTCGTTTTGTAGCTTACCCATCAAAAAATAACTTAAGCAAAAGTTGAAGAGTTTGGTGGATGACATTTTGTTCTGATATCAGATTGGACCTAGTTTTACGGGTTTCCTTAATAGCCAATTTTGATGCTACACAGTAAAGAAATGCGACTTAAGGTAGTACGACTGCCAAGTTGTTTCCTGAATTGATTTAGACTTCCAACTTCATATAAAAAAGAAAACCTTCAAGCAAGCAATCCAAAACTGCCCTTGCACTCATACATCCATAAATATGCCATTATTGCATTTAATCGATTCCGCCAGTTTGACAAAACTTTTTCTTGACGTTACTAAACTAATAGAAAAATTATTTTATTGGATAATAATACACAATACACTAATTAATCCTGTATATGATTGCAGACTAATTCTACATGATAATAACTAGTTTGGACGACATTATTATTATGACATATGACTGATGTCTACTCAATTCTATTTTCGCATCAAACTTTTTATTTCAATATCGATAACAAGTTAGCATATACTAACTTCCCAAAGGGGGATGTATATGTATAATAATATATGAATTATTGCAAAAAATTAATGGAAATTCAGTGTATTTCATTATTTAATTATAATTTTAGAGTATATTTACAGGCTTCTTAATTTGAATAAAAAAACTACTTTTGTTAACTAAATGTAATATTGGATTATTCGAAGATATACAATTTGTTTTTAAAATTATTATATTACCTTACATCTTTGCCTTTCCAGATACTTGGCCTACGTGAATGATTCATGGATTATTATTTTTTTGAAAAACACTGGCGGCTTTTCGTCGCAAAATACGTGAATAAAAAATAAACGAAATATATCAAAATAAAGGAAAAAAAATATAAAAATACAAATTGACAAATTAAAAAAATATTTTGGCATATTGTCAAAGTTCATGGCAAGCTGAATCACTTAAACAAGTTTTAGTTTCCTAGGTGACCAAGGTAAAAATGGCTCATAGTGTCGGTTTTTATGTTGCACTTTTATAGGTTTTACCTCCCAACCAGCAAACAAATCAGAACGATAACGTGCGATATGAAAGAGTTCCAAAAACATTTTTTACCAAACAAAAAACACTCCTCTCCTATCAGTTTTCAGAATTATACAAAAACATAATTCGTTATAACTAAAAATTTGTAATATTTAAAAATATAAATTTCCCCTAAATAAATGTAATCCATTATTTTATAGAAATTTCACTTCGTTAAAATCACCAAAAGAAAAGGAAATGAGTGTGTGTTTTTGTAATCAAAATATTAAATTTTGAAATATGTCACTGTTAGGTCTTCCATTCATTCATCAGGTATATTATTATTCCTGGCTATACAATATTTTCACATCTATATACGAGAAGAGTAGGGTACATTTCACAGTTTTTTTTTTTCATTCTGTTCACTATACATATTGTGTCAATGAATAAATGATTCGAGTGTATTGTGAATGTTAGTGGGTGTATGTATACGTGTGGATATTATATTATGAAATACAGTGGTGATTCTGACATGTACCCGATGTCACTGCACCGATGACGTTTTGCTTACATGTTATTCGCACTAAATCAAATTAAGTAGTTTTATTGGTAAATACTGGCATTTTGGTAAATCCGGTGAAGTCCACGACTCCACCTATCTTTGTAGATATGTGAGAAATAATATTCAGAATATGCTTGTTTCTTGAACCGGTATCAACTTTTAAATATATTTTGGCGCTCAGGAGAAAATATGAGTTATATTTTATTGCTCATTCCCAAAAGCAATACTTAATTAAAAAATTAATAATGGTTTAGTTAATTGGCCGGTTAAAGTGCGTTTACGTATCTTGTATCTTATGTGTTTAAACGGGCAATTATTGTATTTATAGTATACTAGCTTGATACAGGCCCGCTTCGCTAGGATTAAAAGTAACGACCACCGCGTTACATCCTCCACCTCTCTTGCTCTCACTTAACCCTCTTCAATAACACTCGAACAAGGGTTACGGATTTTTTTACACAGGTAAAATTTATGTACAGATTACAATTTTTCTTAAAGGTTGTACAGGCTTGATTCATTGAGTGTATCAGAACAGGTGGCCATGAATAGTATCTCGCTTACCATTTCTACAGAAATCTTTAATTTTTGGTTCAAAATGATCCTCATAGATAGCTTAGTAAAACGTCATATACTAAATTTTTAAAAATTTTTTATATAAATCTTTATAAATTATAGCTCATGTGTTAGTCTGATGTATTGGCTATATAATTGTACAGTTTCATTCAAATCTATTCAGAAGTTTTTGCGTGAAAGCGTTACAAACAAAAAAACAAACCCCACCTTCATATTTATAATATATATATATATAGGGATATAAATATTTATCTCATGATTGGCTCTAGCCATTTGGATGAAAATTTGTATACAGATAGTATGAGGGGGGAGGATTTTATGGGAAGTTATATTTTGTATAGAGAAGGTTTGTAAGGGGATATTTTACAGGGAATGTTCGGGGATGACTACTTCCTGAGGGGGGGGGGAGAGCAGTTGCATATAGTTGATCAGAAAAGTGTTCTGATTGTTAGGAGGGTCGCAAACGTTCGGTGAAATAACAGTGAGAACATTCTGAAGAAATATTGAAAACAAAAGATTTCTCTTTCACAATCATAACAATTTTGTAATATCTTTCATAATCTGTTATAAATAGAGCTAAACTTCAAATACCAAAAATGTTGCTGAAAAGACCACCAGTTTCTTTGTATGAAACAATTTTTGACTTTGTGAAAACCCTTAACGTCATTTATTTTGATATGCTTGGTAATAATATTCACAAAGTAGACGTATGAAATTGTAGTAATGTATACAAACTATACAAAGTTCCAAATACAATTCACATAAACAGATGTAATATGTACAGAAAAATTTAGAAAAACTTGAATCAATATACATAAATTAACATTAATATTGATTCATTCAATCTGGTTAGGTTTACTGTTTTGGTACTAATGGTTATTTGGATTTACAAATCAAATTATTGATTAGAAACACCATAGTATGGATTTGACCCCGAGAGAAAGTATTTTATAATATATCTATTCTACATTTTTGTCGAAGGATTCGTCTGTCTAAACCAATACTTTAATTTGATAATACAAAGTAATCTGCTAATCTCTTCAAGATTAAATCAAATGCTTTTCGACTGAAGATGAGAGCTGAATCCGACAAATACCGAGTGGAAATCAATAACTTGCTTATTTTTCTTGACTCAATTAGGTCACTCAACTAAACTCCAATATATATGTAGGCGACAGGTCTACATAGCTTACCAGATCGATAATTTCGTAAGTTTATAAATGCTAACTTTGCTAACGAATCTTGGCTAGGTATAAGTAAAGTACACCCTGAGATCAAACCTTTGCTCTGGTTCTTTAAACCAACAATATGCTGTATAAGCTCCCGCAGGTTTCCTCTAGTTAAATCATACAGGACAAAGAGACGATTTAAACAACAACAAAAATTTACCCAAACCAATTGAAACGTGACAACGGGCTTTGAAAAAGACTTTTTTCGATACTGTAAAGAGTGTCTATTACAATTTTATCAAATCCTTTTACTCTAAGGTCAATCTTTACGATTGTGTTAGATGGTCTTTGAATTTAAAAGTGAATGGTTACTTTTTCGAACCATTAACCTAGGTTATTTGCTTAGTTTATCACAAAACTGATATGAAAAAGCTAGCTTATAAGTACACTATTTCTAGAAGCAGGCTTAAATATTGTGAAAAACTCACTCAACGATATCCCTTAAAAAAAATGGTAATTTTCAAATAATTTTCGCTGAAAATATTAATTAGATTTTTATTATCAAAACTGAAGGATTAAAAAGTAAGAGAGAAGACAAAACTTTAGTAATTTAACGAAGAAGATATAAGCTTATCGTAAGATATTGTACGTAGCCGATATCGTATTCAATATTCACTCAGAGAAAGCCTTTACACACTTTTCCAGCGTTTTTTAAGGCCTATTCCAATATATAACTCGATAAATAGTTACAAAGATATAAAGAAATATTAAAGCTATGGTTTTATTGACAACGGAAATCTGAAAAGTGGTCACTATTAATTTTGTTACAAAGCATTTGTCAGTGAAAGGGCAAGAAATGTGTTTGAAGTGACTTATAGAAGGATGAAAAAATTTTAGAAGAACGACTTTTAAGAGGGTAGGTTTTTGGAAATTTCTATTCTAATATGGCCGAGGTATTTCAGTTTAGCAGAAAGTCGTTAGAGACTATTTCGCAATATAAGGCGGAAAGCAAATTAATGATCGAAAAAAACCGTATTTTTTAAAACCGGTAGTAGCAGAAGTAACTCGTTTTGTTTTTCAAGAGTGTACACGCGTAAATTATACAAGTTGGCATTATACCTCTCATATAGCATCTACCGATAATTATTTTCTATTCTTTTCAACACTTTTTTATCCACTAGAGCTTTTGTTTATTGTTGTTGATATTATAACGTGACGTATATGGATACTTTCAAATGTGAAAATATATTGTGTTAGCTGTATGATAGACAGACACATTTACAGAGTATTAAAGCGCATGTTGTCCTTTGTTTCATTTACAATTTCACCCCGTAAAACAGAAAACCGTTGTCGAAAATAATATAATATGAACTTTCAGTTTGTATCACATTGTTTTTAAGCATGCACGAGCGCTGGGGCAATTTTGGATAAAATGATTGATTTTTTTTAAGAAATTTTTGAAGGCAAAAAAAAAACTCGTTGTATCCGACTAATTAAGAATGTATGTACAAATAAAAAAAAATATATATATATTTTTCCGATTTGGTTGGTGAATTATGTTATAACTTGACAATATTAGACGGAAAGTAATAGTAAAATTTTTCAGTATCTCGAGTGATTTTCAAAATCTCGAGAATTGAAAATTTTGTTTAATTTTTTAGCTTTCGATATTTGGAAAACAAAGGAAGGTATCGAAAAATTTTATTGTTATTTTCGTCCAGTTATAACAATCTTTCATCAAGTTATAACAATCTATCGTCAAGTTATAACAAAATGCAACATCAAAGTTGAAAATAAGGTACAAATTATTTCAGCCACAAGGCAAATTTTTTGTGGTGCTGTATAACCTTAACAGTGCATATAATTTTAATACGAAAAAATTTGCATTTGAATTCTATAGTATCATATTTATCAACAGTTTTGCTACAGTGATTCCTTTAATAACAATATACATCTTAACACACAAAAAATCCACTGGTGTTATCCACTTAAGAAAATCAACATTTTGTTAAAATGAAACCAGAGAGATCATAAAATCTAACTTTCATGGATAAATCTACATACCTTTAAAATTTTAGTTCATAGCTTCTTAAATCATACCTTTTTCGTCAAAAATTTAATAATGACATCTTGCCGGGAGCTTCCCACCTTCTAAAGTGGGAATCTACGTACTGGTCTTTAGTAAATGTGTACAGTTACTAGTTGAAAAGCTATTTGGTATTGCATTTTGTTAGAAAAAGTCTAGACTTGTAAACAAATAATTACAAAAATCAAAAAAAACATAACAAAAAAAGGTTTCAAGATAATTATTTTTCCCAAAACAGTATAATATCATATAAAATAATGAAAAACAATCTGATTCTGATATTTAAGGACATTTTTTTTTCAGGAAACTTCTGTATTTGTATGTGCGTTGTTTAATTCTATGTTTGATGATAAAGTTTATTGTAAACATATTCATTAGACACAAAAACACAATTGTGTAACTTCATTACAATAAAGTAAAGATTTTAAAGATGGTATAGAATTAAAGTCATTACTTCTACATACGATGCTAGTCTTTAAATTTAAGGGAATAAAACACAATTCCATTTTAAAATATTTCTCCTTTTACATAACGTTTTGTAAAACATGATGCATGTATTTTTGTTTTTGGTCTCTACACATTCTACTCCCATTATTTATATATCAGCTATGATTATATGTAAAATTATCAAAGATTCTTAACGAGATATAGTGACAATTTTCGTTAATTATTACCAATCGAGAACTGAATCGATCTCAATTTAGAGATTGTTATGGAATCAAGTTACTAAAAAACAGCTTACATTAAAACCAAGATTACTGGAATAAGAATCTAAATTTAATAATTTAGTTCGATCATTTACATCGACAAGCAAGCATCTCCATCAAATACGTAAATATTATGTAACATTTTATATACATCAAATAAATAATTTAAATATATATCGCGGTCTTCTACAAAGATCTACAAAAATTAACAACTCTATAAAAATTGAAAAAATGTCCAACATTCCTAGAAATAGGTAGGGATTCTAGGGCCCTCAATCAATATTTAGATCAATTTTTGTATTTTATCTTAAAGCAAAACATAATTATTATAATAACGACGTTTTAGGTTTCTCGCCTCGTTTGTCGTTTTCTTTGTTGTCATTTAGGTGCTGTCTCGTAGAAATTAACCTTAACAGGATAAAAATCATGTTCACTAGATTATTATATGAATGATTCTGAAGATATCGTGTGAAATTGATTCAAGAAATCGCGTTTTGTATAAGAATCTGTAGCAAAATATCATAAACTATGTAAAAAATTTTTATAGAAATTGGAAAAGAAAACTTCCTTTCTTCCAACGAAAAAATCTGGAAAACTTTTTGTAAAAACAGTTCTTCAAAAAATACAAAAATTGGGTTCATATGAAGCTTAATCGAGTATCGTGGAAACGTGTATTTCTTGAAATTGAAATTTTGGAAATTCAGAATTAAAAACGATTATTAATTTTTTATATTTAGAATATGTAGTCATAAAAAGAAATGGTAGACAGTCTAATAAACTATATTTTTCGATGTAGCTTTATCTGACATTTATTATAAGAAGATTAAATAGGGAGACTTTCATCCCTTTTTTCAGTTTTTTTTTTTCAGTCCAGCTGTCTGTCTGTCCTTCGACACGATAACTCAAAAACGAAAAAAAGGATATCAAGTTGAAATTTTTAAGGCCTGCTTAAGACGTAAAAAATGAAATTGAGATCGTAAATGAGCATCATTGACATAGGTCAATTGGGCCTTGATAAAATTAAACAACTTTTGTTTGAATCATTTTTTCGTAATCATTATTGTTAATCCGTGCGGGTGCAAATTAGGTTGGCAAATTAAGCACACTGAAGAATTGAGAAGAAAGACACTCTTATTACTTTTTACTTACGAGACGTAAAAAAACAAAATATTTCGTAATCAAAACTGTCTATATATGGTATTTCAACAGTTAAGTCAGTCAATTGTTTGTTTTCACTTGTTGTGTATTATTTTCTGGGTATTATCATCATATTAAGTTCATAATAAAGGTTCTGCGAATAACTAGCTTTATCAAGGAAATACTAGTACTTACAGTTTATAATATTGACCTCATTAACCCGATGTGATGATGAACATCTTGATATGTGACTAAAACATTATATAATATCATGTATAACACATACATGTTTGTTATGCAACTAAACTACAATGTAAATTATACTGTGTGGCCATAAGTAGATAATCAATAATCATTATAAATACGTCTGCCACTCAGTGTTACCCTTAGGTATTAAATTAATATGTATTATGGCTAATATTGAAAGTTTATCTATACTTAACAATATAGGTACCTGTAAAACGAGACGAAACGTTAATAAACACGTTGAAAAATTAAATGGTAATATGGTATTTATACAACTTCTTGCATTTTTATTATTTGTGAAAAATTAAATTTACTTAAGAAATTTAGAGGCATTTGTTTTCGTGATTTTTAGCGAAAGGGTATTATCATAAAATTAGCTCAAGCGAACATTGTATATCAGAAAATTAAATATTAAAAATATCTTTTGTAATCGCCATATGATTTTTTTGGATGGACATATAATTCTATGGCTTACATTGAAATTTTAAATTTATTTTCTAACAAATTTATATCAGTAATTATTTCGATTTGATTGTCTCTTAAGAAAAAAGTATTTAGACATTTTTATATTTAATTATCTGATCTACAATTTTTGTAAAAGTTAATTTTATGACAAAACTTACCGTTTTGCTAAAAATTACGAGAAACCCATTTTTGTTATCTTTGAGGATTGATGAGGACTTTTAGATTTCAATTATGATGGTGTTTGGAACATTCCTGCGAATTTTCAGTCAGGTGTCAATTTTCGTAACTTCAATATTTTTTAACTTTCGACTTGGTGAACCGATTTTGATTATTCTCTATCTATTTGAAAGCTGGTCCAGTTCTGACAACGGCATCCATGAGAAAACAATAAAAGCCTTAAATTTTCATTAGGTATGCATGACAAAACGACGAATAACTCAATATTACGCCAGCCGATTTCGATTGTTCCTTTTTTTAGTGACAAATTAGTTAGTGTACTTCATATTCACTAAAAATATAAAAAAAAATAAAAAAACTTTTAATAAAAAGAAAACCGACATCAAAAGAAAAACTTTTCCAAAACTAATTATGTCGTTAAAATTATTGTTATTTTTGGAGTCGGTGTCAGCCAAGCTAGTGTAGCAAAAAGCTTTTAAGCCGCTTCACTGGGCTTAAAAGTAAAACCCACCGTTTTATAGCCTCCAGCTCTTTTGATCTTACTTATCCCTATTCTATAACACTCGAAGGGATTGTTTTACACAGCTAAAATATATGCACAATTTTCAACATTTACTTTTGTAAAATGTCAGATTGAATTCTATATAAATTATAGCTCATGATTTATTCTGATGTATGAGCTTTATTGTCGTACAGCTTCATTCAAATCCATTCGGTAGTTTTTTTCGTGAAAGCATAACAAATAAACAAACAAATATACTGACTTTCACAGCTATAATACATTGGGGTAAATAATTAATACATTTAACATAATAACTCGTTTTTCCTTATAAAATAGTGAAAAATTAATCTATTGGATTTTTTGTTACAGATCCTTACGGAGCCGAACATGATCTTCTGCAGGCTATAAAGATACCCTTCAATGATCCAAAAACTCAATATTTTGAAAATGGATTAGATGGATTTCCTGCATTTGGTTTACGTCCTGGATCAGATATCAAATCACCATATCGTTTATTTATACCTGAAAAATTATATCCAGAATTTTCAATTGTTGTCACAGTTCGTTCACTGAGTCGTGAGGGAGGCTTCTTATTTGCTGTGGTCAATCCATTAGATACAATTGTACAACTTGGTGTACAATTATCACCTGTAGGATTTGGCTCTACGAACATATCATTATATTATACGGATCCTAGTTATTTTACTTCGCAAGCGATCGCTAGTTTTGTTGTACCGGTTTTTCATAAGAAATGGACACGATTTTCTTTACGTGTCACTAATGACGATGTTACATTATTTTTCAATTGCGAAGAATACGATAAGGTTGAAGTTCAACGTGTACCACAGGAATTGGTTTTTGATTCAGCGTCTACATTGTATATTGGACAAGCTGGACCGATTATCAAAGGTGCATTCGAGGTAAGTGTTGATTATTTTATTTTGTTTATTATATATCTCATGACACTTCAATGGTTTTATGATATTTAAGCACTTAATTTCAGGAAATTGATTTTACTATCTCAAATTTGAAGAGGTAAAATATATTGCCTTTTCGTGTTGAATTTTTTTGTTTACATGAGGAATTTCAAGCTTTGAGCTAATTTTTCTCATATCGAATAAGCCGTTATCTTATAACTGTCTTGACTATTGACTTGTAGTCAATAATATAATTGAAAACGTGTATCAGACATTCAAAGACAAGGACAAGGATTCAAAGTTCCTCATACAGTGTCCTTCATAAAAAGGGAACACTGAATAGCAGACGATACTTGGGTAATTTTTTGAGCAAATGTTCTTTGTATTAAATATTGTCTTGGCAGATAGAGAAACGCTTCATATTTAAGCATCATTTCGAGAGCATTATTTGAAAGAAAATAGTGCAGTTATTGGTGTTGTACCCATGATAAATTTTAAATCCGAATTTGTAGGAACTTTTACGGTCATAGTTTTCAGAGCAATTCTAATAAAATGAAAAACCTGAACTTTTGGCATTTTGAAGGTCAAAGGAAGAGCTTAGCAGGAAGGTGAAAATTTGGCATTTCTTGCAAAAGTTTTAATAATAAGCCAAATTCCGAAAAACAATTCTGACTATAATAATCTAGCCATCATATTTTATAAGGTTGAATGTTTACGATGCAAATTATTTACGATTTATTATACGATGATATTCTGAGATAAAGGATGTTTCAAATCGTTTTATAAGGACTTCTTGTATTGCTTTCTAGCTTTGGATTGTATTTAGTACAAATTCAACACAAAAGTGTATCTGCACAAATCAGTTTTTGATTGGAATTCCTCTTCCATATTACTTGCATTATCCAACTTAGATGCATTATCCTTTAATTATTAGTATATGCCCATGGCGACCGGGGAAAAAATTGCGAAATATGAATTAATGCAGATGGTTTAAAAGGTTTTGAAAAATGCTTTCAAGGTAAACATATAATCATCAAGTAACAAGCAAAATTTACAAAATTGATAAAACCCCCGACCAATTTTTCTGGTTTGGAACACTCAACTCGCACTTGAAACATAGCTGAAACACTCTCCATTAAATTACCTTTCAAACGAAACAAAAAAATCAAAATCGACTCATTGGCTTAGGCGGTACGATGCCACAGAGAGACAGACAGACACGCACACACACACACACACAATAAAAATTAATAAGTTCGTACTTTATTTTTTCTCACAAAGCTCCTTCACCATGCTTAAAAAATGTTCTTGGGTTTTTCATCAATCTTTATCCAAAATCCCTGGTTTATTTATAGTAACTGATTCATTTCAACGTAATTGAAAACTGTAAAACATTTCTTTGTAAATATTATAAATATGTTTCTTATATTCAATCGAACAAGTTTTTTGATTAAATTTTCTTACTAGGCGATAATTTTTACTAAACAAAAACTATAGAACAATGACATATGTTTAGAAACAAAACAAAAACAAAAAAAAAACCGTATTTTCTACAAATAAAATGGAATAAATTTTAATGAAATAACGCAAGAGTGACTTTCATTTACACGTGTGGCCCCATACAGGTTGACTTTGTTATATTGTTCTGTGGTTTAATATCATAACAATGTCAAACCGTTTATATGTTATTTTGTCAGTTCGAGGTTTATATTAACCTATAGTAGTGGAGACATATGCTTGTTACACATTATATATTTTATTTACGTTTTCAATTAATATACATTTTGTATTTATTACCAGTAGGTGAACAGCTTTTACAATATTTCATTTTGGAAAACTGACTGATTGTGTTTAGTTAATGTGTTTCTTTAGGTATTTGTGCAGCATGTATCGCTACAAGAGTTCGAATTGTCAAATTAAATTTTTCTTTTTAATTGTCTCGTAGTTCCCGAGGCTACACGGTACGAAATGTATGGTGTTCATTACAATGTTGGTAAAGTTTAGAGACAGATACTATGGGTTGAAACGTTGTCCACCAGAAGTATTGTGATATCGCCAACCAGTATGGGCCTGACCCATCACATCAAGAAATGTATCGTCTTGAAACACTAATGTTTCGAAAGAAGCAAATTCTGATTAACAATTCTGCTCATAGAATGTATGTTTTTGGAAGAGTTTAATCGTAAATCGATATTGACAATTACTACTTATGCCCAAAGGCATAATATCACTCTTCAAAATTTGTAGCGCAGGAGATTGAAAAAAAGACACATTTTTGCTTAAAGCTTATCAAAAAATACAAAAGTATCTTTTATTTTGAAAAATTCAAAATTTTTAGTAGATGTTGATTTATCTCATTAATGAATTTGACCTATCAAATTCCACAATCCTTCTCTTGACCAAATTTTATTCAAATCGGACTTAAATTGTGACCGCTAAAGAGTTTACAGACACATAAACGTATAGATGCATACATATATTACATAGATACATATTTATATATTTTCACGATAGTAATTTTTGACATATATAAGGAAGGATCGATGAACACTTGAAGAAATTTTTCCTAAATTCAATCATCAGTACAAACGCAATAGCTACATTTTCTTGAGAAATTCGCTAAAAACAAATAAAAAGACCAGTAAAATATAGTTTTCTTTTTTTTTTTAAATGTTACAAATCGAAGCTATGGAACTCCTGCCAATGATATTTTTATCATATTTGTGTTCCGAAAAAAAAATTTGGATACTTGGGTGGGCAATTGTCAATATCGATTTACTAGGGAACACCACCTGTACAACCATAGGTTTTATGAGTAAATTTACTCTATTTCCCCATCCTGCATCGTTTTAACATAATTGGAGTAATGCATCGAGTGAATAGGTCTATTAGGTGAATCACAGGCATTTATTCGATTTATTAGCATAGATATTTTTTGATAAAATTATCAAGATTGACATTACCGTGGCGTTTCAAGGCTTCAACTATGCCGCTAGCCTAAAATATTGATAAACATTTTTTTAGAGCGAGAAATGAATAAAAAATAGAAAAAAAAATTTCAAGTCCTCAAAGGTGAAATATTTAGACTATCGACAGATGGACACTATAATTTTTCGGGTGGAAACATTAATTTAATATCGTTTCAAACGAATATTTGTCGTCTATGTCGAAAACTTACCGTTTACATCAAAAATTTTCAAGAACTATCGTATCATATTGGTTTATTTTTATACTTTAAAATATGCAAATATAACTTCTATCAGTAATCTTTACAGGAGAATTAATAAAGCATCTTAATTAGACATATTAGAGCTGAAATAATTAAACCTCTAGGAACCACTGGATACTTTCTTGTCATAATTTAATGAAAATATCGAATAATTTTTCTGCGGTTAAAAAATCATTGTCGTAATTAACTATAAAGAGCAAAACTAGGCCTAAAGCTAGTGTGTATTTAATGGTCTTTAGGTAGAAAAAATTGTTTATTTGGGTCAACATAACTGGTTGTAGACATGAACAATAAATTTCTATTTTCACTATTGCTTGAGGCTGTTTCAAATTTATAGAAAATAAATATTTTTCGAAATTAATTAAAATGTTAATAGAAATAATTGATAACTTTTGTATATATGTACAATTATTAACTGTTCAATATAAACAAAATACCTGTGAGGCTTTAAATACCAGTGGGGCTTAAATAATGTTCATGAATTATGTATACAGAAAACAAAACGAATTTTCACATAGCTACATTAGGTTGCTGGTTGAAACACCTACGCTTTAATTATGTGCTTACACCTACGTTAAAATTATTGTCTCAATTTATAAATAAACGTGTTATACATTCAATGGGCTTCCCATTAACATAGTGTAAGAGTCAGTCACCAATTTTTAATGATTAATTTATAACATTTTTGACATTGGTAGAGAAAATACTATTCTGAAACAATACAAAAGTTTGCAAAAATCTAGGAAAATTTTCCATCGATTTTTATCTTTACATTCAAAAGATGCCCCCCGATCCAAATGTCGAGTAAAAAAGTCTGATATCAATGTTTTTAAAGTGATTTGTTTTAATACTTTTTTGCGATTTAACACAAGTTTTTGAAGCATAGATTGCAGAAATTGCTCCGAAATATCTTCGAAAATATTCGTCCATTCGTTAACGAGACCAGGTATTCTCATTATTTCTTTCAATATTACTCTACGAAAGTGAGACAATCTTTTTGTATTCCAACTACTCTTGTACACCTCCAACGAGCCCTCTGTTGGTCAAATAAACTGAAACCTTTTAGAAATTTGGAGGAAATTTCCAGAGGGTAAATCACTTTTTGTATCTGCGTTAAAGAGTTTTTTTCACGTCTACACAGTCCCACTCTGATTAATCTGTTCTCTATTAAATAAAACTTACGATATGTATCAAAATTACTTGTTTTCTTGTAAAAAAATGATTTTACAAGTTTATAAGGAGTATTTACTTTTGTTTTTCTGTTTGTAGTACAATAATTTTTTCAAGTTGTGATAGAAGTTTGTGACATTTCAATTTACTTTTGATATATTTTTTCATAACGATGTCATATTCCATATGGAATTATATTTTTTCTATTATAACAAAAAATTTGTTTAAAAGTTTTTTTTTTTCATTTTTTTTTTTTTTTTTAACAACAAACATTAATGTGATAGATGATAGACATAATTTTGATCATTTTTATTTTCAATATTAGTAATATAATTATTAATTGGAACAAAGTATTTTGTTTTTATAAATAGATTTAAAAGAGTTTTTAACTGATCCCGTGAACTCTGTTTTACCTATAATAAATATATTTGATTTTAACTTTTGATCAGCGATCATTAATTCTAAATAAACACCTACAGCTCTAATTTTTATTCATTAATAATATTACTTTATATTCAAACTGTTTGAACAAAAAATAAGTATTTTATAAACTTATATGACTTAATTTTTCTAAACAAAAACAAATTTCACCATCTAAACTCACCTGCAGCACCCAGAGAATGCTATCAATTATTTTGATGTACTGTACTGTAAGTTAAAATGAACTTCCTGTATTTATTATCAAACTTAGTTCTATATTTATTTTCAAATGTATGTATCATATCATAAGTAAATTAAGTACCCTAGAAAAATAAACTAATAAAATTATTTCTTTAAATTTGAATTATATTTATTTATTTATTTTGTCTATTAAAACTTTTATTAAATGTATATTTCAACTGTTACTGTTTCTAATAAATGTTAAAATATTGGTTTTCATAAAATATTATCATAAAATAATTATTAATGGAAAATAACTAATAATTATTGAATATTGTAAATAACTTTGTAAAATACTATTGAGTTCATAGAATTATATTACTATTAAAAATTTTTTGTTTGTATAAATTAATAAACTTTCTGGTTGGTACGCATACATGAGCTTTAATCAGTAAACATGTTGTGGTAGATTGTATCAGCTTCATTGATATTACATGTTGCTTACTAATAAATCAGTATTTTTTTCAAAAAAAAAGGTAGGCATTCTGGTAATAACGCAACGCACAATAATTTTTTTACCTTCCATTTGTAGTAAACGTTAGAAAAGGTCTAGCATCAGAGCTACGGAGGATTGTGTTTGACAGCCTTATTGTTTTAATATAAATACAAATCGTAACATAAATTATCAATTTTGATTCAGAATAGTAATCTTTATCGTTGCTTTTAAATGGCAATATGATCCAAATAACGAAAAAAAAAAATCATTTCCTTTCTTTTCAAAACTAATCAAAATTATCGGAATGGATTAAAAATTGTTGTTTACACTAATCGTATTAAGTGATGTTAGTTGCGTCAAAAACAGAATTTCCACCCATTGGCTATTTATTTTCTTAATTTTTGGGAAGAAAAACGATAATTGTATAGGTATAAGTGATGTGACGAATTTTCGCACCTGTAAATATTTGCATATTTTTTAACATTTGCAATCGCATTTGCAAGAAACGAGATGCAAATATTTTTGAATAAGAAAATTGAAAATTATTTACGGATTTGTAAGGAAAAAATTACTAAGGAGATTTATACTTTCGGTATGGTTTGTTATTAATGGACGTATACGAGATGCTCTTTTACGTTAATGAAGAATTCTGGAAGTTTCCGAAATATACATCAATATATACTGACTAGCAATTATGACGTTATGAATCCTCTAGCATATTGTGGTGGTATCCGCCATCTTGGACTGATGCGAACAGTGTGGCTATTTAGGCGGACGTGTATGCATTCAAGTATGTAGAATAATAGTTAAATAAGAAATTTTACTTCTATTAAGGCAGTACGAGCTCCAAGGCAAGTTTAGTACGTGCTCCAAAGCAAGTTATAACATAATTCACCAAAAAACTGAAAAAATTTATTTTTTTAAATTTGCATATCTACTACCGCCCTTAATTAGTCGGAGACAACTTTTTTTTTTTTTTGGTTTCCAATAATTTATTAAGTTTTTAATTTTAATTTAAATAGTTTTTTTTTTAATTTCTATCGACTAGTTTTGGAGAAATCTATGAAAACATATCATTCATTTACCCTTTTCCTATACGAAGAATTTTAATATGCCTACTTTTGAAGTTATTTATTTATTTGAAAAATCGCGCAACCTCCGCTAAAATTTTCGGAATTGTTTTAGACTTCCAACTTCATATAATTTTGATTCAAGATCACGACTTAAAATTTAAAATTTTTGAACGAATGATCAATTGGCGAGCGCTTCATTCGAAAGTTAACATTCACATTCACATTCGCGAATATTGGAGATAAACATTCGCATTTGCATTCGAAAGTGTACAGCATTTGTCCTGTCCCATCACTAATAGGTATTATAACAAATTGATAATAAATATTGATTATATATAAAATTTTTTTTAACATGTTTTTCTTTTAACAAGTTACAACATTTGAAAATGTTTAAAAGGCGATGAGAACTGTACTAATTAATTATTGACGTTTTAAAGAGATTATGTACACAATTTTACGTATGAAAGCACACTTCATAATGTAACAAAGATTAATTAGTGTTTCTTTTTTTTCATTTAAAAAATTAGGTGATTATGTACAAATGGTAATTAAGAAAATTACCATGATTAATCGTCTGTGATTAAGAATATACTTCATAAAATACACACACAAAAATATTTAAAAAACAGCCAAATAGAAATAATTTTTATTTTATAAACACTTTATAGTCCCTTGGCTAATCAGCATACATTGTCATTGGTAAATACACCTCTAGAAATTAGTTTGTGCCTTAATTATGCTTATTTTAGCTTGAAAATTAAAAAATATTCTTGTATTGGGGCATTTTTTTTATACTGTTTGGAAAATTTGTGATCAGCTGGAGAAAGTTTTAATTTGGCGGCTATCCGTTTTTTATTGAACAAAACCATTTTTAAATTCAATTTCCTATACCAATTTTTTTTTTATTAATTAAATACATATTTTGAATGCCATAATGTCATCATCAGTATGAATTAGCTTATCGTAGTTACTCTCATATAGTGTTACTCGTTACTAACTTGGTGATGCAAAATATTCATCTAGGAAATTGGGGCAAAATCAAAATTTAATTCTAAATATTCTACAGTTCTCATGTGTTATCTTTGATAATATTTAGAAACAACTTTTACATGAGTTAAATCATGTTTATAATACAATAACAAAGAATGAATATCCGTCCAAGTAAATATTGTCAGCGAGAACAAAAACTTTCCGAGCAGCGTGAAGGAAACGTCATGTTTACAACACTTTTCGTGGATAAAAAAGTTATTTACTGACTATACTTATCCATACACCAATTTTTTGAGGTGTGCTTATCAGGGAAAATGTACGTTTGTACGTCTGATTGGTACGTTTTTTCTTGATTCTCAAGAGAATTTAAAATGTCAAATGTATTTAAAAAAAAATCTATTATATATATTTCGAGTGTGTTGATGTTAGATAATGTACTGCTTCTAAACGGAAGGACCGATTTTGATGAAATTTTTTGTGTGTATACAAAAGGAGCCAATGATTGTTTAGATTTTTACCATTTAGTCCACTACAACTGATTTTGAGGGTTTTGCTCCAAAAAAAATTATTTTCATTAAATGGTGGGAGCGCATATAAATAATTTATTATAACTTTATATCAAAACATACTATGGACTACCTATTTTTAATAGCATTGAGGTATTAGTTATTATTATTCAGGTATTGTGAATAGGTATTTATAAGAGATATGCGGAAAGCTCCACTGCCAAAAAATCAAGCCAGGCCGAAGACCAGGCCGTGGCCTGTCCAATAGATATGAGTAAAATTTGGGTTTAGAAAGATAGTATGTCCTTCAGCTTGTTGGGTAAGCGGGATGGGTTAAGCAGGAGCTGTTTAGTGGGATGGGTTTAGCTGGCAGGGTAAGCATAGTATAGGCATTAATGAATTTGAGTAACGTTTCTACAGGACGTCTGTTGAGCCCATTGGTTGCTTATATATATTTTCAATTTTCTTGGTGTGTAATTAAATGCATTGTCGTTGTCATTAACTACTTACTTAAGTCCTAAAGTCGAATGCAACAGAATTTACTTTTGTGGTTTAAGAGACAAAACTGTTCAAATGCTAAGAAGAGTGAAAAAAAGATTTAAAAAAGCTTAGGTAAGACGCCTTCCACCAAGTAGGATACCTTTTTTCATAAACGTCATGATAAAAACATATCCAGCCGGAAAGATTAAACGATGGGCATCTGATACATGAATATGTAAAGTTGTATACATTTTAAACCAAACGTTTCAGACATCTATTATATAAATTGAATAAAAAATGTAATTTTTTTAAACAAGGCAATTATAAGAATCTTTGAACAAAAATTAACCTCAAATTCGTTTTCTCTTTTCTTTAATTATTTTCATACGAAGAGAGCATAGAAAAAAAAAAAACAATACTTATAAAAAAAAATAAGAAATGTAATTTAATGCGACGTTAGTTTTATGAAGCTATTCGTTCAAAGTATTTTGGCAAAGTTAATCTGCCTTCAATGAAATATAAAACTCTGTGTTATAACATACTTTGTATACTTCTAACGCCAATAACTTAACTTTGTTTTTCTTTTATTTTTAAAGGCCCCTTATTTTTTTAATACCCATGTTTTGATTAACCCCCGAATCCAAAAAGGGTATTATAAATTTGATCGCTTTGTTTGTGTCTGTCTGTCTGTTTGTGGTATCGTAGTACCTATTGGATAACGGATGAACCGATTTTGAATTTTTTTTGTTTCGATTGAAAGGTACTGATTTGTTTTTAGCTGTGTTTCAAGTGGGACTTTAGGGTTCCGTACACGATACAGCTGGAAAATAGCGGATGACCCTCAAAATCGATTTAGTTTAAAGAAGGCATTAAGGAAAAAGGTAATTGGTATTTATATGGAGAGTGGTTGGTATTTATATGGAGATATGTTTCAAGTTGTAAGTTTAGGGTTCTGTACCCAAAAAATTCGTCAAAAATTTGTTGAAAAAGGAGTAAATTTTGTAAAATTTACTTGTGTATATATCGTATGTTTTCTACGATTATTTTCATGCATACTTTTTTTAATTCTAAAGTTGGACAAAAACTTTTTAAATTAAAAAAAAATATATACTTTTGTAGTCACATAGGCTATATTTTGAAATATGACTAATTCTATTGTAATAATTCAAAATTTATTCAAAACGAACACACTCTTAAAAATGATACTATCTCTAGTTTCAGCAAAAGGTAGGCAATTACCAATCACAAAGCATCTACTTAAAATTGAAAAACTTGCGCATATGTGACAAAAAAATTTTTATAAAAAGTTTTGTACACAAAAAAAAGGGTCGTACATAATTAACAGGTAACATCCAGTAAAAACCGCCGTCTTCAAGAAAAAAAGTTAAATGAATGGCTTTCCAATAAGAATGTAATAATCTTTTGACTATGGTAATATTATGTAACAATTCATATAAATAAAAATAATTTTGCTTGTGGGAAATTTTCTTAATCATTTTATTTATCAATAATGCCCCCAATGCGTTGGCTATGCGCCTCATTTTGAAACGCACAAAGCTTCATCCACAAGTATTCTGTACACATCTTCCTTTAGAATACGAAAGATTGCCCTCAGTGCCCTAAATTTTCGGGCTGATAATAGGATTTCTGATAGGAATTAAAAAATAAAATAATTATCGCTGTTTATATGAGATAGATGTAGATGATAAAAGTCGATCCAAATCCGGCTGACCGAACATGTTTCTTATCGTAGCTTGCGACATTCTAAGAACTTTTGTTCAGTACAATCTAAAGAACATAATTGAACCTTTAATAATGGGTTGGACGTGATGATACGTACTATGCGAGAGTCTTTAGTGGGATTTTTTTTTATCCGATATAATACATCGATTTATAAAAATTTTGGTATATTCATTTACATTTTAATAATTCATCTATGAAAATGTTGTAACACATAGCTCATCTTCAAGTTTCTTTCGTGTCGGTAAATAAGTTTCTTAATTAATATTTACCTTCTAATGTTTATTTCGTTTTGAGAATGAATAAATAAAAGATAGAACAGCCCGTTATTATACGCTGTATGTAGCATACCAGATGGATCTAAATAACCGACCATGCTGACCACTCACAAAATTTGATTTCCTGCAGGAACTCGAATACGAATAATCGTTTCATTTTTTAGAATTATTCGACTTTAATAATAAATAAAACTTAAATCTTTATAATAAGCAAAATTAAAGATTATAAAATTATTAGTGCTTACTTTTAATTTTTTATTTTTATTTCAAAAATCCTTATGAACTTTGATAAACTTAAGCTTCCAACAGTTTACTATAAATTATCATTTGGAAATTTTTTCGGAACATTTTATAATTCAGAGACATTTACGTACAAATATCTAGAGTATTAATTTAGCGTTTTAGAAATATGAACGTAAATTTCTATATTTAGTAAAAAAGGAATTTTGTCTTAGAATTTTGTTAGGCTTCTTTTCTTGGTGGTCCGGTGAATTAGGGACAACCTATTTTTATATTTATTCTAAGCAATGTCGTTCTCAGAGTTGCAAAACAATGGCACAAAAGAAAATATAAAGTATAGATAAAAAACCATGCAATGCTTGCAAACAAAACTATAGATAGTAGTGTATAATAAATGTATATATGTATATTTATATCTGATAGTTGGTATTATGCAATCTACCGGGTGCTAAGCAAAGGAAACGTAAATCATTTTCAAAGAAAAACGAATTTATTTAGAAAATTTACAAAATAAATTGCTCCAAATGATAGCCCAGAAGGATATGGCCAAGGATGCCTATCACACCCCCACTGTTTTTTTTTTTTGTTACTCTACAGCTTTTTAGTTTTTTTAAATATAATTAACTGAGAATTAATATTTTGGTAATCAAAGAAATCGACGAATTATAAACAAATTTTGGAACAATAAAATAGATTTTGTTAATTTTTAATTATCTTAATGAAGACAGTACATCCACAAAAAAGATTTGTTCTGTTTTTTCTTTCTCGTTTTACTGAAACTAGATTTTTGGGATTTTGATCCACATTCGCTTTATATTTAGAAGAACCAAAATATTGGAACTTTATCCTAGTTAGTCAAAAAAAAAAGGTAAAAGTATTTTATGCTATTGAGGACGCTAAAATAGATAGGTTAGGTTAGGTAAGATACTATAGAATTGGGGGTTGATGGATGTTGAAATCAAGTCGGTACACCTACACATAAATATATGCTAAAACTCGATATTATATTTTGGACCCACATAAGCTTATAAAATTAAGTTGATCTAGTTTCGACAAAATAAACTAAAAGTAGCTTATTCTTTTCTGAATTCCCTTAACGATCCCTTTCAGACAAATTCTTAAAAGATATTTTTCTAATAGGGAAATGAAAAATGACTTATTTATAAGGAATGAAATAAAGATATAAAAAAAGTAAGTTAATAACCCTTTTGAAAACTCTTTTCTAGGTTTTTGTCTGATTTAAATTACTTTTCAATTTATGACAGATCATCTTGTATATCGGAGAGCTATATATTGTATAATGTGGTATAGACCTAGAAAAGAACGAATACAGAACATGTCACCTACTTCTTTATAAATTTTATTCAACACATTTCTCTAATAACACCAATACTATCAGGGTTTTTTCTTTATCAGTTCTTTTTGTATATTCATAGAAATATTCATAGATATACAGCTATTTTTCTGAGAAACATTATATTTTTTCTATTTGAATTTATATTTTCCATGTGTGTTATGTGCCGAGGATGTTATTTATACGTAAATATCTTGTTATTTATAAGTCAATTTTTGCCAGTAAATTTATTTTCGTAGAATTTCAAATCGTGTTAATCATATACAGATATGAGATTATGAAGCCAATTAGCACTTACAAAAGTAATTCTTGACATACATTAAAATTTTAACTCGTTCAAATTAATTATTTTATGAAAAAAAAAATATAGCTTTTTAAGGAGGATGACTTACTTGCCAGTAATAGAAAAAAAAATTGGTAGATTATGAATCGAATATTTAGTATGTTATAATTGACGAAATTATATAAAACAATAATTTGGGCACCTTAGCGATCAATTAAGAGTAATTAATTAATTAAAAATACACTAAATAACATAACCTGCTATGAGGATGGTCAGTTGGTTGGCCGGTAAGTTACCCAACTTATTGTTTAATATAATAATATGTTTCGTTGAAGCGTTGATGTTGATTTCTGTGAAGGAGGTTAGTTATAGTTATAAAAAAATTTGCTATTAACATGCTTTTATTAACTTCATACGTATGTTAGTATGTTAGTATGACGGTGTGTAACGGAAACTTTGAGCATGGTTTTGACCCACTTCAAAACGTCGAATTAACTCGAAATTTGGCATACTTATCAAAGACCGACGACAATACAATAATTTATTATATTTTGATTATCCGGATCAGGATTTTCAGGAATAACGATTTCCATTTCTGAAAATATATCCATTTATTTGCGCTCCCACCATATTTATACTCAATGTTTGATAAATTAATAATAGTCGTAACAAACTAAAAAGCGCAAAATAAATAATAATATAGAAAACTAAAAATCACTCTTTTGTGAATAGCTGAACTCAAGGGTAGAAAATAATTTCCTTAAAATCAAAAAATCATTTTATCGTAAAAAAACGTGGGGTGTTTTTTTTATGATATTTTACAATGACTTTCCTTTTACCAATGTCATACTATAAAATATTTACAATAATTGAAATATAACCACGCTTATTTACGATAAAATGAACAAAATGTAACAAAAGCTTGTTTTTTAATTTTTCAAACTATTATTTCTTTTATAAAAAGTTTATAACGTGAATTCACGATTATCTTTTCAACGAGTTTTCATTTAAAACGTAAATGTTATCATATTTAATTCACAAGTCTCACAACAATAAAGTCTGTCAATTGCCAATCAATTTTATTGTCTGTGAATAGCAAAAGTAATCGTTAAAGTATACCTAGACACACGTATTTTTCAAACGTTTAAGCAGCCAATAGCAAGCGTACACTTTGAATAAACGTTCTCTTTTACTGGTTATATATAATATTAAATTATCATATATTATTGATTATAGATTATTGTCTGTTTAAATTGAATGTTAGTAGGTAGTATTATTATCATCATACATCATTATACATACATACCTATCATTGATGATATGTAGTATTTATACTGTGCATATATCATTCAAAGTGTAAGAATATGAGTCATTATAATTTGATCCTATTATATAAAGTATGAAATAATTTTTTCTATTACGTAAAAAAATCTCCTATCCAGAAATATTTAAAATATAATTATCAACAAATTTTATGTTTTTAAGAATTCATACATAGCTCTCGAGCAAAATGACATCAATTTCTTTAAGATTTAAAGCTTAAAATCGCCCCATCACTTTGCAAATTTTTGAGGATTTATCCATATTTGCTAGGATAGCGAATGAAAGATTCATGTAATAATGGAAGAGCCAGGCCAAAAAAAAAAAACGTTGAATTTACTAAAGCTGATCATTTGAGGTTTGGTTATAGTAGTTGTGTGCACACAATACTGCGGTCAGTCAAGCGAACGATAGACAGGGTGAGATATATGCTATCGAAACGGTTAAGTTTTATGTGGGTCCAAAATAAATTTATTAAAGCAGAAAATTGCTATACAGCTTTTTGGTGTTTTTTTAAACTTTAGAACACGGAGAAGCGGAAAGAAGAGAAAAAAGGAAATTATATTTGTAGGGAATATTTTAAAATATCTGTGCCTTTAAAATAGAAAATAAATCTTCCAGTAACTTGATATATACGAGAACAGTGGTAATATTTCGATATGTCCTAAACACGAATCATTGTAATTTTCTACTTTTAATCTAATCCTCAAAAACTAACCAGAAACAATAGTTACAGAATGTTTAACCAAAAGGCATAAGAAATTTCCTAAAAAAAAAAAAAAAAAATCGTATAATATCCAAAATGAAAAAAGAACAAATTTTCCTGCTTGAACTGTTTCCAAAAAAATGTTAATTTTGATAAAATTTCATAATAGAAATAAACTTGACTTCTTTTGAGCTTTCGGTACACTCCCATTCGATAAGATTTTGGAAAAAACGTCGTAGTACACTATTCAGTTCCATAGTAAATTTTCTTTTGATACAAGTATTTACAGTGTAATGTCGATAAGTTAAATACCATGGAAAATGCTAAATAATTTGAGTTATTGAGTTTTTAAGATACTGAGGAGATTTTCATGGTTTATATTGTGTGTGTGTGTGTGTGTGTGTGTGTGTGTGTGTGTGTCTGTCTGTCTGTCTATCTAAAAGATAGTTTAATGGCGAGTGTTCTTAGCTATGTTTCAAGTGCAAGCCTAGAGTTCCATACTCGAAAAATTTATCGGTTTTTAAATTTTGTAAATTTCACTTGCTAATTAGTAAGGTTTATTAGTAATGTACTATTATTATAGACGCTTTGTATTTTAAGTAAAAGAAGTCTTAGCTCCTGAGGGGAAGGGAGTAATCAAATTTATTAATTTAATAAGGTAGTTACGTAACATTGAACCGTTTCCTCATATACACATCTATCAAAATGTAATATTATTTATTCAAAATGTAACAACAATAAAATCAATATCAATTTTTTTGAAATCGTATATATTTATTGAAGTATTTATTACATGGTAGTTGTATTACGTTTGTTATTATCGACTTTTTCTTTTAATACGTCTGTGTGTAAAATGCATTTTTATCACAAAGAATTATATGAGTTTTGTTGGCTTGGCAATCAACAGACAATGTACACCGGATATTGTGTGGGCTGTATACAAATTAAGTGATTGTTAGTAATATTAAGGAATCCGTATAAGATAAGATGTATTACAACAATGCGAGGTACCTTGTAATTTCTCGATAGATATTGCTAACAATAAAATAGAAATTGAAGACAAAGCCGAGTTACTAAAATACAATCGCTGTAGAGAATGGTTATCCCTATACAAATGTTATCAAGTAAAGCGAAAATAATAACCATTTTAAGTGCAAAATTTTGTTTTTACTATTCGTTGGTATACAGGGCAATTATGGCTGTATATGTCACATTCAATCTAAAGAAAACCTTTTTGGTCCGTATTTTATCAGCTTTATTTCGATTTAAAACAATGTGTTGAGAGATTAAAATTTGAATTAAAAGTCACACGTTGATATACCTCGGATCATGTACCATGTTGTACCATGGATATATGATAAAAGGCAGGCACTAAATTTTACAATGTACCTAAACTAAAAAAAAAAAACTAATTCAAGCTGTTACAATGCGTTCACAAAAGAGAGTGTCAGGAAGGTAAACTTGAAAAATTTTTAATATTTCAATTAAAAGCATTGTATGACGGTGTTCCTTAACATGAACTGTTAAGATTACATTTTGAGAAGAGAACGTACGAAAGAATGCTTTAAGCTTAGTTATAATAAAATTGTTTTGGAATTTAAGAAAACTAGTATAGCATTTAATATTATAGGTTACAAAGTGAAAGACCCTATTATAGTGGGCCAAATCCCTTACAAATTATTCCCCTCGCCTCCAATACTGGGAATTAATACAACTAAGAAACAGTTAAACCATCAATCATTTATTTTCACTCGTATGTAAAATTTAAATTTTATGATCATAACAAAAATGTCTTCTATTTACTTGTGTTTTTTGTTTTCTCTACCTCTCTTGACTTTTAAATCTCTCCCTTACAATTAAATTTTCATTGAAGAATAATGACAACTTTCGTTTCGAATCTCTGCATTTATTTCTCAAAATTATCAGTTCAAAACACTATACAGAATGTTCGATTTATATCAAGGCATATAAATATCACGAGTATGACAGAGTACATGCGAAATATTATATGAAATTGCAAAAGTGACGTGACTTATCTGATGTAGTTCATCTATTCAAAAAATAAACTGCCACTCTCCAAGCGCTTTGCAACTATCTCAACGAATATCGGAGCTTCAACACATGTTTATAATACCTCTTACTTAGATGCGTAGCTTAACGCATGTATTCTGTCATACTCGCGATATTATGTCTAGATGTAAATCGAACATTCTGTATATTATTATTATTTCAGATGCAAAAGTTTTGAACAAGACTATCAAAGTGATAGATATAATTTAAGGAGGAAATGTATTAAAATATCTACCTTGCGTGTTGCATACAATATTCAGTTTTGTTAAGTGTATTGTTAAATAATTAACTAAAATAGTATGATATATGATTATGGTTGGTAATTACATGAATTTGGTACCCCAAAAATACATCCTTAATATAATGTAAATTTTTAATTGAGTAGTACTTAAATGTCAATGACAAAAATAGAAACGTTATTAATTGACCGATAAACTACTTTTGAAAACTTACATACAAATGAACCTCTTTATAAAATTTGAAATTACTTTTTTTTTAGAACGTTAGCCCGTGATAAGGCGAAATTTTTATGATTCTTATGTCTACTATTTGGAGAAGTGATAAAGGTGAATTTGGTAATAAAAAAATGATATTTTTAGTGTAGCTCATGAGTTGAGTTTATGGAAACCAAGTAGATTTTCATCTTAATCGATGTTAGTTTTGTTTGTCGATATAAATCAATTGATAATATAGTACGTGCAAACAAATTGGAGGAATTTATCATTATCGAAAAGGTTGAAAAATGTTTGTATTTTTACAATTGCACTTCATTTTTCAATCGTTTTTATAGTTCCCAGCGCCTAGTCAATCCTTATGGGTTGTCAACAACTTTCTTTGAACCTATATTGAACCTTGATTTCCATAAAGTCGCCACACGAGCTTCATTTAAAATCTCATTTTTCTTTATTAACAAACTATCATGATACTTACCCGCTTCACTGGGTTTAAAAGTAAAGATTGATAAAAATCACCGTGTTAAAGCCTCCACCTTTCTTGCTCTCACTTATGCCCTTTCTATAACACTCGAAATAATAGCAGGAATTGTTTTATACAGGTAATATATATGTACGGATTTCTTTTTTTTTTTTAAATGTAAAATAGTCATAATTCATTGAGTATATCAGAAAAGATGGCCTTGATATGTTTTATATTATACATTTTTACAGAAATCTGTAATTTATGGTAATGTCAAATTAAATTAAATTTTTTTTTCTAATATATCTTTATAAATTATAGTTCATATTTTATTCTGATATATGAGCTATATTATTTTAAAGTTTTATTCAAATCTATACATTAGTTTTTTTGTGAAAACGTGACAAACAAACAAACAAGCATCCTTAAAAACAAATATTAAAGAAATTTTGCTACACTATGGACACTCATGTATGGTCTCTCTTTTTTAGATAAGATAAAATAAATCTGGTAAAAGATATGTTCAGAACCAATTCCGGTATTCTTATACTGACTTTGGCGTCAAGCTTTTTATGATTCAAATGCCATAGCTAAAAATATAAAATATTTTTATATAGCTGTGATTATAATTATTATATAATGTTTGTAAAAACAAAAACTTCGACATTGTTTCGATTTAAAAATAAATAAATCATTTTACATAACTGAAATTCAGATAGGAAAAAAAAACTGTTTATTTTTATTTTCAATACGATATCACAACAAACACATTTTCACAATCAACTTTTTCAGTAATTGTATTAAAGAAAAATATAAATGATCGTATTTGTAAACAATAGGTGTCCGTTTTTATGAAATAAAAACCTTTTTTCCCCGTATACCTGATAAAACAGGAATAACTACGGGAATCGGGATTTTTTTCAATGAATGAATAATGTATTATAATATTGTATCTACATATAAATATATATCTATCTATCCAAGCTATACTCTTTTGCTTATTCGTGTTATAACTTGGCCGCGTTGTTTTTTCAATGAGGAAAACTGCCTTCTGTTTGTTCTTTTTCTATTTGTTTATTCAACAGCATAGGATTATATGCAACAATAAGCTGTTTTTTTTTGTGTATATTGAGGTTATACGTGCTTTTATTTCGACTTCCATAAATAATTTTATATTGAAAGTTGGGTTGATCATACAGAAAAAAGGTTTAAGCAATGTACAAAACTTTCAGTTTAATTTAAGGAAACATTGTTTAGGATACATCAAAATTTATTTTTAACCGACTTCAAACAAAAAAAAGGAGGTTATCAATTCGAATGTAATTTTTTTTTAATGTGTGGTACCTCAGAACTTTCGACTGGGTGAATCGATTTTGATGATTCTTTACCTGTTTGAAAGCTGGTACTTCCCGCGTGTTCCCATTTCATTTTGGTCCAGTTCTGACAACGCCACCCATGAGAAAACCATAAAAGTCTTAAATTTGCATTAAGTATGCACGACAACAGGACGAATAACTCAATATGACGCCAACCGATTTCGATGTTTTTTTTAGTGACAAATTAGATAGTGTATTTCCGATTCAATAAAAATCAGAAAATAAGTAAACTTTTAACAAAAAGAAAACCGACTTCAAAAGAAAAACTTTTCCAAAATAAATAAATATGCACCAAAAAGTAAAAAAATAACGATAATATAATGTAGTTAAAATTATTGTTATTTTTGGAGTCGGTGTCAGCCAAGGTAAACACCGACTCCAAACATAAAAGTAATTTTAACAACATTATATTATCGTTATTTTTTTAGATTTAGTGCATATTTATTTATTTTGGAAGTTTTTCTTTTGAAGTCAGTTTTCTTTTTGTTTAAAGTGTTTTTCTTATTATGTTTTAAGGAAATATATAGAAGATATTTATTGAGTGTGACCACAAATTATGAACGATATGCAATTTTTGAACGCTTAATTTATTGGATATTAATTATAAAGATAAGTATTCGTAAAACACAAATTCAAAAACATCGTTACCATAACCAAAATCAAAATCACTTATATAATACATTATCTTCCTCAAAAGCATTCGTACGTACAGGCGATAACGGCGGCCCATAACCGTTATATAAACCTAATCCCTTGTTCAAAACAAAAATAGTGTTCAGAGTCTCTATATTATTAAATAATATGGTCCCATATTAATTTTAAAATGGAGTACATTAAGCAATGGAAGTCGTATGATTTATATAAATGCTTTTTTTTAGTTTTCAAGTATTTTAATTGCATTATATAAATGCTGCTATTTAATTATTTTTTATGTATAGTGTATTTTTCATATTCATTAAATTCAATTCACATAATATTAAAGTATATTCCTCCTAAAATAAAGAACTTATATTCATTTTTTGTTGCTGTTAAAAATAATGTAATGTTATTTTCTTACCTATTTTTGCGGTTTTAATGATCTGGCTTTTTTGAAACAAAATGATAAATGTAGAGGAATTTTTTTCGCACAAGTCATACACAACCAATATTTCGAAACGGTAACTTAAATAATTTACTAACAAAGTAGATATTTTATTTGACTGATATCTGTGAGGGACATATATTAACTGATGAATTCATTATAAGGGTCAAGTACCTGTATGAGTGAAATTTTATCACTAATACAAGAATCATTTAAAATGTCTCCTCAAAAAAACCAACTTGAATGTCCCGATAATGTACTTCATTTCATCGCCAATAGATGTCTGGAAGAGTCATATTTTGCAGTCAATATTTCAGTTTTTCCTAAATTAGTATACAAGGGGTTTTTGAGGAGAATTGATCAACCTAACTTTTCCTTTTAACATATATATATATATATATATATATATATATATATATATATATATATATATATATATATATATATATATATATATATGATTACCTTTAGTTACTTATAATTACCTTTATGATTCTTCATGAACCTATTTTTTCATGGGAGTGTTCTACTATTTATGAAAAAGTACTTCAAAATGTAGATTTTCCTAATACAAAGCCCCAAAAAAATATATTTCGGCTAAATAAACACGTTTTCAAGTCATAAAATTAAATTAAAATTTAATCCTTTTTAATTCTCGCAAAAATGCAGTCATCCCTTTGGTGATGTAATATTAATAAAAGCAACAGTCGTGTATTTAATTATTATATGTATAAATAAAGTTGATGGCAACATCAAGTACCCTATTGGTGGTGTTAACTTAAAATTTTAAAGAACAAAATAAGTTGTAGATTATAAATCCCATAAAAAAAAAAAAAAAAAAAAAACAATTCTTTGTCTAATCAATCTTTAAGACATTTGACTTACCAACGATTGGCTAAAGTTTTAAAAGACTGAATAAATATACCAACTTTATAAATACTGAACTATAAAAATAACTATAATATAATATTTAAAGATTTTCATTTTATATTTTATCTAAATCTCATTTAATGCACACAAAGTTATTTTTAAGATTACTTTAACAATAGACAAACTTTTATAAACAATCTCATTAACTTTTAAATATCAGTTGCAATCTTTACTAGGGTATATTATATGACACAAAACATAGTTTTTGTATTGGCGTGTTGTTGTATACTTTAGGGATTTTTACCTTTATATTCTTCATCAATTCATATACCTGATTTCACTTTTAAATGAGCTTTTATATCAATATACAGTGTGTCGCATTAAGAATGAAGATATTCTCATATTTTTGTTATTTATAGAAATTAGGATTGAAATTTCGCAGTCGTACGGAGTAATGAGTCACATTTCTTTAGATACTTAATCAATATCTGAAATTTTGCCAAGCATCAGAAATAATACTGCTTTACCGATTTTCATGACGAAATTCGTATTTTTAATTTTGTCTTTATTTTTGTCTCCAAATTATTGCGAATTTATTTTTACTTATATAATTTGTCTGCTATGGAATGTAAAAACTTGAAAAATTGGTAATTCAATAGTTTTATGTATTCAAATATTTCAATAAAATTGCCATAATTTTGAGTATAGACCAAAATAATGAAGATACAAATATATTCTAAGCAACTTTTTTTTTGAAATTTTTTTGGATATATTTTACCATTTTTGACGCTAAAATATTAAGAATCGGCCCCATTAGTCACTTTGTAGTAGACTGAATTCAAATTCAGATATCGGTTAAATATCAAAAAATTGTGTCTCATCACCTTGTATGACTGTGCAAAATTTCAAATCGATATTCCTATAAATAACGTAAATATGAAGTCTTCATCTTAAATGTGACACACTGTATATTGATATTTTTTATCTAGTAAAAGTTTTTTTTTAATTCAGAGAGTAAGTCAATGATTTTAATCTGAAAATCGAAATCAATAATAATAAGATTTCTTTACAGCCTAATATTTTTTCCCAAAACTGAATGGATCTTATTGCTACTTAAATTAACGGTTGAAATTTTCTTAAAACCTATTTCATACGGTATATACGGAACATATTAGCAATGTCTATTTAAGAAATCTCAGCAATCGGTTTAAATGACGCCATAATCTTTTAAGGTGCCGTAACCTGTCATGCGTGGTGTAAATTTGACTTACATCGTTAAATTAGAAAACACGTTAAATTAGAAAGTTGACCCTCATAGAAAAAGTAACATTTTTTATTTAATACTTGTTTTGAAAATCGTAAGCTTTCGGAAGAAATACGACCAATAAATATGTCATTATTGCATTGAATCGAAAGAAAACACGCTAGCTAGCTACACAAAAATGCCTTAGCCAACAGTGGTCAAGGGTATAGAGCTCTTTCGCCTGTGTAATTCACTTACAATTATCATTCACTTATTATTACCAAGACTTTCACTTACAATTATCGATAAAATTTAAGCGTATTTTCTTTATAATAAGAGTATAGTTTTTAGTCTTATAACCTCCGAAAGTGTTAGTTTTTTAGTGAGAATCAACTTTCTAGTTGAAAATATTACTCTATCTCTTACCTTTTAGGATTTAACTTGGCTATTAAAGCAACCCAGGGAACTATTTTTTGATTAGTTAATTCTAAACGAACTATTAGCCATAATAGATTGAAATGATCCCCCTTGTATTCTTGAAAACTGTATGCTGATGACACACCTAACTCTATTCAGCTTGATGATTTCTTGTGGCTAATATGCAGAAAAATTAGATTTATATTTGTCAAAATAACCAATTTTAAGAAAACATAATAAAAAGTGGAGTAAAAAGTACACAGTTAGTTTAAACGTACTGCAATATTCAACTTCAATTATAAATTTGGAAAAAGAGCATCTCATTTTTTTAATATTGTATTTTACATTCCAACTAAAATTAAAATATATAAATAGTAGTAATACAAATATTAAAATAGAAAACAGAAATATAACTTATTATCTGGTATCTAGATGTCATATGCACGGCTTTTCTGGCTTCCCTTTAAGTTTTTTCCCACATGTATTGGAGATACTCTAATGTTTAGTTTGAATTAAAAAATAAATTAACTTTTTTTTTATATTCAATTTACATAAAATTTTTATGTAAATTATATATCAAACATGAAAAAAAATTGACTTACTTTTGGAATATAACATAATTTATTAATTTAGTTTTAATTTTTTTTTAACGATTCTGGAAAGGACTTTAAACTTAATTTCATCTTTTTATATATATACCTGTTCGTTGCAATGCTGTTTTATGTTTTGAAATTTTTGAATTTTTTAGAATACAGCATATGGGTCTGTTTAGTTCTACATTCGATAAGACATCTTCACACTATATGGGTTCTAAAGAAAGCTATCAACCGTTAGAGATCAAAATAATCAAAATCACTTAAAAAAAGGCTAGGACACGCTCCTTTTCCATGGAAAATAGTAAATTTTTCACTAAATATTTAAATAAAAGGTCTTCATATAAGTACATATAGTACAAATTTGTTATTGTATACATACTAGAATTATATCATTTAGATTTTTCTGATTTTGTATTTGAATATGCATCGATAACGTAATATCCAATTTATAACGAGTTGGTTTGTAGCTTTTTTTAATGCATTTAAATGAATCAACATACTGGATCATTACGAAAGATATATTTTTACATAATCAATTAAATTTTTTCTATGTATAGGGGACAGAGGTCCAAGATAAATCGCCTAGGGTCCAAGATAATACGCCTAATTTTACTGGTAGCTTAGTCTGTTAGTATATAATTGGTATGCACAAAACTAAATAACGTATTAAGAGCTTTTTCTCAATCCAGCTTTTGTCAAAGTATCGAAAAGGATTAATTAATATGCTTGGATGATACTCATGTTTGTATGAGGAGAAATTAAAAAAGAAATAGTCTATATTTTTAATCTTTGATTATTTATTTTATTCAATGATAATATCAATAATGAAACTACTAGTTTAAAATCAAAAATAATTTCATGTACTCTTCAAATTGTAAAATCGGAATTCATTTATCTGAATTCCTTTATCTAAAATCATTATGAGTCTTTCCCAGCTCTGCTAGCATTCGCAGAAAAATTGATGATTTAGATTATTACGTTCGACTAATCGATATGAAGGCGTCCTTTCCAGCTTGTAATGCATCATTCATTGAGAATTTACTCCATTTTTGGCGAGTTGTTTTTTTTTACGTCTTAAAAAATCCATTTTCGCAATAAACACACAATTTTAAGATTATAACATTAACGATTTCAGCAGCTTTATCTCATAACGAAACGAATTTAAAAAATAATAATAAATCATAATAAACATCATTAAATACAAAAATAAACACAAGCAGAATGCTAAAATAAGCCCGGGGATCATTTGATCGTCTAAAGAGAGGGTCATTTTATGCATAGTGCTTCACTTTAAAAAAAATCAACCTGATAATACTTATGATTAAATAGTTAAATCATATTGGAAACTACTACAAACACTATTACCTTAAAAAAATCCAGAAAAAATTACAAAGATTCCTATATTTCTCAAATTACTAGATTCCGCTGTTTAACTTTCAGGAATTATTTTGCACCACTTTCCCCTATATGAATGTAAAATTTAATACATTTACAGTAGGCATTATTGAATATTAGAACAGTTGAATTTGTTTTGTAAATCCTTTTCTAAAAATATATTTTTTCAGTTTAAATTATTATTACATAAAATAAACTAATTCACAATAACTCGGTTCACGTATACCTATACCTTACAAATAAGCGATACAGCACTTTCATATCCATTTTAAAAGTATTTTTGGCATTGAATTTTAGTTCTTGGAGTTGTACGTGGGACAAAATTCTGAGAAAATTTATTTATTATATTCGTCGATTCTATTTAATCGATTTGAGTATACTAAATATTCCAAAAACTGCACCTAAATGAATTCCAACAATTCTACAGCCAATTTTTATATCAAAAGAAAGGTTTTTTCAGTTTTTGAACCCAATGTACAAGTCACGATACTCACCATTATTTTGATTAATGTTATTCTAATTAAAATTTTGGTATATGCAAGTTATGGAAAATCATATTTACTGTTTTCATCTAACGTAATATTTTCGTAAATTTTAAAAAATTATCATATTACAACGGGTGGGTTTGAAAAGTATTGTTATAGATCTATAAACCAAGGCTATTCCTGTTATCGTTGTTCTATTTTATACCACTAGCTTCATTATAGAAAATTCCCTAAAATTCTGCGTCTCCTGCGTGGCGCTTTTTTTATTTTAACGAAAATAAATCAATTACTATATATCTTTAAAATATCGAAACAATAAAATATTTTTTAGAGATATTTTTGAATATTCGAGTATGGATAGACACACGTACGTATGTTTTCAAATTACTATATAGAATTTCTACAGCAAATATGAGTAACGTATACGGTAAATATGAGTAACGTATACGGTATTTCATTAATTAAAGGATTTTCTGAAATAAAATTTTTCATTAGTTGAGTATTCGTATTCCGAGCAAAAACTTTACGTAATAGAATATGCACTATAATGAACTCTGATTTTAAAGAGAATTTGTAGTTCATTGAAATGGTCAATTCAAGTCATGCTCAACTCCAACTTAAATTTGCATACTGCGAAGTAGCTAGTTGATGAAATTTATAGACTGGATTATGACGTTAAATTTAAGAATAAACGACAAACATACATCAAACTAAATAACGCTTTCATCCTAGACTTGCATAACCTATGGTTAACGGTATATAAAGCACAGCAGTAGTAATGTCTGAAAATTTTGATCGAATTTCGAATAAAAAGGGGTGGACAAATTTGTGCATGATTGAGTCTGACGGGAAAGGACTATTTCATTGAACCATGAATCATTTAACGAATCAAATGCTGGCTGAACGAATCAAGCAAGTGCATAGCATCTAATGATTTAAGCCCTAATAGTCGCACGGTCAAGAAACATTTCACGACGCATCAGTCAGTAAATTCTGCTGTAGAAATTTCCCTTTCTGCTTACGCAATAAGAAATTAAAGATGAATAGACCAAAAAATAGGTTCAGTGTTGTGGAATGCGAATCAAAGCATTGACATACGAACGTTGTCAAAGCAAATGACAATACCAAATATATGTTAGATAACATAATTTTCAATACAATCATAGTTCTCGTTTGATATCGACAACAGACAACCGAAGCATATAGGCATAAAAATATTACCAGTACCTAGTGGTGGTATTATTGAGAAGAAGTAGGCACACAGTATTGTGCTATACTGATAATTTTCCACTTATGGTAACAATTTAAAACGGTATGATTGTTTATCTATATGACATGTTAAAGCCTTCGTACTACACACGTAAGTATATAATATATTATGTGTAATATTACTATGATGTCCTTTGTCCAACGCCCTCTGTTCAAAACTATGTACAGAGTGGGGCAGAATAGTGCGCGAATTTGAAAACGCTATAAAAAAAAGATTCTTCAATCTTACCATCACCAATTCGATTCTCGCCGTCACAACAAAAATTTATTAATGATTGTTATGGGCTGGTGTAGTGCATAGTACATGCATCAAGGAGGAGCACTCAGCCTCTGAAAATAATTGAGGAGCTTATAATGAAATCATCAGCAGAAAAGGTGGTAAAACACATACATGGTATCACAATGGGCTCTATATCACATTGTAAATCTTACCGAATGTGAAGAATAATTTGATCGTGTCTGGAAGAATGTGAATACTTGAGTGAATATCATATATCTAGAGGTATTTTTAAAACTTAGATACATTTAGTTAATTTTCATGGATGCCTTTTCAATGTAATATAACAAATGAAGTTACCGAAAGTACAACTAGGCTAATTAAGTTAAAAATACATATGATAATTTTCCCGAAAATATTACTTATGTCATTTTCTTTAAAATGTTTTTTTTCTTTTTGTATTTTCAACAAAAATTTTAAAAGTTTAGAAGAATTTTATCTTACTGTGTGTTTCAAAATCTCACAGTTCTCGTTCCCACTCTGTATTTTTCTCGACATTGAAAGAAGTCATCCTGGTGTTTTTATGTATCTTTCATAATGTTTGCATTGTTCATTAAAGCTTAACATAACAGTATTGATTTTTCTATGGGTTTCATTACTTTTTGTACATAATATAATGTTTTCCTCTTTTTGTATTTGCGATATTTATTTATTTCATTCTTATAACATTCAAGTAGCATTGTATCTATGTCGTTGTTATCATTGGAAAAAGCTTTATAATAAATATTTATAATGTACAAATATATGTATTATATTGTGGAGACCATTTATAACTGTTCATACATTGTACTGTAAATCTGGAGTAATAAACTTTAATTTAGAAATATGTACCCTGCTGAGTAGAAATTCTATACCGATTTTAAGGTAAATTTCTAGGTCAGCGTTAATGGGACTAGTTCACACAAGTTATATATTTGACAATAAATTAAGAATAAACCTTTTCATTTTAAAAAGTGAATTTTATTTCGGACAGTATGTCAAAAAATGTGATAAAACTAATAACAAATATCTTGCATCTTGGTCCAACTTATTACTGTCTATCCGAAACAATCATGAATCGCATTGAAATAAAAAGTTCTATACGGATGTTGTTTTCATACCAACGAAGTAAATGCATTAATTTTACTGATACCTAGCAGAAATTGAACAATACGGAAAAACACTGCCACAACTTACCATCTACCCATGCTAATATCAAAATATAATTTAACTCCTATGTGAATGAATACCTATGTGAATGAATACATTAATTATCAAAATCGATAGGGATACAATACATGTTCGCTTATGGATAAAATTTGTAGTTTTATATCAGCAGAACGGAGGAAAAGATATAAGAGCGTCACGAAGAAGTGGTGTCAAAACGCCTAGTTCGATAAAGAAATAGAAATATCCGAAATTCAATCATATTAAACTCTCGAAAATATGGTCAGCAATCTTACCAGAATAATAATTGTTAGAAATAATTTTGGATAATATTAAAAATGCAAATAATGTTATCCCACTTTTATCGTTAACAATTTTTAAATTTGGCACTTTATTTAACTAATATTATTTTGTATTAAGAGGATAGTTTGATCTAGAACAAGGTTGGAAATACATAAATAATTTTAACAAAATTCAAACAATATTTCCAAGTGCAAATATCTGTAAATATTACCAAGAAAATTGACAAGATTGTGAATTTCGTAAGAAAAATTTTTTTATATAAGTTAGCATAGTTTCCTTATGCTAATATTTACGAACATATGCCAAATTATGATGCCAGTTACTGATCGAAGTTAAATATTAAACGACCACAATATTTTTTTTCGTACCACGAAAATATCTAACCCATGTACCCATCTATATTTTATAAAAACTCGTAAACAGTAGAGCTCCATTGCTTATGTCATATTTCCCCCTAATATATTGTTTTCTACTGTAAGATACTTTTTGTTAAATGGGATTTTGGTTATATTCCAAAACATGACTTCAATTAAATCAAATGTCTTCAATTAAAACTGCAATTAATATGTTGTAAAAAAGAGCTGATAAGAGAACTGTGAAATTACCTTCCCTAAAAGACACGTTCTTAGCAATAACTCAATTTATGCACCAAATTTCAATTTTTTAGCTAAGTTTTGAGGGGCTACAGACTTGTACAAATACTTAAAAATCGCATCGAAACATGATTATTTTGTAGTATAAAAAGGAGGAAGGAGAGAATTGAAAAGAACACCGGTGATACTAACTTAACTCACACACCAGTTTTAATCTTATATCTCAGTTAAGAGGAAAAGGTGATCATGAGCGTAAAAATATCAAAATTAGGTTTTTTTCTCTAAAAATAGGGCGAACTTTGTTTGAAATAAACTGAAACCATTCCGTTGAATTTTGATACAGTACATTAGTCTATATTTTCGGTGTAAATTTGACTAAAAATGTATTCAATTTTGTTTCAATTGCTTTCTTTATCCATTGAAATATCAACCTGAACAATATTTACAGATATATATTCCAGGAATATTATTACCATAAAAAGCCAATATTTTGCGTTCGTATGCATTATAGATATTTAATTTTATTACCAATCTAATATATGTTTACCATACAACAATACATATACAAACATGTATATAGACCGAAAGCCCATAAAAATGCGAAATTTTCATTACCTTTTTGTCTTCCTTTTGAGAATTGTAAAGTAAGTTTTAGTCTAAGATCCCAATTAGGATCGGCCTTCACCCATCTGTTTACCGAATGAAAGTTATTTTTAATGAAATATAAAATATTAACTAGTATCCCTGCAATGGGTTGCCTAGAAAAATGTGGTCAAGATGATCTACTTGAAAGTAAAAGTCATAAAGAATATGCAGCAGCTATGTTGTCTGCCACTTTTCGTTCACTATCATCGCATTTATACATGTTATGAATAGTAATTATTCATCTGTTAATTCATTGACTCGCATATCTTAATAAAGATAATTTTATTGTAAATACGGTGCTGTATAATTGTCCACAAAATATCAGTCAAAAAATAAAGTTTTCAAGCTTTCCAAGTTTTTATTAAAACTTGTCTTGACCTTATTTTTTAGGCAACCCACTACAGGGATATTTGTAAATATTTTACATTTCATAAAAAATAACTTTCATTCGTTAAACAGATGGGTGAAGGTCGGCCTTAATTTGGATCTTGTACTATTTTCTCATAAGGAAATTATTAAGTTTAAATTGTATTACGAGTGTTGAACTTATGGAAATCGAGTTTTGCAACAACTGCTGTATACGTTAAATGAAAATTATTGACTGTTTTGAAATTCTTTTCGGATCATATTGCCGTCCATACGCTTCGATCTACACCTCAACGTGACAAAAATTTTGCAAATGTCTAAAAGATGTAAAAATAGAATTAAACCTTAAAACAGAAACAGTTGTTTTTCACGTATCGTATTGTCAATAACTTTTTTTTGAGGTATACGGCAGAAAACTGTCTTAGTTCTCTAAATGGCAGACAAAAAGAAATGATATCGCTTAAATATAAGCACACGGTTTTGTACTTTTATAAAAATATGTAATATGTACTTTTAACTAATTGGAGTGGAATGCTTAAAACAATCCGATTTTTTCATTCCCCAATTTGTGTCTCATTATTTACAATTTATTGATGTACAGATAAAATATATGGAAAGTTGATATTTTTTATTCGTAAATCCATAGTACTTAATATAAGCTAAAAAAAATGATATATTACAAGCGGAGCTATCTTATCAGTACTGATACGTTCAGTTCTTCCCTCATAAAAACTATGTTTACGTATTCACGCGCAAAAATTCCCCACTTTGTTTTTTTGTTTGAATATTTTTTATAAAACAGAAAATGGAGCTATCGTATGTTTGAACGGGTGACTTCAAAAGTTTTTGAATTTGTTATTTTCAACAAGCCAAGAGAAGCGACTAGTACGGCACTTGAGGGCCTGTTGAATAACGTCTCAGCATCATAATTAATTGTAAATATTAAAAAATAAAAACTCGACCAACCTGTAACGACTCAACCGAATATTATGAAATTGTTTTCGGATCACATTCAAATTATATCCCATTTTAATAAATCAAGTACGGAATTATATTAATTATGGCTTTTCTAATTTGTCGTTAAATATCAGAAATGAAAAGTTTGACCAAAAATAAGTGGGGTTCAAAAAAAGTTTCATTGAGATCGGATTATTTTTGGGTGTATTATGAACAAAATTGCTTTTTTTGAACTTTATGACATCATCAAAATTAAAAAAATTGATTTTTGCTCTATCACATTTAAATTATATCCAATTTTAATAAACCAAGTATGGAATTATACTAATCTTGGGTCATACTTTGCAAATTTAACCTATGGCTCAAAGTTTTGAAGATAGTAGGGCTTGGTACCGGTATTTCACACAAGGTGATTATTAGCTAAACAAGTCGTGAGTAGGGTCTGGTGCGACTAAAAACTCGACCGAATCAGATAATATGATGTTGATCATACACACGGAGTAAATGAATTGAATATTTTTAACTTCGATGTCACCATTGAGCATAAACAAATCCTTGCTGTTGATTTAATATTATTCAAATTTTTTGTATGTAAACAAGACCCCTAACGGAGTCCAAAAATTTTTAAGTGTACAATGAAGCACAAAACAATGTAGGTAAAGAGGAGAAGAATGAAAGCCTTTTTATTAACAAAATATTAACAAAAAATATTATTTTATCATCTTTTTCAATTACAAAAACAATTCACCGATTTTCACACAAATACAAACACTATTGAAAGTATATTATAAAGGTATAAGGTAGAACAAGGAGATATTTATTTTTTGTAACGCTATTTATTTTGAACCTTGAAGTATTTGTTAATATAAATTATTAATTACCAAAATTGTTAACAAATTTGTTTTTGTTGGAACAATAGTAGAACGTTTTAGTATATATTTCAAAAATTTAGGGTAATTAATAAACATTGGCGTTTAATTTTTTATTATATTATACAGAGTGTTTCAAATATTCACGGTAGGTTTATTTCCTACTAATTTTGGTGAATGATATCTAACTCAAAATAATTAATTTATGAGCTATGAAAGATAAAACATTTATTTGATTAAAGTAAAATGTCAATAAAGTTCGAAATAAAATAGTCGTGGTTTAAGTTTTATAAACAATTATTGTACATTAATACTAGTTTGGTTGGTACAGCTCCCCTCAATTTGAAATTAACACAGCTTGAATGAGTTATCAATTTTACTAGTAAATCGTGTTAGTGAATACTGTGACTGTTGAATATTTTATTAGCATAAGAGATACCACAAATTTCACACAACGTACATAAATGTTTGTGGAAATGATGCGGCTCTTCGACGATACTGTGATCAATTTTAAAAATCGAAGCCGCCCTGATGCTGCAAAGGACTCAAAGAGCATGCAAAGAGCATTCGTAGTGCTGAATGTTACATTCAACAAAACAGCGACTACCTTTAACAATTATGTTGATATTAACTGTTTCGCTAATTTTGTACTAGAAAACACATATATAGTTCTGTATAATTTTTAAACACCCTATATATGCTTTACACATGGTGTATCTATATAACATAAAAGCAAATGTATAATCAATAATATTATTTTAAGTTTTAGAAAGTAAAATTTTATTGAAATACTAATATGAGCTTGTTAAAATATTAATTTTTTGTGAATCTAGGTAAATGTGGTGTTTATTGTTTTTAAATGTTTATACAGAATGATTTTAAATAATCTTTTAAATAGAGAAATGGTACCATAAATCAGATATTAAGCAGGCAGAATCAGAAATTAAGTAACTTTTAGCGAAATTTTTTTTTAAATTAAAAATTAATGGCAATTGTAGTACGATATGAACTAGAGCATCCTGTGCTCAAACTCAGGTTCGCTATCAACTTTCATTTATTCTGAAACAATTATTTTTCATTTGATTACTCTCAAACCTTGATAATCTATTTCATTGTCTCTTAATTCTGTGTCTTATTTCATTGTGTAATCTACTTATTTCATAGTAAGTAAATTTTGATAGGTATTTCTTTCCAACTGAGTGTTCTACGAACCTGAGATATTTTTTTTACATCAGGTAATAGCTCGACCGTAGTAACAGTAAAAGTCATCTCTTTGTGTTTACTAAATAAAAAATTCAGTGATTCTGAATTCCAAATTATATGTATTACTTACGCATTTGTTTTGGCTCAAAAAATATTCGTATATTTTTAACATTAGCATTCGATAAAAAACGAAGGGAATGTTTTGCGAATGTTTTTGACAAAAAATCATCCTCATTTTGTATCATGAATCGCTAAGTACCTCAAACTTCACTAGTATTGGATTGACTGTTGGACAAATGCAATTTTGCTTTTAATCGATTTAAACGATTTGTTTTTAATGGACTTATAGGATGGATTTTTAAACGCATTATAGTGCTGTTAATAAGCCGGGAGCATGCAAAAGTTGGGAAACAGCACTCCTCCAAGTTAGCTGAATATTCCACGGGATATTATAAACACGTAAAAAGTTTCATTAAAATCAGTGCTGTTTCCCAACTTTTCCATTATACTAAGTTTATACATAAAAATTTGCGAGCGCTTCATTTGAAAGTTAACATTCGCATTCGCGAATATCGGAAATAAACATTCGCATTTTCATTCGCGAATGTACAAAATACAACATTCGTCCACACTAATACTTATAAATATCGTAAAGACACAAGTACATTATATCAACGAACTTATCTGTACAATTTAAGTATCTACCTATTCTAAAATTAATTACCATAACTTTATTTATAAAACTACATTTTCACATTAAAACTTTTTAAGAAAAGTTTCATTCATAAATACATTTATGAACATTTTATCAAATTCTATACTCTATTAATACCATTATACTGTTTTGTAATATGTTGAATATAATCCCTATACATTATAAATGTGAAAGTAAGCATGTTTGTTTATTTGTTACGCTTTCACGCTAAAACTAGCGAATGGTTTTCAATGAATGTACAATATAGCTGATATAACAGAATAACACATGAATTATAATTTATTAAGATATATTTAAAAAAAATTCAAAAACTTAATTTAATTTAACATTTACCATTGTTAAATTTTTACATAAATCTTTAATTTATGGTTCAAAATGATGATTATAGATGGAGGAGATCTATGGTCATCATTTTGAATCATAAATTAAAGAATTCTGAAAAAATTTTAAATAGTAAATGTCAAACAAATCATGGCCAACTATTTTCATATACTCAATGAATTATGACTATTTTACATTTAACAAAATTGAAAACGGTATATATAAAGAGAGAGTGGAGGCTGTAAAGCGGTGGTTTTTTACTTTTAAGTCCAATGAAGTGGGCGGGTATCATTCTAGTATGGTTATATTTGAAAATATATATTGAAAGGTTTATTGTCAAGTCCGTCTGACTATTATTGACCTGCATTCAAACACCTTGTCCTTACTCAATTCAATTGGTGAGGAGATTGTTTAAAAAAACATTCGTACTTCTGATTCACGTTTATTTCTAAAGATAATGATAAAAACATTTATTTTTTTTTCGAACTAGGTAAAAATACAAAAGTACACGGTTGAAGACGTGTGAAGTAGCCACTTTACTTTGTTTCTGATCAGGTTTAAAAGAGGTTCGGGAATCTGATCTATACATAGTGTACCGTTTTCTTCTATAATGGTTAATAGCTCGTTTTGTAGTAAAGCAATAAAAAAAAAACTTTAGAGTTTGAGGGGGTACATCATGTTTTGTCATCAGGTTAGAACTAGTTCTTCGGGTTGCTTTAATACCCAATTTATATTCTAAAAGGTAAGAGATAGAATAATACTTTAAATTGGAAAGTTGATTCTCATTAAAAAAACTAACAATTTCTGTTTAAATGCGCCTGAATGCACAGGAACGGAGCTAGAGAAGGTTACTGTTAATCCTCCTAACGACGGTTACGGTTAAAATGACCCTATATCTAGAAATCGCGCATAGAGTGTTTTGATATAGCAATAAAAAAGAATTGTGCACAAATTTACATGGTCTTCCAAATTTTTTTCTTTAAATGATTAACAAGACTCTCATCCTAATGTTTTTTATTTTCGAAATACATTCCCACAAAAATAAGCATGTATCCTAAAAAGGTCTAAGAAATTTTAAAAATATTGCCATACTCTCTCTTAGAAGGTATATATTCCTTATCCATGAATAGAAATTATAAAATAAATAACTTCATGTTTGTTGGAACTATGTCTTCTCCAACAAATTGTGTCTCAGTGCTGGATCCTTATTTGGAAAATTCTCCCAAGGTCGATGCTCATCCACATTAATGGTTTTTTATTTTTAATATAAAAGAGAGTTAAAACTTTTTTTTTTCAAAATTACCTGATTTTTTTTCTTACACCTCTCATTTTTTTATTTTAAATTTTCGCTGTGGTGATTGTAATAATGACGCTTTGAACATTCGGTTGTAGTCTGTAAATATTTTAATATATTTCCAGTTTTAATCATATTATTTGTAATTTATTTAGAATATAAAAGCAAAATAATAATTTATTTATTAAGTACATTAAATTAATAAATTGAAATGAAATTAACATTATAAATTAAATTTTCATGCTGTGGCTTTAAGAAATTTTCATTTTTTTCAATTTAAAAACTAATGATAATGATATCATCCTAACTCTTTTAATATATCTTCCTAACTCTTTTAATAAAATAATCACTTTCTAATTGTTAATTACAAAACTTTTCATTTAATTCAAATGAAATTATGTTTTTCAATTCCTGTCATTACCTGATATAATGGAAGAGCCAAGCCAAAAAAAATTCGTCTAAAGCTGGTCATTTGAGGATTGGTTATAGCAGTTGTGTACACACACATACTGCGGTCAGTTAAGCAATGGATAAAACAGGGGTCATGCATATGCTATCGAAATTTATACATCTAAATAACAGTTATGATAGTCAGTCAGTGAGGTGTTAAAACAGGGCTGGTCAATCACCCCTTTTTTATGAACAATAAATACATCAGATTCATTTATGATTTGCGAATTTTTTTTGGTCTGACTCTTATTCCAATAGCTGTATAAGATGAAAAAAAATCACGTTTCTTTTTAAAAATATTTTTTATTATTAGTTCATTTCATTGAATTTTATGCACAATTACGTTTTTATATGAATATTTTTATTTTATTTTTTAATTCTATAAAAATATAAATATTCATTTTTTTGTTTGTTTTTATGGATATAAATTTTTATACAGAAATGTTAATTATTTTGACCTAATAATAAGATGGGTACATACAATGTGAAAATATATGTATATTCATATAACAATGTGATAGACTGTCAAACATGTTAAAAGTTAAAAAAAAAACGATGTTGGTGTCTTTTTTATTTTATCTTGCTGTCACAGGTTTAGACCAAGGCGTGGTATACGACGGCCCATTCAGAGCGACTTTTTGTGTTTCAAAAACAAAATTTACATCCAAACATAACTTTACCAAACATAAATATTTACACAAGAACAAAATATCTGTATCAAGAGCAGTGGTAAATATATAATACTAGATTGATACCCACCCGCTTCACTGGGCTTAAAAGTAAAAACCACCGCTTTATAGCCTCCACCCTCTCTTGATATACACAGTTATCAATTTTGTTAAATGTAAAATATGTTAGTCATAATTCATTGAGAATATCAGAATAGTTGGCCATGATTTGTTTGACATTTTCTATTTTAAATTGTACAGAATTATTTAATTTATGGTTCAAAATAACGATCATAGATCTGCTCCATCTGTAATCATCATTTTGAACCATAAATTAAAGATTTTTTAAATTTTTATGAAATGGTAAATGTCAAATTAAAAAAATATATTTATTTAAAAAAATATATTTTTATAAATTATAGTTCATGTATTATTCGGATATATCAGCTATATTGCTGTACAGTTTCATTAAAAATTCGCTAGTTTTAGCGTGAAAGCGTGGCAAACAAACAAACAAACAAACATGCTTACTTCACATTTATAATATCATATCAAAAATCATCTATGTAATTAGAGCTACCAAAGATCAGAATCAGAAGTTATTAATGAATTATAATTTATAAAAAAGTTTTTAATTTGGATTGGTTCAATCTTATGAACTTCCACGTGAGAAGCAAGCACTATAATCAGAAGACCACGACCTCATAAAAGTACCATCAGATAATAAACCATCCTGAATATTGATAGCCTAACTTCCATTGTTTACCCCCTCCCCTTCGCCGAACGTACGATAAGGAACATGGTTTCCAATAATTTTCCGACAGTAAACAAAGCATGGTATCCGTCGTCTCAAACCTTAAAAATTACAATTATCTGGCAACGGACATCTTGTCTCTTAATCTTTAGATGATGGCAATATGATATGTTTTCGTTTTTTTTATTAAAAAAAATTAAATACCCACTTTTCGTTTCGAACCTTTTTTTCACATTCACGTACATTAAAAAAGACAAATCTATTTTGCTTATATTTTTAATATGTTAAACAGACTATGAGTGACTTCCACACATATACACGTCATATATGAGAAAATAATAATAAAAAGAAAGTTTTCCAAAAAATACAACTCCTGTAGGATTAATTTACTGTAATAAAGAAGATATACGTGGAATATGTATTATTACTGTTTTATTTTTACTCAAATATAGGCTTTTGTAAATATATGTCGTTAGTAACTCTTGCTACCCACTATGTTCGTAGCATCTATTTAATATTATACTTTAAAAAAAAATATTTGTTTCTCCTAAATACATAAATGTATGTATAGTACCTTTAAAAACATTATTATTCTCAAAAATACTAAACACTTGTTTTACATAGGTCCTACAGTACTCAAAGTGTATTATTATTATAAGTAAGGTAGAATATGCTTGTTAATGAACACATTTTTTCTTTTATCTTTGTGAAAGTTGTATCATATAGAAATGCTTTACGTAACGTGATTTTTTATATACCATATATATGAAATATACCAAAGTATAATAAGTTTAGTTCCAAGTTTGTAACGCTTAAAAATATTGAAAATTTTGGTATTGGTGTTCATAAAATCATCAAATTAGTCTATTCCGGGTTGTCTGTCTGTCTGTCTGTCCATCTGTCATCACGATTACTCAAAATCGAAAAATGATATCAAGCTGAAATTTTATAGCGTGCTAAGGACGTAAAAAGTGAGGTCGAGTTCGTAAATGGGCAACATAGGTCAATTGGGTCTTGGGTACACAGAGCCGATTTTGTAAGCCGTGAGAGATAGAACAAAAGTTTAAATGTAAAAAAGGTCTACCCGTGAGAGCGCAAATTATGCGCAAATTTAATAGTATATGTGTGTGACATGTATGTATTTGTAATGTGACAGAGTAATCAACACTGTCTATACATGGTATTTCAAGAATTAACTCAGTCAATTCTTTGTTTTCACTTGTTTAATTTTAAAATATTAACAATATTAGCCGATTTAAATGGTCTCTAGGATAATTCGAGAATGTCAAAGGAGACTCGCAAATTTTCGATTTCTTGTCCTCTCGACAGCCTACAATCACCCAAAAAAATTTATTACATTGTAAAAAATTCTGAAACTAAAAGTCTATTCGAACTGAATATTTTCGAACTTTATATTTCGAACTTCCAATTCCCGCCTGCTTCATGATTTCTTACACCCAGAGGCCATCCACATCATCATCTTCAATCTTTATTTAATTTTTTTAAACTACATCCGAATATAAAATTAAATTTATGATGTGGGTGGAGTCGCTTACTTCGCCCTTCTCCAAGCGACGACAGTGTGATCCATTTACCGCCCCAATAAATATAATTGTCTAGACTGCCGTTGCCTGGATTGGAACTAGCAACATCCCAGTCTCGGTAATCAAACGGTTAAAGGTGATTGCGCTTTTATCAACAGTTTGAATATCATCAGTTCTTTTATTATTTAAAACGATTATGAAAGCATGGTAAAGATATTACGAGTAAAATATTTGAAACTTTATGCTGGTGGTTTTAAAAATGGTTACTTTCCCTCCAATTCTATTAATGATAAAAACATCATCATAAAAAAAATTTTCTCTTTTATGTCGGTTTTTGAAGGTTTATAAATTAAACTTGTAACTTTGTTATGTAATATTGTTATAACTAGTCAATTTAGTACGTACGTAAGCAAACTTTAGGAAGTAAAAACACTTTCCTATATATAGATATATATTAAGTAAATCTATTATCGTTAAGTTGTGAACATTTCAAGCTATGTTTTCATTTGTGTTATAATAGTGAAATCAAGTTTATGAGTTTTCTAAAGAGAAGTTACGCTTTAATAACCACTGTTTGTTTCTACCACTACGATATTTGTGTAATTATTGTTGTACTGTATATGGTCTTCACATGAGAATTTTGATTCTACTACAATACGATAACTTTTCGAAATATGATAATTTTCTTTTCTGTGGATAATTTTTCTTCATTGTCGTTTTGTTCCACTATATTAATGCTTGAAGTTCAGGAAATAGTTCAAACAGGAAAATGAAAAATTTGGCTTAAGTTTTGTAAACACCAACTTTATTTGCAAAACATTGGCAATGGCTTATGATTTTAATGCGTATTTTCAATTCGTTTTTTATTGAATGTCTTAAATGAGAAAATCTTAGCGAATTTCGAAGAAAATGGAGCTATTGTTTTTGCACTAATGATGGAATTTTGAAAAAATTTCATGGTCTGTCCCTTTTGAATATTCTCATAAAGATTTTTTAAATGTAGAATGCGTAATTTTAGGTGTTAGGTACATAATGCAGAAAACTAAAATATGATGTATAATGATCGCTCTTGGTAAGAGACAGAGGAAAATTTATATTACAACATTATCTTTTATTTAGTAAAACTTTTCTTTCGAAATTTTTCACCGTAAACTTAGTAAATTCGCTCTTGAAATCTTGTTTTTCCTAGACTCTATGCTTATTATTCCATTATGTTTGTAAAAATAGCGCGGTCAATAAATAGACTGAGACCAACATCTTTAGAATAACATTATTAGAACTTCTATTTGTTTAATCTATATAATGACTAGCAGTAGCCCAGCCCCTTGACTGAAAAATTTAAAGCTGGGCAAAAACAAGTTTTATTATTTTCCTACCTGGATCTCACTCATCCTCCCACTATAACACTCACAATATAGACAATACCAACTTTAGATCCAATGGCTTTCTTTTTTTTCAACCCACTTCCACCCACGCTTCCTAAACATCAACTTTAATTCAATCTCTTGGACAGAAAAGCGGTCTTTGGGCACGGATCTGGATGCGCTCTAAGTATAAATATTTAATAATATCTACATATTGTTAGAAAATTTTCATCGTGACAAGATAATTATAAGCTTATAATACTACTTACTTTCATCAAAATCCATCCAGCAGTTTTTGCGTGAAAACAAATAAACAAAATTACATTCGCATTCTTATACATTAGTATAATAAAAATTGGTTGTGTTAAAGGGTTCTCGGCTTTTGTAATGTAAAAACTAGTTCAATTTTTCATTTGGAAGCACAGGAAAATACATTATAAAATTACCCTAAAACAATTCAAATCTAAAAAATAATTTTTTTATTTTCACAAAGGAAAAGCTTAAAATGTGACACTGAATTACACTTCAGCATATTAATGAATATTTTTTATATTCTTCGCCAAAATATTTTATTACAAAACAATTAACAATTATTCATGTAAAAATTTAATAAATTCTGCGAAAATACACCTTTCTGTACATTTTTTTCGTGTGCTCGTACTGTTACAAAAAACTTAAATTAGAATGTTTTCTTTTACATATTTGCATGACATTTATTTCTCTTCAGGCAAATTTATGGTAGGTAATATATGGTAGAGAAGAACTTAATAAAGCAAGTTAAACACAAATCTTCTAACAGTTAGTTGATTATGTACCTACCATACATTGTAAGATGAACACAATTTTTTCTACAAAAATAATACTAACGACTTTGTTATTGTTGTTACAAACTAAGTATTTTATCACATTTGTTCTTTATACCATTCTACTAAAGGTTCGTAAAGTTTTTATGGAAAAAATCCAAGAAGCTCAGCAAAATGAAGCGTATAGTTAGTTAAGATATTCATTTCTAAATACAGTAGGGTGCCACACATTTTATACTTGATGTTTTATAGAAACAAAATTCTTTATGACCGGACCGGGTGTCGACGAACCATATCGTTCCTTTTTAACATGTTTTTATGAAGGAATTTTGTAATTGACTTTAAACTAACTTCCTGATAAGCTAACTAACTTCCCGATGAGATAGATTTGAAATTTGGACCATATAGCTCTAAAGTAGATGAACATTATTTTTTTTTAATTTAAGACTTTATTTTTCCAGAATGGCTTAAGCGCTGGGTATTTTATTAAAAAATTTCGAAAATATAGTCTTCTCTCTTTTTACCAAAATATAATTAAATTATATTCATTTAAACCTCTGCACTGGTATCGTCATCCGAATGAACTATATCTGTTATTCGTTCTTAATTTTAAATTTTAAGCTAATAATAATTTTATATTCCATTAAAATTAAATATACAACTTTCTTTTTATTTTACACGTTTTCATTGTCTATTGAAATGTTAAAAAAAATTGGTGTTGTTTTTGTGTTATAAATAAAATAAAAATAATAAAAATTTCTTTTGTTGTTAAAAGAAAAATACAAATTTAAAGAAAAACCATTTTGTATGATAATTTTTATAATAAGATGTTATGAATTTAAAATTTTACACTTTGTTTTGGTATTGTTGTTGTTATCAAACGCGTATCCAGAAAATTTGATAGAAGTGAAAATATGAATATTGATATTAAACTTTTCACTTTATTCTGCTTGGACTAAAAATTTTGAATCAAAATATAATCCTTCGCTCATGATTTTTGTATAATTCGTTCAAAAAATGATTTTATACTTGACTTTCTCCTGATGCTTTTCAATTTGCTTTAGGGGTTGCCTATTTTTACATCGAAAAAACCACCCAAAATGGAAAGAGAAAATATTTTGGAACTTAATAAAACTTGGTAAATATGGTAATTTTGATCAAAACAAATCAAAACAAAAAGTATTGCTTGAAATATATTTCAAACAATACTCATCTAAATGTAAATTAGCAAGATTTTCCATTTTTTATGCCCTAACTTCCTTAATAATACAGGAATAAAATTTAATTGATTTTAATTTAATAATAAGGTGAATAGTTTTAGAAATATTGCTTAAAGCTGGGTATGGAAATTTATGATTTCAGTGCGATTTTGGAGATAGTTCAAAAAATACTCATTTAATCGTCAAAAAAGCTGGATTTTTTGGGCCCTAATAATCTATGGAAACTAAACTTGGTTGATTTTGCAATTGAACGTCAAGTGTCTGAAATCGAAGAACGTGGTGCGGAATAATAAAGGGGTCCAGTCCCTTTTTAGGCGAACAAAAATCATGGAACTCGCGTTTTTGCAACGCGAAACGTCATGCTCCACACATACCGGATTTAAAACAACGGATTCCTCGTTCACTGAAGTTTAGCAAAATTGGGCGCACTTAGGTCTAGGATGGGTGACCGCTTGAAAACACTGTGTGTTGTTGCTTTTTTTTTTATTATTTACAATAGTTTTTTTATACACACGTTAATAAATTCAATTTACAAATTATGAAATTTTAACTATTTATACAAAAAATAAAAAAAAATTATTTAAAAAAAACACACAGTTATTTCAAAGTCTCAAGATGTCAACTCCGTCGACAGTGCCCATGATTTTTTTTTATTCTAAATAAGTCTTATTATATAAAATGATTATTTTGCAGATCGACGCAAAAGTAATCTTGCAATTTTGTTCAATTTTCTTGAGTGAAGTATTTTTTAACTAGTATAATCACGACTTTTCTGGCCGTCTGACAAACTAGAAGATTTTATTACTATTATAGCAAGGGAATGCAAATAGAAGAATGTTTAAATTTTTGGGGTGTTTGAATCGCCCTCTCTAGATTCGCGATTGTATTATTGTTACTGTTGTATGTTTTTCGTGTCTCTATTTTACTTATACTTTGTTAATATATATTTTTGTTCTTTTGTTTTTACGTTACACAAAAAAAATATATAAATAAATAAATTTGTTAAAATTATTCAAAGCAACTTTTATGTATCTGTTTTTTTTCGTACATAGAATAATAAGGACGAAGAACAATATGTAATCTATTATTATTTGAATAAAGTTTTCTGTTTTTGGGGTTCTGTTTTTGTACTGAGTTTACATTTTATTTTCATTCAATTAAAGCTCTGTAATTTTTCAGCTTGAAGTGTTAAACATAAGATAAAATAATATTAATTTGAATATATATTTAATTACAAAATGTAACAATTTCGTATATGAAACGCATAAGTAGGGCATACAATTATTTTTACTGTTCTACAAAATTAAGGTAAGATTTATTGATTTTATTCTCAAAATGTCCAAAAACTTAATTGATAACTAAATTATTTTCAAAGAAGAATTTAATTAAATTTTACAAAAACAATATTATTTGTTCAGTAAACAAGGTACAAAACATACGGAAATCCAGTTCGCTTGATGACTAGATAAAAAGTTCTCGAGATACCGCCAACAAAAACTCTCAGATTTCTCGAGATTCATAGAAAAAATGAACCTCATTTTTTTTTTGTTGGTCATAATTACTGAATATACAATGTTTTATAAATAGCAACCACAAAAAATGTTTTGATTTTTCAATTTCAATCAAATGATAAGGTAGCTGTTGACAGTTTTTAAATCATTATTTGAGCATCATTCAAAAAACATTTTATCGATAGTACTAACCCAATACATGAGTGAGCCATAAGTCTTCCAATCCGTATGCATTGCAATGTCCGGCCGAAGACCAAAACCTTCGCAAAAAAAATTTTTTAATGTACAATTTGTCCAAAGGTGAAACTTATTTTTATCGATTAATTAAATTCAAAAAATTAGAAAATGTAAGTCATCCATTCGAAAAATGTTAAATTATTAAATTGAAATGCGTCTTCTCAAGTGTTCACAAGTCAACAAATTCACTAGGGTTGAGCTTTTGTTAGTAGATAGTTGGCGTAATACATAAACGGAAAATCCTATTAAATTACAGGTGCAAACATCGTCGTCCAAGAGCTTCAAATCTTCCCAGATGTTAGATATTTCAAAAATTATTTTCAAATTTACAAATTGACCAAGGTTGATTTTTTATTAGTAGATAGTTGACGTAGTAAGTAAATTTTTTTTTTACTTAAAATATTTTCTACTTTTAAGATCAGCTTTTACATATTTCAACACATGTTTAAAATTTGCTTTAGATACAACCTGTAATCATTAATCTTTAGTTAAAAACGTTTGATTTTATTAAGTTCGTAATTTTTTACTTTCAAAAACGTACGATTTATTGATCTAAATAATTTTACAATAAGAAAAAAAATATCAAAGCTAATATACAATTATGTTGGATTGAAAGCATAAATTTTTTTCTTACAAAATGTTAATAAATAAAATAAATGTTATAAATTTATGAAAACAGATTCAATATAATTTTCTTTGATAATATTTTTATACTTATGTAATTTTTATTTTACTAGACACTACCCGTTTGCTTTGCTGGACAATACCCACTTGAACAAGTGAAATTTACAGAATAAAAAAAAAACCGACAAATTTTTCGGGTACAGAACCCTAAAATGCTTTTTAAACATATCTAAGAACGCTCTGCATTAAATTATCGTTTTCCTTAGAGCATTCTCCAAACGGAGCCGATTTTGAGGACAAAGGCTATTTTTTTTGCGGGTATAACTATCCATTGCGGGTATAAAAAACCAAAAGAGGTTCATGCGATGACACTGACAGGCAAGGCAGACAGACAGATACACACACATAGAGGCCAAACTTATAACACGTAGTTCAAAGCGTCAACCCTACCTTTTAATAAGGTGGCTTTCGATTTATTTTAGAGATTAGACTCAAATCACACCATTCGTTAGTAATATAGCCAATAGCAACTTTAAACACAAACACATTCCTTAATACCCTTTTATTTGCTTGTTCTTACTCAGCCAGCCTACATATAATACGATATCTCTCTCCTGAACTGATAAGGGGGCCTTCCGCCTTGATTTGGCTTCAGAACTTGATTCGTTCAACCATTTATTGTAGATGTGGTTTATTATTATAAATCGTGAGGATTTTTGATTTTATTTATATACCCGACAAACATCGTAGCAAGATAAATTAAATGCCAATTTTTAAATAATCATAAGGTTAGGTTAGATTATATAGGCTGTCCACGAAGGACACACTTAGGCTATTGACCCTACTGTGAAACCATATATGTCTTTGGCCACCTATTCCGCTGATAATTTCATTTATCTGAGTGCAGCTCCTTCATGCATATACCATGCATTACCTCAGCCCATCACAACTTTTAGTTAAATTATTTTTGTTGCAACTTTTAATTAAATTAATTAATATCGGGAATCGAATCCGTTACTCTACTGAGCTTCTAAGATTGACATAATCATAACCATTAAAACAAATTCAATTTCATCAAAATCAGTCGTTACCAGCAGTATTTTCGGATATCATACAAAAATACTGAATTTTCATAATTCCCGAACAAACACGCAAACAGACAGACATACAACACTTTTATAATAATAAAAATAAAATATTTACTTTTTGTATAAAAAAATAATAAGTAGGTAGGTATCTAATTATTTTATTATTGCAATATACCTGCAGCAGTCGACAAAGTCTTGAAAGTCTTTAAGAGAGTCTACTGTTATGTTTATAATGTTTTTGAGGAATTTCTTTGTCGGCTCATGTTCTCTTAATCGATTATTATCTTACAGAACTAGAGGCAAAGAAAACCAACCCATGGGAAGGATTCCGAATTATAATCATTTTTTTATCTTATTTAATTCAATTCCTTAATAATTTATAAACAATATATCACAGATTTCAAACGTTTTTTGACCTCTCTCATTTTTTGTAAAAGATGTAAATTGATCATGTTAACAAGAATGCTTTCCTACTGACTGTGTAACTGCAACCCCATCTATTTCACTATTGCTGGTTTGTATTCAGTTAGATATAATTGTAAAGATTCGTTATCGCCGATTTTCTTTTTATAATTTTGTTATAATAACACATTGAAATAAAATATTCAAAGTTTCTCGATATAAACATTCGCTTTTTATGTCACACAATGTTCTATGAAATTTTTTCTTTGATTTTTTTCGTTAGGCTTTTTAAAATTCTATTTAAAAATTGTACGAAATTTATATCAAATTGACGCTGCATTTATATCAAATTGAACTTGGTTAAAAACATAGATTTGATCAAAGCTGAGCTGTAAATTCATTCCAAGATTCACTGAAGTTGAAAAGAAAAGAAACATTTATACAACCAAAAAATGAAAAAAGAAAATATGATAACTGTTAAGATAATACCCGCGTGACAATCTAACTCCGATTATTTTATAAAACTTACTTTTTTAACTTCTTATTGTGATAAAGAAGAAAATATTCAATATCATGAACTAGCTGCATCGTATCAAATGCAAATAAAATATGCAAATGCAAATATAATCCGGCCTCCACTAATAAGGAAATGAAATTATAAGGTATATAATAAAACTATACTTTTACAAAAGTGTTATAGATAAGAATTGTAATTTGAATATATATTTCTTGTACATTATGTTTAAAGCTATTAAGAAACATTATAGATAACAATGGTGTATGAATGAAAGGAATGGTATGAGTGCATACGAAGATTCTGTTTATTACTTCCGAAAAGACAATACGCTGAAGTAATTTCAAGCATTTCATGCATTTATCATTCATTTATTTACAGGATTATTCATTTACCTCAAGAGATACTATAGATCAATTATCGATTACATCCCTCAGCATATCTGATCTAGAAACTGACGTTTTAAACAAATCAAAGATATGGCAAATTAAAAATCAATTAGGATTTCTAAATAACGAAATTAACTTCTTGTTTTTCAGACATATTGATTTGTTTTAACCAAAACCACAGTTAAGAACACTTGCCCTTACCTACTGTTTGGTTACAATCCGATGACAAAGAAAAGCAGTTTTAATCCCATAATAGAATATTAATTATGGTGGCATATCTATGAAAATGAAAGGGTAAAAATTGAATTATATTGATTATGCCTTCCCTTGAGTAATCCTAGATACGGAGCAGGGCCATCTGAAGTGACCTAAACTGCGCAAAACTCTATTTTTCATTTATCCTTCTATTTTAACAAACATTTTATTTTCGCAATGAGTGGGTAAGTCACTAGTCAGATAAATAAGTCTATCGTTGTGGTAGTAGGACTATGGTATGGAAAATATGTGAACCAAGTCCATTACTAAGTATGAGAAATGTGAATACATCAATGTCGACGCCAAAGCACTCCTGCTGTTCTTAAACAACCAACCCTTTTTCGGTATCACAACGAACCCTCAGGTCTAAGTGTGTAAAAGTTCTTATATGAACCGAATTGGAGAAAATAAACTTTTTGGTTTACTTTTGGTTTCGTTGTTTCAGCTTTTCTGTGAGCCTTTCTAAATGAATCACGCTGTACAAACATTATGTACTGCAGTCACTAAGTGAAACAATTATCAGTTACCAAAATTCATTTAAAGTTAATATTATACTCCAATGTTTTATTCAAAATATTATGTTTAGTTTAAATTGTTTAGATACTTAGTTTGGGTGAGAGCTAGTTGTTCCAATTAATTCTTGATTATTTCTCCATCAAATCAATGAACCATCATATCAGTTCTTTACTCTATAATTAGTTCAAATAAATATATCAAAATTGCATAATAAGGCAGTAATGTAAGTAAGGATTTATAAGGGCAGGTCTAATAATAAATAAATACAGTCTTTAATCGTGACACAAACTTCCAATTTATTGAAATTAATTTTTTCGATTTTCAATTTTTCGAAAACTATTTGTTGTCGGCGTAAAGGCACTAACGGCCAAAAAAAAACTTGCGAAGTAAGCGTCTTACGTTTTGCATTTTGTCAGTCGGAAAAATGAAATACGTGACTTTGTTTGTTAACATGCTTATTATGTGTGTTAGCCAAAATCCCAAAATAATGCATAAAAAAAATTGAATTAGAACATCAAAGAAACAGACTTGATATTTTACCACAGACAATTTACATTTTACCATAGACAATTTGTTTTTGAGTAACGTTACAATAGTATAAATATTGATAAATATTGACATTAATATTTATACGATACTAACGTCACTCAATTGTTTTGCTTTCCCGGAACCTCTCTACTAACACTTAAACTTGATGGTATGGTATTAAAGTTCAAATTGACTTTTAATTATTTTTATGAATCTTCTGTATGGGAATATAGAAAAATTTTGTTTTTAGACTTTTTAAAGCAATTTTTTAAATTTTTCTCTCCGTAAGAACCATCTTCGTACTTCAGGAAGGAATATTATAAAAAAATAACTAACGAAATTGGTTCAGTTGCTCTCGAGATTTGCTAGATAAACATATTATCATTCAAAATAACAGATAAATTTTAGAGACAAGTAAAATAAATAACAAATGCACAAATTTTTTGTTTACAGAAAGCCATATCTCTTATCCGATAGCCAAATAATTGTAGTTTTTAAGGAGTCATATAAAAGACAACATGTTTTATCGAGTTGTAAAAAAAAAATTTTTTTTATTTTACTAAACAATTTTCTTCTGACTAGAATAACAACAAAATAGATATTCATCAATTTTAGGCTCGCTGTGGAATTAGAAAGCCTCATGCATACCTCAATTGCGTGATTACTATGGTGGGATTCTTAAGGACTACGCCTTCAAAAATCTACAACTCGTTTCCAAACAAAATGCAAAGAATCTTTTGATATAAGTAATAAAATATTAAAATTGGACATATTGTGAATTTGATACCGAGAATTGATATCATTATCCCGCAGGATATTTTTGAACAAGCTAAATTTTTCATGTCGCTGAAAAAAATGCGTCTACTTTTTTTGGTACCACTTTGTATAGTCAATGAACCATATACCAACAGCATTTTATGACTTTATTAAAAACCTTTTATAATAATTAATGAAAAAATAACATACAAACATAGTTCATAATATTTTTCTAAAAGTGATTAAAAATACAGCGTTTAAAAACATTATTAAATTTATAATTATTTATGCTAACTTCGTTAAACGGAAAAGTGTTGTACCCAAACGACAATGAATCACCCGAAAAACTTTCAAATTTATATATCATGCTCTATGAAAATCACTGCTTATTGATAGTTATTATGTCATGTAACGAAAAATAAAAGATTTTAAAAGTAGAATGCATCGTTATGAATTAAGTTAAGTAAAAGTATCAAGTTTAGTAAAAGTAGCAAAAACGGAATTATATTCACCATGAAGCAATAAATAGGACAGCAGAACGCTTCGTTAATAGGGATTTCCGTGTTTCATCCACATACTTTCTATCATACTATTCTTTAGAGTGGCATAAAGATTACCCGTTACAGAGAGCATTTTCAGTTACAGTTGAGGGGGTTGATAAAGATAGATCAAGGTCGTATTAATGGTACATCATGGTGCTGTGTCATGGATCTCATTAATTAAATGATAATTTTTATCGATAGCTGTTTAATGCTTATGTTTTCAAAAAATGAAGATAATGTATTTTAATACGTAGGCATAGAATAATGGTGCTATAAGAAGAAACTATTTTCATTGTTATATTTGCTTTAAATGCCTTTCAAAAACATATAAATATGAATTGTGATTCACGGTCAAACACTTTTCCATTCTAATTTTTAGTACATTTTTTTTAAACTTAAAAATAATTTTAAAAGTTTGTACAAAGTAAAAAGCCCATTATAGTTTTGAATAATAGTTTAATTTACCAAACAAATTTTTGAAAGCATTTTCTATAAAATAAATATAATATTCAAAATATTATAGATTCTAATATCATTTATGATATATTATAATTAGCATACTCATATCAGATAAACTGACATTGCGCCGCTCAATTTAGAGTCTGATACGAACAATCACCGTCGACATCATATCACCAAGAGCTTCTCTATACACATATAATACACGTTACAGAGAGCTATGTTACATATATGAAAAGCGTCGTCAGTAGCGTCCTGGCATCCACTGGTATCGGTACATTGTGTTTTGGTGTTTTACGTTATCCCACACAGTGTAAAGTAACACGGACTGTAAAACTTCGATACATATCTTCGGTTTAATATGATATTTTGGTGTTTGTTTACTTTGTTGTATTATGAACCAATCACAGTCAAGCATTAGTTTTCTTTGAGATATCGCGCATTCTATTGTTGCCGCAATATTTTGATTATGAATTCAACTACAAATTTTTTTGAATTTTTTGTGAAAAGTTTTTTGTGTATAACCACCAGCATATCAATTTTAAACATATTTTAGTCGAAATTTTACCATATCAATAATGTTAATTAAAAAATTATTGTGCAAAGTAGTGAAAAGTGTAGAATAAAAAAATATAGTTTGATAAAACTTTTTTTATATAAAAGCTTTGTGAACATATCTTTTTGCTCCTATAAATGTGATGATTATGATTCACATATCACCTAGCACGATTTCTCTCATGAACATGATAGTAACTTAAAATGAGAGATTATATAATACAACTAGAAAAGTTTTTTCGAGGGAAAAATCGTGTAAGAAAGAAACTTGTTATCACATTTATTGTAACAAGAAAACTATATACAGCAATTTTCAATTATTATTTCAGATAATTGTGCATCTAATCATTCATGCATACATAAAAGCTCATGTTATAAGTTTTTAGAATGCATAAGCATTATGATTTTCAAGCGGTTTTTTGTAGTAAGTTTTAAACACTTCAATGAATGTTATGCAACACATAAAACGATAGCTTTGTTGTTTAGAATTCAGTCGATATTCCTTCTAAGATGAATTTCTTAACATGCAAAAAAGAAATGATTAATTGTTTATGTATGTGAAATTGTTTTATATACAGAAAGTAATCATAATTCATGTACGAGTATAATGGCGCCATTTTGATAGCTTATAACAAAGTGGTTAATTTACTATTTTCGACAAAAAAAGGTAGTTTATAAAAGGTTAATTAATTGTGAAGTACGATAAAGTGAATAAAAAATAAATGCCCTCAAGCGAAAATTTCCTTTTTATGTAGAATAGTTTGATAGTCCTCGTTATGTTGGAACTGTCTGAGGTTGGTGACCTCCATTTACAAAATTTTTTTGCTAATTCGAGATGTTACGCTATATAGATCTCTTAGGAAACGTGTTTTTAACTTATTATATTTTGCTATTATTTTCTATGACATCCGTGCTTTTGATTGAAATTTGTAATATTCTTTCCCGGTTGTTCCTCTAAAGCGTGTGCTCCATTAAAAGACGTACTACTTGAGAAACCGACCATATTTTTGCTGTTTGGGAGATGGTTGTCATACTCGTTTGTATCATCAGTTTCGTTTCTGCATGCTGAAGAGGAAAAATGTCGCATCACTTGTTGAGTTTTACACCCAAGTGGACAAGTACAATAAAACTAACCATACTTTGAGGAAAGTTCACTTTTTGTAGATCCTGTTATATGAAAAATTGCAACTGTTTAATATTGAAGCAATCACGGCGGCATTTGTAATATATCTCAATCTCAATGCTAGCATTTACAATAGTACCTGGATGACCGTGTTTTGCATGATATTTTTTAGTTAAAAACACACAAATTTACCACTAACATATGAACCGTTTAAAATGTCTCCACACAAATACCAATTTGAATGTCGGTAATGTACTTTATTTCGTTAACTACGATATACATGTACCAGCCATCTATCAACCAAAACTGACATAGTCACACGGCCCTCACACCCCCTGTTTTCTGAAAACACGCCTCAAAAATGCATTAAACTTGAAAATATTTTTAAAAACTATAAAAAGAAATTATATTTATATTTCCCGCTATTTTATTGATATTCAAATGGAAACCAATAAAAGTAAATGGAATCACTTTTCATACACATGCGCAGATATTTTGCATAGCAATAGATTTTCATTTTAAATGGGTCAAGATACTTTTTAAACTATGTAGTTCTGTTATTGATGTTTACAACAACGAAACAAAATGAAACTTAAATAATTTAACAATTAAATTCTAAATAAAAACAATAAATTATTCTGTACAACTCCCAACTTAAGAGTTGAAAAATAATACGAAATGTATATCTTCAAATGTTCTCTCACTACAAAAAATACAGCAAACTTTATAGTCCAAGAGATATTTTAAAATTTTAACGTAGTCTTGAATTGAGCAATGTTGTAATTTTATGTTCAGAGCATGAGCCAAAGTCCATGATTCTTTTTTGTACTGGGCATTAATTGTTTAAGCAAATCTTTATTATTCCATCCATTTATTTTAAAAACTAACCAAAAAATTTCTTAGATTTTCAAATGAACCCAAAGATATTTTAGAATTTATTACAGACCTACTTTTAATCGGAGCTTCAATAAGAAGTTAATTGAAAAACAACAGAACAGTACATTTTTATTTTGCTTTTGAAGTTTTTATTAAAACTTTAGAATTTTGAACTTTTTATACTTTTAGAATATATTGTTATAGTATATAATTTGTTAAACTCATAAGAATAATAAAATAAATGAAAACATTCAGTAGTTTTACAAAAAAAAAAGGATGGTGATTCAGGAGCACATACAGCTTTCACTTCTACGTAAAAGAATGGTAGCCTCAAACAAAATTTTGACGCCAATCGAACCATTCATGTTCTTCTGACTTTTTATTTGAAACTAATAAATGATTGGAATATGTAAAATTGCAGCCTTCAAACTATGAACGGACATTGGAATTTTCCGAAGAAATGTATGCTTATAGCAATCTTGAACTCAGGTGACCTATCTCCTGGACTATTATTGGTTGTATTAAAATGCTAGCTGCATGAATTTTAGATAATACAATACAGAAGGCGATCCCAAATGCAATACTTATAGTTTGATAGCCACATATTTTTTATAAATGACCCGGTATAATATTATTTATTACACTTTTCTTAAATAAAAATAATATTTTTTGAAGACAATTTATTATGTCCTATATTTTTTGTGTTATGTTTTTTTTCTCTTCATTTTCATTTGTATTATACTCTTTTTGGTGTATCATATCAAATATTATATATTATATTATATTATCGCAGACAATGATGGGCTATTACTTGTATTTTTTTATGACAGTTTAGCGAAAATATATTGTCATCAAATCATAAAGGTCATTTATCATTTATTTATCTATTAAATTTATTTATTATAAATTAACAACCAATTTTGCTACAAACAAAAAATATACCGAAGTGGATATGACCTCTCGAACAAGTTTAATAAAAATTTATTTCTATTTTATTAAAACTAACCAAAATACTTTAAATTTACTGATATTTTTATATGCAAGGTATACTAAATTAAGTCCCAAGTTTGAAACGCTTAAAAATATTGATACTACGAACAAAATTTTGCTATAGGTGTTCATAAAATCAACTATTAGTCCATTTCCAAAAACGAAAAATATATCAAAAAGGTCGAGTTCGTAAATCAGCAACATAGGTCAACTGGGTCTTGGGTCCGTAGTACCCATCTTGTAAACCGTTAGAGATAGAACAAAAGTTTAAATCTAAAAAAATGCTCCTTATCAAAAAATAAACAACTTTTATTACCCGTGAGGGCACAAATAAGGCGTAAATTGTATAGTATGTATTAAAATGGGACTATCAATTATGTATGTGTGACATGTATGTATGTGTAATTTGATAGAGTAATCAACACTGTCTATGCATGGTATTTCAACAATTAACTCAATTGTTTGATTTCACTTGTTAAAATCCATATTTGTAAATAAGCAGCTTTGTGTTATATCTTGAGGAATATTAGCTGATCAGTAACCCATATACAGGCTGTGAATAAATCCATATTATGTCTATATTTTAAGACTTTAAGTCCATATTCTTGACATAAAAATATTCCAAAATATTATGTGAGATTTGTCCGATAACGATTTTATTGGGTTTTTAGAAATAAGTTTTTAGTAGTTCTATGAGAACACTCTCGTATTTTAAAATTGTTCTATACTTCCAACAATTTATTCTGTCTTCAACAAACATTAAAGACAGAATGTTTGTTTCTGTAAGAGAAACAAACTCCTTGAAAACTTAAACACGAAAATAACAACAGAGAATATTGTTCATTGCTTAGAAGAATCATGTGTAAAATGTTTTCCAGGTGAAACTAATAACTTGCTTCCAAAAAGTTAAAAATATAACGGCCGCCACGGTTTCAGCGCATGCGTATTAAACGATTTTTATAACATTTAATATGAATTATACCCACGGAATTCCTAAAGGTTATTCAGGAACTTGAATCGAATGATAAAAATAACCGTCTACCACCTACGTAAAATTCCAAATCATTGAAAATTGAAAAATATGTTTACTTTTATTTATGAATAGTTATAAATGTAAATATAAATATTAATAAAAACGTTTTTTGTTATTTTCTCAAATAAAATAATATCATTATTTCTCTGTAATCTCCGACCGCAGTAACTCAGTTGGTTAAAATAGCGATTAAACCGATCCCGTACGCATAGACGGTTTGATTCGCAGCATCATGATTTAAATTAATTTAATTAATAGTTGTGATTAGCTTTTGCAGTGCATAATACATGAATGGAGGGAATGTAATCTGGCTCTCGAAAGAATTAAGAGTAAAATAATTGGATTGGGCACTACCGAACTTTTGCTTTTTATTGTTGTTGGTGTTTGGTAGGTGTATGATATTTCAACTAATTCTGACGTTTTGAAGTGGGTGAAAATCACGTTGATAGATTCAGTTACATAGATATACACCAAGCTTATAAAAGCGTGTTTATTAGAATCAATAGATTCATTTTTTGAAGCGACTTACAAACTCTCTATCTTTCATAATTTTTAAGAAAATGGATGCATTAGTTTTGGTCTTAATTGAATCGTCACTACAAAATGGAAATATTTACGAAAATTTTTTTCCAAAAAGTTGATTATAGTCATAAGGAACATTTTCTTACGATTTACAAGACGAGTTCAACGGAAATAAAACCCAGTTGGCCTGTATATGTTTTCGAACTAAACTCAATTTTGCGCAGTGAGTATGCTACAGAAGTTTTAATTCGATATCTCTTTTCGTTTCGTTTTCAACACCTATACCAAAATATTTTCCTATCATCAATATTTCTACAAACTTGGGACTTTATACTCTGTGATATTTCGTATGTAGAGTTGAATCATCAAAAAAGCATATACAAAAATAAATATTACATTCTACGGTATCTATTTGTGTTTTTATGTATTAAAAACACAAAATTAATTAAAACTCTCTTTATTTTTGTTTTTAGTTTGATGTCTTGATGGTTTGATTTATACACTCGTTATAATAAAAGAATAACAAAATTCAAAGAAAATCATTTGGCATCTTTTCTACATAAATGCAGGAGTGAGGTATTATGTTTTGTTTTTTCTCATTTTGTTTTAATTAGAAGAGGGTGCTTAAAAGAAATTAGTAATACGTTAATGCCAATATGCTTACAAGCTTGTAATGTTTGTGAAAAAGTTTTGATCATTTTATGCTATTTGATCATGTCTAGCAGTTGCGCACTCGCTTCGTTGGCTAATTTCAACTTTAAAAGCGAAGACTAACTCGCTTAAGTCTTCACTTCCTTTACCCTTTTTTGTTTCCCCGGTTGTTCACCATTTAATGGACTTGAATTTTTGGTGCGGAACCTTATTATTTCAGAAAATAGAATGAAGTTAATGAAGTTGGGAATGTCAGCTTCTCAGCACACCCATTATCTTTTTATATAGAAATATCACACTGCAGCCTCTCCAAATTGAGCTAAATGGCATACAATTTTCTAATAATTGAAGGACTTTCGGTACCCCATTAACTTCTTCAACCTCTTTAGGTCTCCAAACAACATCTAGGTGGATTAACCTTTAATTCCATATGTCGACCCAAAAAAATGTTCAAATGAATTATTTTATCGAAAATCAATTCGAAAAATTGTATATAAATAAAAAAAAAAAAAATCGTTTTAAATCCAATATCAAATATATCAGAAACAAAATACATTCTTTATATTTATATTCGTTAAGCTTTTACTTAACATAAATTTATTTGAAATATATCGAAGCCATTTGTTTTAAAATTTTATTTTAGTTACCTACATGTATTTATATTGGTTGGTATTTTATTACCAATATTAATGTATCGTAAATCAAATAAGTATATTTGACGATGGTAGAACCATGTGAGCCAAGTGTCCTTTTTCTCAAAATAAAAAATTTACCATATTTTCCATAACCAGCGTCTGACCTGCAATAGTAATCATATCTTGAATCGTAAAAATATGCAAAAAGAAGTTCTTTAAATTTGAGCTGAAAAGTGAACCCAGCCGGTGACTTAAACCATAACAAACATTTTGTGTTGCTGGTGATTGCTTATAAACAAAATACAAATATAAAGAAAGTTCACTCAAAATACAATCAACAGACATAACATCGTGGGACATAAAAGGTGCTGTGTAAAACGATTAATACATATTTGAAATTTCGTCAGTTGCTACCTTTTGGCGAGTCTACCAAACGTCTCTCTGCGATTTTTTTCTAAAGTGTTGCGTTCTCAAATGAGCACGATGGCGTCATATTTAAGCTATCGGTCTGAATAAACGAAGCAAAGAATTTGCCGGACACTAGGGTACTAGTACCAATTGGCTTCAATATACATATTTTTGCTTTCTATGAGAAAGAATTCTTGTAATTTTTGAAATAAAAGAAGTTTAACTTTCAAAAGTGAGTATCTCAACTCGTGGAGCATATTGTTTCTATTATTTTACATTACAGTAAATTTACACAAGTAATATATACGCAACTATTTTCTGAACAGAAAACGTGGCCACATAGCTAGCCACTTAAACTTTTACAAGTATTATTAAATTTAATTCAGATAATCTCTTATTATTTTCCTTTTGTCAATCTTTTCTGTTTAGAGTGTATTCTGTATATAAATATAGTGCAATGCCAAATGTGTTCATTACGAAACATCCGATACAACCCGTCCTTGAATATGAAAAATATAATATAAACATGATACATTTGATTAAAATTAAAATCAAATATGCATTTTCACATTATAATTTATAACAATTTAAATTTAATATTTAATTAGTTAACAAATTGAGTGCAAATTGTGAACGCATAATATTAAAATAAATTTTTGATTATATATTAAGTGTATGGGTATGTTTTTATTATTTTACGATCAATTTCAACAAAATATGAGTCAACCTAAAATAAAAACGACAGTTTTAATTCCTAAGGATGGCAAAAAATGGATGCTGTCATCAATCAATGTCTGATTATCTTGTATGTCTTTAAAACTTGACTTCTTCCATGATAATTATTTTTAAACCCCGAACTAAAAAAAGGAGTGTTATAAGTTTGACCGCTATGTGTGTGTGTCTATCTGGGGTATCGTAGCGCCTAAACGGATGAACCGATTTTAATTTTTTTGGTCCCCTTTGAAAAGTTAACGGAGAGTGTTCTTTGTTATGTTTCAAGTGAAAGTTTAGGGTTCCGTACCCGAAAAATTTGTCGGGTGTTTTTTAAATTTTGTTATGATGTGCGGAACGCAACGCAATAAGGCATAATTTTATTTATTATTATTTCTGGATTCATATAGTTATAGATTACAACTAACGAACATAAGATACAAAATTTAAAACATATCGAAAAATAATTTAATTTTTGTATTTGAATATATTTGATTATAAATATCTTCTTAAGTATTGATCATCCGGATAATTCGAATTGGAATAAGCAATTCCAATTGGAATCTAACATGTAGAAGTGTTGATATCCGATAAAACAATCCCTACCGGATTAGAAATTTTTTCCAATCAGCGCAAGACAGTACCGAAATTTTTTTAATATATTTGATATTTTGCAATGGTGGAGATAAGAATCGGACCGACGTCCATCGGATTGCTAAACAGATCCCAGCTGCGAAAAAGCGATATCAATTTGTTAATTTTTATATTTGGCTTTTCTGATAATTTCTCGACAAAGTCCCAGTAAGGCAAAATAAATGTCAGGTTATTCATTTTTACTTTTACGACCAATTTCTTACACTGAAGATGATTCCAAGACCACTGTTTACGAATTATGATCGAATGAGACAGTAATTAGTTTGTGTGTTGCATATTTTTGAAATCCATTTCACGTTTGACAAAATAGTTATACTTGCGATGTTTATTTAGACAAATTGGCAAATTCTAATGAGGTGTTCTTTTAAAAACTAAATTAGTTGAGAAGGTTGTTTTATGAAAATTTTGGAAATTATTTTGAAAACCATTGAACCCTATTAGTGTAGCTATAAAGAACTTTATTTAAATACGTGCAATACTATGTTTCTAATATATATCTTTGACAGTCGTACATAATAAAAGTATTATAACTTTTTGAATACGATAAAGTTACACTTAATTCTAAATCTAGGACCGATTATGGTCAAAGAGATGAATTGATTTATGTTGAACAATATTGAAAATGTTGTTTGTTGAGTATATAATTAAAACATTTAAATTAAGATACGTGAATAGAATTATTTAATCACTGATACAATTCAAATTATTATATTTCCCATATACATGTATATTTGAATGGCTCTTCTAAATTACCAAGAACATACTATAGTAAAGTTTTGTACCTTGAGGACAATATACCTTGGTACCAACTTCAGTTTATTGGCTGATATGTATAAACAGCTACTTTGTAAACGAATTTCGATTTTTGTCCCAATTTCCAAGATAATTTTTTTGTATTATATAAATACGTATTTCGACTACCAAGTAGTAATCTACAGTATGAATTAGCTAATCGTAATTACTCTTATTGTGTATATCACTCGTTGCTAATTCGATGGCGAACTGCAGGTGATATACGTATTTATTAATAAAAAAAAAACTGTATAAAGTGTATCGTAGAGTTATCATTTATTATCCTTGATAATAGCTTCTTTGTGACAACAAAGTTTGTTAACCAGAAGACAAGTGACCAAGTATTGGCTATATGCAAGTGTTTTTGGTTTTAAGTATAATAGAGATAATAATTCTTCTCCCCTCCGGGCGTAAAGAATCTACGTACTTTCGTACTTTCATTTCACTGTGCTAATCGATGTGGCTACTTTCCGCCTCCGTGGAACAGAAAAATGGTATAAACACGTAAGCAAGTAAAGAATGTCTCAGATCTCGTGTTTGTTACCCACGGTTTTACCTCGGGCGACATTAAACATGAGATCTGAGTCTTTCTTTACTTTTGCTCCCTAGATGTGTTATATACCTACTATCTGTTAGCAAAAAGTAAAGATGTTTTTATTTATTTAGAAATTAAATAGTGTAATTGTGTATTTTACATCAAATTATACTTTAATCGCTTATTGGTAATCTTGCCATAGAAACATAACTTCTAATTGGAAGGAAATTATTTTAAACAGACACATTTTCAAATGAAAAGAAAGAAATTATCTTCTCCGTGACTCCTGCATTAAGGTTTTTCAATGTTCAATAACCTGGAATGACTGAAATTTTAGAAAAAGATAGTTAATTAGTAAAATTTCATAGAAAAATGATTGTTTCAATTTAAGGGTTGAAGCTACTATTTTCAATTTGGTCGAACTTAGCACTCTTGTAGAATAATTGGCCTGAAAGCACAATCATTTCGGTTTTTTTTACCCAACGCACTTTTTGTATTTTTAGAACTTGAGATACATGGTATAACACTCTCCCATATACGTACAAGTATATTCCATATAATTTCTTCTTTTTAAATGTAAATACTTGGAAATGGAAAATAAATAAATGATATAACGTATTAAAATGTTTCTCTACAAACAAGTAAAATTTAAACCAATAAAATACATAAAATAGTTTTTTTTTAATGTCTCAATGAAGTACTCTAGATAACAGTTGAATAATATGTTTATCTATGCCATTTAACAACATTTGGCGGGAAAAAGATCTATTACAATCTATATATATATATCTATATCTATAAAATGCTTTGTCCTGAATGACTGACGGATCATTGCACAGCCTAAACCGCTAATCGTAGAGACCTGAAACTTGGAGAGTGTGTTCTTTGTATGACGTAGGCATCCGATGAGGAAGGATTTTCCAAAATTTACTCCCTAAGGGGGTAAAAGAGGATGCGAATTTTGTATATGGAAAACCCATGTTAATAATTTTATAGACAAATATAGATAGATCAACGTATGCATGTTTGTCATGTTACTATAGTTTTTTTTAAATTAATGTGGTTTATAGTATTTTACAGATAATTTTAATTTTTGTTCTCACAATCGGTTTGTAGGGAATTATAAACTGAAAATCTGAAGCTTTATTTTATCATTGTATGTTGTACGAAATATTTGAAAAAATGATTATATAGCTGTTTATTAGAGTGTTTAAACGGCCGATAAAGTCGAGGGCAAAACCATTGAAGATAGAAATTGGAATAATTGAACACTCATTGAACAAATAAATTATCTTTTCCTGATATCAATTTGGATTCGTTAACAGATCGATTAAGTTATCTTAATTGACTTACACCTGTTCATATGGTGTCAACAGATCTATACCGATCTGTTAATCAATTGAATTTGGTATCAAAAGAAAGATAATTAAATTACGAAAATGATGGCATTGGCTTGCATTCATAGAAAAAATTTGATTAAAATTAATTAAAAATAGTCAAAAGTCAATAAAATTTCATTGTCTCATCTGATTATCAGATGGGTGAAGATCGACCATACATCGCCGCCTATTGTATTGAAGGTTTTTTTTTTTAAATTTATCCCGTAACAGATTCAAAATAGGGTTGAAAGTTTCCATGAAACAATCTTGAAGGTAGAATTGCAAAAAGTGATATACGAGCTCATGGTTCAAGAGAAAAGTTTACCGTGTTACATACTTTTTTCAAAAAATTCATTTATCAAGGGGCTAAAATAGGAGGTAAAAGTTAACTTTGTTATTTTTTAAGGTAGGATTGATTTATACAAATTGATATATGTGCTTATAGTTTGAGACAGAAGTATATTATATCAAACTTTAAAATTAGCTAGTTTTTGCGTGAAAGCGTAACAAACAAACAAACAAACGTCTTTCTTTCACATTTATAATATATAGAGATATATACTTACCGTATAATTAAATATCTATTTATTGAATATAAATTCACGAGAGTAAAACAGCTTTAATGTAATTAAAGTATTCTTCTTATTCTGATAACAATCGTTTTATAACGAAATTTTATTTGTGTTCAGAGTTTTAAATTGCTCTACTAACCATTTATTTTTATTGTAAAAAAAATTCTAATTTAAAGCCATAATATATTTATCACTATATGTCCATAAAACCATATCGTTGGTTTATAATGAAAATCTCGTATCTCGAAAAATGCACCATTTTTTACTTCCCAGCATCGGAAATTATTCTGATTCGCATAAAACCACTCGTATGTGTTAAATTGAACTAATTCTAAATCAATTCTGAAAATTTTAGGGAGAGGGGGGTTCCCAATTATTTAAATAAATAAATGACATCAAAAGTTGGCACATTTAACATTGGTCTTATGGGAAAACGGTAGATGGATTATATGTTTTGATAGATTTATCCAAAACTAGTCGCTGGAAATTAAAAAAGAAATTATTTAAATTAAGGATAAGACCTTAATAAATTATTGAAAACCAAAAAAATAAGCTTTGTTCCCGAATAATTTAGATGTATGAGCACGGTAGTGGTGACACAAATTTAAAATATTCAATTTTGAGGTTGGATTATGAAAATATTGAAATATTGAAAATTTTGTTTTATTATTTAGCTTTCAATATTTCGGATACCATAGCAATTTCAATCACAAGTCTTAAGTTACCATGGTGCTCGTACTAACATAACAATTTATTTTGTGTTGATTGTCTAATATACTGTTAAGCTTTAGAAATTTTCGACTTAACCAAAATAGTATGCACCTATCAAATATACGTAGGTATACAAACATCGAATATCGAATGAACCCACAAGTACCTCGGTTAAATTTGCTTGAAGGTCTTATATATTTAAAATAAATTATAAATTGAAATAGTTTTCCATATAATTTCAATTAAAATATTCTTCCATAAATTATGAACTTTTTTAAGTTATTTATATTGTGTTACTGTTACAATGTTATTTAAATATTCTTACGTACAACAATCATGACAAATGACTGATATATTTTATTACGCTTCTGTACTACTTTCAGAATGTTATATAATATTATAAACATTCTTATAGTAAGAAAGAGTTTGTACTCTGAAATTCACATTAAAACCTTTTTTAATATTTTTTCCTTTTGATTATTCTGGACACTTTATTTTATCTGGATTACAAAATTAGATCTGAATTTGCTTAGAATATATTAAGCTCCAGAGATATAGCTAATGCATTCAGTTCCGACTGAATTGACGCCTATCCGGACTTGTTTCTGGGAAAATATAAATTGGGCTACAAATTTGTTTTTATAAAAAGGGAATGGATTCATTCAAAGAACACGTTAAATTTGATCATATGAAAAATCAGGAAATATCTCTAGTATATAAGGTCACTTAAATATTGGATGTAAATAGAGAGCTACGACACCACAAAAACAGCACCTGCCATCACAAGTTGCATAAAACTTTGAACATTGTCTAGAAAAAAACTACAGAGAACATTTTTGACAGTTCAATGGAGAAAATCTATACATATAAAATACTTTGCCCTGAATGACTGACGGATCAACGCACAAAGCCTAAACTGCTGTTCATATAGACCTAACTTGCAGGGTGTGTTCTTTTTATGGCGTACGCATCTTATAAAAAAGGATTTTCCGAAATTCTACCCTTAAGGAGGTGAAAAATGGGGGCAAAATTTGTATGATTCCTTGGTCTAATATACTTCAAATTTTTGTCTTTAGAATTGTATTATAGGTACTAATCACCCACTCTCTCTTATTTGACGCAGACGTACTTGCGCAAGTCAGCTAGTACTAATATAAACGATTTCAATTGAAATGCCAACCTTTTCAGTAGTAAAAAATAACAAATGAGTTTATGAATTGGATGTACAAAATGGACACCTTATAATCGTAGATAAGAGAAAAAAGGATAGACTTCTTCTTGTTCATGAAGAGATGGAATCGCAGCGAGAAGTTTTTTCATTCGCAGAGAGAACTTCCGTCTATTTTTTTTTATTTTGCTTCAAATTTGGAGAATAGACCAGCTTATTTGTTTGTCAGCTCAGATGCTTCTAATGGGAATTAAATCAGAAAAACACTGACCTTCTGGGAGTCAGTACTAGAAATTCTAAAAGTCAGATACACCACGACTTGTTTATAACAAAGTTTTCCAAATCATTGTTATGCTAAAGTGTGTCGGTTGGTTGGTACGCCTTAGTCACCACTCTTATATATTTTACAGGTATAACACATCAGTTCATTCATACATACATAGATAGATACTAAGAAAAGCATCAGGCATTAGTTTTGTAACAAGTCTTCATCATTTTCACAAACTTAGTTTTCCCAAGAAGAGATATCACGTAGACACGTGTATAGGTATTGTATCTCTATTAAAGTGTTGTAAATTTAATTTGAACTTAGTAAATTAAATACCTTGTGATTTTAAGTGAACAAAATATTTATTATCAGCTCATGTAAAGACGTACTGATAATCCTCCTTAAGCACCCTCTGTTCTGTGAACTTTGACCATTCAAATATAATTCAACACCAGTAAGCCTAATTCAAAAATTCGAAAACCATTCTTACTGTACATTTATATCCACTAAATTTATTAAGTTGGTTTATAGGAGAAACGAAAATATAGAATTCATTACTTCTTGTGCCTTCATGGTATCCAGAAGTTTCCATAAATCGATATAAATTCTATTTCGATATCTTAGTAGTTTTCTGCAACTGTCAGTTTTGATCACTGCTTAGAATAATACGAAAAATAATTCTTTGAAGACACACCTTTCTTATCAATTTTTTTCAATTTCGATATCAAAAATGAATAAAAAAAAGTTTTTTTTAACATAACTAGCCATATGTATTGAAAGGTTTGAACTGGTTTAAAGGTAAAGTCCCAAAAGATGGTTATGTAAGCGAAAATATTTTAATTCAGTTTTATTGTGTAGGTATCTATTTATTTTTGTAAGTCAAATAAGGTTTTAAGGTTTGAAACATACAAAAAAAAACCTTTTCACTAAATTATTTTTACTTAGTGATAATATATTATTCAAGTATATTTGAAACAAAAACAAAATTCCCTAGTCGTTTAAATCGATTTCAATAATCATGGTCTCATCTTCTCTCTTATATACCGGTTGTCCACAGGGTTACTTTACGGATTCGTTAAAATCGGTTTTGATTTTTTAGACTAAGGTTTTTTTTCATCACTGAAAAAATCGTAAATTAATAACACATTTACTCATTCCTTATGCCTTAAAGAATTTCCTTAAATGTCCCTAGTTGCAACGTTTTGAATAAAAGTTACGCTTTCAAATATATACATCGAATAATGGGAACAATCTGTATACATAGAGGGGAGATACGTATATAGAAAAACAAAATTTTTTTTAAATTCACAAGTGAAATATACATAAATAGTAATTTCCGTAGTTTAAATTTCCATTTCCTCTGCTTTTGGAAAAAAAAAACGCAAATTCAACACTTGTGACTGTCATCAAAAAGTTTAAAAAATAAAAAACACATTAGCTCTGATGAATATTTTAAAAGCTTGTTTCTGCGACACGTCAAATAGATTTTATATTTTATTATTGTTTAACAAAGGAAATAGAGATTGTTTAGTCCGGATTTAAGACTTTTTAGGTGGATAAAAAAGTGAGTAAATATGTAAATAGGTATTTTGGAATCTGTTAAAATTGAGCTTTAATTACTATAACATACACAGTTAGTAGTTTTAATATTGAAGGTTTTTATCCAGTAGTTTTATAAATGCGGTAGACAGCATTACGAAGCTGTTCAAATTATTATATTTTTCTTCTGGATTTCTGCATCACGAAATTTTCTATTATATAAGCAAACTATTTTTAATTAGCTAAAACAGAAAGCATGAAGATGCGCCATCAAGCCACCACAGGTTACCAAATGTTTGACGCGAATGCTGACAGTTTAACATTAAAATTCAGAAACTTGAACGTTTCCTTACTCACCATAGAAAAGTAACATACATTTACCATAATATTACCATAAATCTTACAAAATTTAATCCCATATAAATCTTCAAATATTTGTAAATTTCATGTTTATCGATCATGTAAAATATTATTTATAAACGTTTCATAGAAAAACTTACTACATAAAAACCAAAAATCATAATGTTATTTTTTGTTGGAAAACTTTAATAAAAATTTAAAATGAACAATTCTAAGAAAATTGCATAGTTTTTTTTATCGATTTCAATAACAGTTTTCCAACAATTCGTTTTAAATTATAATACATTTTTCAGATTTTCGTATTTATATATGTTTTGACAATATAAACCAGTGGTGACATTCTTTTAAAAAATATACTTTTCATACTACAAGCTTTTATTACAAAAGTAAAATAAAGTATACCTTTGGAATACTCATAAATTTTGAACTTATATTATACTGAACATATATGATTATATGTTCATTGAATTCGAGGGAAAAATTAGTTTTTAATTTTTACTGCAATAACAGTTTGTCGTAAAAGTATTTTTTTTTACTCTACTTACAACGCTTCCAACATATTTCTAACCTTTTTGCCATAATATTATATTTATATCTGATTTACCCCTGCCCGGACATATTCAGGTTTTCTTCTCACCGGGCAGTAAATTTATTGGAAAATACGTGGTTAAAAGCAAAAAACAAAAAGATTGGATCAAAAAATAACTAGTACTCTCTAGCCTGCGGAGACTCTCCCTTATGGCCAGTCTAGTCGCTCGCGCATTATATTCCTATAATATTTCTAAGGCTGTGATTCGGCTTTATGTATTTGATTCGGCTTTATTTGTACAATCTAATTTAAACACCATTTAACGCTACTTCCAATAAAATAGTTTTTTTCTGACAGAAATTTTCTGGAATCCGTAAATAATAATGTAGTTCACAAATATCATCAGATGATTTTCAAATTTACGAAAATATTACTGTTTTAAAGCAAATAATTTGTTTTGGGAACATAATACTTTATTTATTGTCAAGTATATGAGATTTCAACCATTTTCATTAACTATGAAATGTTAGTAATACTATGCCATCGACCAAGGGAATACAAATTGGTAATTATTCTCTTTATATTTGTGTTTTATTGTGTGGGGATATAAGACTATTAAAAAGAGTTACATGTGAGTATCTCCGAGCGTCAAAGGGCAAAGACTGCCAAACATAGCATATACCTAACACATGATGGCTCAAATTGACGTCAGTTATCAGCTTTATGACTATCATTTTGAGCGAAAAATCATTTATCAATAAACTTCGAAAAACTATCGTTTGTCGTGCTAACCAATTTTTTTACAACGAATTAAAAAATTGGAACAATATTACCTTTGTCAAGGTAAAATCTTAAAATCTTCATTTAGTACGCCACCACTGGCCTATTGTGCTTGCATGTTATGATACATGAGAATCAATTTTTTATGTCACAGGAATGCTTATTTATATTGCTTAAGTTAAACAGTGTGGTTTCAAATTATGGTTATCAAAAGTTTTTATTTCCTAAGTTTATGATACAGTAAATTGACTTTGTAACAAACATATCAACAACCAATTGATATATTTTATATATAACAAATTTTAGAAAATACTTAAATTTTCTGAACTGCAAACGGCATCCACCTAGAATATTTGAGGATCGCTTCAATGTAGCGAACGATATTGCTTACTTATACCTCTTGCTTTCGATATATGTTATATGACTAGTGCAACAAATCCAGAATTCGAAGACAGAATTTTATATATTTTTTTTTATTGAAACATTTCAAGGTGACTGGTACTATAAAATGTGTAATTTGTCTCCAGTGTACAAAAAGTTAGAAGGTTCAGAAACAATATGCTTTAGTAGATTTAAACTTCGCGAAAATGATAGTGAGAATAACAGTCGATTTCATTCAGAGTAGCTTCAAATTAAAGGAAAAATTTTCATTGTTGAGGACGTATCTTTCAAACAAGAAGATAGTTAGTTGTATAAGTATTGCTCATACTCAAAAGAACGAGATATCCACTATACGACACAACGATTACCTTGCTTTGTGGAATGTTTTTCAAAATGGTTTTTACAATTTTATTCAATTATCTTCTTAGTTGAATGAGTTCGTCTATAATTTATCAATAATTTTAAGCCTTCTCAAAACTACATTTTGCCAAGTCTCCTATGAAAATTAAGCTATAAATCCAACTGAAATGACAAATTTTACGTCCGAGCCAGACCTTACTCCTAAGCTATGTAGCAAACCATAAATTTCTTCATAATATTGCCGTAGGTGGTTTAAAAAGACATCAATAAAAAGCAAGAACATCTATCTAATTTTTGTAAAAATAAAACAAACAAAATAAAAATACAATTAAAAAAAGACAAAAAATTAATCAAAATATAATAAAAAATGACCATCGAAAAGCAAATAATAACGAACAAAGATATTAACAATATTGAAAATAAAATCAAACAAAAATTAAAAAAGATAATAAAACATAAATATTATCTTTATATAATAGTAACAATTCTAAAAAATAAAACATAAAACAAAAAATACCGTGCTATAACATAATTGTTATGTTGGTTATTATTATGCTACGTTTTGTGACAACATAAATATTTATTTAAATAAAATAACAGCATAAGAGAAGAAGAACTTGAAGTATATTTATAAAATACTTGGAATAAATATCAAAACAACACAAATAGTTTAAACATGGCGATGGTATTATCAACACAATGTCGTTTAGTTGGTGCACTATGTGTTGCATTAATGGCTTTAAGTGGATTGCTGGTTGCATCGTTATCTGGTTGGCTTGATCCACATCGAAATAAGAGAGCTTTAGATGATCCGGAATTGAAAGTTGCCAGATTACGACAACCAGAATTTGAGGTAAATATATCTATACAACTATTGTTCTTTTTTTATACATGTTTAAAACAATGTTTTTGGTTTTGGTTTTTAGTAGATTAAACTTTTACTTTCGTAGTTTTATTTCCTATTCATGTTATTTTCAAGAGAAGCTCACTTCAATTTGATGGGATATTTGTACATATAAAAAGGTAAGATGTTTATTGAAATCTATATTTTATCTTGTTACAAAAAATGGTTTTTAACTTCAAAGTAGAAATTTTATAATTTACATATCATTTAGAATGACTATAAAATTGTATATTTAGAGGGACTATCCCAAAACAATGAAACAAGATAAATAATTGAGTCAAGGGAGTTATGCAAGTCTTACTTGTTCAATCATCATCACTACAAAGTATAAAACAAAATCGCTTCCCGCTGTCTGTCCCTACGTATGCTTAGATATTTAAAACTACACAACGGATTTTGATGCGAATTTATATAGAAGATTTTATGTATGATACATGCGTAATATAGTAGCGAAACACTGCTTATTTTAAAGGTTTCAAATGTGATGTCGTAAATAAAAACATTTTTGTATATATAGACATTCTGTAGTATATTTGGTATCAGCATTGAACCCGTGCGAAGCCGGGGCGGGACACTAATTCGTAATAAATTGAATTCGTTCCTGCGGTGGGAGCCGCGTAATGAAAAAAGATAATTTCTGATGGTATTATTGAAGCTTACTTTAAAGGGAACTTGATAAAACCTCTTTCAATAACGTTCGCATGATAAGTTTGAATATTTACTGAACTAGTTAATTTAAAATTTCTTACTCAATTGTAGTCGTATTGAATATGTGTGCCAATAAAAATTGTGCGGTATATACACGCTTACCAGCCGGCGGCGGCTCCGCCCGCGCTTTTGAGCGTAAAAAAACTGACAAGATCTTTAAAAAATCAATGAAAAAATATGGAAAAAATTTTGCCTTAAAGGTGACATAAAAACGAAAAAGGTCATAAATTGTATCTTTAATGTTTTATGAAATGTTAAATAAATTAATCAGTTTTAAATTTCTTTTAAATGTAAAAATGCCTGATAACCGTGATTGAACGATGTCCGTCCATAATGTGTCTCCTTCACTCTGATTTGTGAAATGTCAAAAAATTAATCATTTTAAAAAATTTATATATATATATATATATATATATATATATATATATATATATATATATATATATATATATATATATATATATGTATATATTATAGCTCTTGTGGTATTCTGATGTATGAGCTATATTATTGTGCAGTTTCATCCAAATCAATCCGCTACTTTTTGCGTGAAATAGTAACAAACAAACAAAAAAACAAATATTCTTACTTTCACATTTATAGTATATAAAGATTTGTTCAAGTCACACTTGTATTATGATTTTCTCAGTTTTAACCCGCTACCTAGTGAAGTTGCGGATTTCATTTTACTATTATACTAAATTACTGAAATAATTGTCATAAAATAATGTCTCAAATTAAAGAAAATTAAATTAAAAGTACGCCAACCCGATCGCAATTCTGCACTCTTGTACCCGTTGCTAGTTGCTATAAAACCAGATTAATATATGTGATACAAAAATTAACCCTCTTTTGGTTTATATGCAGTTTAATAACAGGATAAGCAAATTACAAAAGAAACAAAATCAAATGCTATAGTATTATTTTTCTTGCCTGTTTTTTCCTAAACGGTAAACTTTTAGACCGCGAGTCTATTTTTAGCCAACATTCTTGATAAAGAAATAAGATAGATAAAGAAATAATGTATAAGATAAGTATATATCATACACAAAATGTTTCATTTAAGTTTTATCATTTCATATAAAAATTCTTTTTATTTTTAGTCAAGAATATTATATAGGGTTGTGCAATAAGATATTACCACTTGTATGGCGGTACATAATTTTAAATTTTCTATCGACTAATATAGGCCCCCGAATAACTTTGGAAAAGAAAACGAAGGTGTCAATGTTTTCTTTCAATGCTGTTATCTTTCATCTTCTATCCAAAATCAGTCGCACCATATTTAGCTCACAAGAGTAAAAAATTAATAATTGTTTACTACTATATTAGTCCAGTGCACTTACACAAATCGTAGAGGTGTGACCCAAAAGTTTTGACAGTAAATTTTTTTATTTATGCATTCGATAGGGGTTTGTTTAGAGACCTTAAATCTAATTTTGCGTATTCGGGAAATTAACTCTTTCGCCACTATCTTGGAAAACTTTTGACGTTTTGGCCTATATCTTGCATTCTATTCATTCAAATTTGATGATTTTGTGGTCGTTGGACTTGCCTGCGTTTTATCTTCAAACTCTTTTATTGAAAAGTACACGCCACGATTGATAGCGAAAAAGTTATTCGTGTTCAAAATCTAAATTTTTTCGTGAGTTTCTTCTTGTAATAGTTTGTGTTTTTAACCTAATTTGCGCCGCCACGGGTAAAAAGTGATGTTTACGAAAAAATGTTTGAAACAAAAGTTGTTTATTTTTTTGTAAGACACATTTTTCACATTTAAATTTTTGTTCTATCTCCTATCTCTAACCATTCAAAAGGTTCTACGGACTCACGACCCAATAGAGCTATGGTGCTCATTTACGAACTTGACCTCACTTCTTTCGCCCTAAGCACGCTGTAAAAATTTCAGCTTGATATCTCTTGCAAAAGAAGAGGCACTATTAAAAAACTATTTGCTAATACTGTTACAAAAAGAAACTCCCGAAAAAAGTTTTGACTTTGAACACGAATAACTTTTTTGTTATCAATCGTAGCGTGTACTTTGCAATAAAAGAGTTTGAAGATAAAACGCAAGCCAGCACAACGACATCAAAATCATCAAATTTGAATGAATAGAACGCAAAAAATAGGCCGAAACGTAAAAAAAGCCATTTTCCAAGATGGCGGCGAAAGTAATTTCCCGAATACTCAAAATCAGATTTAAGATCTTCAAACAACTCCCTATCGAATGAATAAATAAAAATATATAGTGTCAAAACTCTTGGGTCCATCCGTAAGTGCTGGAGTATATATGAAGTTTTCAGATTTTCGTTTGAAAATTATATATGATTGAAATTTTCGAAAATGAAATTGTTTAATTTTTTTTTTAATAGAATGGAGACCTCAAAGTAATAATTTACGGATCATAATCATAAATTAGTTTCCAAATATTATTACTCTGCATATCTAAAATCAAAACTTTTAGACCATATGTTTATATGAACTTTCTTGATTCTTTTGATGCAAGAACTCTATGATCAAAGTTTGTGTCAATGTATTATTGAATCGACCTGTATATTATGCATTTAAACATAGAACACGTAATGAAATTGAATATCAAGAGAACAAGAGAAAAATCTAAAAATAAAAAATATATGGTTGTATTTATATGTATGCTTTAAAGCAAACCTTTGTTTCTAAGGTGAAATTATAACATAAAAATGTGAAATGCTAGATCAGTTTGCAACAATTTTTCTATTTATGTTTTATAGTTGAATATCTGCAATTATAAAACACAAGAGTTACTCACTGAAAAATGAACACAATAGAGGCGAATAAAGAAAATAAAAAGTGATTGTAACTCTTTCCCATGGTGTGGAACAAGATAATCAAAACGTGGGTAGTGGGATGCATAATTCAAACTTGAGAATTTAACTTATTGTCTTTTTCGGTTCTTGTAACAAATAATAACCTGAAGTAAAATCTAATGTTTGTAGGCCTTGGCTTGGCATCAATGAGGCATCAACTGTTTTTCCCTTTTATTTAGGTTTCTTAATCGTACATGTTAATTAATTAGCTCGTAACATTTCTATTTTGGATAGTAGAATTAAGCGTTGATGTTAGAGCCATAAACGCTGAGCGCCGATGGCAGTTGGATTCATGAAATTTTGAAGTGAAAATATAATACTCTTGGAGCATTTATACAATACAATGAGCCACCGTTATACTTCAATTGCGTAAATTAGCCATAATAATAATTTTTACCAGACTGAGCAAAGGAGAATGTGTATATCAGTCTATGTATGTGTATTAATATATGGCACACTAGAGACCAAACGTGTCGGCCAATTTTGATACTTTGGACGTCCATCGATTTGTCTTAACCCGTTACTGAAGATATGGCTAAAGACCAAACGCGTCAGCTGACTTTGAAGATTCTTACGGAAATTGATTTCTCTTAACCTTGAAAGTGCTACTGAAGATGGCAATAATGAAAATTCAATAGGGCGACCACCATTCGTCATATTGTGAAAAAACAAAACATGCAGGTCGTCGAACTGTGTCAAGCGGGGTATCATTGAATAGCTATTAAATAGCTATTAAAATTGGTTCACGCGTTTGGTTTGAAACATAAATACAGAAGATGAAAATGAAATTCGACAATTTATGGTAAGTATGTGGTATCGTTGAATACGTATTTGAAATTCCTAACCAAAAAGGGAAAAATAAAAAATAAATATTTAAAAAATCATAAAATCTGACTGAGTCAAATATAAACTGAAAGAAAAAAACAAGTCCAGCAGTTTACATAGCGACTTTAACAGTCGGGACCCATTTAAATCTACACCGACTCATATTTTCCCAATAATTAAACAACTATGTAAATTGCTGGACTTGTTTTTTACCTTTCAGTTTATAATTGACTCAGTCGGATTTTATTATTCATTAATTTGATAAACCCATTTGGGTTAATCAACATAATAATTAACAATTAACAATTATTAACCAAAATACATAATATAATTACAGCAAAAAATATATTAGTCGGATTTTTCGATTTAAATAATTTTTTTTATTAGTGGGAATAGATTACAATAGAGTTTATAATCTGCATGTATTAGGTACATATATGTTTGCAATATTTTATTGAGAATATTATTTACGAATTCACAATTTTATAAAATCATAAAATATATTCTATATTATACAATTATAACAAATTTTAATAGAATAACTGATCCCCATTTGATAATACATTTCCGAGAAAAATTTTATATGATAAGGATTAATTATTGTACAATTTTTAGAATTCTTCAAACATTGTAGATATTTACATTGAGTAGGGGTTGTTTTTAACGTCATATCCATCGGGGTAGACTCCTTTATTATAATCCGGTGTTTTAAATAAGTATATCAAAAATTAATAAAATATTGTTTCAAATATAAAATATTTGAAAATAAAGTGTGTCCAGTTGAGGATACTAAGGTAAGGTCTTATATTTACTAAACGTAACTCTACTTTCCATCCAAAAAATCTACATTAATAAATAATTTTAAAATGCACTACGTTAACAAACAAAAATGCGATAATTTATTCGTTAAGAATACACACTTGTTGGAACTTTTAGAACTATCTTCCATATCGCACGATATTTGTTTGCTGGTTGGGAGCTAAAACAAAAAACACGGCAACAGACACCAAAAACCGACATAAAGATTACTTAGAAAACTAAAACTTTTTCAATCGATTCACCTTGCGCCATGAATGAATTTTGAGATAATGCAAAAATCTTTTTATAACTGTCAATTTGTATTTTTTGTCAAAACTTTATGTTTTATCACTTAAAAAAATAGAGTTGTGAAAGTTATCAGAAGTTAAAGAAAACAGAGATATTTTAAAGTAAGTTATTCTATAATAAATATCCCAATCAAATCAAACGTAATGTACTCAGATATTGGATGACTACTCAAGAAGTATGTATTTTTCACTCATACTACAAATATTTCATACAGTAAAAACTAAAAGTAGCTATGAAATTAAATTTTTAAGTACCTTAAATTTTCAGGAAAATATCTTGTAAATATAAAAGTAAGCGCTACATTTATAATGTACCAGGGGTACAAAAGAAATAAAGTTCCTATCGGGTGTGTCCCTCGACATCTATTGATCTAAATTTTACTTTTTGCAAAGCTCTCTGTTTATCCTCCAATTCTATGTATCTTTTAGAGCCGATTTGTTTTGTTAATATATGAGCCATTTTATAAGCGCAATTTACTTTGCCCTGAATGAACTAACTGTATGGATTCTATAATGAAATGGATAACAAATCATGATATCCAAAGTGGATATCATGTCAGTCTATCTTTTATCACAAATACGAGCTTCAGCATATAGCAAATTTTATTTAAAATATTTTTGTCTAACTTACTAACATTATAACACATTTGTCACTCATCATTATCAGATTATTAATAACTTACTGTAATCCAATCTTTTCATACCATGAATAGTTTGTAACGCTTAAAAATATTGATGCTACGCACAAAATTTTGGTATAGATGTTCATAAAATCACCTAATTAGTCCATTTCCGGCTGTCCGCCCGTCTGTGAGCACAATAACTCAAAAACGAAAAAAGATATCAAGCTGAAATTTTTATAGCGTACTCAGGACGTAAAAGATGAAATCGAGTTCGTAAATGAGCAACATAGGTCAATTGGATCTTGGGTCCGCCGGATCCGTCTTGTTAACCTTTGGAGATCAAACAAAAGTTTAAATGTAAAAACTGTTCCTTATCAAAAAATAAACAACTTTTGTTTGACTTATTTTTTCGTAAACATCATAGTTAACCCGTAAGGGCGCAAAATAGGCGTAAATTGTATAGTATGTATTATATAGGAATATCAGTTATGTATGTGTAATGTGATAGACTATTCAACACTGTCTATGCATGGTATTTCAACAATAAACTCAGTCAATTGTTTATTTTCACTTGTTCTCATTAAAATAACTTATATCTGTTACTATGGTAACGATTGTAATATTTTTATAAAAACAAAAAATAAATTTAATTACACACGTATTAAAACACTTCGTTTTTTTATTTTTCTGTTAAATAATTTTCAACAGATAATTTGTCATGGGAATATTTTTTTATGTTATAATCAAGTTATTTTCATCGATTTATCGTCAATAAAATATTAATTCATCATTTATTTCTAATATGAAATATTTTTATCAACATTTTTTATACCTTAATTATTATATTGACAATAATTGTCTTTTATCACACGGCTCATACACTTACTATTCGTATAAAAACAAATTTTTTCTTAATGCATTTTTTTCAAATTAATTAATTATTTATTAAAAAGTAAATGGATTATTGTTTACAACGAAATATTGTTTTTTCTAGTTAAACTTTTTATTAAAATATAGTTTCTAATTTTAGCTATCATCTGATTATATATAGGATGGGCCATTTAACTCAATTATGTAAAGTTAAAAAAAATTACAAAAATATGATTTAAATAAACATTGTGCGGTTAAGTTTGTTGTCGCGATATTTGAATAGCGTCAGAAAATTCTAAATTGTTGTGTACTTACTAAAGACATTATTATACAATTACCCTTAAAATTTGAATCTGATTGACCTTCTAGAATCCGAGATAAATTTAATTAAAAGTTCGATATTTACATGTATGGTATACACTCTTTATACTTTTGCATCAGTTATTAATTTATAAAAACAAACTAACTGTCAGATATTTTCCAAAAACTAACAGTCTATTAATTGATTTGTTTCGATTTAAAAAAAAAATAAAAATTTTTGACCGTCTAGTTATTTTTAAAAAATTGTTTAAATTTCAACAATCTATAAGCAAGTATACATAGAAGCGAGTCAGACAGAAATAAGTAGTAGCGAGTATACACAGTAGCGAGTCAGACAGGAGAATGTTAGGATTGGTGATGGATACGTACACATGAATATTGTATGTGTAACGTCTCCACGAGTACAGGCTTGCTTAAATATTATGGATCACTTAGCTACCAGCTCGTATACTTTTACAGCGCGCATATTCCATAAAATTTATATATATATATATATATATATTGTACTACGACAACTACCTTAAGTAAATAATTTATAATGTTCGATCCCTGCTGAATATATTTTATTTTCAAAAAATGGTTTCGAACAACAAGTTGACTTCGTATGAAGAATAACTTTTCAATTTAAAGTTTTCCTTTATTTCTTATCATCTATGGACAAGACTGGACCTTTTCAAAGATTTTGTAAGTCTTGATTACTTAATTAATATCAAGGTGTCAACTTTAAACATTTTTTTATACACAATTTTTATTATGTAGTATCCTTTTTTTTCGTGTTACAAAAATCGATGTTTCATATTTCAAGTTAAATGGGAGGCAACCTGTATATCGAAGTTTTGAAAAAGGAAAATTAAAACTAATTTTGTAGGGTATCGAATTAATAATAATATCGTTTATCTTCGTTTAATCCAGTGGACTTTTGCCGGTCACATGCAAATTATAAGCTCATGTGGACTTGGATGCTTAGTGCATTTACTTTGATAATCTCTTTTCTAAAAGCAGTTATTTGCTGAACAATTATTGCTAAGCAAGCATTCTCACCTGTAGGCTTATCACTCTACCACGACTGTTACAGAAGCTGGTGTGAGTTCCTCATTGATCCTACTATAAAAATAAAGACAAAGCGTTATCGACAATAACAGTTAAATATCGATTACATTGCGCATTCATCTACAGCATACGACTTCAAGATAAGAAGCTTTAGACGATGCTGCATCTTCTCTTCCAAACAGCCCTACTAAACATCTCCAATTAGTTCAATCAGTTTTTTAAGAGTGTATATGTCTGAAGTCACAAAATTAAAGATAATTATGCATAAATAAATTAATAATACAATTGTACATGTGTAGGTTTGATTAAGGAAAACAACTTTCTAATTGAAGATTTGCACATTCAATTTTTTTTTATCTACCTGGAAAAGGGTTGAAATGATCCTATTATAGATAGATCATGATCAACACTTATAGATAGACGACGAACCTGTTAAACATTTATATATATAAATGAAATAATATATTCTGTTTGGGTATTACGTGAATAAATATTTCACAGTTGTCTTATACTTCTGACAAATCTACCGACATTATTCGAAGATGAAAATATTTTCACGTTCTGCATTTAATACTGTTTATCTTTAAATACACGAAATTGAATATCTTTAATTTCACGTACGAGGTTATTTGTTCGTAAAATTATTTAACACTTTATTTCAAGAAAATTATCTAGAATATTGATTATTGTATAGAAAGTTCGAAATCATTGATCGGTTGTTTATTAAAGGAAATTATTTACTTTTTTTATCATTTTGTGAATATTTTGTTTAACGGCTGATATCAGATTCATAATTATTTAAACCAATCAAAGTTTAACCTAGGATTTTTTCATGTTTTGCGAAAGCTATTCAAAGGAGCTTTTAGAACCGTAAAAGGCATAAAAAATTCAAAACATCTCTAGAATCTCTATCATCCTCACTTTTAGAACTTTTCTAAAGTTCAAAGAAATTTTTTAAAATTTGAATTGATACTGGGATTGAAATCGGATTAGTTCTCGAGGAATAAACGCTAAGGGAAACGGTAGTTATTTTTCAAAAAAAAGGTATAGGTATGTGAAAATATGCTGAGTAGTTAAATATTTAGATGCTGGTGCAATTTTCGATATACACTGAATTTCTTGCATTAGTATACACCGGATACATATATAAATGGTCAGTAATTCAGGCGGATATATAGATATGTGACCTAAGTGTTCTGGATCTTTTCTTTGTCTATCTCATTCAAGTTATCTCTCAAAATATGATGCAGGAACGAAAAACGTTGATTACTTTTCAAATAAAAATGAATTTTTGCATTGGCTTTGCAACATACCCTTTTTCTTCAAGGGTTTACTTTTTTTGTGAGGTATACATCCTTATATCATACACTGGTAGGAATTAAAGAAAAGAAAAGTATTTCCACAATCCGTGCTAGTTTATGAAGTTTTAATTCATTATTAAAAAGTTAAAATAATATTAAGGTTTGAATTGAGCTTGTGTTTGTTTCAAAACAATGGTTAATTGCAACTACTTGTTTATGTTTCTTAAATAACACAGGCCTGCAAAACAAATTTTTAGCTTCATGGGATATATTTTTAAAATTCTTGGAAAACTCATTAAAAAAAATCCAAAAATCGGTAATTCATTAATTTAAAGGGTTAGTTAGGATGATACTAAGCCCCTCTAGTTGGATGATGTTTTACTTTAACCTGAGCTGTCACTTTACCTTAAATATCTTATGAAACAAGTTTACATTAGTCCTTCAGAGATTATCTACTTCTTCTGGAGATTATCTACTTATTCTATTTCGAGCAGGTTTTCGCTTTTCAACTTCTGCCTTTAATTTGTTGGGATATGTCTCTTTCTAGAGTCAAGCCCCCCCCCCCCCCCCATTATACTGAATTTTTTGATTTTTCTATTTATCAGAAGTATTATATATGTTACCCAATATCTGTGGGTAAAACTCTAAAAAAAGAATTAAAAATTTTGTGTACTTTTTAGTTACAGACCTATAGAATTTAGGGCCTTTGAATAAAAATTTTTGGTCATTAAACCGCGATGCTATGAGATTATTTTCGGATCATGCTACCGTTAATATGTTTCGATCGACACCCCACTATGAAACGTAAACATATGTCGATTTCGATTTCAAAAATCGGACCCATTACAATAACTTCCTACACTGCCAGATATTTGGTCTCTACTCCAATAGTATGTACGTATAAGACAATTTTAGAGCAATGGATATTCAATTTATATAAGAGAGAATGCACTTATTGAATAACCTCAAAACCGCAAATAGTTTAAGCATTTAGATACAGCAAATATCTATATGTAATTTATTTACAAGTTGTCGATAATGGGTTTGGTTTTACATAAACTATTATTATACACAAATAATATACGTATCATTAACAATGTACAAGTTCAAATTTTCATTAAATAGTTATATGTATTTATTCATTATTACATTTGAACAATTTATTCATGTATTTTTATTTTTTACGCAGCACATCTCTCAAAACATTTTAGAGCTACTTTACATGAATAAAAAAAACTTTTAACAAAAAAAACCTACTTAAAAAAAAAGAAGATTTTTGGGGATTCTGAAGTACACTAACTTATTTGTCACGTTAAAAGAATCATTGAAATCGGTTGGCGTGATATTGAGTTATTCGTCCATTTGTCGAACTTAATGCAAATTTAAGACTTATATGGTTTTCTCATGAATGGCATTGTCAAAACTGAGGTAGTAAACATAAAAAAATACAGTCGAATTGAGAACCTTCTCCTTTTTTGAAGTCGGTTAAAAGTAAATTATTTTAAAATTTGATGATTATAGCTTCTCTTACAGTCGTCTCTTATGTACAATCAGCAAATATACCGACTTGAATACACTTTTGACACCATATTAAAAAATGCAGACGATAGAGGTGAACAATTTTTCCGAAGTTTTTTTTTTCCCAAAAAAAAATTTTCAAGCTTTTCAAATACCTACCTTAAGAGAATTGCTTATTTCTACCAATATTATCTTTTTGATACATGTACAATTACACAAGATCGATTCACGGGAAAAATAGAAGGAAAATTGCTCACCAGCCACTCGTGTATCGGTTTAAAAATTTGTAAGTTTATTGAGTTGCTAAATTGAACGAAGAATTGAGTTTTTAAGAAAAAAAGTTTTACAATTTTCGGGTTACCCAAGAAACATAGATCAATAGAGTCTTGGTAGGACCCATCTTGTAAACCGCAAGGGATAGAACAAAAGTTTAAATAAGTAAGGTTGAAAAATTTTCTCGTAAATAGATAGATTGTTAAAATTTGTGCGACGTTTCAAATTAATTGTGAATTTATTGATTTTAATTTCATATGAAAGCCATCTTATAATGTTAAAGATATCAAAGGTATCTATTTTTCGGAGGAAATTATTTTTAACTTCCCACCATAGGAAGTTATTATAATGGGTCCGATTTTCTAAACCGGAATTTTCAACATTTCTTTACGATTCATTTTTAGGACAAGGTATTAACACAAATTTAGAGATTATGTACCTCGGTAGACTTTTTTTTGTTCCCGATATCGTGCGAAAAAAAATGATATCGACTTCGTTGAGGTGTTGATCGATGCGTATTAAAAGCAGTATGATCGGAAATAATTTCATATAATATTAGGTCGTTTTACCACTGTCAATACTAACAGTATCAATGTTATGTTTATACATTATATAAACATTTTATTTCAACAATATTTTCTTGCGTTGGGTCAAATTTCGAATATAACTTTTAAAACATAAACAAAAAGTGATAAAAACGAATATTATCTCTCGAATAAAATTGTAGGTGTTATTTTTCATCCCCAAAACATAATACTAACAAGAATATTTTTGATTTGTTGCTACATCTTTTTGATCTCTCATGTTTATTAAATACTTTTCTGTACGTACTCACAAAAAAAAAAACAATTTACTTTGTTGATGTTGTTTTAGTTTATTGTTCTTCTCTCTGCGTAAAATGTGTGGTGTAATATGAAATAATATTACAACAAAAAAACATCATTTTTATTATCATAAAAAATAAGGAAAAAAATCTTTACAAATTTCGTTTTTATTACATTTTATCTAGTACGTTACAGAAACTTTACGCATTATTTTACCGTTTTTTTTTTGTCAAAAATGTATAAAGTTTATGTTTACTGTTTTAATGAGAGACCTGCTAACAAATATGAACTTTCAGGGCAGTAAAAATATATTTGTTATTGGTTCAATTTTAACGAAAAGATATCGAATGTTCCTTGAGATAGTTCTTACGATGAACGTATTATTGAAAATTTTTTGTATGCCTTTACATGATAATATAAAACACAATGTAGAAATTATAATCGTATTCTAAACTGTTCATTTCAATTTTAAATGAAAGAGAAAAATGTTTTTTCACAAAATAAAGTTGTATATAAAGAAATTTTATTTAAAAAATACAATTAAATAAGTGAAAACAAACAATTGACTGAGTTAATTGTTGAAATACCATACATAGACAGTATTGATTACTCCATCTCATTAAACATACATAACGAACATTTTTTACATTTAAACTTTTGTTCTATCTCTAACGGTTTACAAGATGGGTCCTACGGACTCAAGACCCGATTGACCTATGTTGCTGATTTTCGAACTCGACCTCACTTTTTACGTCCTGAGTACGCTGTATTCCAGCTTGATATCTTTTTTCGTTTTTGAGTTATCGTATTCACTGACGAACGGACGGACGGACAACCGGAAATGGTATAATTGGGTGATTTTATGAACACCTACACCAAAATTTTGTGCGTAGCATCAATATTTTTAGGCGTTACAAACTTGGGATTAAATTTAGTATACCTTGCATATTACATATATGCATGGTATAAAAACGTACAACAGGAGTAATTTCGCTAAATACCGATATTTTGATTCTAATGCAATCATCGTCAGTAGCTAAATTTATTCATATAATACATTTTTTACAAAGCTGAAAGTAAATATGTAAAACATTACCAACAAACTACAGAAGATACCTGATTTTAAATCCAGAGAGGTCAATTTTGATTTGAGAGCGAGTATCTTGGTTCAAAAAGCTCCCACTAAAATTTTTTATTCTATAATTTCTAAAATTTTGCATCTAAACTTTGTATTAAATTTAAGGAAAACATTTCTCACTATTCCAATCCTCCTTTCAAAGCGGTAAAGAGTGATAAAAATTTTTGAGCAAAACTTTCACAAAAAAGAACAAGTTTTCAAATGAGCTAATTCAGATCCAAATTCGATGGTTTTTCGACAGCTGTTTGGCATTAACGTAAAATTTTTTAAATATTTGTTTGTGTATATATAAAGTGCGCCGCAATTCTACATTATCATCTTCATCCACTAACAATATAAAAAGAAATAAAAATAATTTTAACTTGTAGATGAAACAAAAATAATAATATTTCTACAAGTCCGTGACATCACGCCCCGTATTTTACAAGAAGAGTATACAGTTAGGATACAAAACTTATTTCACATTAGGTATATTTATATGACTTAAAAATACGTGTTGAATTATTTTTCAAAGAATCCTATTCTAGATAGATATGAAGGCATCTACAAGACAATACCCATTTTCTTTGAAAAAATAATAAAAATAAAAATTTGTATACTTATTTTAGTAGTGTTTTTTTAGAAAAATATGTGTGTAATCATCAGCGTTTATGTATCCGAAAACAAAAGGTAAGGGTATTTAAAATAGGAAAAAATGGATGCACAACAAGAAGAAAAATTAAATGCTGATTACTCAGGAGGTTTCTTCTCATGTAAGTATAATGCATCTATACACTTTTGATAACAATAAGTGAACATATAAAAACTCTTCAATATGTTAACCCATTAACGAGCAGACTTATTGCAGACTATTCAGACCGTTGGTTCTTCAAAGTACTTGTACACGTTGAATAAAATTTCCTACAGTTATAGTAATTTAAAGCAAGCAGTTTGTCTTTGATGGATCTTATTTGTTAATTGTCCTATGAGATTTCGTAACTTTTTTGTAATTTTTCAGAGCTTGCTTGCAATTTTCATGAACTGTAAAATGTTTTATGCATAGACGTTAAGCTATCGACCAAGGAAATAAGTCAGGCTAGGTTATATTGGCTGTCCACGAAGGACACACTTAGAGCACATAGTGATACCATATATGTGCTACCACCTTTTCCGCTGAAAATTTCATTTACCAGCTCCTCAACTTTTCTAGAGGCTGAGCGCTCCTACCTCATGCATGAACCATCCAATTTTCTTAAAACTTTAAAGGGGTACAAAAACTAAGAAACGGTTAAAAAAAAGTTATTTAGTAGAAAAATACCCAATGTGGATGAATAACAGTGTTATAAAATAGAGTTGTATGATGTTTTGACTATCAAAAATACAGAAAGATAAATTTTAATTCTAGGTACTACAACTTCGTCTAAAGTTTCCCACAGTGTATTTTTGGTTCATATAAGTATTTTTGCTTGCATCAAATTATTATTGATTGCATTTCCCTTGATTTCATGTGTACTTTTTGATGTTATAAATAGAATATGTTAGGTAATTCACTATAAAGAGATAACGAATGTTTAAACTGGAGTGCATAGAGAATTAAACAAGTGTACAAATGTCATGAAACTTATCTTTAAGTACACTGCTTATTTATGGCATAGAAAATTTTATGATTAAATACACTCGAGAATTTTGGAACTCTCCAAAGGTTCTTCTTCATTTGTTTGATGTCACATTTACGTTATTTGTACGGTATTGTATTTACAGTTGGATGAATACAGCTGAAAAGTTAATATTTAATGAGCACTTTTTCTTTTTTTTAATTTTTAAACCTGAATACGTTATAGTTTACCTTTTTTGATGTGGGTCAAATTTTTTATTTCGTCCTAATTATTATGTGTAAAAAGGGTGTCTATGAAATAATTCTTGTCATTCATAAAATAATTTAATAGTGGCATTTGGAATAATTTTGAATTCACACAAATAAGATTCAACTACTAGAGTTACTGCAAATTATAGTAGTAGGTATGGCCAAAAGTTCAAGACTTCAAGTTTGAGATTTAATTATCTATTTCAGTCTTGAAGCCATCCATTCTCTAAATCGATACGTTCATTTTTTTCCCCCAAATTATTTTCACAAGATGTTGGTTTTTAGTGTTTGATGCAGTCTTTTTGGTTTTAGCTCCCAACCAGCAAACAACAATCTAATATTTTTCTGAAAAATAGTTCCAATATTTTTGATGAATACATTTTAGTCCACGTTTTCCAAATAGAGTTGATTCATAAATTTTTTTATTTTCTGATTAGTTTTATTTTCTGATTTTGAACTTTTTACATATTTTAAGACAGTTGAATTTATAAATTATACCAGAATTATCAGTATATTTTTTTAATTTATTTATTAATATATTCCAAGAACCCATAGTCTTTAAAACGTTACAATATCATTTTGGCACATTTAACTTACAGATAAAACATGAAATGATTAATTTATCTTGAATACATAGGTAAATTTTTTTTAATAAATACTGCATACATTAATATATGTAAATAATTACAGCGCATTTTGCACTTGGAAAAAAATTATTTATAATAATTTACACATTATATGAAATAGGTTATTATTATGCAGAGAGTTTCTCAAATATTGAAAGTTCAGCAATTATATATGACCTCAAAGATGAACTTGGCGGAAGATAAAAGATTATAAGCCTTGCTAGACGTGATCATTTCTTCCAACATTCGACTAGTTTGCTATCGAAAAACTCGTTTAGAGCGATATACTTATACCTCGTTTAGAGCGATATACGGTATACTTAACCTGTTATTTTATTACAATAGCTTATTACTTAGCTTATACGAACTGATTTAAGTTTATACAAACTTTCCTGGCTCGCTATACTGGCTAATATTTGTTATGGTAAAATTTTGGAATAATTAAATTTTTGTCAAATTATTTTTGAAGTGAAAACTTCTTTCGGCACGTTGAGCACTTTTTAGGTGAGCAAAAATCACGGAACTCGTGTTATCGTCATCGTGTGTGTTTGTAATTGAACTCCCCCTAAACGGATGGCCCCATTTTGATGAAATTTTTTGTGTGTGATAAAGTGGATACGAGGATAGATTAGCTTTCACTATTCGGTCCTCTACAAAATGTTTTTGAGAGCTCCGCACCAATACATTAAAACAAAAAAAAAAAAAACAAAAAAATGGTGGAAACGCAGAGATGTAATATATTACTTACTATTAAAATATATTTATTTGCGCTCCCACCATATTTATCTAGAAATGTGAACAGCTATTTGAATAGTATTTAGGTATTATTTATTATTATTTGGGTTTTGTGAATAGATATTTACTAGAGCTGCATGCGGGAGCAGCGAGTACCACTGCCACATGCCAGGCCAAAGGTTAGTTATTCCAACGTTTTTAGTTTTCACTTCCGTCGAAATCCCCATGATTGACTATCTTTTTTTTTGTGTACCTAATAGTTTTGAAACTGGGATTAAATCATGATTTTGATTGTTTAATGGAAGAACTTCAACTTCAATACTATCCAAACTATTTGTACTAAGTATATAGAGGCATACCGCAGCAGCATTACAATACTTTCAATATTTTGTATATTTTATACCATTTTGTAATCATTAAAGCTTATATGCAGTTTTCGGAAGGAACTATTATTATCTTTATGGTTATAGTTTCATGTTCTCTTTTTTCTCTGCATTTATTTTATATATATTTTTTTGCATATCATTTCATAGTATAGTGTTATTTTTGTGTTCTAACCAATATTGTACTTGTAACCAAATACAAGCTTGTGGTTTTCCATGATATTATTAACTTTATATATTGAAAGAAAGTTAATAATTGCATGCTGAAAATCAAAATTGAAAATCTTATTGGTTTCGAATATAATGTGCGAATGGTTGCATGAAAATTGGGTATAGATTATACAAATTTCTATTGGGTATAGATGATTTGTATGAAACTGAAGACTAACAGCAGGAATTTCTGAGGTTCAGGTTAATATATAAGTAAAATATTACTATTAAATTGAAAAAAAAAGGAACGGTATATAGTACTTAGACGCATGTGTCCTTCGACTATTTTGTAGTTTCTTGTCATTGTTATACCATGTATATGAAATATACCACGGCATACTAAGTTTAGTCCCAAGTTTGTAACGATTAAAAATATTGATACTATGAACAAAATTTTGGTGATTTTATACCTAATTAGTCCTCCATTGTCGGTTGTTTTTGGAGGGATGGGTGGATAGATGCTTGTAACTCAATCACGCCAAAACAGCTTAACGGGTCTGGATATTTGGCATAAAGATAGATTATAGTCTGGAAGAGCACATAGGCTACTCCTATATACCGGTTAAATGTACGGTTCCCGCGGGATAGATTTGTTTTAATTTTTCATAGAGCAAAGAATCGACATGATTTTTTTATACGACATTGGCTATTATGACCTGTATGCTATGGTATAGCATACAGAAACCCTGTTTTTAAAGAGTTTTGTAAAAGTTCCTGATTTTTAGCGCATTTTTATAAAGAAGGCTTGTTTAACTTGCACAGTACCTAACGGTCAAAACTAGATTCAAATTTTTTGAACACCACTCCTTTTTCATCGCAGGTAACAGCGCGGGGCGTAGGTAGTATGTAATATGACTTACCAAAGTTTAGTTCCAAAATTTGAATATTATTTTGGTCCCTAAAAGTCATATCTACGACCTTTAATATCCTAGCTGTATTATCATAAACATTTAAATAAAAAATTCCTAAGTGTGTTCAGTAGTCTTGATCCTAATAGTGTTGAATTAAAATGAATATCGGTACAATATAAAAACATGTACGTACATTTATGGCTGAATATACGAATATAATGTAACAGTGTTTTTATTGAGATAAAAGGAACTTTTTAAACTAATGTTTATTTATTTTTATGCTCGTATGATAAAATTTTGATTTTTACCTGAATACACATAACTATAAAGGTAAAGTTAAGGTATTTTTAGCTCTTAGCCTTCAGGATCGAGTCAAAGATTGGAATACAAGTCTTTGCTTGATTTTTAAAAAAAATGATTTTTCTTTTTAATTGATATCAAAAATGGCCGGTGATTTGAAATAATAACCACATAGCAAATCATTTAGCGTGTCATTTTCTATAGATGCAAAAATAATTACGGTATAGTTTTCGTAGAAACTTCGTTCTTAGTTCACACTGCACTCAATTATCAAACAATATGTTTCAGAGTATAATGCCCTAGGTTTGTAACGTTCGTCTCTTGGACTATAAATATCATTCTCAACTATAAAGATAACTGAAATAGTTTGGGCATTTAAAGTAGTAACAAGGCTGTTATCAAGTTATTATTTAATGTGGGTAATAAATTATTTATTATTTTCCATTCGAATTTATTATGTCGAGTATAATGAAATGCTATCAATTAAATTGTATTTGAAACTTTGTTAGTTGAAACGATATTCTTCATTAATTTTAAAATAATTTATCAAATATTCATAAAAATGTTTCTACTAAATTATTACTGAAATTATCCTTATCCAAGTACTGATGAACACAAAAGTTTTGTTTCATATAGAGTGTTCTTCTAACTTGACGCAAACATTCACGGTGAATTTTTTGCCTATATATTTTAAAAATGAATTGAAAAATCAAAAAACACAGAAACGCGTATCGGGTAATTAAATTATGGTACGCAGTTTTCTATATGGGGACGTCTTGGTCTAATAAGATTCAATCTCGTTTTTTTAAATGGAACCACACATTTTTTTGCATAAGATTCTTTTTGTAAATTTTGATTGTTGGTATCAGATTTGACTTTTTTTAAGGTTAAAAACTGTAATTAAAGGGAAAGTTAATTGTTTTTAATAAAAATTTTGAATTTGTAATAGAAATTTTTAACCTGCAAATAATAATTTCTTAATTAAAATCCAAAAAATATGCCGTTACAAAAAATGAATGGTTTAATATTTTACGCGTTTTTTGATTTCGAAATATAGAGGTAAGAAGTGATGAAAGATATTGAAAAAAAAAATGTATATCCTGTATAAGTAAAATAAAATATAGTTTACATTAACCTTTCCTTTATAAGTAAAACTAGAAGAATTATAAACAGAGTGAATAATGATTTTAAATGTATTGTAAAATTCAAAGCAAAGGCCTCTCTTTTTATGCAATTTTTAAATTAACCAATTTAGCAAATAGCATGCAACCCACGCTTTAAATTTTACATTACCATTAAAACTAATATCCACTTTTTAGCCTGTGTTTTTTTAGTTTCATTAAATTATAATTTATTTTCTTATTTTTAAGTCTCGCTTATTGAATTTGTTTATTTTTACCATACTGACTAAATTTGTTTATTTTAAAGTCCTTATTTGTGGCAAGTGTGGTAATAGTAGAGTGAAATTACGCCTTGTGTATGGATTAAAAGTTCGAGCAACGAAACTTTGGGGTTTTTCTTTTCACATCAAAATAAGTATTTTTTGAAATTTTTTACTTTCCCGGAGTGGTGCAACATGTTTAAAAAACAAAATGGCGTCAAAAATGAAATTTTTTTCAGAAATTTTATCATTTTTATTTTATATTCGCAAAAGGAGACATCGGTGCATATCCAAATTTGGTAGGTTTGTAGTTCATGTTATGAACTACTCCTCATAATTTTTTGGTGGGATTTCGTCCCTTCCCCTCCCAGTTATATATATATGTATACATACATATGGTAAAACAGTTCATTTGACTATAACTTGAAAAATATTCGATTGATTTTAATGAAACTAATATCAATAGTAGGTTTTATTACTTACAACTTTCGGTTAAAATTTTAGCGAAATCCGTTAAATAGTTCGGCCAAAATTTACAATTTAGGAAATTGTTTAAAATGGCTGCCATTTTATGCCATTTTGTCCTACGAGGTTAAATTTTTTTTTAAATTGTAGCATTTTTTATTATCTTTCGATTTTATAATAAGTAGCTTACCCGTAAAATGACTCCTTGATCCATATTTTTGCGAAAAACGGAAAATTTGGCACTTTCTGGAAATAATTGTTTGGGGGGTGTATGGACTGGCTTTGGGGGGTGTTTTTTGCTTTGGCATGAAAAAACTATTTTTAAAAGAGGTCTATATGGTTTAAAGCAAAATTTTTAAGTTTTAACCCCCGCGCTGTAAGGGGGAAGGGGTGTATGAAATAAATGTGTCTTAAAAGATTTTAAAAAGAGGTCAAAATAGTTTAAAATGCTAAAGTAACCCAAAATTTTAGATGCTTTTATTAATATAGCACTTTTTACAACATCCACCCCTTCCCCTCCCGCTTTCATATTTTTTGCAAATTCAAAATTTTTATGACGTTTAAAGAGGTTTTGGGGGTCGCTGATCTCAAACTTTTGGCCCAAATAAGTACACCCCCTAAAAATATTACAATTATTTTTAATAATCTATTGCAAAATTCGAGATCAGCGACCCCAAAAACCCAAAACCTCTTTAAACGTCATAAAAATTTTGAATTTGCAAAAAATATGAAAGCGGGAGGGGAAGGGGTGGATGTTGTAAAAAGTGCTATATTAATAAAAGCATCTAAAATTTTGGGTTACTTTAGCATTTTAAACTATTTTGACCTCTTTTTAAAATCTTTTAAGACACATTTATTTCATACACCCCTTCCCCCTTACAGCGCGGGGGTTAAAACTTAAAAATTTTGCTTTAAACCATATAGACCTCTTTTAAAAATAGTTTTTTCATGCCAAAGCAAAAAACACCCCCCAAAGCCAGTCCATACACCCCCCAAACAATTATTTCCAGAAAGTGCCAAATTTTCCGTTTTTCGCAAAAATATGGATCAAGGAGTCATTTTACGGGTAAGCTACTTATTATAAAATCGAAAGATAATAAAAAATGCTACAATTTAAAAAAAAATTTAACCTCGTAGGACAAAATGGCATAAAATGGCAGCCATTTTAAACAATTTCCTAAATTGTAAATTTTGGCCGAACTATTTAACGGATTTCGCTAAAATTTTAACCGAAAGTTGTAAGTAATAAAACCTACTATTGATATTAGTTTCATTAAAATCAATCGAATATTTTTCAAGTTATAGTCAAATGAACTGTTTTACCATATGTATGTATACATATATATATAACTGGGAGGGGAAGGGACGAAATCCCACCAAAAAATTATGAGGAGTAGTTCATAACATGAACTACAAACCTACCAAATTTGGATATGCACCGATGTCTCCTTTTGCGAATATAAAATAAAAATGATAAAATTTCTGAAAAAAATTTCATTTTTGACGCCATTTTGTTTTTTAAACATGTTGCACCACTCCGGGAAAGTAAAAAATTTCAAAAAATACTTATTTTGATGTGAAAAGAAAAACCCCAAAGTTTCGTTGCTCGAACTTTTAATCCATATAACAGCCTTTTTTTGCTTAGATTTACTCCAGTATAACTGATCACCCCACTAAATTTGATTGGTGCCATCGACATTTTTAGATTAACAGTTATTAAATGAAAGAAGCATATAAATAGTTAAAAGAAAAGTTTAGTCCTTAGAGACTATGCAAGAAAACACAACCATCATCCAGTTTACATAATATACTCTCATATAGAAACACAAACTTCAAATATACCCATAGTACTACCTATGCATAGTATACAGTGTATGAGTAAAGAAAATAACGTAAAGAAAATGACTACTTTGTAAAAAACATATATACTAAACAAACATTTCATTTCAGAATATTTTACACTGTCATATAATGTAAACATACCAGTTGAAACTAGTTGAAAAAACTAGTTTTTACTAAAGAATTTTACATTTCACCCGACAAAATTTTCTTTTTGTTCAATTTAATTGAAAAACTTATAAGCTTTCGAAGGGCCGGTTTCAATACATGAATTTTATGAACTTATATGATTATAAATACCCTGACCGGGATTTTCAGGATTAACGATTTCCATATCTGAAAATATATACATTTATTTGCGCTCCCATCATATTTATACTGAATTTTTGATAATATTTTTGAATTTAAAGAAATTATTTTCTGCGTTTTAGTTCAGCTGGTTACAAAAGCGTGTTTTTTAGTTTTTTATTATTTATTTAAAACTTGTTTTAAAAAAACGGTTTATAATTTGCCAAATAATTTGTGACATGTTTGCAAACCAACAAAATTTTTAGGATATGAACTCTAACGGTGATGTTAAACATATAACAGTGATTAAAAGTACTACATTTTTTATTTGTCAGTTGAGTGTTAATATTTGTTTATATGAATAATCAAATTTTTTTATGTTTCGCTTGATATAAACCGATCTAATAAATTTTAAAAATTTTTTTAGATCTATTAAAAAAGAATTTGAAAGTATTTTTTAATAGTCATTATTGATTTTAGGGTAGTTGGATCTCCTTAAATTCAAAACAAAAAACAGGATTAATTGAAAGAACTGCCAAAAAGTTGACAAACACTAGATGTAGGTGTAGGTATAATAGAGGATCAATGCAAAGCATATTCTAAGATTGCCTTGGTTTCAATTTTATGATCAAACTTTTTTTAAGCCTCGACCAAAAAAACGACATGCTATAAGGTTGACGGCTATGTGTTTGTGTCTGTCGGTTTGTCTGTCTGTGACATCGTTGCGCCTAAACAAATGAACCGATTTTGGAATTTGTTTTTTTAGTTTGATAGGTTATTTAATGGAAAGTGTTCATAGCTATCTTTCAAGTGTGAGTATAAAGTAGAAAAAACAAAAAAATTGGAGATGATCTTCAAAATCCCTTAAGTTTGGAAAAGACTTAAGATAATTTAATGGAGTGTTCTTATGTTTCAAGTGCAAGTTTAGGTTTCTGTACCCGTAAAATTTCGGGTTTTTTTTTAAATTTCACTTGTTTTTTGTCATTTCAATTTATGGAAACTTCATACGATACTTGTAATTTAGCACTGTAATTTTCAAATTCGATCATAGCGGGACTCCTCCTAATTTTGTCAAAATATGCCGGAGAGCGTGTTTAATGAAAACTTAATATTGGCAACGGACATAAACATGAATCCAGTTATCTCCTTGTGCGTCACCGAGAACACAGCGGATGTTAGTGAGATTAAAATGTACATGCGATACACAACGATACAAACACGATGCTGACGCGACGACTAGAATAGTCAACAGTCAGTAGTAAAGTAAAGTCCTTAAGTGTAATGAAAAAGAAAAAAAAAACTGTGTACGTGTTACGTGCATGGAGTTTATTTTTTTATTTTTTTTATTTAAGCATAATATTTTGAATTACTAAAAAGTTTTATAGCAAAGAGTTTGTATATTTATACACTATGAGCATATTTTGTACTATATAAAATGTTTGTTTGCAATATTATACTGTGAACTATATATAAAGAAGTTGTGGTGGGAATAACTATGAAAGCTCAGCTCAATAACTTGATCAAATAAAATATTCTATTAGATGATGAAATATTGAATTTCACTTATCTTAAACATTCTCATTTCACTAATTACTGCAAAATACCAAATGTGTTATAGAATATTAAAATTGTAAGCCATAGCAAAACAAAACAAATTATCTTTAATACGAATCAAGAGAAAATAGCAAATTTTTTTGCGATATAGACTTAGGAAAAAAACAAGCCCGACGATAAATTTAACTAAAATAGTTTTGTTGATAATAAATATTAAACAAGATATTCCAAATATTCTACTTAATTAAAATCTATTTATCTGGAATCTATTATCCGAACAGTTTCTTGATTAAGTTTTCCCTTCCTTGTAATCAGTATTTGCAGTGGATTGCATAAATTTATTGATGCAAATCTTAATTTTGCAATTTTTCTGCATTTTTATTTTGCAATACTTTGGTTCATAATCAGGTTTTGAAAAAGATCGTCCCACTATCCGAAAGTACACAAAAAACATGCAATTTAAAAAAAAGTTAAAGTCCAATGATTTGCCTGAAATGTTGAAATTATTCGTTTATCTTAAAATTGAGTTAATGTATCAGGCTAAAATTTATCAACATTTTTTATGATCATAAGTTACATCTTTTTCCAGAATTTCAACTCAATTCCTCCATTTTTCAAAAAGTTATCACAGAAAGTGGCAAATATGAGATTGCAGCACTTTTCTTGAGATTATGAGGTTATTTTACTAAGTTCAGGGTTCGATAGCATGCAAGATCGCAAGGTCGAGAAATTCTTAATAACAAATTCTTTTTATTCGTCTAAATCCGATCAATAGAAGCTGATATATTGAAGAAAACATGATGAGATAAAACTGCGGTCAGAAGTTTTAGCGGATCGTCCCGGAACCGGTAAACTCCTTTTCTGTATTTTTTTGAACAAAATAAATCTATTAAAAAAAACTAGCCATTTGCAAAAATTTATCGAATTCTTTATCAAAATCGGGTATATTTTTTCAACTAAAATATTTTACAAAATAATATGACACCTAATTAAAGGTATTCAATTTCTCGTTCTGGTTGATGATAATTTTCGAGAAAGTCGTATTAAAATTATTGAAAAATTAAAAATAATTGATAAATTTTCATGACTCATACTAAATTATACCTATATTTTTTTACCTTAAATCACAATTGCAACCCTTTTCACCTCCATGGTACAAAAGAGGTGATTCTAAAAATTTGGAGCTAATTTTTGATACTTTCCCATCCTTTTAGGCAACACTGAAATCTATTTGAGTCCCCTTCAAATCATAAACGAAAAAATGATTCTAGACAATTTTTGCAAAAATTATGTTATGAAGTGATTTTCAGGATGATTACTCCAATTTTCTATCAGACAATAAACAATATTGTTTTAGTACAAAACATATTTTGTGATGTTTTGAAATAATATATTTACTACACCATACTATAAAGCATCGCGTAAAGTTACTTGAAACAAGTGAAGATAATTATTATAATTAGTCTGTAAGCACAAAGTATGTACTTTTAAATAGTATTAATAACGTAATGTAAGGTATGCAATATTATACTGATATTTATTCAGCATATATATGTAAATTATTTTTGAATTGAAATCATAAAGGTTTGTTTTTCAATCGACGAAAAAGCTTTATATATATTTTTTATTTTGAACACCATTCATAAGCGTGTCGCTATGTTCTTATGATTTTAAATCATATTAATATATTAAAAGCCTATTTAACATAAAGATATGGATTATAATTTATGATAATAATAGTAATTCCTGACAAAAAACGGTCATTTAAATTCAATCACTAATAGTATGACTTGTTTGGAATATAAAGGACATTTTTTTCATAGGAATTATTTCTCTCCATTCAAAACAAGTTGTTAAAAAAGTGGGAATATTCGAGTTCATTTTTAAGATTCAGTGCCACGATAGTAAAAAAATACACATTTCATTAGGTCACCAAGCTGATCGTTTTCATAGAATAAAAACATTATAGAACGATTATAGAATGTGTTGATATATTTATTTACTTTGTAGAAATTTTGTGTTTTTAAACCGTGCATATATGTAATATGCAAGGTATCCTAATTTTAGTCCCAAGTTTGTAACGCTTTAAAATTTTGATGCTACGAAAAAAATTTTGGTATATTTGTTCATAAAATCACCTAATTAGTCCATTTTTGATTGTCCGTCCTTCCGTCCGTCTGAGAGCATGATAATCAAAAACGAAATAAGATATCAAGCTGAAATTTACAGCGTACAATCAGGACGTAAAAAGTGAGGCCGAGTTCGTAAATAAGCAACATAGGTCAATCGGGTATTGGGTCCGTAGCATCCATCTTGTAAACCGTTAAAGATAGAAAAAAGTTTAAATGTAAAAACTGTTTACCCGTGAGGGTGCAAATTAGGCGTAAATTGTATAGTATGCATTATATGAAAATATCATTTATGTATGTGTGACATGTATGTATGTGTAGTGTGATAGAGTAATCAACATTGTCTCTGCATGGTATTTCAACAATAAACTCAGTCAATTGTTTGTTTTCACTTGTTAAAAATACTTTGGATATTAATGTTTTGTGTATTCGGATACTGTTTATACAAATTTTGTACTTTATTGTGTTGTGTTTTTCTTATATTGTCCTTGATCATGATGCGTGTTTCTTATAAATTTTCTACTTTTAGTTTCAATGTATTACTATATAATTGATAATCATAATTATGGCGAAGCCGTGCATCTGTATAATATTCTATGCCTATAGAGTGGCCTATAAAAAGGTTTCAATTATAATCGTTACACAGAGTCTTTCTTAGTAGTATTGTCCCATAATGACAAAAAAAAGAAAACACAACAAGGTCTTTATTTGGGCTTGATTTCTTTTTGAACAGACATCCTTTATCGCATGGAACCTAATACGTTCCAAACAGGTCTCCTACGATACCTAATAAACTGTTTTCTTTATTTAAATATGACCAACTACACTTGAATGGAACAAAAATGGCGATAGAAGTCACACATGATGGAAGTAGCACGCTGTACAATATATGATGCAAAATTACAAAATTTTTTAAATTTAATTAAAATGTTCATTTATGTATACAAATTTATTGCATTAAAATATATATTATATGCTCATGTTAATACCTTTATATATATATATATATATATATATATATATATATATATATATATATATATATATATATATATATATCTCTTAATATATATATTTCTTGTGAGCGTGTGTATGTAATTGAACTCCTCCTAGACGGCTGGACCGATTTTGATGAAATTTTTTGTGTGTGTTCGTGGAGATTCGAGAATGGTTTAGATTTACAATTTGGTCCAGTACAACTGTTTTTGAGAGCTCCGTACCAAAAAAATGAAATTTCATTAAATGGTGGGAGCGCATATAAATCATATCACATTATGTATACTATGTGTACTATGTATTTTTAATAGTATTCAGGTATTGTCAATAGGCATTTATTAGAGCCATATGCGAGCGCAGCGAGCTCTACTATCAAAGGTCAGGCCAAAGGTCGAAGGTCAGGCCACTCCAATAAATAGGAGTTAAATTGGGGTTTAGCGGGATGGGTTTAGCGGACAGGCTAAACGTAGTATAAGTATTCATGAATTGGAGTTATGTTTTTACGGGACAACGTCCGTCGGGGCCGCTAGTATATATATATAGATATATATATATATTTGTTATCAAAAAATTAGGTACCTATGTGTTTTTTATAATTATTTTATTACTTTCATTGTACTTTATAAATTAATACTGCCTTTATATACAAAGTTAAACATTAATATCAAAAAATAAAAATAAAATATTGTAACCAACAAAACAAAAATAATATTATTTTTTTTTCGAATTAAATTGCCTACCATTATATAAAATTACAATTATTATTGTGTTACATAGCTCAAGCCGAAACAATACTGATAGGTTATTTTATTTATTTATTTTATTTTTTTTATTTTTTTTTTCATAATATTATAGTATTGCGTGATTATATATTTGATAAATATAATCGAATTAATGTTAAAAGGATTATAATTTATTTATATGTAATGTATAATAAATAAATTGTTTGAACATTAAAATTATAGAAAATTGATAATAGATAAAAATATGGTTAAAGGTTGTGTTCGATTTTTATATGATAATAGGATGGAAAACGTGTTGAAAAATTGAAAAACACTTCTTCGAAAATATATTGTTTTAATCAAATAAAATTTTACAATAATCAATTAAAATAATAAAAAATAATTTTATTGAATTTTAATTTAATCTCTTGAGAATGAACGAAATATTTTTGAGATAAACTAATATAACTTGTCATACACCAATAAGAAAAATATTTTTTATTATTTTAATTATTTATTGTAATATAGTATGTACTACCAAAAACCTAATATAAATTCAATCAATAAAAATATTTTTATACAAATACCTGATAACTAATCAGTTTGTGGAAAACCGAAATATTTGCGACAGAAACAGTGTATCCAATTCAGTCGGCACCATAAGGAAAACTTTTTTATTATTTCTTTTATGAAAAAAAGTTATTTTTGATTTTAAGTTTTGAATGGCCTAGAACACAATATGAAATAATCATATACCATTGAATTCGTATACGAGGTTTGCAAAAAGTGTAAATTAACAGTCAGATATCTAATATTATTCATATACCAAGACAAGACCGATTTTGTTATTTTTACTAATTATTCTCTGTATTAGCATTAATATAATAGTTTATGTCTCCAGACTCAATTAAGAAAGCTGGGACAAGTCATCAATTTCTCTACTCGTCAAATTGTAGACATGCATTATCGATGGTATGCTACACAGGAGAGTTTTTAAAAATAACACAATCTGTTTTATCATGGTTGATGGGCAATATTAGATATCTGACCGTAGTTTTCAATGAAAATCAACTTTTCTCAATAAATCTTGTTTTTTTTTTTTTGTATAAATTAACTTTACTCTTGGTAAAAATTTACATTTTTCGACCCATCTCGTACACGAAAAAATTGACATTTGATTATTTCCTATTGTGTTCTAGGCCATGCAGGACTTTTGTTTTTTCAAGAATACACTTTGTTTTATAAAACAAATAATAAAAAATTTTTTTTATCGTACCGACTTAGGTTGACTTCCTATTTTTTTATCAAAGTGAATCCAGGTGAAAGTAGGATCAATTAAATTTATTATTAGAAACTACCTTCCCAAAAACAAGAGTTATTCTGTATAAAGGAAAAAGTATACAAGGTGTTACATAGAACACCAGTTACGAACGAAGTACCTTGCGATCCATATTTTGTATTAAATAAAAAGGCACAGTGAATTTAATTGTAATTTAATTGTATAGTATGTATGTTATGGCTATATATCAGTTATATATGTGTGACATGTATGTGCGTGTAATGTGACAGAGTAATCAACACTGTTTATACATGGTATTTCAACAATAAACTCAGTCAATTGTTTGTTTTCACTTGTTATTTATAAAATATTATTATTTATAAAATAACAAATACGGTATAAATCTAAAATTATTTTAGTGGGTACAGCTTTTTGCATTTTAATTAAGAAGGCAAAAAACATTGTAAGTTGGACATTCTTGAACATTTGGTATTCGAAATAAATATATTAATTCAAATTATATATTTATTATTGGCAAGTCAATTTAACCTCGTAATGAACAAGTCAATCAAATTGACTGTTTTTATCATTAAATTTATAAACAGATTATATTGATTTTTTATAATTATGTATATTAGAATTGGAATATTTATTAGAAGTAAGAAATATTTACGCATTCTGGTTAATTTTTATATTGAATATATGATATTTTTTAATTTTTTTAGGTTTTTAAAAATTGGCTCTAATAAAATAAATATTTTTATAATCGTTTAGTGAGAAATATTCATTATATAAGCTATTTTCAAATAAATATATAGAGTGTACCATGACTCGATGGGCATAGCTCAAGAACTTCCTAGGACAATGTTAACGCGACAATGTCTTTTTTACTTTTGGCCAAAACCTAATAGTTTTGGAGTTATGTGCACTGTTATATATCCAAAGATAAAAGTCAAGAGATTTAAACTTAATAGTAAATTTAAGAATTTAAAATTAATTTAATCGCCACTTTTACAAACAAAGAATATGCCGATAATTACTTTTTTACGGATATTGTGAAAGAAAAGCAAAGGTCTACGGGAATCTCAGTGGCGGTTCTAATTGAATAATTTCGAATAAACATTAAACTACTTTACTCAACAGTGTTTTCACTTTATTGGTTAAATTTGATAGTGTTCATAACTCCTTAACTATTGCGATTGGGAAAAAAATATCTAAGGCACTTTCGACCTAAAAGTGTTCAAAGAAAACGGTCGTAAGCTATGCGATAAGAGTCAATAACACCTTGTATATCCGAACTTTTCATACCTAGTTTGCAAGTAACATAAACACATACACGATTTTCATATAGTTTTACGAAATCTGTGAACAAATACTTATCCATAAAACATTATCCATCTCACCTTCTCACCTGCAGTAAAGTTTAATATACTGAAAATAAAGTCATAGAATAATAATAATAACAAAGTCAAGTAGTCAGAAAATTCTATACATACTTGAACAGTAGAAGTGCTCGAAAGAGTACTTTATTTCATGCTTGTTTTTTTATCATTTTAATTTTTGATTTTTCATCCATTGATTATCTACACAGAGTAATAGTCGACTTTTGATAACTTGAATTTTATGGATACTGTTAATTTTTCGACTGAGTTGAATACGAAGATATTTGGAAATATGTAAATTTTCACACCAAACTGAAGGAGTATTATGGAGTTTTTTGAATAATATAAAAGTTCTCATAATAGTGGCGTCAGAACAAACATTGATATACACATTTCTCTCGCTTTTAAAAATAGTCATCGACTTCTAATTGCAATAACATTTCGAGGCATAGAATATAATGGATGTTACCGCATGCTCAATTTTTCCCCTAAAATAAGTCTTAATAGAGCCCAAAACAAGTGAAAACAAACAATTGACTGAGTTAATTGTTGAAATAACATGCATAGGCACTGTTGATTACTCTATCCCATTATCCATACATACATGTCACACATACATAACTGATATTCCCATATAATACATACTATACATGGTAAACAATGATGCTTACGAAAAAATGTTTCAAACAAAAGTTGGTTATTTATTTGTAAGGAATATTTAAACTTTTGTTCTATCTCTTACTGTTTTCAAGATGACCCAATTAACCGATGTTGCTCATTTACGAATTCGACCTCACTTTTTCCGTCCTGAGTACGCTGCACAAATTTCATCTTGATATCTTTTTTCGTTTTTGAGTTATCGGAAATGAACTGATTAGGTGATTTTATGAACAGATATAGCAAATTTTGTTCGTAGTATCAATATTTTTAAGCGTTACAAACTTGGGACTAAACCTAGTATACCTTGCATATTACATAAATATGCATGGTATAAAAATCGAGGACAAAAAAGCTACATGCTAAGAAATATCGTGTTTTTTAACGATACAAAAAGTCTCGCGTTTCTTTTAGTGAAGATGCCAAAATGTGCTTCGCTCTTATTTTGTTCCTTACATTATTTTGTTAATTAGTTTGAAAATTCGAAATCAAAGCGGACGGAGAACGGCAGGTAAACACTGGTATTTCAATAACAACTATCGTAGATAATATTATAATTAATATAGTGATAATGGATGCTTCTCTTTATTTTTCATTATTTCAATGAAACAAAATATTATTTTTATTATCATTCCTTCTAGCTATAATTACAGCAAAACGATTAAAATAATCCAAAAATGGAAAATATAAAAAATTAAATAAATGTACTTTTCATGTAATTTATATTATTGAAATAATATTTTACAATTAGTGTAATTATTTTTCTGTTAAATAATTACTCATGTCTATTTAATAATAATGAAAATGAAGACGTAATGAATATGATCGTTAGAAATCAGGTCAAATATGTTGTCACTATGTTGCGTAATTTATCATTAAAATAAATTTTACATTATGACTTGTTTTGTAAATTTTCAATTGCAATAATTCTACTCGAAAAAAATTTTTTACTCACATAAAATTTCAAATTTCTCGAAAGTTGTTGATCTCCTATTTGACTGCAAGTAGCCTAGCAGGAGATGCGCACACATATTTGAATACCAACAATATTGTAAAGATCACTAATTCAGTCAATATGGCAGTCAAAAGCAGGTTTAAATCTTAGTTTTAAATAATAGTAGAATAACTAGTCCATTAAAAGAGTGGGCTACTTTTTATTTGACAATTAATGCGTACATTTGAATAGTATTGTTGTAAATTACTATGGTTTGTTAATATACATCTATTTATTAAGCTCCTGCTAACTTAACTAGAAATTTCATATTTAATATTTAACAAATAAGACAAGAAGGAGGAAAGTTTTTCTGCGATCAAGGATATAAATTTTGTGCTTGAACTTGTCGTGAATTTTATTATGCATAGACATTAGCCTTTGTCGTGAAACTATGCCTAGTTAAAAATAGTTTGGTATAATTTAATTTTTGTAATTTTATAAAAGGAAGTGCAAAATTATCCTTATATATTATAAATGTGAAAGTAGGGATGTTTCTTTTTTTGTTTATGTGTTTGTTTTGGATGAAACCAAAAATTCATTTGAAATTTAACTGCACCATCTAGGAGCACCATTTTGAACCATGAATTAAAGATTTCTGAAAAAATGTCAAAATATAAAAATTGTAAAATTACAATTAACGGCCATCTGAACTGATATACTCAATGAATTATGACTATTGTACATTTAAAAAAAAATTGAAAACTGTACATATATTTTACCTGTATGAAACAAGAACTATTTGGAGTCTTATGGAAGGGGGGCCCTCACAGCCCCCGAGTGATCTTTTTTTAGTTTGACAAATTTTTATTTTTAAACCCACCAAAGCGGATATCGAGCTAGTCAATTATTAATATTTATAATTTATATAAATTTTGTTTGAATATAAAGCAAGTAAAGTTTGACTTCGGTCCTGGGGCCCCTGACCCAGTTCTTTTTTTCAAAACGTGAGTACGTTATTTTTCGAGTGAAAACAATAATTTTTCGAGAAAACAATAACTTTCTATCATAATGTTAATAATGATATACAAATTCACTTACGTAAGTAAGCTTTAATACCAACACTAACTAATACTATCCTCGCCTCCTATATCTCTGAATATCATGATGGCATATGCTGAATAAGCAAGCTTATGGCGACATTTCAATATATATTTGCTGTTCTGCAAGAATATATTATGTGGTTGGTTAATGTGTTTAGTTTCCATATACTACTTATTACTATGTATGTCAAAAATTATTATTTAACAAGGATTCGCAAGAAAAAATAATAGGTTATATCGTTGATGTTTTATCATTTAAATAAAAGCTCATTCGTACAAGAATACAGCAGAGAAAAATTATTTATCGAATAATTTCAAAAACAACCAAGATAAAAACCATTACAGAGAGATCACTTTCAAAAATATATTATTTGATATTCTTTTTTTGAAAATTTTCATCGCACTATAGAACTGAAGCAGTCTCTATAATCTATACAGTAAAAAACTCGAGACAAGTACGTACACAATATCTATTTTAGAAAAACCATCAAATCGAATGAAAATCGGTTTCTCACCTCCACAACTGGGACAATTTCGGACTAATATCTACTATATGAGGGTGATGGGGTGGTACTTATTTTTTCAAGTTTAAAGGGAAACCCCCATTCTTGCATAGGTATTGAGAACATTTGTACCAAAGATGGTGAATTAGTTTTGTTTGAAATATTTGTTTTCCATTCGTATAAGAAAGAACAGCATCTAGTTTATTATTTTCTATTATCCCTACATATATTATAAATGTAAAAACGTAAGGATTTTTGTTTATTGTTTTGTTTGCGATGCTTTCACGCAAAAATTACTGAATGGATTTGAAGGAAACTTTACAATAATATAGCTCATACATCAGACTAACACATGAAAACTATAATTTATAAATAAATTTAAAAAAAATTATTTTAATTCCACTTTGTCATCTATGAGCATCATTTTGAACTATAAATTAATGAATTCTGTGAAAAAAAGTAAACGTTAAAATGCAAAAAATGGTAAAAATACAATTCATGGCCATCTGTTCCTGTGTAAAACAGTAGCTATCCCAATTTCGAGTGTTATGGAAGGGGGATAACTGAGAGCAAGGGAGATGAAAACTGTAACACGGTGGTTTTTAATAGACTTTATTTTTAAACTCAGCCAAGCAGGCGGGTATCAAGCTACCCTTGCGTAATTTCTCCAAACAAAAATCAGTATAGAGTAGAGCTTTTCATTTACAAAATGATTCATTTTTGTTTTCAATCAAGTAAAGACATATCGTATATATTCTATCCTTGTCAAAAACCGCTGCTTGAAAAAGATGAAATATATTTAACTTTCTTAGGTTGAATAGTTTTTTGACAACTGTCCGAAACAAAAATCGATGAAAAGGTCTGTTAACTTATCTGAATCGAATGTTAATTTTTTCAATTTTGTTCGGCTGCTTCACGGTCAACTTAATAACATGTATCCATCCTACGGTAGCAGAGCTACTAATCCCCGTAAATTTCATCCTCGCTCAATTTATCCGATGATTTTTATCTTTGTCAAAAGTCTTGCTCGCAGGTTTTTGATTCTTTCATTTACCCTATGATTGATAACGTGCAGCCATTTTGCTATTTGAGCCCGGGGAATGATCGTTAGGCTTAGTTTTAAGGTAAACGCCCGATACCACTTTATTATGTAGCACAATATAAAAGGATTCCGTACATTCCTTCACGAAAAATCACACGTGATGCGTTATGTCCCAATACTAAATTGATGAATTTCATTTTTCTATAAATACGTCAGCTTTATTTTAAATATATGCATTTTGACATATTCACAGATTGACATTTATATTGATCAAATAACGAATGACATGTTGATTTCAAATATTTATTTCGAAATGGATGTTAATTCATTTAACTAGTTTTATAATATTTAGTGTCGCATGACAATACAACAAAACATAAAAATATTTTAGCTAATAAATCATAAATGATAATGTACGGTGTAAGTAAGACAATCTGTTTACAAACACATTAGAACCGTAATCAAATTGGAATATTTTCTTTGCACGCATATCACATGATAAATAGATCATGGCACCATTTTTTATATTGTTATTTAATATTTTTAGTTAAATCACTTGGAGGTGGTGTTGACCTCCTGTTGTGGATAAATTGTTTACGTCTTATATTTTTCACTTTTTTCATTTACTTTAATAATTGATTTCCATAGGTTTTCTTGGAATTACTAGTTCTTTTATTGTAAAATTCGTAGTGAGAGAAAATTTATATCTCTATGACAATGTTGAGAAGTCTCATAGCTAAAAATTGGCAAAACTTTTGTCCACAAATAACCGTCCTTCTCTCTCAACAAATACTTTCGAAGGCGTTCTTGCAAATTGACATGAATGATCGTAGCATTGTTCAAATTAAAACTGATTTAATATTTCAAATTTAAACCTACATAGGGCGCTGTTTTCAGTACATATGTGCCTGACGAAATGATATTATATCAAATCGTATTGTACCACATATTTTCACAAATAAACCAAGCAATCAATATATTCACAATATTTATTTTAAATTTCTTTAGGAATTATGCTGGTCTGAAATTTTATAAAATATGCTTGTGATTTGTACAAAAACCGGCATTATTCCCTTGCTTTTTTAAAATTTTTAAGTACCGAAAAATTAAATTATTAAATTATAAATAGGTAATTAATAATTAGATCAAATAAGAATCAATTTTAATATTTGGTTTAACATTGAATTTATAAATATCATTAATATTGGACAAAAATTTAATAACATATAAATCCTCGCGAACGTCCGGTATAAGGCTTTAATCCGTCTTTAAATTTTAATAATGTTTTTTAATAAGAACATTAATTACACCATTAAGCAGTAAAAAATAATTATTATGATTTTCTTTTCAATTACTTTTTTAAGAAGAGCAAAAAAGCTTTAAAAATGAAAACTAATAAAGAAAATTGTACAACTTTTTATAATTTGTTTCACAAAAAAAAAAAGAAAAAGATTATGACTTGGAAAGTTTTTCAGATGGAAGGTGCGTAAGCTCAGCGAATTCTCTTTTAACAGGTTTAAAAAGAAAATCGTAAGTCACAAATCAAAATTATGCCCCATTTTAATGTATATACCCATTACATTGTAGCCATAAAATCATATATTTTAATTTTTGCTTATGGTAAATATTTATAATTTTTTTACCACCGGAAAAACGCCCATATCTCTTTATAATTAATTTTAGATTATCACGTAAGAATAATCATGTGCAAAATTTTTGTTAATAAAAGTTCTAATTTTATGAATATTTATTCGACAAATTCTAAAAATTTCTCCCTACTTTCCTTGACCCCTCTATGAGAGTTGTTTTAGAAACTACTTGAGATGGATAATACTTTTTTTCCGAAATTTTCATCGTCAGTACTGAAACAATAGTTTTTCTCTAAAAAGAAAATTTTTCAAAATCGTATACTAATACAATTATCTACTTATTTAATATTACGAACGGTACAAATAAATATTTACATTATATGGTGATATAATTTCTGTACGATTTATAAGAAAAAGTAAAAACTTTCATTTTATAGCTTACCAATGTCAATCCGGTATAATATTTAATGAAAGACTTTTGCCACAAGGAAAATGAAATATAATAATAATAAAGAAAAAAAAATTATTTAAGGTATATTCGATATTCCTTTATGTATTTATTCATCACCAACCTCGTTTGATGGTGTTAGATAAAAGATGAAATTATGTGCGTTTTGATTCATTCATACAGAAAATTCAAACAATTTTAACGGAGGAGCCAGTATTTGTCAAATATTTAAATGTAAAGTTTTGTAGACGAGAAATTAGGATGGATGAAGCAAAAAATCAATATTACATTTTATACGGTGACTATTTCAGCTTCTACGGTGACTATTTACGTTGAGAAGCTGATTGAACCTCTTTTTTTTTATGAAGCATGCACTACACCTGTCTATCACAAGTATTAAAAAAAAATCGTAGCTTAGAGATTGAAATATAACACATTTTTCTTTAAATGGAATATTGCAATTTTTCATTGCGAAAAGTAAGCGTCTAAAGAAAAAATCACGTTCTTTTTTGCCCAAAACTGATCAAAAAATATTTTTTATTTTGAAAAAATTAAAAATTTGGCACTTTGCACACATAAGCAATTCGCCCAATCTTGCAATTTGTCACATGCGCATTTCAACGTTAACAATTAAAATACGAGAATGTATGAACTTAAACTTCTCGTTCTTCTAAAAATCATGTCTCAAATTACCCACGAGGAAGGGATTTTATTGGGGTAGCATTAGCTACTATTTGAACTATTTGGCTGAAATATCAAGGTTAAATAAAATTTTTTTTGATATACCGAGTTCAGGACAGTTTTAAATTTATAAGAAGTATTCTTCCGTCAATATTAAAGAACAATAATTTCTATAAACATTCTATAAATACAGTTGGATTGAATTTATTTACTGTTTATAACAAATAAATCAAATATGCCTACGAAATTGACACCTATGGTGTAATATGAAATTTCTGTATGTATTTTCTTTCATAATAAAAACAGTGACCCCATTCTCTTACTCCATAAAACACATGAACATCATCATCATCATCGCGCGTCTCTTTGACTTGAAATTATCTGAAAATGACACTTTTTATATGAAAACTTTTTTTTGTGGTTCAACGCCATAATTGTAGAAGGAAGAGATGGAATGGTTTTTAGGGTATATATATTAATGTACACGGAGTATATATATTTATAGATCCACTTTTAACTCAACAACATTGCTGAGTGAAACATTTTTACGTAAATCGAATACATTGGTAGTAAATGAGACTGAAAAATCTTTACTGAATTTAATTTATAATTAGCTTTCAAATGGAAAATTAAAGGTAAGAGTTACTTGTGAGGATGAGCTTCGTTATCGTTGAAAACTTTTTGTCGAATTATAAGACAACTCATTTCCTTCGAATATATTCGATTTTCGAAAGAATATTTCTTAAAAAATCGGTTAATGATAATTTTCTAATAAATTCAGCTAAATATGTTTATTGTGGGCCATTTAAACAAAATGCATAATACAGTCCGCAAAATGCTTATCTTCAATTAAAAAATCAATAATTTCTGCTTGCGTCAGTTTTTCAAAACGCTTTTTTTCAGAATATTTGTTGATGTATCGTCTAAAATGGTTCACCTTGTACATATATATGAAAAAGTAAATTATTTTTGTGTGGCTTGGCTAAGGTTTTTGTTGTGCGAGTGAGTGGGGTTTTATGCTTGTATGTATAAAGTGAAATGAGTTAGTTAATATATTATGTATATAAATTTTTCCCTCTTTTTTTTATCATCATTTTAAAAAACGATTTTCTTCTTTAAACAAATTTGATAAAGCGATGTGAAAAAAGTGATAAGTAAATAAATGTGTGTGAAGTTACTTCATTATCATATTTCATTGCATAATATGTACGTTTATTACTTCCTTGTACAAAGTAAAGGAAGTATTGTAATCTTTAAAAATATAGCTATTAATTTCGCAACGCAATTATTCACTTAGAGCATACTCTGTACATAAATCAAAGGTCAACTGCTTGCGCGGGTCCAAAACTTGCACTTTTATCCAATCTTTTGTAAAGAGCAATATTAAAAATTTTCAATATCTCTTAAAAAAAACATTAGTGGCAACTTGTTGGAATGTTATAATTTAGATTGCACCTTCCTTTTGGATATTTTGACAGAGTTATTCTTTTTGACTTTTATTAATCCGCAAGGTCACAAAATCTATAAGCGTACAAGAAAGTCGTTTTTCTGATAAAAATTATTTGCTTGTGTGTCATATATTTATTTTTTAAATTAAATAATGTTCCTTTCAGAAAAAAGTTTAATTTAGTATCCTTGTTTAGTCTTGTTTGAATCATCCGTAATATTACTAAAAATTATTATTAAAAATTGCTTGGCAGGGATATGTAAACATGGAAACTAAAGGACCAAACTAGACCGAAGATATCTTTGTTGAATCAAGGAGATAAAATCATTAATAAATTAAATATTACAGACAACAAGATCCGAAAGCATATTATATTAAAATTAGTCCCTACAAATTTTTTTATGACACAAATTTCCATTAAAATAATGCTAATCGCGGAATTCCGTGTTTTTAATTTTAACCATGACTTTGATCATCTCAAGCGCTCAAAGTTTGTATCAGCCTTGAGATAGTTAGTAGATATGGAGAGAGCAGCTCTTTTTAAATTGTGGTTCCCGCAAATTTTCAATATGTTAACTTTATATTGATGAATATCTGTTTCTGTTTTATTTGAAGGAAATTGATTCTCAGACACAATAAACTTTGGTCAAAAATTCAAAGAAAAACATCGCGTCTTTAGTCTGGGTTATTTTAAATTTTAAAGTGTTGAACTATGGACCTAACGTTTGTTGAACACCGAACAAACTCGTGGTGTCGGAGATTCGATAATACTTCCTATAAGAATAAAAAGCAGAAATTCATAAATTTTAAGTTGGCGGGCTATTAAACATTTTCTGGGCCCATAACTTCGAAAAGACGGCACAGTCAATGTCACCTTTGCATAGTATCTACATAACGAGTTCGAACATACAAATTTTCGATTTGTTACAGATTAGTTCAAATAACCTAAACATAGTATGCTCAGTTCGCAATGCTTTATACTAAGGATGTATCTCTGAAAAAGTTTTTATTCTATTATTGAATTGACTCTTGATCACTGTTAAAACATCCTACGGTAATATGAATATTTTATATTGGAATAGATTTCTAAGAATCTATTATTATTCAATACAAAATCAAATCAATGAAAAATATATGAAAGAAATTTAATTTTATTCCAATGATGATATTAAAATCAGTATGAAGCTATTCTAATCTATTTATATCAGTAATATACAACGCGACGCGACGGTACACTAAAAATGCATTTACTTGATTTTTTTTTAAATGAAATTTGTATGATCATATTGCTTATAATAAATTTTGAGAGATTTTAATAATCACACTATGATCGTAGATTTACTAGGAAAAATAAACAATTGACTGAGTTAATTGTTGAAATACCCTGTACAGAAAATGTTTATATTATTTTTAAAAATTAGAAAATTTTAAAAGACCAACACGATTGTGGCGTCCTTACAACCGCCATTTTTATTTTCATTTTATTTTGAAACTATTTTCTAGAATGTTTTTTTGTTTATTGAGAATCTTCTATAAGAGCATTGAAGCTACCTTCAAACTCCCAATAATTTAAAGATTTGGAGAAAATGGGAAACAAAGTTTCTGTCCTAATTTGCACTTCGCGGGTAAACAATTTTGTTTTCCAAAAAATGTGTCGAACAAAAGTTGATTATTTTTTAAGGAACATTTTTTAACCCCAAACTAAAAAAAAAAAGGTAGTTTTAAGTTTGACCGCTAAGTGTATGTGTCAGTCTGTCTGTGGCATCGTAGCGCCTAGACGGAAAACCGATTTTAATTTTTTGGTTTCGTTTGAAAGGTAATTTAACGGAGAGTGTTCTTAGCTATGTTTCAAGTGCAAGTTTTTGTTTTGTACGTTTAGTCCCAAGTTTGTAACGCTTAAAAATATTGATGCTACGCACAAAATTTTGGTATCATAAAATCACCCAATTAGTCCATTTCCAGTTATCCGTTCGTCGATCTGTGAACACGATACCTCAAAAACGAAAAAAAATATCAAGCTGAAATTACAGCGATTTACAGCGTACTCAGGCCGTAAAAAGTGAGGTCGAGTTCGTAAATGATCAACAAAGGTAAATTGGGCCTTGGTCCGTAGGACCCATCTTGTAAACCGTTATTGATAGAACAAAAGTTTAAATGTAAAAAATGTTTCTTATACAAAAATAAACAACTTTTGTTTGAAACATTTTTTCGTAAAAATCACTGTTTACCCGTGAGGGCGCAAATTAGGCGTAAATTGTATAGTATGTATTATATGGGAATATCAGTTATGTATGTGTAATGTGATACAGTAATCAACACTGTCTATGCATGGTATTTCAATAATTAACTCAGTCAATTGTTTGTTTTCACTTGTCTAAGTTGTATTTCCTCCAAATATTTTAGATTTATATAAAGACAAAAAATGTCTTTTATGAAAACTGTCAGATTTTTATAACAAAAAATTTTTATTAATGTTAAAAACTGCTGGTGTCTGTAATTATGAAATCAGTCCTTAAAACAGTCATTTAGTGTAGCTAAATCATAGACTACTTTTTCCAATTTATACCCGGCAAAGATAAAATTACATAATACGCACTCCTATTTCAAATTCAAAAAATTGTTTGTTACTTTTTTTGTAGTTTGTTACTTTTGTATCATTATTATTTACAATTATATGCATTTTTTATAAATATACATACATGTATGTATATGCATATTTTTCTATTTACTATTATATCATAGATTCATAAGTGTATACAATATATAGATAAGAATGTTATACAATATCATATATCCTTGTTTAAATATTATGACGTTTTGTAAAATATATACAAATCATTTAATTCTTGTTGAAAATTTTCTATGCAAGTAGAGAGGTATTCATAATATGTTCGAGGAGCATATAATAATAATGCAAGTTATATACCTACTAGTGATGGGACGGCGAATAATAATGCGAATGAGAATGTTTATTTCCAATATTCGGGCATGCATATGCGAATGTTAAACTGTGCGTATGTGTGTATGTTAGTTTGGATTCTTTCGCCGCGATTACCTAGTTGAGCCGTTTTTGAATGGTAATAAAAAACTGGAAAAAACTAAATAAAACTTTATTTTGTAGGAAATTTGTTTTTGTTTTGTAGTCACAAGTACAGAGTAGACACAAGTACAGACGGGTCGACCTAGTACAAATTATTCTTCATTAGCGTAAAAGAGTCCGTCGTATCGTCCATTAAAAACAAACCCTATAAGTCTATTAAAAGCAAAATTCAGTTTTTTTTTAATTTGAGATTGGTTATAATTATTGTATTTGCCCAACATTCAACTTCAACAGTGATTAAAAAGTGTTCTAAAAATATAAGTAAAGTACATATTAGTGAAGTTTGGTGTTATTTTGCAACTTATGATACAAAATGATGATTATTTTGGTTAAAAACTTTCCCATCATTTTTTGCGAATGCCAATGTTAAAAAATACGCGAATATTCGCGAATGCTAATGCGAATATTCGTCCCATCACTAATATCTACCATCAGTTAATACATGTATACATTGAAACATATGGAATATAAAGGTATATTATTACTGTTATAGAATTGTAATAAAACTGCATATGATCATATAACGGGTGTTTTTTAACGGGTTTAACGCTAAATTAAATAAACCAAAGGAAATTATTATTAGTTTCAATTACACTGGCTTTATTGTAAAGAAAATTTTATGGCATTAATGCTTGACTATGATTTCGATCATGTGGTCGTCCTGAGAGGCGTATTCATGGCACAACCTGGATGTTCATTTCTCACACTTTTTTCCTAGAAATTGCGGTTCTATTTCCTTAATAACTCACTGAATGTTATAGTCTAAGTGTTCACCCGTCTCTGGTTTATCGACTTGGACTTTACATACCCCTAAATAAAATAATCTATTCGGGTTAAATCGGATGATCTGGGAGGTCCTTTACCTAAAATTGTAACAGTTATATCAAAAATTCAATTCAATTTATTTTGCAAACCAAACTAAGAACGAAGACGATGGAAGAAGCATGTCTCTTTTATTTTCTTGCTTTTTAAAATTTTTTATCGTCTCTTCACGCCTTGTTTCCACGTTGAAAGTTGAAACAGTTAATAACAGTCACAGTTAAAAATTTTCATGAAAAAAATGAGCTAAGTGTATGTCATACATCTAAACATTCATCTGTACTAGTTAATAAAAAACTTCAAGAATTCTTGTTTTTCGAAATTGTAAAAAAGAATTAGAGTTTAATTACGAAAGATGTAAGTTCTCAAAATATTTTATTTGGATAATTTAAATATTTGAAAAGTTTTAAGGGACATTGAACGAAACTTTGATAATTTCTTAGTTAAAATTGTTTAAATTTCGTAAACCTAAAGGTGTATAACTGTTGCTGAATATTTGGATAACTCAAAGAGTTTTCAATTATATCTTGCTATAAATTTCACTGCTGAATATTTTCTTAATTTCTCATGCATTGCTGTAAATAATATATTTATCGAAATATTTGGATAATTTTTTTTTGTAGGTCTTTTCGAACATTCAATATATGTATATGTACATGCACACACATATATTATATACTAAAATATATCTATGTGAACAACATATGACAGATAATATGACACAGTTCATTTAAAGTATGTTATGTCATTCAAAAACTATGTATATTTACATTCATTTTTCATAACTGCTACAGTTGAGGTGTAGAAGGACGTGTATGGTGCATGCAGAGGTTGGTTACTATCTGTTAGTATGTTCATTTTGTAACGATGTACTACACTAACAAAAAAAATAGATAGAAAAGGATTCTATCCTTTTTAATCTACAGTTAGTGCAGAATACCGTGACAAAAAGAACAAGCTTTCAGGGTATGTTCATAATGTACAATCTATATAGCTACATGTATCATTTAAATCAAATATATGTAAACTGTAGGGTATATATTATTATTATCATATTCATAAATATGTTACCTATACCTTACTGTCAATCAATTTATATACAATATATGGGACCAGCAATTGTATGACAAGAGACAACAGCGTGTTTTGCTACTATATTACATCCAAAATATTTATTGTTTATGTACAAAAGTTCAACATGAAATGATATAATAACACGTTTATTAATAGACCAAAGGCCCACGTCTGAAAAACTTACCGATTACAACATCATTGGAATCGGTAGACTATGCATACTTATTTGTTTTTAATGTCTAGGTTGTACTACTTCTTGCATAATAAAAAAACGTTTAAGAAGAAAAAACTTACTTCAAAAAAAACTATTCCAAAACAAATTAATCTGCCTTAAAAAGTAAAAAAAAAATAACGGTAAAGTAACGTAGTTACAGCTACTGTTATTTGTGAAGTCAGTGTCAGAACAGTTTGCTACATTAACTTGGCTGACACCGACTCCAAAAATAACAATACTTGTAACTAACTACATTATGTTATCGTTTTTTTTTTTATTTTTTAGTGCATATTAATTTGTTTTGGAATAGTTTTTTTGAAGTCGGTTATGTTGTTTATTAAAATTTTTATATTTTGTGATTTTTAGTGATTCTGTAGTACACTAAATAATTTGTCACTAAAAAAAGAACCATCGAAGTTTCTTGGCGTTATTAAACTCTGAAAACATGTTCTTGATATCATACTATTTAAAATAATAAAGATTTGTTAATTGTAAGAAATTCAAATTTTATCTCAGCGACTTACAGTTTCTCTAATGGAAAATATCTAAAAATAACCTTCTTTAATATTAATGCATCGATACTGAATAAAAACCGAAGAGATTGTGATTCTTTTAAGCGTCAGAATTATCAAAATTTACTAATTTATTAAGGCAATCCTGAAAACTGTAACAGAAAATAATGAGTGCGATACAAGAACAACATGGATGTTCTTCTTCAACCGATCATACAATGATGCCGGTAAAATACAGGAAGTATTTTGTGTACATCTTCAAACATAGTAATCTTAAACGACAAATTTTTAGAAAGGGTAACTAATGGAAGAAGACAATAGAAGTTTTCTAAATCACTCAGGAGTTCATAAATTAAACCAAATTTTGAAATTTAGAAATACTTAAAGAAAACAAATTGGAGAAGAGCTTATGAGTAATGATATTGCTTAAATCGCTTCAAAATTAAAATTTCTAATGAACTATTTGAATAAAAACTCATTAACTTTGAAAAACATTTTTTGGATTATTGATCAATTTCTGGATAACAGACTTAATTGTTTACATTTTGAAATTGGATACTTTATTAATACAGCTATACCATATTCACTGTCACAATCAATGATTTTATATTGAGAGCTTTGAATAGGTATTAGCAATGTTAGCTTTGCATTATTTACTCAAAATTAATATCGATTCAGCGGTTTTGTTATTAATTTATATATCTGCTGATACAAGTTGATATATAAAATTCATTATTGAAATAAGATCATCCTATTAAATTTTAAATTAATGACAAAATATCAATTTGATAATGATTTGGATCAATAAAGTGTGTATTTATTGTAATCACACAAATATCGGTGTTGAGATTTCAACGGAAATGTATCCATTTAGATCATGCCTGAATCTAGTGTGAAAAGTTTCGATGTGACGTCAGTGTTTATTTATGTAACGTCTTGTACGTAGGACTATTGTAATATAAATTTGTAAACTTTTCTTTTTGTAGTTCCTTTTACGAGTTCCTTGCATTGAATAGTTTATGATCCTGGAAGGATGTTATAAGATGTTCAAATCAGTTGATTGTTAATTTTTCATGGGCAAATAATGAAAGTGTGTAGTAATTTAAAAATCTTCGGACTTTAGGACACCAACATGCAACAACATTATTAACAACAAATATGTTTTTAAAATAACTTCTTTTTTTTTTTATATATTATAAAATTGATAGAATAATAAACGAAAATTTCAAGAACGTTTTCATCAATATTAATTTGCACTCATATAAGGAAATAGTTATACTACCTATCATAAAATCCTGTAGAATTTATTATTTTACTAATTTAAAGTTTTTCTCATATGTTTTTACAGTTCGAATGGTATGATCAAAAAGTATACTCTGTCTTCAGGTGCCATTGTATGTTCAAATAATATTTGGTTTTAATCTTGTTGAAAACTCAGATAAAATTATAAAAACTTTGAGGACATCAATCAATCAATTAAAAAGTTTTTATAAGATTATTTTGATATCTATATGATTTAATATATAAATTATTCAATATAATAAACAGAAAAATCATTCAATAAAGAAAAATAATAGCCAAATATAAGCATGGCCGTTAGAGACCGGACCAATTATTTGCTGGTTAAATTCATTGACAATTCACGACTGTGAAGAACTGAGCTGACCTCTACAGATTTCAATATGAAATGGAGATAATGATGTAAACATTATCTTTGATTAATTAAATGACAAAATAAGGGAGATTATACTTATTTTCCGATGAAGTAAATTGGCATATGACACAAAATATATTTTAAATTTTTTCTATGGTCTTTTGTTTCTTTATACCATGAATAAAGTTGTTTATATCCTCTGCAACCGCCATTAAAGTGTACCAATAGTTTCTTGGTGTCGTGAATTGTGTATTCTACAACTTTGCTTTTAAGAAAGATTTCATGTTTACCTACTTACAGTTGCAAACAGAATTTGGGGCTTCATTTAGGGTAGAAATAAGATAAGTTGTTGTGGCAGTCGTATCTACTAAATTATTTTTTTCTTCTGCAAAAATTATCTTGACCGTGGATTTCTCTTGTTTACTTTAGTTTTAAGAAAGCATCTCCAAACAGAACGATTTTCTTATATTTTTAATTTTGAGTTGTTATATTTTGCAGACAAATATTTTTGAAAATATTAAAAAACTAGAGTGATACCCACCCACTTCGCTGGGTTACAAAGTAAAGATTGCTCTCGGTTATCCCCTTTCTGTAACACTCGAAATAATGGTAAGTATGGTTTTACACAGGTAAAATATATGTATGGTTTTCTATTTTTTTAAATGTATAATAGTTGTGATTATTCATTGAGTATATCAAAAAAAGATGGCCGTGAAATATTTTATATTGACTATTTTTACAGAAATCTGTAATTTATGGTAATGTCAAATGACGACTTTTACAGGAGTCTGTAATTAATGGTTATATTGCTGTACAGTTTCAATTTTATTCGTTAGTTTTAGCGTGAAACCGTAACAAATAAACACACAAACAAACATGCTAACTTTCGATTTATAATATATAGAGATAGAGATAGTGACATAAATACAGTTAATTTTCCTAAACAATATTTACAAACAGTTTTCCCACATTATTTTTAAATATAGTCATTCATTCTATTTTTTTTTTTAGACAATGTATAAAAATTTAAACACAAAACATTATGTTATCATCGCCATGAAGCACGACACACATAATATTACACAACAAAATAAATAGTCCAAGCTCCCAAAACCGATTTTATTCAAGAAAAGTGATGCGAACATCTCAAGTTGATTGAGAAAAAATGGTAGAAAACTAGACATTATTTTTTAAGTTATTTTGAAAATCGTATTTTAAAAAATTTGAAATTCCTTAATTTGTTTAAATTATGATCTAGCAAGAATATTATACTAAACATTTTTAAATGTTTTAAATTACTACTACCTGACAAACCATTGTAGTTCAGTTGGTTCAGACATCCTAACTACCGTACGCGATATTCCTAAGTTAATGGATTAAATTCCCACATCCAAACAAAATTTTTTTAAAACTTAAATAGTTTTGATGGGCTTTTGTAGTGCCATATGAGCGTCTTTTCTTTTGGTATTTTATAATGTAACTGTTACTGCTATAGGACCTTGGGCTATTAGAAAATAACACCCAAAAAAAAAAAATCAATTCAAAATAACAAATTGTTCCAAAGATAAACAACATATTTTACACAATGTATCATATTTCAATTTCATTAAAATTCGTGACGTTCATCCATTTTTGTTGGTCGCTTAAATGTCAGAATCACCATACCGAGACTATATGTAAATATATTGTAAATTTAAACCAAAAATCCACTGAATTGTGAAACATGTTTTTTTTTTCATGTGGTGTTGTTTATGTCCATTATATTACAGAGATGATGGGTAAAATGTATAAAGGAATACACAGGAGACGAAAAAAATGAATCACTTAAAAATCATCAGGAAATTTTCACACAAATAAAAGTCATCATGAAATTTTCACAAATTTTCATTAGTCCTTCTCTATAAAAATACTAATAATAATAATGTGGTCATAGGCTTTATTTTAGATAATTAAATTACCTACCTTGTATAATAATTTTTTTTAAACTAACTGTTTATGACTTATACAACTATGACGATTTACTTTTTAACTATTTGACCGATATCTCTTCTAATATTTGTTTAAACAAGAAAATGATAACAACTTTACTTTTAAATCTACAAATTCCCTAAAACTTTTACTTTAAACTTTTTTTTCTTAAATTAATATTTATGAAGTTATAACGCGCCTAGTTGAAATTGGATCACTTTTCTTTAACAAGAATGTGAATATTACATCATAAATGTTATACAGACCGAATGAAATTTGTAATGGAGTTCCTGTTCCGCAGAACCAACGACGGTTAGTTATTATGATTTGATTGAAAATTAAAATTAAAAATATTTTTTTGTGGAATATGTAGATTAGTGAATGCGTTTTACTTGTCATAATATCAGATGTTTTGCTACATTTCACTTTCATTATTATCCCATATATTGATGGAATATTTTTAACTGACAAAGAAGAAAACATGTTCTCAATTCCATAACATAAATTTTTTAAACAATCATTAATATGTTTCGAAAATTTAATCGATTTATAAAATTTCATAACCCTATATCTAGAATTGATCGCTCTCCTAACTTTAAGTGAATTGAGAAATTGTCCTAATTTAACACTCGTTCACACTCTCACGGGGTATACCCGAGAAAGTAAGCGTGGGTAAGGCCTAACCACCACACTCTCGTCGTACTTCGCAAGTATCTAGTTGCTATGCCTAACATCGAAGTGACAAAATCTACTGTGGTAGTAATGCCTATAAATATTGTTATCTTTATGTTTATTACAATAAAAAAATAAAATAATCCAGTAAGCTTAGAATAATACAAATTTGTGACCTTACTGAACGAAACCCACTGACCGCTGAATGAAACTTTGTCAAAACTTAAAAAAAACAGTTCTACTAGACTTTATCAAAACAAGACTTTTAGGATTATAATTGCCAAAATATGAAAAAAGCCGAAATTTTGGTATTTTTGTAGATTTTTGACAATGTTGCGTTTCACGCTCGAGGTCAAAAACTTGGATTATTCATAAATAAGTCTGCTAAAAATCAGAACTATCTAATTTGACGTAAGCCCAGCATTCAATTTTTACATTCTAAATTTCTATCTAATCATTATTTAAAGTGTGTTTTGATCTATTTTCACTTATGAAGCCTGAAGTGAACCTGTTATTGAACTTGAAAGCCCATGTCAAACTTAATGTCTACCTTTGATGCAATCCTACGAGCTCAACGTTTTTGTTTAAAGCATCTCTTTAAAAAAATTTGTCTTCTTATTTTCAACAATTTTCCATTTAATAAAAAAATTATTTATGTCTTGATATTATTAAAAATGTTATGGATTTTTTGTGTACCATTTTATTAATAAGAGTTTCTCGATATTAAATGAAGTCAAAACAAACACTACAACATTATTGCTAAAATAAATCAAATAAACATTTAACTTATAAAATTGAAAAGCACACATACATAGTTAAATACTGAACATCCTCTGAACATTCCCAATCGATAATCTCGATAATATACATTGAAGCACATAAAAAACATCGATACGTGAGCCATTGCTGAAATACTTAAAATAGATAATTGTACGCACAAATAATCACCTTGCTCTCTACCCCTTTCATCCCTTTTCTGTTGGGAAATACTGTACTAATAAATTGATTGGACTGATGTAATTTGATAAAATATGTACAAAAAGTTGTGTTTATTTTGATTTCAAAACACATAAATACAGAGTGAGTCAAAATTGACGCATAAATTTTTATAGTTTATTAGTTAAGGATCGTGTCATTTACCTAAATGTCTGCATTACCTTAATGTACAAACTTTGAATATTTTCTCTTAAGAGGGGTTTCTTGATATTAAAACCTTGATGTAATTAAAAAGGGGTATATAAGGCACAGCCGATTATTATTTTTATTTTAATTTTTCAAAACCTTGCCAATGCTTGGAATTATTAACAACATTTATTATTTTGTGCCTACTTGTATATCGGCTTTTTTTTTATAGATTTCCTTTACAAAATTGTTTTATGAACGAGTGATTTAAAGCACATTCTAAAATTGATATAAGCACATTCTAGAATTGATTGTATATTTTCAAGAAAGATAAGCTATTAAAAATACTATGTGGCCCGTCAATTTACAACCTTCATTTAAAATGAATATCACGATAGTGAACTAGAAAATTTGTGGGGGCAGATGTCAGTTTTAAAACTTATTAGGAAATTAGTTTTCTCAACTCGTCACTTTGGAATATCAAACGGTCGTTTTATGAATTTTATTAAAAAAACAAGTGAAAACAAACAATTGACTGAGTTAATTGTTGAAATACCATGCATAGACATTTGCCAATTGCGTTTACATTTTACCCAGAATTGCTTTAATCTAAGATCCCACTTTCCCAAATGAAAGCTTACCCTGATAAAAAATAGAAAGAGTATTAAGTCTGTTTGAGTCTTGAATCACTTTTGTAAGATACTTGAACTATGTGAGGCGTGCCATTGAATTACACAAGAAAAATTTAATTAAGATAAAAATCAAAGTATCAAAATATTTGGAATAAATAAGAAAGATATCTAGGACATATCGACAAAGAAACTGAATTTGAAAGAAAACAAATAAAAAAAAAAAGAGTCTAGTAATCAGATTAAAGTAATTATCTTGTAATAAAATTAAAAAATTGTTTAACTGTTGAAAACAATACGTATTACACCGCCAGTATGCCTCTGCCCCGTAGAACAGTCATGCACAATGCCAACGGTGGTCGATCGACGTGCTATGAGTGAAAGTAAATAATTTTGGTTGGTGCCGGCTCAGCTCGACTCGGCTCCTATTTATAAATTCATGTTATTCATAATTACATATTTTGTTTCAAGTATTAAATAATGCCCTTAATTTATTACATGTACTGCAACTCTGCAAGTCATTTTATTTAATATCAAGTATTTTATAACTCAATTTTACTGTAATTACCTGTGAATGACATCGGTAAAGATCGATTTAACACGATCTTAAGAATTCAGTGCAAATTTTCTTGACAATCGAAGATACAAATAAGGTTTTTTATTTCGCATTTTATACTATTTTACGCATATAGGGACTGATTAATCTAGTTGGGAAAAATGTTCTGGGAACATGAATTCTGGATATACAGGGTAGAACATTTTAATCTATTATGGATAAAATAGTTCGTTCAGATTGAATCTAGTTTTTGGGGTTGCTTTATTAATCAATTTTAATCCTAAAATGTAAGAGATAGCATAACACATTAAATTAGGAAATTGGTTGAAAATATTCTTTCGAAAATTGTAAGATTTCGGAGGAAATACGACGAAATACGAAAAATATATCATTGTTGCATTAAATCGAAAGAAAAAAAAAAACGCAAGATACAGAAAAATGCTTAAGCAAAAGTTGTCCAAATGTCAAAATAATAAAATAATATTTGCAACTAATTTAACAGAACTTAGAATCGATATCATAAGCCAATATTTATTTTCTAGTGATCAATTAATAAATTATTAATTTATAAAGAAATAAAAAACACAAATTTTATTACAAATTTTATATTTTCCGGCATTGAAACTTTATGATACCTTCAAATATAATTTATATGAAACAAAATATTGAATCACGAAAACCATTGAATCTTGTTGAGTTGGATAAATGTTGTTTTGGATGACTTATTTACAAGAAACATAAAACAAATACTCACGTGTGCTGTTAAGTCTGTTGTTTGTTTAAATGTTTGTTGATATTATTTATATTCGATGGATATACTTGAAATTTTGGCAGATCGTTGCATTTTTAGCCAAGATTGTCATTTGTAACCCAAAATTCTCACTGTAAAAGAAAATCATTATAAAAGAAATTTGTATCCGTTTCCACACTACCATTGAGGTAGGATACATCAGCGCGTTTTTTTTACGTGGTATCCCCTATAGGCCTAATCCACGATCTTTTCCTTCTATTTAAGTGCATCCGGTTACATTTAAACAGAAGAAAAAGATAAATAATCATCCAATTTGTCGTGACCGGAACATGACAAATTGGATAACATTATCGCAATTAATAAAAAAAAAAAGTCACAATCCCCAAATACTATCAGCCTAAATTTGACATCACTTAAGATAATTACAGGACAGGTATTCCTAAAATATAAGAAAGAGATAAAAAAAACATAAACCTGGAAAAAAATTCAATTATTTTAAAAAGAAAAGGAATAAATAAAAATTGCTTAATTTACAATAACCTTTATGCATAAATATTTCTGAAGGTCCATTTGAATTAACCATATCAACCTAGTTATAAGTAGACTTACCCCAGAATGAAACCAATCCAAAATATCACAGGCTATAACACAGGCGAAAAATCCATGTAATCAAGATCATTTTTTCCGTACATTATCTGTCTAGATATACCTAACTCACTTTAAGCGATGACTGCGCTTTTTTGCATGTTCCGTCTCACCGTCATCATGAGTTGATACAATCCCCTATCGAGGCGCTTGGCTTATAGACAGACATAACGAGAAAAAATTGATTTTTGACTACACAATTTCTCATAGTATTATAACACATGCAACAAATCGAACGAGTTCTTCCTGAGAAACATCATACTAACCTTAGTTAGTCAACGTCGCTTCTCAGAATTTAGGGCAGACCGAATTTACAAATTTAAAATAATATATTTAAAAAAGAAAATAAAAAAAATTTAAAAAGAAAAATTAGGCAATTTTTCAACCCAGTTATAAGTAGACTTACCCCAGAATGAAACCAATCCAAAATATCACAGGCTATAACACAGGCGAAAAATCCATGTAATCAAGATCATTTTTCCGTACATTATCTGTCTAAATATACCTAACTCACTTTAAGCGATGACTGCGCTTTTTTGCATGTTCCGTCTCACCGTCATCATGAGTTGATACAATCCCCTATCGAGGCGCTTGGCTTATAGACAGACATAACGAGAAAAAATTGATTTTTGACTACACAATTTCTCATAGTGTTATAACACATGCAACAAATCGAACGAGTTTTTCCTGAGAAACATCATACTAACCTTAGTTAGTCAACGTCGCTTCTCAGAATTTAGGGCAGACCGAATTTACAAATTTAAAATAATATATTTAAAAAAGAAAATAAAAAAAATTTAAAAAGAAAAATTAGGCAATTTTTCAACCCAGTTATAAGTAGACTTACCCCAGAATGAAACCAATCCAAAATATCACAGGCTATAACACAGGCGAAAAATCCATGTAATCAAGATCATTTTTTCCGTACATTATCTGTCTAGATATACCTAACTCACTTTAAGCGATGACTGCGCTTTTTTGCATGTTCCGTCTCACCGTCATCATGAGTTGATACAATCCCCTATCGAGGCGCTTGGCTTATAGACAGACATAACGAGAAAAAATTGATTTTTGACAACACAATTTCTCATAGTGTTATAACACATGCAACAAATCGAACGAGTTTTTCCTGAGAAACATCATACTAACCTTAGTTAGTCAACGTCGCTTCTCAGGATATAGGGCAGACCGATTTTACAAATTTAAATTAATGAACTGATATTTAGAGTAAAATAAATTGAAAAAAACCAAAAATATCTCTGGGCATAAAAGTTAAAAATTGCTTAATTTGCAATAATATTTATGCATAAACAATTAAAGAAGGTTCTAGGATAGGATATGATAAAAAAAGATAATTCTAGGATAGGATATGAATTTTACAAGTCACAAACACAGAATTATACAAATGACAATGTCGGAGATGAAAAAGCATAAATATCTCTGGAAAAAAATTCAATTATTTTAAAAAGAAAAGGAATAAATAAAAATTGCTTAATTTACAATAACCTTTATGCATAAATATTTCTGAAGGTCCATTTGAATTAACCATATCAACCTAGTTATAAGTAGACTTACCCCAGAATGAAACGACTCCAAAATATCACAGGCTATAACACAGGCGAAAAATCCATGTAATCAAGATCATTTTTCCGTACATTATCTGTCTAAATATACCTAACTCACTTTAAGCGATGACTGCGCTTTTTTGCATGTTCCGTCTCACCGTCATCATGAGTTGATACAATCCCCTATCGAGGCGCTTGGCTTATAGACAGACATAACGAGAAAAAATTGATTTTTGACTACACAATTTCTCATAGTGTTATAACACATGCAACAAATCGAACGAGTTTTTCCTGAGAAACATCATACTAACCTTAGTTAGTCAACGTCGCTTCTCAGAATTTAGGGCAGACCGAATTTACAAATTTAAAATAATATATTTAAAAAAGAAAATAAAAAAAATTTAAAAAGAAAAATTAGGCAATTTTTCAACCCAGTTATAAGTAGACTTACCCCAGAATGAAACCAATCCAAAATATCACAGGCTATAACACAGGCGAAAAATCCATGTAATCAAGATCATTTTTTCCGTACATTATCTGTCTAGATATACCTAACTCACTTTAAGCGATGACTGCGCTTTTTTGCATGTTCCGTCTCACCGTCATCATGAGTTGATACAATCCCCTATCGAGGCGCTTGGCTTATAGACAGACATAACGAGAAAAAATTGATTTTTGACTACACAATTTCTCATAGTGTTATAACACATGCAACAAATCGAACGAGTTTTTCCTGAGAAACATCATACTAACCTTAGTTAGTCAACGTCGCTTCTCAGGATATAGGCCAGACCGATTTTACAAATTTAAATTAATGAACTGATATTTAGAGTAAAATAAATTGAAAAAAACCAAAAATATCTCTGGGCATAAAAGTTAAAAATTGCTTAATTTGCAATAATATTTATGCATAAACAATTAAAGAAAGTTCTAGGATAGGATATGATAAAAAAGGATAATTCTAGGATAGGATATGAATTTTACAAGTCACAAACACAGAATTATACAAATGACAATGTCGGAGATGAAAAAGCATAAATATCTCTGGAAAAAAATTCAATTATTTTAAAAAGAAAAGGAATAAATAAAAATTGCTTAATTTACAATAACCTTTATGCATAAATATTTCTGAAGGTCCATTTGAATTAACCATATCAACCTAGTTATAAGTAGACTTACCCCAGAATGAAACCAATCCAAAATATCACAGGCTATAACACAGGCGAAAAATCCATGTAATCAAGATCATTTTTCCGTACATTATCTGTCTAAATATACCTAACTCACTTTAAGCGATGACTGCGCTTTTTTGCATGTTCCGTCTCACCGTCATCATGAGTTGATACAATCCCCTATCGAGGCGCTTGGCTTATAGACAGACATAACGAGAAAAAATTGATTTTTGACTACACAATTTCTCATAGTGTTATAACACATGGAACAAATCGAACGAGTTTTTCCTGAGAAACATCATACTAACCTTAGTTAGTCAACGTCGCTTCTCAGAATTTAGGGCAGACCGAATTTACAAATTTAAAATAATATATTTAAAAAAGAAAATAAAAAAAATTTAAAAAGAAAAATTAGGCAATTTTTCAACCCAGTTATAAGTAGACTTACCCCAGAATGAAACCAATCCAAAATATCACAGGCTATAACACAGGCGAAAAATCCATGTAATCAAGATCATTTTTTCCGTACATTATCTGTCTAGATATACCTAACTCACTTTAAGCGATGACTGCGCTTTTTTGCATGTTCCGTCTCACCGTCATCATGAGTTGATACAATCCCCTATCGAGGCGCTTGGCTTATAGACAGACATAACGAGAAAAAATTGATTTTTGACTACACAATTTCTCATAGTGTTATAACACATGCAACAAATCGAACGAGTTTTTCCTGAGAAACATCATACTAACCTTAGTTAGTCAACGTCGCTTCTCAGGATATAGGGCAGACCGATTTTACAAATTTAAATTATTGAACTGATATTTAGAGTAAAATAAATTGAAAAAAAACAAAAATATCTCTGGGCATAAAAGTTAAAAATTGCTTAATTTGCAATAATATTTATGCATAAACAATTAAAGATGGCTCATTTAATCTTAATTTACCTTTATTAACATAAACTTACTTAGAAACAAATCCGAAAATGAAATTTAAGATTTGGAATTCAAATGAAGGGAATAGATAAATGTCAAATAAATAAGCTATTCATAGTGAATAGTAAAACACACACTCAAATTAATTATATTACTAAGAATAAATTATCACATGAGATTTAGAAAATAAAAATAAAAATTTTACTTACCTGGATTTTGAACTCCATACCTGTGTAAGAGGAGTAGGACTCGCTATAATCTCTGCCACACGACTTGATGCTTGTTACAATTTAAACGGCCATAATCGGTGGTAAAACTGGACCAACCTAATGAATAAATATATTTTAGTGATAAATAATTAAAATAATTAAAAATAATTTTATTATTAGTGTATGTACAAATATCAGCCAATTGATTCTCTGTAGGTATATGTTCAATTTTTAAATTATCTTTTTTTAATTCTGATCGAATGAAATGGTATTTAATGCCAATATGTTTACTTCTTTTACTTTCCCAATTCTTAACTTATTGAATACTTGATTGATTATCCTCAAAAATTACTGGTTTAACGATAATATTAAAACATTCATTTTACAAACCGCAGCTAGCTAATGCAACAATATTCTGTTTTTTAGATTTTCAAAATATATTATTTCCAAATAATTGACGCGTACATGCGTCAACGATAATAGTAGAGAAATAAAAAACAATATGGTAATGCGATAGTTTAAATGATTTTCTATGATTCAAGACAAGAAAAAAAACCTGTTATCGAATTATTTTCATTGAATTTTAAGTTTAAAAAATTGACTAAAAGTAAGATTTAATATGGGACTAAATGGAAAATATAAATACGATATTTTTCTAAAATTATATCGATACCAATACTTTTTTTTACAAGCTTTTACCAGGTAATAAGTATTTAAACTTTTAATAGAATTTCAAAAGAATTTCTATTAATTTAAAATTCTTTAAAATTTACATACAGGTTTCCTATGAACGCACGTAGCAAAACAGGTTCACGCATGTACGTGAACTTAAATTACATTTCATTCGATCAGAATTTAAAAAAAAATTGATTATATACCTACAAAAAATGAACTGGCTGATATTTGTACCAAAGGTTTATCAATTCACAAATTTGCTAAGTCCATAGGAATCTGTTTTGTTTGAATTGAGCGGAGTGTTGAAATCAATTGAATACAAATTTAGTTTTATTTATTATTTTGATAGAATTTTTTTCGATATTTAGTAACGTAGTTGTTGATTAAAACAATAATATTAAAACATTTCATTAATATTATGAATGTTCAAGTGATTGTAGAAATATTTAGTTATTCATTTAAGGGAGTACATTCATGAGACTTGTAAGTAGACAAATAAAAATAATTATGATGATAAAAAAGTTTAAATGATTTAAGAAAGAAAAAATATACAATTATATAAATTAATCGAAACGTAATTAATGTTAAATTTTAAATTCAAAAAGTGGCAAAAATTAATCTTTAACATAGGTTTAAATGGAAAATATAAATCGATATTTCTCAAAAATTATATCGATAACTATACTTGAAACTTTTATCAGTTAGTAATTATTAAAAATTTTAATAAAATTTCAAAAAAAAATTCAAAATTATTTCAAATTTAAATACTGTTTCCATATAAACGCACATAGCAAAACAGGTTGATGAATGAACGTCTTTAAATAAAAATTATAATTATTAATATTAAAACTGGGTGTTTATTAGTAGACTCTACATCTAAAATAACACTAACGTCAAAAAATTTTATCGAACCATAGTACATATTCATTTTGTTATATTTATTATAAATAAATTTTGTATAAATGAGATTGAATCTCTTGGGAATAAACGCAAGCTCACAAATTTTGAAATCAAATAAAAATACTTGTAGTCAATCACTAATAATAAAACAACTAATTCTAGAATGTGATTTCAATTGGAAAAAATAAACAAATGATTCAAACATAATTTTTTTAAATTAATATTAAAAGTTTTGTGTAAAAAAGTATTTGGACAAAATGTGAAACAAATTAAATATAATATAGAATTTTACAATGTACAAAAAAAGAATTAGAAAAATGTAAATTAAAACAAAAACTTACTCAGAAACAAATTCGAAAATGAAATTTGACGTTTGGAAGTCAAATGAAGGTGAAACACAAAGCACAAATGTAACCAACTAACCACTATGAACGATGAAACACTACTGACCTAATGAATAATTTTGATTAACCACACCCGAAAAAAGCGCGGAAATTTAACACGCATTTAAATTAATGAAATTAATTTGAATAAATCAGAACATGAAATGTAGAGAAAAAATTTAAAATTTTTATTTGCCCGAGCTTTGAACCATAGACCTTCGATCTACGAGTCGCATGCGCTTAACACTGAGCTGCGACACCTCTTATATGATGAAACAATATCAAGAGACATTATCGGTGATAAAGCTGTACAAACCTAATGAAAAACTTTGAGTGACTAAAACACCTGTGGGATTGTTACACAAACTTAAATTAATAACGTAGGAAAAAAAAAAAACTTTTTACCTCAGTGGGATTCGAACCCACGATCTCAGTACTACGAGTCGGACTCGCTCATCACTTCGCCATATGACCCGATATATATACATACAATTTACACAAGCAATATCAGTGAGAAAATTATATTAACCTAATGAATAAATAAATTTAACTTATTCCAAAATAAATGCGTATTCAAATTAATTTAATTGATTTGCAAAAAATACATGAAATACCATGTATAGACAGTGTAAATAACAAAAGATATTCACTTTTAAATACACAACACACACACAACTGATATTACTATATTAATACATACTATAAAATTTGCACCTATTTAACGCCCTCGTGGGTAAACAGTGATGTTTACAAAAAAATGTTTCAAACAAAAGTTTTTTATTTATCTATAAGGGACATTTTTTACATTTAAACTTTTGTTCTATCTCTAACGGTTTACAAGATGGGTCCTACGGACCCAAGACCCAATTGACCTATGATGCTCATTTACGAACTTGACCTCACTTTTTACGTCCTGAGTACGCTGTAATTTCAGCTCGATATCTTTTTTCGTTTTTGAGTTATCGTGTCCACAGACGGACGGTCGGACGGACGGACGGACGGACAACCGGAAATGGATTAATTAGGTGATTCTATGAACACCTATACCAAAATTTTTTTCGTAGCATCAATATTTTTAAGCGTTACAAACTTGGGACGAAACTTAATATACTATGTATATTTCATATATACATGGTATAATTACTGTTGATATCATCACCAGAAAATAGACTTCGATAGTTAAGCTCTATAAATCAAATAATTATCTTCGTTTCTTAAACTGTCTCTAACACATTCTGTATTTATTTAATTTTGTTGTGTTTATCTTATTAGGTTTTTTAATAAAATAGTAGAACAATGTATACTTGAACGTAGAGGCTACTGGCTAATCATAATTATGATACTTATTTAACATGTCGATTCTTTGTTTGTTATTTTGTTTTTTTTTTTTCTTTGTTCTTTAATATTTTTTTGTTCTTTTCTATTTTTATCCTTTCCAATTTCTAACAAAATTATTTTATTCTAACAATTATTTTGTTTAAGACTTTTGCAGGATGATGAACTTAAATTCCAATTTACCGAAATAAAATATAATTAAGTATACGGTAAATTAAGAATAAGATAATTATTTCCTTTAACTTTTTTTAAATAAAAAATTAATAAAAATATTAAAAAAATAACCAAACATACATACGAACTATTGATTCAAAATGGTTTTGAGAAATAAAATTTAATATATTCAAAACAATAATATAATAAATTTGCGATCAGTAAATAAAATTAATATTTTAATATTCAGTTCACAATCTGCTTTATCTAAATGAACGTTAATATTAGTCAATAACCATCGTATTAGCTTATTAACTTGTTTTATCAAATTTATGAATATGAATCAAAACAATTTCAATTATTTGAGATAAAATTAAATTTTAAAAAACTATCAATATTATACCAATATCTCAAATAAGCGGAATCAACTCTGAAATCGCGAAACGTTGATAATACTGAAAATAGCCCGATGTCTACTATATGGGTACTATATTGGTATTTCAAATAAAAACAAAAAAACACATCTTTATTTCTTATTTCGTTTTTTCTTTCAAAAACTCTTTCTTTTTTATTTACATCTATAATCAAAGAGTTTTCGAGATATGTTATTAGAAATTTTTTAGATAAAAATTGAAATAATTATTAATTGCTTTATTTTCAATTTTTAAGTGAATATCAGACATTCCATTTTGAAGATTTATTACGATACCAAAAATGTACTAAAAAAAATTTATAACCGGTAGAAAAAACCTCACATAATTATTTAAATAGGTTCTTCTTAATAAAATAATAATAACCATAAAAAAATTCGAACAATAAAACTGTCATTTCGTTTCAATTTAGTAAATTGGTTCGAGTCGAAAAAAATAGCCTAATAAATAAGCTTTCTTCCAAACTATCTTTTTATATTTAAATATAAAATTTTCTTTTTTAAGTGAAAATATTTAACAGACATATATATTTTTTTCCATTAATAACATTGAATACAATATTTTATTTTTCTACGAAAACCTTTTTTTCCGCACATTCATTTTATGGTTTTCCACTGAATGTGTAGGTAAATTCAAAATAAATTATGAGTAGTCCAAACTTAAAATAAAACTCTTACTCATAAATGGCGTTTATTCTCTTTCAAGAAGCCTGAAAATGCGCCACATGTTTAATTTATTGACGATATTTTAGTATTCGTTTAAGCAAATTTTTAAATGCAAGATTATACTTTTCTTACGTAGGTGACTATCATTACTTACTTTGACATGCGAGTGTTATCCTAAATAATTTTTAACTTATCTTGGCATCATAAGCTGAGTTTGATCTTTGCTCTTTTTTTTATGTGTATACCCTTTTTAACCGGCTTCAAACAAAAAAGGAGGAAGTTATCAATTCGACTGTATTTTTTTTATGTGTGTTACCTCAGAACTTTCAACTGGGTGAACCGATTTTGATGATTCTTTATCTATTTAAAATCTGGTGCTTTCCGTGTGGTCCTATATCATTTTGCTCCAGTTCTGACAACGGCATCCATGAGAAAACCATAAAAGTCTTAAATTTGCATTAAGTATGCACGACAAGAGGGCGAATAACTCAATATCACGCCAACCGATTTCCATTATTCTTTTTTTAGTGATAAATTAGTTAGTGTACTTCAGATTCACTAAAAATCACAAAAAAAAAACTTTTCCAGAACAAATTAATAGGCATTAAAAAGAAAAAAAAATGAGGATATAATTAAGTTAAAATTAATGTTATTTTGGAAGTCGGTTTCATCCAAGCTGATGTAGCAAACTGTTCTGTCAGAGTTATTTTCTTGACTGATACCGACTCCAAAAATAACAATAATTGTAACTACAATATATTGTCGTCATTTTTTTACTTTTTTGTAAATATTAATTTTTTTTTATAAGTTTTTCTTTTGAAGTCGGTTTTCTTTTTGTTAAAAGTTTTTGCGGTATATTAAGCATCCGTTACATATTTCTGCTATACTAAAAAACGAAAATGTAGGAAGGTGATTAGTTTTGAAGAGAGATCGTCAAAGCTAATAGAAGAGATATATAAGTAGAGTCTTTCCTGAACTCGACCAATATCAGAGATATGGAGAAAAATAGAAATCTTTGAGTATTTTACCACCTCACCAACCCTGCTGTACGATATCTTTTACAATGGATGCATACCTTTTGCAATGCTTAAACGATTTTGGCAAAATTATATGAAAGTATTCATTTTCACCTTGTGCTGTAGTGCTATAATGAGACGAAAAGATAAGAATATGTTATCACACACCTGATAACTAAGTGTCGTGAAATATCTAACATTAGTGAAATCATTTACATTATCTACATGGATGATACTGTATTTATATAATATACCAAAAGAAAGTAAAAATTAAGTAAACGTCATTACAAGCTGTGTACATTATAATATTGTTTATATAAATCTTTTAGTTAAAACAATTTTGTTAAATCGTTATTAGTTTAGAGATAAAATGTAATTAATCATCATCAAAAGTAATCATCAGCTGTTTCACAACTGACATTAAAACTAATTATTGAGCTTTTCATTTATTTCGTTTACTTTTATAAATTAAAAAAGAATATGCAAATTATTTTAAGTCTATTTTATTTTAAAAATTGTTTACTTATGCTTACAAAAAAAACTATGTGGAAAATAAAACGTTTTTACATATGTTGTTATAGTTTTTATATCATTTCTCCTATTTTTTGCTAATTGTTGACCTATTATTAATACACGCTTTGTTTTTTAAGAATATAAATAATAAAAAGCTCAATCAATCAAGCATCTCTCTTACCACCTAGTTACAAGATTAACGAATCAATTCATTTGCGTTGTCTGCTCACCTGTACCAAAGGATAAAATATTTGTCATATCATGTACCCAAAACAAATGATCACTGACACAGTAGATGGATTCAAGATACATGATAGAAAATTTACTGAATATTCTATAAAACTTTTTTTAATGTTACTTTTGAAACAAAAATTTTTGTGAAAAATTGTTCAAAATTTGTTAACTGTCTCAAAAACATAAAAATCTAAGCAAGGAAAAATTTTTACCAAAGACTTTGCCATAAACAATATTAATTTCCATAAAAAAAGTAAGTTGGCTTACATATGGTTCTGTAAGTGACCTTCATGCTCAAATATTACGTGAATGAAATGAACGACTCTTTCCACACTTTCCGAAAACTCTGCGCAAAACAATCCCTTTAAGTGTTATGGAAGGGGTTAAGTGAGATCAAGAGAGGTGGAGGCTATAAAGCGGTGGTTTTTACTTTTAAGCCCAGTGAAGCAGGCGGGTATTAAACTAGTATATGTATATTTACAAGTATCAAAAACTTTAAAATTCAAGTGACATATAAAATTCTGTGAAGCATTATTTCGTTAAATAAGTTTTAATGTGTATAACGTAAGTTGCTCATAAATTTACACTTATTACAGTCATATATGTAACATACAGCTCGTTTAAAACAATTCATTCACTCTTTGTTTTACTTCTTTAAATTCACTTATTTGGATGGATAACTGTTAACATTACGTACCTTTAAAAGTTATATATTTAAACTTTGTTAAACCATCATTACCTTCACAAAATATCTTTAAAATTTAGTGGAGATATTATGTGAACGTATTTGTTGTGTGATCATATCCACACACACATAGTCGTTTATTGTATAAAGACAGCAAGAAAAAGCACGTTCAAATTCATGGAGATGGGTAGTTTGAACGGTTTAATTTCTCATTCCTTGGCTGGCTACCCAGATCCTCTGATCCAGAAAAATTTTAAAAACACGTTCTACAAAATCTGCACTAAGAATTTTATCGAGTTTTTCGTTAAGGAATGAAAGTTTGCAGCAAGTTTTGAAGCAAATAAAATTGCACGTATGACAAACCGTGTCAGAATTACTATGGTTAATAAAATTAAAAAGATAAATAAGAGCAAATTTTATTATACCAAAAACAAAACATTTTGATCTCTCACCAATTTAGTGTACGTTTGAAGACTCGATGGGATAGATTGATGGAAAATTTAATCCATAGCCAATATCTATACTTAACCGGCATTCATTACACACATTTTTTCTAATAATGCATGGATTTTATATTTCTTACACGAGGATTCAATTAGTCTTTTTAAAGTTTCCACACTATTTAGACAAATATATTTCGAGAAATAAATGGTAGATTTATTACGAATATGAAATCTTGTATTTGTTTTAGGCGGGGAACAGAAGATAGTTAATTATAACACTGCCATACATTTTTAAAAACGGTTTTTTAATCAACATAAATAGGTTTGGTTTGCTTTGATACACCTTGTAAAACTGTATCGTTTTGACTTTAATCATATTTTATAATCGCAATACAAACCTATTTTTCCGGGTGTTAAATTGAATTCAAGCATTATTTTCTTAGATTTATAAAAGAAGTAAATCAGTTTGTTTCATATGATAGATATACACGTATGGTTTTCAATACTGATTTTTGATAACATCCACAGACCATCAATGAAATTAAATTGATTTTTTTCTGAAGATTTTACTGGCTGAAAGAATTCTGTATTATCTTCTAAGGATAGACCATATATAATAATAAATGGAGAGATACATTATAACATTTTGATTGATTTTTTTTAGTTTAGTTATAATGCATCTGTGTGTGTGAAATTGACTATGTAAGCTGCGTCCCTTGGGAATAAACACATAAGTTGCGTTTCAGATACTTATATAAATTTATAGCTGGTATAATTTTGTAAACATTTCAAGAGTATTTTATTTTATAACTAAACATTCGATTTTTCAGCTGAAAATTATAAAATAAAGTAAATAGAACACTAGAGTAATTTTGCTATTAACTGCTTTTACTAATACTACAATGTGTTACCTTTATTTTTCAAATATTTTGGTCTATTACAAGGTGACCAAAATATCGAAATTTTGTTATCTGACCTAGAGTTGATGTCTTAGACATGCCATCTGCGGGAGTTATAGAGCCGTGTGTGGGACGTAAAACAATTCTCTTGATGGTTTAAAATTTTAGAGGAAAAGCGACAGTGTAAAAAGAGTTAAATGTTTGAGACATCGAATTCGATTTATTGGATACTTTTAGAACTGATATATTTTTATAATTCTAAAAAATGACCAATTCTTATTAATATGACTAATAGAAAGAAAACTTGATTTTACATCGTTAGTTGAACGTGCTAGTATTCATTGTTGAAGAGAGTTCCTTGTCGTACAATCGGTGTGGGGAATCGTTGGTATATTAAGATGTGATTCATGGTAAACCATGATTTTGGACTACCACAAATTGTTGAGATATAAGACATATAATTTTTATTGTTGGTATATAATAGCTTCTCTCTATGATACCAAAATTCGATTGTCATCAGAGTTGCAGTAAAAGGACGGAACTTTCATTCCACCATGTATTGTATACATGACAGACAAACATATTATATGTGGTGAAGTAAATAAAAGAAATACACATAGATGAAAATCTTATGTATTGTTTTCAGCGAAGCTTTCTTTATATACCATCACGATGACTGACAGTAATACATAAAGCCAAATAGTTTTTATAAATGGATTTTTATCAAACAATACTTTACACGTACATATATATAAATTATGTTGTATTCAATGAAATTTTACTTTCCATTAGTGGAAAATCTCGACAGCTTAAACAAAAAAAATAAAAAAAAACAATACATCTATTAATAAAAAACGAAAAATATTAAACAAAAAGTCTAGTGGTCAATGCTTATTAAGTAATTCTATTTATAAAATTTTCACTTTAACATTCAGGCTTAGTTTGAAGTACACATTTGAAGTGGGTACACATACACAGTTAATTTCCTAATCGAACTTCACGGCTTTGCATTGAGACTAAATTAAGAAAAATTACACACTAGCATAAAATGAAATTGATAATGCTAATGTGGCCAGATATGCTTTGCCTATCAACTTTCCTGTTTACGACGTTCTCTTTCCCGAAAATTTTTGTTATTTTAATAGAAAGGTAATTGTTATAAAATATGTAAAAATCATCATTTAATCAAACAATCCATAAATGGAGTTCCCCGTTGTTTGACCCTTTCAAAATATAATTTTCAAAATTTCGCCCAATTGACACCTTGCTATATTCTGTATATATAAAATTCATATCAAAATAAATATAAAACACATATATAATTTTAGTACCATGTTTGCAACGCTTAGAAATATTGATAATACAAACAAAATTATCGTATGTGTGTTCAAAAAATTTCCTTTTGTCCGTCCAGCTACGCGTCTGTGGATAAAATTAATCAAACACGAAAAAAAATTTCAAGAAATTTTTAAAACTTACCGAGGACGGAAAAGGTTAGTTTGAGTTCATAAATGAGCAATGTATAGGTCAACTGGGTTTTGTGTTTAGAGATGCAACAAAATTTTAATATAAGAAAATGTTTCTTATAAGAAAACTTCTGTTTAAAACACTTTTTCGTAAACATCACTGTTTACCTGTGAGGATAAAACTTTTGTGTCCATTTTCTCTAAAACTGTAAAAGATAGGTAGTTGAAAATTTGCAGGTAGCTTCAACTAGTGCGCTTGTGAAAGATTCTAAAAAAGCACGAAAAAAATTAAATAATTAATTTTGAAATATAATGTTGAACTTCCAACTTTCAGCATTATTTCAGAATTTAAAAAAAAAATTTATATCCAGCGCCACGCTTTTCACGCGATGGACGAAGGTTTAAACAAGTTATTTTTATCGTAGGTTATCTCTTTAAACTAGAATAGCATATCCCCGTAATCTGTTAGCTATGTAATGCATTGTTGTTATTGTATAGGATAATTGCTTAACAATATTGCTTAGGTTTCCTATTCGATACACCCAAACGTATACATAAAGTAAAGTGTAGCACCACGGATCATTTGTTCTTTGGATCATTTTTAGTTTCTTGAAAATTATTTCAATATATGAAACCGAGATTATATAGGCCAAAGTAATTAATACAATTCAAGATGCCGGTGGAATGATTGTCCATGTATAATTTGTTTTTAAGAAAAATAGAAACAAAATTTGCGTTTTAAAGTAAATAATTATTAAAAAAGAACTAGAGGTGTCGTGGCACACTTGGTAGGAATTATATTCCTTTCATACATTGGTAGATAGTAAATGAAGCGCTTACTTTTTTTATTCACTTTTTTGAAGTTATTTTTCTGAAAATTTAAGGTTTTAGTTTTAGAAATCAAATATTTGTTTGATTCTTTAAAGAATTTAATTTTATAGCTACTTTTACTTTTTACTGTATTAATAATTTGTTTAATAAAAACATATTTCTGATTTAGTAGTCAACTCATTATGTGCGTACATTACGTTTGGTTCGATCAGGATATTTATTATGTTTAAACATAAAAATGTCATTGTATTTACTTTAAATTATCTCTGTTATTTTTAACTTCTGATAACTTTCACAACGCAATTTTTTTAAATTATTAAATATAATAAAGTTTTAGTTTCCTAGGTAGCCTAGATTCATTTTAAGTGTGCAAGAGTAACATTGCTTTCTGGGGAGACTATTTTCATTGTTCTCCGGTACTGCACTTTACCGTATACTAGTTTTGAATCACATTTTCTATATAAAATTCATCTACCATAATGGTTATTTGAACATATTATACAGTATCCATCCCAACCATCCCAGAGGTACCTTGTGGATATAAAGTATAGCCACAAGGTTAAATTTGACCTATGAATTTCAATACAACGCTTGATTAAATATTAATACCATCATAATCTATACATATAACATGCAAAATTTATTATTATGTATAATAATAATAATAATAACTGTATTTATTTGTTATTACTAAAAAACTATGAAATTATTTTTAATAAAATATAAAAGTACTTTAAACAGAGGAAATTTTCAAATAGAAAAAACACGTGAAAATAAAGAATTGATTAAGTTAGTTGTTGAAATACTCAATACATACAATCTTGAATATCAGTGCTTGTAATTTTTTTATAAATTAGTTTTGAAAGATTAACAGACTGATATAGGAGAAAATAAGCGCCAATTTTTGTTCAAAAGTTTCAACAATTTTCCTTGGATTTTTTTTTTGTTTTTTGATACTTTACGAATTTAAAAAAAAATTTCCCAACGAAAATTAACACCTTGATATTATGATAACTAGAATCAATAAGCACTATTTGAAGTTACCTATAAATTTTAATCTGTCTATTTTAAGTTGGACGGGTGGAAAAAAATACTAACGAAAAAAGTTCCAGGCAAATGCTGTTTTCATAAAACTTGAAATCTCGATGTCTCTATTCATTTTTGAGTTATCATCCTGATCGACTGTTAGAATAATTAGGTAGTTTTATGGAAACCTACACAATTTTGCTCGTATCATCGTTACCAACTTGAGAGTAAAATAAAAAACCTTGAAATGTATTTCATATATACTGTCAACCGTTAAACATGAGAGATTTTTAATAACCTGCCTAATTTAAAACAATTGTTAGCGCAGAAGCAGCGTTAGGAGATTGTAAAAATCACACATTTTTCATAAAATCAAATATTGCATTTATAATTTTTCAATAATTTTTAGTTTTAAGTACTTTTTTGCTTATAACTGATCAAAAAATACAAAAAAAAAATAAATATTTTGTATGTTTATACATCCGTAAAAAAATAATAATAAGTGTTCTTCGTGGTAAAAATAATAATATAATAGAAATTTCTAGCTTTTAAAATAAATATTACAAATATATTTGCATTCAAATAATTTTCTTTTTTTTAAATTATAAAAAACATAATTTTTTACAGTTTTTAACAATTTGTATACCATGCATATATGAAATTTTTATAAAGTGCTTAAGACGTAAAAAGTGAGGTCGAGTTCGTAAATGAGCAACATGGGTCAATTGGGTCTTGGGTCCCGTAGGGCCCATCTTATAAAAAATAAACAACTTTTGCTTGAAACATGTTTTCGCAAACACCACTGTTTACCCGCGAGGGTGCAAATTAGGCGCAAATTGTATAGTATGTATTATATGGTTATATCAGTTATGTATGTGTCGCATGTAGTTATATGTAATTTAACAGTGTAATCAACACTGTCTATACATGATACTTCAACAATTAACTCAGTCAACTGTTTGTTTTAACTTTTTTTTTTCATACTATGATATTTTTGCATATTAACTTTTCCTCATTTTCCTCTTTTTTTCAAAGGATTTTTCAAAAAAACATTATTTTCATGTTAGAACAGCCATGAAAAGAGGTATATGTACTTTTATATGTGTATTATTTTCTAACCAAAATACCTGAATTTTTTATATTATATAGCTGAAAATTTATCGACTGAATTGAACTAATTTAAAAGAAAATTTCAAGAAAAAAAAATGATAGCACAAATAAGCAGAACTAAGATTTAAACAAAAAAGGTAAATTTATGGTTTTTTGACAAAACCGAATTCAAGATATATGTTTTTCTTGCTCTAAAACTGAAAAGTTTTTAGAAACAGTAAACGGAAAAAAGGGGCATTTGGTCACGAAACAATACTTTCAACTTCTTTAACACAAGATTTAACACAAGGCCTTTAACACAATTTTCATCACATAAACATAAGAAACTATACAAAATAGGCTTTGGCCCAAGTAGTTTTAAGACCTTCTATAGCCAAAGTAACAGTTATAGTTAGGGAGATGCTATAAAAAAAAAAGAGATGTATATAATGTCAAAAGCCCTAAAACGACGGAGTGAAATTCTAGTAGAGCTCATTTTTGTTACAATATGTCTCTAGCTGTTATTATGATATTGCCACTTAAACTAAATGTTAAATAATTTATTAAACAAACTGATTTATTTTTAAATCAATTTTCAGAGAAATAACACAGGAAAAATTATAAAAAGTTTCGTAGAAACGTTATTTCATTTTCTCTTCTCAACAATTATATATAATACATCTAATAAAACATGATCGTTTCATGTTCCGTGCTTATATGTTTAGTTCCAATAAAAAGCTATTATAAAATTGTAGAACTTAAATCAATATAAACTTTGATAAAATATATTTGTTAATAGTTTACTTTGTAAAACATTAATTAATAGCAACAAAATCTTTTTTTATTTTAAACTTTGTTTTTAAAAAGCTTTTTTCCTGTTCGATAATATAGAAAAACTTCTTTAGTTATCAATATGTGAGCTTTATTTATTTGCATTTTTAATAATCAATAAGAATATAACGTCTTCCAATGTGTCCAAGTGATACTTTTTGAAATTGGAACCAAAAGAAAATCAATGTATCAAATAAAATAAATTGTACTATATTTTGTGTTTTAGATATTGAAGTAAGGTTACGGACAAAATATAAATGCCCACCGAGCGTTTTTGCAGGCCAAAAATTAAGCGTTAAGATAAAAGTTTCATTTATAATGGGTATAAAAACACTTTTATTGAGACAATTTTATAATGCAATAAAACAAATATTTATTAAATTTTAATAACTTAACAAAATTAATAATTTATTACATTTCTTTTGGGAGTTCGTTTGAACGTTATAAAATTTACTTTACTCTTAAAAAAAGGAATATAAATCTAGTTTAAATTATACATAATATTTACTATATAATATTGTTAGTTTAAATATGTTTACTCAGAATAATGGGTGTGTCAGTGCAGAAAGCATTCTACAAAAAAATTTATTAAATCAATTCAACTAAGAACTTGCCTTTTAAGAAAAACTAAACCTAGACTTTAAAAGAAATTAAATTTTAATGAACTACAAAGCAGAAACTAATTTTTTTCCCTCAAAACACCTGCCTGTTTTAAGAAATAAAAATATGACAATTGTTTTGCATTCTATAATTTAAACTTATTAAATTGCTTATCTTTAACGCAAAGTATCCTTTAAGAGAAACGTTTATTGCAATCAAAGGCTAGGTGAGATAAAGGTTAGGATTGGATGGAGCAGCACGATCTTTTTCGTCGAAGTTGTGGTTTATTTTGCTACTATAACAATCAAAAAACGCATAACCTGTGTTCTAATCTTTTTGCTTGGAGCAAGTTTAGCGCTGTACAAACAAAATTCAGTATAGTTGTCCTGCTTTTTTTCAGATCCTTCAAAAACTACATCACAAGAAGATGGCGAGTTTTCCAACGCACGCGTTTATGTTCCCTTTAACTTCAATGTGTCCGAGAACTTTAAGAGTGTCTTCGTCTACTCTGGTCTATGACAACGTATCCCTAGTACTTATCATCCCCTATAATCTAGTCATTTTGGATGTTACAGCTTTAAATGGCCCGTATCATTTTTGTACACCCTGCGTGTCATATATACCAAACACTTTTGCCAACTTGGTGGTTATGGTATACTTATTTAATACATATATTGTTAATAAATAGAACTATAATTAAATTATAAACTAGATCCTTTAATTTAACTTATAATATGAGCTACTTCTGTTTGCTTTTGTGACAAATTCATTCAAAGTAAAACACATCTTAGCCACAAATGTTTCATTTATACAAGAGAAAACTCATGAATTATTATTATTGTTCATTTTATTTGTTAAAGTAATATCTAAATTGTTGCAAACAAATATTGGAAGCAATGTTGTTAAAATTACCAAAGTCATAACATGCAATTTATTATATTAATTGAGATTAAATTATTGACTAGTTTCTATATTCTAAAATTTGAAACGTTTGATGGACACTTTTAAATATTATATACAGGCTTATTTTTAAAAAAAATTTCAAGCCTAATAGTTCGAAAACATTTTTAAAGCGAATAAAACCACAGTTTTCATTTATTTTTACGCAGAAACGTTTATGAAGTCAACTTGTTTTTTTTTTTTTTTTTTTTTAAATAAAAAATAAAAATCAGAAAACAAGCTTTGTTTGGATAAATTTTTCTCAGGCCTCCATTTTCGGGTCTTAATTAGAGGATTTTAAAGTTTAAAATCTGTTATAAAAGTACAAGAAGCAAAATTTCATTCAGGTCGGATTTAATTTGAGTATATTTTGAACAAATAATGATTTTTTTGAACTTTATGACGTCATCAAGGTCCAAAAAATTTAAGTTTGCTCTATCACATTCAAATTATATTCAATTTTACTAAAGCAAGTATGGAATTATATTAGTTTTTGGTCATTCTTTTCAAATTTGTGGTCATATTTAACCTTTCTATAAAATTTTTGAAGACAGTAGGGCACTGGTATTGATATTTTGCTCAAAAGTGAATGCTAGCTAAACAAGCCGTGGGTAATGTCTGGTTCTACTTAAAACTCGACTGACTCGAATTGTATCGAGCTAATGTCGTGTGATTATTTTCGGATCATAATGCTATTAATACGCTTCGATCGACAATCCAACGAAGTCGATAAATTTTTTGTTTGCGATATCGACAACGAAAGACTGACTACGTAAGTACATACGTACACACACACACACACACACACACACACACACACACACACACACACACATTCTTCTTCTCCAAATTGGTGTAAATGGCTTGTCCTAACCATGAAACGTAAAGGTAAGTTTAAAATTTCGATTTCGAAAATCTAACCCATTGCAAAAACTTCCTTTACTGGGAAGTTAAGCATAATTAAATCATAGATTGATTAAATAATTAAATTAAATATTGTCAATAGTAACAATTTTTAAACATAATTAATTGTAGATAAACACTTCTAAAATTGTTTTCATTAAGATAAATGTAGGTTTGTTATTTTATTTAAGTATTGAATAATTAATAAACATTAAAGGGGTATTATCTATAGAATAAAGTATTATTTCAACAATCCATGCATGTAAACAGTTTTTCATTTAAAATGCTATAACTTTTAACTGAAATTAAACTTGTGTATGATCAAATAAATGTTAAATATTATGATATACCACTTGGAAACCATCACGTTAGTCATTTAAAATACATGAAGTAAAAAGAGTTTCGTGGGCGTTCTTATGTATAAACCAAAGAAGGAATGTGCACTGTATGTGACGTGAGCTGTATTGTATATTTACATTTTCAAGTGATATACTAGTGATGAGAAACATCTACAACTACAGATTAAATGATATGATTACACACGCATCAAACACAGTACACATTCCCTCTTTGTGTTATACATAAGAACGTCCATAAAACGTCTTCATACTTCGTATATTATAAATGGATAACGAGATGGATTCCAAGTATTGCGTTATTCCTGAACATTGCGTTATACCTAATTTATTATTTATGTTTTGTTAACTAGCCTGAATACAATTTATAATGTCAAAACCTTTCGGCTATACAATTGATGATTATTTATGCTACAGTGGCGAATACTATAAAGACAAATTATTTGCCGAGTAATCTTAATTAAAATGAATTGAAACACAATATTTACTTATAGAAGTTAGTTGAGTTTGCTTATAGAGCTCATTGCAAAAAATTTATATTTTTTAATTAGAATGAATGGATAGTTTAAACTTCCGTTGGTATTTTTTAATATTGACAAAACCTACCGGTATCATATACCACACAAATAAAATTTCCATCTGATATCTACGCAACTTGTTTATTTAAATTTGTACTGTTTTAAATGGAACCCCCTAATATCGTAAATGCTTTATAAAATATCATATAACCCCCCATCAACCTGATGAAGGAGGTAGATAGTGGGTTGACTAGTTTTTGAGATCAAAAAGCATTAAAATAGTCATTTGAGAAGGAACTACATCAGCGGTTATGTAATACCTGACTATGTATAGTAATGTTCAAATGGACATGGTTATGTGATGTGCTTGACCATGTAAAATCATCGAACCATGGAAAAACAACTACCTAGTAAAGTATATGGGTTTGTACCTTTACTATATTATGTATATAGGTACAATACTCTTACACGTTTAAAGTTGAGATCGAGTTGAAACAAAATATTAGGGAAAGTTGTCTAGACAGTCTAGGCCATTATACTGCCTTTTTTTTCGTTTCCGTTTTAGCTATTATGTTTATTTTTCTTAAGGGTAACGAAACCTTTTACTTGTTATTACAACTTTTGAAGTTTCAGCTTTGCAATTCAATGTTTATAGCTCCAAAACTTTCCAAACTGACTGGTAAGTTTCAATTTTGATTCGCCAAAAGTCTGTTAACTCCTTAATGAGATCTTTCTCATAAGGTAGGTCAGGTATAGAAAGACGTCTCCAGCAAAACTTGTTCATATGATTTAGGGAGTATCTCTTAAGCACTTTCGATTGGACATTGACCTTCAAGGTCAGTTAACGGTAAATTCGTTTTCATTACTAATAAGAATAAGAAGCCTGCTTTAAATAGAAAAGATGCTCATTAATCAAATAATATTTTTGTATGAAACATTTTTGTGAAATATGAATAAATTTTGATGATTTTTTGTGTGTGTGAATTTTTTGTCAAGGATGATTTAAATTCACAATTCGGTCCACTACAAAATGTTTTTAAAAGTTCGCACCAAAATATTAAAACCCATGAAATAATTCGTGGAAACGTCCTCAAGATCCTTAACCCTTTTATCCTATACTTTCTTCTTTTTTTTTTTTTTTAAATCATTCAAAATCCTTAACGCTTTTATATTATTTTTTCATAATATTTTTAATTTCTTTATTTCTTTATTTTTTTAAGTATCATGAACGTGCGCCCTTAAAGAAAATTTATGGACATAAGTGAATAATTTGGCCTAGCTCGACGGTCTTCCCATACATATAAACGGATATACAGCTTCCAGATTTATAAGTTATAGTTGCTTCCAGTCGTTTTAGTGGGTTTTAGTAAAACTTTGAATTGTTATTGCTTACATACAAAACTTATCGAAATAAATTGTTTTATGTAACAACCACTTATATTTGTATACATAATGTGTAAATATATGACAGGCAATATGCGGTTATTTGTTTTATTTGAATAAGTTTGTTTTAAACATATTTTTTTATGACACATGTGTGTTTTGGTAATGTTTTTCAAACTTCGCTACCAATTTAAGGTAAACACAATTTTTGAAATTTTTTTTAAAGTTACCATATGAAGTAAAAATATCGGAAAATACAACAATGGGTAATTTTGATGCAAAAAACGCAATAATCTATCATTATACGATAAAATTAATATTAATTCTTTACGAAAGCGATCTCCCGGAATCCACCACTCGTCATGTTGTTCTATGGATAGGATTATTGTATTTTAAAGGAACTGGTCCAATACCAATATCCAAAGTTTATTCAATATTCAATATAAAAATTAATTTGAAAAATATGAATCAAATTAGATGTGTTTTCAGAAAGTTATAGTTGCCATTTTCAAAATTTTTAGAAAACTTAACCTCAAAGTTTATTTTTACTGGCAAACATAAATTGTGAACCAATTTTGATTTTCTTGTTTGAAAGGTACTGTGAGCTAAATGGAGAGTTTTTTTAGCTTTATTTCAGGAAAATTGGTTTAGTTTGGACTGAGCTACAAGGAAAAATCGTATTTTTCGGTAGTTTTTTTAGATTTGGTTAAATTTTGCTTGGTTTTTGAAACGATTTGCTAACACATGTCTATCCAATTGTATTTTTAGAAATGACACACATTCAAAAAGTTATCGTAAAATTTTGCAGTAAAAAACAACCAACTCTATTTTATAACTATGTATATAGAGGTCATGATATTTTTCCCGACGTTGAATAAGCAAATTAAAACAGTTTATAATTTTATCTAATTTATCATTTTTTATTTAGCTATTTATAAAATAAATATTGTTTTTAATGTTTTAATTAATCAATAAATAACCTAATAATAATAACAATACAATATTATAAATTTTACCTACGGCTAAATTATTATCATTATAAATTATTAGTATAATATTTTTCACTAATTATAATTAATTAATTATAATTAATAATTAATTAATTACATAATGTAAATCAAAATATTTTTATCTAAATCATTAATCAGGTTTATATACCATTTTATATTCGAATAATTAAGTCCGTATAATTTTTTTCTCGATATTTTCCTGCTATAACATGTCATTTTTTATTTGTTCAATCAATTTAATTTATTAACAGCATTCATATTGGTTCTAAAGATTGCATCAAAGTTAAATAAATTTAAAATCAATACAAGGTCTTTCAGGAAAATCGTTAAACATTTTCTTTCACATTCGAAATCTAATTATCGAAATCTTTTTACAGTTCTCGACAAAAAATTTTATTGTCTCCTAAACTTAAATGTTCAGTTGCATTTTATGAGAAGAAGGCAAAGAAGACTGGAGGAAAAATACATTTTCTCTAACAAACCCATAATCTTTGAATCGCCGTTAGTTGCTTATTATTGGAAATAATGCTCCCAATACTTCTCTTTCTTCACAAATTAAAAATAATTTAATTTTATAAAAATATTTTTGCCAATTTTACAGGCCATTACGAAAATTACCCAATTGTCTTACATTTTTTTTATAAACCATAAAATGGTAAAGCAATTTTATAAGAACATTAAACCATGCACATACATAAATAATTGAAATTAAAAAGGAATACAATCCAGCTATTCAAATAGAATAAAAAAAAGAAAATATTCGATTAAGATTTTACGTGAGACAGAAAAGAAACTTGTAGGCAGAGATGTGATATAACCTTTTTTCTCTGTTATGGGTAACCACAATAAAGCACTTTAATAGTAATGGGCTTTAATATAAATTTATCTTATGACAAAAAAGTAAGTTATATTAAAAAACTTTTATATAAAACCATTTAAAAACTTTCGAGTCGATTTTTTTTACTAAAGCTCAATTTGTTAGTGATATATTAATTAGAAAATACAACTACTTGCAAACAAACATCTTTATTTCTTTATGAATTATAATATATTGGAAATAAGCTTAAAAAGAGCTTAGAACCACTTTTATGAGGTTCAATTGTATATTTGTAGTATTTTACAAACGCAATTCATTCTATAGTAGTACACGAAACATAAAAAACAGGAAATGCTTCTAAACAAAGGCTAAGGGGATTTTTGTTTTCACTTGGAAAACACAATCCGTTTCAGGTTTGCAAGTAACTATTATATTTCTTCCTTCAAACTTCGAACTTTTTTGGGGCCTCATTATTACCATTTTTACCTGCCAAAATTTTTTCTTCTTGAAGATAGTTAGGTTAGAGTCTATTCTAAAGCTTATTGAACAAATGTAAAAAATTTTCAGAACCATTTTCTTTGCTTTCATTATTAATTATTTTCTCATTTACCAAACTAGTTAAATTACTTTTATCGTCTGTGCTAAATTGTTCTAACGATTTCCATACATGTTCAAACAATTTGCACAATGATATATTTTTTGCAACCAGTTAACGGAGCTCATTTAATGGTTTATTGGAATAAATTGTTCTAAATAGTTTGAATAAATAATAGCTGTATTGAAAATTTTGGCGTGATTTGGGAAAAACTTTTTTAACACAATCGGGGATTGTGAAACATGTTCAAACTAATAGTCATTAGAAAATGCAATATATTAAATTTTGTTGCACAACACAGACTTGGCAAAGTCGTCTATAGTATTCTTAATGCAACAGAAACTTCAATCATTTATAAAATTTTTCAAATATTTATACTTCATAAAATTTATGATGATTGTGAATAAAACAAAATGAAAAATAGTGTTTGTTTCATCTTTTGTTGTATAATTTAAATTTAATATAGAATACACGTAAACAAAAAAGGATAAATAAATAAAAACATATGTGAAAAATTTATTTTTCAAAAATAATGTTTCTGTATACTGTTACTATGTCTTGTCATAAAAATGTTTTATGAGGAAAACTTGCTGACATACCAAGAAAAAACACCGAACCGAATAAATATACTAAGAATGAAACGCGATGAGAACAGCCAAATATACACGGCGAAGTGTTGTACCATGAGAATAAATGATGTACATTCAAGATAAAAAAATTACTGGATGTGTTGACTTTACTGTTGATGTGATGATTCCAACAATCTCATTGTCCAATTTTAGAAAAATGTGTTTTGATCGAAGTTTATTTCCAATTGAGACAATAGAGGATCGGACTAAATTTTTTAATCACTTCAGATGAATAATTTTCACTTCACGAATAGAAAAGTGAAGTTGGAGCTAGTATACAAGATATGAACATTTATAAAATAAAGTTCTTAAGAAAACTAAAACTAAAACCCCGACTAAAACATTACTGAATCGCGCTCTTAAAAGTATGAAAACAAGAAAATATTTTTATCTGAAATTTTGTGGTTTTAATTTCGTGATTAAGTATAAAAATATATGTATTTTTGAAAAGTGCTAATTACGCCTTAATTTGATGACAAACACGCTATAATTAAATCGAAAGTTGTTTTTCGATCATAACTTTATTTTCTCTAGAGGGCGGCATTTTCAATTTAATGTGACGCCACTAATAGCCTTTAATCAGCGAGCGATCAAGACGCTTTAAACGATACCTCACTGGGCAAATTATGATAAGTAGTTTAGAAACTAGGTCCGAACAGATGAACATTCATACATATATATCAAACGCACATCCCTCGCCATTGTTAGTCGGGGTAGAAATATCTAGTTAAACAAACAAGATACCCATGAGTGACGTAATACGTGGGTATCGCCATAGACATTCCATATAAAACTTTGTTTTGCTAAAAGGAGATGGATAAAAGGAGATAATTTCACTTTCAAATTTTGTCCTAGTATCAAGTCTAGTTTTACATTTTCATGGGTAACATGGCCAATTTGATATCAAGATTATTCCCTATTGTAACTAAGTAAAAAAAGTGTGAACCAAGTAATTTCATTTACTTGGTTCAAGTACTTTCATATTAATTCCACGACATTAACATTTCCAAATCATCGATACACACAACCAGTAAAGAACTTCCTCCAATATCACTTCGAAACAACCAAGGAATTATTTATTCCGCCGGAGAAATAATTTTTTTTTTTTATTCAATAAAATAACGATTCATATTCGATAATTTTTTAAATACAGTTATACGATAAATTGTGGACGAACTAATGTCAACGAAATAACGTACACACAGATATAAATGTAAAAGTGGTGATAATACAATGTCTTGACTATCAAATATAAAGGTATGTTGTAAATTTTCTATTTTTATTTTCGGACCACTTAAAATATCTCCCCTATATTAGGAAGAAACAATAATTTGATATTTTAGGTACGACACTGTCTCTTTATGTCGTTTTCAGCAAATTTCTTATTCATTATTATTATAAATATTTTATTACATTTTGTTCCAAAAATATATACGAACTGGGTAACTATATCATACATTATATTATATTATACTAACAATTTGTATTTATGTATATATAAGCTGTTGTTATATTTACTTCAGAGTCAATATTTTATATTCAAAAATGACCCAGTCATATGACTGTATATGTCATAAGTAATATTAGTAGAAATGAGAGATATGATCTTGTCACAACACAAAATTCGTTAAAGTTCGGGAAGTTTTATTACATAAATTATGGAAACGTCCTTTACAGGCACAAATTTCTTCCTTTGTATGAATTCAAAAATTGTCATAATGCATTTATAAAATGAAATAGTCAGATAATTAAAAACTGAAACGATGTGATGGAAAATTCAACTTTCTTTTGTAACGCTTCAGCATTTATTAAATTTACATTATATAGAATATATAAAGCATTATGGACCTATCCCTAGGTGAATGTGTGCCATCCATATTAACTTTAATAATATTAACCGTTAAATATCGCCTATCGAAAAAATGGATTCAAACTAGAATCTTCATTTTGCCAAGAATTACGAATCTATCAGAATCAAAAAATATATCATGTAACGTATTTGAAAACCGAAATAGTAATCCGTTATATTCTGTATTCTCTAAAATAATTTATTTAACGATTGATATATTCAATTGATATAAAAATTGTATGAAGTTAACTCGTAGAAAACTGAAAACATTAGTGAGACATATGTTTGCACTTAAACGTATCTCTCTCAATGACAATTTTTTTAAAGATTTTTTTTTTTACATTTCAATATATACGATTGCATAGTGCTTTCTAATACACGTACAAATAATATCTAATATAAATTTTCCGCATCCCAAAAGAGATTATATTTTCCACATATCGTTGTTCTTGTTTATATCTGCTGTTAAGAAAACTATTTGTACATTTTACATACTTATACTGGGGAAAACGTATCCGGGGAATATAATATATGCTTTTAAGATAAGATAATGCAACTCAGTTATTCATGATAAAGAAACCGTCAAACAAACAACTTATTATGCGGGTTGATTTTCCTCCGAAAAGTTTGTTTCTACTTGAAATCCTGTTGAATTGCTTTATTTTTGTAAAATATATATAAAACATAAATAAAATTTTTATATATTTTCAATCTGTCAGTATAATACCTCAAATAATACAAATTTAATGATTTTTATATTGTCTATTTGATATTGTAGTTTATGAATCTTTTATATAACTAGCCTGATACTCGCTCACTGTTCTTAAAAGGAAAAAACACCGCCTTCACCTATCCTGATGTGCACAGGATATAGCCTTCACCTCTCCTGATATGCACAGTTTCCAATTTTTGTTATATGTAAAATAGTCATAATTCATTGAGTATATCAGAAAAGTTGGCTATGAATGGTTTGACATTTACTATTTTAAATTTTTACAGAATACTTTAATTTATAGTTCCAAATGATGATAATATATCTGGTCCATCTATCATCATCATTTTGAACCATAAATTACAGATTTATGTAAAATTTAAAATAATAAATGTCAGATTAAATTTTATTTTTTAATTTTTTATTATTATAAATTATAGCTCATGTGTTGTTTTGAAGTATGAGCTATATTTCTGTACAGTTTCATTAAAAACCATTCGCTAGTTTTAGCGTGAAAGCGTAACAAACAAACAAACAAACATCCTTACTTTCACATTTATAATATATGGAGATAGAGATTTCTCTGGCCTGTTTTCCCTATCCTCGCGAAATCTTCCTTATTACTTGATTAAATTCCATGATTTACCCTTCACTTAAAAAATTATCGTGTTGGCTAGTGACGAAAAATAAACTCGCGGTCTAGATATATACCACTTAGGAAAAACAGGCTAGGGAAAGAATATTGAGATTTAATTCTGTTCATTTAGTAATTTGTTTATCATATCTGTAATAAAATTTCTTATAAATAAAAAGACAGTAAATTACTATTGATATTATATTATAATAATACTAAAAAAAGAGGTTTAACCTCCGTTTCTCTGACATAAATTATAAAGACCATAACAGAGGCCATCCACAACATTATTTGCTTTATTTGTTAAATAACATTCATATATACAATTACATTTATGATGTGAATGGAATTGATTAATTCGCTATTGTCCAAGCGACGACAATGTAATCAATTTTTATGCCTGGATTCGAAACCGCAACCTAAGTCTTAGTAGACAAACGGTTAAAGTTTATCCTAAAACAAAAGGATCTTTTTTATGTGAGAAAAACATCATTATTACCCATGACTAATGATATGTTTATTGCGAAATAAAAGTAAAAAAATAGAATAACCGTTCTCGAATAAAAGTATTGTGCAAAATTATTAACATGCTTCTCAAATATTTAATTCTGTCTAACGAACATCTATCTATTTCGGCATCACTATCTAATATAATAAAGAAAGGCACAGTTGAAAATTTGTTGAAACAATTAAGTTTATAACGGAAGTAAACGCATAACTTTAAAACAACTTTTTTTATTTTGATCGAGTTAATGTTAAAGAAAAGGTGCAACAATTTTCTTAAAAACGAAGAAATTATAACAATATGTAAGTAACATTTCTATTAAAACAAAGATATAAAATTCTATTTCTACAAATTATTCAAAGAATAAAGTTTATATTTGTGAAAAGTTTCAACAAAATTTAAAGTCACGTATTACATTTATTTGGTACAAACAAATGAATGAATATATACGTGTATGATCTTTCACAAGACGTGTAACGAGTTATGACAATAAAAAATGATCATCAAACATCAAATTTCAAATATGGGAATGATAAAAATTTATTATATTTGTATTCTTTGAGATATTACTGACAGATTGAAAATCGATAAAACAAAATTTTTAGTTTTTCTAAAAGAAAGAAAGAAATTCAGTAGAATTTTCTTGCTATGAACAAGAAAAGCAATAAAATGGTATTTTTGAAACTCTCAGATATTATTTATTAGTCCTAGATTATCTTTCAACAAAATAATAAATTATTTGTGTCATTAAAAAGAAGGGGTGTTATAAATTTGACCGCTTTGTTTGTGTGTCTGCCTGTCGCATCGTGGTGCCTAAGCGAATGAACCGATAATTTAATTTTTTTGATATAATAATTCAAAAGCACCAAATTAGCTCAATTATTTCAATTTAAATTAAAATATTTCCAAAAATTTATCTCAAAAATGCATATCTCTCTAAGTGTTCTTTTCATCTCATCTGCTGTCCTTGACCATCACCTTGATATTGATTTAAGAAGGAGTGTCATAAGTTTAAAGTGTTTATCTGTGCGTCTGCGTGTTTTTCAGAGGAATCGTAGCCCCTAAACGGTCGAACCAACTGGATTAAGAACATTTTATAGTTAAGTTTCCAAAAATCGGTTAGAAGGAATAAATCGCAGTTATCAGGGCTCTTTTAAATTTTGAAAATTTCACTTGTTTATTTTGTGCAGATAGTTGTACTTATTTATCAATGGATTACGTAAAAAATAGCAAATAATTTAAATGCAGAATTCAAATTAAATATTCATCAATAACATAATTTATATTTGTTTAAATGCAGAAACTTCTTTAGAGTTTTATTATTATTCTAATTATAAATATAATAGTATCAGAATATACATTTTATTGAAATAAACTTCTATAACTAATTTAATATACGTATATCTATGTTTGTTAATAAAGACTATTTCTTTTTGCAATTTTCCAAGATATATTCTTTAACAAAATGTACATATTACACAATTATACATAAAATAAATAATATTTTATAAAATTATATGATTTATGTATAAATAATATTCCGTGGGTATGCAAAAGTAAAGGATGTACCATCGGGCACTCTTAAATACATTTTAAAGTTTCTCCAGGAGAATTAACAAGTAAGCATTACAACAAAGTAGAACTGAACGAAATTGTATAGAAGAAAGGTTAGTTTTAGATGTAAACATTTTCATGAAGCCTAAATTTTTAATTGGTAACATTTCGATAAATATTTCATTTGGCGCATGTAAAAACTCTGGAGATTAAAACCATAAAAAGATAAATCGATAAGTACTTGGTGATTTTTCAATCCAATGTACTAGTAACCAGAAAGGGTTACGTTAATTATGGATTTTATCATTTAGTGTTTTCTATTGTTTTTAGGAAAATTAAATTTTTTGTAATAAACAGAGTTGTACAAAATAAATTTTCTCAAATGTATAATCTGATCGTTTATAATTTAGTAAATATTTCAGATTATATTAAATTGTTTTACAAGTAAAATTTACAAAATTTAAAAAACCCCCGTAAAATGCGATTTATTCCTTGTAAAACGATTTTTGGAAACTTAGCCATAAAATGTTCTCAATCAAGTTGGTTCGACCATTTCGGGGCTACGATGCCACTGAGAAACACACAAGATCACAGATAAACACTTTAAACTTATAACGGAAAAGGATATTTAGAGAGCTATCCAAGGATATTTAGGGTTAAAAATATGTGTTCTACACCTCTGCTTATTAAAAATGTTTTCTAATATACATAACAATAATAAACAGGACGCTAAAAATTTATAAATTTATTGAACAGATATTTGTAAAAAAAGTACTTTGAGTATTTATAACTTAATGCAACCGGAGGCATACCTGACAGGACATCCTTTCTTTATATTTATATTCGTTTTCTAGTTATTATTGAGAGAGTTAGATATTATCATTAATTTTACTTTGAACTAGTTTCATAACAAATAACTAAATAAAATCTTGTTATTAACATTTTATTTTAAGTATCATCATGTAGTATCTTTTACCCACAGTTTATGTTGGTATAAGTTCAGTATTGTATTTTTTTATTTTCCCTAAAATTTTTATATTCTTTGTGTGCGTAGTCATGGTAGGGACAATAAAATCAATGCCAGCGCTACCAGCGAAAAAATTTTGTTTTAAAGGAGGCTGTTATGACTAATTTGCAATTCTTTACATCTTAATGTTATAGAAAATGTAAAATTATTGACATTACCATAAATTACAGATTTCTGTAAAAGTAGTCATTTTACATTACCATAAATTACAGATTTCTGTAAAAGTAGTCATTTTACATTACCATAAATTACAGATTTCTGTAAAAATAATAAATATAAAATATTTCACGGCCATCTTCTCTGATATACTCAATGAATAATTACTATCGTTAATTTAAAAAAATAGAAACATACATATATTTTACCTGTGTAAAACAATCCTTACCATTATTTTGAGTGTCATAGAAAGGGGATAAGCGAGAGCAATCTTTATCAATCTTTACTTTTAAACACAGCGAAGCATATTTAATCACTCTAGTATTTAATAAATTTTACAACGTAAAAGAGTATATTGGATATAGGAAGTAGGTATATTGGATTTTGCTTTATAGTATTTTTTTGTAGTCAATGAATAATGAATATAATTCTGTCCCTTATTTCCTAGTAAAATACGTCATTTTCAATGAATTTATCAACTCTGCAGGATGACAAATATTTGGTGATTTTTTTTTCTACTATATTTTGGAGAATTTGTTTGCTAGTCTAATATTTATGATGTATGTTACGTAGATACGAAGTTATTTATTGTATGAATAGATATTGTGTAACATTCAAACATATAGTGAGTTAATAATAGATATTTCACCGTATCCTTATTTCCTAGAAGATCATCTACTTCTAGCTATTCTTAGGACTATTCGAATCTCTAGTCCTAATCTATTATTTGTTTTATCTTTGCAAACATAATATTTACATTTATTATACAACATTCAAATTATGTTACACATCTTAACAAATATATACGTAAGTTTAACATATAATAAGGCAAAATTTATTAATAGCAAATTATCAAAAAAGCAGTGAATGCCATTTATAACGTTCATTTAAATATAAGAAATTACAAACAAGAGTGGAGTTAGCTTATTATTCGAGTGTGCAATGGACAACAATCCTTTGATCGATCTTTTTAACCGACTTCTAATAAAAAAGAGAAGGTTATCAATTCGACTGTATTTTTTTTTAATGTTACCTCAGAACTTGTTTTCTTTTAAAAATTGAACTTTTTCAAATTTTTCGACAATTTTTAAGTCAGGTTTGCTATACCTGAACAGAGTTTTTGATTTTCTAACTTTTTCGGATACGACTTTAGTAGGTATATAAAATTTTGTTCTATCGGACTCCTACTGTATAAATTAACTATACCAGGATTAAAATTCAAATCTTATTAGTGTATGGTGTTACCTGTTATCCTTATGGTTGTATAATATGAAGTGTGATAGCTTATCAATATTTGTTTTCTAGAAAATAGTATTAAATAATATCAGAGATATGATATATAATTTCCAATTTTGTTCTTGATCTACCAGTGAGATTACTTTCTGAAGAACATAAATTTTTTGATAAATTTGATAACGAATTTGATATTGTGATATTTATCGTAAATCGTAGTACTGCTTATTTTCAAATATATTTCTTTATGTACAATTAACGTATTTTTTATGAAGAAAACATTTAACTATGTCGAAAATTTTATATAAAAAACAAAAATAAACGGTTTTACAATTAATTTACATGGAGTTACTATGTATTTGCTTAAACTGATAATATTGATTTTTTTGTTGCCTTTATTACAGTACAATCAGAATATTATTGAGTTTTGGGAGAATGCTACAGGAAATATTTATTCTCGCCAGTTGACTGAATTCAATGATTTTAAGATAGTTTTTCAGTTTTCAAATAAGGAGCAATGAACGCTCTTTAGTGACGTTATTTTCTGATTTGACATCAATCCAGTGACTAAATACTTTATCTTTATTTAACGATATATAATTGATCTATAACCTTGATCTATAACGCGAAGTTTAGGTGCAGAAAACGCTTGAAAATTTTAGTTCACTATATCGTTTCACTGTTGAAACTTTTCTGTTCTTGAGCACTTTCCATTACTGTAAAAGCGGCTTCTTTTAAACATGAATCATGGAAAGACAGCTTAAGTGTGTCTCTTCCGAACATCCACTGCAATGTGGATATTCGTATGGAGTGTCCTAACCTAAATCCCTAATGCCCTGAAAACATTATTGAGTTTAAATTACTTATAATTTATGATTTTAATTAAATTGAAACTTTATTTCTTAATTATCACATATTGACCAAAAACTTATTATGAAATGGATCCAAACGATAACTAAACAAATTATCAGGTTACAATGAATATTGTTGGAGCATTGCTATTAATAACAATTTACTCACGGGACTTATCCAAATGTAATAAAATTTGCATTTTATTGTCGATATGAAGAACAAGTATCAAATTGGTATACATTTGTCATATCAATTCGATCAGATATAATCATAACATATCCTTTGCTACTAGAATTTGGGTATATAAAAGGAAGTTGGTTCGTGTACACAACCGTTTAAAAAAATTGCACTAATTCAAAAATCAATATCAATCTATTCGGATCAAATCGTATGATTCATTATGCGCTTAAGTCAAAATTGATATCAGTCAAATGAAACTAGGTATAGTCTAACTAGACTTTTCTTTTGAAATTTCAAAGCTGAAAATTTTCGTTCTGACTTCGCACAATGAAGTGCAAGAAGAGAAGAGTTACAGCTAAATATAATGATTTTGCGCCGGTTTTGCCATATTTGACTAGAGTTACTCCTTAAGAAGTTCGTCAACAATGAGAAAGAGCATTATTGAGAAACTCCCGCGTGTTATGATCAAAGCTGGACAATTTTTTTTTGTTTCATAAGTCTAAAATTGATAATATCTGTTGTTTTTTGGTATTACTAAATTAACAAGTGAAGTTTACAAAATTTAAAAATCCCCGGACAAATTTTTCGGATACGAAACCCTAAACTCGCACTTGAAACATATATAACCTAAAAGTTTAATTCCGTTAAATTCCTAACAATAACATTAAATAAATAAACTCTCCATTAAATAACCTTTTTCCTTTAAACATTTTGAAGATTGTCAAAAACTTTTTTGTATTTTTTGGGTACGGAACTCTTAACTCGTACCTAAAACAAAGCTAAGAACTCTTTCCGTTAAATTACCTTTAAATTAGCTTAATCAAGAAATTAAAATCGGTTCATCCGTTTAGGCGCTACGATGCCACAGATAGACACACACACCCACACACACACACACACATAGCGGTCAAACTTATAGCACCCATTTTTTTTAGTTAAATAGAAGTGCGCTCGATTTAGGAGCGATCACGAAAACTATGATGACATTAGTCCAACACTTGCTTTATCAAGATACTAATCTCAGAACCATAGCGCCTGACGAAATATTGACTAGTTTCCTGCTCATAATAGATGGAATATAAATTTGGGATTGAGTCCATTTTTTATGAAAAACAATCTTCAATCATACAGTGTACCAAACTCACAGTATTAATAATATTCTTCACATATCACACGAATGCACGCCTGTTTTCCTATTCTGTCTATACATCGATGTATTGTAAAACATATATACATATATACATATTATATACCAAGTAGTAGAATGTGCCTTAGGGATATAGAAAGGTTTATCCTGTAACAGTTTGCAAGTACTTTCTATATATGATGTTGTTATACACATACGGCAGAGTATCGTTCCCTGGAATCTTAATTTACATTTATATGAATTTATATAATAATGAAAACAGTCTCTCCTTATGACATCGTTAATACAATGAATCATCTTTTTATAAAAACTTTATATTTTATTATTTTTTGATCCATGATAAAAGGTCATAATGTACAGTGGCTCATACTCTCTTGGGCATATAAAATTTCTGAGCCATTCCAGAGAACAATGTCATGGAACGTTTGCGATTAAAATCCCGGAGACGATGCGATCCGTTGTTGTTCGTATGCTACGTTCACCACTACGAGCATTCTACATTGCTAGACTGCTAGGGAAACCAGATCAATCAAAAGCGTACTCCTGTACAACTCTAAGGGAAGCGAGCAACTACTTCCTGTTGAATGGGCGGTACACTCGATTTTGTGATTACTGCTTTATCCACGTACAAGACCTGCTCGTGGATCGCGACTACCCCCGGGTGCTGTCTTAAGCATCAATAGGCAAGTATGCAGTGTAAAGAGTACTCTTCGCTTTGACCTTGTGGTCCTGGATGAGACTAGTAAGTAAGTTAAAATCATAAACATCTGCATTCTATTTGAGGGTGCCCTAGATGCCTTAGATGTAGCTCGAGAGCAAAAGCTTGGCATATAAAATCAACTTGCTGCTGTGTTATCCTCAAAAGGCTATATGCAATGGATTCAGTTTGGAAAATACTTTAAGGAAAAAGGACTTTAGTTGGAGAATGTTCTTGGGTTTTGTAAATTTCTTGTTAATTAGACATGGAATACCATTGCTTTCTTTTCCTCCATGTAGCAGCTTCCTCATGGCTTGCTATGTACCTAGGTATATTGTCTCTTAGGTACAAAAACTTACCCTTTACGTATTTGTATATGATGCATAGATCTAATGAGTGAAGTACACCCTTGTGAGGTTTCTATAATACAATTGTAATAGTGTAAGAAGAGGTATGTGCTTCAATGCTACAGCTATAAGGATGATGCTGATACGATAATGCTGATGATAGTTAAGGTATCTTATATGTAACAACACTTTAAAGTACCTACCAACGAACAAGTATATGCTGCTGCTTTATGTATGCTTATTATAGATGGATTGACTAAGCTTATTTAAACAAACGTTTTGTTGCTCAAATTCTGCCTTATATTCGAATATACTATCAATATCCGGTGTCACAAAATTAAGAAAAAAATTCAATATCTTACTAAATCTTTGGTAGTTGAAATAACAAATAAATATTACGATACTGGAAATAGAAATATATATTAAAAAATTTCTCACTTCGTTATACATCGTGAATACCGAAATTTATTTATTAGGAAACTAAAACTTTTTCAATCGATTCTGGTTCCCATGAATTTTGAGAAAACGTAAAAATATTTTTATAAAAAAGTAAATAATTTACGCTGTATGTATAATATTAAAAATCATCAATTATAATCGAGAGGCTATGATGTAAATAAATATCGCATACATGATTAAAGGAAACAAAAAGAAAAAGTAATAAATACAATGCAATTTGTATGTTATATAATAATAAAAGTTTTAATCAAACCAAACGTAATGTACTCACATATTGGGTTGACTACTAAATCAGAAGTATGTCTATTTTAACTTAATAGTACAATACTAAAGAATCAAACAAGTATTTGACTTCTAAAATAAATACCTAATTTTTAGAAAAATATCTTTTAAGTAAAAAAATTAGCGCTACATTTCTAATGTACCAAGGTACGAAAGGAATAAAATTTTCCTACAATTTCATGACTGTTTTGGCATTAAAAAAAAAAGAATTTCAACCTTTTATTATTGTTTTTCTATTTTTTTATTTTTAGAACGATTCATTAAATATCCACATATCATTTAAATGAATTAGTTACAAATTTAATTTACCTAAAATAATACCGTAGATATGCTATTGTTGTACAGAGCGGCGGAGTGGTATCTGCTCAGATAGATAAGCTGCTTCGAAAGCTATTTGTAAAACCTTCTCCCATGTCCTCACTAGGAGTAAGAGAATCGGCTGATGAACTGCTTTTGAAGGAACTGCACTACAGTGGCACAGTGCGGAGTCATGTTTGGAAATTTCCAGGCGGACTTCATCTGTCTTAAATAATGTGGTCACTGAATCTATTTATAAAAGAGAAATACACAGCAAGCTGATGGTAAATTAGAAAAATCAGTAATGCCACACCACCTGGCTGATTTCCAATAAACAAGAAAGTTATCAATTTCTCTTGCTTCAAAAGGCATCCATCCCGTGATTGTGATTAGGAGGATGAAGTACTCTCTCATCTTTTGGTGACCTTGTAAAAGAAGATTAAGATATTTAGCTTTCGGTTTTACTTAAATGGTCGGGCTCGAGGGTAAAAATGGATATTTTTTCCTGCTTTTAGTAAAAAAAGACTGGTATTAGTCTCTCTTAGAGAGACTAGAGGAAACGAAACAAGCTTGGTAAAGAGTGGAAATGATTGAGGTGCTAGGTTAGTTTGGTGTCCTAAAAAGCCTAAAGGAACTTATAACCAGGTTGAAGTTTACATTTCACTCCTAATAGCACGGATTGACTCTTCTTCGCAGAAATGTTTGTTAAATTTTGCGAATGCCGATATTGTGCTTATAATGTAATACACAAAATACTTATATACCACTTTCACCTTAATATTTTATGGATACTGAATAATTTTCGTATTTACTTCAATAAAATTATGGTTTATATTCAAAATATGTTTTGTCGTATAATTCTACATCAAATGGAAATACATTCAAATAGTTAAAAGAGCACAGAAAAAACTTTTTACTTATTTTTGCCCTTCAACTCAACATGTTACTAAAAAAACAGTAGCCGATAAAAATCATTAAAACTTTTGGTGACTATTTCTAGATAAACAAACCGCCAAAACACAGTGGTACAGCGCCTGGCTCATTTCTTAACACTTGAATTTCTTATACAAAGCTTGAAACGACTATAAGATGATTTAATGAATAGAGAAAAAACGGTATATGCTTTTTAGAAATAAGATGAAAACATGTAATTGAACGTATCATCAAAATAAGAAATAGTATTCTTTAAAAAAATAATTGATCCATTTACACAACCATATCATCAACCGCACAACTATACCGTTTAAACAAAAATGAGCATTCAGAAATTGTTTACTTAAGAACACAGAAATTTTCGCTTTTGAAATGAAAAAATCCACATGCCTGTCTATGGTAAATTCAAATGTTTGGTGTGGTTTGTCGTATGGAATTGTATTTAGGATTTTGTGTTTGAAAATGAAAATAATCCCTTCTGTCACCTCAGGGACACAATTTTTAAATAATAGACATCAGGATCTTTGTTTACCGACAAACAATTCCCCGATCGTAAAATCATATTCTTTCCACAGTTGATAAATCGCATATTGAATTTGTATTTTCAAATTAACCAGATAATATTTTTTTATTTGAAAAGGCTAGACATTATGTAAATTAAAAATGATAGTTTTATCAACTGCAATTCTCATAAAGTTGTATGGGTTTTCTTGTTTGCATATCGATTATTGAACTTAAATGTATTTCATACGCTAAGAATAGAAAAAAGAAAAAGCTTCAAAATGATTTGAATCTATGTAGTAAAATTATTCATGACATAGTTAAAAAAAAAAAAAATAAACCGTTACATAATATTTATTTTTAAGTGGGATGTATTTCATTGAGTTATTTTAGCTAACTTTATTTTCTAAGAAGATGTAAAGCATCGAGTCTGTCTGCCTATAGTGGGTAGGAGTAAAGATACATAAAGGAGAATAAACACATGATTTGAATAGATAATAATGCAACAAATTTGTATATAATTTACATTTTATGTATAGCATTGACATAAAACAAACAACGGTACTTGGTCTTTTGACTAAACATATTCGTTTATGAACAAAACGCTGCATTGAGGCACATTCGTTGTATTGCAGAGAAAAACTCCTTAACCAAAGAAACAAGTCCTGAAAAATGGGCTTAATGATAAAAATTATTAATTCAATGATAGAATATGTTGTTTATACAAAATGCGCGATTGCTGGCAACATTTTCCAGAACTTATTTTAAAACGACTGCTTTTATATATCATCGCTACCTAGATAAACTAAGGTAAGGATGAAGTAGCTATTAATGCAACTGAAGTTCGGTCAGAAGAATTTGATTCACATTATTTCATTATAAAAGTAAATCATAATAAAATATTATTTTTTTCACTAAAATTTTTGAGATGAATGTGGAGTTTTAGAATTGATTAAACTTTTTTTCAGACTATACTTTGAATTAGAAGTATAGACTGGACCTGTGCCTTTTTATGGTTTATAATACAGGGAAGAGTTAATTTCTCATCATCAATGTATGTATGTATAAAGGAAGCCTTTTTGAGAGTTACTGGATCCCAAATAAAATCTTGAAGTCTTTGAAAGTCAATTGTATTGAATTTATGTGGAAATTAAACATATACGAGAACTGATTGCAATGAAAATTGAGGTTAATTTAAAAAGACGCTCGTAGTTTCAAGTTTTTCATCATCACTTGTCTAAATAAATCTCCCTTTTAACAAGTAAGATTTACTTAGTTAAAAAAATATCCGAAAAATGAGGTTTTTTCATGTAGCTATCTCCAAACTGCACCGATTTACTTGAAATATAGCTAGGTACACTTTCGATAAAACTTATAACATCCCTTTCTTGAGTCGGAGGTTAAAAATTAGTTGAAACTGTGATTGAGTGATTTGAAGCACCCTATATTTATATAAAATTTGCAATTTTGTATCTGATTCAATAACCGATTTTGGATATCATCCAAATAGTTGAAATTATTGAAAATTAAAGTTTGATACAATCTATATTTATTGTGTAAATAAAATTTTTATAAACACCCACTTATATTACATTATAAGTAGAAGGATAATAAAATTCAAGGCTCGTAAACGTCTAGAAAAGTCTTTCCAACTTGTATAAATATAGATGATATTCATTGTTATCTATTATTACGGAAAATATAAAATAATCTTATAAAATTACATGGGGTCACGTATTATTCAGGTATAGAGATATTTTTATACGATCATAATGATTAACTAATAATCTTAATTGATATAATAAAAATTATTTTTATTATCGTTAATATTGTCAATTTACTAAATTATAAAAAAATTCATCAAAAATTGATTTTTAACACCTTTTTATTAGCTTCGTAGGTATGTTAGTATATTAATATGTAATGGAAAAGTTGAACACGATTTTAACCCTCCTTAAAAACCTTGGATTAACTCGAAATTTGACATACATCAAGGAACGAAAACAACAAACAATAATTTATTGAGTTTTTTATTAAGTTTATTCAGGATTAACGATTTCCATAACTGCAAATACATTTACTGAATTTTTGATAAATAAATAAATGCCTAAAAAAAACACAAAGTGAATAGAAGCTTAAAAAAACTAAAAATTACTCTTTTGTAAAGAGCTAAGCAGAGAATAGTTGACAGTAATAAATGACAGAAAATAATTTCTTTAAATTCAAAAAATTTATTTTATCATAAAAAGCGTGGGGTACTTAAAGATATTCTATAATGACTTTACTTTTACCAGAATCTATCTATAAAATATTTACAATAATTGAAATTTGGCACTCCTCGTTTTTTTACGATAAAATGATTTTTTTGAATTTAGAGAAATCATTTTCTACCTTTTAGTTCATCTCTTAATTGATGATGAGAAAATTAGTAATAATACAAGGCGCAGCATTCGTATGGTCTACGGACAATGGGGCAGATAACTGATATAGAATTTGGCACAAAACCCATAAAAATGTTAAATTAGATTTGATATTATAACAATATTGGAAAGTTAAATAAAATTGATTAAAAACCGAAGAAGCTATAAGCATTCGAAGATTGTTATGCCAATATCATTCAATAAAGTTACTAGTCTATATCTTACTATTTCTTTAATCAGGAGTTTTAAACGTGCATTTTTTGCGTACTTCTAAAGATTTTTTAAACCCAACTTCACTTTTTATCCGTGCAGTGAGAATTCTTCACCTGAAGTCCCTTATCCATGTCCTAGAGTCCCTTATGCTTAGATTTTTAAAACTGCGCAACGGATTTTGATGCAATGGATTTTGGTTTAAGAGGAAGGTTTTGATGTATAATACATGTATAATATAGTAGAAAACCTCTGATAATTTTAGAGGTTAGAAAAATTGCGATAAAAAGGAGGGTAAGTGACGGTATATGAAGTGTAGGTTAACACACAATCATCTTTGTTTTGAAAATTGAAGTTGCCCAGCGAAGCGAGTAGTTCACTGCTATTTTATAATATTAGTAACATGAATCCGAAGAAATAAATTTTTTGAGAATGTACCCTCATAGTGTTTTTGAGAAAATCGTTACTTCAGTTAAAAATTTGAGAAATATAACACACATATTCATAAACTTGCTGAAATAAAATGCTTAGCTTTGACTGTAGGCTAAAATAACAGAAACAGAAACAAAAATACTGGTTAAAAAAGGCCGAAAAAAGATGATACAATAAATCCTATTGAGAAACTAACAAAATGCAAACCTTAAATAAAACGTCCTACATAATGATGAAAATAATTCGTTTCTGTGCCGACTTTTACAATCTGACATTAATATATTTATAGTTATTATATTTTATATACAACAAACCGAATGAAATGTAATAAGTAAGCTTAATATAATTCCACAGAAGTAATACGAATTTCCTTTTACTTGTAATATTATAACAAGGTATATTAAAATATTTCAACTATTTATAAGTTGTTTCCATGTTGTTTCCATACTTAGTATATCATCATCCTAGAGGGTGTTCAAAACGAAATGAATTCGAATGAGAAAGTGTATAGATGAACGACGAACGAGATAGTATAGACGTACAGGCTCGTTTCGTTTTGAACGACCTGTATCTCTTATATACAAAAAAAAGTTATTATCTGCTAATATTTCATTATCTCTGTATATCCACATAAATGTATTATTTCAGTCATAAAGAAAAAACAATTATATTAGATACTAAAGTAGTTAAATTATTTCAGTTATTCATTTTAAAGTTTTTTGTATAACCTAGAAAATTAATACTTTAATGTAATTTTCCATATCCAGATCAACTTACAGAAGAAAAGGAATCTCATAATTCATGCCATTTATTTCACATGAAAACTCCACCATTTTGTGCCGTAATATCTCGGAAATCACATGTTTAATTTTATTAAAATACTAGATTGATACCTGCTTCACTGGGCTTAAAAGTAAAAACCACCGCTTTATAGCCTCCACCCTCTTGATATACACAGTTCTCAATTTTGTTAAATGTAAAATAGTCATATACTAAGATTTCTGTAGAAACTTAAAACTCGTAAATGTCAAATTAAATTAAATTTTTTTATTTTTTTAAATATATCTTTATAAATTATAGTTCATGTGTTATAAATTATAACTGATATATCAGCTATATTGCTGTACAGTTTCATTAAAAACTATTCGCAAGTTTTATCGTGAAAGCGTAACAAACAAACAAACAAACATGCTTACTTTCACATTTATAATATATAGGGATTTGACTGATAAATTACAATTACATTTTCGGAGATATAACCCAATAATGTTCCTTTTGTATCAGTGATAGCCCTACTTTTCCCCAATATTATCCCCAAACTTATATATCTTGAGATAAGAAATAAGTAATAAAATAAGCATCATTTGTAAAAGCAAACTATGTACTAATCGACTGGAATATAGCAACAAATTTATACTGTACAAACATTTACATTATTTTGACAAGCAATAAAATTTTATACCAAGTATATTTTTATTGTTACATAAATGTTATTTTGTAAATTATATATAATATGGCGTAGATACCCACAACCAAACGAATGAACGGAATGGAAAAAAAACATTTAGTAAGTAATATTTGTAGTATGTTTGTATATGTATGATATTTTGTAATATTATTATAGCCATTTACTACTTGCTACAGTTAGTAAGTAACTTGTAAGTTTGTAGTAACGAATTAACTCAAATATACAGTATGTTTCCTTGTAAATAGGACTAGTACTTGAGCAATATTTGTACCTGTCTTTTAATTCGGAGTGTCAAAATTTGGTCTACAGAGTCCATTCTCGCCACATATTGTAGCAAATTTAGCCTACTTTAAAAACTTTTGGAAAAGGTTTAATCAAAAAACTAGTCCTTTAGAGTTATAAGCGCCAAAATTCAAAAATTTCACGGATTTTTCGATTTTTGACAAAGTTGCGTTCAGCGCTCGAGGTCACAAACTTGAATTATTTATTAGACAGACATCATAAACAAGTCTGTAAAAAATCGGAACTACCGGATTTGATGCAGACTACTTTCAAACGACAAAGTTAGTCTTTTAATATGAACAAATAATGACAAATAATTCTGTTTAAAAAAAAAAAAAAACCAAATGATCTAATTTTAATGTAGATATACAGAGCATTCCACGGTTTTAATATTGAATTTTTTATCACAATAAAAATAATTTTGTATTTTCAGTTCACAGCATTATTTTGAAGTCCCGAACTGAAAAAAAAAACGGGTCTTACAAGTTTGACTGCTATTGTGCTATTTGATAGGTACTTTAATTCCGTACCCGAAAAATTGGCGATGATCTTCAAAATCGGTTCAGTTTGGAAAAGGCTTTAAAGACAAAGGTAATTAATTTCTTGGAGAGTGTTCTTAGATCTGTTTCAAGTGCTAGTCTAGACCTCCGTAGTTGAAGAATTTGTCGGGAGCTAAATAAATAAAAATGCATGTACCTACACACATTTTTATTAATTACCTTTAAAAACAGAAAGTAAATACAGTATAAACACTATATATAAATATTTTATCGTTTAAATGTTAATAATAACGAAGTACACGTTATGAAAATTAGATAACATTACTCTCTTTTTGATTCTAGTCTTTGAATTTTCTTGTTGAAACAAACATATATAAAACATTTAAAAGTATGATATATGAGCTTTGCGTGAACACAGCATGCAATGATGAACTAGATACTTAACGTACTATGTATGTGTTAGTTATATCAAGTATAATTTTAAGAGTATAATGAGATTTATTTTACCGTATTAATATGATATACATGTTCATCACATACAAATCTATTTGATCCATTTAAAGATATTATTTATTTTGTTTTTGTGTTGTCGAAGATATATTTTTTATGTGATAAATGTCACTATTCAGTAAAATGTTACACATAGAGAATTTATGTTACTTCTTAGAATTATCTTTTATACCATCAATTTTTGAACCAATGACTTTAACGTTTCAATGATCTTCATTTACTACTTTTCCAGGATCGGAATAGCAATAAAATTTTTCTGTTTAAAGGCACTCGTACATCACATATAAAATAAATATTTAATTTATTTTCAAAGAATGCAGCCACATTTTTTATAGAAGGTAGATAGTGTTGTACATTCGAGACAATGTACCTAAAATCAACTTTTGTGGGACACCCGGTAGAAAATATATTCCTTTCGTACCTTGGTACATTATATATGTTGCGATTTCTTTTTTATTTACAAGATATTTTTTTCAAAATTTAAGGTATTAATTTCAGAAGCCAAATACTTGTTTGATTCTTTGAAGAATTTAACATTAAAGCTACTTTTAGTTTTTACTGTATGAAATAATTGTAATATTAGTTTAAAAAAGACAAAATTCTGATTTAGTAGTCAATTCAATATATGCATACATTACTTTTAGTTTGATCAGGATAATTATCATGACAAAACCTAAAAAGCATTGTTCAAACAAACAACATGCGATAAGGTTTTGTATCTTCATTTATCACAACTCATGCTTGAATATTTAGTAATTGTTTAAAACATAATCTGAAATGGCGATGACTAAGGTTTAAAAAGACACTACCGTCATGTTCCTTGGATGAAAAACACATACTGTCTTTGCTATATTCTTGCATGCATAGGGTACGTTGTGCAAGTGGGAAAGTAGGAGTACTTACCACTATGATTCATCAAAAAAGCAGTTGAAGCTGTTACTGGACATTCGGGAAAGAAAATGTCCATAAGAGAAAATTATATTATTTTCAATGTTTAAATCACATAATTTCATGATACACAAAAAGCATATGTGTTAATAATTACTAATGTTATTAATTCCGTTAAGGTTTAACAAATAAACACAATCAATTTGGGGGGATGTTACTTCCACCCTTTTTAATTTTGAGAAAATCAGATACGAAGAAATAAACACATATAAAAAAAGGATTTTGGGTAAAAAAAAGAATTTTGGTAAACATATAATTTTCATTTTCTGTTGTTGGTGTCTTAAAAATTCTAAACGAGTATGTACATAGAATAACAATGATACTAAACATATAACATTATATATCCTTTATTAACAGTTCAATGATGAAATATAATACCAATCTGTATTATGAAAAATTATTTACTCAGCAGAAAAAAATAAATGCGATTACAATACACAGGTTGAATATTAATATTGTTTTGGGATTAAGAAAAGTTAGCACGAAATGCATGTATCTCAATGTCACAAACTTTGTGAAACTGAGTATATTTTGTACACAGAGATATTTTATTTTTAAAGCTAAAAGTACAAAATATCGAGAGATGTCGTGGTACACCCGGTATTTTGCATAACGGATGACTTCTCTCAAAAAGTACATGCACCTAGCAGCTAGAGTAAGACTTGTCTGCCTGTTTGCACGCTATCTCTATTAAAGCACAAATACGTTGAAGCTAAATTTGGATTATGTTGACTCCTCAAAAGCTTTGTTTACATGCCACGTCTTATAGGAGGTAGTTAATACATTACCAACTTTATTAACTTCAAATTAATTCTACTTTGCCGAGTATGGATCAAATTTATTTATGTATTTGTTATTCAATTATTTTCTTTCTTGAATGCCACCCTCAATTACTAATTTCGAGGACCCTGAGAAGTTCCCGGTTATGAAAATTTTCGTTGAAAAAAGAATGGTTACATCTTGATATCAGTCTTTAAAGAACCGTTTCGTTTTCGAAAAAGAAATATTGAAATATTGTATCGTATGTGATGAGACAGAATAAATTAAGGAAACAGAAATATTATGCTAATCTTTAAACATATAATATAGATAAGAAAGTTGATTTATGACGTATTTAAACCTCACTTACACGTAATTGATATGTAATTCTTATCACAAATATCCAAACATACCAATATTATTATTGTTAAACCTTTTCAATCAATAAACACGATATAAGAAGATAGAATAGGATGAACAACTATATGGAAACGTACAAAGTGTTTGGAAAAAAAGTTTTAACTTAACAGATAACAAAGCTTAAAATAAATTGAAGGTACCCACAGGAAGATATTTGAAACCGAACTAGAAAATAGGATATTTCTTCATAATACTGTTTATCTGGACTTGTTATATCTTTGATCGCTATGTGTTTGCGCTATGTATCATCATAGCGCCTAAACTAATAACCGATTTTGATTTTTTTCGTTTCGTTTGAAAGGTAATTTAATGGAAACTGTTCGCTATGTTTTAAGTGCGAGTTTAGCGTTTCGCACCCGGATCAAGTAAAAAATATGCAAAGATCTTCAAAATCGGTTCAGTTCTGAGAAAGGTCTGAGGAAAAAGGTAATTTAATGGATGGTGTTCTTATATATGTTTCAAGTGCGAGTTAAGGGTTCCATACCCAAAAAATTTGTCAGGGGTTTTTTAAATTTTATAAATTTTCTTGTACGAACCCATTTTATCTATATGTAATAGATCTTTACAGTTTATTATCGAATAAATAAATATAGACTACAAAACTTTCGAATAATTTTTCTATTAAAACATTTTTAATTAATTTGAATTTATTTTGAAATTGATCTGATGTGATTAATAATTTTTCCAAAAAGTATCGAACTGGATATTGATTTTTAATTATAGGTAAACGTGGAATCCCATTGGATTAATTTTAGAGTTTTGTACAATTTTGTAAGGATTAAATAAGTTTATTGGCAGATCTATTACGATAGAAAATTGAATTGAAAATATTTAAATTATTTAAGATTTTCGATTTCAATTGATCAATTTTTTAGCTCGCTTTTACCAAACATTCTGTAAGTTTGTTATCTCATTAAAAGATACTTTGTATGCTCAATTGAAATAATCTTGCTAAATCCACTTTCCATCCAAATATTTTATATAATATTTCGAATCGATATTGAATTGCTGGTTATAGAACAATCATACAACGAATTATTTTCTAATTGAAAACATGTACGTGATATAAATATTATTTTACGCATTTGTTTGATAATAGTTTGTTAGTGTTCAAAATTTTTATATATTTTTTCTCATAATTTAATTCTTCCCACAACAAAAAAGTTTGTATTTTGTTTCTGATTTCGATAAGTAATTCTAAGAACTAAATAAATAATTTTGATAAAATTGTACTAAACCCAGCCTACGTAGTTTTATTTTTTATTTTCATACAATTTATTAAAAACAATACCTGAGTATTTTTTATACTTGAATTTTAACAATATTTTTTTTTTCAGAATGTATCCTTTAGGAGAAAAAGTATCCCATTTTATACCATGTATATGAAATCACATTTCATAAACATTATTTTTTAAATGTAAATTATCATAATTATTTATTTAAATTTGTGAGACAATAATATTAAATTTTCAATGTAAGTCATAAATGCAATCTATACAATTATATATGCATCCATACAAGTCTATAATTAAAGTAGTGTATCGTTACCATGGAAACGCCTCCAATAAAACTCACACATGGTGCGAATAGATGAAGTATTTAAATGGACACTAGTATGTACTTGCAATTTGGTCAAATAGCAAAACATGAAACATTTGAGTACAAAATTTTATAGATAAAACACCATTTAGAAGATACTCAATGAATTAATTCATTCAAATTTTCCATTTTTTTTAGATTTGTTATCATATTAGACATTATAATTTCTGTTGTAGTAATATTAAATGAATTTATCGATGAAAGTTTTGAGCTAAATTATACTAATAATAATAATATTAAAATATAACATTTATAATAGTTTCAAATTATCATGCAAATAGTTTTCACGAATAGGTTATAATAATATTCATAATAATTACAAATCAAAATTATGGTAGCCTATTTTATTTTATCAATAGTATTGGTAAAATTCAACGAATACACAGAATTTTCAAATTATTGAGAGTTCTCTTTATTAATTTTGAAAATTGTTTGTACTTTTCGTAAAACTGCCTATCATTTGTTTTTTTTTTTTTTTTTTTTGAAAGCATTTCATAATTCACTATTCTTTATTTTATTTATTTCTTTCGGATGGTTTTATGAATTTATATACTTTATATGAGCGAATTCATGAATAAATAGTTTTCTTTCTTGTTTCTTGATTCTTGTGCTTTTATAATAATAATTTATCATTATCTGAAAAATGATTTTGTACTTTTTTGTTTATATTTTAATAAAAACATGTTTTTTGTAACTCTATACATTTAAAATTTATGAGTTCCATGGCTGACGTCTATATCTCCACCTCCATTTTCTAGTTTCTAGTTTCTATACAGTGTGCCGCATTTAAGATGAAGGCACCCTCATATTTTCATTATTAATAGGAATATTGATTTGAAATTTTGCAGAGTCTTACATTAGGTCACATTTAATAAAATAATTTTAAACTCTGTCTATTAAAAATTGTCAAATTGGGCCGATTCTAAATATTTTGCCTAGCGTCAGAGATGGTTAGAGATATCGGAAAAAACTATAAAATTATCGGTGGGAGGGAACACATACATTTGGTAAGGTTTCAATTTTGCCTATCATTGCTATATCTTTATAGAAACCGAATAATATAATTATGTATACTTCTTATTAATTTATCTTAAAACAATGTTTTCGTTTAAATATTAAATAATATTACTTAATAATTTATATATCATATTCGTTATAGACAGATTGATTTTGTATAAATTTTTCACTCTTATATTTCGGAAATAAAATCGAAATTAAAAAACTCAAAATGTATCGGCTCATTTTTAAGGGGAATGAAATTTAATTTTTTAAGCAGATTCTTGTTCTATGTCGCAAAAAACAACAGTTTTTTTATTTTGTATATCTTCCCCTAGATTTAAATTTTTGGTAGTTTCCCTACTTGATTCTGATATTTTAGGCTAAATCAAGAAATTTTTAATCAACAAATTCTCAAAGTTCTCAATAATTTTTCTTTACAGATTCTTATTTTACATTAAAAAATATAACTTTTGTATACAAAATATTTTATTCTGGCACCATTCTTACAGTTTTTAGCCTTAAAAAAACATAAAATCAAGTACCCAAAATTGAGGCAAAGAAAAAAAATGTTCAAAAAGAAGATTTTTTTCGGCAAAAAACCAACAATTGTTTAAAAAATATGTATAGTTTAATTTAAAAAACATTATTGCTCCCACTTGGCTATTAACTACCTCATACAAAAACTAATTACTATGTTTTCGTTTCCCCCCAGTTAAAATCCATATGTATTTTCGCATTTTTTGATTTCGTTTTCAAAATACAAAAGTGAAACATTAAACAAAGATCACTCTGTATATTCATCATATTATAAATGAATCATATCTATAACAAGTAATATAAGCTATTTTAATATACTTATTAAAATAGAAATATTATTATCAATATTAATAAATTTATTATTATTATTATTTCATGTATGTACCTACAGTAATTATTTTGTATTTATATTAAATGAAATTTATTAATATCAAAATACATGAAATATGTTTTATACAATTACTAGCGGTTACACGTGCACTTTGCACCTCGATATTTCGCCTTTTTTTAAACATAATTTTCAGAAGAAATGAAAATAATTATTGAATTTACAAAACTATACAATTTTCTTCTTCGGTCCTCAATATTCTTATTCACACAAGATACAGTATTGTTCTTCCCCTCTTGGGGCCTTTGTCTCCAAAGCACGCTATTATTTCTACCGAGCATATGTTAAAGAAAAACTTTGTCGCTCCTTTATACCCATTCTATCTCTTGAGTGGTTGATTTTCGCCAAAGAAATGTGACATTTGATCCCCATACCAAATATCAATCAAAATCGTTTTGGTTGTTAAACAGTGAAAGGCAATCGAATAGCCAAACAGACCACCAGAGTTACTATCGCATTTATATATTAGTTAGGATCATTATATTTAGAGATTTTATTACTAAAAATTTATTTTATGTATTATTTAATAGAGAAAATTGTTTCTTTTTGATAGTTATGTAATAATGGTTGTTTTAACAATTTTATGTTTTAGAAGATAATTTAAGGACCATTTTAATTCAATATTTAATAGTTTTTGTTTAATAGTTATCTGATGTGAGAGTTGTTATAGTTGCTTATGAGTAAAAATTTTTACACTGGCTATTAACTATTTTGTTCAGTTTCTGTCTCGAAAGTCATTAAATTATTATCAATAAATGCAACTGACTGCTAAAAATATTTCGAATTCGAAAGGGAACTTTGCCTTTGTAAAAGCTTTGATTTTCCCTCTTTTTCTGCGGGAAAAATTACATGCGTAGACATGGCTATGCCTGCTAATTATTCCAATAATAATAAAATGACAGCCAGCTTATACTCTGGACTCATTTCGTAAATAACAATCATATTTCGATAGGATGGTCAAAAGAAGTTATAGTATTTTGTTGTTTCAATTTTTTCTACAAATTGTGAAGGGGCAGAGAAATTGCATGATAAAATTATAAAATTAACTGGCAAACACATAATTGCATGACATTCATGTATTGAGGTAGAGTATGCGGTGGGCATAAGTGAATAGATCGCAGCGATCCCTGATCAAAATACTGTTAAATCATTCGTTCGTTCACTTTCACATATAAATTAGCCAAATTTTTATCCAATTATAATGTAGAAAGTTCCATGGTTTCTCAAGTATCAATTTACAATATCAGAATAAAGAAAACAAAACACATTGTATTTGATAAAAGTTCATCTTTATTTCTGTAATTATCTTGAAATAACATTACAGTTGCTTGTTCATGAACGATAAATAAAAATCTACATTATTACATTCATTTAAAACAGATTATTTGAACAACTTCCATTTTTTTCAAACAAGGCGTACTTTTGATGACATCTAGACTTTGAGAAGAATTCAGTTTAAAAAGTGATACAACTCACTCTACCGCGCGCCAAACATAAAGTTGTGTCGTTTCTGCGCAGGAAATTTGACTACAAATATCTTCAAAACCACTTTCAAAAATTCTCTATAAAAATTCCCTTAAATATTCGTATTTTTCGTAGGACCTAAGTAAAAGACTTAGACGGTTTACTTAAAGTTTTCAAATATTGTTCATGGTTTTTATAAAAAAGTTCATATCTTTATCACAAAAAATCGCAAGGGAATGAAATATAAATCAAATTCAGTAGGTAAAAACTAGGCTTTCTTATGTAAAATTCAATATTGTATACTTCTTAGTCTAGAAAAATTTACTATTTAGGGTTCCGAATTGAATTTTACGTATAATATATCATGTAGAAAGAAATATTTGAAATAACTAAAAAATAATTGCATTCGACAAAATAAACTTAACTATTTAAATTATAGGCTGAAAAATTTTAATTCTGCTGAAAAATATAGGCTGAAAAATATTTGTTTATAGCAAATAGTTTTGAATTTTTATGCCACTAAAAATATAGATAATAATTGGAACTATGGTTCCTTATCGCACGAGATTTATTTGCTGATTAGTAGTTAAAACCAAAAACCAAAAAAAACTGCAACAGACATCAAAAACCGACCTAGAAAAATAAAACTTTTTCAATCGATTCAGGTTGCCATTAATTTTGAGAAAATGCAAAAATCTTTTTGTAACAGGCAATTTGTTATTTTTTGTCAAAATTTTCTTTTATCATTTGAAAAAATTGTATTGTGAAAGTTATCAGAAGTTAAAGAAAACAGAGATAATTTAAAGTAAGTACAATGCAATGTTTTGGCATCATAAATATCCTAATCAAACCAAACGTAATATTGGGTTGACTACTAAATCAGAAGTATGCCTTTTTTAAACTAATACTACAATTATTTGATACAGTAAAAACTAAAAGTAGCTATAAAATTTAATGCTTTGAGGAATCAAACGAGAATTTGACTTCTTAAATTAATAATATCTTAAAAGCCCAGTTTATAATATACATACCAAGGTACAAAAGAAATATAGTTGTTACCGGGTATTCCACGACATCCCTCGATCTTTTTATTTATATTATTGTGACTAATAATTTACCCTTATTGCAAAAAGTTAGAGGAAACACCTAAGATGATTGAACTAACTGTTTATGTAACACCTTAAGTAATTTAAAAACAAAATATATAAATAAGTTCTTTTATTTGTTGATGATTGAAATTGAACGCAACAAGTTAATCAAGAAAATCTTTTGTAATTATTTTGATTCTTTAACAATAACAACACACAGATTTTATATAACAAATAAAAGTAAATTAAATACTTTTCTGACTTTATGTTACACATTATAAATATTGTATTTTTAGAATCAATGAAATTCGTATTATTTTTCAATGTATGTTTATGATCTTATACAGAATGACAATCTTTCCCAGGGATATTTTATATAAGTAGTGGTAGCGGAGACAACTGAATTGATCAGAGATCTGCCTTATAAAATTTATCGTTTTATAGAAAATTTGATTATTTGAAGAAACAAAAACGCAAGAAGCGGGAAATTTTTACTAATGTATTTTGAAAATCATGCGTCTAATAAAGTTTCTAATTGGGTTTTTGCGACTGTAGGGTTTAAAAGACCTTAAAAATGGTTTTCATCACAATCGAAGAGAAAGAAATTTTCTCGATTTCTCACAAATTTAAAAAAAAAATCCAGAAAACGAAAAAATTTTTTCGTATTGATTTTTGAAGAAAATCATTAGATCATGACCTTAAAAATACCAAAAGATATTTCAAACGGAATTCTGACGTATAGTTTTTAACATACTTGCTTAAGAAGTGGAATTTTTTGTTTTGAAAACCAAACATTTGATTCAATTATTTGGTTTTTCGATTTTTTTAAGTTAGGAAAATAATTATCATCACAGCCAAAAATAAAAAAATTTGCTTGGTTTTTTTGACACTTGATAGATCAATCATGAGTGGATAGATGAAACTACCAGAATGCACTTGAAATAATCATCTGGCATACATTTTTTGAATTACGGACAGTTACAAATAAAAAGAAAAAACTTTCATGATTTTAGAAAAAACTCATCTTAAGGGTAAATGTGAAATAAAAAAATACGAAAGCTTCTGGAATATGATCTTTTCGTATTCAAAAGCATGGTAAGGGCTAGAGTTTCAAGTAGCTAACGTATTTGGATTTAATGACTCCTACCAGATTATAAAACATTCAAGAATCATTTGACACATTGTATGGTATCTATGAAAGATTTCATATACAAAGAGCTTTTGCATTTAACAATGGAATTATTAAACAAAGCATTCTTCGAATAAACGAAGTAACGACATTCTTTGAAATATTTTCACTAGTATCTTAATATAAAAAAAAATCATGAGCAACAAAGCTCCATCACCAAAGTCGTATTTTCCTTCTATTTATTTATTATCTTACTTTTTACCCCAACTATACTATGGCGAGTGTAATCTGTATGTTCATCTGTCCCCTTCTAGCTTCTAAACTACTTATCATAATTTAACAAATGAGGTATAGCTAAAAGCGTCTTTACTGTTCGGTGGGTATAGGCTTTTTGATGTCTTATTAAATTTAATTTGGCACCAGCTAGAGGATATAAAGTTATGGTCGAAAAACAAATATCGATTTAATGATAGCGTATTTGGTATCAAATTAAAGGGCGTAATAAGCACTTTATATATTGTTATACTTAATCACGAAGTTATAACCGCAAAATACTTATATACTTTCGTCTGTTTCCCCCTAGCTTCTAAACTACTTATAATTTGATAAACGAGATATCGTTAAAAGCGTCTTGATCGTCCGCTGGTATAGTAATATATGATAAGGTACGTAGCGTCACATTAAATTGAATATGGCACCTTCTACAGGACATAAACCTATAATCGGAAAATTTATTTCGATTTAATGACAGCATTATTATAGATAGATAATATATATAGAGATGCTAAAATTGGGGAGAGGAAGGAGGTACCAGACATATTCTTGTGTTCAAATTCCTGTGTTGATCTATGATACTGTACAAAAGTCTTAATTTTCGGGAGAAATACGACATAAAAGAAACTTAAAATCATTTGATAATAAACCGTTCGTTTATTTTTGTTCATATTTGAAATTTTTTCTTTCGTGTATAAGATCAATTTATTCCAAGTCAAAGACTTATAAATACTATTAGTTTATAAAAAAGAACTATTCATTTAAAATAAGCTTTTGGAGTTACTTTATCAGATTTTCTTTTCAATATAAGAATAAAAATGATGTGAATATGACCGATACAGCAAAATGTTGCTTTCGATTAATAATGATAAATATGGCATACATTTCTCGTCTTTTTCCGATTTCGTTAATTGATCTAATGGCCTTTAAAACTGCATGTGCAATGGCATATTTCTCTTGTATCACAGCGAAACGTGCCATTTTCAAAATACTAAAAACAATTATCATCAATTTTGCCAAATCTTGTTTCAATCGACTTAATCTATATAAAAGGAATTCGACAATTATTTTTATTTATCTAATTTTTTTTAATTTAACTTTTTTTTAAATACAAATTTTAGTTTTTTTGTTAACTATGGGTCCATATATGAATAAAATATAATCGGTTTCGAAAATTATTCAACATTGTGGTCTGAGCGACGGCATAAGGTCGATCTTCACCCATCTGATAACCAAATGAGACATATTTTTTATAAAATTTTATTGGTTTTTAAAGATGTCTATCCTATTTTTTCTATCGAAAAGCGTTAATGGCTATTTTAAATTTAATTATTTTTAATTAAATTTTTCCTTCAACGGTTTTCTTCTGGCAAGCCTATACTACTAATTTCGCAAATTATCTTTCTTCTCATACCAATTTCGATTAGCTAAAAGATTGGTGAAGTAACCTCATCAAGTATGAACAAATAAGTCAATATAAGTAACTACACCGATCTCTTAACCAATCGAAATTGGTATCAAAAGAAAGATAATTTGATAAGGAAAATAATGGTATAGACTTACCTGAAAAAACCGTTTATGGAAAAAATTAATTAAAATTAATGAAATTAAAAATAGTCATGAACACTTTTCGACAGAAAAAAATATGATAGGTATGTTTAAAAAAATAAAAAAATTTCATAAAAAATATGTCTCAACTGGTTATCAAATGGGTGAAGATCGACCTTATCCCGTTTCTTGTACTATTAGGTAATTTAATACGTTGGTGGTTTAACAGTTCGTACGGAGGCTTCATATACAATAAAACTTTGCATATCAAAATGAATATTTAAAATGAAATAAAAGTAAATATGGGTAAAATATGTTTGCCTTTACGCTGTGTATGTTAAATATGCAAAGAAGAAAGATCAAATATTATGATAATGCCAAGAAAATATAATTATAAAATAAAAAAATTATATAAATAAATTTTATTAACAAGATTGTTACGTCATTATTGAATAACGTGTGTTGTTTTTAAGTTTAGGAATTATGGATACAAATTTTTTTCGGATTTTGATATCAAAAATAAGTTTAAAATCGAAATCAAAACAGTTGAAACAATACGAAATCAAAACAGATTAAACGGCTGAAACAGAACGAAAATAACTGATAAAATGATTTTTAAGAATTAATAATATTACTGAAACGACTCAGGGCGTAGACACAATACTTTCAAACTAACAGAAATTGTCACATATGTAAAATTAATAACAGTTTTCAACTTGGAGTTTTCATCGATGGAGTTTTTTATCGCAGTTGTGAATAATTGAGTTATGTAAACAAGTCTTTTCAAAATAATGACTAAAAAATTAATTTTTTTAAACGGTAATAGCTTGTATCGAAAACGATCTTATTTGGATGATTTCTGTGGGGTTATTTTGAGCGTAAACTCATGATGCCGATAAATACCAGCAGCCTTAATTTTTCATGCCAAATAATATAAGTAAACAAATTTTGTAGATTTCAAAAAGACTCATAAAATTTTAATTTACCATATTCGCTATTGAGAAAAAATTAAAAAAACTAGAATTAATTTTCGATTTATTTTTAAATCAGATAATAATTGAATCATACGCTCACACTCACCATACGAAAATTATAGAGAACACAAATCAATTACTAGAAAATTTATTGTTGTCATATCGTATTTAGATAAAACATCATTAAGGTAAAATTACAAATTTGAAACACACTCATCAAATATCTAACGCGATTCAATAAAAAAAAAATCAAGTATGAATCAAAGCAATTACTATATGGAAATAACGTAGATGAAATTTTGAAAACAAATTTCAAACATTACGCTTTTTGACCATGATAAATGAGTAGTATTAAGACTGTTTTGTTTCTGTATTTTTGTTCATTTATTTTATAGCAAATTGTATTTTTTTTAACGAAGAGTTTAGTGAAAGGACTAATTTAACGGTTCAAAACCTTTGAACTCGTTTTCTACAATATAATATTGTATTGTATTTTAATCAAAATATATTCATCTCTCGCGAGATATACCGGTATATTGTTTAAATGGCAAACTTATAAGGTAAATACGGTATTTGTTATATAAACATTTCTGAGAGAAGTCAACAATATTGTTTGTAAAAGTTTTTCAGTATAGTACTCTAATTATAGATGGCTCTGTCTACCTACAAAACTATATATAATGTAACCATTTCCTTGTTAACATTAAAAATATACAGTGTGCTAATGAAAAGTATTATGGAAAAATAATCTTTTTACAAAATACGAAGATTATCTTTCGTAATATTATGAAATTGAAGAGATTACGTTAAAATCTAAAATCTTGATAACTTTCGTCGTCGTATAAGTTTTTATAAAAGTAAATTGTTATACAGTTACAATCGTTTCATTTGATCAAGCTTGCAACATCTTTTCGTTTTTGATAACCATACAAATGAGCAGATACCTACCCAGATAAATGAACAAAAATAATTTTTATATTTCTAGCCCTTGCAAAGGTGTGCGTTTTTAACTCCGGTATTACTTACATTGGTAACATTTAATTCAACTGTTCCCAATCTCTACGCAATCATCGTATTCAAAATAAGAATGATCAGACGGTTCAATCCTCTTTTACAAGTCTGCATTTAAATAAAGAAATTTCTTACATACCCCAGCTTTTTTGTCTGAGCTTTATTGATATTGATATTGCACTTATTATTCAGACCTTCAATTTTTTCTGCACATCATTAAAAAAAAGTTTGAGGGCCTCACAAAAGACCGCCGATATCACATTCTTTTTGAATTTTAAAACAATATTTTAATCCCGCACATTTTACTCTTTACAAGAAGACAAATCTCGAAATGAATGCATTTCTGTCCCCGGAAAAAATTCGACCATTCAATTTTTCAACATTTTCCTTTAAAATTTAATGTTTTTAAAATGTATAAAATATGTTTCAAGTAAAACAAAGTACCCTGTACACACTTCATTAAAAAGTATAAGGAGGGAAATGGCTTACATTTTAAAGGTGAGTACTTGTTTAAAAGTTAGATGTAAAACTTTTATCTCTTATACTTATATAAATTTTAACTTACTCTTTCTATGGGACTGTTAGTTTTCAAACACTGTTTCAAGGTTCAATGCTTTACTTAAAACCGCAACACCCAATGGAGCTTAGCTGTCACTTTTCTTAACTTGATCTTGTTTTACATTTTACTTGAAAAAATATATAATTATATTGAAATGATATTTTAAGTAATTTTATACATTATTTAATTGTTTATAATTTATACCTCTTAAACTATTCCTTTGAATCTAGCTCACAAATATTTGCTTTTACTTTATTAAATTTTTTTCCCAAGGAAACAACTGACAGAAGAGTTTGCTAAATTAGCTTGACTGACATCGACTCCAAAAATAGCAATAATTGTACTAACTACATTATATTATCGTAATTTGACCTGATTGCGTATTATCGTAAAAATTTGATATGCAATTATTTTTTTACTGTAATGAGCAGATAGATTAATTTGTTTTGAAATGGTTTTATTTTTTTGAAGTCGGTTTTTTTTTTTGTTAAAAGTTTTTTAAATAATATTTAGTTATTAAGAAATAAGTTTATAAACCAATTTCAGGTGTTGCTACCTGATAGTCTATAAATGTACAGGATTATATAACATGAATACACAATCATCTTTAATATTTTGTATGTCTATTTATATGATTAAAATCAAATGTAGGTAAATTAAGATAAAGTATCCCAATAATCCCAAATTCAGTTATTTCTCTTCATTGTACCATATAGTGATATCTAAATATTGTTAGACTTAAAGACACTGGCATAAAATTTCCGGGAAAGTTACGTGCTATAACCACAGTGCTCATCAGGGCGTTATCGTTTTTTTAACAATCATTTTCGAAGAGATATTATTCACGAAAATCATCAGACGATACTTTTCATGGAATTTATCAAAATAACCATCATACCATGCTTAAGCCGACATTTTTAGCTGTCACAAAGAAATATTACGGCTGTTTGAAACCATTGTAAAAGTATGGTGTGATGTTTAATTTTCGTGAATCAAGGAAAGAAAATGATAACAAAAATTGATCTTTAATATATAAAATTATATACCTGTAACATATTCTTTTAACCCTCCTGCGATAACTCTCCGGCGACCAGTAATGTTACCAACATTATACTATTGTAGTAATTCGTGCTCTCAAGGGCTCGAATACTATATGATACCATATGATACTGTTATGAAAAAGGACGAGAGGTGTCGCGGGACACCTGACAGGAACTATGTTTCTTTCATACAAATAACTGTATTAGTAATTAATTATAAATATTAGACTTTTGGTACGTTACTTTGCCTTTTTTGTTTGTAATTCTGAAAATTTAAAGTTTTAATTAAGTCAAATAGGTACATTGTTTAAAGAATTGAATATTGTAGCTACTTAAAGTCTACACTTTATGAATTAATTGTAATATTGGTTTAAAAAAGACATACCTCTGATTTAGTAGTCAATATGTGGGTATATTACCCACAATTTAATTGATCAGGATATGTAATATGACATAACATAAAATTTCCTTCTACTTAGTTTAAATTATCTCTATGATGTTTTACTTCTGATAACTCACAACTCATTTTTATACCATGTATATATGAAATATACATAGTATATTAAGTTTTTATACCATGTATATATGAAATATACATAGTATATTAAGTTTCGTCCCAAGTTTGTAACGCTTAAAAATATTGATGCTACGAACAAAATTTTGGTATGGGTGTTCATAGAATCACCTAATTAATCCATTTCCGGTTGTCCGTCCGTCCGTCCGTCCGTCTGTGGACACGATAACTCAAAAACGAAAAAAGATATCGATCTGAAATTTTTACAGCGTACTCAGGACGTAAAAAGTCAGGTCAAGTTCGTAAATGAGCATCATAGGTCAATTGGGTCTTGGGTCCGTAGGACCCATCTTGTAAACCGTTAGAGATAGAACAAAAGTTTAAATGTAAAAAATGTTGCTTATAAAAAAATAAAAAACTTTTGTTTGAAACATTTTTTTGTAAACATCACTGTTTACCCACGAGGGCGTTAATTAGGTGCAAATTTTATAGTATGTATTAATATAGGAATATCAAAGTGAATATCTTTTGTTATTAACGTGACGTCAAAAAAACCAACGATTGCGCATCAACACTTGCGCATTATATGAGAATATCAGTTCAATGTCAGATATGTACGTATGTGAAATGTTATCAACACTGTCTATACATGGTATTTCAACAATTAACTCAGTCAATTGTTTGTTTTCACTTGTTTTTAATTAAAAAACATTAATTTTGGACAAAAAATACAAATTGACAGATTGTAAAATACTTTTGCATAATCTCAAAATAAATGGTAAGCTGAATGGATTAAAAAAGTTTTAGTTTCCTGTCTTTCCTATTTTGGTGTCTGTGTACTTATTGTGGTTTTACCTCCCAACCATAACATGCGATAAGGAACAAATCATAACGTGCAATAAGGAAGATAGTTCCAATAACTCGGAAATTTCGTAACAGGATCTCCAAGTCTAAGTGCATAATATATTCATTGCACAGCAGTCAGTTGAATGTAATAAACTGTACACTAATTAAGTAATTAAATTAAATGGATGTTGTTTATTATAATAATAAACACAGATTTAATATAGAAAGTGGGTGAACATTTTTTATTTTTTTATTTAAATCATATAAGAGATGCTACTGAAAAAAATAAAAATAATTACATCAATTACAGTGATTAATTAATAAATTAAATGTGGCAATTAATTATTGGTCATGTACAATTAATTAATTGTTGAAAAATTGACTTGTTATAGACCGTATATACAGACTTTTGGATGCAGAATTTTATAAACAATCAGATACTTAAATTATTTGCAAGCACTAATTCCCAGAATCGTTATCGGTATCACCCTCTTTCTTTAAGGTCACTAATAAGATTACGATTAAATAACACATTAAGTTGATTTTTCTTGAACTAGATTTTTGAATTTTGTATTCATCACTACAAGTTTTTCGAAGTTCGGACCATTTACAAGCAACAATTTAATTAAAATTCGTAAGTTTTCTTGAGAAGTTAATATTAGTAAACAGCAAATGGCTAGTGAATATATACCCTGTGAATATTAGATGTTGCGCTTATATTGAAAATCAACACAATTTGAATGTAATTTTCTATAATTTTTGTTAAGCACTACCCATTTGACAAAATTCAATATTCAATTCAATATAATGAAACAAGCGAACAAAGGTACATCAAAAAAATAAAAGTCGTAGCGAAAAGGGTGCGAATTCTCTCAGTGATTTAAAAAATAGCACATTTTTCTTAAAATCGAATATTGCAACTTTTCAAGAATATTTAATTTGAAAATTAAGCGCCTAGATAAAGAAATCATAGGAGTACCTTTTTGCTTAAAACTGATCATCAAATACGAAAATATTTTTTATTTGGAAAAAGTTCAAAATTTGTACTTTGCGCAAACCCAACCCCATGTTTAACTGTCGTTGTTTATTTTCCTCAAGAACGAACTGGACCTTTAAATACCAAATCAGACTTAAATTGCTCATTAATATCTACTGATTACCATTGGCTACCGGTTATCGAATGATAGTCAGTGAATGAACAAATGTATCAATTTTTGTTACACCCGTCTCTCTCATCTCTCAAATTAGGCCTCAGATCCAAATTTATATATATATGTATATATATATATATATATATATATATATATATATATATATATATATATATACATTCATAAATTTCAACGACGGTCATTTTTGACATCTATAAGGTAAGATCGATGAAAATTCGAAGAAATTTTTTCAAAATTCCATCTACAGTGCAAAAGTAATAGTTCTATTTCCTTCGGAAATTCGCTAATAAATGGAATTGAATCTGTGATAAAAAATCAATACTAAATGGATAACAACAAAAGATACAATTAAAACACATTAAGTATTAATTATTTGGAGAAATAAAAGGAAAATAAAGTAAATAATGAGTAAAATGTAAATTAGGAAATAATAAACAAATAAAATTGTGAAAAACTCCATCTTGTATGTTGTAAATAATTTTCTCTTATATTATTTCGTTACTTATACCGTTCGTTATAAGTAGGTACACATGAAAATACTTGTAGTGTAATAATGTTCGGTAATTTATTCGAAGATAAATTGTTTGGTTGTTTATTTAAAACCATAGAGATTTTATTTAGCTCTTCTGTGTTATACTCTTGAAAATAATTTAGAAGACATTTATTACAAATAATTGACTAACAAATGAGAGTACATTTATAAACTCTCTAGTAGATAGGTAGGTATTATTATTATCATAAAAATTAAATATTATGTTTTGGTACAAAAAATTATTTTGTCGTTGGAACAAAAAATATTAAAATATTACATTAATATTACAAGAGAATTTATTTCCTAATTCCATACACAGCCTGGGGCATACAATCAAGTGTTTGTTTGATCGGGAATTTTCTGTAATTGAAAAACAGAGGGGAGTGTGATTTGTTGTTCTTCATTTCTTGACTGAAGTCATTTATTTTTCAATTTCGGGCATGGAGGTGCCATTCGTGATGGCATTAGAATATCGCTTAATCGAGTCTTTTTGTTAGGGAATGGCGACTCGATGACTTTGGTACAGCGGGAATTTCAATTTTAATCATGATAGCAATGTATCTGCCCGAGCCACAATCTTACGTCAGACAATTCCTCTTCAAACAGGATGCTCAATAATTAAAAAAAAGGATATTTTCATTAATGTTATAAAGAATATTAACCCAAGAAAAGATTGTGTCTCAAATGGGAACATTTGATTCGATTGATATTGAATCTCTGACCTAGCTCAATCTTTTACTATTGTACCTTCTCTTCGTCTCTTCGTTTTTTGTCACCCTGTCGTAAAACTAAATCTTGAGCGAGAAAGGAATTATTTCAATTGATATCAAATCTCTGGAAAAACCAAAGTCACTATCTCGCGACTACAAATGAATATATAAATATCCTATTAAAAACTACTTGATCTTCTCACTCACATCCTGTATTATACTTACCCAGTGTCTTTCACCGGTGTCTGATTTCGGAAAAATCGTAAAAATTCTTGCTCATATTACTTGATTAAATCTGTTAGATAACAATTATATATATATATATATATAATTGTATTTCAATTGATATCAAATCTCTGGAAAAACCAAAGTCACTATCTCGCGACTACAAATGAATATATAAATATCCTATTAAAAACTACTTGATCTTCTCACTCACATCCTGTATTATACTTACCCAGTGTCTTTCACCGGTGTCTGATTTCGGAAAAATCGTAAAAATTCTTGCTCATATTACTTGATTAAATCTGTTAGATAACAATTATATATATATATATATAATTGTATTTCAATTGATATCAAATCTCTGGAAAAACCAAAGTCACTATCTCGCGACTACAAATGAATATATAAATATCCTATTAACAACTACTTGATCTTCTCACTCACATCCTGTATTATACTTACCCAGTGTCTTTCACCGGTGTCTGATTTCGGAAAAATCGTAAAAATTCTTGCTCATATTACTTGATTAAATCTGTTAGATAACAATTATATATATATATATATAATTGTATTTCAATTGATATCAAATCTCTGGAAAAACCAAAGTCACTATCTCGCGACTACAAATGAATATATAAATATCCTATTAAAAACTACTTGATCTTCTCACTCACATCCTGTATTATACTTACCCAGTGTCTTTCACCGGTGTCTGATTTCGGAAAAATCGTAAAAATTCTTGCTCATATTACTTGATTAAATCTGTTAGATAACAATTATATATATATATATATAATTGTATTTCAATTGATATCAAATCTCTGGAAAAACCAAAGTCACTATCTCGCGACTACAAATGAATATATAAATATCCTATTAAAAACTACTTGATCTTCTCACTCACATCCTGTATTATACTTACCCAGTGTCTTTCACCGGTGTCTGATTTCGGAAAAATCGTAAAAATTCTTGCTCATATTACTTGATTAAATCTGTTAGATAACAATTATATATATATATATATAATTGTATTTCAATTGATATCAAATCTCTGGAAAAACCAAAGTCACTATCTCGCGACTACAAATGAATATATAAATATCCTATTAAAAACTACTTGATCTTCTCACTCACATCCTGTATTATACTTACCCAGTGTCTTTCACCGGTGTCTGATTTCGGAAAAATCGTAAAAATTCTTGCTCATATTACTTGATTAAATCTGTTAGATAACAATTATATATATATAATTGTTATCTAACAGATTTAATCAAGTAATATGAGCAAGAATTTTTACGATTTTTCCGAAATCAGACACCGGTGAAAGACACTGGGTAAGTATAATACAGGATGTGAGTGAGAAGATCAAGTAGTTTTTAATAGGATATTTATATATTCATTTGTAGTCGCGAGATAGTGACTTTGGTTTTTCCAGAGATTTGATATCAATTGAAATAATTCCTTTCTCGCTCAAGATTTAGTTTTACGACAGGGTGACAAAAAACGAAGAGACGAAGAGAAGGTACAATAGTAAAAGATTGAGCTAGGTCAGAGATTCAATATCAATCGAATCAAATGTTCCCATTTGAGACACAATCTTTTCTTGGGTTAATATTCTTTATAACTATATATATATATATATATATATATGTATTTTTTTTTTCATTCCAAAGCTTATGCTTATACTGCTTCGAATTTGCAAATACCGGAAAGCAATGACGCCGGATTAAGTAACAAACATGAAATACGCATTTTAACGTTTATTAATGTTCCAATAATTTAAAAAAAAATTAACTAGAGACTTTTTAAGAAATCATCCTGTATCCTCATACTTAAGTGTATTTTTTGAACTCGGTTGTACAACATATATTCATCGTACATCATCATCACACATTTTCCTTATTTAAGTTAAAACTTTCCTCAAGTTATATTCCCTAACTAGGTACGTATTTGACATAAACTAAAACGTAAAAGATTTTAAAATTTCATCATCGTTGATGTATTTTGTTACTTTCAAACATATATTGTCTCTCTTTAAAATTGTTGTAAATAATAAATAAATTTTTATTTAGTATAGGTACAAAATTTCATTTCTCTTTATAACACATCCAACCTTGTATGATGGTAAAAGTCCACGCTTTCATGGCGGTAGCATGAATGTCATAAGGGGTCATATATATACCACGTTTTCTGTCATTTTTCAACATGTCCCATTACAATATACATAATAACAGTTATACTTTCTGTTACGTAACTTTTAATCTCATAAATGATTAAATTAGTCGAACGATTAAAATACTTTTAATTAGTATGTTTTGACTGCTCACGTAACGAAGATATTACCAAGGTAAACTATTTTTAGTCCCAAGTTTGTAACGGTTAAAAATAATAGTCCATTTCCTATTGTCTATCCGTCTGTCCGTTCTTCATCACGATAATAATTCACGATAAAAAGAGATATCAAGCTAACTTTTCATAGCGTGCCCAGGGTGTAAAAAGTGAGTTTGGGTTCGTAAATGAGCAACATAGGACAATTGGGTTCTGGCTGCGTAAGACCTACCTTATAAACCGTTAGAGATAGAACAATAGTTTAAGTGTAAAAAATGATTTTTCCAAAAGAAACAAAAACATTTTGTTCTAAATTGGTAAACTTTTGGTAAAAAGCACTGCTAACCCATGAGTGCGAAAAATAAAAGAAAACTTTGATAGCCATTTTCTCCAAAACTATAAAAAATAGGGAGTTGAAAATTTGCAGGTAGTCTTAACTAGTGGTCTTGTGAATTTGAAAATTTGCAGGTAGGTAAAACATTTCGAAAAATAAGAAAAAAAATATCTACAAACGTGTTTCGAAAATCTTGTAAACCCAAATAAATTTCATAATAAAACTATTCCACCGCCATAACTGTATTGGTTTTTTAAATCCTACTAATTTATTAGAAAAATGCGAGCACTGATCAACACTTTCTATACAATGTATTTCAACAATTAACTCCAATTGTTTGTTTTCACTTGTTTTTATATCGGTATTAAAAATTATGCATCCCTTCATGTAACAGCTCATAACATTAGAGCATACCCTTTCACGCATATACTGAGAACTACATACCTTACAGATAGCCTGTAAGGCCGCTTGGTTGAGTACAGCCCTTATAATTCCGAATGTGGAAAACATCTCTAGAAACTATTGTGTGGTTTCTTACTTATGTATAAAATTTTTTTTATCTTACGTGCGGGATGAGATTAAACATGACCAAACATAGATAATATTTACATTCGTGATACGTTTCTTCAACAGAATTTACGGTAGTACTTAATTTAAAATCATTTTAGGACGGAGGTCTAACAACTTTCACTTTCCGAAAAAACATGACGCATTTGCTACTGCCGTGAGTGCTTGAACTAACAAAATATAGAAGCAGTTATAAACGCCATTTCTTTCCCTTTTGTATTAAAATTCTTTCTGTGTAAAATAATTTATGAAGAAAAGTTTTAGTGACTGTGTGTGTTTAATTAATTTGAATTTCTAACGAAAAACGAAACAAGAATATTTACTTTTGTTGTTTTTTTTACCATTTTTGGCAAAAATTTGTTATATTTGATTTTGTGAAATAAACATTAGTACCCGACTAGAAAGTGTCCAAAATTACACGTTGGAACCCAATTGGATACTGGTGGAGCATTCCCAGTTGGCCAACAACAGTTAGAGCATGGATAAAAACCTATTGGAATTACACAATTTAAAAAAAAAAAAAAAAGGCTCGATAATGAACTTGCCCAGTTGAGACATGAATAGGAACCTGTTGCGAACTCTACTTGTCCAACTTTTATTTTAAACCACCATGAGCTTTTCCACATAGGGATTTGGCATTCACTTTTTGCTAGGATCTGACTGGAAACTCATTGAAATCATTGAAATGGATGTAAAGAAACGTAACCATTTGTTATACTATCTGATCTGGCTCTATGAAATTTTCTATGATTATACAATATAAGCTCTACTTATACAATATGAGCACTCTAAAAGTAATTTATAATAACAAGGACCCTTAGTGTAATGGCTAGCAACCTTGGACTCGAAATTAACTTATTTGTAGAATTTGAAGAATAGATCTCAAAATTTCTCAGAAATATAAACGCGAAAAATATTTTTTTCCAAGCCGTTAGACTTAGAGTAAAAATTATAGACGAAACTGTATAAAATTGTCCAAATCTGTAAGATTCTTGGAATCCAGGTGTTCTGCAACGAATATTTAAAAATGCTACACTGGAAAATTTTTAGATAAACCGACACATTTCAATGGAACTTTTAACGCTTTGAGTTTAAAGTGTCAGAATTTAAATTTTTATTTCTTAAAGTTGTAGTAATTGATTGGAAGCAATAATTAAACTTTGATTAAGGAATTTTGGGGTAAAGATATTGTAAAAAAATTAAGCAGAAATCAAAAATTGTAATACCGTCAATTAATACAAATAAATTTCACTGTTGATATCATTTAATTCAAACAAAGTGTAATAAATTTTGTAAGAACAGGAAACATGGAACACTGTATAGTGAAAATCCATTGAACTGAATCGGACGGAATAGGTGGGCATATACGTACCATTTAAAAAATGATTTAGTATGAATTGGTTACCGCCTAGTTAAACAAATCATCATTAAAATAATAGTTTTTCTATGTTTAATGATTATTTAATTTTGTAAATGGTTTTTTAATTTAGTGTATATGTTAACATCAAAAAGATTTTTACTTCTAAATTATTACATATTTACTATTTACTGTATTACATTTATTAAAATAAATTTGATCCCATTCTTTTAAAATTTAATTTTTGCGAATTTCCTTCATAAAAAAATTGAGATTTGGGTTTTTTACCCATTTTTAAATTTACCAATCGGAGTCTGATGTAAATGAAATTTAATAAACAAGCTGCTTGTGGTATTTTATGGCCAAGTTCGTTTATTTGTTATAAACATGTTAAAAGATCCAATAAATTTTTTTCATACTGACTTTCAAATCATTGATCATACTGCAAGGCATTTATATTTGGTCTGAAATAAATTACGTTCGTCAAATATGGTAAGCTATAAAATTCGGAATCATTTCTAGAATTAATCAGGACATCCTTCGTTCACACCGATGCAGTATGGTTCACACCGATATTGACATAGTGATATTTACAAACAATTTTTTACCTTGTATTAGTACGCTTAATGAACGGTCACTGGAAACTCAAATGAGATGGTTTTCTCATGAGGTTAATGATACGCACTTTTTTCCCTTCAGAAAAAATGTCTTCGCAATTTCGAAATCAAATACCCAACATTTCGGATGATAGAAAAGATGAAACCCAAGGTAAAACAACTAAGGTGGAGCTCATTGTGGCCCATTCATAAAGACGTCTTTGCTTATAGCCAAAGAGCTGAAGAAAACAAAGCAGTTGTGCTAGAAGATGGGAAAAGTTACAATCTTATTTTTAATCATACCTAAAAATTTGCTTAGTTTACGCAGCGCCTACGTCATTTATTTTTTTTAGAATAATTGTTTCTAATGATAATAAGAAATAATTATTTAATTATGTTAACAACACAATAAAAATAGTTATCAAACACGCAATGAAAGAACGTTAAATAAATAAAACTATTTTTTGTTTTTTAATTATAACCCAATTTGTTGTATTCATCTTAATTAAAACTTTGAATGGTTATTATGTAATTTCTTCGAATATTTCTTAAACATTCAAAACTAACAGAAAGATGTGTCCATTACAATATATTCACTTTTTTATACCAAAATATTAAATTTTTTTTACGTTGGTTTATTTTTTTGCGTCTACTAACTCCATTAAGGTTAATAGTCTGACTTAACATGTTTAGAAATATTTTTACTTTCTCGCATAGGTACATAAAATAATAAACGACAGGTTTTCCTCTGTAATTAAATTACCTTGATTTCACTGTAATAAGTATATCAGAAACAAACTTCTATCATACAATGTGGTGGTAAAATCAAAAGTCCATAGTAAATTTTGTAAGCCCATGTTATCCCTGGAAAATTGATGCCCCGTAATAGATTAAAATGGTGGTTTAATGTTAACAAAATGCGAATGAATTAATCTGCCGCAGACTATTTTGTGAATTAAAGGGATAATTCCAAGTTGGATACGTAAAAAACCATTGGGCAGGGTGAATATTTAGAATTTGATTAGGCGACAAATGGCTTACGTATCTGTGATTTTACTGTTATAAAACATCATTTAAAAATTGTATACTCACCAAAGCAATCAATTTTTTACTTTAAAACAATAACTTTGAATTAATTAATAAAAAGAATCAATAAAATATTAATTAATCATAGTTGGATACAGTAATTAATATTGACCTAAATTAAATATGTGTATCAACAATATATAATAATTGATTAAAAAAGTACATTTATTTAAAATTAAAATAATTTCAATTGAATTGTAATGGGAAGTTGTCTAGGCTACCCCGCCATCTACATCAGATAACTGGTATTTTTTTTTTAAGTCTATTGAAAAAAATTAATAATGAAAAAAATAAATAACCCGAGTGCGTCAAATAAAATCGAGGCCCATTATTGGAAAGATTTGAGTCGGTGCAGATTTTAATGGGCCCCGACTGTTAAAGACGCTATGTAAACTAGCTGACTTATTTCTTTCTTTTCAGATTTTATTTAACGCAGTTGGGTTTATTTTATTTTTTTTTAAATATTTATTTTATTTTAGACTTTTGAGCCGTGGGGTAAACACTCTGTGAGACAATGTTGATTTTCGACAAGAACCGTTTGTAATTTTATAGTCATATAAAAAGCATATATTTCGCGGGTTTTCAGGATAGCTTTAACCTAGAGAGAAAGAGTCAATCATCATTAAATGTTTTTTGTTTTCGAATGTCTATTTCTTTTTTTTTTCATCCAATTTACTTGATATTCTTCAAATTTTTGGAACAATATGTTTGGATCTACCAAATTCTTTTTAAAACGAACGTTATAGACAAAAGTCAAGTGTATGGCCCAACTTAGCGATCTTCCCATATCTATCTATCTAAGATGATTAAAATCAATACATAGTTTATAAAGAATGGATAACTATTTTTAATCATTTATATATTAGCTATCTCTTCTACTTAAGGTAGTGATGTAACCTAATGCATCGCATTCAAAATTGATTAAAAAGTATAAAATTATACAGAGTGCGTTGTTTAAAATACTAAACATACTCACAATTTGTATTAACATTAGAGCCTTTCACTAAAAGCAATGATAAAGTATTTTTTTTGGAATTCTAAACATATGAAAGTCTCATGAAACTTGCCAATACACTTGCTGCTCTTTTAATACAAATAGGAGAACTGGATATCTTAAGAAATATACGTATGTGGATAAGTAAGTAATAGAATTACACGTTCCGCCACATTATGTGACCGCACTCGCAAGCGTGTATAGTGTATATTGGATTTTCAATTCCGTTTTGGAAACCAATACCGATCTCTAGTACAGTTGAAATTATTAGAACTGTAACAAACCGTATACTGAGTAACGAATACGCCATCTAGTACCGTATACAGAAACGTTACTCGCAAATTTATCTCGTTAGTCGCATTTTTCGTAACTCAAATTTTTTTATTGAGTATAAATACAGTTTAACTTATATGGTTAAACTGTAACGGACATAAAATCTTACCAATTGAAATTTTATTAGGTAATATGTATCAAAAGTAACGAGTAACGCAACGATACGATAGTAACGGGTACTCATTATTTTAATAACGTATATAAACAAGTACTCAATTTCTCGTTATTTTACAGCACTAGAAATTATTCATATACATATTGCGGTTTGCCTGTTCAAATGACCAATATAGTTGAAGGTGAGACAAGACGATTAAGTATCGAATTCACTCTTAGCGTGTCTGGAAAATATGTCTATAAATCCCAGATGCAACGCATTAATACTACCAAAAATAGATGGCAAATATCTTGTAAGTCATCTAAAAATAAACCAGACTTTAAAATAAAAGTGCTTATATAGAGGAACTAAAACATTCGTTTGAATATTTTTATGAATTCCGTTTTCAAGAGGCATTCTATATATTCTTCATTATATTAATTTTTTTAAATCATTCAATTTTTTTTTCATAAATCCACATCAAAAACTATTTAGTTTTTTATATATTTTTTTTTGTTATACGAATTTAATTAAAAAGATTTTAATCTGTCTTGAATAAAATTAAAAATATTTTCGTCAAAATAGTGAAAAAGCAAATTAACTTACACTCATAAAACAGATGCATAGCGAACAGTTTGTTGATGAAAGTCGTCACATTGTCCCCTTGTTTGGTTTTATACCATGTGTGTATGAAATATTCATAGTATATTAAGTTCAGTCACAAGTTTGTAAGGCTTAAAATATTGATGCTACGAAAAAAAAATTTTGGTATAAATCTTCATAGAATCATCTAATTAGTCCATTTTCGGTTGTCCGTCCGTCTGTGAACACGATAATTCAAAAACGAAAAAAGATATCAAGTTGAAATTTTTACAGCGTAATCAGGATGTAAAAAGTTCGGTCAAGTTTGTAAATGACCAACACAGGTCAATTGGGGCTTGGGTCCGTAGGACCCTTCTTTTAAACTGTTAGAGATAGAACCAAAATTTAAATGTACAAAATTTTTCTCATCAAAAAATAAACAACTTTTGATTGAAACATTTTTTCATAAACATCACTGTTTACCCGTGAGATCGCAAATTGTATAGTATGTATTATATTTGAATATTAGTTATGTATGTGTGATATGTATAGGTGTATGAGTAATCAACACTGTCAATACATGGTATTTCAACAATTAACTCAGTCAATTGTTTCATTTCACCTTTTTTTTCAAATTTTTTCAACCCACAAAGAATAATTACCTATTCTATGCATGAAATATGAAGGTTGAAAAATAACTTAAAAATGTACTTTTTTTATGTGTTTATATACAATGAAAAAAATGTCGTTTTTTTATACATTTTTCTGTTAAATTGAAATCGTTTCAGGCGTTACTTTTCAATATTTATTATAGATATAAAGTATTATTAGCTTTAACAATGTTTCAACTCCTATGTTGAACATATAATGCGGTAAACTCTATAAAGTTTAACGTTATATTCATATATTGAATCACTTTCAATCATGAATCGATATAACCGCTATTCTATAATATTTGGTTTACCTATAAACAAATTCTCTGGTATTTTGAAAATTACCTATTTAATGATTTTTTTCAGCACTAGAATAAAGTGAATACGAATTAAGTGCAGTAAATATGTTTTCTTTATTGAATAAATATGTAAGCTTGATATTTTGTGTAATCTAATGTGCTGTTGTTATTCGCACCGTGCGTGAGTTTTATTGGAGGCGTTTCCATGGTAACGATAAACTACTTTAATTATAGAATTGTATAAATGCATATATAATTGTATGGATTGCATATGTGACTTACATTGAAAATTTTATCTTATTGTGTCACAAAATTAAATAAATAATTATGATAATTTACATTGGAAAAATAATATTTGTTCAATTTTAATTAATTAGTGTTTTTCAATAAGTTTAATTTTACATTTTCGATAACATAAACATGTTAAGAATTGCAAATTAGTGATAACAGCCTCCTATAACGTCAAAATTTTTCACTGGAGCGCTGGCATCGATTTTATTGTCCCTACCATTACTACGCACACAACTAATACAAATGTATACTATGATGGATAATCTATCTCAGCCATCTTAGATATCTCTATCTAAGCATGAGATACTAATACAAAGTTTTATGGAGATGGCTCACCAACATAGTTGTTCAAAAAGCGGTCTATAAGAATTTATCACCTCCATGCATTGGTTAACTATCTTTTCCTTATTTCTAAGTACACAATGGGTGCTAAATTTAGAGATTTAGCAATTAATGTACTAGATTTAGATTTCACTTAAAAAAAAAACGAGTATTGGGTAACCACAGCCATTGGTGGATGGCAAAAGACTTCAAGGTCGAAATTATACTAGAAAGACAGAAATTTTTAGAAAATAGAACAAATATATGTAAAATATTAATTAAGAAGAAAATTAGGCTAAATTAGTTCAATCGTTACTTTGATGCTGTTCAAAATATGTTTTATCACTAATTTATAATGAAAGAATCGTCTTTGGCGTTATGATAGTCATATAAAACTGGAAAATCCCTGTAAAAATGGACGAGTATTTGTCAAAAATATTCTAGTGCAACTACTAACACTTTCTGAGATTTTCACTGACAATTCTGTAGCCACGGATTCTGTACCATTATAATTATCACTCAGAGTTATGATACTAGAATGTCTTACTAGATTTCATGCATTGCGTACATCATTATATAGCTCTTCATTTAAAATTTGTCTTAAAATCTTGGACTAATTATCTTAATCAAGGACTCAATAATTTCTAAAATATGTTGTTGTTTCAAGAATTTCAATAATTCATCCAAGCATTACATTTATTCATATGTTAGTTGTTATTAAAATGTAACGAATTAGAAAATTACTTACAGATGTGAAAAGTTCTGAGAAATTGTTTCAATTTTATATATTTTCTAATTAACAATTATTATGCGTACACTTATAATAAATTTGAATTATTAAGTAAGTTTTAATTTTTGAAGACTCTTTAAGAACAAATAATTACTAAATGTTTAGAAAGGATGACCAAAGACAATATGGCTAATTCCAGAGCATTGACAAAAAGTTGATATTCCGGAATTTTAAATATAATTTCGAAGTATTTAGAAAATGGCCAATATAACAGCTGTGTGATATCGTAATAAATGTATCATAATAAATAAGTAGGTAGTATATACACGAATATCAAGATAAGAGATAATATCGAAATAAGCGATGTTATCTTAAAAATAAATTAGTAAAATTAGCATGTATACATCTAAAATAATTCTTATTCATGTTAAATTTGTTATTCTTAATAGTTACAGGCAAAAATTATAAGATGTCAAACAAGTATTTGCCTTATGGTTTACTTAATCTTAGTCAGATTTTAATTGGCTAAAATATAATTTTGCAATTATTATATAGTGTTTTTACGGAGTGTACCAAAATTCGAATTCACGGAAATATTTAATATTTTTATAACTTTTAAATATTTTTTCTCTTGAAAGACATTGGTTTGTGATTAGTAACGGTAAGTGGTTTTTTGAAACTTTGGCACATTCCGATCCGATTTTCAAAATTCGGCAAACAGACTATATATGTCAACCAAATTGATCATCGTCGAATATGGAGCTCATAGTTAATTCTAAATCGAAGGTAATGTGGGAGTTCTAAAAGAAACCCCTTAAATCAAAGAGTATATTGTACGACTAACATTTTTGAAATATTTTCTTATCAAATTTAATGTATATTGATACCTTAATATTACAATTATTCGTAAATTAATAAATATCTCTTTTCTAGTTAAATAATTACCATTAAGATTATGGACTTAATTAAATCTATGAAATAATATATAATATTTTTGTTTATTTGTTTTTCATTAAAAAAAAAAATTCTTTCATGTCAGTAAAAGAGTTAACTGACAGGTAACTAAACTATAATGTAAATCAAATTAGATCAACCCTTCTTATTTTACATTTTAAAATGTTTTATTCACGCATGTTTTGAAAATATAGAAAGATGTTCTTATATACAGAGATTTATGTACACCACATGACGACTTAAAAAAAATTCAATACACGCTTAAAACATATGTGAGTACACTCCGTGATAAAAGTTTTGGATGCTGTTAAAGTTCGTACGTTTTAATGTTACGAATCAAATAATTTGATTTGAAAAATAAAAAAAAAAAATCAAGAGGAATTGTGGGACACCCAATAGGAACTATATTCCTTGAGTACCTTGGTACATTATAAATGTAGCGAACCGTTACTTTTTTTATTAACAAGATGTTTTTCTGAAAATTTAAGTTACTAATTTTAGAAGTTAAATATTTGTTTGATTCTTTAAATAATTATATAGCTACTTTTAGATTTTACTATATGAAGTAATTGTAATATTAGTTTAAAAAAGACATACTTCTGATTTAGTAATCAACCCAAAATGTGCGTACATTACGTTTGGTTTGATTAGGATATTTATTATGACATACCATAAAATTGCATTGTACCTACTTTAAATTATCTCTGTTTTTTTTTACTTCTGATAACTTTCATAACTTAACTTTTTTTAATAAGATTTTGATAAAAAATACAAACTGACCGTTAAAAATAGATTTTTGCATTTTCTCAAAATTCATGGCAACCTATATCGATTGAAAAAGTTTTAGGTAACCTAGATGTCGGTTTTTGGTGTCTGTTTCAGTTTTTTTGGTTTTAACTCTCAACCAGCAAACAAATATCGTGTGATAAGGAACATAGTTCCAATATGTAGAAGAGTTTGAGAGTTTGAAGAGGAATAGTTTGTTGTCGAAAATCGAGTGAATTTCAAAGAAAACCCCTGTAAAAATTTAAAATATGCGCACCACTTTTGACGGCGTTTGTAAACACTGAATATAGATTATTTTGTTATTACTGTATGTACAGTGATTGCCAGCATATTCGTCTCACTTATACAAGTGTATAGTCATAAATTCGCGGATTTATTCTTGAAATAAAGTCGTATTGAAGCGGACATTGAAGCTGACTTAAAAAGACACATTGAAACTGGATTTAGAAGGCTTTTTTTTTTTTGTTTTTTTTTTTTCATTAATGAACCTATGAAATTATAAACACATATTTTGATACACTCTGTATAATTATATAAGTGAAAATAAGATGCTGTGATCGCAGTATATCCTACACACACATAAACATTTCAAACAGTGAATAAATATTATATCGTCAGTGTTTGGAATGTCAATGATTCTCAATAAACGGATTAGTAAAATAAAAGTATTTAAGTTTTTTTTTTCAACCGATTTATGGATTACAAAAATATATATTTTTTCTCTATTTGAAATATATTCGTGTTTGGAGATTTGAGGAACGATCAGCTTATTATCCTTGTATAAGATATACAAATATTTGTATTTTAAGGTCGTTCGACCGTGTGTGACATTGGGTAGATGCCGGCTACTAAATTTGCTATATTCCACACAAAAGATTTATTACTATCATAATCTTGAAAGTAAAATTAAACATAATAATTAAATATAAAAAAAAAACTTCAAAAGAAGAACTTTTCCAAAACAAATATGCACTAAAATGTAACGATAATATAATGTAGTTAAAATTATTGTTATTTTGGATTCGGTGTCAGCCAAAGAAACAACTCTGACAGAGCAGTTTGCTACATTACTTTTATTACTTTTTAGTGAATATTCATTTGTTTTGGAAAAGTTTTTCTTTTGAAGTCGGTTTTCTTTTTGTTATAAGTTTTTTTATTTTGTGAATTTTAGTGAATCTGAAGTACACAAACTAATTTGTCACTGAAAAAAAAAAAATCGAAATCGGTTGGCGTGATATTGAGTTATTCGTCCTCTTGTCGTGCATACTTAATGCAAATTTAAGACTTTTATGGTTTTCTCATGGATGCCGTTGTCAGAACTGGACCAAAATGAAATGGGACCACACGGGAAGGACCAGCTTTCAAATAGTTGTGAGGTTACACATATTTAAAAAAATACAGTCAAATTGATAATCTCCTCCTTTTTTGTTTGAAGTCGGTTAAAAACGAAGAAGCTATAAGCATCAAAAAGATTGTTTACCGTCTCGTTCTTCAAAACGGAGTTTCATATGAAATCTCTATGGCGATTCATACAAATGACATCATTTTTAGTATATCCGCCTTTACTTGTAATTATCCCAAATTTAAATTATACCTCCGTATATACAATTTTAAACAATAAATGGAGGTTACATGGCGTCTCCAAAACTTTTTTTTTAAATTTATTAATTAGCATACATCAATCACACAGTTAAATGATTGACCGTTGAATAAGTATATAAATACAAATAAATAATTATTAATTTATTTATATTCGCAATAAAATCATATGCACTTATTTTAAAATTATAAATTAAAATTTTATTTTAAGTAATTTAAAACGACATTATGTTTTACTGGTAATAACAACAAAAATATTATAATACAAAATTATAATAATATGTTTTATGTATTATGTATGTATTATTATTATATTATGTTAAATGTTATGTATATGCACAAATCAAACTTTATTTAAATCTGTTATTAACCTCGCACGCGACCATTTATATTCACATTAATATTGTTATATACCAATAGTAAATGAAACACTAATTATTATCAAAAACCGATTTTGGTCAAAAACTCAACTTATTAATAGTCAATTGCATGCGTAGCTAGTTAAACGCAAATGGTTACTTGTCTCTCTATATTATAGTATGCAAATAGACAAGTTTCGCACGGAAGAGTGTCTTAGGTATTAAAAAAAAAAGGCGAAATGGTGGATATACATTAATAAAAAAAATAAAAAAACCTATCGAGTAGGATATCAAAATAATGGAAATTAAAAGGGGATTACAAAAATAAAAATACACGTTTAATGTTTAAATTTAATAAGAAATTATAAATTGATTTAAAAAGTTTTAATATATTATAAAAAGAGGGTTTTACTAGTACCGGGACAATAAAAAGTCTAAAATAAAATAAATAATTTAAAAAAATCAAACACCCGCCTGGGTTAATTAAAATCTGAAAAGAAAGAAGCAAATCTTCCCAATAATTGAAAAAATTATGGAGTTGATGAAAGAAACTGATATTGTATTCAAATTTTTTATCTATTTATGAGATGTTATGTGAGAAGTCGGGTTTCAACTTTTAAGAAAATTCATCACATTAAATTATTTAAAGAACTATGAATGAATCAGATTTATATTATAAACGTGCATTTAATATGAGTAAATATAATTTTTTTAAATGTATGTTTTGTTTTGTGTTTAAAAATAACTTACAATATAATTTAAACTAGACGTTGAGTGTGGAGTGTCTCAGAATGGGAAATGAAACTGTATTTTTAATTGACTAAAACTAATGCCCTTCACGCATTAAAAAAAGAACCTCTCAAAGACACAAACATTTCTTGATGCATCATTACTCACCGTTTGATGGATGTGTCTTAAACTTGAAATAACCCAGTAGTGGAGAGTCGTAAGATTTATGCCTCGGGATCCAGGGCCAGTCATTTCAGTTATTTGACGGAAAATACTAGAAACTTCAATCGCTAATAACTCGAAAAGTATTTAATTTTCGAAATATGTTTTAATGACACTTTTTGTTTAGAATGCACCCCTCTATCGTTGTTATTTTAAACATAAATTTTTCCACCCCAGAGAGGGGGTGGCTTCCACCGCTTTGAATATTAAAGTTCATTCATTCTCAGTCAATATTCCACGAACGCTTTAGAATTGTTTAGGAACAGCAAGAGTGTTTGGCTGATTCAAGCAAGTGAATTTGTTCTTTTACAAATGGCTGATTCAAGCAATTCAATTTGTTCATGGCAAGATTTTCATAATCGTTTCCTCTTCTTCATCACCTGAAACAGTCGAGCTGCACTGGGACGCCCTGGCACAGATGCCCTGTCTAAGTAGGCAATCCAAAAATCAAACTAACATTTGACGAAAGTTGCGTCTCATTTGAATCACGGCTAGTAAATAATGTATACCTATTCTCCAAAAGTCTTCAACTTCAAGTATTACATTTTATACTTGTTACATTCTGTACCCCGTATATTGTTATTTTTAATGGAGTACAACATGAATCTGGTTTATTAGAAGGTACAATTGATCAAAAAGTTTCAAGTTGCTTGTATATCAGTCTATTAAGAGTTATTGGCGGGTACTGTTTGTTATTTAATTGTGTTTCACTTGTATATATCAATAATAATATAGTTAGTTTCATGTATGCCAAGCTTTAGTGTTTGTTGTACTTGTTGTTGTTTATTTGTTGTATTGTTGGTTGTTGGTTGTGCTATTTGATATTAAATTTTAGTGTTTTATATAAAACTAGGTAGTAAAAAAACAAATGATTGATTGACAGTTACATTCAAATTTTGTGACAGTATTGTAATCTTTTTTATCAACTTGGATAATAGTATATAAAAGTAATATTGCATATTGGTATAGTTCATGTTGAAGTTTTGAAAATTTTGACTCAAATTTCGTAGTTAAAATTGATTTTACAGTTTTTTTACAAATCTATTTATATTTTTATTACATTTATAAAATCGTTTACTTTTTGAAACAATTTGTACAGTTTGATATATGACCGCTGAATAATATGCAATATTATCAAGCGTTCTAAATTAGCAGTTTTGTAATTTTGTTGGGAGAAAAATTGCTAAAAAGAAAACACACAAATTTTATTCTCTGTCGATTGGCCCAGTTAAATTGCCATTTTTTCAATTATTTTATTACGTTTCCGGTTGAACCGGAAATGAATAGGTGTACCTACCATTCGACTTTTTAGGTAGTTGATTTTTTATATTGTTTAAAATTTTCGTTATAATAACCAAGTAATGTCGACATAGATTACCTACGTGCATTTTGGAGATGTTTTTCATTTTGTCTTATTTCTAATTACATGCAGTCTTCTCAAAGATTTGTTAAGGGCGTCTGAAGTCAAATAAGTGAATATAACTACAATTCAATGGTAATATTTTACAAATACTAGATGATTGTCCAATTATTCAAAATGTGTCCATAAAAGTCAATGACATTATGAACGGCTTTAGCGGAACTTAAATCCAAAAACTCATGCTTGCCGGGTTAGTGCTCCATCATATTTGATTAATCGAGGCGTCAGCACCATTATTGTATTTTGAATTTGCCAAAACGGCATGCTTGAATATTTAATAGAATAAGCTAATGATTGAGCAATAACCTATGAATAACATCTTTTTTTTCATTTTAAACCGACTTCAAACAAAAAATGATACCTCACTGATTTTGATGATATATTTGGAACCTGGAATTTACCGTGTGGTCTCATTTCATTTTCGTCCAGTTCTGACAACGGCATCCATGAGAAAACCATAACAGTCTTATATTTGCATTACGTATGCACAAAGAGGACGAATAACGAATAACGATGATTCTTTTTCTAGTGACAAATTAGTTAGTGTACTTCAATTCACTAAAAGTCACAAAATAAAAATAAAATTTTTAACCAAAAAAAAAAAAACAAACCGGCGTCAAAAGAAGAACTTTTTCAAAACAAATTAATATGCACTAAAAAGTAAAAAAATAACGATAATATAATGTAATTAAAATTGTTGTTATTTTTGGAGTCGGTGGTGTCAGCCAAGCTAATGTTCTGACAAACTGTTCTGTCAGAATTGTTTCCTTGGCTGACAACGACTCCAAAAATAACAATTATTTTAACTACATTATATTATCGTTATTTTTTTACTTTTTAGTGCATATTAATTTGTTTTTAATAAGTTTTTCTTTTGAAGTGCGTTTTTTTTTTTGTTAAAATTTTTTTATTATAAATTTGATTATATTTATAAATTATTTCATTTTTATAAATTCGATTATATTATATGCCTGTTCAATTTATGGAATACATTAATTAATTAAATATATACATGTTCACATTAAAAAAATTCGTTTAATTATTATTTTTATTAGATAAATAAAAAATTATTATATTTGATAAAATTATTAATGCATATAAATATTTTATTTCATTACACTCGTTCATAAACTATAGGAAAATAGTTAGATGTAGCCTATACCTATTTACATGTCGTTATTCCAAATAAATGCACCTCGTCTATTTTTAATACCATTGGAAAAAAAATTGATAATGTGTTGTAGCAATAAAATGCATTTATACAAATGTAAAAAACAAGCCGTGATGGACATGACCCTAAATAGACCAATCACTTTTAAATGAGAAATAAATTATTGTATTCACTGATTAATTGATAAAACTATAGTTTTTCATAATTTTGCTTAGGATGAATATTTTCATTATAGTACAAGCAACGAGAAACTTCACACTTAATGTTTTTGATCGAGAAATTTAAAGTCGTATAAAACATAATTTCCAGATAAATGAATATAATACAAGTTTATTTCTACAATTTTTGTTTTACAAGACCTTGCGCTCACTGGTGTAGCGAAAACATAGCTAAACGCGACTTAAAAAAAAGCGCTTCCACTTTTTTTACATTCAAGTAGAATCCTTCTACATATCTACACGCTGAGAAAAAAAAACTTTGTTTAGTAAAAAACGTTCTTAGATAAATTTAACGACATTGCTAAACGTTTTAAAACATTCTTTTTAAGATGTTCACTCGTTTATTCAGACAATATTTGAAAACAGAACACGAGATGTTTGAACAAAGCCCATAAACTTGTGTCTAATCGATCGTCTTTCAAAAAGGGTTATCAAGCAACTGTTTTATGTTGCGGTGATGAGACCGGGCCAACATTCAAATTACTTGCAAACAGTTCAAGATAAAGAGACTAATTTCTTTCAAGGATATCTATAATACAAATTTTTTTACTACAATATAACTCACACGGTCCTCTTTGGGAAAAAGGTCCTCCTTTGGGGAAACAGAGATATTTATAGTAGGTACGTTTTTTAAATGGTACGCAGGGTCAAGTGGAGTGGATACTGATTCATTTTGAGTTTTTCAAGAAGAATAAATCGGATTTTCAAAAAATTCATTACCACTTTTTACTCGTACTAACGATGATTTATAATGCGCTGGGCTTAATTTATTACGCTTCAATAAAGTCTCATGCACGGAAACTATATGGGGTTAAGAGTCAATAAATTTGGTAAAATTTTTCCTATTTAGACACTTTATAAAGTCTAAAACTATTGAATTGTTAATTTCGATTTGTAGAAGGTACAAATGCAATACCTTTCTGTCAGGTAGTCTAAAAAATACAAATTACTATCGGAAAAAAACACACAGTAATTAAAATGGTTTATTGTAGGGAAATATAATATATTTGAATACATTTGAACTTTTTAATTAAAATTTTTGTTTCAACAAATATGCCATGCCTCAGTTAGGATAAAAATAAATGGTTTTTTTTTATTCTGAAACCATTTCTTAATCCATACTTATTTTTATATTGGATATTGATTTATTTGTTTTTATTTGTATAATCAATATCAGTTAGTTTTATATTTATAAATATCTGTTTAAAGATGTCTACATATGTGGGTGTAGAGTATATGTTGAAACAGAGTACATTTATTCTGGTATTTTATATACAGAGTGATCGTTTTAATCGATCAATGGGAAAATCTGGCAGGGTTAAGAAGATGCAAAAAAATTTTTACGAACAAAACTGTTGAGGTCAAAGGGGGCATATTTTAGGTATCTTTAATTTGACCTTCTGATATCCATTTACATGATAAGAGATAAAACATGATAAGAGATAAAATAATATTTTCAATCAGAAAGTTATAATAAATCAAACATTTTTTAATAGATTAAATAAACAATTGATTAGATAAAAAAGCAAATTAAACATGCAGGTATAATTTTGCCTTGAATTTCTAATACTCGGGAAACATAAGGGGTGAGGCAGGTTGATGACGTTTTTCAAAAAATTAGCAATGTTAATACCTTTTACTTTATAAAAAAATATTTCTATTTTCTCATTTCATTTATTCCGCAAATATTTGGTTCCATAAAATTTTGAAAAAACCAAAACCCTTATGCCCACCGTTTTCCAATGCTGATTGTATCATAAAATTCATTCAGTAAATATGGAAAAGTCAACAAAAACTTGCATGTTACAAAAAATTGAAGACAATTTTTTCGATTCTTCGGGGAAATATGGGCAATTTTTCTGCTACTAGTAAAAACTGAAAAACGGGAAAATGGTGCATCTTGCGTTTTCATTTTATGATATAGTCCAATAAGATTTTTTTGTCCTAAAAACTAAACTAAGTCTTGCTACACTTTAAATAACGAAATGGAATTTCCGTATGGCAATGTGTTCGTCTGCAATGCTGAGTCACAAAAATATACCCCCCTCAACATATCCCACTTGCGTCGGAGGTTAAAAGCACATAAACGAACATAAAGACACAATTCCACTGAGGCAACACTGGGCGACATGTCACTCGATATTTGTTGTCTAGTGTTGCTTATTGTATGTTGCAGGCTACAATCCGCCGATCCATTCATTGTTGGATAGACGAAGAGACGACGACACTGTTCACCTTGTAACATGCGACAATGCCGCATACTACATGTTGCCTCAGTGGAATTGCGCCTTTACATTTATATATATATATATATATAAAAAGATATAGAAGTTGCATGGCGTTACCAAAACAGATTTTTTTAAATTATTTTAGCATCATACTAATTGATTTAATTTATATTAAGTACATACTTATGAATATCTCTGATAAGTACAAATTAATTGAAATATTATTGCCAATAAAATATGTTGCGAAAATATTTCACAATAAATTACACAAGGGAAATACGCACTTAAAAACTATAAATTCGTACGAATTTATTAATCGATTTTTCAACTCTTAAAAAGAGAAATATTTAGGTAATTTAAATAAATTTATTTCTAAATATAAATAACTCTCTTTCTAAGAACTTTCTCTTCAAAGAAAATAAACTATTCATTTTGTACCAATAAAAAAATTTTGGAAACATTTCTTCAAATATCCATCAATTCTATTTTTATTCTACTTTGGTCATTTTAGTGCACCGAAGGCTATGTAATTTACATAACAAAGTCACAGCATATATATTTAGGAAAAAAACGTGACAGTTATGAAAAGTATACAATAATTATAAAAATATATTTGCATACATATGGCCCTGTTTACCGCGCGCAAAAGTACTCAGATTAAATGAATGAAATCATACAATTATGAAACGTAGACAAAATTGAAGGGCAAAATAGAGCTTTCTTAAGAGTAAACAGTTTTCATAAAAGTGGCGTGATATTCACATCAGGACAGATAATGAACCTTTTCTATTTTAAAGTACAAAATATCTCAGAGGTAACAAAGCCTTTTTTTGCAAAGTATACGTTGTGGGATACATTATATTGCAGTTTAACATTTCTTCACCCACGTTTCTTTTACGTGATTCGGGTAGTTTTTAATTTGTCTGCGGATGCCAAGTTCTTGAGCGTGGTACTTAATAAGTGCGTTTATAAATGATGTAAGCACCTGAAGAGAAATTAAATAATAACTCAATGAAGAACGAATGATATACTTTCTTTAATTATTATAGAGCCGGTTTTTTTTTCTATTCACTTGTTTAATATCTTAAGTCTACACTTAATTTAATAACTATAGAAAATAAATATTACTTGAATAAATATTGACAGAAATCAATAAAAGCAATTAATATAACTATTTATTTTATTTACTACACGGGGACGAGCATACCGTTTAAACAACAAGCCCTAACATCTCTTTTTTATTTAAGCTTCTGCAATTTGGTACTTACTGAACAAAAATCAAAAACAATCAATGCAAGTCCTTTAGGCAATACTGAATATTGTACATAATTCATTGTAAAAAGAACCAAATTTTTTAAAAGAAAATAGTATTTATAATTGATGGTCGGATAATCAACGATCTTCTGCAATGTTTATTTATACAAAGAGCAAAAATTGTACATTTCAGAAAATATAATTTCATTGATCGTGAAAAATAAAAAATTTCTCGTCAAAATTTAGTTTATTAGACATACGCAATAAATTTTAAGAAAAAATGTGTTTTCATAGAAAAAATCTCGTTTGTGGATAAATATAAAGACATATTATGGTGTTTGTGTATGGCTAGGTATTCAAGTTTTAATAATTACCTTAACATTTTCAGACAGAGTTATTAAGCAATTAATTCTGGTAATAATAATTCTTGATTTCGTAAGTTATTGTTTCATATTAGCTCTATAATTTGTTATATCCAGTTCGGTGGCAATTACCATTTTAACATGGCATCGTGTAATAATTTTCTACTTTTAAACATCGAGCATCGCACATGGAGCATTCAAAGCAATTATAGCCAGGTGATTACCTATCAAAACTAATAAAGAGATTCACATAGAATCGAGTTGTCCTAAGGTGAATACCAATTATAATTTTTTATAATTTTATACGTTATAAATTTAGTGTGGATTGCATGAAACGTGATTGGCGTGATTTTAAATATAGAGTAACACTTACTCCGTTTCATAATTATCCTCTCAATCTAAAATTTTCAGTACTTATGTGTACTGCGTGCCCGATTTTTGAAATTGTTCTGTTACCCCGGAGTAATAAAACAAGTGGAATTAATTATCAGGATTAGAATTCACCATAATAAGAATGTTTATTAAAATTTATCAACTTTCATTCTTCTTAATCATAGATTTGAAATTATGAAAAAACAAGTGAAAAGAAACAATTGACTGAGTTAATTGTTGAAATACCATGCATAGCCAGTTCTTCATTAGCTTGACTGACACCGACTCCAAAAATAACAATAATTTTAACTACATTATGTTATCGTTATTTTTTACTTTTAAGTGCATAATAATTTGTTTTGAAAAGTTTTTCTTTTGAAGTCGGTTTTCTTTTTGTTAAAAGGTTTTTTTTTATTTTGTTATTTTTAGTGAATTTAGTACACTAACTAATTTGTCCCTAAAAAAAGAATCAATCGGTTGGCGTGACATTGAGTTTTTCGTCCTCTTGTCGTGTATACTTAATGCAAATTTAAGACTTTTGTGGTTTTCTCATGGATGCCGTTGTCAGAACTAGACTAAAATGAAATGGGACCACACGGGAAGCACCAGCTTTCAAATAGATAAAGAATCATCAAAATCGGTTCACCCAGTCGAAAGTTTTGAGGTAACAAACATAAAAAAAAATACAGTCGAATTGATAACCTACCCCGTTTTTGTTTGAAGTCGGTTAAAAATATAGGCAATACTATTACATAAATGTGTGAAACTATTGTATGTTAATAATAAAATGAAAAGTATCAAAATTTGAAAAACTTTCTCGACTTTTTTGATGAAATGTTTAAATTTTGTATCAATGATTTCAACTTTTTTTTCCTTTTCGATATCAAATAAAAATATTTTAGTTTAGAATTTTTAAATAAAATTTAGTCCAGTGCATTATGCTAAAACTATTCGGAAAAATTTGAGAGATATTTTTTTTCGTAGAATTTTAGTAGAGAGTTAGTATCATAAAACCCATCAAATGGGTAAGGGTTATGGCTTCTCCTCTAAAAATTTATAGTTAATATACAGAATTTATCAACATTTAACAAGTGTTTGATCAAATCGTCATAAAAATAAGTTTTTGTCGGATTTGTATGGTTTTGTGAATTACTAACTCCCCCTTGAAATTCTATTAAAAACAATTTCTATTCCGATTTTGTTAGATATCTGCATCGTTTTTTCTTTAAAGTGACTGGTCTAATTTCCACTTCATATGAATGTTTTTACGATTTAAATACAAACTAGTAAAGTACCAGAATAGATCTAAAACAATGATAATACTGATCGCAATAAAATATCGATAGCGATATAACCATTTATAGTTTGTTTTTTGTATTTGTAAAATTGAATAAAATTTCTAGATAGTATAGTCAAAATCGCTTATAACGACTTGATTGCTTATAACAACGAAATTATGATTGCACGGTTAACTTTAAATTTATGAATATTCATTGAAGACGATATTTACAAGAGGAGATACATAATGAAATGAAAATTTAGTACCGGATAAAATAACTTAACCGATTTTTTATTGAATTATTTGAATATCGCCCTGAACAAGTATTCGTATAATTCGCCCTGAATAAGTTAGCCACGCAATTGAACATAGCTCTCTGACTTTCAACATTTCCGTAGATAAAATACTTAGCAAACGAGACCTTGATAACAGCTTTTCAAATTTTTGTCGTTTATAAATTGTATAGTCAAAATTTGTCTATTTTAGTCTTAAACAGCTAGCCGATGTATTTCGTGAAGTGAGCGAGTTTTGACGAAATTTCCACATTAAAAACTGTAGGAGTACATGCTAATCATCTAGTATGTCAAATTATTGATAATTAAACAAATTTGAATAAAAATATATTTTAATTTACCACATTTCAAAACAATCTAAAAAGTTTTAATTTAATATATATATATAATATATTTTTAACATTATATTAAAATTTTAATTTAAAATATAATGTTAAAAAACGTTGGTTGCCATAATATATGTCCCAATAAAATGCAAGAAGAGCACCCTATGCTTTTTAAGATATAATTTTACATTACAATTACAATAATTTAGTTCTTATATACTTTTTAGTCTTTTTTCTCTTCAGCATTGCCGTTTTTTTCCCCATTTTCATGCATTATCATCGAGTTCTTATCTATATTCAAAATTTCAAATATATAACTCATCGGGAAATTCGTATAAAATAAATTACAAAATTTAATCCGGTCAAATCATATTTGGTATTAACAATATTTTTCTCGTATTTAATGGTAACGGGCGTATAATTCCAATCTATGTTCTTGATCCTGGAATAATGTATTTCGGAAAAATTTACATCACCAATAAACTATATCCAATTGTTATAACTATTTCAACTGTGTAGGAAGAATTGTGATTCACTACAGGTATTTAAATATGAGAACAAATCACGATCAAGTACTTACTCTTGAAAACGATGTAATAAAATATACTACACATTTGTGAATTGTAAATCGTATTTTACTTAGAGCTAATATAATTAAATGTCAAAATAACACATTACAGCAAGTTTTATACAAAAAATTATATAAAATTTTTGCAATACTCTCAAATATGCTAATACAAAAAATAAAAGAACGAGAGGTGTCGTGAGCACCCGGTAGGAACTATAATTTTCGTACCTTGGTACATTATAAATGTTGCGCATACCTTTTTTACTTACAAGATATTTTTCTGAAAATTTAAGGTATTATTTTTAGAATTCAAATACTTGTTGGATTCTTTAAAGAAAGTAATTTTATAGCTACTTTTAGTTTTTACTGTATGGAATAAATGTAGTATTAATTTAAAAAAGACAAACTTCTGATTTATTAGTCAACCCAACATGTGAGTTTATTATGTTTGGTTTGATTAAGATATTTATTATGACATAACATAAAAATTGCATTGTACTTACTTTAAATTGTTTTTTTTAAATGATAAAACATAAAATTTTGACAAAAAGTATAAATTGAAAGTACAAATTGATAAAAAGATTTTTGCATTTTCTCATGCTGATTGGATTGAAAAAGTATTAGTTGTCTTGATAACCTAGATGTCAGTTTTTGGAAACAAATATCGTGCGATATCAAAAATAATCAAAAAATAAATTTTAAATGCCGACTTCTGTCAATAATTTCTATGTCAGCAATAACCTACGCTTTGAAGTCGACGCAAAAGGTTCGATTTTTAGTGAAGGATATGGTTAGGATCGACTTACAAAGACTAAACTAAATTATCTCGACTAAAGAGATAATACTTACAAAGAAAGTTTTGGTTGAATTCGGTACTTTATAGTTATGCTTTACTTTTTTGTGCGTTTTTCGCCGGAATCGTAATTGAAATGAAAATTCCTTATTGTCAAACTATCATTTCAAAGCTGGAATAACAAATATATTCATAAATTCGACTAAAATATGCAAAACACAATCAATATGCACATAAATCTTTTTTCGATTTTGACTTGATCACTTTAAAAAAATATTATATTCTAACAGTAAATACAGATCAAAGTTTTAAATAAAATTTGAATGTATGTTTTTAAAAAAAATCTTATTATATTTTTTTTTAAATTTCACGCTTCTAACAACAATAAATTTTAATACTTTGGACGTATAATAAAGAATATGTTATATAAAAATATATTTGCTGATATGTCAAAAGTTATTAAAAGTTTTCAACATATAGTATAATATAGAAAATATATATGCATTCACGTATATCGGAGGTTGATGAATATATACACTATTATCTCCATGTCCAAACAATAATAAACAATGATATTACCTAGCCAGGTGTACAGGGTGATTCAATAACACACTCAAAAATTTCGTGAAGGAATTATTTTTATTTAAGGAAAGTTGTTATTTTTGTGTAAGCAATCATATTTTTATTATTTTTATATTTTTGTGTTAAAACTTCACTCGACTGTATCCCCGAAAATAATAAGGTTTAATCCATAGAAATTTTTACATTTTATTTTATTTTTATGCAAGAAATTCATATACAAAGTTTGCTAGTGCATTATTGAATTACCCAGTACATTCGCATTGAGTGAACAACAAAAATTTAAAGCAACGAGAAAAACATTAATAAATAAAGTGACCTATATACAGGATCGTCCAAGTTTTAACGACAGGGCTTGAATAATGACAATTTCGTAATACACTCATAGCCGGCAAAGTGTCCTTTTCTAGATACTGGATGTTAAAATTTTTAATAAAAAGGATATTTTTATGAATATTGCTAAAACGCCCGCTTAAAAAAAACGGAAAAATCACAGTATGAGCTATTGATTATTTATAATTTAAAGCTTATGGTGATAAATTGCGAAAACCAACGATAAAGGTACGGATTTGTAAATCCCTTGTTTCAACGAAAAATTATCTAGCATCATTACAAAAACAATTTTCAATTTTTCTATGCGGTCATTTTGGTATTCGTCACCCATCATACTGTATATTCTTCCTGCAACAATTAAAACTCCTGAAATAATCAAAGGTGTGATAAAAAGTTCTATTTTTACCATGAGAATACGTTGGATACGAGTCCTGAGCTCGGACATGATAATATTTCAGAAAATAATTTCTGAACTTCTGCTTGTTTTTAGTATTATGGAATTCCAAAAAAAAAGTTTTCTAAACCAGAAACAACTTATTGATCAACGGGTTTGCCAAATTAATTACTTCAAGCGCAAATCCGGGAATTCGAGGGAATTTTTCCCACCAACACGGAAGGAAATCAACTATTTAAGTAATTAGCAAATAACTTTCCTAAAATAACTATATTCCCAAAAATCAAGAATATTTATATCTCTGATTTGGATAATAATCAATTAATTTGATCCCAAAAATGCAAAAATTATCCCTTCAACGATACAAATTGTTTATTTGTTTTGTAATACCGAAGATCGTAAAGGATGGGTGATACCGTAGAACAATTTTTTCAGTTGATACCTCAGAAATATGTGTAAAGAATGAGTCGTAGTCAGAGACTTTGACTAGCTGCTTAACTTTGATCGCTTTGGTTTATAAAAATTTCTGTAATAAATCTCTGAAAATGAACAATGATGTATAGTAGTGTCTCAATAATCGAAACCTTCGATAATCAAGAACGAGCAGTAATCTTAATACTTTTCATTCACCTTTTTCCATAATTCACCCCCTTCATCTGTGAGCGTACATTATATACATGCTTATCCATTTGTGTACACAATCCCATTTATCCAAAAAAATCCCGTAATCCAAAATATCCTGATTTTTAAGAAACAAAATATCGAATGCAAAATATCTGACAACTAACACACATTGTCTTTTTAGGTATTGAACGTACATATTCATTCGCTATCAAATCATACATCGGCTTTTTTGTTTTTATGTGTCTACAACAACCCACTCGCTGTAATACTTACATTTTTTTATCGCAATGATAAAACAATTTTAAAAATTTTTTATAATTTGTGTGGAGTTAGAGATATGCAATTTTTATGACAGGTATATTTATTCATACTTCTGATACTATTATGCACATACTGATTTCATATCTATAGTTTATAAAATGTGATTTTTATTAAATATATTTCTGAAAAATTTCCCAAACAGTTAATTAATATTGTGGTTTTCATTATTTATTTTCGGAAATATTCCGTCTACTATAATTAGCAGTACCCTATACTTCAAAAAAACACCTAATAATAATTGCTGGTATGGGAACATGGATTAAAATTTTATAATTTTATTTAAGTATATTATGGAATTATCTTTTAAACAAAATGCAGTTTTGGAAGACAGCTAAGAGAAACAGTCGATGTTTAAAAGTTTCAGTTATCTCTATTAACGCTATTGACAGTGATGGAAAATTTTCAGAGGCTGATTAAAATGTAGATAAATATAGGTTTATATTAACTCCTGAATCCACCTTTTTTATACAATTCCTCTTATTTTTTTTATGCATATTCATGGTGCTGTAATGGAGTAAGGTTGTATTACTTTGAAAGTTTGTTATTAACTCTTTCGGATCTTATCAAAAACACGCTACTCTTAAGGTGTTTGTTTCCCTACAGTATTGTAAAAAAGTTTTGGTTTATTGCACGGTATATACATATAAACCAAATATATGCTTTGTAGTCAAATAATGTGTTATTTTTAACTTTACAATACCACGCAACTATAAAAATATAATATATTTTGTGCCGGTGCTGCTTATAAATTAGCTAATACAGATCTCTCTCTTCAATCATTAATACTCTAACTATAGTCGTCTCTGCTCGCCAAATAATGAACTCATAATTAAATTAAAATTTTGTTTTAATATCATCGACAACCTTATGTTTTTATGGTAGTACTAAAAACTACAAAATTGTCTAAATATTTTAGATAGTTTTTTATCACACTCTCTAGATTTTTTGATATAGAAATATCCAAGTGAAAAGGAATAATTAATATATGAATCATCATTTTTTCAACCAACTTTGAACAATAAAATAATAATAAAAAGCCCGGTGATCTAGGAATTTGTTGTGATTTTTGGCAACTTTGTTAATCAAATAATGTATTTTAAAGTTTTATTAAAATCCCTAGTATTATTCAATCCTTGCATTACACTTTCTACAAGAATTTCGGTTGAAGAAAAAAAAGTTGCATTTTAACATTCAACTTTTTGATGGTGGAGTACACAAAAATAGCTTTTTTGGTAAGAAATTAAAGTTTAAGGTTAGATCATACAGATAATACCATCGAGCCGTATAGGCATAGGAAACGTAATAAGTGAACTCTTGACTGTAGTGAGCGATGTAGAAAAAAACAGAAATTGTAGACGTGCAAGAGAGACGAACACACAAATACAACTATACTTTATTTGCCTTTCTTCAGCTATATGCGCGCCTACTATGTCTCTCTTTACTGCAATCAACCATTTTGGCGACGACTTTGTAGATGTATAGTATTATCTCTATGGGTTAGACAGTTTTCCAAAATCCATATCTACAGGGTGGAACTGATATAATCTTGTCTTACTTATCCTACATTATAGGAATATTTTTAGGTACTAGAAATCGTTCTGGCAAACAATTCATTTTGTGCTCAATATATTAAGTTATTTTTAAATTAAATTATAAGGTTCCTTTTAAATTAAAAATAAAGATTTTTAATTGTTTTAACTGTTTGTCAATTTTTAATTCAAATAAATTTAATAAATTACAGCAGGGATTGTTATATGTTAGAAATTTTCCCCACTGGTTTTTATTGGCATTACAATTAAAAGTAATTGTTGATACCTTATTACAAAATTTATTTGCTTTTGTATATATGCATACAGCATTTTCACAAAACACTGAAAACTGTCGTCAACCTCAAATGTTTTTTATCCCTTTGCATTATTAAAATATTTACTCTGGGAACCAATCCACTTGAGCATTATTTAAATGCTATAACGAGAGTCAAGTCAACTGCAAAATTACATTATGAATTCAACGAACGTGTTTCGTATGTTTATCCCGGTTTGTATAATGAGAAATTAAGCTGAAAGCTCAAAGAGTCTATAAGTATAATTAGCTCCTGAAAATATAAAAAAAAATTAAATAAATAGAATACAACGTGTCACATAATTTTTGTTGAAAGTATGTTATTTGTAAAGTCCAGATACAAACGCTAACTGATTGTACAGATTTTACAACGCGTCGGGTGCGTGGTCATAGTAGAGACATTCAAATCGACGCCAGCGCTCCAGTTGATAATTTTAGCGCTAAAGGGGCTGATTATGACTAATTTTTACATGTAAATAGAATAGTAAATTTCAAATTAAAACCATTGAGAAGTAACTACTAATTAAACTTTTTGCATTAAAAAGTCATCTATCGGCGAATGTAAAAAACCAATGTATTTTTTTTGGTTGTAACATGAGGAGAAGTTCAAAATACCAAATGAGGAGTTCGTATATTTGTATAGAACTATTGTTCTTTATGTATCTGTATTCTTTGATAATGTGAACCTACATACATCTTTCACGTTTGTTTATAAATATAATGCCCAGTTTATACATACACATCACATGAGCCTTTATGTAAAACTCTTCCCTTTTTTCTCTACGTTTGTTTAATTTATGTTTCTAACGTAAAATTTTTGAATATATATATATATATAAATCTCTGCATTGACATTGAAACACATTGAAAAATCATTTTTTCTTTTCTTTGTTCTACAAACAAATTTATGGCAAGATATATTTTTACACTTTTTATATTTCTTATAAAATATTTTTATCTTTATTTCTCCAGGGTTGAATTTTTAATTTTGGCAACTCCCACTATTGTAGAGGTTTTAAGCAAACATTTTGTTTATAAATTATCATACCGTAAAAATTTTGATTTTTATCTTATCATAAAACAGAGAATAACGTATTTGACGCATAAATGTGTGGGTTTGTAAGTATTACTCCTACGGGTTCGAATTTTGACAAGAAGAGTATATTTTCAGGGATTCATACAGAGGATCAAATACTAGTAACGTAAATCTTCATCGTGGATAATTACCGTGATAAAAAAGTCCGATTGAATTCCGATTCAAATTTCCAATTCATTCCTATTGAATTTCAATTCAATCTAATAGAACCCAATGTGGAATTTCCAATTCGATCCCATTCATGAATTACAACCAATTAGAGATTTCCGATTCGTTCCATTGGATTGAATTTAATTGGTTTCAATTGACATGAATCGGAATGAATCGAAACTTTTTTTGTAATTGAATCCTATTCATTCCGATTGGTTGAATTGGAAATTTCCGATTCATGAATCGGATTTTTTAGCAGGAAATTCATCCGCAAGATTCTAATCACAGTTAAAAGTGTGTAATAACTATTTTTAGTCTAAAACAGTGGGCCCTTGTTTCAAAAGTGAATACTTACAGGTTGAAACTTTGTATGTGACTTTATGCCGACCCTCAACCTTTTGATATTTCGTAAAATTCTGGAAAATGAATCATCTTAAAGTGGTCGGACAGTTTATAAAAGAAACTATTCGTTATATGACATCCGACATATGTAAAATATCAAGCCACTTCACTTTTCGGTTTATTTTTTAATTATCTTCTTATTTGAGCAATTTAAGAAGACCTTGTCTCAACTCATTCATTTTGAAAATTTTCCAAACAAAAGAAAATATATTTGGTTCGCTATAACGTAGCCATACATAGTCTAAGGATGTTAGTCCATCAATGAAAAACGGCGTTGTACTGTTAATTTCCGTTTTTGACTATAAAACTAATTATACATAGAAGTTGTCTGTCGTTTTTTGAAAGCATACAGCCGACAACACAGTATACGACTTTAATAATAAATAATTGGCTTAAGCCGTTACAGCGAAGTCCGATAAAGGTGATAAATTTTTGTACGGAATCCTATAAAATACTTTTTTTTTCGAATATAAGTTAGTTATTCTTGAACTATAAACTTTGCAATAGGTACTAAAATAAATTTTCTTACGTCGTTATTTGAATTTCGAAAAACATCATAAAAATATATGTTTATTTTTAATATATCATAATTTTAAGATTGGCATAAGACTTTCTGTTGTCATGTATATTCGTATATTCCTGGATGAAAATTCAAAAGGGATTTCCTGGAACATTTCAGTAAAATTAGTTTTCTTTTATAAATTTCATTTTTACCATAATTTGAGAGTAAAATTATACCATCACAATTGTTTGAAGTAGTATCTTGCCAGACGAAATAATATCCAAAACTCTTTACCTATTAAAATTTAAGTGGAGGCTTATTTGAAACACTCAAATTATATAATACAAAGACTTTAATGCTGGACCAGACTATGTCCATGACCAGACTACGTGACCAGTAAGTGTGAAAAGTGATATTTAAATGAATTTAATTCACAAGAAAATCCATGAAACGCACCTAACTCTACTCTTTTTCCATCAATTTTAAGAATCAGTTATCTTTTCTGCTTTTGAGTCGGAAAAAAAGGAAATGAAAGAAAAAATCTATTTTATCGGAGATACAATAACTAAAATGAAATCGGTTATATACTACTAACTATCACTTTAGCTCATTGTTAGTGTACAAGTTTTTAAAATTTTTTTCGATTTTCGGTATGATTATTAGCGTTTATTTACAACTTTATAATGAAAAACAAGCATAAAAAAATATATTGTTTATTAAGCGTAATTTTTTTTTTAGTTCCATTAAGTATGAGGTGCAAAATACAATTTAATTTGACTTTAGCCAGGTTAATTTAGACAGGTAACATAAATTAATTTTGGATTCAGTATAATAACGAATCTGTTTTGAACTTTATCAAGATCAAAAATATTCAATAATTCTTTACGGTTGGTTTAGCTTTAGAACATTTACATTTCTTGATGAAATTCTAAAAATAACTACTCCATATAATAAAAATGATGAAAAGTGAAAATTAGTATTTTTGTATATTTCTTTCTAAAAGTTTCATAGTCATATACTTCAATTTATCCTGAAGATTCAGACTGTGTGGTTGAAGTAATCATATCAGTGCTCTCTTCACTGAATGCGTCCTCCAGTTTTTCTTCTTCATTTTGACATTTTACTTCGGCGGTCCTTTTACATGGTTCTTCGGGTATCTTCCGTATTTCTCTGTTACATTCACATATGAGTTCTGGTTGTCCTATTTCGGATGTTTCAGTATTACACGGGTCTTCTTTTGCTTTTTCTCTCCACTTTTTTTCTGGTACATATAACAAATGATAGTTAAGTCTCGTATATGTTTTGCAGAATATCGAGAAAAGATGCACATACAATGGCACCAATTTTCAGAAAATTATTTCAAAATATTTTTGTAATATTGATAAAATTTTGATCTATTTGTAAACCCCTTAATATTTGGTAATAGAATTAGAAAGCCTAAAAATTATCGAGGTTATATTTTTATTGTGGCAGATGAAACTTTTCATAGCTCAAAAATTATTTACAATAATCTTTCTTCGATTTTTTTAGCATGAATAAAATCTGAAGGAATGATTAATTTTACAGTGGTTTGGAATGATATCGAAATGATAATTATTTTTGCCCTTTAAGATTGGAAAATTTTTTAGAAGAGGTACAAACGGACTCCCAGTTCAAACTGCCCTGATATTATCGGATCGAGTTGTAATGATTTCTTATACTTCCCATAAAAACTTTAAAAATTTTGTAGGCGGGGTACATTTCATTTTATTTTAAGACTTTTGACCTAATATTTTGGATGAAATTCAATTTACATTTAATGTGCGTTTTTCATTCACTTCAGTTACCTGCCATTTCCTCAATAGTTAAGTGTTTAACCAAACACGTTCCTTCCGGTTTCTTTGTACATGTGCTCCACTTAAATCCACTTACTATGACTTCTTTGAGTTGAGCACAACACGGTGTTCTTTTTTTACAAGTTTCTCGTGCATGACAAATACACTTCCCGGCAACATACTCATGCTTCCTTTGTCCACCTTTTGGAAAACAATATTGACATAATCGTTTGTTATGCACTAAACACCAATATATTATTACGAATAATAATACAACTTCAACAAAAAAATAACATTAAATTCAAAATATGAGAAAGCGCTTCGAAAAATGGAAGCCGAAGCGAGTAAGCAGATTTTCTTCTCAAACTCTGGGGAGCTCAAACTTACCAAAAAATACTGGTAATGATATGGTTAAAAACTTGCTATTGTTCTGAATTGGCTCAAAGTGTTCAGGTGCGACTGTTGTGGTCAAGGTGGTGATATTTTTATTCACAGATATTATTACAATTTCTTTCTTTGTAGTTGTTTCTATAGCAAACTTACACATCGATTATTATGTATTATAGATAGATACATGCGTAAGAAATGTCAGCTAACTTTTTTTATTTATTTATTCACCGTCAAGTAAACAAATAAAACAAGTGAATTCCAAAATTTGGATATTAATACAGAGTGTGTCAAAACCATTATATCAGAAAATTAGAAAAGATATTGACGATTTAATTCCTATAGAATAAAATTCAACGCAATTATTGGTTCCGATATACCCAGTGAGAGATGATAGCTTTGTCTATTTTTTTTACTTAATATTATTTATTTATATTATAGAAAAATAATTCGAAAAATAATACCGTACTAACTTTACCATATGCATATTATACAGGCAAAGTATAGTAGTCATGCATTATTTTTAATACCCCTTATCTAATTTCTATTTTAGAGATAAAATTTAATTACCTGTTGGAAATATAATTCAGAAAAATTTGACTGAATCCTATATTATTTCCTTTGCATTTAGTATGTTGAAATTTTTTTAATAAACTGAAGTTGAAGATAATTTGCATTATGTGATAAAATAAGTCCAAGCACCTTAGGGTTTCACCTTAGAACTTAACGGAATAAGCTGAATACTTGTGAAAACCTTTATTTTTAAAGTGAAAATGTTGTCTCAAAAACTACAAATGGTCACGTATCAGCCTCTTAGATATATGCTCAAGGTCAAAGGTCGTAAAACTCAGTTTTTTTGAGAATATCTCGTTTTCTTTGCCTCCACTCGTATTTACCTTTATTATAAAGGTTGTAGGGGACAAAATTACCTAAAAATTTTATATGAAATTCTTTTTTATACGTTAAATCGTTTTTTAAATAGAATGCAGGGTAATCGTCTATATAAGTATAAATTTCTTTCATTTCTTGTGTGAAGTTTTGGGCTTGGTGACTCTTTCTTATGGGAGATAATATTAGCTTTAAAAAATTGTTGTAGCAAACTGCAAACGGTGTGGTATTTTGCTTCAGCAGTAATCAAGTCAAGCTCGGATACCCGATCTTTTAAAAGTACTCCCAAAATATATTTTCGTTCTTCTGCTGTATTTCAAAAACGGTTCAATGTATAAAAACTAGTTTCAAGCAAACTTTGTAGATAATTTTATCCTCTACAACTTTGATAATTCATGTAAATTCGATTGAAGGCAAAGAAAATTAGATATTCTTAAAAAAATCATTTTTACGACCTTTGACTTTGAATATCTAAGGACGCTAACGCGTTACCATATGTCCCTTTTGAGAGAACATTGGTACTATCAAAATAACAGTTGGTACTAATTCAACTTTGCTAAGATAAGTGAATTAGCAACAATTTACCATCATTGATCCGGCATACCAATAAAATAAAACATTCTATCTTTCAACCTAATTATAATAGTTTTTGACTGTTAATATTGTTATGAGTACGTGTGATAAAGTGGAGTGTAGCCTCACTTCAGATTTTTTAATTAATTATATGAACATACTAATAACAAAAATAAAGTTAGCATGGCCAAATTTGTTAAAGCTAAATTATATTGGGCTGTTGTGTTTTCAAAAAATTGTTTTATATTTTCAAATTGACATTATCAAACAATTGTGTTCATATATAACAAATTATATTGTATTAGTATTTTTATTAATTTTATCAATTATATCAGATTGAAAAAATATTTTACATAAATAAATCAATCAAGTTTATATGTATATAATCAAAATAAAAAAATTAAACTGAAACAAATTGGTATTTTATCTAATTTTAATTTATATTTTTAGTATCAGGTAGTATTTTTATTTAATATATAGATACCTAATAACAAATGGTATTGCTGGCGGATCTGAACAATTCAGTTAAAAGAAACTTATCCACCCTAAAATATATTGTTCTTTTAGTTATATAAATATGATCTGTAGCTCGAACCACAGTAGAATGGGAATTTTTTTGTCTAGAATATTCATGATAATTAATTTGACTTGTTTGTCTCCGTCCGTGGATGGATAAAATGATTGAAAAAGGAGTGAAAACCAATTCTGCTCAAAAGTGAAGTTTTTTTCTAAAGTACATACCTACCTCTAATACAAAAATTTTTGGAGAAAAATATGATAGACAAAAAATTGGACAAAAAAAATTGTTTAGGATAAAATACTATTATCAATAATTTTATTGTGTTATTGAAAATTATTTTTCATATTTTTGTACGTTTTTTTAAGAAAAAAAAAAAGAGCGATTGTGTCAGAAAGCACAATAACTCAAAAACGAAATGAGATATCAAGCTGAAATTTTTATAGCGTGCAGCTTAGGACGTAAAAAGTGAGATCGAGTTCGTAAATGAGCAACATAGGTCAATTGGGTCTTGGGTGCGTAGGACCCATCTTGTAAACCGTAGAGATAGAACCAAAGTTTAAATGTAAATAAAAAATTTAAAGGTTAATTGTTCCTTATCAAAAAATAAACTTTTGTTTCACTTGTTATACATAAAGATGTCTAAATTGATATCGATTCAGTTTTCTGTTAGTTGTAAGTGAAGGGAATCCATATCATAAGACAGTAGAGCAAATTTTCGACCTTTCATATTTAAATAATCAAAATGACTAAGTATTTAAACTCAGTATTGATTCACTTAAAAATAAAAAATAAATAAAAATTCAAAGCAGCAGGACAGTGAATTTGAGATTACATCGGTTCAATTTTTTTGAGAATTTGTACCTACAATGGTCATATTATGCATGTAAAATATATATATCAATTTCATTGAATACTGTTTTAGTTATATTTCACCAAAAAATATTGACTTATGCATTGCATCCATCTCATCCCTTAGAATATAGAAAATCCAGCTTCTTTTAGGTATCCCCAGCCACCCCCGATTGTCCCCTCCAGCAATTTGTTGTGGATACTCAGTTGAAAATTTACTTTTAAGAATGGCTTTGTACACCAGTACAGCCCCTTCAAACATAACTAGAGGGCTGCAAATCGGTATGTAGATTGAGTGTGTTAAGAATATGCCTTTTGGAGGTGTGAAATTTCCATCCTCCTTAGTTTCTATACCGCAAAAATATGTATCTCGTTTTTTAACATATTTCTATAGATCACTAAGCAGTTAGTGTCGACGATGTGCCTTTTGAGGGTTTTTTATAAAGGTTAGGTTAGGTTATATTGGCTGTTAACGAAGGACACGCTTGGGCTATAGAGCCCATTGTGATACCATATATGTGCTTTACCACCTTTCCGCTGACAATTTCATTTATCAGCTCCTCAATTTCAGAGGCTGAGTGCACCTCTTTCATGCATATACCATGCAATACACCAGCCCATCACAACTATTAATTAAATTAATTTTGTTGCGTTTTCTATAAAACAAAATCATATTTTTTAAGCAGTTCTTACTGCAGACATACCTAATTATTATATCTTAGACCTTTGACAGAAGACAAAAATCTCAATTCAAATAAAAACATAACATTAAGAAACTTCAAATAAGGGAGAAATATGACTTTAGTATTGAAGCTCTGCTTCCCACGAGTTGTTTTTTATATGTGTATTATTTTTTCTAGTAGTTTAGTTTTTCAAACAGATTAATATCAATAGTAACATAATAATTTTATTAAAAATAATTATAATTAAAATATTTATTTAATGATTTATTTGTTGGTTTGAACGGTCTCGTTAGTCGTTATTAATTGTACAAAAACCGATGCTTGTTTGTTTTTTTTTTTTTGAGGCTAAATTTAACTCATTAACTACATGTTGCGAAAAATAATCACTAATAAGTGGATACTATTTTTATCTTTGAAACTATTATCTCAAGCTCATTTCATTTCAAATTTTGCTCTTTCGGGTAATAATTAGGGAAATAATAGATGTGTGATATTAATTTGAAATTGGATAATTTGATAATGGATAATGGGCTGTGTGTTTATTTTTCTGTCTTGTGAATCGCTAAAATCAATTCAATTTTTTTTAATGGTATAATCTTTCAGTTTTCAAGCAAAAGGTTATATAAAATTGTTATATCTTTATTTTTTACAAAATCTTCCACTTCATATTCAATTTCCATATCATATAACAATGCCCGACCCTGACTTTTTTCAATTTATTTGAAGGATTTAAGTTTTCATTAAAACAAGGAAATCCATCTAAATACATTTTTTATGAAAAATTGATATTTTGATTTTATATTATAAAAACACCAACCTACGTATAAAGCAAAACCACAAAATCATTTTTATGTTTTTTAGAATATCAAGTTGAAGGACGTACTCTATTAAATATTATTCTTAAAAATAAATAAATCAGAATAGTGGTTATTAAAGATAATTTAATACTATGACTAGATATTAAGTATGTTGAACCCGCAATTTTGTTCATACTTTATACCACAATTATCGTCTAAATTTTGACTATCAAATTAATCTTACAAACACAGTTGTCGGAAATAATAAACTGAATGACAACTTAATTGTTAATCAAATTTAAATTTCATTTATATTAAACGCACGCTATAAATTGTATTGGGGAAAAAAATGAAATTATTTTTGACACTGTCAGCATCATAACCGAAATTTGATTGACACGGATCTCTTAAGGGTTTCAGTTAGTTAGTTCCTAGATCTAAAATTTGTTCTGCAAAAGATTTGATTAAAGCGAAATAAGTAAAAAAATCTATTATTTGGATTTGCCAAAGATAGTTATTTTCAAACAGCATATGTGTCTGATGGTTTGACCAAATTTTATATTGTACCTGGAAGCGTTAATAATGAAAAAAATATTAGTATACTATATAATGGCTGTGAAAATTGTTAAATTAATCCATACCAGATGTTATCAATATACTGTGTCCACCACACTTTGCTGTGAGACGCGTGCATGGAAATAAATGAGAAGTATCTAGTAAAGGACCTGTAATATAAGATAAAACCCTGCAACCCTGCAAATAAGGTAAAATGGTTTTCTGTGAAATTTTTTCTAACCCACCCTAAAATGTTCTTAGGATCATTCTGATCAAAAACCTCCCACGGCCACAAAACTTTTTAACGAGTGGTTCTCGAGCTACGGGCGACCAAAGCTACATATATTATATTTATAGCATCTATTTTGCAAGAAAAACTTTCCGTGAAACTTTTTCAAACCACCCACAAAATGTTCTTCGGATCGTTCTGATGCTCTAACGTCCACAAAATTTTTTAACCAATATTTTTCGAGCTACGGGCTATATAACTATAATGTATGTGTATCTTTGATCGCCCGTAGTGCAAAACCTACCCGTTAAAAAACTTTGTAGCCGTGAGAGTTTTTTATCAGAACGATCCGAAGCCCATTGGTGGGGGTGGTTTGAAAAAGTTTCATAGAAAGTCATTTTCTTAATCATAAAGGTACCATAAATATAACATATGTGTATGCCAGTCTTTGATCAAAACGTTCTGAAGGCCATTTCGGGGGCGATTTGAAAAGCTTTCACAGGAAGCCATTTTTTAGTCATATACGAAGACTTTATTATATTCGTAGCTTTGATCGCCCGTAGCACGAAAAGTACTCGTTAAAAGTTTTTGTGTCAAGGAGAGCTCTTGATCAGAGGGATTCAAAGAACATTTTAGTGTGAGTTAGAAAAAGTTTCACTGAAAGCTATCTATTATTGTGGGGTTCCTTAATTTTATGAGGCTTCTATTAAAAAGTTCACAACTTTTGAACGACCAAACTGATTTTTATTTAACTTACAGTTTCTTAATTTACACATGCTGTCCTTTTATTTGGTACCAGAGTTATATTTGAAAATATTCGATCGTTCAATTGTTCAGTCATGTGTCATATTATTCGATAACTATTCAGTTTTAGACCAAGTGTATAAATTCAAAAATATGCTTTTATAAATGCTCGATTCTGGTACAATCTGTATATGCTCTGAAATAAAAATGATCATTTATTTTTGTATTTAGTTTAATTGATATTAAGCTCTCTCCCCCAGGTCTAATTTGTAAAACATTTTTCCAATACATATTCTTAATAGGTACCCATGTATTTATTAATGCTTATTGTATTTTCATTCAATGATCAGTAAGCTATAGTTATTTATTTTTAACAAGAAATGAAATGTTTTTCGTTTATATCTTGTAAAATAATTAATTGAATGAATTTTATTTGTTTTCGACTTAATACTGTTGTTGCGATATTCTAGTACACTGCCTTTTTGTGTTGTGTTTTTATTTTCCGTTAATCTTATAATCGATTTATGTCAAGATTCATTTGATAGGCCTGGCCAAAAATCGATCCTACGGATGATAAACTGTACTAAATGACCAATATTTCAAATTCAATTTTTTAAATCTCAATTTTTAAAACATAATTTAACATAGTATGATCAAATATTTTACTGAGTCGATGACCACAAATGATTAAAATTGCACCAGTTAAACCATTTTAAGTGTAATTTTATAGAAATAAAACTTAGAATAATGTTTTAACTGGTTGCGACTTTAATTATGTATAGTTTTAAGTGTAATTTTATAGAAATTGAACTTAGAATAACGATTTAACTGGTGCAACTTAATGATATATAGTATACAATAAACTTCTAGGTATATTAAATTGATAGGCGATATTGATATAAACGATCTTTATAGAAGATAAAATCATTATGGAAATTAGTGCTTTCTTATATCAATATTTGATCAATTGGTTTTAAATCAATTTTTCTCTTTTTCAATGAGTGTCATGAGATATTCGAAAACATGTTCATAAAAATTTACAATTATTATTTGCTACTATGCTTTTTAAAGGGAGCACTTGAAGAATTAAAATTATATGGAATGCCATCATTAGCAGAGGTGCAATGTGAAACAGCTTTTATGGTAAGTGTTTTTACTTTATTTGGTCCTAAATTTTGCATAGTTTGTAAACTTTAAGTAGATACTTCTAAGGTAAGTCCTTGATACAATAGTTTTGGGTTTATTTTTTAATTAAGTTTTTTTCGTTCTTTCTTTTCAATATGCACAGTATTGTTCTACGAGCACAGAAAAATATATGGGGCTTAGGCCTATGTTAGGCCCCCAATATATCTGAAAAATAATATTTACACTTAGCTAGATATCTGAATGTTTTAGTTTAGGTATACAAACATAAACACAGCCTAACATTTTTTCATTTTTAGTCCTCAGATATGATAAGTTTAATTTACAGTCCTAAGTTTTACAACTCTAAATTGTACTCAATATTAATAGAAGTTATCGATCGGAGCTACATTCACACGATCGTTGTCAATTTGTTTTGAACGCCAATTATGTGATTTTCTTTTGGAAAAGCAATTTATGCAAAATTCTTGCAATTATTTTAATAAACCATCTTTTAAAAGATAGAAGGCAAATACAAGTCTCAAAATACCTATACAGTTGACGATCAATCTGTTTTGATTTAGGTACACTCTGTGTCACAAATTTTATTTCCAATTATTAATTTCTACAATGATTTACAATTATTAATCACTAATTTCATTTACAATTAATAATTTCGAATTTAAATTTTTATTTTTTGTTTAATTTATTTTTTGTTTCTTTTTTTATTTTTTGTTTTGTTTCAATTTCTACTTACAGAGTTTCCCAGAAGGTTCTGGTGATGAATTATTTCCAAATGCTGATGATTTATCTGTAAGTGCTGAAATATATTCGAATGTTTGATTATCCATTAACATAAATATATAGGTATATAGCTACTGTACATTTTTTGGAATTAATTGAAACTGGTTGATAATTTATTCGTTTTCAATTACGGGTTGACGCAAGGTTGCAATTCATAAATATTTTTTTTTTAATGGAAAAGAAGATTTTAATAGGAAGCCTCTCCTTTTAAGAAATTTTTAGGAGAAGGAGGATAGACACGTCGCTTTGTAGAGTGTCTGACAGTCTCTGAGAGTCGTTGAGAGTCGTTTACCTTCTTATTTAAATTAGAAATAGAAGCTAACATTCGTCAATGGTAATTTTGAAGGAGGAGGGAGTTAATTTTAAAAAAATTCCCTGTTCCATAACTAAAAAAGAACAAGGCCCAAGAAAAGGTGTTGTCAGACAATCGAAGGCCTACATTCGCTAAATTACGTCTTCAAATAAATCAGAAAAATGTACGATAGCTTAACTTAATACAGCGATTTCCTTAACTCAATATTCTAACAAAAATTTATATTCTCTAATGCCTGGATTACAATTTTATTTTATGAATTAAAATTAGGGATAAAAACCTGTGTTATTTAATGGTGACAGCTACAGACGCTACATTCTAAAAAGTAAACATTGGGTACGATGTTATAATATAGAAAAACTTAAATAAATTTTCTTTTTCAGATAACAGATGCTGAAGGAGAAGCTAGTCTCTCGGAAGGAAGTGGTGCTGGAATTCCACCATTTGTCATACCTCCACCTCCATCACCTGGTTAGTATAATTTTAATTCAGAATATAAAATACAGTCAAGAAAATCGGGGTCATCTTGGTCCATCCATAGTTCCTGCAACTCATACAGTTTAGGGACCTTAAAAAAATTGGAAAACGAAAGTTATAGCCTAATAATAATAATAATTTAGGTTCTTTTGCTAGCACAATGGCTCTACACCCTTGTGAAAACTTTCATTTGTGGAAAATTTTCTTCAAATGTATTTGCCTTGATTTTAAAACGTAAGACTGAGATATTCAGGTCTAAAGGTTGAATAGTGAATTTCCAAATACTTTCGATTTATGTTTTCCAAGGAGTTAAATAAAAATCCCATCCTTATTAAATACCTTCAAAAACTAGTAACGGTTACATTATCAACATTCGATTCATTATTTATGCATTCTTTTTATTCATATCCTACTTTTTCACCTTACGTATTACGTACGTCTATAGTTACTTTATATTTCTTATAACTTTTTCGTTTATAAGTGTAATACATTTTTAGATTTTCCAGTTGGCAGGACTAGCAAAGGAGATAAAGGAGATCGAGGTGCTAGAGTAAGCAATTTTTATTTGAATATTTGATCGGATATGAAATTGGAAATTTTTTAAAATGTTAGGTAAAGCATAAATACGCTAACCAACATAATTAAAACCATTTAGTTTTTTTTTTACGTAAATTGGTTCAAAATATTCCAAAATTAAAAAAATCCATCGAGATTCATAAATTTAACTACTTTTAAGGAAGCTTTTTTTATTTTCTGTTATATATATTAATTAATATCTACTTCATAAACAGGGGCCACCTGGGGAATCGATACGCGGACCACCAGGTCCACCGGGACCACCTGGCCCGCAAGGCCCGATAGGACCAGTTGGCTTACCGGGTCTACCGTATAGTGGAGACGATATCACAGGATTTGGTGAAGATAATGTAAGATATAATATAATTTTACTTTTCGATTTCGTTTTTAAACAAGTTTGTGTAATTCATATTATTGTAAACTGTGTAGCCATATCCGCTTGGGTCACCGACTGGACAGTGTTCATGTAATATTACAAGTATACGTGGCCCTCCTGGGCCACCTGGTGCTGATGGGCCAGTAGGTATTCCTGGAATGACAGGTTTACCTGGTCCAGGTGGAGAAAGAGGGGCACCTGGTCCGCGTGGAGAGAAAGGAGATAGGGGTGATACTGGAAATCGGGGTCCTGAAGGTCAGCAAGGCCAAAAAGGTGAACCAGGAAGAGATGGTATGCCAGGCATTGCAGGACCACCAGGTCCACCTGGTCCAACAACACATTTGGATTTCACGAGTTTTGATGTAAGTTGAACACCTTTAATACGATGAACCTTTAATATGATCGTGCCTTTGAATTTTTTGACTAATTGATGAATTGCATCCATTAAATGCAGCCTAGTTGGAAGCCACGCACTATTTTCAAGGTATAAAACAATAAATACATTTCTTTTTATATTTATCAAGAAAATAAGCTTATTTGAATTGCTATGCGATAATGTTTTAGAATTTATTCGATTAATTATTTTATAAAAATTCATTTTTAATAGCTCAGTAGACATAGCAATTCCATCTATGGTAATATTTGTGATTAACGCAAACTTAAACAGCCAAAATCTACAAATTTAATTCTATATAGTAGTATTCAAACTTTTGTTACTTATAAAAAAACAAACAAACAAACAAACTAACATTTCAAATGACCGAGAAGACATAATTTCTTGGAAACTGACTTAAGGAAATTCTCAACAAATCTTTCAATCGAAATATAAGCAAAAATTACATATATATTATAAACATTCAATTTTAATAGGATACTATAACGGGGCCAGCTGCTCGCCCAGGGCCTCCGGGGCCCAAAGGAGATGTTGGATCTCAAGGACCTCAAGGTAAACAAGGTCCAAGAGGTGAACCTGGATCTAAGGGAGAACGGGGAGAGACAGGAATAAAAGGAGATAGAGGGGAACGGGTAAATAAATTTCCTTAAAAATTGAAAAATTGACTGTTATATTACTTTATAATGTATAATTTATTTGTGAATATTTCCATAGGGTCATCATGGTGCGCAAGGAGCTCAAGGATTCAAGGGAGAACCTGGAGTACCAGGTATGGATGGCATACCTGGTTTGCCTGGAGCAAATGGTCGTCCAGCAGAGAAGGGCGAAAAAGGTGAACCAGGAAAGCCAGGACCACCAGGTACACCTGCTGTAGCGATGGTAGGTGCTGGAGACGGCTATATGATGACAGGGATAGGTGAAAAAGGAGAACCAGGAGAAAAAGGTGAGAAAGGAAAGCGTGGAGAGCAGGGTCAAGAAGGTGTTTGTTGTGAAATATTATCCCACAATGGGGCTATATCCAAAATTTGATTATACATGAATATTCAAAATTCTGCTTTGTTTAAATTGCAGTGGAATCAAAAATTGTTGCTTTAATAATTTTCAACCAAAGCTTAGAAGACAGAACAAATTCATTAATTTGTTTATTTTATGTATTGTATAGGTGAACCTGGAGTAAAAGGAGAGAAAGGAGAGCGTGGAGAGCAGGGTCAAGGAGGTCTCCCAGGAATGAATGGCGCACCAGGCTCGTCAGGAGAAAAAGGAGAACCAGGAAAAGATGGTGAAGCAGGTCCACAAGGTTTACCAGGCTTAAAAGGTGAACGAGGGCCGCCTGGACCTACTTCAATTGCAGGTTCCGGTACTGATTTTATTACAATAAAGGTAAATTATTATTTTTATATTCATACTTTTCTATTGCATAAATTCAAAATCTTATGTCTTGGTATAGGGTGATAAAGGTGATCAAGGTAAGCGTGGTAGAAGAGGAAAGGAGGGTCCTATGGGACCTGTTGGACCACCTGGCAAGCCTGGACCACCGGGAGACATTGGATTACCCGGATGGATGGTAAGTTTGATTTCTATTTCCTTTTTCATTTGACACTCATTTATGCTATAATTATTCTATTTATGCAACCAAAGAATAGTCTTAAGGTAAGCTTGCCATGAATGAACAGATTTCAAAATACTAGTTGAGGTACATTACAATAATGCAACTAAATTTGTCTTTTTTATTTTATAATAAGGGTCGTCCTGGAGTACCTGGTGCTCCTGGTCCCAAGGGAGAAAAAGGTGATACAGCGGACATTAGCTTGTTAAGAACTTTGAAAGGTGATAAAGGTGATGCTGGAACTCCTGGTAGAGATGGTCATCCAGGACCAGCATTTGAAGGTCCACCTGGCCCACCGGGTCCACCAGGCCCACCTGGACCACCTGGTATCCCTGGAATATCAATTACCGGACCTAAAGGAGAACCTGGCTATGCACCCTCGAGATTTGCATATGGTGAACCTAACTTTGGACCAACTAGATCAGGTATAGTAAATTTTTGTAATTTTCAAATGAAATGTCTACTTGAATATATTATATCCAAACAGTCTAAGCTTACCTACTATGATTTAATTCATGCTATCAATAGGACCTAGAAGTAGTCTGGAAGAGTTAAAAGCCATAAGAGAACTTGAACAATTGAAAAAAAGTCAAAAGGAAACCTTTTCTGCGACAGGTAATTTGTAAATTATTAAAAAAGGTTTTTGTTTTTTATCATTTGGGACTATTTATCCCGATCCTCAGCATGTGTTTAAATATTAGTATATCTAATTTACTTGGGCAGAAAATGCTAAACAATAAATTAACATTTTCAGTGCATTCTAAATACGACGAGAAAAATCCGGCCAAAGTCGTTCCAGGTGCAGTCACATTCCAAACAAATGAAGATATGATGCGGGTTCGTATAAATAAAAAATCATTTTCTCCTTAAAATATATTTTAATATTTTAATTATTTTTTTCAGATGTCACCTATGAGTCCGGTTGGTACTTTGGCATATATAATAGATGAAGAAGCCTTGTTAGTTCGTGTAAATAATGGATGGCAGTACATTGCGGTAAATATTATAAAAATACTTAATCAGAGTATTTAATATAATGTACGTATTTAATTTAGCTTGGATCTATGGTTCCAATTACAACTCCAGCACCTCCAACCACAGCTGCACCAGCAATCATGCCACCATTTGAAGCTAGTAATTTGATAAACAATGTACCACAACCTGTCGATGGTCCAAATGTAAGTATTACAAACTTATTATTGAGGGTGTACGAGCGCCAGGGAAATTTTGGATAAAATGCTTGATATTTTTTTAAATGAAGTTGGACTAAATCTAATTTGAAAATTTAAGGGAGGGTTGCCCGAGTATTTAAAAAAAAATAAATGACTTCAAAAGCAGGCATATTTAACATCAACAATATGTTTTCATAGATTTCTCCAAAACTAGTCGGTGAAATTAAAAAAAAAAAAACTGTTTAAATTAAAGTTAAAACCTTAATAAATTATTGAAAACAAAAAAACTCGTTGAGTCCGACTTATTAAGGATCTATAATGTATAAGTACCGTAGTAGCCACAAAAATTAAACAAAAAATATATTTTCAATTTTGAAAGTGAATTATGTTATAACTTGACAATATAAAACGAAAAGTAAAAATAAAAATTTTTTGATATCTGAAATAATTTTCAAAATATTGAAATTTGTTTAATTATTTAGCTTTCGAAATTTCAAAAATCAAGGCAGATATCGAAATATTTTATTTTTATTTTTCGTCTATATTCATGAAGTTATAACAAAATTCATCATCAAAGTTGAAAATAAGGTACAAATAATTTAAACCGCAAGTCTAAAAAAACCGCTTGCCATGGCGCTATTACTACCACAACCATTCCTCTTAAAATAATAATATTAACAAAATTGTTTATGCTTTACCTAAAGTGGTTCCCAAAAATGGTAAGATAACTAGATCTAAAAATTATTTGAACTAACATAATATTAATTATGTTTTTAATTTTTTAGTTACGAATGGCGGCATTAAATGAACCATATACAGGTGATATGCATGGTGTGCATGGTGCTGATTTAGCGTGCTACCGACAAGCACGACGTGCAGGATTACATGGAACTTTCCGAGCATTTTTGTCATCACGTGTTCAGAATATTGATTCAATTGTTAGTTTGGCTGATCGAGATTTGCCTGTTGTTAATTTACGTGGTGATGTTTTATTTAATTCATGGTCAGATATGTTTAGAGGAGATGGGGCACCATTTCCGCATCCACCTAGAATACTATCATTTAGTGGGAAAAATGTATTAACTGATTTGTCATGGTAAGTAATAAATCATAGACTGAAATAAATGTTTAAAATTTTAATTTTGTTCCTCGGGCGTGACAATTTGATAATCATATTGGAGATTAAAATTAACGAATGAGCTAATTATGATTTCTCTGTTAAAAACACAAAATATATATCCTAGGGAAATGATTTGGAAATTAGGTATTTCGATTCAATTATAGTCAACCCCAAAATTTTGCATGGGGCTAAAGCGGAATGATTAAGAAAGAATATAAAATTACCGAATATCTTACAATCGGAATGAATAAAAAATTAAAACTTTTTTCTCCGATTTATTCTATTCAATTCCAATTCAAAATTTTGAATGTGTTTGATCGGAAATTCCAAATTCAATAATATTTTCAATTCATTGAATTACAAACAACCAAGATTGAGAAATCCGTGTATGAAATCCATATTTATCCCGGGTTAGCAAAAACCACATTAACTATCTTTGTTCTCACAGATTGAATTTCTATCCTTGAAATATAAAATTTTAGTTTTTTCTACGGTTTTATTACAAAAACAGAAGATTTTTTAATGCTCAACGCAAAAAAGATCGAGAGGTGTCATAGGACACGCGGTAGGAACTATTTTCCTTTCGTATCTTGGATCATCATAAATGGTACAAACTTATCTTAAAATTTATTGTATGAATTTTTAGAAGTCAAATACTTGTTTGATTCTTTAAAGAATTTAGTTTTATTGCTACTTTTAGTTTTACTGTATGCAATAATTGCAGTTTTAGTTTAAAAAAGACAGACTTTTGATTTAGTAGCCAACCCAATATGTGATTACTTTACGTTTGGTTTGATTAGGATAATTATCATGATTTAACATAAAAATTGCACTGTACGCATACTTTAAATTATCTCTGTTTTCTTTAACTTCTGATAACTTTCACAACTCAATTTTTTAAATGGTAAAACATAAAATTTAGACAAAAAATTCAAATTGGCAGTTATAAAAAGATTTTTGCATTTTCCCTAAATTCATGGCAACCTGAATCGATTGAAAAAGTTTTAGTTTCCTAGGTGGCCTAGATGTCGGTTTTTGGTGTCTGTTGCAGTTTTTTTGGTTTTAACTACCAATCAGCAAACAAATATCGTGCGATAAGGAACATAATTTCAAAAGATGCCTTGTTTAACAGCAAAAGATTTATAAATTTGTATTTGTTCAATTTTAATATAATGTTTGTTTTATAGGCCTCATAAAATGGCATGGCATGGATCCCTTGTAACAGGCGAACGAGCATTAGATGTATCATGTGATGCCTGGCATTCAGGATCACAACATTCCATGGGCTTAGCAGGATCATTACGAGGCCCACAATTATTAGAACAGAATGTACGACCGTGTAATCAACGGCTTGCTTTATTGTGTATTGAAGCAACTAGTCAACAAAATATTAGAAGAAAAAGAGAAGTTAAAGAGTAAGAATAATATTAGAAAGTAATTAAATTAGAATGTTATTAATAAAATATGCTTTCTATTTTTTTTTAGGTATACGAGAGATTTTACAGAATTTGAATATGCCAATTTTCTAAGAAATATCACTTCCGCTTCTGTGTAATAGTTAAATTAATCACCCGTCCAGAATCCGTATATGTGTATATTTATAATCCCATTCATCCTAATCGCATTTTAATTTTAGTTATAGGAATCAAACGATTGAAATACAATTATTTAATTTATTAGTAGTATCTTATCCTCGTGGTGTATATTATTTGTTTTACTGTTTTCACTGTATCTAAAAAATTCAAATATCAAAAGGTTAGTTAAAACAGCTATACGTAGTTTCTAGAAAATATAATTTATATAATTTATGTGACTACATTCTTAGACGGAATCATCTGTGCACCAGTTTGGATTTTTTTGTTTCGTTTGAAAGGCAATTTAAAGGAGAGTGTTCTTAGCTATTTTTCATTGAGAGTTTAGGCCTTCGAACTCGAACAACTAAAAAATAGACGATGAGCCTCAAAATTGGTTCAGTTTGGAGAAAACTCTAAGAAAAAGTGTAATTTAATGAAGAGTGTTCTAAGATGCGTTTCAAGTGCTTAGGGTTCCGTACCCGAAAATTTTTTCTTGGGGTTTTTTCAAATTTTGTTAATTTCACTTAGCTACTTTTGTAAATTGTTCTGTCTTATGTATTATCAACTATGAGCATTAGTTGACTTTGAAATAACCCTGAACTTCAAATAAAAATTTAAGTTAATGTTACTATTATAAGTCTCTCTTTTAATCCAACAATGTTCACACAGGTTATTATTTCCATAAATATTGAAAATTGTAGATTAAAAGCCAATACTATAAACTTCCTATTTTCAAAATTTTAAAAAGACATTTCCAAAATATTTTATTGGCAGATAAAGTCTGGAAAATAAAGAACACATATATTGAAATTTATGAAGTTATATTATACTTTTATGGTCATGGCAATACAGGAGACTGTAGTAGATAGACCTTCGCCCATCTAATAAGCAGATGAGACATATATTTATGAATATGATACCTTGTTTATCGAAAAGTATACATGGCAATTTGAATTAAATTATTTTTGCATTAAAATTTTTATTCTGATACCAATTTCGATTGACTCACAGATCGATGTAGTTATGAACCAATTAGCCATGAGCAAAAGTAAGTAGCGTAGCTCATCTAGACTTATTCTCCATATTATAAACTATCAGTTAAAACTAAAGTTTGTTTAACAAAAGAGTGAAGGTTATTTAAAAAAATTCTTTTAATGAGGAATAGCCTAGAACGCTTTTCGACCGACTGACTATCACAGGTGTGTCGATCAATAAAATTTCAAAAAAAGTATGTTTTATCTCGTTATAAGATTGATCAAGGTCAATCTTAAACCGTCTCTTAGACTATAGGTAAAATTATCAAATCAAACTGTAATCTAAAATGCAAAATACGTACAAATTGAATACCTTAGTTATCAATCTTTTTTTTGTTGTTGTCATACAATAAACACATTAAAATCGACTATCAAGACACTATCAAACAAATAATAGACCGTGAACCCATAGTAAAACGAAATGAATATTTTTTTGTTTGGTTTTTTGAGGCTTGAATAAAGTATGCTTAGTAATTTCAAAAAAATTTAAGCTTTAATAGTACTAGAGTGTCGAATGTATAGAAATCAAGTTCAATTTTTATGTTTTTTCATAACTGCTTTTGTTCTGCTGTATGCATTTGAATAAAGTTTGCAAATGAGTTTCCATTTTACAATTAAACTTGTATTGCCATTCACTTTCTTATAATGGATACCAACAGTTATAAAAAACCAAACGCCGAAAAACATGATATAAGTATATATTCTAATAATTTGACTTTCGAGTAACTATTAAAACTTGAAATTACTGTATTACTATGCTAACCTTTATCAATCCTCAAATTAGCATTCATTATGGGCTTATAGTCCAAAACACCGTCTTTAATATTGAATTCTAGTAGAATTGTAGTTGCATAATATTTTCCAACATAGAAATTTTCCAAAATAATAATTAAATCATGCTTTTTAATAATTTTCATAAAAAATAATTAATGGTACACGTTTAAATAATACACGTGCTAAATAAGTGATAGATAAAAAAAGAAAGAAATTTTACTAGTTGTTTCAATCGAAAACAAAATGTGTTTGTAAAATATTTTCTGTACATAATAATGAGTAGCTGCAATTATTTTAATTAGAGTTTTTTAAATTAAATTAAAATATTTTATTGATCTTAGTTTTACACAAGAATGTTTACACAAAAACGATTTTAATGTATCAGAAAACATTGTAAATAATTAATTTGGAAAACGCTGTAAAAAAGCACATCAAATTTTCCAAATCTTTCTTTTATGATCTTAAGATACTGAACAAACGATTCAAAAAACTGAATTGTTACTTGTATTGTTAAACTAATTGGTAATTGTAGTGTTGAGTAAATTAAATTAAATTAGTAGATATAATTTTTAACCAGTTTTAGCTTCAATAAGATAACGTCCACCTAAGCGTAGACATTTTTGCGGGTAGTGGGATTTGAGCTACTTTTTCTCAAATCCACGCTTTAACTGATTTAATATTATTTTGAAAAAACCCTTTCATATCGTAGGAGCGATGTTTTCAATCATAACAGAGGCAATCCATCCCTCGCTCTATTGTGCCTGAAAAATGACAGTAAAATCATGATAAATGAAAGGAAAACATTTTCTACTGGATTCCATTACAATAAAGTGAAATTAAAATTTATTAAAAAACGAAGCAATAAACAATTAAAGATTGCATTCAAAGGTTGCCTATCTCTTTTTAGCAACACAAAATTTATATGTAATCTCTTTGGCGATAGACACGTATCACGTCACTAGTAGGGTATCTTCATCTTTGTTTAATTAGGAATTTTAAACGTTCATATCTTGCATACTGTTAATATTTTTAAAACCCAACTTCACTTTTTTTTCTGGAGTGATAAAACAATTTAGTCTGATCCCCTATTTACTTAGCTTTATTGACTCAAAAACACAATACAATTTATGTTTAAAGTAAATTAAATTATTTACATTAACTAATTCTAAATTAGTTCTGAACACAACCTATTTTCTTCAATATTTAATTTTCTTAAAATTAAAACTTTTTTATATAGTATATTTAGAGAAAAAAAAGGAATGTAGAAAAGTTGATGGGTACCTATTTATTTTTACAGCGTTTTTAAAATTACACACTACTTTGCTTCATCCTTTTAATTTTAATTTTTATTTTAATACACACAGTATTACAACAAAAATTATTTTTGATGTGAAAAAATATTAATATATTTTATATGTTGCAAGTTTCACAGTGCTCACTTTAAAATAATAATCTAATCTCTTTGTATCAAATTTCATATTGTATAATCATATTTGTTACTTTGTATGTATTTATTTATTGACTTTTTTTTATTAGAAATTTATACGTTTAGGTTTGAATTGAATGCTCAAAATTGAAAAAAAATTACTATATAATTAGATATTTTTAACAATTTTTGCTAACAATTTAAAAGGCCTAAAATTGAACCGTTTTCCTGGATAATGAAAAATTAGCCAACAGGTAGCTCCTATTTAGCTGAGCTCAAAATAAATGAGAATATCTATACAAAAAAGAGTACATTTTTTGGTTAAATGGATATTTTCTGAAAAATAAACCAATTCTGCTACGGGGTACTAAAGGCAGTATAGGAATTTAAATTTTATCTCGGACTATTTAATCAATCGTCAAATATTAAATCTCCAGCCATAATTTTTAAGATTATATCTCATTTGTAAAATTTTACCCAACATACTATGCTTCATCGAAATCATATGGAAAAAAATTTTCTCAATTTTCTGTAAAATTTGAAAAAAAATTCACTTTTATAAAGTCTGTCTCAAAATCGTGTAATATTACTGCACGAAATGCACCATCGTGCAAAAATATAAGTTACATCTCAAAAATGTCTGGATAGATCAATTTTGTTTCTATATTTACTGTTATTTCTTGGTAAATTGGCAATGGTTCTCTAGGAAAATGGATCATTAAATTGAAGCGCCTAAAATATAATTTACCTTCACTTTCATCACAACTTTTAAATCTTATTTAGAATATTATCGGTAGAATAAAGCAAATTTCATCATAAGTTTTCGAATAATATTTATTTTCTTTAAAAAGACAATGCCTTACCTAATAAAATTTAGGGAATTTGTAATATCGTCCTGCCTTTTTTTGTAATTACTAGTCTATGTATTTTCTGAATTATAAACATTATGGATTAGAGGAAATTAATAAAGCATACATCAATATTCACAGAACCGAGATAAAATTTCATTAAATAAAAATTTAAAATATATGTGTGAAGATTTATGAACAGTTTTTTCAGCACTCGACTTACTACGGTTTTATAAATGCTACTACCTTTGGATTGTGTATAAAGTCCTGTTTGTAAAATGCTATGCAAAAGAGCTTTATTTTTGAAGCAATTCTAGACATATCTCGAAAAATATTCATCTCATCGTCAAAAATACTGGATTTCTATGTCTTTGAATCTTGGTAACGACAAGTTCTGTGGTATCGACTTTCGACAAGAATATCACATATATAGGCACAGTTATTACTAGTCTATGTTTCAGAAGCAACTTGACCAATTACCACATCAGCCTGATTCTTTTATTTTTTGGGTCAAGAATATCCGAAAAAAAATTTAGGATACAAAAATTTGTCCTATTTTACGCTATTTTTTTAAGGAGTATTGTATGCTAATTCGAAATTTTACAAAACTATAAAGGCTCATATAATCGTCAATATGCATAACTAGCTGGGAACTACCCGCTTTGCTGGGAAACATCCCCACTTGCACCCCTGCCTCCACATTTCCTTGCGTTGGATAACAGTTTTGTAATGTACACGTCATGCTCTTTTATTTGATACCCCACTTAGGTATATTTGTAAATATTCGATATTTCCTTCCCACTTTCTCGCTACACCTTTCTACCCTCCGAAGGTTAAAAAAATTTCTAAATGTAATTTAAAACATTCTGACCAAGTTTTGAACTATTAAAAGCCATAATTGAAAAATATGAATTTTTTATTCATGAACACCCCTGCAACCCCCCTTGTGGGTGGAATTTCGTAAATTCCGTTCTTAGCTGACCTCTACTTGGCAAAAGGAATATTCCTGCCAAATTTCAAGTCTCTACGTCTTATAGTTCCAGAGATATCGTGATGAGTGACTATCTATATCTATAGAAAGTCTCCTATATATTTATAGATAATTATGTTTTTGGATCCTAGTTAGCCTATAAGCAATCCAGAAGTATGAAAATATGATTATTTTTGTTGGTTGAATGACAAGTTTTTGAAGTATCAACTCACTACGGGGATATCACTTCCCATAATCAAATGAGCGAGTCGATTATTATATTTGTTGTGTCGTTTACTCTAGAAAACTTTTTTATATCATCCCGGGGATATGCAATTTTTTTTCGATTTTTTAAAGAGTTTTCTTTAAAAAATGGAGAAATTACAAGAAATTATATGATTCGGAACATAATGAAATTTCGTTTATAGATTAATATTGGTTCAAAAAGTACGAAAATCATTTAACGATTTTATAAGCCATTTTTAGATATCTCCTAAAACCCTGTACGAAAAACATTACCTCTCTCTGGATCACATTGACACAGCTTGTCTCATTGTCACAATTTTCGATGCCCGATCTAATAAAAAAATATTCAGTTGTACAGAATTGTCCTTTTTGGTCTGTACGGAAGGCATTGTCCTTTTAATTTATTTTATTTTCTTATAATAAAAAAATTATTACGCTGAGTATATTTATTATCTACTGAATTAGAGCAAATTTTTCAGTTATTTTTAAATTTAATTTAATTTAATATAATATAATAACTATATAATTTTTATAATTACTAAGGTCAATTTTTTTACTTTTCATACCAAATAATAGGAATAGACATAAATAATATTTATATTAATAAAATAATTATTAGTAGTTGGGTAAATCTACCGGATTTTGATCATCAATTCGTAAAATTTTGGGAGAAGGCAAATTTTTTTTTAGGTTTCTTTCGTTGTAAAAAATACAGAAAAAATTCTGCACGCGGTTTTGGGACAATTTATCATTACATTGTTTTCTTGGGTGACGTTTTCTTGAACATCTCTGCTTCTATTAACCGGATTGAAACGAATTAAAACACAAATTTTTTTTAAATTTCTGCATCGATCTGGTTTGCTGTCAAATCCTAAACATAACAAAATAACTTCAAATTTTCAAGAAAATCGCTGTAGCCTCATATTGTCAACATTCTTTGATAACGTTTCGAAGAATGTAGGAATTGAGTTGAAATTATCGAAAAAGATGTAACTTATGATCATATAATAATTACTTTTTTTATTCGTCCCAATCCGATTAATAGTAGCAGTGATATTCAAGAAAAAATCACCAACGAAAACCGCGTGCAGAAGATCATGCGGATCGTTCCGGAACCGGAAAATGGATTTTCTGAATTTTTTTACAACGAAAGAAGTCTATTAAACAAAAACTTTGCCTTCACCCAAAATTTTACAAGTTTGTTATGAAAATCTGGTTGATTTATCCAATTATTGGTCAAAACATTTTATTGTACATGGTAAGAATATTTATATATTTAAAAATTAAAAGCAAACAAGCATTATTTTATGTGTAATTAAATACAATACGGTGGAATTAGTTTATATTTTGAAAAACTTGCTGATATATTATTTTTTGAAGTTCAAACTATGCTCAAAAATTAGAAAGATTCTGACTTTCGCCGTCAACAAAAAGGATCGGAATAGACCATCCAAGTGTTAAGAAATGTTTTATCTTTTTTATTACAATATTTTTGTAATCACAGCACAAGGGCATACGGAAAGCTAAAATGGTTCATTGCTATCCGTTAAAATTGAAAATATAATCCTTTGTCTATCTTTCTCGGGATTACACAACCGCACTCATAGTACTTAATTATTTTTCTCTGAATTAAAAAAACAAAATAACTGCATTAAAAAATAAGAAAAAATTAATACCTACGAGCTTGGAATCAATACTCAGATGTATTTTGTCACAATTTTAATAGATGGATTTTAAATTTCGCAGTGTCGATTTTTGTAAAAGTTTGATTTTTATAAAAACTTTCCCACAACCATTCATATACATTGTAGTTTTAATCGCAAAGGTCGATTGTTGAAAGGTCGAAAGGTCGATAATATAGGTAGGTATAATACTTATTTGCATACTATAAACGATGTTGAATATATATTTCAAATTTATATAAAAAGCTAATATCGTAGCTGGAAGCTACGGCTTACTTCAAGATTAAGCAATTCTCATTGTTTGAGAAATCGGAATAAATTAATTCCACCGTACTTTTAGATAATTATTAATTTATACTATGTTAAGAATAAAATTTTCAAAAACTTTTGTAAAAATTTCATGCTAATATTAAATAAGAAAAAAGTTACAGAATAAATTATGACATGCAAATTTACTCCAAAATTAATTGTGATTATTTTATAAACGTTGTGCTCCAAATTAAATTAAAAATTAAAGGTCCTCTATGAAATTCTTTCGTTGTTCAAAGTTTATTTCAACTTTTGGGTGCATCTTCTTTGCTAGGATCATATTTTTATAGAAAATGATTGTGAAGTTAAGGTCCATTCGAAAAAAAGGAATCACTTATAAAAGAATATCCAGTTTCAGAAGTTTGATAGAAAAAAATGAAGTTTGATAGAGCCGATTTTTAAACTTATTTAAAAAATAAAAAGCGACTTTTTTTACTCCATATATACTTTTCTTACATACTAGAATAAATTTCAAAGGGATTAACTTTCGTATAATTAATCAAGAATCTATATGAGCAGATCGACAGACCTGAGCTAGTCTTTCTTTTATGACCTATCTGCCCTTAACTCTTTTGACGTCAAAGCACTCCTTCATGAAGTAGTGGCCGCGGATTGGTCAATCCTTTTTAACCGACTTCAAACAAAAAAGGAGGAGGTTATCAATTCGACTGTATTTTTTTCCAGTATCACTTAACTTAACCTTAATGTGTTTCACCCCAAAACAGCCAATTTAATCTGACCTAACCTAAGACCAAAGTGTCAATATGGGTAAAAATGAAAAATTTTATTATTAACATATTCTCTAAAAAATTAAATATGATTAAAGTTTAAAAATTTGATTTTTTGTCCAAGACTTCTAAAGTTTTCTATTTCTACGTTTATATCTTCGTAAGTTAAAAGACAATATAAAAGAATATGTTATAGTAAATATTTTTGTCTTTAACTACGTTTAACAAAAAATAATAATATAACTAATATTAATCGAAATATTCTCAAAACTACAAAATAATATAATTAACGAATTCCTACATCGTTAATAGTGATCGTCTGATCAAGAAACTGATCGCTCTCTTATAAATTTCGCTCCTTTATCTCTCATTTTTTTATTGTGAAAGTAAGGGTACCATTGTTTTTAATTTAATTTGAAAGAAACTATTAAAATCAAAAAAGAAAAAAAAAGAAAGTAAATCAACTTAAAAATATTATAAATGCCTACGATAATTTGTTTTGTATGCTAATGTGTCATTATTAATTTATTTGACAATTGTACTTATTAATTAATTAATTAATTAGTACTATTGATGTATTTATGAATATGAGGAAAATAATGTTAATAAAAAAGCATTTATAAATGAATATAAATACTGTAAACTATATGTAAGTATTATGTAAGCTGTAGTTTTGAATAAAATAATAAATAATACTGTTATTCAATAAATGTGGTTTTTTATATTTCTTTGTGTACAATTTTATTTCGATTACTGGCATCAGGTTTCAAGGAAATTTGTTATTATAGATAGTCAAATCTTCTTTAGGGGAATATTAGGTCAGATATACGCTTCTGGAAGACGTGTGAATCTATCATTATCTACCACTTTGATTTTCTATTTCATCAAGCATATTTAAAACCAATTTTCTTAGCCCTTTGAATCATAAGTTAAAATATGGCAATACAAGTAACATTTGGGTAAATTCAATTAAATTAAGGGTATTTAAATAATTAATTGTAATCGTTGTTGAAACATTTGCTTACCCTCAAAATTTTGAAATTGCAAATTCCAACATTCATGTTTTTCGTAACAACTTCGTAATTTTTTACAATAGTAACAAGTAAATCTATTTCTAACAAGTAATTATTACCTATTATCGCCGCTTTATTAAAAATTTCTACGAATATTTTTACGTACAATTTATTTTACCGATATCCACAAATTTTTCGAATCTCAAGTTTACTATTCCATTCTACGATATAATGCGCAGGAAATAGTTTAAAAAAATGTAATCTTGACAGGCAAATAAAAGCAAATCAAAGTTTTTGTGATAAAGGGTGATTAACTTCTTAAAAGGGATTAAATTATGAATACTATATAAGACCGAACTATTGTGCAGTTAGTCAACCATAATTCCCTTCCGTGATTGAACAACAAACCGATTTTATAAAAGTTTTACGAACAATATTAAAAGTAAAACATGAATTTCAAAACGTTTAAAGGTAAGCAATTTTTTCATATGAATTTAAAGTACATTTCAAGGTACAGAAACTCAATTCAATAACATAAAAAAGTTAATATAAATAATAAATTTTCCCGTCGCATTGTACCTATAAATGTGTGTATAATAGATAATTTAAATAAAATAAATAATAAAAAAAATTAAAATCCGACTGTGTTAAATAATATCTGAAAAGAATGAAAGAAGTCCTGAAGTTAACGTAGCGACTTTAAGAGGGACCCATCATTGAAAAATTCGAGTTGATCTAGACTTTAATAGGCCCTGACTGATACAGTCACTATGAAAACTACTGAACTTTTTTCTATCTTTTCAGATATAACACAGTCAGATTTTAATTTTTTTAATTTTATTTTATACTTTTTAGTGTCCCAGCACTAAAAAACCCCACTTATTATACTATATTAAAACTTTAAAGCCAATTTAATATTCCTAATTAAATATTCACTATAGCTTATATATATTTTTGCAATCCCATTTTAATTTCCGTTATTTTGATACCCTTTCACTTCACAAATCCGTCATATGTTTTTAAAACATCCATCTAAGAGCACTTGGATTTTTGATACAAATATAATGATACCCTTAGAGCCGTTTAGAAGCTACGAGGTAATAAAGAAATTTACAAATATACATACATACAAGATACGCGCGAAAAACATAACCACTTCTTGTTAGTCGGGTAATAATGACCTAAGTGCTTTTTCTTTTAGTAGGTATATATAAAAAATTATTTTTATTTAATTTATTTTAGAAACTCCATGTTATTTAATTAGTGGTATAAACAAACATTTAAACCAAAGTTTATTATTTTGCAGTCTTGATGGTATCGATTTTAATCATTTGCAAGGTTAATTTTTCAACTTCCAAAACGATAAATAGAAACATTGATTCTGAAACTGGACATGTTCGAGATTGTCCAAATGATACATTACCGACAACTCCAGCATGTGGTTGTACCGACCCGATTCCAACTACACCTTCACCTACAACACCGCCATGTGGTTGTACCGATTCGACTTTGACTCCACCGAACCCAACACCAAGTCCACCATGCCCTCCAAGTACATCAACTGAACAACCAGCTCCTCCATGCACAGATCCTCCAGCTTTCAACATTCCAAATCCATATCCAGAATGCCCTTTGGTAGCCGATCCACAAGTGGATGTGTTAAAACCGTTACCTAAATGTTGTCAATTTGTTCATTGTGATAACTTTGGTGTTGGTCATGTGAAAAATTGCGCGCCAAGTGATCCACCATTGGTATTTAGTCCATGCGAGAACCGATGTGTTTGGCCCTGGGAAGCTGGTAATATAACATGTGATCCTTGTACATGTTAAGTTTATGATCGTGCCGACGATATTTTTCTCAAGACAAATTATGCACAATTTAAACTGACTAAATTTATTTATAATAATAATTATTTTTTTTTTTTTGTAATAAAAATATTTGGTGTTAAATTTCCTAACAAAACCTTTATTTTTTGTAACCTTGGACTCCACAATTTATGGAACAATCCCAATCAGAAATTTTCTACATGAAACTCGTAGGTTGTACCTTCATTAGAATTGATGTCTTTAAGGAATTAAAGTAGTATCAAATAGTAGCAGGGTAGTTGACCGTGAAAATGGTCCATTATTGCCTTTTGTCAGAGACACTTAAAGAAGTGTTGTATAATGAATATACCAACTATGCCTATTATATTCTCCCGTGAGGGGTTCTCTAACTGTTAAAATCTTAAATTAATAATTAATTAAATTCCTGGCGGGTACTGATATTATATTAACAAAAATGTCAGCTTCGAAATAACAAATTTCAGGTAACAAACTAATATCAGAAATTGTTATTTCCATTCTTTTAATCCGTATAAACACATGAATCGACACTTCCTTCCACGAAATTTTTAGTTGTCAAATAACAAATTGTCTACCCTCCCTGTACGAAATTGAAAATGTCTGGTATAAGTATTTTTTACTTGTTTCGAAATCGAAACTTTCAGATTTTTTCATTTTCGTACAAAGATCTAGATATAAAAATTGAAGAATATCGAGAAAATATCAAAAAACTGTGTGTTTCGGAATTTGATGAAACTTCATTTTTAGAGTAACTTTTCCCCAAAAAGTAAAAAAATTAAGTATTTCTAACGAATTGGAGAGTAGTTTTGAGATATCGCTTTCAATCTGTACGAAAACTTTATTTTTAAAGCTATTTTGGTCATATCTCGTAAGACTCATATTATCGACAAATGTGCTTGATTGTTATGATTTAGGCTTCTGGTTGTCCTAAGCAATCCAGGAGCACGAAAATCTCGTTGAAGTTTTCGAAAAATCGCCCTTAGACTGAGATTTTACCAACCTTTGAGCTACATAAGATCTTAGTCAATATGTCAGAAACAACTTTCCCAATCATCAAATAAGACCAATTTTTGTACTTTTTTAAAATCCTACTCAAAGAAATAATTTTTACCCAACTCGGGAATACAAAAATTGTATATTTTGAACTTTTATAAAACTTTATTTATTGGTTAATATTTGGCGCAATAATAATATTTTTCCCAAAAAGTACAAAAATTGGGATCATTTAAGAATCGATTTAAATGAGTAGTTTTTGAGATATAGCCAAAATTTTGAGCGAAAAACATTGCCTCTCTCTGGATCCGCTATTCTTGGTACATAATCATACTTTACCCTTATTGATGTCTGATCTATTTATAAATTCCAGCTGTATGGAATTGTTCTTCTAGGCCTATTTTTACATATGTACATTTTCTGTACATATGTACATTTTCTTGTAATTAAAATAATTATTACGCTATCACTAAATATATTATCTAGTAAATTACAACAAATTTTTCTCTTCAAAAGTCAACTATATAATTTTAATAATTACTAGGGGATTTTTTTCGCTTTTCATATCAAACAATAGAAATATGCATAAATATTATGTATATTAATAAAATAGTTATTATGTCGAAACATTTTATTGTATATGGTAAGAATATTTATATATTTAATAAGTGAAATTTACAAAATTTAAAAACCCCCTGACAAATACGTTTTTTCCGTGTCCAATCCAAATTGTATCGATTTTCATGAAACAATGTTGAGATAACAATCTTCATTAATTGGCCCGTAAAAAAAAATTATAAAACAAAAGAAAAGTCAAAATCGGTTAATCCGTTTAGAAGCTACGAAGCCACAGGCAGGCAAATTTTATAATATGTACTATACTTGATTATCAGTTATGTATGTGTCACATGTTTGTATGTGTAATATGATAAAGAAATCAACACTGACTATGCATGGTATTTCAACAATTAATTCAGTCAATTGTTTGTTTTCACTTGTTTTAACTTAAGTACCGTTATAGAAAAACAACAATGCAAACAAAAATTAATTAATTTGCAGCCTTGATGGTAACCCTGTTAATCATTTATAATGTTAATCTTTCAACATCCAAAAACATAAATAGAAACATTAATTTTGAGTGTGGACATTTTCGAGAATTTTCTGATACTACATCATCGACAACACCAGGATATGGATGTAGTGATCCAACTACAGCAACACCTTCACCTTCAACGCCGCCATGTGGTTGTACCGATCCAACTTCACCACCAATGAGCTCGACATCAAGTCCATCGTGCCTTCCAAGTACATCAACAGAACCACCACTACCTCCATGCCCAGATCCTCCAGCAGTCATTCCAAATCCATATCCAGAATGCCCTTTGGTAGCCAATCCAAAAGTGGATGTATTAAAACCATTACCTAAATGCTGCCAATTTGTTCATTGTGATAACTTTGGTGTTGGTCATGTGAAAAATTGTGCACCAAGTGATCCACCATTAGTATTTAGTCCATTCCAAAACCAATGTGTTTGGCCTTGGGAGGCTGGTAATATAGCATGTGATCCTTGCACATGCTAATTTTTTCAAGCTTCCATCGATGTGGTATTTTTATTCCAAGGCAGAATTATACAATTAACTACTATATTGATTTATAATTATTTTTATTTGCAATAAAACTTTTTTGGTATTAAATATAGCAACAAAACCTTTATTTTTGTAACTTTGATCACCACAATTTATGGAATAATCTAAATAAGAAATTTACTACATTAGTGTATTCGTAGGCTGTACCTTCAATGGTGTGGATGTATTTTACGATTTAATATAGCTTAAAAAATATGATAAAAATGTATGCAGAAGCCCTGTATGACAGCAGCTGACCGTGAAATTGTTCTTGTCTTGGTTTTTGTCAGTCACTATAAAAAATGGGTTGTAAAATAAAATGCATTTACCAACTATGTCTAGTTGATTTTGTCTACTGCCTCTTGCTATGAGCGAATGTTCCTCGCTTAAATTATTAAAGAGTTAAACTACGGGTGGAAATAGATAAATAAATATTAAAATGAATTTACTGGTATTTTAGGAAAATATTTCATTATTTTTTTATTTTCTTTTTTGTACGACGTTTCAATACTTATTGTATTTTAATCAAGTGCTACAAATAAAAATTTCATTAATTAATAAAACAAAGTGGACAAATAAACAAATGTTTTACAAACTTTTAGTAGATAAGACAATTATTAAATTACAAGTAAAATTTTAAAAATTATAAAACCAGCCGACGCCTTCAGATTTTATTAAAATATAGTACACTCTCGATCAAATTACCCTTTAAAAAAACAAAAGTTCGCATTTAAACCGTTCACATTAACACCCTTACTTATGTATCCCTCTTTTGTGTCGGAGGTTATTCCGATTTGTATAAAACACGCCTAGAACTTTCGGTAGAAAACTTTTTTCAAATAAAATAAAAAACCATTCAAAACGGTGTACCCGTTTAAGAGGTACGATGCCACAGACAACCAACCTGACAGACAGACAGGCAGACATACAGGCAGACAGGCACACACATACAGACACACACACGCATGCACACCCGCACATACACCAACGTACATAGTGGCCAAAAATTTAACACCTTATTTTTTGCGTCGGGTCCATCTAACTTAATTCGTAACTAGAAGATACCATAGACAGCACAGTGATTTGATTTGAGGTTTAGGAGGGAATAAACATCTATCTCCATGGTATTACCAAACAAAATTCATGGAACACATAATTTATTTTATTTCATTCAGACCTCTTTTTTTTATTGAAACCGTTGAAGAATTTCGATGTTACTGTTGCTAGCAGTTTCTCATAGTTGAATCCCATAATTCCACACAGGTTTAAGGATTGTTTTATTCACTAGCACTTTATTGTCAAATGATAACTTTGATTTATTGCTTTGATTTTCTCTTAGACCAGATTTGCCAAGTAAGCCTTCTGTCCTTCTAAAGTAAATTCCCAGGTATTTCAATTCGTTTGCCCGTGGAAAACTGAAATTGTTCATTTTTCAGCTGGCCAACTTTCTCTTCTTAAAGAGAATGTTACTTGAACTGATAAAACAACTCTAACTCATAAACCAATTAGTAAGAATTCATTTAATCATCTGGTATAGAGATAACAAGATAACGTTTACACCCTCTTCAACCACCATTACAGTACTATCTATGGTCTCTTAGAATATCTTGGAATATATTGGAAGAAGGCAATCAATTCATTCACTTGTCTATAGTTCGAAAATGGTTCAAAGATTAAATTTCGGCTAGCTGGAATAGTTAGCGTTACTTGAAAATTAGGACTCAAAATTGACAGCAGATTGAGCAATGTTTAATTTTACGATATTGCATTATCATTAGCGCATTATTTATTTGAAATATAAATATTCAAAGATAATAAATGAGAATTCTAGGATATTTCGAAATAAATTTCGATTTTTGCCCCAATTTTCTAGATTAATCTTTTGTATTTTATAAATACGTATTTCGACTACCAAGTAGTCATCATCAATATGAATTAGCTAGTCTTAATTACTCTTATCGTAATTACTCCTTGCTAATTGGGTAACGGGCTGTACTTGCAATATATGTATTTATAAAATACAAAAAATTGATCTAGGAAATTCTAGCAAAAATCGAAATTTATTTGTTTTTTGAAACATTTTCTTCTTAGATTCAATTTTGGTATACGATTTAAAATTTTAATATGGACTAATGTGTTTGTAAAGTACAGGAAAAATTTTTTTCTGACAAAACAGTAGTTATAAGGTTTTTGTCTAAATAAAAAATAGTATTTGCAGGATTAAAAATTTTGGGAGGAAACTATTCGTACCTAAATAGTGAAATTAACTAAAAAGTGTATTATAGTTTAAAATCAATTTTTATTTTAAAAATATTTTGCTTTACAATATCCTTTATATTCTATCGCGGTATGTTTTTCTTGGTTCCATTTAAGTGCGGAATATTGTTGACGGTTCCAAAAATTTAAGGATGACATGTGCAAGGATCACATGTTATATTGCCAGCTTCCCATGGCCAAACACATCTATTTTGGCATGGGCTAAATACTAATGGTGGATCACTTGGTGCACAATTTTTTACATGACCAACACCAAAGTTATCACAATGAACAAATTGACAACATTTAGGTAACGGTTTTAATACATCCACATGTATGTCGGCTACCAAAGGACATTCTGGATATGGATTTGCAATTCTGACAGCTGGTGGATCTGTGCATGGTGGGGGTGGTGGAGGTGTTGAAGGACTTGTTGGACACGGTGGGGTTGCTGTGGAACACGATGATGAAGTTGTTGTAGAACATGGTGATGTGGTTGTAGTAGAACATGGTGATGTGGTTGTTGTAGAACATGGTGATGTGGTTGTTGTAGAACATGGTGATGTGGTTGTTGTAGAACATGGTGATGTGGTTGTTGTAGAACACGGTGTTGTGGTTGTTGTCGAACATGGTGATGTGGTTGTTGTAGAACACGGTGTTGTGGTTGTTGTCGAACATGGTGATGTGGTTGTTGTAGAACACGGCGAGGTTGTTGTAGAACACGTAGGTTTGGTTGTTGGATCATCACATGGATTGCCACCACATCGATTGTTATCAGTTTCTCCTCCGTTTCCTTTATTCAAGGTACATCCAGATTCAGCGGCAAACGTACACGTTTGAGATTGTGTACTAAACTCCAGTGGCGCAGCACAGTTTATTTCTTCTAATTTCCCATTAGCACATTGGTAAAATTTGGAACATTCAGATTCATGTGGATACAACTGTCCGTTTTGACACGCTGCAGCTGCATTTGATTGATATATATTTTGGGCTAATAAAGCCACCATAATTAAGACTAAAACAATAAAAAAAAATTTTCCAATACTTGAAATGGATGCAGAAAATAGTTACTACCAGTACTTAAAAATTTTTAGAATGAGACTACCATCTATTGATGTGGATTTTGGATAAAAGGCTTGATTTTTTTAAAAGCTTGATGTAGTGGGGCTAAGTCTAAATCAATTCTGAAAATTTTAGGGGGAGTTGTCCGATAATTTAAATAAATAATTTACTTCAAAAGTAGGCATATTTAGCAAGGTATGGATGTATAAGCACGGTAGCTGGACACAAATCTAAAAATATATATATTTTGATGGTAAATTATGCCATAACTTCATAATATAAGACGAATAGTAAGAATAAAATTTTTCGGTACCTGGTGCAATTTTCAAAATATCGAAAATTTTGTTAAATTATTTTGCTTTCGATATTTCGAAAACTATGGCAGATATCGAAAAATTTTATTCTTATTTTTCGTCTACATTCATGAAGATTTTACAAAAATCATCATCAAAATTGAAAAGAAGATATAATTAATTTCAATCCTAGGTCTAAACCTACTTTGCCGATCGTACTACCTTACAATTTGAAATATTTGATTGATCAACGACGAACCTTTCAATTTATCAGCGAGTACTCAGGCAATGAAGCTACATATCAACACCATTGTTAAAATTTTTTAAACTATAAGTTTTGGAAACTAAAATTGTGATTGTAATTATTGATCTCAGTATTTTCTAACTGGAAGTTATGCTTAGAAATTATGCTTAGAAGTATATAATTAGATTGATAATTAAAATAAGTTTTTCATACCTTTCAACATTCTAATTTCAGGTCTTTCGATACCATACGATATTAGTTATATCAAAAATAAAATGGAACTAATTTTCCTAATGTTAAATGTAGTTTATATACTAAAAAGTTTAATGATAAAATTATAAGTTGTGACAAGGCAATTACAGATAATATACTCGATTTTCCTTTTATTGACAAGATAAAGTAGGCATTATTGATTAGTTCTGAAAACTACATCGTTTAATTAATTACTATCAGTTTGAATTGTTTCCATCCGTTTCATTTTATCCAAACAATAACGTCGCCTGAAGTCTCTTTACAATTATTTAGTCGCAAAAATATTTTCGTTTTACATAACATATGCAAAACAAAGCAGACAATTTAAAAAAATTTGTTTTGTTTTATTTGTTTGTTTTAGGGTAACACTGGTAAAGTGAAAAAATAAACAAAACTTTTCAGGGTTCCAGTTCCTAGCCTTTGGTTATATCTTTCAGTAACAGTTACTGTTCATTGAGCTTCTATTTTATTATTTTTACTTTCCTTTTGAAGAACAGAAAAGGTAAGTTAGTTAGTGAAGAATAAAGTGTCGCGTAAATGGAAATCGTAATGGAAATTAGATTTCTGAATTTCGTACTCCTTGTTTCTTTTATGACTTCCACTCATTGCTCTAATTCGAAAGATTTTACCCCTATATTTTTAGTATTCAAAAATTAAATTTAAAATAATTTTTTCTTGAAATATTTTCCTCAAAAAGCTTCTTTTTCAGATCCAACCCACCTTGGTCCGTCATTATTGATATTTATTTAAAATTATTTTATGGCAAAAATTATTGAGGGCGAGTCCTTAGCGAAAGAAAAGCTCACATAATTATATACGAGAAAATTTCAAATCTGTTCTTGTCTAGGATACTTTCTTATTTTTTCAAACATCTCTATTAAAACTTGAGTTATTGCAACCGAATGCGAATGTATGATGAAATTTTGCGTAAAACTGTGTAACTTGAAAAAATAGACAAACATTGAAAAGCTGTATCTCCGAAACTATCGGTCTTATCAAAACCGGCCAAATCTCCAATTATTATTATTTAACCTTGTTTAAAAATGAATAGTACAGTTTTATGAAAAACCAGTCGTTCTAGGTCAAAATTGGCAAAAACTGAAATAAGGTCAAAATTTTCGAGGTTTTTCTTATTTCTCGGGTCGAAAACTTGGATTTTAGTTGCTTTTACATTGCAAACAACATATCAAAGAAATAAATATACCTGATTTAAGTAATGCAACGTTCAGCCCTTTTTCATGTTTAATTTGATTGAATCAGAGTTGAGTTATATAATCGCATTCGGTGGCGACAATAAGTTAATAGAGATATTTGAAATATATAAAAAAGATTCCTAGCACAAATTTTTTTTTCATGTATAATTATGTGGGGTTTACATTCGTTATGGTTTCGAATTATAAACTAACCGCAGACTGGAAATATGATAAAACTAAATACTTACAATTGTGCTAGCTTTGTTGCTATTGCATTAAACTTATATTTATGTGCGTAGCATTAAAATATTATTTACTCATGCCTTTCAAATGAGTACCTTTAAGTACCCAAAATATGTTTATTGGCTAATCTATGTACGTTTCAAACCAAGCGCTACGCGCCGACCTTATGCCTTGTCATTTTTGTTTACTATTTTAACCGTATCTCCGGCTCTGATGGTCATAAATATTTGTTTTTTCTTGAAGAATAAAATGGTACACAATTGTTTCAAACATTCTAACAGTTTAAGGGCTATGGCTTCAATGCTGCTATGGCAAAAATTTCCAATAGTTTAGGAGCTATGACCGTATAAACAATTAATTTCCCTCCACTCTGAGCGATGAGTAAGTTGAAAATTCGGATTCAGCGGATCAAAATTCGTCGAAATATACTCATTGTTCGGTGGGATCTGTTCGGTAGGTAATATAATTCAGCTCTGAGAAGAAACTTTACTTTTACGAATTTTAAGGAACATAATTTTCCGGATCCTTGATTGCTTTATAATATTTTTCTACGAGATTATATATTCATTTGACCGCAGACGCGGATACAGAATTTCATTCAAGGGAGAGGGCAATTTTTGTGGAATTTTACTTTATTTTCCCGCAAATTTGCTCTAACTATAAATTAGTTTGTTATCCGTGTAAAAAATATTTGTAAGATTGAATGGTCTTGCCTATTCATCATTCTGCTACACTCACCTGAAGTATAATCTCAGTAAAGCTTAATTTTTTAGAGTTCAAACATTGTGATATTGATCTTATTTTTATTCATAAAATTAGTCAAAGCACTCAGGCCATCAGCCCAGTGATGGACCATTGCACCATTTTCCCACCCCTTTTATCCTTTTATCCCCTATGATCTCAACTTGAAATCAACAAAAATTAATTTTAATCTTTCTTTATTTTAATTAAATATATTATGGAAATTATTTGAAATAAAAAACATAGATATAACAATATTATATTTAACACACAATAATAGTTATTATATATTCTTATATATTATTTACATTGAAATTATTTTTATTCATTTATTTAAATATTTCATATAATAATAATTTTTATTTAAATAATTTTTATTAATTTTGAATCCATTACATTGCATAATTCATCATATGGTTAATTGTGTTTGTAGGTAATTTCTTAAAGGATTTTTTTTTTTTTTATATATTTATTAAACCACTTATTTAATTCTATCACAAAAATTTTTATTTATTTATTTATTTACCAAACTGATTTATATAAATTTTAACATGTGATAAAAAGTAGTTAAGTTTTCAAATAATCAGGAAAATGAGCAATATAAAGAACTCTGTTGATTATGGTTGAGTAAATACCATTAACAATTGGTAATATGTACGTTTAATGTCTAGAACAAAATCAGGTTTTGCTCCAGCCGTAATATTGTGATTATAATTGATATCTCATAAAAATAAAATATTTGCTAGAGCATTTTTTTTAAAACTTCCAGCACAAATTAAATGGCAAAATTTGGTCAACAATATTAATTTTAATTTTCAACACGCGTAATTTATATGTGAAAATTTTTGTAGTTAACATTTTGGATCTAGTTTATGGATATTGTTTTGAGGTGATCTGTGATGCATGCTTATGTAACGTTATCGATCTTCAATCCTATATTTTATTTCATTTTGGAAATATTCCATTATAAAAACAATAAAAATTGGAGGTCATTGTTACATAATAAAACTTTACCTCCTTAAATAATGTCTTCAGCAAATATATTCTAATTTCAATTTGCTTCATATCTCTGCGTGACAATATACTTTTTTTGACATTTATAAGTAAGCGTATCTATTGCAAAAACTTTAAAAGGCTCTTACCATGATGGATATTAGCTTTAACTTATTTTCCCGATCATTCGTTCAAAAATTTTAAAATAATAGTAGGATAACATTTATTAATACAGAATAAATAGTAAAAATATATAAAACTTATGTTAAAATTTACATAATTTTCAGATATTATCTTTAATTTTGACATCCTTAATAATATTTATTAAAAATATTTCTAATTTAATAAATACCAGCCTCATTATTGATATCAAAATTAGTCAGTCATGAATTGAATAATACATGCAAATTCTAATCCACTCCATTTTTGAATTCGAAAAAACATATTTTTAAGTTTTATGTATAGACTTTATTTTCAACAAAAATAATATTTTAAAAATTATTATATTTTCTGTTATTTCTATCGCTCTTATTCATTTTCCATTTTTAGGATTTTTTTAAATGGTTATCTACAAAAAGAAATTATTGATTTTCTTTAGGAAATTAATTAATATTTGTGTGTGTTTAATTTCATTAAAATACTGCAGGTCGTAAAAGTTCCTCAGCCGAGAGTAATCCATCACCATTAACGTCGACAAATTTGTGAATGAGTGTTCGTGCCAACATTGGATTATTTTGCATTGCTTCAACAAACCAGTCAATTGGGAAGCTAGAACAGAAAAAAAAAAATTTAATACTGAATAAAATGCGTTTTTAGACCAGAAAAAGTATGGAAATAAAAAAAAAAAAATTATAACGTGAACGTAAAATATCGTTGAGTGTAAAAGTTTCACATCAAACGGGAAACTAAAACGTAAACTGAAAGGCCTAAAACATAAAATGATAGACGTAAAAGAGTATAGTTTTTGAGCGTCAAAAGTTATGTCCTAAAGGTTCTTATAATAGAAACATTGAGAATAGAATACTTGTTGTTCAAAAGCCTTGTTATTCCAGCTCTCGCCAAAATTTTACCAAATCTAATAAACAAAGTTTTGCATCGACAGCCCTTGCCAAAGCTTTGGAGAAGGCTCATAAATCATGTTTTGCTCTCCCAAGCTCTGCTCTAATATCAAGGTTTGGTTTATCAGCTTTTGCTCAAGCCTTTTCCAAAGCTAATCAATCAAGTCTTGGCTTGTCAACTCTTAGTGAAGCTTTGGTTATGGTTAATGAATCAACTTTGTTGATAGTTTATATTTAAGTTTCTTGCTATTGTGATAGTGGAGAGACTGGCCGCGAAAATACTGTTTATAACAATAATTCACCCAGATTTTAAGAAGACCACCCATACTTGTGTCATCTGGTAGCTAAACTGGGAGAGATGCTATCATTCGGGGTTGATCCAACGTTGGAAACTACCTTATTAAAGAGCGTTGTATTTTAATTTGTTTAAGGATGGTAAATCTTATAAATCCAAGCTTTTGATTTTCAATTAACAAAACTTTTTCCAAAAAAACACCTTTCTTGATTTAGTGCGATTAAGATATACGGCCGTTTTTACTTTATTATATTATAAATATAATAAAGTATTGCGATCGAAAAGAAAAACGATATCGGGGTTTCAACGGGAATCCACGTTTTGAAGGTAACTGATTCCAAAAAAGTGGTTTTAATAAAATGTTGCGTCCGTCGGTATGTCGGTATGTCGGTCTGTTACCAAGCTGGAGCCTTCAATTTTCAACCGATTTTTCTCAAACTCGGTACATAGGCCTTTTTTCAAGGGTACTTCCCTCTAGGCGATTTTGGGGTTTTCTCAAAAACGGCTCTAACAATTTCGATTAAACTTGGCACAAGGCTAGACCTTAAGGTGTTCCTAGGATTGGTATAAACAACATATCCGGGAAAATTCGAGAAGGTAAACATCCTAGGGAAAACTTTTCCAAATACAGGAAAATGGGATTTTCTAGGGAGAGGCTGAGGGGACAGCAGTGAAAGTATATCAACAAGATCCTATGTTTGATATAACTTCCCTCTGGGACCCCTCCCCTTGGAGCCGTGGAGCTGGAGGGGATGAAATCGTCAAAAGTGGTCAAATCAATCCTACCCGAAATTGATCAAATATTATTTAAAATGTCTTTTTAAGTAACTTTTGTAACTTGGTAATCTTTACTTAACCTCACCCTTACCAAAATACATCCTTCTAAATATTATATTAAATCCAATAAAAACCAAAGCCTGTTCCTCATTACCGTATCGAAAAAAAATCGCATAATTATTCAAATTGTTCACCTAATCAAATAAATCCAATAAAGAAATAAATAAAACTTAATTAAGCCAAATTAGTGAAGTTAAGAAACTGCAGCTTTTCCTTGTTTTTAAATAATTCTTACAATTGGCTGCTTTCAATAAAAATATTACAATAATAATATATCAATGTTTTAATACAATAAAGTCTTGTCCTATGTTTCGGACCGTTTATTTAACTTACAGTTTTTTACTTAAAGTTGCAGTGTGTGCTATCAGAAAGAACTTACTATTCTCGACTTTCGAACGAATTAGAAATAATATTTTTTCGCATGTAGTATGATATACAATTGAGACAATATATTTCGTTTTAAATCAATATCTTTAAAAAAATATTTGAATACCATTTTCAATTTGATCGTATATCATACACAAAGTAAAAAATATAAATATCCAATAAATATCCAAGGCAGTAGAATCCAATTGAAATAGGAGTATGTAAGTGGTTGAAGAAATAAGTGAGTGGTCTGTTTGTTTTGTTTACTTTTAGCTTATTATACTGATTTTTCATTCATTTTTGAGAGTGTTTGAGAGCTCTATTTTCATATACACCTTAGAGAATGGAATTTTTCTTTTCACTTGATAAAATGATAAATTCAAGGTTTTTAGAGTATTTTTTAAGTTTATCTATTCGATAATTTTAAATATTTTTAGTTTAATTTCAAATAGAATATAGTTTTACGATAAATCCAAATTTATCCAGGTTAACTCACAGCAATCAATAAATCTGGGTAATATTTAAAATTAAATTAAAAAAGTTTTAATATTAATTAAACGATTTATACAAGTAGGCCGTAAGATAGGGACATGTTAAGGTGTAATAAGAGGATATTTGTGAGTGAAATGTGTGGATAACAATTCCAAAAGTAGGTTTTTTTTTGTTTTTCTGACTCTGGAAATTTATAGCTCCCGTAGAAAATTGTCATGTTTCCTTGCGAACTCTAGACCTTATTTCACACTTTTACCACTTGCAACCGTTATAACTCTAGTTTTAAACCGTTCTAACTAGCCGTTATTGCTTCTTTTTATTTTGCTTCAAATTCGAAAATAAGATTTTCGAATTTTTCACAGCCTTTTAAATTTCAACTTTTCATTTAAAAGGCTGTGAAATCACTAAATTTTTAGGATGGCACAATGTTTTATGGCTATCCTATTACACAGTGTGTATATGAACAAATCTTCATTTATCAAGTCATTTTCCGAAAACCCAACATATTCTGTACTTTCAAAAAGGTCGTTTCTGCACTTCTTTCTACATAAAAATGCTGGTCTCGGTATATCCTAAATTCCCTTTATGAGACTTACATCCTTGTTATTCATTCAAAGAAGAAGGCGTCCAACTATTAAATTGGCATTTAAAAATTGTATAATTAAATGCCCAATTTACATACTGTTGCTTCAAAGTGACATCTATGTGATTGAAAAGTTTGTTCGATAGGAAACGTTTTATTTATACATTATTATAGTCTAAAAGAAATAGAAAATGTTTCAACTTTTCGATATTTCAAACTAAGTAGATTTTTAAGAAGTAAGCTCTATATAGAAAAATGTTTCAGGCTAAACCGATGGATTAAATGGGAACCATACTACGTTGAATTTTGCCTTGACGTTAGTGGTTAAAAGTCAACTTAGACTTGAAACTGAGCAGAGATAGCAGAACCTTTGAAATAAGTAAGTATTTCCTAATGAAAAAGGTCACAATTTTTTTTCTTTAAAATGTAAAAAATAAATATGCATCGCGTCAATGTGTAAACCTCGATAAAATAAAAAATCAGGTCTCTCATTTAACCCTTATAATATAGAAAGATTTGTCGAATAAGCAGAGATATATTTAAGCTTGGCAGATTGGTGGCAGACTTGTCAGCAAGCCAATCTTATAGTGAATGACAGCAACAAGCATGTCTGTGGAAAAATCTAGGTATGAGTGGTTTCACAATTTCCGAGTCAAATCAATTTGCAACTGAATAATTGTGGTACATCTTGTCATACACATGTAATTGGAATGTGATATTTATGCCCATGTAGTAAGTGATCAATATAGGATTGACCCGCGGATAAGTTGGAGTTCAGGCTATGAATCAGGTTTGGCAAATTAATGAATGTCTTAATGCCTGCTTATTTCAGAATCTTGAAATTAAAATCTTTATTTCTCTTGGACTAAGATATATACAGAATGTTCGATTTACATCTAGGCATACAAATATCACGAGTATGACCGAATACATGCGTTAAGCAATGCATCTAAATGAGAGGTATTTTATACATGTATTGAAGCTTCGATATGCGTTGAGATAGTTGTAAGACGCATGGAATGGGAGTTTCTTAGTTGAATAGATGAACTACACCAGATAAGCCACGATAAAAGTCACTTTTGCAATTTCATATAACACCTATATACCTCTCACTTAGATACATTGCTTAACGCATGTACTCTGTCATACTCGTGATATTTATATGCTTTGATGTAAATCGAACATTCTGTATACCTGCCTACACATTATAATTATCAACATGATTATTTGTAAAAGTAAATTATAAGTTACCCACCTATCTTGCATTTTATCAGCCATTGATTCAATTGAATTAATTTGCGATGCTCGAACAAATTCCAATGGATCATTTATATTTCCTGCTACGGTTCCTGTTCCTGTTACACCATCAGGTTGTGTTACGTATTGTGTTGTCTCTCTATCAAATGTATTTGCACGTTTACCAAAACCTCGTGCAACTGTTAATTGACTTTGGAATCCACGTACTTCACGTGGTTGTTTTTCACGTCTTATAATACCACCATTACCATTAAATCGTGTTTCTCTTGCACATATGCACATATTAAATAATAATATTATTGTTATAAATAATGTTATGTAAATATTACATAAGTTTATTGATGAATGCTGTTGTTGTTTCATTGTTGGGAATTGTTGTGTTGTTGCTTTCTGTAGTAGGGTATTTATATAATCTGAAATTAATAAGAAAAATCCATATTATTATAATTATACTTAATTTTCATTATTTTTGTAAATTGTGTATGCACTATTATCAAAGAAATATCAAATGAAAATTTTGACCCATTCTTGGAATTAGAATATGGTCATAAGCTAAAGGCGATATTTTTCTAACTATAATGGAAACAGGGTTCTTCTTCCGTCGACAGTCCCCATGACTGACTATCTTTTGTTTGGGTTTTTTAAAACTATCTATAAATTATTTTATTTGACGAGGCAATCTTTAAAACGTGAACTGGGATCCTCCTTGCATTTGTATTTATGATCGCATGTAGACATTACCTACATAAGTTTTATTGTTAAATACTGCCGTTGTTGGCCATTTATGTGTATGTAAGTTGGTATAATCTGAAATTAATATGAGATATTTTTTTGTTTAATTCACCATACATGAGTTTTTTTTTTAATTTAACAAGAATATACTTATATAAAACGATAATAATTTATGATACCGTTGTAAGCAGGCAGGCATACAACAGTAATAAGTAAGTACCAAGCTCCATACAAAGCTCCATTGGAGCACATAGGAGCTTATAATATATAAATAAATAACAAAAAAGCATTTTTTTTTCAATTTGTAAATGATATATTTTTTTATACCCTGTGCGGCATAGAAGTGTGCGATTTTTAAAATGCTGTAAACAAAATTACATCAATTCTTCCCAAATTATCTCTTTACAATCTTTAACAGAATAAGGAAAGCATAATACTGTAAACTCTATACTATTTTTGAATTCTTTAAATTAATTATGCAAATTGTAAATCAGTAATCATGTCTTCCTTTCGTCTATCAGAAGTGCTAAAAGAGTGAATACAATAACAAAAGGACTTAAAACTCACTGGTAATGCTGCGGTCTGAAGTAAATAGCTTCATAACCATCTGCGAAAATTTCTACACTTAGACGAACCCGACATTATAATAAAAACTTATATAATGACAATATTGATTTAAAAATAACAATATTGATTTAAAACACAAAACAATTTACTTAAAACCGAATTAATTTTCTTCAGTATCTACTAACACTTCTTTAAGTTGATTTGGAAAAACTGACGGGATGTCACTTTACAGTAATTTTTGAAATCGCACAATTCTCTATCCCACGCTGTATGTTACCTCTAATGTATGGAGACGTAAGCAGGATCGTATTTATCAAAAACCGTTATTTCATGAATTAGAAAATGATCAAGGTATTCAAATAAAGATTAAAGGATTCAAATTTTTCCATTTTTGTTGAGAAATGACCACAACCAGACTGCGAGAAAGACAATCCTAGGTCTAGACTTCAGTTATGCGGCGAAAATTTGATTACAAAAACCGTTTGCAACATTACGTTTATTTTGAAAAATATAGTTTTTTTTTAAGTATGCAAATTAGTTCTCGGCTTTGTTTATACTATCGATAAAAGGTGGAAATTGGAAACAAAACTAATGAATGGTGTCAAGATTTATATAGTTTTGGATTAAGCAGAATCTATCCATGTTGAATTCTCGGCCCTTTTTGAATAGGTTTTAAACTTAAATGAAATAACTAATCCATATAAGATGTATCAAGCACTTCTAGTTTTGTGCTGATATAAGTGACGCTCAGATTGTAAACAAAAATTTTTAATGTCTATATTTCGAAGTAGACGTGAATAAAAAGTAGAGGCCATTCACACATTACGTCATACAAATTTATTACTATTTGACCTACTCTCCACCTTTTTCACAGGTGGTAAAAACCGCCTTCTGGTGCGACGTCACATATTTTTCAATTTTATGTTTAGAAATATTAGCAGTTATAAAATTTTTTATTTTCATTCAAAATAATCTGACACCTGTAGTGGAAGCACGATACGGGAAGACAGCGAGCATACACTCGCCCAAGAGTTAAACCTGCATAAAACTTATATAGATCAAGCTAGTAATATTTTCAAGTCACAAAACTTTTGACACTATCTGCCCCTTGTCACACAATGCTGACCCCCTCCCCTTCCCTTAAAGTGTGACGTATTTTAAAAATTGTCTCTTTTCGGAATAGGCTAGAAATATCTTTTGGAGTTATTCTAACCATTAATGCAAGTACTGTCCAGATTAAAATCCCGATTCATTTTTCGGGATAAATATCAGTCTAGTAGATACAGCTCTGAATATTATAAATTCTAGGTATTATATACCTAAGTATATTAATAACGTACACTTCCTCTTTTAAAATATAATTATTAAATATTAAAACGAATGCTCACATACAGAATTATTTTCACAATTGTAGAGACAGACCTATATATAAAAAAAATAACAATTTTTTTTGTTTTTGTCTTATTTAATTATTAATTGTGTTTATAACGCTTAAAATTACTCCTACAAATCTCTCATTTCTAAATATAGAAATTAAAAGTATTTAAATAATGGTATTAATTTACTTTAAAATATAAAATTAGAAGAAGTATAAAATGGATTAAAGTAAAAACAGATTATCAACTTGTCAATGTTGTAGGATGAAAACGCTTTATGGATAATTTGATTTCGAAGATTAACTTATTCCTTCATCGAAAGTATTACAGTATAAATACAAAGAAGAATCAGATATTATGGGATAGTATTGTGTTCTTGACAATTCAAAGTAGACAGTTTTTGATAAAAATTTTCTTTTGATATTTATTGTAAGAAAGTTATTGTTTTTATGCCGAAAAACAAAATCAACAAGAGTAAACATTTTTGAGAGTTGTCTAGGATATTAATGTTTATAGACTTTTTAGCGAATTTTGTACATATTGTGTTCTCAATGACTTTCTTTTAACGATATAATGTCGAAAAAAGCTACTATTTGCAAGAAAATATTTTCTTATGAAGGTAGCAAGTACACATATTTTCTTACACCAAGGAAATATTTACTTGCTATACCTATGATATTATACTTACTTGATGTTATTGTCTGTATGTTAATGCAGAAATTTTTTTATGTTACAAAATCAATAACCTAAAAGAAACAAGTCCAGTAGTTTACATAGCGACTTTAACTTTGACTTTTGACTTGGTGTAGATTTCAGATTCTTTTTTGCTTTTCTAATATTATCTAACGGAGTCTTAATATAGCTTAATGTAATACCATACAAATAAGTAATTAATACTATACAGTATGTCAACAAATCTCACAAGCCCCATACTATGACGTCACGTCCGTTTTAAAATTTGAATTTCCGTTTTAGAAATTTGAATTCCTCTCACTGAATTTGTACTATTATTAATTAAATTTAAGTAATTAAAAAAATAATAATTACTAAAACAATGGTTTAGTTGAAATGTCCAGCCAATAAACTTACGGGAAAGTAAATTCTTTATTCCCAATTTTTTTTAAAACTGTTTCTAACAAATTTTGAACCAAAAAACAGCTTTTTTTTTTAACAGTTTCCTTAACGTAGTTCCAGCATGGTATTTGCAGTTTCTATGTTAAAGCAATGGTACAATTTTTTTTTCGACAGAATTTAACGAAAAATTAAATTTAAGAATTTAATAATGCTTACTATTAATTCCCAAAGTTTCAGAAATTTTGACCGTTTAAAATGGGAAATAATTATGCCAACGTCCCAATTTCGATCAATTTACGTCAAAATTAATATCTCGAAAGTGAAAATTAATTTCTAAATTTTTTTTTTAGAATTGTATTGTATAAACATTTTTTTCTACTTTTTCTTCAATATATAATAATATCATAAAAAATAGTTGGAGAGACCGGACATTTTACATGATTTAAATGGGACATGACCCTCAAAATCGCGAACTTTGTCTTTAAATATCTCGCGATCTAAACGGTCAAAAATTATGAAATTTTAGGAATTCATAAATAAAGCTATTATAAACCCGAGAAAAAAAATTCGGCCAAATCTGTCGAAAAGTGATTTCATGCTGGTACTACCTTAATGGAATGTTTTCAAGTAAGTCCTTTATACTACTTCATAACACTGTACTAACAAATTGCAGTAATCACATTTTGGTTGATATAAAAGCAATCTATATTAAAATGCGGTTGGACCAATGGTTTAGAAATTATTAAACTCTATTTATAATATAAAATGAAGAGATACATATAGAGCTGTATATGGAATAAATGAGTAATTGTATTTTAAGATTATGTATGAATTTATAAAGATTGTGGTCCATGAGGCTACACTAGTTGGTTTATTGTTATGTTCATGTAAACAAGGTTTCTATATGCTCCATTCATTTATTTACAGCTTCTATAGTTTCGGCTGCCCGTTTTTCTAATCAAATCTTACAAGTTAAATTTGAACCACTTTTTCGATTGAGCTGAAATTTTGCATACATATATAATTAAGGTCTTGTTTTCCCACCGCTTTTAATTTTAAATGAAAAAATTATATAAAAAATGATTTTTTCGCATTTATTGCACAATAAAATGAGAAAATATATATTTTTTCTTATAATTCACTCATACAAAACAAGTGATAAAAAACTTGAGACACTCCGAGTCATCCTTGACATTTTAAATTCTCTGCGTCAAGCTTTTACAAATAGTCATGAATGAGTGACACATCAGTCAGCTTGCAGGTGACAAACAGAAAATCTTTGACATTCTTTACTTGCTCCCGTGGTGTGAATAGTTTTTTCCGCTTGATGGAGGCGGAAAGCGACAACTTCGTTTACCTCAGCGGGAAGAAAGATGATACTTTCCGCCCGGAGGGAAGAAAACGAGAGGTGGAGTTCTTGGTAGGAACTATATTCCTTTCGTATCTTGGCACATGAGAGAGCTTACTTTTTTTATTTACAAGATATTTTTCTGCAAATTTAGGAAATTAATTTTAGAAATAATTTTTAATATGACATAACATAAAAATTGCATTATCTTTGTTATCTTTAACTTCTGACAACTTTCACAACTCAATTTTGAAAATGATAAAACATAAAATTCAAATTGACAAATTATAAAAATATTTTTGCAAAATTCATGGCAACCTGAATCGATTGAAAAAGTTTTAGTTTCCTAGGTGACATAGAAAAAAATGTTTGGGATCATTTTTTTTTTTTTTTGTTTTATCTCCCAATCAGAACGATAACGTGCGATAAGAAACATAGTTCCAAAAATTATATTTTTTGTTACAATGAACATGAAAATAATTACTAAAAATTATACTAGATACACGCACAGAGAATTCAGCTTTTGTCACTTCGATGTAAGTTATAACAATGAAATACTGGCGAAGTTAGACAACAATGTGATATCGAGATCTTCACTTTGGCTAGTTTTGACGAGTATACTCAGCGAGAATACTCTGCGTGAATGTGAATGGGGGTTTACATTAAACAACTAACCATGAAACTGTTATATTTTTTCATTTAATTTACGTTTTGTTGAATTTCGTTTTCTTTCAGAAGGTTCTCTCTTGCGGCGAATTTAATTCATTTGACATATTTTACATTATTTATGTACCCTAACGTATTAGTTGATGTAATAAAATTGAAAAAAAAAATTAATGGAAATCCAAGCATAAATGGAATAAAATACAAAGTATCATAGACTTAATGTAGTTATGTATTAATTACTACTTCCTCTAAACTCTATAAAAGATCAAATAGTACTCGGTAGAGAACTAATATTCTTTGACAAAGTCCATCTATTATTGCGCTTATATATATTTCATATTTTTAGTAATGGTTATATATATATATAAATTGTGGGGCAGAGTAGTGTGCGAAAAGAAATTCTTTCAATAATTTCTGACACATTTGTTAGCATCATATAAAATTAACAGAAAATTAAATAGTGAATTAATTCATTCAGTAACTTTCTTTCTAAGTCAGTCATTAATTCAGTCTCCAGGCAGCAGTGGGCACACGAGTTAAGTGCTTACTTTATGAAGGCGTATTTAAAAAAAGTTGAATCACAAGAAGAGCGGATCTGACAAGAGATGGTACAAATTCACTGGCAATGCTGCAATATGCGACTCATAACTCCAAGAATCGCGTGTAAGAATTTTCTAACCTTGTGGTTAAACTAGCTTACTTAAGAATTCAATTTCTTAAATTAGATAATTTACAAATAGCTTAAAAATTCTGTTAACTTCGGAATATAATTTGTATTTAAAATTATTACGTCACATGATATTTTATAACATTTTTTCTCCGGGCGGTTTCGTTTCTATTTTAGAAAGTTTCTTAAAACTGTATGTGATTTTAAATTACTATGAAAAAAAAAAAAAAAAAATATTAAAAACACCATTGTTATAAAACTTACTAGCGATCTTTCCATTTTTATCAAAAAAACATTTTTGTTCTATGACTCAATTGCACACTAACCTGCCCGCCTTTAACTTTAAATAGGTTTGTGGGTAAAACTGCATCCTATTAAAATTTCTAACAATAAATTACACATTTTAATAACTTTCACAATTAAATATCGACCACTAAACTATCACTGAGTGGAAATAACCTATACAAGTCCCTATATATTATAAATGTGAAAGTAAGGATGTTTATTTGTTTGTTTGTTTGTTACGCTTTCACGCAAAAACTAGCGATTGGTTTTTAATGAAACTGTACAGCAATATAGCTCATATATCAGAATAATACATGAGCTATAATTTATAAAGATATATTTAAAAAAAATTTAAAAAAATTAAATTTAATCTGACATTTACTATTTTAAATTTTTACAATCTTTAATTTATGGTTCAAATTGAATATGGTTCAAAGATGGGGCAGATCTATGATCATGATTTTGAACCATTAAGGATTTGTGTACAAATTCGAAATAGTACATGTCAAACCATGGGCACCTTTTCTGATATACTCAATGAACTATGACTATTTTACAATTTTAGCTGCGTAAAACAATCCCTTCAAGTGTTATGGAAGGATTATAAGTGAGATCAAGAGAGGTGAAGGCTACAATGCGTTGGTTTGTACTTTAGGCCCAGTGAAGCGAACGGGAATCAAGCTAGTATTTTATATTTTTGTTTATATTTTATGTTTGTTTCTATGTTTGTTTATTTATTCCTCTTTTACGTAACTGTAGCAATACTTAAAATCGGTGTATAATTTATACAGGATGCTTTTGTAAAAAATTTCCACCCAAGTACTAGAATAAAAAAACGAAAATCGTACGCTCGCGTGGCGATGCTATAAGAGAAGCGAGTATAAAGATTTCGTCATTCGTTGTGATTTATAATTGCAACATTACTGGTTTTGATACTAGCTTCCTAAGCGGACATACTTTTATTACGATAATCCTAACAACCTTGCCATCTCGGATTCTTCATGACACATGCATATAAAATTGTTAATATAAGTTACAGCGGAATGTTGTTAAGTGGGTCCTGGATTTATAAAAGCTTCTACTACTGATATTTACAAGGAGGTTCCTTCACCATTACCTTTATAACTGAGATTTTATTTTTTTGGTTTTTACTTCAACTTGTCTATTTGGAAAACTGAATAAACCTTTGTAAGTGATAAATCTACGTTCTTCGAGATATCAATTATCCAGGTTTTACTGTTTAGGCAAACGAATGAATAAACATTCAAATAGTTCAAAATTACTGAATTGAATAAACTGTAGATGTAATCATTAAGGCAGGAAACGAAGAAATAAAATGATTCTAATATTATCCAAAGAGAGTGTAAGTCGATTGAATCTATCCATTTAGATGCCAGAAATTATTTATGTGTCTAATTGACAATAACACGCTTATACAGGGTGGTGAAAACCCTACGTCATGGTTGATTTTAATTATAATGTTTATTATACCATGTATATGAAATATACCAAGGTATACTAAGTTTAATCCCAAGATTGTAACGCTTAAAAATATTGATAGGTACTATGAACAAAAATTTTGGCATAGTTGTTCATAAAATCACCTAATTAGTCCATTTCCGGTTGTCTGTCTGCCTGTCATCTGTCTGTCCGTCTATCATCACGATTACTCTAAAACGGAAAAGATATCATGCTGAAATTTTTATAGCGTAATTAGGACGCAAAAATTGAGGTCGAGTTCGTAAATGAACAACATTGGTCAATTGGGTCTTGAGTCTTTAGGACCCATCTTGTAAACCGTTAGAGATAGAACAAAAATTTAAATGTAAACAAGTAAAAACAAGCAAACGACTGAGTTAATTGTTGAAATATCATATACAGACAGTGTTTATTACACTGTCACATTACACATGCATACATGTCACACATATATAACTGATATTCCCATATAATACATACTATACAATTTGCGCGTAATTTGCGCTTTCACGGGTCAACAGTGATGTTTACGAAAAAATGTTTCAAACAAAAGTTGTTTATTTTTTTATAAGGAACATTTTTTATATTTAATCTTTTGTTCTATCTCTAACGGTCTACAAGATGGGTCATACGGACTCAAGATCCAATTGACCTACGCACGCTTAGGACATTAAGAAAAACAATAAAATTTCACATCCACACAGTTTATTACAATTAAGGTTCTACGAAGATACGTCTGAAATAAAATTTGAGTCTCTTGGAGTATACTCTCTGGCACCAGGAAATCATTTACCTTTCATGGTTTCAAAACTCGATTATTTTATTGTGCAATTTTCACAATAAAATATTAAAATGGCTTGTTTCTTTTCAAAAAAATGTTCAAGAATTTTCATTTTTTTTTTTCGACTATGACCATAAAAAGGCACTGAAATTAATATTAAAATTGCAAATTGTAAAGAAGTTAGGCATAACGTTCATTTTGTGTCACACTGTATAAGAAGTATTCAATCGATTAATAATGTTAAAATACATTAAACACAATTAAAAGTGCTTCTCACACCACGCTATGAAAGCTTTTTAGATTCATTATTTACCGAAACTGAATGTTCTACCTACTTTAAATTAGTTTTAACTGTGGATGTGAAATAGTTACTAGAATTATTTCGTCACGTGTAACCGTTTTTAGAAACTGGGAAACTTTAATCCAACATGTCCAATAAATTTTGACACCGTTGGCGTTATTTATAGGTATTCATAGACAAACCTCCAATTCTACTGTCTCAAGGGCATTCAGACCATACTCATTGAATCAGGTTGAGTACGAATTTGTTTATTTACGTACATACAGCAATCTAACCTTAATACAATTTTTCAAGAACTAGATCCAGGAAAAGTACTCTTTTATTTCTTTTTTACCAATATAAATTTTAACTTCCCACATAAAAAGACAAAGTAAGAAATTGCTGATTAGATCAGATTAAATACAAAATTTATTTTAAACCTATTTCCTAACACATTTTGGTAATAAAACAAAGGAAAACAAACAATTCACTGAGTTAGTTGTTGAAATACCATGTATAGACAGTGTTGATGACGCAATCGTTTTTTTTTTTGACGTCACGTAAATAAAGAAAGATATCCACTCTTAAATAGCCCACACACACATAACTGATATTCTCATATTAATACACACTATAAAATTTGCACCTAATTAGCGTCCTCGTGGGTAAACAGTGATATTTACAAAAAAATGTTTCAAACAAAAATTGTTTCTTTTTTTATAAGAAACATTTTTTTAAATTTAAACTCTTTTTCTATCTCTAACGGTTTACAAGATGGGTCCTATGGACCCAAGACTCAATTGATTTATGTAGCTCATAGATATTTTTTTTTTTTTTTGAGTTATCGTGCTTATGGACAGACAGGCGGACAGACAACCGGAAATGGACTAATTAGGTGATTCTATGAACACATATACCAAATTTTTTTTCGTAGCATCAATATTTTTAAGCGCTACAAACTTGGGACTAAACTTAATATACTATGTATATTTCATATATACATGGTATAAAAATTATCAAATTATCAAAAAATACAAAAAAAAATATCCGACTTCAGAAAAGTGAAAAATGGTGAACGAAAAACATGTAATTGTTTTTTTAACATGAATGCTATTGTGATAACAATATTAAATTTATCCAAAATGATATATGTACTTCATTTTTACAACTAAGCATTTGTATTCCTTTGTAGCTCAATCGAAATAAAATGTGCAGAAAAAAATAGTTACATTAAGTGGCTATTTGCTTAGAGGAATAGCACTTCAAGTACTTATTTGGTGACTTTACAATACTTTAATACAAGCTTTGAAGATTACCTACTATTTAACTTCTTGACATTGAAATAAAAAAAATGTAACCGATGCGATGGTCTATTTGTCAATTTCAATAGTTTGAAACAAATTATTGGCTTGCACTTAAGGTTGTTAACATATACATTGACTGTTAAAGTTTTAATTTTAATTTGTAAAATTGGCAAAAATGTAGTAAGATTTTCTTGTACGGTGACCAGTAAATTATATTAATTGCTACCTTACTACAAAATTTTAAATTTACCTACCGTCATAAAGAAAAACATCTTATTTTCTGAAATTTTCCGTTATAAAATGGTTCAAGTTGTTTAAAATGTTGATCACAAATAGGGCTAAAAAGGCCTTTTATTCTTTTACTGACCAAGTACTTAAATTTACATAACACTGAGTATGTTTATCTAACCTTTAAATCATGTCTTGTTTTTGCAAATAGCATACCAAAAAAGCCGATTTACATCACCTTCCAGCCTTCTTTCAAAAGGTACATTCTTAACATTTAAATTTTTGTTCTATCTCAAACGGTTTAACATAGGCAAAACTTAAAATTTTAACATTTCTGAAAACCATGTAAATTTTTCAAGCATCATGTTTCAAAAACTATTAGACATACGGGACTGTGTTGCTTTAATTGCTCAATTTTAACATACTTTCAAAATGTTAGTAACAACGAATATCGTGATTTGAAAGCTCATGGTTTGGAACTGAACAGAAAAAAACTGAAAATTTTTTGCATTTTTTCACGTATTATGCAAGTAGTACAACTTTTTTTGCTTGCAAGACGTAGTTTCACACTCTCCTCACTCGCGCCTTACACCGCGCTTTGCGATATTGATACAGGATTCGACTTACGTAAAAATATCAATCATCGATTTCGGTGTGGCGTAGAAGAAGGACAAACAAACGAACAAACTGGCATTGCAATAAAATATATGTATAGTTTCAATTTGGAACAATTTTGTTGATTCGGTTACAGCGACTGCCCGAGTGGATCATGATATCTGAAGAAAGGTTGCTCACAAAAAGCTTTTATTACTTCAATCACTTGAAACTGTTTGAGAACAATAAAAGAAATTTGACGTGAACAGATTTAAGCTTTGATATAACGTCAAAGAATGACTATCGCGAATGTGCCAAATGCCTTAGCGTTCAAAGTACTTAAGTCCTAGCCAATAGCGACAACAATATTAGGTACTTAGAACGTAGAAAGGAAATTGATATTTTCGGAACACAAATAGTTCCTCTTCCCATCTAGTAGTTACCAGCTTGTAGTTACCAAAAACGGGAGTAATAATGATTATGTCCGATAGCTGGCTTATGCCATTACAATTTTGTAAAAAACTAGTAATTTTGTGATGTCTGTCAACGTCCTTAAATTTGTTACAAAAAGCTTTCACTGTATAAAATAGAGAAAAACGATTTTATGTAACAAGTAGGTAGGAATAAGTAACTATACCCCATATACACATTGTCTGCTTTTTTGATTAAAGGAAACAGGTACAATCACACGTTTAAATCATTGTGTAGAGCTAGAGCATAGCTATTCACTTATTACATGCTCGTAGGTGGTTGTAAAAGATCGAGAATAATAACATGCTATTCTACCTTAATACTAGGATAGAGTGTAGTACCAGGAATCATAATTGGAACTATGTTCTTTATCGCACAATATTTGTTTGCTATTTAAAACCAAAAAAACAGTACAAAGTTTGTATGTCATGATACAAGTTCAGTCATTGTACAAGATCACCATTATCAGTGCGTATATATTATTAGTGGTACAGTACGTTGTTTGATTCAAGGTACATACCGAAGCTTCATTGTAGGTTTTAACTACTTAACATTTTAGGTCAAGTTCAAAACTTAAATATAGCAAAAAAAAAAAAAAATACCCGTCATATGATTTATGACAAGTTAAAGTATCATATTTTACTTTGAAACACAAAAAATTTGTCTTTTTAAGTTTCTTTCTACGATACTAAGAATGATACTTATTAAACTAAAAATGACGAAAAAGAAGAAGAAGGAGATGACTAAAAAGATACAAATGACCCGTGGTACTGCACAATATCCTTCACTTCGTCTGTATGATGGTTATTTTTATAATGCACGTAAAGAAATTATGTTAGTGAATAGAAAAGAAGAATACTTGTCGCCCTTGTCAGTATATCTGGTTTTTTTTAAAGCTTTTCTTTTGTTTGCGGGGAAATAAAAATGAAACAAAGTTTTCGAAAACGATTAAAACATAAATAGATAGTGATGCACAAAATGAAGTATAAGTAATAATTATTTTCTTATATTGTTGATAATAATAGGAAACCGTAATAATATTGTTTTTTTATCAACAATAATTGATATTAGTAAAATATTTTACTTCAAATAAACTTGGATAAAGCAATAACAAGTGAAATTTACAAAATTTACGAAACCCCCGAAACATATCTGAGATCACTCTTCTTTATATTACCATTTTCCTTAAAGCGTTTTCCAAACTGAGCCGATTTGGAAGATCATCGCCAAATTTTTTCGAGTACGAAACCCTAAACTCGCACTTGAAGAACACTAGCTAAGAACACTCCCCATTAAATTTCCTTTCAAACGAACTAAAAAAACTCAAAATCGGTTCATTCGTTCAGGCACTACGAAGCCACAAGCTGACAGACAGACAGATAGACAGACACACACACATGGCGGTCAAACTTATAACACTCTCCCTTTTTTTTAGTTCGGGGGTTAAAAAAGGAATTAACAATAAAATCCGATTTTACAACCTTTCAATTATTATGTTTTTCTACCCTCTACAGTAGGGGCCTATTGATAATTTTGTTTTACTTCGAAAATCAACTTGGAAGCAGTACTGCCTGTAGTAAAATTTCCTTATATAACACATATAATAAATTTAACCACAAGTTTTAACGTTGGTGCATGAAGGTGGTGCACTCAGTCTCTGAAATTGAGGAGCTGATAAATGAAATTATCAGCGGAAAGGTGGCAAAACACATATGGTATCACAATGGGCTCTTTAGCCTAAGAGTGTCGTTCGTGGACAGCCAATATAGTCTAACCTAACCCAACCACATCTTTGTATGAACAGTTTTTCATTTTGAGGAAACGAAACTCAGAAGAAATGTAAAGAAAAACTTTGTATTTTAGCTTTGTTTTTAGAAAACTTTATTATTTTTTATCTCGATAATCATTGATCTTTTACTATGCTCCCCTTTAGTGTTTCGGCCAAAAGTTTCAAAATATCCAACGAATAAGGAAGATATTCAACACCGACTGCTAAACTTCTAACGCCTGTTGCTTTAAAAAGGAGCATTTCGGTGCTCATGTTGACATACGTAAGTGTTTGTTTTGGTGAACCTTATCACCACCTAGATTATTGATCATTTATTCTTATTCGCTCGGTATACCTACAGATCTAAATCATTTATATTGGAAAAGTTTGTATAGCGTCACATTATTAGATACGTCAAAATAAATCTTCATCACACATGAGCATAATAAATAAAAACGTTATAAAGATCAAAATGGTTTTTACTTTTCATAATAATTTATTTACCTGTAAAAATTTCAAAGAATATTGTTATGTTATTCTTCTATTTATCGTGTTTAAAATATTTTATTTGTGTTTCTAACACGGATGATGTGAAAAACAAAAGTGGAATTTTTTGTGACGAAAATTAAAACAAATAAAATACTGTAAATAGTATACACTTCAATATCTTTAATAGCTTTTGTGTGTGCATATTTTATTCGTTTTTATCGAATTTCCTCTTTTAGGAAAATCAGCTAATGCGCCTGATCATTTTTAACCCCCGAAACAACAAAAAAACTTTTTAAAAAAACCTGACTTCAAAAAAACAATTCATAAACAAATTAATATGCACTAAAAAGTAAAAAATAACGAAAATATTATGAAGTTACAATTATTGTTATTTTTGGAGTCGATGTTAGCCAAGGAAACAACTGTGATAGAACAGTTTGCTACTTTAACTTGACTGACAGCAACTCCAAAAAAATAATAATAATTGTAACAACGTTATTTTTTACTTTTAGTGCATATTAATTTGCTTATGATTTTTTTTTTTTTGAAATCGGGTTTTTCTTTTAAAAAGTTTTTGTATTTTATTATTTTTAGTGAATCTGAAACACACTAACTGATTTTCACATGGATACCACTATCAGCACAAAACAAAAATGAAAGGGGCCCCACGGGAAGCACGAGATTTCAAATAGATAAAGAATCATCAAAATCGGTTCATTCAGTCAACAGTTCTGAGGTAACATACATAAAAAAAATATAGTCGAATTGAGAACCTCTTGCTTTTTTGTTTGAAGTCGGTTAAAAACAGGGGTATATATTTTTATCACATATATTATGAAAACAAAAAAGATTTAAAAAAAAATTAAACCACCCTGAAGCTTGGAAACAAAAACTGAACTTTTATGAACACTCTTTCATAAAATTGGCTCCGGCTTATGATTGGAAATTGGTTCTTTTAATTTATTGCTCTTACTTTGCCTTTTATAACTACATGTGTAGCCTAGCGATCATGATAACGGAATTCAGAAATTTTACTTGAATTATTTATTTTTTCATAATGACTTTCTTGCAGTGCTTTAGAAGTTGAACTTTGTTTGAAAATAACAAGCTCTCAGCATTTCATTTTTAATTATCCTTAAGAGAGAATTCATTTCGTTTAGACAGTCTCTTCGTGATGAATTTTATTATTATTTTTAATATACATATACTTAAACGTATATAATAACTACTTTAGCATATATAAATAAAATTTAATATAATGTTTTGCCGGGAAATATTTATAGCTGGTATAATAATAATTTATATGCATAAAAGTTTATGAATCTCTATATACCAGGTATTACGTGGTGCTTCAGTCGCACGGCTTTCTTTTTACAAAATAAACAAATTTTTCGAGCAAGTAGGGCATATTATCTTAAATGTAAATAATATAAATAGTCAATGTTAAACTAACAATGTTAAAGAGTTTTAACCTTCGAAAAATTTGAATAAAAAAAATTTGGAGTAGATCAATGGGATTGTAATAGTTTCGTCCTTTCATGTAAGAAATAAGAATCATCTAGTTATTGTAGATCTGAGAATAAAATCTCTGAAGTCAAAACTTATTTTACATTTTCCAATTATTAAAATTAAATAATTTAATATGGCAATATGAACAAAACATTGTAGAAACAATATATAACACGTAAAAACAAACAATTGACTAATTGGTGAAATACCATGTATAGACAGTAATGATTACTCTGTCACATTACACATACATACATGTCCCACATATTTAACTGATATTCCCATATAATATATACTATACAATTTGCGCATAATTTGTTCTCTCACGGGTGAACAGTAATGTTTACGAAAACATGTTTCAAACAAAAAAAAAATGTTTATTTTTTTATAAGGAACATTTTTTACATTTGAACTTTTATTCTATCTCTAGCGGTTTACAAGATGGGTCGTTATATTTTTATAAAGGTTTTGGCTTAATTATAAAAGGAATTAATATCCGACATATTTCAAAAAATGGTTATTTAAAAACTCTGTTGCCAATAAGGTTTCTGCAGAGTTCTTTAGTTAGGACTGAGCTCCCAGCTGAATGTAGAAAATATTAGTTTTGTTTATTTGAAAGTATTAGACTTTAGATACAGACAGAAACTTATATTCTAATTTTTTTATATAATTAAAATCAATATCAAAACTTTATTGATCCGATAAATCAATATTTGAAGTAGATTAAAAAGCAAATAAATCATGATTAAGCAATTTAAATATTCAATCGATAAAAAAATGACTATCACAATATTAAATTTGTTATTTATTTGTGATAGTCATTTATCTATCGATAAAATTAATTTTTTCTGAAATACAAAACTAGCTTTATTAAATTTACTTTAGAACATAGAAAATCCTTGAAAAAGCATTGTCATAAAATGAAATAAAATTTACACATTTTTAAATAAAAACAATTATTCAAAAAATCAAAAAACCTATAAGTTGAGTTAAATATAAACTGAAAAGAAGAAAACAAGTTCAACAGTTTGTAAAGCGACTTTAACAGTCGGGAACCATTATTAAGAAGATTTGAGCCGGTATAGACTTTAATGTGTTTCGACTCTCTAAAGTCGCTATGTAAACTGTTGGACTCGTTTTCTTCTTTTCAGCTTCTTTTTTTTTTTATTTATTTAGTTAGCCGAGGTTTTTGATTTTTTAAATAATATTTTTAATTTTTCACTTTTTAGTTAAAATACCTATTCAACGATACCCCACTTACCAATCTTTCTCGATTTTCAGCCATGTGTATGTATGTATGTTTGGTCCTTTGAGACCAAATGCGTGAGTTGATTTTAATGATTATTACGTTAATCAGTTTGTATAGACAGCTTTTCAATGATACCCCACTTGATATAGGTCAAAATGGTGGCTGGTGGTCGCCATATTGAATTTTCGTTATTGACATATCTTCAGAAGCAATCTCATGGTTAAGAAAAATCAATTGATGTTAGAATCTTCAAAATCGAACTACGCGTTCGGTTTCTAGTGTACCACATTGGAAGCATATACATTATTTTCCCTTTATTACGTCTGGTGGTCGTCATAAGAAATTTTCATAACAGTAGCACTTAATAAAGTTAAAACAAATCGATTGACGTCTGAATCATCAAAATCGACCCACGCGTTTGGCATCTAGAGAGCCATATAGGAACACACATATGTAGCTGATAAACACATTACCACTCCTTTGCGTTGCTCAGTCGGGTAAAAAGGATAGATAGACCTATAGTTACCCAGACGTATTTTATCTGAATAAATATCTTGGGTAAATTAAAAGATAATTTCAATTTACTTAAAATTATACAGATTGAAGTAAAAAATTATTTCAAACCACTCGATGCAATTTTCGAAAGGTTTTTATTATCAATTAGCCGGACGTATTAATGAATTCGAAACACTCACTCCTGGATAGTAGTGAAGATTTTCTGAAATTTCATTTTACGAATTCTAGATGAATGCGGACGTTATTTCTACTACAAAACCCTCTTGCAGTTCCATAACCTACCAACTGCTGGTCTTCATATAAATTCCCTTTCCAGCCATGTACAGTGTGGGTATTTTTATGGAAGAATTTTAATAAAAGTTAAAAAAATGTGGATGGGCGGCTTCTTTTAAAAACCTATGTGTGTTAGAAACAAACCTTTTTTATTAGCTCGGCCTTTTTGTATATACGTATGTACGTGTATGTATGTATGTATGCATATAAAAAAGTAAATGAACCTTTCAACGTAATTTTTCCTAGACATCCGAGACAACTGCTAGACATCCGATTGAAATTTACATTCGTATCAAGAACAGGAATAACTTTATCCTATTTTTCTGACCAATATCTCCAGGATACGTGGTCTAGGAGCGATGGTGTCCGCTCGTCATATATAAGGTCGAAACCCATCCAAGTTAATGAATTATTTTTTTATTCTTCTTTTTAATTAAAAAAAAAGTTAATTGGGTGTATAACTTAAACTGTAATGGAAAATTCAATGCTTGGGATGCCCGATATTTGTTAACCTAATCAGCTAATTATTAATTTCACATAGCTTTGAATTTTTCATTACAACTAAAATTACTATCAACTTTTTATTGCAATAAAGCGTGTTTTTAAATTTTTTTAAACTTTAATTTTATTTCGGCCATCGATTTGGAAATACAAGAATAAATGCAAAATAATTTTTTTTAATGCTTAACAAAATTATACTTGAAATGATTAAATTTATCGCACAAATTTGCTACACATAAAATTAATTAAAATAATTTTTAAAATTTCAATTCAATTTTCACGTTGATCTACAAATACTTACATGTGAATTATCAAACAATTAATCAAACTTTGTTAAATAGATTCAAGTGTGTTTTGAGCCTAGTTGCATCTAACGCGTGATAGATAATCCCTATCTTACAGTAATTACTTGAATTACATTCTTTTAGAGATTATTACTGCGAGTGGATTCTTGATTTATTCAATAAAAATGACTTTTAATTAACAAATCACTATTTTATTAACATGCGTTTTTATTAATCCGCTTTTGTATGTCCAGGTGGAATTTTGCAATTGATTTTAAACTAATTTTTCGATGAATTAGAGACTTGAAATTTGGAAGATAGCTTACAAGTGAATGAAAATGTAAATGTGAGGGAGAAAAAATTGAAAATGCATGAAAAAATAAGAAGAAAAACGGAAGGAGTGGAGAAAGATGAAGAAAAAGCTTTTTTAAGGTTCGGATGGAATTTTTTAATTTATATTAAACTTACTTCTCGCAAATCGATGAGCTTGGCACTTGAAATTTGGACCAAAGCTCAGAAGTGGATGACAATGCATTCACATCTCAGCTCCAAAAATCAGAAGAAAATAAAAATAAAAAATTTTAATGTATCATGTTTTTATAACAGACTAAAAAGTATCAAGATTAAATTGATATTAAAATACTTAAGATTGGAAACGAAAAAACCCGGGGAGCCTGAAGCAGGCTGTACACACTTAGTTATGTATTGCATGCGACCCATGTTTTTCGATTCCCATCTTAATAGTATTTTAATATCTATCAATTATTTTATACTTTTTAGTCCGTTATAAAAACATGGTAGATACCAAAAATTTTTTTAAATTTTTATTTTTAATTGCTTAAGTAGGTTAATCACTAAGCTCCACGTTTTATGCCCCCTGAAAGATTACTTGTCACAAAATATTTTGCATACACTGTCATGTTATTGCTACCGGAAGAAAGTAAAATCAAAGATCAGGTATGATTTCTTAAGAAACTAATTTTTATTATTTAAATTTTTGAGCTATGGTGAACAATTTCAACAATTAATCACTTTTTTCAATAATAACTTATTCGAAACCAAGGAAAAAATAAAAATTCATGCTTTTAGAAGAGGTACATGCAGTATTAGGTACTAAAAATGGTTGGTATTGAACTATTTTAAAATTGGTGGAAACATTTTTGATATACCCCATATTAACAAAAAAATATTTCTTATTACTAACTTTATCTTCTTGTATTCTTTTTTGAGCTTTAAAACAAAATTGTTTTATACCTTCTTTTCTATCTCCAATTTATTTTCTATATATTTATAAAAAAAGATTTATTTACACAAAAATGCAAAATTCTGATCTCGAAAACGAAATATAGTAGAGTTTCTGTATCAGTAGTAATATCTGTATAGCAGAGTTTCTGTTTCTGAACACTAGAAAATCCGAAACCTCCATAGTAATCCGAGCACTTTTCTTCCACGCATTCCACATCGCTCCCTACATACATATACGATATATACATACATATGCATTTTTCTATACAATCTCAGTAGTAGAGTGAAATTACGCCTTGTGTATGGATTAAATATAGATAATAAAAAATGCTACAATTTAAAAAAAAATTTAACCTCGTAGGACAAAATGGCATAAAATGGCAGCCATTTTAAACAATTTCCTAAATTGGAAATTTTGGCCGAATTATTTAACGGATTTCGCTAAAATTTTAACCGAAAGTTGTAAGTAATAAAACCTACTATTGATATTAGTTTCATTAAAATCAATCGAATATTTTTCAAGTTATAGTCAAATGAACTGTTTTACCATATGTATGTATACATATATATATAACTGGGAGGGGAAGGGACGAAACCCCACCAAAAAATTATGAGGAGTAGTTCTTAACATGGACTACAAACCTACCAAATTTGGATATGCACCGATGCCCCCTTTTGCGAATATAAAATAAAAATGATAAAATTTCTGAAAAAAATTTCATTTTTGACGCCATTTTGTTTTTTAAACATGTTGCACCACTCCGGGAAAGTAAAAAATTTCAAAAAATACTTATTTTGATGTGAAAAGAAAAACCCCAAAGTTTCGTTGCTCGAACTTTTAATCCATATAACAGCCTTTTTTTGCTTAGATTTACTCCAGTACAGTAATCTGAAACTCCGAACTTAAATAATTTGATTACCCGCGATGGTAAATAATTGTTAATTAATACGATCGTAAATTTAATAAAATTTATATATTATTCCACCAATATTATTTCAAACAGTTTATTATCAATTGATAGACAGTTTGTCAGTTAACTATCAATATCATATACATAAAATTTATTTAATTTTATGTTTAATAATTGTAACTAATTATATGAAATTGTTTAATAATATACTAGCCTATGCCCGCAACTTCATGAATAAAATCCAAAAATAATCAGACGGAGTTTTTGGGGCGAAAAATCAATCTAGGTTAGGTTAGGTTATATTATATTGGCTGTCCACGAAAGGCACCCCTAGGCTATAGAGCCCATTGTGATACCATATATGTGTTTTACCACCTTTCCGCTGATAATTGCATTTCAGAGGCTGAGTGCACCGCCTTCATGCATATACCATGCACTACACCAGCCCATCACAACTATTAATTAAATTAATTTTGTTGCGATGGCGGGAATCCATCCAACTGAGCTAAGAGGGCGAAAAAAAAATCGATCTAGCTAGATTTAATTTTTTGAAAACGTGGTTTTATCTCGGAAACTTTAATTTTATCATCAGGTATAAAGATTTTCATGAAATTTAGTATGCAGGGGGGCTATTAATCGGTGTATCTAGATTTCATTTTTAAAAATCGTCGTTTAATCTCGGAAAAATTAGAAAAATAAGGAGCAAATCTCGGTGATCCAGATACTGTAGTATTCATTACTTTCACGTGATACTCTCTTAATATAATGCGATACTCCCTTCTGAAAGATTTTAAATCGAGTAAGTAAAAAACCAATCTTGATAGCATTAGTCGTTTTCATGGGATGAGCGCACAAAGAAAATCATTTTATAATTTTATCATATATAATAAAGATTAAAACAAAATGCCTATACACATATTTTGTATAGGTATATAGTATTTACGATTAATGTGTTAATTAAAGTTTAATTATCGATTGACCAAACTCATGAAAATAATTACCAATAACATTGATGATAGTTAACCATTTATTGGTTATAATTACTATTATAAATACAATTAGCTTAAAGTTTTTTACATGTGTGTGTAGATGATAGAGTTATACTGGTGTGTGTTATTTAAAAATATTTTTGTAGTTTGCCATCAAATTGATTTAAATTCTCTAAAAATTATGAAAATAAAATTGTGAAAACAAACAATTGACTGAGTAAATTGTTTAAATACCATACATAGACAGTGTTGATTACTCTTAAGCGGGTAATGAGAGCTGCATGGTTCTAATTATCCCATAGCAGTAATAGGTGCCATGAATGCCCCAGGAATGTTCATCCCACTTCTTTTTATTTTTCCACGCTAATGCCTCTCGCATCAGCTTCAAAAAGATGGACCACCGGAAGTTATCTACACCTGCTCCCATAATGATTGGACAAGCTAGACCATTTTGACACCAAATGTTCTTTTTGTTATTTAATTCCTTGATATATAAGATTATATTTATTTGACACTGACTGAAATCAAAAATGAGACTAGGTACTCTAGACTAATTAAAATTTTAATGTCTCCCATTCGACTAATGGGACATTTATTGGCTCCTATTTCCCGAACGTTCGGGTAACTGGGGCGAAAGACAAAATCCAGAATTTTTTTTATTTTCGAAAAATGTTACTTAGGCTTAAGATTTTTGATGATATACTGGTAACCAGATAAGTACAACTTACATTCATGCCAAATAAAAATTTAAATTATAGAAATTATGACTTTTATTAGCAATATTTCTTAGATGGTGCCAATTACCCACCGCTCCCCTACATACATTGCAAGTTAAAAGAAAGCTTGTAAAAATAAGTAAATATTTTTTTTTTGAAGAATTCACAAAAAAAAAGCGATCAATAATTCAAAAGAAATAAACAAATGTTGAGTATTGATATCGGATAAATTCCTTTGTTATATGATTATAAAATCTATTTTCAACTATTTTAATATTTAAATTCAATTTCAAATAGTTTCTACTGTCTAGCTCGTAGCCGAACAACACAACTGAAATATTGTTTATATCAAATCAATTTTAAAAAGACTTTTCTTTTGTAATTACATTCGTAAAAGTTTTTCAACCGATACAAATCAACTTTGTAAATAAATACAATAAACTTTGATTTTGATGATTGATTTCAATATAAATTCGTTGTTATTAATGTACATTATTAGGGTCCGTCGTCAAATATCTGTCGTCAAAATAATAAAATTTTTAATCTTAAATATTTGTAACTTTTAAGTTTGTTGTTCGACTTTAAAAAAAAAGTATATCGATTGCTGTTTCAGAGAATAACAACAAGTTTCAAGTAACTTTTCTGCTCAAATGAAACTGCATAGTTCCAAAAGATGAAAAAATTGTGTCCCGCTCCCTCTAATTCGTAGGCCACCGACATTGAAATCTGGTAAAAGTGACAATAAAGTGTTCAATACAGACTATTTAGAACTGAGACGAAGTGAGGGGTTTAGCTTAATATTTAAGCTGCCAATCTTTTTAAACGTAGCGCTCGTGTAGGATTTGGGCGGATATAGATCTTCGAAAGTTTTTTGAAATACTAATGTAAATTCAGAAAATCAATTGACTTAAATATTTAAGTAAAAACAATATAACACAAGTGAAAACAAACAATTGACTGAGTAAATTGTTGAAATACCATGAAAAGACAGTGTTGATGGCCTAATAGTTTGTTTTTTTACGTGATGTAAATAAAGAAAGATATCGTCCACTCTTTTATAGACACACACTTGTAACTGATATTCCTATATAATACATACTAAAAAATTTGCACCTTATTTTCGCCCTCGCGGGTAAACAGTGATTTTAACGAAAAAATGTTTCAAACAAAAGTTAATTATTTTTGCATAAGGAACATTTTTACCCTTTACTTTTGTTCTCTAACGGTTTACAAGATGGGTTTTACGGGCCCAAGACCCAATTGACCTATATTGCTCATTTACGAACTCAATGTTACTTTTTACGTCCTAAGCACGCTATAAAATATTTCAATTTGATATCTTTTTGCGTTTTTGAGTTATCGTGTTGACAGACAGACGGACAGGCAACCGAAAACGGACTAATTAGGTGATTTTATGAATACCTGTATCAAAATCTTGTTGGTAGTAAAACCTTTTATGAATACCTGTATCAATATTTTCAAGCGTTACAAACTTGGGACTAAACTTAATATACCTTGCATATATTTCATATACATGGTATATAATAAGTTATTGCTAAATTGATTCTACAATTTTACTTATTATTAAAATATCCATTTTCTTAATATTAACAGAAAAATTTTTGCTTTTATATTCTTCTACCATTTCCAATAACCCAATTTCTACGCTTTTGCAAGTCTTTTAAGCGATTTCTTATGTTATTATGCAACAATTTGTCCGAGATCACTGTCACCTCATTCATGAGAAAGTATAAACAAACAAATATCCCCGAACACATATACAAAAGTGTTTATGTAACAAATCCAAGATCGCTGTCACCTTATTCACGAGATATTATAAAGAAACAATTGCCCCCGAACACACATGCAAAAGTGCATAAGAACATAGAAGCTACCGTATTGTTAAATTGTGATCGGTTAATTCATTATACCTACGTAAGCTATTTTAGATCATTCATGCAGTCTGCATTGGGGGGAAAAATTCATTTGATTCTTGTTATCATTTATAGTGACCTAATAGCATTCATTCATTATATAATCCGCTTATAGTAAGTAAATACAATATTCAGTTTTTAAAACACTCCCACAGTCTTTTAAAAATAATAATTAATTGTCCCCAAAGATAAAAAGCCACATTTATATTCATCATTTTATTTCAATTAAATTAATTATATTTCATTTTTTAATGGTTATTAACTCAACGAACGTCATGGAAACTATATAATTCATAGATAGTATAATAGTTGAATCAAAATTAATTTTTTCACAGAAATACAGGATCGATAATAAAAACTATTGCTTCATTATTATCCCCTGTACGTACGTGTAGAGTTAATAGGTCTTAATAAAGCTGGATATACACTTTTTTTTGCATGCAAAAATCAAAGTGCTTTGTCCACTCACAAATCTGATAGAAAATGGTGCAAAATTAGTCGGAGTTGGAAATAATGTCATATTTATTATATTATTTTACATATGTCAGTCATAAATAAAAGATCCGTTTACTTTTTAGCGGATCTTACACAGATGTTTTATATCAGTGTATTAATTTTTTACTTTATTCCTGTGGGGATAAATTTAAGGAGGAACTAGTGTTTGCGTAATGTGCGCGTATAATAAATGAATCCTATCTATGCGTTTCCACGTATCTTCTTTTTATACCATGCATATATGTAATATGCGAGGTATACTAAGTTTAGTCCCAAGTTTGTAATTCTTAAAAATACTGAAGTTACGCACAAAATTTTGGTAAAGGTGTTCATAAAATCACCCAATTAGTCCATTTTCGGTTGTCCGTCCAGAGTATTCAGGACGGAAAAAGTGAGGTCAAGTTCGTAAATGAGCAAGAAAGGTCAATAGGGTCTTCGGTCCGTAGGACCCATCTTGTAAACCGTTAGAGATAGAACAAGATTTTAAATGTAAAAAATATTACTTACAAAAAAATAACCAACTTTTCTTTGAAACTTTTTTTCGTAAACATCGCTGTTTACCCGTCAGAGCACAAACTAAGCGTTAATTGTATACTATGTATTATATGGGAATATCAGTTATGTATGTGTGACATGTATGTATGTATAATTTGATAGAGTAATCAACACTGTCTATGCATGGTATTTCAACAATTAAATCAGTCAATTGTTTGTTTTCACTTGTTTTGCTGATCTTTCATACAATAGCATGACACATTATCTTGATTTGTCGGTGAACACACTTTACAAATCACAGTTTGGTTGTTTTCTGGTAAGTCTTAGAGACACAGAGATAATTAGAATTTTGATATTTATTGTAAGACAAATTTTCATAAATAAACTATAATATAATGGTTCAATGGTGATGGTTTAACCTTAATCGTGAAACGTTTTAAATTTCACTTCCGTTTTAAGTAAACTCGGATATCACAAACTCGTAAATTTTTCAACCATATTAATATTTTATTACCATATATATTTTAAAATTATTAGATTGTAGAATAAAAGTTAAAATTTGATTAAAAATATTAAACTAAATTCATTCATATAAACGCAATCTCAATATTTTAAAGTTATGTAGATTTTATTATTTCACATGGATTTTATTATAACTGAAAATATTTTATAGATATACCCACGTGTGATTATGTGATTTTTAACAGAATCAAAACTTGTGTAAAACTCATTTTTAACTCGATTAAAATTAGAATATATTATGAGATACTTGTATCATATGTATTTATTTCTTTTTAGCATTATTCTAGTATTGTTTAGAGAAGCCAATTACTTGAAAATTAGTTGAATCGATTTTTGAAAATATTTTTTCAAATATAAGTCTCGGCAAAGAAGTGTGTGATTTTGAAAAAACTATAAAAAAAGCCCATCAATTCTATTTATGTATTTATAAAAGTAAAAACTGAGTTGAACAGAATTGAACAACAGAGTTTAAAAAATACATGCAAATTTCATAATATCTGAATGACATTTTTTTGAAATCCACCAATTTTGGGTAAAATTTTTCATTTTTGATGTTATAATTTAGGTAACATCCACCTTGGTGCGAAATATTGGTACCAAACTCTTACTATCTTCACAAATTTTAGAGGTAGGTTTTTGTCCACAAATTTAAAAAGTATGACCCAAAATTAGTATAAATCCGTACTTGTCTAATTAAAATTGGATATAATTTGAGTGTAATAGAACAAAATTCAGTTTTTTGGATTTTGATGTGGTTCAAAAAAAGTCATTTTTTTCATAATTCACTCAAATATTGCATCAAACTTTTCGTTTTTTATGTTTTTATTAACTTTTTCAGTATAGGAACTTATTGTGATGGGTCGATATCAAAATGGGTCCATCTATCACAAAATAATGATCTCAAATGAATCCGGTACCAAACAAATTTTTCGAGGATATTAACAAAAAATCAATTCATAAGTTTAAAATTATTGTTGAAGACTACAAAATTCAAATTCGGTTCTTTAATAAACACACTTGGCAATATTAACTAAAACAATATATGTGCAATTTTAAAGTTCACAAATTTCTTATATCACCGTAGCCGGAGTAGGTAAGGTCTTGTAATTGGCAGATATCTCTAAACATACAACTTTCCTTGCGAAACTATTCGACGAAACACTTTGAAAATGGAAAATTCTAGTTACAGATATGGCTTTAGTTAAAAGTATTTATCAAAGGAGCGAATTCGTATTATAGTCTTCAACAATAATTTTAAACTTTTGAATTGATATTTTTTGTTACTGAACCCTTAATGATAGCAATATGTGTTTAAGACGGAAATAAATATGTTATTAATTAGTAGAGTTGTAATAATTACTATCATGAACATGATATAGAAACAGCAAAATGCTTTCTGTGAAATGAAAATAAATTTTGTATTAATTAATTCATATTAAAATATTTCAACAAATGAAAAGTATACACCTACTGCATTTCACGTGGCTTGTGACATAAGAATTCAACGTGATTATTGTGAAATTTTAATAAGCTATTATTTAAACATTAATTTAATTTCACAAAATTCAAAATTATATCATTTTTCTTGAATTTAAGATAAAATTTATTATTTTAAATTTAAAAAATAATTGATGGTGGAAATAATTATACACGGTGAGTCTATTTAACCATACGTCCAACAATTTCCTAAAATATAACACAAAAACTAGTTCAGAAAAAAAGTGTTAAACTACAAGGGTGGCATATTATCCATACCTTGGTTTTCAGGTCACATAATATTGATCTCATAAACGGCAACACAAATTATCGAAAAATAACTTCAATATAATGACCGCGTACCAGAGAAATACAATAAATTCACTTGAAAATTCTTATATGGTTTATGAATTCTAGTATAAAACTTATATATTATGGAAATTAAAATGATTTCTAGTCATTTTTTAATCGGCAAGTAAAACTACAGGGGAGGTGTTGTAAGTTTAGCGTGTTTTTGTATCTTTGTATCTGTATGTCTGCCCGTAGCATCGTAGTTCCTAAACGGATAAACCAATTTTATGTTTGTTTGTTTGAAAGTGTTGCTAGCTATGTTTCAAGTGTGAGTTTAAAGCCCCGTCTCCGAAAACAACTATACAAGAGGTGATAATCTTCAAACGACTTAGAAGCTATGATGTCACAAACTAATCGATAAGACCTGAGTTTACCTCGGATGGTTTTTAATTTAATATTATATCAGCGCTACGAATCGACCAGTTATTTGATCGAGAGTGCTCTAATCGATGGCTCAAGTGCGAGCTTAGGGTACCGTACCCTAAAAAAAATAAATAGAGGAGACATTTCAAACGGCTGGATACCTATATTTTCTTGAAGCACAGCACTAAGAACACTCTCGTTCAAGATACTATTCAAACAAATGAAAATAAAAATCGATTCATCCGTTTAGAAGCTACGATGCTAGAAACAAATCGATCAAACTTGGTTTTATCATGGAGGTTTTTTATTATTTCTTATCACTGGCACTTACCTAGTCAACAAACAAACTTTAGAAACATGGCTTATTGGAATAAACTATAAACATTATTGTATTTTATTGAACAATTCAACTATAGATTACATTATTGTAAATTATACCTAGGTTTGTGATTTTGAAGTACTTTTGGTTCTTATACTGATAATAAAAAACAGTCTGTACCAAATTTGCTGATGAGCAGAAAAAGATAGTTTCGTTATTTGAATGTAAATCAAAATTTTTGAACAAATAGAATAATTTAATTTTGGAAAACAAATAGAACACCTATAAATATTGATTTCCGTTTTTTAGTACAATTTAGGGTTTCATGCTACGTGAAATGCTTTATTCATTAGTTTAACATATACGTGACTCCTAAAGGATACACTGTCCTATAAAAACCTTATTATAGTAATATCTAACTTATAAAGCTATTGTATAGTTATTTTTCATGAATCCTGTTGAAAAATCAACGATGTGACCTTTTCTATATAAAAACTTTTTTTACCCCAACGACGGTGAGGGGGTTCGTTTTTGTTTGAGACACGCCGTTTGATGAAGGTAAAATATACTAGATTTTCTTTAGTTGAAGGTTTTTTACAAATGTCAGAAACAAAAACAAATCTATGGAAAGGCCTATAGAGCATATTTTTTGAAAAAGCAAAAAAAAACACTTCTGCTATCGTAGCGATGAGACGTTCATTTATATTCATATTTTTTAAATAACTAGCTGTACTCCGCCAAACTTTGCTGTGGGACATTATAGTTGCATGGAAATAGATGAGAAGTATTTAATGAAATTTGATAAACCTGATAAAAGAGTTTACAATTTTTAAACGTCTCAGTTGATTTTCATGTAGCTTACTGTTTTTTTATGTACACATCATGCCCTTTTATTTGGTACCAGACTCTGGTATATTTGAAAATATTCGATCGTTCATTTATATTCACGCACATGACATTTATATATACATGCTGCTCTATTATTGACTGAAGAATTCCAGCTTACCAAAATAAGCTCATCTAGAGCAACAAAAAAACTTTTTTCCAAATTTGGATCTGACGCCTAATTTAGAAGATACGGATATGACAAAAATTTGTTCATTCACTGACTATTATTTGAAAACTAATAGCCAATGATAATCAGTATAACTTAGTGGGTTTCATTTAACAATGGAAGAGAGTTTTTAAAAAAAAGTATAAAATGATTTAATTGGATTTGGTCAAATTATCCTACTTTATATATTTTTTATTATATTTTATTATGAAAAAACTGGATTCCTGCAGTCAATAACAGAAGACCATGAATATATAAATTTGACGTGATCTAATAACAATTAGTTTATAAAAAATGGTATTATTTTATTTCAAATTAAAAACGTATAATCTCAATTTGATCAACCTTTATTTGTTTTCATTAACTTCTAAAAAAAAAATCCAATATACTTGACCAGACAGTGGACATTACGTCAAACAGTATACATATAAAATGTGGGGGTGGTTACTTGGTTACTTGGTTAGTTTGTTTATACGGTTAAACACATATAATGTTTATAATAAAAGGTTATCATACAATGTTATAATATTATCACGTGTGTAATTAATAAACTCTTTAATCAATTAATTGTGAATAATATGACAATAATAATGCAAAATAATAATACTAAGCATTATATTTAAAAAAAGCACATGAGCATCAGAGCTTCTATACTGAGGTCACATTTCCTGCTCATTAGATGCTTCTTTATTGTGTCTTTTAAAATAAGATTTTTATTTGTTTGAACATATGAAATGTTTATACAACAGGGATGTAAAGAATTCAGAGGCGTGCAAGGTACTTCTTTAAAATTAACCCAATATTCAGATAAAATTACAACCTCTGGCACAAGCTTTAGAGGCCCGCAAAGCTTTAAAGTCCGATAAAACTCTTTTTTAAAGTAAAATCTTCTTTTGGCACGTTGAGCACTTTTTAAGGTGAACAAAAATCCTCGAACTTGCATCATTGCTATGTATCAAGCTCCATATATACCGCATTGAAAACAACGGTTTTCACGCGTAATTCTCTGTTCGCCTTAAATTATTTTAATATACAATGAAATATACTGTTAGCGCCGCACGTCGGGTGTTACCTAATACTTGTCGTGCTACGAAGAATATTACAAATCATGTATGAATAATTTGTACTGTGTTATTGATAAAATAAAGATTTTTATAATGGTTAATAAATGGTTTTCACGCGATCCCAGAAGTTAAGCAACATTGAGCACACTTAGTTCTAGGATGGGTGACCGTTTGAAAAAAGCTATTTTAAGTTAAAAAAAAAAAAAAAATCACTTATTTCAAAGTTTTAATTTTTCACTTTCGTCGACAGTCCCCATGACTGTCGACGAAAGTGACTGTCTGACCATTTTTTTTGTTTTTTTAATAAAGGGGAGAGGGATAAAATTGATACAAAAAAACACTTTCTTCACAATACTACATACTCTAGCTTACTTTGGAGTGGCTCTTGATAAAAACAATTCATTAAAAACGTCGAAATAAGCATTTTTTTCACAAGTAATCCCTCTCAAATTGTTCAAATAAACTATAACTTTTATAACAGCTTTCTGTCTAGTAAAAACCCTACATACCGAAATGCTGCTCATTTGAACTAAAGGAAGCTGCCAGAGGCGCCCTTAAATAGTATTCAAATTTTTTGTATCAATTTTATCAAATAGTATTCCATACGTTACAAAATGAGGTTATAACACATCCATACACCTGCCCGTTGACCTTCGATACGTGAGTCTATATTTTTGTGGAAAATTTGACTAAAAATATTATATTTAATGTTTTTAAAATAGACTGACACTATTCTAAACGATGTTATTGTTACATTTAGAAAACAAGTAACAAGCTAATTATTTATAATTGGCGGACTGAATTGCTATGGAGTTTCAAAACCAACAAAACATGTTAACACAAAAGTACAACAGAAATGCATAAAACCATGCAGCTGTAAAATGTATGCAATTTATCTAGGTGAAATCACATAATATTAAATCATTTTATCTCCCACATGGCATAGAGGTAAGTCGTGTACCTTTGGACCTTAAAACAATTAATTTGGAAAGTCATTTTAAAAGTCGACTGTCCGACTAAATAAGGATGCATGAGCAAAGTAGTGGCGTCACAAATTTAAAAAAATATATTTTTTCAGTTTAATGGTGAATTATGTTATAGTTTGACAATATAAAACGAAATGTAAGAACATAATTTTTCGATATCTGGAATAATTTTCTAAATATAGAAAATTGAAAATTTTTTTAAATTATTTAGTTTTCGTTGTTTCGAAAACCAAGGCAGATATATTTTTTTTTTCGTCTACATTAATAAAGCAAAATTAATCATCAAAGTTGAAAATAAGGAACAAATAATTTCAGCCACAAGTCTAAACTTGCCTGGGCGCTTGTACTACCTTAAATGTGCTTTTAATTTATTCTATTCAAATAATAAATATTTTTTACATTTCAATTCTTAAATAGAGTGTGACTAGGTTTGTGTGCATCCTTTGTTTGTCGTATGATTTTTGCCATTTTTGTGGCCTGAAATTTTTAGTGAAATTGTGCTGAAACATATAAAGATTAAAAGTTTAGATACTTTAAAACTAAATAAACACATTTCTAGATGGGATACATCTACGTGTATTGGTTATTATTACTATAACTATATAGATATAACTCAAATTACGAATCTGATACATAGATATCCTTTTACAATCATTTTCATTTATATCTTTTAAATACGTACTCATTCTAAACTACCTTTGTATCAGAAGATCAAAACAATTTATTTATTCAAACTAAAATTTTAAATTCCATATCAAAGGTTTTGTATATTTTAAAGTGTATTCTGATATATTACGAAGAACAGGGTGGTCCAACTAAAATGAAATCTGTAAGATCAGTAAAATCAGTAAAACTTGATTCACAAAATCTAATCCAATTTCAAAAGTCATCAAAACATCAACCATTAATCATAATAATTCTCCTAAGACAAATCTAGGTCTTGGACTGTAGTAGAGTCGTTTGGCAAAGTTAATGGGTTGCGCCAATAAACTTTTACTTCAACGAAAATTGTCATAACTGGAGGATATTCTTTCAGGTTAATCAAAACTGGAACCATCATTTTATTTTATTTTATAAATATTAATCGATAAATTCGTAAATCGAATATTATAATTAACGAAGACTTATCTCACTAAAGATCTTAATATATCCCGATATAACAATTTTTATAGTTGGCAACTTTGCTTAAATTAAAATTTTTCTAATATCAATCGAAAAAATACAAAACTTGCATCAACTCTTCTCTTGTATATGCTCCAATTTTTTCCTTTACCAGGGGTAGCAATTTCAATACCATAAGCAATAATGATATGTTACTTAAGTCTATGTTTAAGTATATCTTCACAGACAAAAAGGTAAATAAAAAAATAATAGTTACATTTTCTTTTAGAAGATAATTTGTTGATAATTAATAGGAAAATAAAATAAAAATTTTGTCAACGAATTGCCTTAGTAGATTGTACAATTCGTGTAGCAATTTTTTTGGCTGTGGAAATAAAATTCGCCATTAGAAATTGGAAAAAATAGAATTCTGTATTCTGTATTCTGTCATTCTTAAGAAATGATATAATTCTATATTTGCGAGATTCCTTAGTAACTAATAAATATTTAAATTTAATTTTCCGAAGAAGGTAATAGTTTAAAAGCTCCAAACAGTTTTTTGTAGAATCAATTGTATCATTTCAGTTAATGAAAAATGGGTGTTTTTTATTTTATTTACACATTATAAAATCATTCATTACCAAAAACAAGTTTAAAAATAGACAATTGACTGGCTTCATTGTTTAAATACCATGTACAGACAGTGTTGATATCAGTGCTTACATTATTTTTATCAATTCGCACTGACTAGGAAGCAAATACGAAAGAAGAAAGAGTCTCCGCTCAGCACTATGACTACCCAAATTTAAACTAGCAATTTTTATTTTAACTTTAGCTTTAGCAAGACTTTTCCGATATTAGATTCACCAACACGCTCTTGCTGTTTTAAAACATCTATACATGGTTCCTGGAGTAGGGAATTATTCAGTCTCACAAAAAAATCTTATGGTCTAAGTTCGGAATAGTCTGTATAACCCACGCTATTCTAAGAGTTTTACAAGGGAGTACAGTTTACAATTTCTCTATTTTTTATAAATATCTGTTTAAACTTGGGACACACATTATAAACAAAAAAATTTGAGTATCTGCATGGCAAATAAATACCATTGATACATATCGGTTAGTTAAACTACAATGAATTCAAAATTGATTATTTAAATTGAGCTTACACACAAAACATTTAGATACGAATCTTCAATGTTTTTAATAGCCTAAAATTATTTGAATATCGATATGAATAATGTATCTAAATTTAATCACGAATTATTATAATCGACCAGTAGTAAATGTTAATGAGAAATTATTCGAGCGTGTTCATATATCACATTTATTATGTAAAACACATATTAACTTACTAATCAACGCATATGACAGAAACACTATTCTTGGTAGCGTAAACAATTGTCGTTACATTTGTAATTACGAGTTGAGTAAAATGGAACTTGCCACTCACGTTCTATTCATAAAATACGCTTGATTAGTTTTAATCTATTGTTCCACGTGCTATTTACTGCGATTAAACTCATTTTTTATGTCCATCCTCCGTTGGCAAAGGTAGATCTATATCAGGACTTATTAGGCTGCAAACTTCCAAGCTCCTAAAATTGACTAATGCCTTTTTCATACTACAAAAAAGTAACCAGTTCACTGGCCGCGCGAGTTAAACCGTAATCGGCTTTACTCGTTTTTAAACTGAATGGGAGTTTGCGGGTTCGAATCCAAGCAGCGGCAAACTGATCAATTATACTAATAATAAATTGATGGGGCGATAAATTGATCAAAACTGTAATCGCTTGTAACAAGAACGAAGTGACCGACTCTACTCACATCATAAAGTTAATTGTATATATATATGGATATAGTTAAATAAACAAAAAGAATAAAGATAATGATGTGAGTGGCCTCTATTATAGACTGTATTTTACTGTTTCAGTAATTTAAAATTTCATCATTTTTTATTATAATTAATAAATAATCATTTAACATATATTTTATTTTTAATTCACAGTTGGAAAGAAAAATTTGATCCACTATTTGCACATTATCGCTTTTATACCATGCATATGAAATATACCAAGGTATACTAAGTTTAGTCCCAAGTTGTTAACGCTAAAAAATATTGATGCTATGAACAATATTTTGGTAAAGGTGTTCATAAAATCACCTAATTAGTCCATTTCCGGTTGTCTATCTGCCTGTCGTTTGTCGTTTGTCGTTTGTCGTTTGTCGTCTGTCGTCTGTCTGTCCGTCTGTCATCACAATTACTCAAAAACGAAAAGAGATATCAAACTGAAAAATTTATAGCGTACGTAAACAGCGAGATCGACTTCGTAAATGAGCAACTTAGGCCAATTGAGTCTTGGGTCCGTAGGACCCATCTTGTAAGCCGTGAGAGATAGAACTAAAGTTTAAATAAAAAAATGTCTCTTTTAAAAAAATTAAACAACTTTTATTTGAAACATTTTTTCGTTAACATCATTGTTTACCCGTGATAGCGTATGTTATGCGCAAATTGTAGTATTATATGGGTATATCAGTTATGTGTCCGACATATATATATATATGTAATGTGACAGAGTAATCAACACTGTCTATACATGGCACTTCAACAACTAACTCAGTCAATTGTTTGTTTTCACTTGTTTAGGACTATAAAAGCTATATCACCCTTTGAACCATTTATGATTAATTAACAAGGATTTATTTTCTTTGCTAATTCTTTACTATCATGACTGCTAAAAATTTCTTTAAGAATTTAAGGGCAAACTTGGTACTCTAGATTTACTTAAGATCGAACAAATCTTACATGTAAAGCTTGGTTGCCCAATGTTGGGCTCATCTCGTTTCTATCGTAAAGCTTATTATAACAATGAAGAAATCTTAATAATTATTATTTTATCAAAAGCCATTGCATATATAAAGTAGTTATAAATATGATAACTTAATTTAACTGTAAATTTGTGTGTACGTTAAGTGGTTTTCAAATATTAGCAATGACTAATTACTAATTCATACAAAGTATTTGGTATTATTCTAAGAATTTCAATGTAAGGAACACTCCAACTTATAATAATTTAATATTTCTATTGTATAATATTACATAGTACACATTTAAATCACTAACTAAATCTATAACTGAAAACCTTCTATGGCAAGATCAAATTGGTTGTACCATTGCTCGAAAAATGTGCAGGGATTCTGAAATTTGGTGTCGGTAGGACAAAGACTATACTGAATCATGGAAATCATAGGTCATCATGGAAAACTGTTGCGTTCGGATAAATCTGACAAAATAGGGGATCATAAATGACAAATTCTGCCGTATACGATGGAAGCAGAAATAATATAGTACATTTGCTGTGTCGCAGATGTTCTTTCAATTTTTTCAAATATCAATGATTTTCAAAATGGTCAAAAGAAAATCAGCGAAAATTTACATTAAGAAAATAATGTATTGAATGCTGGAAATACTTAAGCAAAAGTTTAAGAGAGATTAATGGGATTTTTAAATAGTGAAGCAGAATGGACCTCTGGTCTCTGATGATGTTTCATATTTTCGTTATTTCAGTAACAAAACGAACAAGAGATTAAATACTTTCTAAACCAAAGAATTACTCTGTGGTCACTAAAATGAACACACTATAAGCTGCCAACTTCGCAATAAATCCTTCATTTACTACACGAATCGAGTTAGACAGTTAAAAATTTTTGTGTACGCTTTTCTAAGGCCTACTAATATTTAAGTTTTAAAAATTCGTACATCCACAATAACTTCAAAGTCAACTGTATATATGACACTTAAGTTACAAATACAGTATAACATTAAAAAAAAAAAAAAAAAAACAAGTAAAAACAAACAATTGACTGAGATAATGGTTGAAATACCATGTATAGACAGTGTTGATGACTATCACATTACACATACATACATGTCACACATACATACCTGCTATATATTCCCATATAATACAAACTATACAATTTGAGCCTAATTTGCAACCTCACGGGTAAACAGTAATGTTTACGAAAAAATATTTCTAAAAAAAGTTGTTTATTTTTTTTATAAGGAACATTTTTTACACTTAAACTTTTGTTCTATCTCTAACGGTTTAAAAGAGGGGTCTTAGGGACCCAAGATCCAATTGACCTATGTTGCTCATTTACGATCTTGACCACACTTTTTACGTCCTAAATACACTGTAAAAATTTCAGCTTGATAATTTTTCGTTTTTCAGTTATCATGTTCACAGACGGACAACCGAAAATGGACTAATTAGGTGATTTTATGAACTGTACCAAAATTTTGTTGGTAGCATCAATATTTTTATGCATTACAAACTTGGGACTAAACTTGTAGTATACCTTGTATATTACATATATATATGGTATAAAAATTCGTATGGAAAAAAATCCCATATTAAACAGCATCTAACAATAAAAAACAACTTATAAGAGAGAAATATGATCTTATATGAACAATAAAAATTTTCAACAAAACTAGTGAAAGCCATATTGGTTGTATATAAAATAAACCTGCTGAATAAATATCGTCTTCATGCATTAATAATTTAATAATGTAATGAAAACAAAACACAATCAACGTAAATAACCTGTGGTAACTCAATATAAATAAGTTATTATTATCATGGTATATTAGATCTTAAATTTTTTAGTATAAGTTGTATAAAGTGATAGGAAAAAGTTCGACAAATATCAAAATAAGTCCTAACGGTTCATGAGAAAGTGCCGAAATAGACACTCATATATGCAAGGCTTTTTTGTAGATGGTATGATGATTAGTGTAATTTGTTTTTATTTTATGATGATTTTATGATGATTAGTGTCGCCTGATTAGCTCAGTTGGTTAAGGCGTAATCAATTCCGTCCGCGGTATGCTTAGGGTAGCGGGTTCGATTCGCCGCCACAACAAAATTAATTTAATTAATAGTTGTGATGGGCTGATGTAGTGCATGGTATAATGCATAGAGGAGGTGCACTCAGCCTCTGAAATTGAGGAGCTGATAAATGAAATTATCAGCGAAAAGTTAAAAACACATATATGGTATCACAATGGGCTCTATAGCTTAAGTGTGTCCTTCGTGGACAGCCAATCTAACCTAACCTAGTGTCATTTCCACATTACTTTTTTACTCCTAGCCCCCTGTACTGTGAGTGCGTGTGCTTTTGTTTCAGTTCATATTTTGTCGAAAACGTTGTTATCGTCTAGAAATGGGCCACCATTCGACTCCCAATACCATTACACAAGCAGTTATTCGTCTACTCTTATCACCTTATATGATTGGCTAAATAATTCGTATAGTATTCCTCTAGAAATCACAAAAAGTTCAGATCCTCACTTTGAAAGTAATTTGAGGGTTGCCAAACTTTTTCCCATCCCTGTACAATTCGTTAACGAATATTTGGAAAATGAAATTTAATATATTAAAATTTATTCCACGTTGATTATTAACTCTTCGATAAATAAAGGTTCAACAAAATAACCTATTTTGAAAAGTGCGTGAGTGAATAAATAACATCAGAAATTCACAATGTTGGAATTGCATGTACTAAGCGAATTTTCTTGCTCAAATGAAGCAAAATGAAGCGATATATGATGTATTATTGTAAACCACAGTTTGTACGCCCAGTTACATACGGTTTGCAGTCTTATTACTTCTCGCAAAGCTGTAAATGGTTTTAATCTCTTCATTTGCTTCTTAAAAGAATTATCCTAAGGTTTGTTCTAATTTTTTGGTTGAGCTATATGATATGTGTCCTAAGAGCAAAATATTTTCAGGTTTTTACTTGGAACTCCTAAACAATCTTTACCAGTAAAATTTTACTCTTTTACAAATTAGAGAATAATTATTTGTAATTTAAATTATTTAAATTTATTTATAGTTGTATTCTTGATCCGAGCTATAAAATACCGAGAGAAAAATGTGTTGGAAATTTTTACTGCATATCTAACGAATTTTAACCTACTTATTTCGTGCATCTGTCAACTCGTTGACTCGCATATCTAAATAAAGATAATTTTATTACAAATAAGGTGGTATATGATTGTCTACAAAATATCGGTCAAAAAATAAAGTTAGCAAGCTTTCCAAGTTTTGATATTTTTATTAAAGGTAGTCTAAAGACCATATTTTTTCTAGGCAACGCATACAGGGACCCTATCATCTTGTAAACTTTAACCAAAATTTAAAAACTAGAGAATGGAAGTAGTAAGTTATTTCACTTAAGAAGAAGATCGAAAACTTCAATTTTAGTATGTTATTAGTTTTCCATTGCAAAATTCTACAAGCTATATTACCGATTTTACCGATGTAGCCTCTAAAACATTTCAGTCTAAAGCCACCGATCTTTCAAAATCTTTAAAACATTTGAAAATTTGTCTAGAAGAATGGGAAAGGTATCGACATGAATTTGTAAATTTAAAAATGAAAGAAAATATTGTAGCAGAAAAATAACCCCTGAATTTTCTAAAACTTGCTAGAGAAAGGTAAAACGCCATTTTGACGAACTTTGTGAAGATGAGTGTCTCCAAAATCCGGAAAGTTTATTCAAAAAGTTTAAAACTGAACATATTTTATCGGGTAGTGGGCATCATTATTAATCAACTGAAATCGCGTTTCCTTCTGTCTTATTAAAATTTAACTAGGTACAACGGGACGATTTTTGCTCATAGGGCCCCTTCAAAAGAATTTGCCATGGGCCCCAGATGGTATAGTTACGCCACTGGATTATCTTTTGATTTTTAAGCTCGATCATTTTCTACATCTTTCCCCTAATGCTGTATGTGTATTAGTTGCAGTAGAAAATGATGAATGATACAAAACTGAGAGGAGTATTGATAAAATAATTAAAAATATATTAGCAAAGCAACTAATCTATCTGCATTCTGAATTCAAAATGATATTGTGCATTGGATTTAAAATTTTATAAGTTTCATATAAGATATTTCAAATGTAATGTGTGGTATCAGTGAAATTCAATTACATTTCTGGATTTATAACACATAATATGATATTTAGTTTCTTAATATAAGAAAAAAAGTCGATATTGAACTCTAATACATAATTACAGTTTGTACTAGTCGTTACCCGTCAAAAAAATGTGGAAATTCTCCGTAATCCTTTAGCCGCATGAGACATCAAATATTATCGAACTTGAGAAGTACGTAAAGCAATCTTTGAAAATTCCATTGGTAAATTTTTCATTTTATTCTTGATATCCTGTTTGAAATTTACTTAAGAAATTTGTTTTCGGGATGCAATATCTTGAAATACAATGAATTTTTCTCGTTGTTTAAAAAAAAAATTCGAAATATATTTATTATTTCTTCATGTACAAAAACAAAATTCGTAGCGTAGGAGCTGATAAGCAGCTAAGCAGCTTCATATTTAATGAATTTGCTTTTAGAGCTATTGTGCCCTATAAATATGCGCAAATTACTTTAACCCGTATTAAAATTAAAACTAACACTACCATTTTCTAAAACAGATTATGGAGGGCAGTCATTGTATACAGGTTTGAAGAGATATTTTGTTTAAAAATATGTTACTACTTAGATAAGAGAGACACAATGTCCAAATAGATGCTACCACTTCAATGGAGAAGACACCTTTTATAAGCCATAATTATAATATAACTTATATTAAAATAATATATAAAGTTTTTAAATAAACGCCTCAACCATTTAATAATAACAGCTTTTTGGACAACTAACGTTTAAGTGGGAACAATTTTTGGATCAAAATTTACTCCATTTACATGTGGTACTGTACTACTATATTCTATATCTAGAGGCAAAAAAGTTATTTGATTTGAAAGTATAAGGCACAATTAAATAATTATTTAAAAACGAATAACGAAGTCTACATAGAAGAGATTACTACACATATATCACATTGTAATCAAACAAATAACAAAAAAAATATACACAATTGTGTAGAAAATATCAATCACCATCAAGCGTAATAGAAAATATATTAAAATCCAATAAAAAAGGTGATACAAATTCAATAAATAACGGACTATGCATATGTATACGAAATAAAATTGATCTACTATTATTGTTATATATTGTTATTAAAAAAAAAGGCTATTATAAATTATACATGATATAATAGTTCAAGCTCCCACGTCAGTACAGGCAACCGACATACACACATTCCTTAGTGAGAATTTAAACTTTTATGATTATGATTATAAACAATTGTGCTGCAAGTTTCACTTTTAAATTCTTATACGTTTACAGGATAAAATAATAAAAATAATGATTTTTCGCCCAATTAGTTAGGTACTCCTAAAAAGATACTTTGTCAGGCTACGAGACAAAGAGGTTAGACGGTCCCTTTTTTCGGTCTTTTATTGCGTTTCCCATGCTTTTAAGCTTCTATGTTATATAACCTCTTTGATAAAACACATCTGCTCTGATATGTATAGATAAAATTATAATAGGTATAATCATAAACAGGGTAAATTGAGATATGAAGTTCAAAAAAGATAAGAAATTAACAAAAATGCATTACCCAGCTGGCCTTTATTTTAATATTTCATGTTCACCCATTTTTATGTATTTGGTGACGTATTTGTTACTGTTATGCAAATTGGGACAAGATATAATGGATATCAATGAATTTAGATGAACATTTTTCAATATGTACAGATATATCATCAATGACATGTCTGTCAGTCCTTAATAATAGCGATCCATTTTTATACATATTCGAGTGTTTGCAATTTTTTAGTAAGAATAAGGAAAAATTCTATATTTCGATATTTTTCATAAACAATAATTATTTATATCACATTGATAATAATAAGTACTCAAAACAAAAGAGACCAAAAAAATAAATTCCTCATTCTAAATATGTATTCATTGGTACTACGACTTTGATCACTATGAACAGGGGTGGGAACTAAAAGGGTCCCTTGAAGAACACAAAAGCGACTTTTGTGTGTGTAAATTATGCAAATTGTTTTTTTTATAAATTTCGTAAATTCCCTAGCTTGCGCTCATCATGAATTAGAATACCTGTCATCTTTGACAGATACAAATAAGCTCGTAGTACGCAGGATTTACAAAGAATGAGTTCGTGTATATGTCACAGCACGACAAAAACATAATCTTCATACCCACAACAACATAAATCGCAAGCATTTTACTTACGCGTGATTTTTTGTACGTGGTGGGAAATCATTATCCGTTCTACGCGTTTCACTAAAGTCACTCGAATAAGCAGTTCTCATGGATAAATCGAGCGGTTTAATAATATGGAGTGAGATTCGTACACCGAAATTAGGTACCAAAAACAAGAAATCTAGACGTTTCCAATCTTATTAGCGAATATGAAAGTTCGCAAGAATTATTTTAGTAATCACTAATCTATAATGTCTTTTCAATGTCTAATCAAATCATTCATAATATAAATTGTATGAATAAATAAGTGTCAGCGCAAAAGAATATTCGTTCTTTTTGCTCTTTGTAAAATGGATAGGGGGGGGGGTCCAATAGAGGTTAGGGGCCCATTTTCCTCGGAAGAATACATATAAATCGAAAGTATTTACGTCATTGATTATTATACATTTTTAAAATTTATCAAAACTAACCGATAAATCATATCAAACTTTAAAATAAATAATATTTTATTTTATATTAACCTTAGAGGAAAATATGAGCTTTGTTCAATTACATAAATTTATTTTCTACATCTTTGCTTATGATACAAATTTCTCTAATCGTCCCTCGTTTTTTAATATCTCAAAATCTTGTGTGAATTAACCAATTATGTTGTAACCATTGACTGCATATACCTAATCATAGTTAGTTATAAAAATCGTGTTTTTTTGCATCTACTTAAATAATTCTATCTTCCAATCCGAATAATTTACTTACTTAATCATGGCCATAGGTTTTTCTTCTGTAACATCTGCCTTTTACTTCAATTTGTTTGAAAAAGGATCAAATATAACTTGATATAAATCTTAGGCCTATAGAACCTTACACTTGATAAACCTATTATTAATAACCTCCTTTTAAAGCAGTTAGATCATAATAATTAAGTAAAACTTATCTTATAAAATAATTTCGCCACATTAGCTAAAACTTTAACGAGTTGTGTAAGTAAAAATAGTAAGATAACGATAGTCAAATATTGGGATTTCCTATTTCCTATTTGTTAAAGATCCAATTTATTATTAATTTCAAAAAAATATATTCCCTACACATGACTTTTTTCATTTATTTCTCTAGAGATTACCTATTGCTCTAGAGATTAAGTTATATATCGTAAGGTAGAAAAGTAAAATATTACGTCGTATTATTTAATTTATTTAAAAGTAAAATACTATTAATCAAATATTTATGAAAGGTGTAAAAGAATGGATTGCAACGGGCTTTTTGAATATCCTGTACGCTATAGAAATACATCAAATTTTTGTTTATTTTGAATTAAAATTTTATTTTAAAAAGCCATTCAAGTAGAAATTAGAAATTCAATTAAAAATCAAAATAAAAATGCTATTGATATGAAATTTTTGTTAAAATTCGTTCAATTACATTTTCTTTATAATTAAATACCTTTTTTTTTTTGTCGAAATTCATTATGGTTGTTTTGAATATGTACGAATGAACCCAGCACATTTTATATTGGGTTTCGCTTTCGATTAAAATTTCTTGAGACTCTACATACATACAAGACGATAATTATTATGAAATCCATAATTCAAATCAAATTTTTTAGAAAAATTTTGTAATTTTTGAAATTAAAAAATTATTATAATTAAAATAAGATAAAAATATTATGATTATATGTTTGTCAGACCACCCTCGTATAGGCAGGAAAATATGGAATCGGCAAAGTATATAGTCAATTGTTTTTTGGGTTAAAATCACTCTCAAAAATTATTTTTATTATTATTAAAATCGAGAAAAACGTTATTTCTGATTTTTATCGAATTTTATCCCTTAAGAAACTTAAAGGTAAGTAACTGAGCTATAGTATAAAAAGAATACCACCATAAAATTTGCTATTAAAATAATGTTTGTTATATTTGATTTCTATGGAATGTATTTAGACGAGAAAATTTAACACAAAAAACGTAAAAAGCGCGAAAATTTTTAAGTAAGATGGATCGAGTCGCGGTTTTTTTTGCATAAGGTTCTAGAAGGTATTTATAAACTTTTTGAACATTGTTGTGCATTAAACAAGTGAAAAAAAAAAGCAATTGACTGAGTTAATTGTTGAAATACCATGTATAGACAGTGTTGATGACTCTATCACATTACACATACATATATGTCACACAAACATACCTGATATTCCCATATAATACATATGTACTATACCATTTGCGCCTAATTTGCACTGTCGCGGGTAAACAGTGATCTTTACGAAAAAATGTTTCAAACAAAAATTGTTTATTTTTTTATAAGGAACATTTAAACTTTTGTTCTATCTCTAACGGTTTACAAGATGGATCCTACGGCCCAAGACCCAATTCACCAATGTTGTTCATTTACGAACTGGACCTTACTTTTTACGTCTTGAATACGGTGCAAAAATTCTTTTTTCGTTTTTGAGTTATCCCGTTCACAGACGGACGGGCGGACGGACAACCGAAAATGGACTAATTAGGTGATTTTATGAACACCTATACCAAAATTTTGTTGGTAGAATCAATATTTTTATGCGTTACAAATTTGGAACTAAACATAGTATACCTTGTATATTACATTACATATATACATGGTATAAAAATACGTTTTGTGTGATGCACTATTTTAGGCAATTGAAAGAAAATTATTAGTCCGTCATTTGTACCAAATGGACTGAAATTGGTAACTCGGGGATTTTTGGGGTCACTGAACACAAATCTGATTATTATTCAAATCTACTACAAAAATCATCTCCCCTTAATTTGCAATGTTTACAAAATTTATTAAAACCTACTAGAACCTAATGCAAAGAACCGCATCACGATCCATCTTACTTTAGAAATTTTTGCGGTAAAATGTTAAATTTCCTCGTCTAATTGTATATTGAGTACCCAGCTAGAATATTCTTAAACATTATACATACATACATACATATATATATAAATATATATATATATATATATATATATATATATATATATATATATATATATATATTTATGTTAGAGACGTAGTTCTGTTGTAATGTTTACATTTCAATCAAATATTGTTAACCTCTCCCATTTTCAGTGTACAATAAATTAAGTATGTAGAATTTCTGTGCATTTTTATCCACCTATCAAGGTCATGTAAACATTTCCAATATTTCCCATCATCTTATATTTTATTTCTTTGACCCGTTTTTTTTCCTGTCTACGCGATATCCTCCCTCTAACTTCTTTATCAAATTCCTTGATTTATCTCTCATTTTCAAGCTTATTGACTGGATACTTACGAAAGATAGATTCATGATCTAAAAATGTAAAGCTTAGGAAAAACCAGGCTAGGGAAATAATATTCATTTTGTTCATATCTGAATGTAATTTGTATATAATATCTGTTATAACATTGCTTATAAATAATAAGAAAGTAAATTATCACTTAAAACAAACTATAATATTTCTCTAACCTGTTTGCAGTCACGGATTTCGCATTGCGGAACTCCACTCCGGTCGAACTAATCGAATTTAAAATGAATTCCTTTTCGTAATCACTGGAAATGATTCTAGACTTATCATTTGACAAGAAAAATTGCCAAAAACAATTTATTATTTCCTCTCGACTTTTGGAGATCTGCGAGATTCCACATCATTTTTCGTCTTCACAAATCCCATGAATTTGTTTATTCTTTTACTCCCTTTCTTATAACCCGTAATGTCAACCCTTTTCCCGTGATCCAATTGAGCTTACACTTTGCAAGCTCGTGTCGACGATTTAAAAAAAATCGTTTAAAATATATAATTATAGTAAAATTTTTGATTTTTTCACATTTTAACGGTAAGAAAAGGAGTATAATAATAACTTTTTGTGGGTTACTTTTAGTTTTAGTCAGGTTTTTATGGTTTACTTTTATTACTTTTAGATTTATACACCCTCGTGATAACCACACGTCTTGGTTCCAAAGCACGATTTAGGTATTATTTTCCTTAAATATTTTTAAGGTTGATAATTTATTAAGAATATTGGAAATATTTTTGTGGCCACAAGAGGAAAATATTTTACATATAAGAGCTTTTATGGCTTATTATATGATGGTAAGTAAGTACGATATGTTGCGTACACAAATATTTATGACAAATATACGAATAATATAGGGTAATTTGTGGTAAACACAATCTCATAAAATGTACCTTGAGTCACTACTCTATGAGATAGTAAATAAATAAAGAAAAAACTTATTTACCTGAAGGCAAGCAATCGAGGCAGTGATTACCTATGTGCTTTTGCTTACAATGTAAATAAAAAAAATGGAATAAATTTAGTAAAAATTTTCCGCATTTCCGTTTTCACATAAAGTAAATTGTTGTGGAGGTAAAGTTTAAAAAGACGCTTTTTATATCAAACAATGGACTGATACATGATAATAAATACGCATTAAATTTTACAATTATTTTTTGTATTATTATTGTGAGATACAATCGGAGTGCAAGTCGAGTGTCATTCACTCCCAGTTAATAAAGATATCAATTGAAGTTGTTACTGGCCGTTTGTAGAGGTAGATTCCTGTAAAAGAAACCTGTAGGATTTTCATGTTCCATTCTCATTTGTTCGCTGTAAAGATAACATGTTGAAGGAGTCTAGCTTTATGTATAATTGGTATGAATAATAGTACTTATAGGAGACTATGAACAATGTTGTATTTTAAACAAAGGGTTTAAGAAAATTCTAAACATGAAAGTAAACTTTGATCCATGGTATTACACTTTCCCCTAAAACCTAGGTGAAATTTTATTTGATGTCAACCATCTTAAAATAACTGTATAATGAATATACCTACATACTACACTATTACGGAACTCTACCTACATGAAATTTACTAATAATAGAATCATCAAATATGTATGTATACACTCCCGAAAACTTTATTAGGTAACTATCTTGAATGTAATAAGTATCCCCTTCGGTGTCCCGAATATAATAACTTACCTAATTACTTCAAAAAATTGTATTATTTGAAATGTATATTTCTAAAGAAATATTTCTAGATAGCCAGTAAACGAATGGGGCCCACTTTTAAGCAGTTTGGGCTAAAAGTTCCTAATTTAAAAGATTAACTATCTTACTTATGAATATTATTTTTTTTTTTTAAATAGTAATCATTGGGTCCAATAGACCCTTACGTTGGGAATTCAACCCCGGATTTGTTCGCAGTTACAATGTCTCTTTCACATTGTGAAAGGGAGTAAAATAAATTATTTTTTAAATTTTAAATGTGCATATAATAATGAATTATTTATTGAAGTGCAAACTTCAATAAGGCGCGTTAGACGATTTTTGGTAGAGTAAAACTCTAATGGATTCACGTCAGCAATGCTACGTCATCATCATCATAACAACAGATATAGCACCGTAACCTGGGAATCTAAAACTTTTTCTATCGATAAATTGACACCTGCCTATATAATAATAATTTAAGCTGTACAATTAACTAATAACTAAGTGATTCTGATCTTTGATGACTCGGATTACTATACATAGATGGCGATTTATTATAATAGTTTTTATACACACCTACACAGTGCTTGTCTTTAAATTACTAACATCCTTTATGCCTATGATAATTCGATACTTGCTGACGCAGTCCTAGCAAGTTTTAAAGGCGGTATAATTTCTTCGTAGTCTATTACACAATATAAAAGGAGGCCTTCTCGTCTTGAATCAGTGAGTTACCTGATGACATGATGACGAAATCACATTATTTAAAAATTCAGCGTTTATTGTTGTACTTTATATTAAAATAACATAAAACTCATGTGCTTTAAAATCAAATATTTAATAAACTGAAACAAATATAATTTAACTGAACATTTGTTTTTGAAACTGTTAAAATATTTTCTTATCAAATACAAAATTAATAATTAAAAATTCATGTAATGCACTGGTATAACGAATTTCTTTTACTAAGAAAATATGTATTTTCCTCGAAGTATTTTCTACCTTTGTGTACAGAAGTACACAAGAAAAAAGGTGCCAAAAAAAAAATAATAATAATAATAACAACCTTAACAAACCAAAATCTTTTATTTAATGGATCTGTATTTCTAAAACTGTGTTTAAATCAGTTCAGTAAATTTAGCAAATTTTCACGCATATATAACCCAACAAAATATCGAGAGGGAATAACATTTTGGATTTAATACAATTTTTCGAGTTATTTTTATGGTTCAACTGTTCAAATGGCTCAATAATCTAGGGGTCAAAACGTGACATGTCGTTTCGTCATCATGACGCGTTGTCAACAAATATTATGAAATTCAAAACAAAGATGTCATATATGCTCATTATGTGTTTTCCAGAACGCATTGTGCATGGTTTTAAAAGCGCATCACACGAATTTTCGATTGAGAATGTTTTAGGGAAATCACAATGCTCTGCGAACTATTTCTTTACTTTATTCGGTATTCGACTCTAATATATACACATTATTTTGATAGTGAATTTGTTTACAAAAGTTTTACACCTAGAAAATGATCGATTGATAGAATATGTTACCTTTATAGCAGCAACATATATTTAAGACATTAAATTGATCGTTTAATGGAAATTGGAAATATTAAAGTTTTTATCTAATTTTTTAAGTTAAAATTAGTGAAACAAGAAACTATTTTGATACTGGAACTCTAAATTAAAATTTTGACGCTATGATGACACTAATGTCGTCACCCAAAGAGTTGCATTGTAGGATATGACGCGTAAAAAAAATCATGAACCCTAACTTTCTGCCCCCTGGTAAATAAGCTTCTGAGTCGATGTGGAACATTTTCTCGCATAGGACATATAGGGCAGAGCGACTTTTTTCGAGATAGAGGGGGTAAAATGAAAATAAAATAATTAAAAATTGAACAAAAATTCTGCTCCTTATCAAATAAGTTCCCTAGCAACCGCACAAATGTTATGTGATGCTATCAGACATCCCCTTCTCTTTTCGACTAATCAATCAAACCATGTTACCTCTTTTCGGGCGTTTGGGAAGAAGGAGAGGGGGGAAATGTCTGAAAGCAGTATGTATCGTTTGTGTGATCATTTGAAAGCTTATTTGGTAAGGGGCAGAAATTTTTTTCAATTATTACTTATTTTATTTCCTCCCACCTCTATCTTCAAAATGCAAAAATAATGCAAAAAAGGAAAAATATTTCGATATATATATTTATTTATATATCGAGATATAAATATACATATGGGGGTTTAACCTCCGTTTTTGTGACGCATGCCTTATCATAGAGACCACCCACATCATTATATATATATTTAAATATTTTTCCTAGTAAACAGGATGCCCGATATTAAATTTTACTACAAAAACTAAAAAGAAAAATAATCAGCAATCAGTATAGCCTTAATAAAACGCCGAAACCACAGAAAAGGTTGAAATTATGGTTTCTTTTTCGGCTGAAAAACTGATTTCGGTCAAGCGCTAGTCGTTTGCAAAAACACTTCATTTTATTAATATTCACTATAACGTGATTATTATAACATGATTTGAAATACCGTCCCAAACGGTAGACAATTATCATTCAAATATAAATGCATGAGTTATTTATTTCACGTTTCAATAAATGATTGTGGTTTTACTTGATTCCAAAGAAAAATATCAGATTAAATAAAAATTAGTGAAACTATAAAGAATTCCCATGTAAAATAAATGTTGGTTGTTTTTCTATCGAATCCTCTAATGTATAAGATGACAATTTCAGTGAAAACTTTGTTCTATGAAAACTTTGTTCTAATATTTAGTCTCGGTGCTTGTTTATACACACATACACATGTCCTTAAGAAATGCACCTGTACATAAATAACAACTACTTAAAATGGTTTAAGAAAATTAAATTACAAATTGCACTCAAAAATTTAACGTAATATCAGAATAAGTTTAATAAAAAGTTCTATAATTATTTTTATTCCTACTATTTTTTAGTGTACTCTTGGCTTCGCGTTTATCGTTTGCTTTTCTAATTTTGGACATCCTTTATTCAAAAAAAAAATATGTTTGGTGTGTGTATTTTTTGAAGTCGGTAGGCTTTATTCTTGGTCAAATTTTTGACACAATTATCCAGAATTATGAAATGTAAGGTGGCTATGCAAGCTTCCATTGACACATTTGTTTTCAAGTATTATTATTGAAACTAAATGAATATAATTCTCTTGCGAAAAATATGACAAGTACAGAAAAACCACAGAATACGTCGACGTCACCCACACAATTGAACACTACTACAGAGAAACCCTGGTGGACAACAATCAATCCTGATGACGTTTATTATTATGATGGCACTCCAAGAGGTACAAGGCCATATTTGAATGTAATTCCCTATAAATCATTTTTAAGGGATAAAAATTTTGCGCTAATCACCATACCAATATTTGCAGGTAATAATCTTTTTAATTCCCTTTAAAAAATATTAAAATACTGATTCCATGGATTTATTCTTGGATCATAGTTAAGGGTCTTTTTTCTTCATTTATTAAATCAAAAACGGAATTCGTATTAGATTTTCTGACAAAAGCTTTGTGTAGATCAATTTTGATAATCCTCAAAAGTTCCTCATTGTGGCAGAGCTATTCGCCACACACCCATTTCAATAAATTTAGAAATTTTGGTTTAATATATTTCAAGAAAGGGAGCGTTAGGTGAGAGCCCATGAATTACTAGAATCGAAACTTTTTACTCATTTTAATAAAGCTCAACTCTACAGGAATAACAGTTGATACTAATTTAATAATGATAAAAATCCCAAAGTGCTGGATGGGTAGAAAGTGGCTGCCATACCAATTTTGTCCCCCTTTTGCAACCTTTTAGCCATGCGTTTCTTTGTTAGAACAACCTTAATTGTCAGTTTTATATATTTCTAGCTGTATTAAAATTGGCATCCTTGTAGAGCTCTTCAGCTGATAAGCTATTCATTTTTTAAACTATAATATTGCTAAAGCTAGCTACAACATATTTTATAATTATTATTTCCTTTGATACTTGGCTTGAAATGAAGTGAAAAGCGACTGAGAACTATTTTATAGTCTTGAGGATAAAAACAGTACGTTATTAAAACTAAGTAGAATTTTCTTTGAAGCTGTGACAGGGTTGCTTGTTATCGTATGCATTCTTACGCGTATGAATCGTTGTTGCTTTGGTTTATTTGAAACATATCCAATACGACCTTCTAAAAGACGATGCCTCCTCAAAAGATGGTTGTACCAAGGTTTTGGATTGATATCCCCATGCTTACGAAAAAAAGAATGTGAAGTGTATTGTGCATGTCATGGTGCTCGTGAATGCGTTGAACAGAAATTTGGTTATCGAGAAGATAAAACAATCGAATTTCTTACAGAAGATGAAATACGAGAAACTTTTAAAGTATGTAAGTGCGATATACTACCGGAGCCAGTTCAGGAGATTAAAAGTAAGTAAAAAGAAGAGTTTGGGCAGTAAGCGTAGTTTATAATTATTAGTTTCCACATTGAATGAAGCATGTTTTTTTAAATATTGTCTGATGTAGGAACTGTTCTGGGAAGCACAACTGTTAAGAATTATTCTACTGATAAAATTTCATATATGCACACAAACTTTAATCGCCTCTATAAAGAATATTTCGGATGAAAAAGAAATTTTTTTTTAAATTAAAGAAAAAAGTGACACTTGATAGACCCAAAAATTAATTTTTCTTCCTTACTTATCTCTGTAAGTGGTTAAAATAAAAGTTGATGTTAAATTATTTGAAATTTTGAGTGCCTACTCCATTAACAAAAATATTCATCCCCGGCACAGTTTTCCAGAAAATTTAGAAAAACTAATAAACTTGAAGGTTTTAGTTTATACACCAGTATAATAATAGTCGGATAAAGGAATACATGACATAGCCATTCTTAGGGAGTCCTCAATAACAATAACAGCTTCATTTAGATGACTTAAGATTGATAAATTCCTTAAAATTATTCTGCCAGAAACAGAAACTCACCAAACGTCTTGGAATGTATTTCTGAAACAACTGAATATATATATATATATATATATATATATATATATATATATATATATATATATATATATATATATTTTTTTTTTTTTTTTTTTTTTTTTCGAATTCAGGCTTTAATAACCACTCAATACTACATTCAATCAAACCAATACTACAAAAAATTAGAAAAAAATTAACTCGATTCATCGGAAGGTTTCATCGGTTGTAAGAATACAAATATTTAACATTTGTTTTTTTAATTTTAGGGTATTACGTGGCTTCTGAACGAAATGTACGATTTAATACTGAAGGTAAATATAGAGAATTATTACTACCAATATATTACAGCAAGTTTAAATAATTTTCGAAGAGTTAAAAAATACGTAGCACAATTTTAATTATTTATAATGATCATCACTTTAGTTACAGTGGTGAATCCTCCTACAGACGGCAACTTTAAAGTTATGAGTGGAACATCTGTTAATGCAATGCACGTAACGCCAAATTCAGCGAAATCAACGTTTGTAAAATCATCGGCTCTTCATGACCATAACAATGACGATGATGATTATGATGATGATAGTGAAAATCAAACTACTTCCAGTCCTACAACTACTGGAACGGAATCAGTATAAATGAAATAAAGCAGGACACAAAAATCGATCGGCATAAGTTAAAAAAATATTTGTTATTATAAAATAAGCTTAAGTAAAATAATTGTTTGTTATTACAAAGAATGTTCCATAAATATATCATTCGGAAAAGCACAATGATATAAATTTCCATTTTTCTCAATTTTCATATCTTCGATGTTCTAAAATACAAAATTTTATTTTTCGAAAAATTTAAAATTTTGTATGTTAACATATAATATGGTAAAGAAGATAATGGTTTCTAGATAAATTAAAGAAATATTTTTTTGATCAATCATTTGCGTTCACAAAAAGTTAAATCACACAATCGTAGATCGAATACGACAAAGTACTGTAGACAACTAATTCTTTATAAGGCCATGATAGTTCATCACAATTTTGGGATTTTATTCCATGTGAAACATTAACTACCGTAAACAAATTTTAATAAGTCCAGTAAGAAAAAAAGATTCAATTTTGTTTAAGAGAAAGTAAACTAAGTAGTGGCTTCCACGAGTCATGAAATGCGGTTTCAAATTTCATAGTTCATGGCTCCTACCTGAAATATCCTAGCCATCATACAAAAAAACTTAATGCATAACCTAGATAAAATTTGAAATCTCCTTCACTGGTGTCAGAATTTTTCATTATTTTCGCTGCCAGATTGAAGCAATATTGTGAAACAATAAACACGTAGCTGAGTTCAGTAAAAGTGTAATTGTTAATAAGCATATATAGCTCAAATTAGGTAATATTTGTATGTCTTTAAAAAAAAGTCCAAGGCTATTTTTATTGTTTATACAGTATAATATTTTGAATTTTTGAAACAAAAACAACCCGGAAACAAGCATCGCGATATGGTTAATATAAATAAACAAAAAATCTATTTTTAGCGAATTACCGAAGGAAATTGATCTATTGCTTTTGTATTTATGGTGGAATTTTGAAAAAATTTCTACAAATTTTCATCGATCCCATCTAATGGATGTCAAAAATGACCATCGTTAAATATTATTTTATGTATCTATACGTTTATGTGTTTAAACTATAGCGGTCGCAATTTAAGTCCGAAATTGAATAAAATTTGGTATCAAGAAGGGTTTTTTGAAAGGTCAAGTTCGTTAATGAAAAAAATCGACCGATATACAAGGAGTGGGATGGGGAATAGCAAAGCACGAAATTCTGAATTTTTTCTAAATAAAAAATATTTTTGTATCTTTTGATCAGTTTTATGCAAAAATGCACTTTTGTGATTTTTTCTCTAATCGCTTAATTTTCAAAATCAAAAATGCAATATTCGATTTTAAGAAAAATTTGTTATTTTTTCAATTTCTGAGGGAATTCGCTTAGCTAACGCTGCTCCTTCGCTCCGAATTTTTACAATTGTGTTTTTATAAAGAGTGGTTTTTTTTAAATTGTGTTGTTTGTAAGGCTACCAGAAACCGGAATATATATACATTTTTTTTTTCATTTTATTTGTTTAATGAAGAAATGAGTGAAAATACCCAATACCCATAATATTTTAAAACAGTAGCCTGTTTTTGATGTGTACGTTCAACAGTAAAATCGATTAAAGTTTTCAAAATGAGTTTTTGTTTTAGTATTTTCTTTCGAATATATTCACTGATATAGAATCCCTTAATTTCATCAGGGAAACTCAGTCAATGACATATAAATTCAGAAATTTTACTTTCTATACACTGTAGACTTTTTTGAGTTATGTCTGTGTTAATGTAGAATCAAGAAGAAACTAATGGATTAAGAGAAAGAGACGTGTTCTGCTCGTGATATGTAGTCCTTCCAATTATGTTGTCATTATGTAAAGGGGGTGTGAGAGGAACCCTCGGTAATGGCGGATAAAATCACTGATGCGAGGATGGAAGATACGAGAGTGAACGTGTAAAACGAAGTCGCGGGCATCTGCTAGTTTTAATATAAAATAAAAACATATTTTTAGAAAACAATACACGAAATAAACATAAATAAAAATTAGTATCAGTATAATAGTATGATTTTCGAATTCGATCGTTTATATCCAAATATTTATTTTCTTATTAGGCAAACAATATTATCAATGGAAAATAATTTGTTTGATTAGAAAATCATTCATTAGAAAAAATTATTATAATGAATAGATACTGTCAAGAATAAATGCACGGTTTATGTACTAGGCAATTTCATAACCGTAAAATCAGCTTACTATCTACAGCTTTTTAAACAAAACGATCAGACCACTCCGGATATGGTTTGTACAGAAATCATGCTTTTTGTACAGAAAAACTTGTAATACAATTGCTGTCATAGTCTCCCATAGGAACTTTTAAACTTAGGTATACACATGTATACGAACAATTATTTCAAAGAATGTTTCCTGTTTCTTTCGAAAAAAGAAAAAAAAACATTTAATACAATAAGAAAAAGGTTTATTTAATTTTATATAGTTTTCTATGAGAAGACATTATTTCCCATTTTTAAATTTGATTATTGTTAGAACATCTGCTATACAACATTCTTGATTTAAAAATACAAATCTAAACAATAATCTCTAATAATTTGGAATAAATTCAAGAATAGAAAAGAATAGAACGAAATAGGATGATTTTATTATAAGGAAACACTTTGTAGTTTGAACACAAATTTCCAAAATAATGTTATGCAGAAAGTTTGTTTAGAGATCTGTTTCGATAATAAAAACGCCGAAACTCTCAATTTTGTGGATTTTAATGTATGATGTATGATGCCGCGCTGTCTTCGGTGATTGTAAATCGATTTTTAAAATGAAAAAAAATTAAAACTAAGGAAATATATACATCTTTTTCATTAATTTTATTGTCAAAATGACCTTTTGAAGTCGATATCAACCAGATCACTCGCCGCTGTCGGATCTTTATGTAATATACATAATGGAAATAGAATGGACCAAACTTAAAAGATTCAACAAATTCATTTCACATAGAATATTTTCGCTTCAAATGACTTTTAGAAACAAGTTTTGAAAGTTAAAACTGTTGTTATAATAAATTGTTGCATTGAAGAGTTGACAGATTAGTATGTCTAGATATCAGACGATCTCAGATTTTTAAAAAAAATTTTGCTGTCCAATGAGTGAGTCATATATGACTCACAAGAGCCGAAGTTCATGAGTCACAGCGAGCGAATGTCTTATATCTCAACAAGCGAATTTGAATAGGTTTATGAGTCAAAAGTGACTCATATTTCAACAATATTGACACATTTTTCGGTATGAACGTGGCGATATATTTAAAATTTCGTGTGTGGCTTCTTTTTGGCGAGTCTACCAAACTTCTATCTACGACTTTTTTCGAAAGCGTTGCTTTCTCAAATGGGCACGATAACGTCATATTTAAGCTACTGGTCTGAAAAAACGCAGCAGAGACTTTGTCGGACTCTATGACCACTTAGATAAAATTAATAATTATTAAACAATTCAGCAAAATAAACAATGTATCTAGTGGAAGACAAAAATACTTAAGAACGGTATATTCGAGGTCGTGGACAAGCTCATCGGAGCATCGGACAAAATATTTTATTGTTTAATAATTATTAATGTTATCAAGTGGTCGCAGTGCCCGACAAATTCAATGCGAATGCCACACAAATTCCACATGAAAAAAATTTCAAAAATGTATTAATCATTTTACAAAGCACCCTTTCTGTAAGGTAATATATAATGGCCTTTTATATTACTTTACCCTTCTGTTCCACGGTCTATAAGGTAATAAAAGAAAATTTCGAATTTATTTAATAGTTGTCTGTCATTTAATCACTAGAAGAAACTTGCAATAAATAAGACTAAAAAACTAATGGTAATCTAACCCAAAATAGTTTATTAATAATAATTTATGAAAATTATATTTCATGGTACATAAATATGTTATTTAGCTTAACATAAAGCAATAGACGTGTGGAGTATTCTTAAAATGAAATGTATGAAGACAGGGAACTACTAGCTTCCTCAACTAAATAAATAAAATTTATTTAAAAAGAAAATATTGCCTTTTATTTTAATTATAATTTGTGGGATATTTACTGATTACCCGCTGTTCATTACAAGTGAAACATAGTGCAAAGTACCCGATTTTTATATACAAGCCACATAACTCTTGACCACGAACCCATATAACAAGGACGTGAAACTCTTATAGCGAGCTTTACATAAATTGCTGTGAAGTGGATATTTTATTTAAAAAACAACTTAATGAAATTTTTTACGAAAAATCAATTAAGAACTATATAATTAAAAATACTAGCGGCTACATTTTGATACACAACCTGGTACATATATATTATTCTATTCATAAATTTATGTAAAAAAAAGTATCTTAGCATATACTTGATGAACTCCTAAACGGGGCTACGATGCTACAAAACTTATTTCGATATTGTTTTATTTGATAGGCAATTTAATGGGGAATGCTCTTAGCTATGTTTAAATTGCAAGTTTAGGGTTCTGTACTCGAAACATTTGTCGGGGACTGTTTTGTAAATTTCACTTGTACCTTGGAATATTTCTCTGTTTAATACATTTAGGGTCTATGAATGAGCCCGTTTGTACTCCACTATAATTATTATATATAAAAATAGTGTAATGATGAAATTGTTATTGTAGTTTAATTAAATTTATTGTATTAATAAAAGGTAGACAAATAAAGTAATAAAATTCATAATGAAAAAAATCCCCTTAGGGTATTTAAAAACCATCATAACTTCTGTTAACATTTCTTTGGTGTTTTAATTTTATATTAATTATTGCATACCGTTTCTCGTACACAATAATTACAGTACAAAAATAAAACTTTTATTTTGTTTAATGGAAAAAACTTAAAGAAAATAAATATTTACATACTCAAACGAAATTAATACAGACTTTCACTATTATTTATACAACGTAATATCCCCTTAACAAAATATTTTCAGATCGTGAGCCCATAATATAGTGTAAGATTTTCTGTTCTTAATTAGTTTTGATCTACATATACGACAGCAAAAAAGTACGAAGCCAAAATAACCCAATTCTTTAAGGATTCCATAAAAATCTAGATTAAGGGAATAAAAACAATCATACTTCTACGAGAATGAAATAATGCTCCAAAGAGGGATACGTTTCGAAATATGGCAATACATAATACGACGTAAATGTTCTATAAGCCAGAAGCCATGGACCCACCGAAGGCTGAAGGCAAGGTAGGTAATAGCAGCTGCCCTGTCTCCCGGACTAGAATTTACCATTGATAGTTACTTGGCTAAAAGTATGTGAATAAGTGTTTATTCTAATATGTTGTTAATTAATGTAATTTTTGAGCAAAAATTTCCAAATTTCCATTTGTGATCAAAAACCTCTATTCTGACCCCCGGTTCTTTGTCGAAAGCTTGGGTTGCCCATATATAGAGATCCTTAGCAAGACATTGAAAAATGTACTCGAATTACACTTTACATTAATGTTTATTAAGTTTTTCGATGTATTTAACAATTAAATAAATAAATAAAAAGTTATGTAAAATGATTCCTTAGAAAAATTAACAAGTGTGAAGTGTGTACTTTTAAATAAATACAACGAATGTTATAAAAAAAATGTTTTCTAAAGATGAAGCCTTCAATATTGAATATCAAATTTTTCTCTTTTTGAAAAGTTTTAAAAATATACATTTTTTAGAAACTAATTAAGAAAATGAAGAGTGTCGCATAAATTAAAAAAAAAAAAAAGAAAAACAAATTGAATAGAGAAAAAAATTGTCAAAGGTAGCTTTAAAGAATTTTTTTTATAAAATGAATGAAATTTAGTATAATAGGTAAAATTAATAAAACAATAAATTCGTACCGTTAAATAATAGCCTAGATGTCGGATAAGTATTGCAGGGTGTTGCTTTTTTCAAAAAACTTTGTACCTAAGATAAGTGGTGACAAAGTATTTATTTAATAATGTTATTTTTTTATTCTTTCTCAGGTTTTTAAATTTTTTCTTTTAACTACAAAACAATACCTTAACATAACACAATAACCTTATTTTTAACACAAATTGCTTAGGGAAAAATTATTTTCATTCATGGATTTTTTTTTTAAAATGATTGGCAGTAATGAGAACTGTCGACGGAAGCAAAAACTTAAAACTTTGAAAAAACTTTTTGAATTTTCAATTTACATTTACTATAGTATGATTAATTAAAATTTCATAACTTGATAATTGAAATTATTGACAAATTATTAATAGGGTAATCTGGCCACATTTCGGTTTAATTTGTTTGTGAGGAACCCTCATGTTATTAAAAATAAAATACAGCTCATGTTGATAATTTAGCTTTACAGTAGAGTAATAATAATGGGGTTTAACTTCCGTTTTTCTGACATATACCCATAACAGAGGCTACCCACATCATTATTTGTTTATCTTTATTTATTTAACTACATCCGTATATAAACAATTACATTTTATGATGTGGGTGAAATCGATTACTTCATTCTTATCCAAACGACGACAATTTGATCAATTCTACTGCCCCCATTAATTATAATTGTTCACACTGCCGATGTCTTATTTCGAACCCGCAACCTCCCAGTCAGCAGCCTAAAGGTTAGATTCTAACACCTTAGACCGCTCAACCACTGAGCCGACCACAGTAGAGTAGTTTTTAAGTTTATCGTTTACAAACAAACAAATCAAATGTTTCCTCTTTATAATTAGTGTAGAATTCGTATGCTTGTCGGCGCGCTTGAAAAGTGTATTAATATTTTTTCTAGTCTGCACGTAAATGGGAAACTCTGAGCATTTTGCGAGGTTAAGATATAATAAGTAATACAAAATATGGTGTTTTTAATGATGTTTTCTCGGTAAATCTATGTTCCCTAGAATAATTTTCTTTTTTATTTACTTTTCTAATAGTTAACATCAGAAAGATGTCGCTTGAAAAGGAAGGCTTCGCAGAATTTTCGTATTGAAGAAACTGTTCGGTTAGTTATCATTAAGACAAACAAAAGTTTTGACAAATGTATTTATCAACGACAGCATTTTCTGACCCAGACTATCATGGTAAAATATCTTCGTTAAATAATACGCCTGTGAAATTAAATTTATATAAAATGGTAACAACATATCTATTATGAGAATAAACATTTTATGGGTGTAAAGAGCTAGCTGATATATGTATAAAATATCTACAGTACCTAACACTCGCGGGACTTCTATCTATATTTATACCACTTACATAAAATTCATTTTAGGAATTATCTTCGAATAAACTATTATCAATGGTTTAAAACAATAGAAAGCAAATTTAAAGTATTCTCGAAATTTTTATAATTTTTCTTGAAACTTCAGAGAATTATCAAACAAACAAAAATGTAGGTTATAAGTAAATCTAGGCTTGCAAGGTAACATATTTTTTCATTTTCATTTTTGTTTTTAACCCCCGAACTAAAAAAAGGGGTGTTATAAGTTTGACATGTGTGTGTGCCTGTGTTTGCCTGTCTGTGGCATCTAAGCGCCTAAACGAATGAACCGATTTTTAATTTTTTTGGTTTCATATGAAAAGTAATATAACGGAGAGAGTTCTTAGCTATGTTTCAACGGCGGGATTAGTGTTACGTACGCGAAAAAACGAAAAAATTAAAACATATAATTTTAATATATAAATAATTACTATGGAAATGAATTGTCAAATAAACCTGGCTACATTCATTTCGAAAAGTGAAATGGTAAAATAATTAAGTAATTCAAAACAATAATTAAAAAAAAAACAAAGTTAACTCAAATATTTCAATTTCAATTAAAATATTTCCAAAAATTTATCCCCAAAAATTATTACTCTTTAAGTATCCTTTTCATCTCATCTGATGCCCTTGACCATCACTTTGATATTGATTTAAGAAGGAGTGTTATAAGTTTAATATGTTTATCTGTGCGACTATTTGTTTCTCAGTGGCATCGTAGTCCCTAAGCGGTCGTACCGACTCGATTGAGAACATTTTTAACCCCCGAACTAAAAAAAGGAGTGTTATAAATTTAACTGTTATGTTTGTGTATGTGTGTCTGAAGAGTGTTCTTAGCTATGTGCGACCAAGTGCGAGTGTAGGGCTACGTACCCAATAAAGTGGCGGCGATATTCAAAATTATTTAAGGAAAAAGGTAATTTAATGGAGAGTGTTCTAATATATGTTTCAAGTGCGAGTTTAAGGTTCCGTAACCGAAAAATTTGTCGGGGGTTTTTTAAATTTTGTAAATTTCACTTAATATAATCGTTAATTTAGTTTACATTAAGATAATGGATAAAAGCATTTTGTTTCTAAGAATTACATTTTTTTTAATGTCAATTACATTATAACGTAAAAGTAGTTCAACACGATTTCAGATAAGCATTGCAAGTTAGTAAGTCTTTCAAAAATTTTTTCTAAAGTTAATCTTTTTTCAGATTTCAAGATCTAAAAATTAGCATTTATAATTAAAGACAGTTTTATCATTTCAAAACGGTTTGTTTTTTATCAAATTACTTTCAAACAGCTGGTTTGACTCAAATTAAGAATCTTTTTGCAAAAGATCAAAAATATTCTCGTAGTAATTCAATTTTAAATTAAATAATATTCCTCTTTTTAGGGTAAAATTTTAGAACTTCGAACCTCATAATGGGTTAGTAAACTCATGAAAATCTTTAAACGAATAGGTAATTTGTACATAGAGGATATAATTTGTGGATATTTAAAGGTGTAGATATTACAAAAGAATATTAGTCTTGAATATAAAATATGAGCATGAAAAATAGAGAAATTTTGCTTTTATTTGAGAAATAAAAAGTGTAGTTACCTAAAAAAATGTTTTAGAAACAGAACAGTTGATATGTCTACAGAATATTTTATAGAAAAATTTTCACTTTCACTCTGAAAAAGTGTTGTTGAAGCAGTTTTACCTACTGTGTGATTTTTGAAAATAAGTCACAGTTAAGCTAAATAAACCATTCAATCTCACCATCAAGTACAACCTTTTTATTATCAAAATTTATGAATGAAAATAACTTCGCAGTAATATAATAAATAATTCACCACTTTTTCCTGAACTATTAGTTGTTATTACAAAGCGTATAACCAACAAAAATTCTTTTAAGAAAATCAATAGCTTTTATCGTTAAAATTTCCTAATTGAATTCTTTTAAATCATTTGACAATTAGCTTAAAAATCTTGATTATATTTTTACTGAATTATTGTGTTTAGAATTTTATATGAATTACTGAAAAATTGATAAATTAAGTTAACAATTTTTGTATCAATCATTCAATAAAGATTAAATATCAATAATTATTAATATCATTGTTACTCACTGTTCACTATTTATTTTTATTTTTTTTATTCTAATTTTTACAAACAAACAAAATCGATACGAGTAGGTATCGATACTTTTCAGTCGATACCGAGTAAGTATCGATACTTTAAGATCGAATAAAAGTATCGAAACCTCACTGGCATCGTTTCATCCCCAATTATGTTACACAAATTGATACAATTTGCTATTCTCGATGTTTGAATGAAAGTTATGCAACTGGCCATACAGTTAGGTAAAGCATAGAATAGCGTTCACTTTCGTTGTTTCTTTGCATACAAAAATAAAAATTACTCAATTTTGTTATTTCAAACGTACAGGCTTGAAAAAAAATGTTGATCTGATATCCTTCTAAAATAATGTTTAGAACATTCGTTTTGTTCAGAAAGTTTTTTTTATTTAAATCAATAGGTATTGGTTTAAAATAAAAGAGGTCTTAAAATTTAATTTCAATTTTATATTTTGCCATAGGCGTTTTTTGTTTTATATTTGTTTTCTTAACTGTTATTTTCGATATTTTCGAATACCTATCTTATATATTAACAAAAGATATAATAATAGAGCTAAATCTTCAACTTAATACACATACTGCAATATAGTATGTTTTTTATATTAACAATATTTCACAACCTTCACTTTCAAAATAGTGATTTGGTTATATCGCATGGAATTTATGTGTATTGAAAACGGCACCTTTTTGACTAGATACTAGATAGACACGGATTCAGATAATGGATTCAAATAACCCTGTTATATTCAAAAATATTGTTAGGGAAAGAGAAGCGTCGAGCACAACGGGATACTAAAATCTTGGGAAATGGTCAAAACAAAATCTTGTTAGCGAGTTGTCGAAGGAAATGGAGCTATGGCTTTTGTGCTGATGGTGAAATTTTGGAAAAGTTTCTTCAAATGTGCATCGATCCTACTAATAGATGTCAAAAATGACCATCGTTAAAATTTATATATATACATATATATATATATCATATCATATATATGTATCGAAACATATATATATATATATAATGTTCAATAATGTATCTATATGTTTATGTGTCTGTAAACTCTCTAGCGGTCGCAATTTAAGTCCGATTTGAATAAAATTTGGAATCAAGAAGGGTTGTGGTATTCCAAAGGTCAAGTTCGTTACTGAGAAAAATAGACCGATAAGCGAGGGATGGAGTAAAAAACGTACTTTTGTGATGTTTTCTCTAAGTGCTTAGTTTTCAAAATAAAAAGTCTCGCAAAATTAAAAATGCAATATTCGATTTTAAGAAAATATTCTTATTTTTTCAATCTCGGAGGGAATTTGCTTAGCTAACGCAGCTCCTGCTTTACGAATTTTATATTTTGTGAACGTTAATCAGAACAAATCCAAAACAATGTGTTGTGAAGTGATTATGAACGACTGAAGTCAATACGAAAATTCACTATAATTTACCCATGTGAATTTCAAAATTTCAGTAAAAAATTTTACGAAAAATGGCTGGGAGCTTATTGCTATACATTACAGGTGTTCAATTTAAATTTTTCTTAAAGAAAAGAAAATCGTTTCTGGATAAATAATTGAACGAAAAAATGTTTTTAATAAATTTCCGTAAACAAGCTAGGCTTGTTGTGAAAGAAGTTTAAAATTATTAATTCCACGGCCGTGTCCTCACTAAACTTACATATTTCTTACAAAGAAATAATCATAAATATCATCATTTTCTTTGGATAAAATTTATAATTCTCACTACATCTATTGTTATTGAATTGATGAATGTATTAAAAAAAAGTACTCTAATACACGCAAGATAAACCCTCAAAAATATTCTAACCATCTCATAAATTTTAAATATTACGAAGATATCTAAATTGAAACACGCATACGCATTATTATATAAAACTGTTGTAAAAGGTTGTATTACTATTTTTTTTTTTTTTTTTTTTTTTTTGTGAAATTAATTAACGATCACAGTTTATTAGATACATAATAGCGCATAAATAAGTAAATAAACCGTCACATTGTAGCATTACATACGTAGGTAGTTTATTTTAAAAGCAAATGTTTCATACATTTGGTATAGTAAACTATTACTCTTTTTTATCTCTATATACGAATACAATACAAGAGGTTATAGTAACCGACTAAAAATGAATGATATAAACAGACAGTATAGGTGTAATAGAGTCATACTTTGAAACATATAGTATAATTTTTTGAACGTACCGAACGTTTTGTATCTCGAAGCTACCACAATTTTCTGAGAGAACTGTCATATACAATGACATCTACTTGCAATTTAAAAACTGAGACAGCTATGACTTTCAAGACATGAATCTGTCACACTCTCCGTCCCAATCCGGAAGTTCTATGAGGCAAATTTTCGCATACATCTTTTAGAATTATTTGCTCCTTTATACTACTAAAATTTGTGAAAAATAATTCAATAAAGTTAAGAAGTAATAAAACTTTTAAAAATTAGGTTATTTTCGCCGAAAATTACCTTACTTTTCAAATATACTGCCATGGAAATTACACAACGCAAATAGCTTTAAATTGGTAGGCATATCTTCTTTTCTGTTATTCTAGTAAGCAGAGAAATGAATAACAAATGTTGCCTTTAATCCGACAATACTTTATTATCTTTTATTCAAAACTCCGTACGAGTAAATGTGTCCGTTGCTCAACATTCTAAAAATTGCAGTCCTCGGGGTGTTTGACAAACGCACATATTTTGTTTTAAAAATATACAAGCGCACCAAAAAATAGTTAGTTTTTATTTTCAAGAAACTCATGTCCAAAATTTTTAATCGTATTTTTGAATCATGCAGTATATAAATTATCACTTTTCGTTTCTTTGTGAGAAGCCTCTGATTGATTGAAAGACACAAAAGAAACAAAATCTATCAGATTCTATTATTTTGTACATAGAAGTTGTGAGGTTGTTGTATTTGCTTTTTAATAGAAGTAAAAAAAATCATATAAAATCGTATTTGAAATATTTTATTTACGATAATATTTTCCGTCTAAGTTTATTAAATTTTTTTAAATATTTTGAAATACAGCTGAATAAAAACCATTAAATAATACTTTTATTTCAAAATGAATTGTTACGACTTTTTAGAGTAATTTATAATAATGTCCGACGGATATACATGCTTGGGCCGATATAAGAATAGAATTGTCTTAATTCAAACAAACCCGCATGAAAATCAATCAATCCAAGAGTTTAAAAATTCCATTTTATTTTATTTATTTGTGATGATTAGTAGAGAAGTTTCCAAAATTTAAATAAAACCGACTGGCGCCTAACAGGTATAAAGAAGTAATAATAATGGATAAATGAAAAGTTAAAATTATTACTATTTATAATTCATAGTCAATTAGAGTCATATTTGCCGAACACTTTTAATTATATTGTATAATATAATAATGTTTTTGCATGAATTCCCCTGTGTCACAAATTGTATCTAACAATATTCATTAGAAAGTTGGAGCAAATAGCATTTTATACTTATACGTCACATACAGGATAGACAATTTATTTTGTTTTATTCACTACTAAACCAAAAAATTAACTGAAATAAAAAAATTTTGGAAACTGTTTGTTTGACATTTAATAATTTTTGCTTAATGAAATAAAACTTAAATATTTTTCTTTTCATTAAAAGTATTTTTTCTCTTGAGGTAATACAAATGAATTCAAAACCAAGAATAAAATAAACCAGTTCAAGAGTGAACTTGTGAAGTATTTGAATGAATAATTGTTTGAGAGTTTGAAACCAGATTTTATTTATCTAGTTCATGATAATAATTTCTTGGATCAAAGAGACAAAATTTAAAACTAAAATTTCAATTAAAAACAACATTTTCTTGATTGAACTTTTTTCTGGATAGTGAAGATATCGCGAAAATCTTACCACAAAGTGCCCAAAGTCTATGTTACATCAAAAAAGAAAAAAAACATTGTTAGTTTACTAGCTTAAGGAGGAAGCACCAAAAATTTATAAATTTACGTGACGAAAAAAACAGAAACTTCTACTATGTTCGTAACTTAATAATTAAATCGCAATGTTTATCTTAAGTTTTCTAAGGAGAGTGGTGACGTTATACAGAAGGAAAAAATACGTTGAAAAGATTATGATAAAACGAAATAATCTGTATGTGAAATTCGATCATAATTATACGAGAAGCTCAACTTAGGAGAATTTAGTATTTTATATAGTTTGTACATTCATTGCCATTTTACAATCACTAAATAAGGCCACTGCCCTTCTAGGAAACCTTATAATAAACATCTAAAATTTAATGGCATCCAGAAAAACAAATACTTAGCTTTAACGTTTGTATACAAATGAATTACAAGTATGTAATGCAAATCGCCTATAAACTTTTGCAATAAAATGGTAGTACCTCTACACAATAATTTTAATTTTTAATTTTTCAATGTTATTGCTTACTCTCTTAAGCGGTACGATAATCACATGTTATAAAGAAACGGATATATACTGTTGTTTTATTTCCCATATTGATGAAAGATACATTTTACGTAAAAAACATTTTTGCAACTACCTCCGAGTAATTTGTATTAAAAAAAATGGTCCTGTATATTGTCTCTAATTCTAATAAAAACGGAAAAGAGGCACATGACAAGCAAAAAGTATAAAAAAAAGGAATGTTGTGTTATTAAAATGAAAAATACATTTATATAATAATAATAATAATAATAATGCGTCTATATGTTTTCTAAAATAAACATTTTTGTATTTTTATTACATTTGAATGAAATTAAATTAGATGCTGTCATTTAGTTTACATGTTTTGTGTTTTGATAAAGGTTAATAATAACTAAAAAACACTTACTTTCATTTTTGTTTCATAATTTTTCATTTAATTCTTTTGGTTGTTGGTGTGAATATATTATTCTATAAAATATATAGGTAAAATTCAAATTGGTAAGTATGACCCATAGATGCCAGACTAATATAAGTATATGTGAAAAACAAACTTAAAATTTTTTTTTTCGTGTCTTTGTTTTCTCTTAAAACATTCTAAAAATTCTAAGCTAAATCCATTTTTAACTAAACTTGAAAACATTTTCTTGATAATGTTACCTTTCCAAACCTTTTATAAGTATGGATAATTAATAGTGAAAATTTTTAAGTAAACTTCCAACTTCAAAATGAAAAATTAGAAAATTAGTAAATACCTACTAAGTTAAAAACTATTCTCTTTTACACCGCGGAACGGCGTTTCGGTGTGTACCGCTGGCAAACTTCAAAAAATAATTCATAAAATAAATTGATTGCTATCGATTCAAATTTTTCTCCTCTCCGAGACTAAGAACTCTCGAAATACTGTCATTGATATTTTGTTAGTAAGGTAGGTTTAAAAAAAAGTTAAGTGCTATCACGATAAGGTCGCATCAACGTGATAATCTATTTCCGTAATCGACAAATCGGAAAATCAGCACATTGAGAGCAGAAAATCTGTTATAGGATAAAAAATTAATTCGTGAAGTCTGAATATTGAAATCGACTAAAATTTCACATATATGTTGAGTTTAATTACTCAAAGTTAATGAATTTTATTGTTGAACAGAATCGACCATAGTAAGAGTATAGGTAGTTGAAGAAAGAGGAGAGACTTCATTACGAAAATACATTTAATTTTTACGATAATATCTTCACATTCTACATTAGAGTTAAAAGTAACGCAGTATTTGACTATATTTGTATGTTGTTATACATTATTACATGACAGAATAATTCAATTTTAAAAGAAAAATATATTTTGGTAAGCAGAATAGCGACCGTCGTAAGCCCTAAAAGATGTTTGACTGTCACATCAAACATATTTTACGCACTAGCTTAAAATAATCAATCATTTTTTTACTAAATTTTCAAATTATTTTTGCATATAATCTTAAAATTTGTATGAGGAAAGCCCACTATGTTCCGGGTGTTTAAAATTAGTTTCAGAATGACTTTCTTCGTTATATATTGATTTTGGTTTAGATAAAATATTTTCCATATTATAAGATAAAAATAACTGCATATAAAATAGGTAAATATATTGCTCTTCTTTTAAAAAATGTATTTTAGTAGATTAAATGTCACACACACATTTTCTTAGTTCTTTTAAAAGTTATTTTATGTAAAATATAAAGAAATTTAAATTGTGTTTCGAAAAATCAGAGAAAACAAATGAAAAGCATCATTCCGAGCTGTGAATTCTCTATATCTTGTTTTTTCACCAAAGTTAACATAGTAAAACAAATATCTATTTATTATTCCATAACTTGAAAGTCGCAGTATAATATAATTACAATTAGTTTCTACCCGACAGGCTTCATTTAAGTTATTATAAAAAGAACGTATAATAGTTGATGTTAGTTTCCATAAAGCTCCCATAGTGACAGATAATATAAAAACTTTAAAAACAAAGCTAAAAAATAGATGTAGTAAATAATTTGATTAAGTTATAATTTTTTTATGAATTATTGAGTAAAAATAATTATAATATTTATGTATGAATTTAATTATACTTTTTAATCATGGTCATGACAATATACCATAGTAGAGCATTATTGAATTATTGAAGATGTTTCCTCGATATATTAATAAACATTAAAACCATATACTTTTACATTTATCTTATATTTTCCTCCGTTCCCTACCGAATGATCTTTCACAAAAATAATGAAGGTGAATTCTATTTGCTTGAGAAAATGGCAACGATAAGTTTCTTAGCGGCCCTCCATTAACTAACGATCAATTAGGTACCTTATATAAAGATATGCAAATCCCAAACCCTATGAAGGTAAATATAAATTTTATGGAGGAAAATATGTATTTTTTTAGGGAAATTTATATTCGGAAAATTTTGTAGTTGTTGAACTTTATTAGTTTATCACCAGAAATTATTATTGTTTATTTTCATGAAAATGATTGTGAACATAAAATACCTAACAAAGATTTTATACCTAAAATACCTAAATTTAATTTTACCCATTAATGATTTTTGAAATACAACAAATAAAAGTGGTCTAATATGATATAAAAATCACGTGACTACTAAATAAATAACTAATAATAAATACTACACGAACTTTGCCCTTTTTGTACTATTTACATCCAAAACAAGTTACACTTATCTAGGTATCCATAACTAATTTTGGATACAAATAGTACAAAAATGCAAACTTCGAGTACTATAATAAATAAAAATAATATAAAGTAGGATAGCATATCTTGATTGCATAATTGGTTTTGTTTGTTAAGTTACCTTTTAAATTTTGTGCCAAGAATAAAGATTTAATATCTTGAAAAAAAATTTCACTTAAGTTAATAGAAATCTTCGGGGCACAAATCCGCTATAACAACTTGAAATAGTCGAATTTCAACCCTGTATTAAAATACGCATCTGTAGTATCTCATTCCTGCTCAGATACGCACCCTTTTGGGTAGCTACCGTTTATTTTTCAACGAGATTTTCAGTTTTGTATGGATATATGATATAAAATTCAGTGTAAATTGTACTATCCATAATACAATATACTTTCTATGATAATCATAATTAAATTAATATTATCATTCTTTATTATGTAAATTTTAGAACAAAATATTGAATATTGACATTAATTTAAAAGTTGTTCAAAATTTATTAGGCCATTATGAATTAAAATTCATTTAACATCAAATTGCGTTTTGTTGTTTATAAGTATAAAATTTCGAATTCATCGAAGCATAAGTAATCTATTTCGATTAATCTAATAACAATTTTTATCCATAAATTAACCTAAGGAAAATATACCGAAAATATTAATTTACCAAAATTAATTATATTAGTATTCGTTATAGGCGAGGGTGTCCAAGGTTGCAGTTATTAAATGAATCAATGAAAGTAAATCTGAAAATTAAAAGTAATTGTCCAACAATGTAAACCGGTAACGGAAAAATTAAATGCTTTTAAAATTAAGTAAAGAGAATTAAAAAGAATACACGTGTATCAGAAATCCAATCGGCGTTTCTCGGATTCAGTTTTACTGGGTAATATACGCTCCACGCATACTGTGTAATTTTTTTAATTTAATGAATTTTTAGGATGTTAGTCAATAATAACTTATTTTATCATTTGTTTACTAAATTTAATTTTGATTAACTATCCTCTTTTTGTCATAAAAATTATGTAACTACAATAAAACCATTGAATAACTACAATAAAATCGAGTCTAATTGAAATAACTCGTCGAAAATGCATTTTAAAATTTTCAAGGTAAGGTAGCCACCGAGTTTAGTATATAATTTTTATCGCGGACAGAAGGGTAGTTACCTACCATTTAAATTTACTTAAAAAAAACCAAATAAATAGGTAAATAATTGTCTGTGATGACTAACATAAACTAAAATTAAAATTAGTGATACTAAATATATGTTATCAATAAGTTGTTGAAAGAAGTAGATGAGTGATAGATAAATCTGATTGGTTGAGAAAGGGGAATAATATTTCCATCTACCTCATAAATTAAAAAACATTTTTGCATAATGATTTTGAAACCATGGACTTTGCACTTTATATTCCTGTTAAATTTTACCTTTACACGACCGCTTTCCTATTAAATAAATAAGGCCGCTTTCCTATTAAGCAAATAGGAATACGCAATTGGCAAGCTTTGATATTGGATTACTGCAACTATATATCATCTTAATTTTCCACGAAAATGGGTAATTTAAAACAAGTTAATTCCTATAAAAATTTCTTCTACGTAAAATTCTTTGTGAACGAAGCATGTGTTTTTAAGCATACCGGTTCATAGTTTGTTTACATATCAATCTGCAGTACAAATGGTATGAAGACATAAAAAAAAGTATATAAACCGAAAAAACATACATTAATTTACAGAATGTTTAAAAATTGTCTTAAATTATTTCCAAAGGTAGAAGGTACCAAAATGAGCACAAAAAATATATTGAGATCCTTTGAAACATATTTGTTTCATCAGGAAAAGCTTTGAAGTATAATTCGTGATAACGGAAGTGCCGTATCATTCATAAATAAGAGCCATTTAGAAATATTTTTCCCTGTTTCACAGAAATTATACAGAACCCATCATACATGGTTAGGTTAGGTTAGGTTATATTGGCTGTCCACGAAGGACACACTTAGGCTATAGAGCCCATTGTGATACCATGTATGTGTTTTACCACCTTTCCGCGGATAATTTTATTTATCAGCTCCTCAATTTCAGAGGCTGAGTGCACCTCCTTCATGCATATACCACCCACTACACCAGCCCATCACAACTATTAATTAAATTAATTTTGTTGCGATGGCGGGAATTGAACCCGCTACCTTAAGCATACCGCGAACGGAATTGGATACGCCTTAACCAACTGAGCTGTGACACAAATCATACATAATCCTTGATCATGCACTGACCTCTATCTACATAAAACTTTATCACGTGATATCTTCAAGTATCATTTCAAATTGAGCTTTAAGTTAGAAGTTAATATCTTTTTTGTCAATAAGGTATTGTAATAAATTTTTACTTCCCTTAAAATTCACAGTATTTAAAAAGTTCTCAAATCTACAAACATAATTTTGAAACAAGTGGTAATGTATTACCTCCATTAAATAATATTTTTAAATATTAAAAAATAATATTGAGAATCATCATATAGGAAATGTTACAGATGAATTACTTTTAAATATTTGTGATATATCTAGATGACAAAAGATTTTCATCAAAGAATTTCTTTATTTGAATCTTATTGGATTAATTTTTATTGAATTTTCAAGAAAAAAGTAGACTTCCATAGTTTTTCATAACCTTTCTAATTATTCTGTCTAAAACAATTTAGTAAAAGAGTTCTTAGTTATGAAACTACATACCATAAAGCAAAACAGGTATTAAAATTAGCTTTCGAAGTTTCAAAAATGGGCAAAAGTGGCATAAGCATTCGTTAATTTGAAATATATGTATAAATAATTCCATATATTTGGCAAAAATTATCAGAGTGCGAGGTTTTTTCTAAAATTTTAATTATTGATTTTCGTACAAATAAAATAGATTGGCTCTAAAAAACTTAATGTTAACATTCGGATTTTAAAACAATTTGTGCGCTTTTTACTTTGATATACATATATATTCTATCCAACTTTCCACAAATCAAATCTGATGGAAAATTTTTTTAGGAGGGCTGAATTGAGCTGAATATTTAATATGAACGTTTAGACTGCGAGCTTGGAAATATAAAAATTCTAAAAAATGGTTCTAGCGTCGATTAACTTTAGTGATACTAATTCTAATCCATCTATCATTTATTTCAATTAGATGATGTTCGGTAGATAAATGAGAAATTATTATCGCAATGGCCCCAAAATGTCATGTGTTTTTGGGGAGATATATACATTGTGTCATTTTTAACTGATATATAAAAAAAATGGTTTATTTTGTATTTTATACGTTTGCTTTTGAAGACGTAACAAACATTTATTCTGATTTTTCAAAACGAAGTCAAAATAAAGCAAAAAGAATACAATTTTTAATATTGATAGACAAAATTTTCAAGGTAATCATTTGCTAGTAGACTTTCTTGTAGGAAGTTTGAGATTGACTAAGTTTGGTTTTTGTTGAATTAAATTAAGGATCCTTCATACTATACTAGTGTCCAATCAGAAATTGGAATTTTCTCTACCGCTAGAAAGAGTTTCCTGATTTTTGGTTTTTTTTACATTCGCCAGAGCATCAAACATTTTGGAATGGGTTTTATAACTTTTTTTTTCCTCTAGTTACAGGTCGTATTTAACCTCCGGAAGAGCGACTTTCGTGGCTTCATAGAGTATTGTTCGGGAGTATTCCCGAACCACAAAAATCGAAGCCTCAAAACTAACTCTTTTCGGAGTAAAATCCGGCTGGGAAGAACTTCAAGAATATAATAAATATCTTCTATGGAGTGTACAAAGATTTAAAAAAAAATATTATGTAAAGTTTTAAATACAATTAAAAAAATTAAACAAATTTAAGTAAATAAATTAAAATAAATTCTACTTAAAAGCTGCTACCGAATTTTTGCATCACACTCAAACAATACGAAAATGATTTTTTGTTTAACTTTTTTTTTTTAAATATAATATTTATAAAAAATGTTTGTACAACTAGAAAATAAATTATTATTTTTTTATTCTAATAACTTACATTTACAGATATTTTATTATTTCTTACGTAAATTGGTAGAGAAAATTCCTGCTAGTCATTGGTCGCTGGTTTAGTAGGTATACACTGGTAATGGAACTTAATTACTTAGTGTCCACAACAACACAAACAAAATTCATGACGAAATAAAAAAGAAAATGGGGAAACATTTAAGATTTTTACTTCAGGTTTTAATATGTCAAAATCAGAGCGAAAACTCGAGAATGGTATGTATTTAATTTTCGGACATTTTGGTCCCTCGTCTTAAAAAACCATGTAGTTATAACGTTTGTGTTTAGACCGTTGTACCCATTGAGACTAGGATGCCAATTGGTACGAAAGTCTGCAATATGAATCAAATTGGCCTCATCTAAATTTACGTAAGATTAGTGCGGGGTCTTTTTTTTACTTCTTAAGCTATAGAAAATAAGTTTAAAATCGGATGCAAATACGATAATACATAAGTATGACTCTTTTGTTTCCACATAATATAATATTATATCAATTTATACACTTGTTAGCAGTAAAATCATGATAGTATTTATATAAAAACCTGTTGCATTCTGACTGAATGTATGAAATATATTACAGAATATATATTATATGAAAACTTTTCAACTTTTATTTTAAATATCATTGTTTTATCAGTGGCATTTTCACATTTGTTAGTCAGTTGGTAAAAAGTTTTACATCAAATTTTAATTTAAAAAATTTTCAGCTTTAACCATATAGAAATAAAATAAAATTAATTATATTAAAAAATATATCGTTTCTTTTTATATCTACAAGTAAACAGAAATTTTAGGAAATTTTTTCGAATAGTTTTATAAGTTAATCTCAAATGGATTCTTTCAGAAAAATCCGCCAGATTGCTTTACAAAATTATCCAAATCAATACTAATGGATACAAAGCAATCGAAAATTTTTTGATAGTATTTGTATCAGGTTAACAACTCTGACAACAACAATCGAGATACCCCTGTGTTAAAGTTCTCTCCAACAAAATGTTAGTTGCATCACTAGCTTTAAATTGATGAATATTTGCTTTTTTTTTCTTATTATAACAAAAAGATAACCAACCTTTTGTGGCTATCGGCTTTTGTCCAAGACTTAAAAAAGTGGTAAGACTGTAGTACGATACTTTAAAATTTGAAACTTTAAAAGTGTTGGATATCTAACGCAGCTGCTATATTGAGTTTCAAAAAAAGCCAATAAAGTCGATAATCTTATTATTACAAGAAAAAAGCAGATTTCATCAATTTTGAGTTGGTGCCGAAATAAAAAATCGGATCCAGAACAAAAACAAACAATGTGAGAACTATATATGCAAAATTTGTGACTTATTGAAAATAGGTGCAAAAATATAAATTGGCTTTACTAGTTCTTTAATTGTTGAGAAACAAATTATACTCGTGCAATAAAGAAATTGGTGACTTGACGAACGAAAATATTATTTTTAAGTTATTAATTTCTACATAATTAGAGACTATAATTATTTATTAAGAAAATCAAAACGAGAGATTTCACTTAGGACAAGGAAATTTAATTACATTATTAAATAAATTTTAATACGGACATAAAATATTAAAATAGTTATTAAAAGCAAAAACTCACCTCTAAATTATAAAATCACAAATTACGAACTTTGTGAAACTATAGAAAGTTTATGAAATATTTTTAAAAAAAATTACGTTTTCTGATTTCTCTTTTTTTTTTTTTTAATTTTCAAACACAAATTTTGTTTTATAACAAGAATAACCGTGAAAATATAAATGTTTCGTGTTTAGTTACGAATTGAAATCTACGTATATAAATGTTATTTAAGGTATAGTTTATATCGGTTTGTTGATTTATATTATATAGAAAGACAATTCTATGATTAAAGTCAGGAACAGAATGCGCGTGAAAGTAAATTGTGTGCAGGTTTTGTACTCATCGAGAACGTCCAGAAACATCACATTGCGGGGGTGAGCGTCCTCTGCATGAATAGATGCGCTACATACTCAAGCTTAGCTCTATCGTCACGTTCAAATCGTATATACCATATTATACTACATGAAGGTATATACAGGGTTAAATGATATTATAAACATGTATTGTAGATGGTTATATATTGAATAATATAAAATTAATGTTTGGCACTGATTTTAATGAATACAACCCACATAGACTGAACCATTTTATGAGAAAAAATTATTGTTATATTTCTGATAATATTAGAACTATGTTCCTTATCCCACGTTCTAATTTGTTTGCTGGTTGGGAGATACAACCAAAAAAAAGTGCAACAAATAAAAACGACCCCAAAAACCGACATGTAGGTAAAATCTAGGAAACTTAAACTTTTTTAATCGATCCAGCTTGCCATGAATTTAAAGATTCTGTCAATTTGTATTTTTTGTCCAAAATTTATGTTTTTCATTCAAACAAGTGAAATTTAATTTTATATTTTTTTTTTTAATTTAAAAAACCCCCGATAAATGCAATTTATTTCTTGTAAACCGATTTTTGGACACTGAGCTATAAAGTAATCGCTATCAATTTCGTACTTAAACATATCTATGAACACTCTATGTTAAATTACCAAAACCAGAATGAAACCAAAAAAATTAAAATCGGTCCAACACACAGACACACACACAAAGCGGTCAAACCTATAACACCCCTTTTTTAAATTCGGGGGTTAAAAAATGAGTTGTGAGTTACCCGAAGTTATTTATGTAATGTCATAATAAATATCTTGATCAAGCCAAATGAAGGTAATATACGCACATATTGGGTTCACTGCTAAATCAGAAGTATGTCTTTTGTAAACTTATATTACAATTAATTCATTCAAGTATTGACTTAAAGTAGTGATAATATTAAATTCTTTAAACAATAAAACAAGTATTTGATTTCTTAAATTACTATTTTAAGTTTTTAGCGTTATCGATGCCCAGATATGCAAACAGTATCGTGAGAGAAAAAATGAAATAAAAAACAAATTAAACCTTAACTTACCCATGCTCAGAAATGCAAACAGTACTTATCGTAAGAGAAAAAAAATCATTTACAAGAAACTAATTACACCAAACCAGCATTGTAGCGTTCCACAAAACTAATATTTATACTTAATTACTGATAGAATACTTTGTATTTTCAAATAATTTTTATTTTGTTGTTAATTTTGATTTTTTTGAACATTTAAAAAAATATAGACAGATGAAAAAAGAGCATAATGATTTTAAAAAATTGAACATGTAGTAATTTATTATACAAACTAGCAAAAAAATCAAAGCAAATCTGAGTAAAAAAGAAAGCGCTACATTTATACTACATGAAGATACGGGTGTCCCACAATACCTTTCATTTAATTGTATCTGTTTTTGTATACTGTTATGCAAACTAAAAAAAATTTTAACACTAGCTAAAAGGTAAAGTCACTTTCTTGGCAAAATATACTTAGATCTAAGCTCAGTGCTAGAAAAATAATGTTTTTAATCTTCGTAAAATCATTTATCGTAATTATAAATTTTAGAGGAAAAATAATCCGAGGAAAAATTCATTTTTAAGAGATTTTCTCACCTTTAATTCATAAAAAAGCGTTAGAGAAAAAATGTATCCGAAAGTACACACGTAAATGTACACACAGGCATCAGTCTAAAAATGGTGTTAATACTTTGTCCTGTAATTATAGGGAAAGTATCGATTTTATTCAAATAAAAATAATATCACTTAGCCAAAAGAAAATGAACTATTTAGAATGTATTCTTTTTCTGAAAATTGCTTATCACGACTAAAAGTTCCAGTCTTTTTCATTTCCTTTAATAATTTTTTAGTCAACTTCCCTTTTGTTTAATACAAGCTTTTGTTATAAAGAATTCATAGAAAAAAATGAAAATGTTTTCGTGGCTCAGTTATAAATAACCAAGGTCCAATAAGACAACTTTATATTGTTTCGCGTATGCTCCAAAGAATAGCTAATATAAACTTTCCCCAGGTATATGTTTTTAAATTTATTACATTTTCTATGATTAATTTGTGGAAATATAAACTTTATCCAGGTATATGTTTTCATATTAATTATATTTTTATATTATGATTATTTTCTGGAACTATGAGTTCTTCAAGTTTAATATATGCATATAAAAATCTAAATGCTCCCAACAATATATTATTATTATTATTATTATATTTTATACTTTCTTCGTATCGTTTCCACTACAATTTTATTTCTTAGCGTGTTTTCGAATTACTTTTGATGTTTGATACTTTTTTGGAGCTTTATTAAAAGTATACTTAACAAGCAACTGAAATTTACAAAATTTAAAGAACCCCGACAAATTTTGCGGGTATGGAACACTAAACTCGCATTTGAAACCTATCTAAGAACACTCTCCATTAAACTGCCTTTTTCCTTACAGCCTTTTCCAAATTCGTACTTGATATTTAAAAAAAACTCTCCATTAAAATACCTTTCGATCAAAACCAAAAAAATCAAAATCATATCGCCCGTTTAGGCGCTACGATGCCACAGACAGACAGACACACACACATAGCGGTTAAACTTATAACACCTCTTTTTCTTAGTTCGGGCTTTAAAAAATTTTAGGCAAAATTTATTTATGTGTCGTTTGAGTTCACTTATAAAATTTATGGGATTAAATGTGCTCGGTTAGCTGTGCCCGGTCGAATAACAGATTTTTCTATTTAAGATACTTGTTTAGATATTTTCATTTAAAATATGTCAGTGCTCGTTATCTTAAAATTTTTAAAGTAATTAAGTATTTAAAAGAACGTACGCGACTATTAGTCGCATCAATGAATGTTTTAATCGGGAGTCCTCAAAAACATCTCCGATTTTGATGATTTTTTTTAAAAGGATTCTTTTTGTACATTATTTAAAATCAGAAATATTTCAGATGGGGGAAAAGGTAATGTCTCGACTGATAAATCGACGAACATCCAAAATCGCTAATGATAGAAGTTTGAAATTTCGAAAGAACATTGATTTTATACTGTATGTGTCATTTAAGGGTTTTTTCAAATTAATCCCCTAAAGGGGTGAAACAGAGGATGAAAGTTTGTAAGGATGCACTTGCGTGCTACATTGTCAGCAAATAACATGGGCTATATTTTATTCACACAAAAATTAGAGTTCTGTACCAAAGTAAAAATCTATTAAATAGTGAAACCGAAATTTTTGAGTTCACTACGCAACCGATTTTAAAAATTTTTTCTTCTATAGAATGCTACATTATTAACAAGTGACCTGCTTCTTTAACTTGTTCAAATTAATTAGAGATTCAGTTTAAAAATTCAAATACATTAATTTGAAGTTGAAAAAAAGTGAAGGTAAGAGAGTTGAAGGCTATAACGTGGATAACTCCTTGTTAATTACATTGTTTAAACAACATTTGTGCAACTTATTTAAAAAATTCACTCTTGCGTGATTTTTTTCCACAAATAATGTATTTTAAGTTAATAACAATAAAAATAGGAAAAATATTTTAACTTTTGTTAAGGAACCCTAATTTTTTTTTAAATAAAATACAACCAAAGTTATTTGCTGATAATGTAGCATTATATAGGTTAATGAATTTTTAAAATCGGCTGAGGAAAGAACTCAAAAGTGAAGATTTGTATATTTTTTCATACAAATTTGCATCCCCTATTTCACCCTTTTAGGGGATAAATTTCGAAAATTAGTCCTTTCATAAGTGATAACTACAATATAAAATCAATATCCTCTGGAAATTTCAAACTCCTATCATTAGTCAATATACAAGTTTGCCTTTTCCCCCTCCAGATTATTTTTCCCTCTGAAAGTTTTCTGATTTTAAATAATATACAAAAGTAATAATTTTATGTATTCCTTTATCCGACTATATTCCATTGCTTTTATTCTTTGATCAGAGTTATTGATGCTTGCAAGATGATCACAAGACAATTTTATTTTCTTTATAACTACCTTAAACATTTATCTATTTCCAACAAAAGATCATAAATACACACAAAACGATAAATACCAATTCAAGCACTGCAAGTTGATGGTTTTATACAAGTGTACATATTTGTGCCTATATTATTATATAACTATACATACTAATATTATAACATTATAACTAATATACATAATATAGACATCATTAGTAATTAATTCAATTTAATCTTAAGGATTATATAACAGTGCTTTTAATAATATTTTATTACAATGTAACCAATTATTATAATATGAATTATTAATATATTGTGTTTAGTATTTTGTTGTATTTAAGTACATTAAATATCAAGTACCAGTACATTTAGTAGAGCTGCATTATATCCTTGAAAATTTTTTACAAATATGGAAATTCATAAAATTTAACTTTGGTTCAAATATTTTTTTTCCGTAACTTTATTTGCTGGACAATTAAACTAAACCATTATTTTAGTAATTAATATCTTTTTAATTACTTAAAATTAATTAATTAAAGCACAAATTCAGTGAGAGAAATTCAAATTACTAAAACGGAAATTCAAATTTTAAAACGGACGTGAGGCCATAGTATTAGCTTGTCTAATTTGTTGACATACTGTATAGTATTATTTACTTAGATTTTGTATGGTATTACAGTGAGTTCTTTTTTTAAAAGTGTAAATTATACATTGAACTGTCACCAATTGGCAGGTCACATATTAATACGTAATCAACAGAAAGCGCCAACAGTCCGCGTATAAAAATCTCAAAATTATTCTCTTTTTTAAATATTTTTTTACACTTAATTAGAGCATTTTTAAGCAGTATTTATATTCATTTTGTTAAAATATGTATATCCCCTTCAGGACCCACAATAAAGATATTTAGCTAAATTATTATTAATTAGCTAGACCGGTTTCTAGGTAACTAGCAACCATCTAGGTAGCTAGATGGAAAAAGTTTTAGCTTCCTAGGTAACCTAAATGTCGTTTTTTGGTGTCTGTTGTAGTTTTTTTGGTTTTAACTCTCAACCAGTAAACAAATATCGGGCAATAAGGAATATAGTTAAAATATTTATTCTCCAAAATCTGCTTTCTCTAGCTATGGGAATCCTGCAAAGCCCTTTCCAACATATTCTAATGTTTTATAGCCAGGAAAATATACAAACGTATTGAGATAAGCCGCTCAACTATACCTGTATATAAATATAGTACTATTTATGATATACGTAAAAAGTATTATTGCTTAGTATTTTATTCTTAGTAATATTTTCTTTTATTACATATTTAAATTTTGAAAATGCGTGTTACGCGTTCAGAAAATATTTAATATGAATAATAAAATGGCATAAGCTGAGTCTGAAAAATATTGAAGATAGAGCAAAATTTTTTTCCGAGATGAACTGACTTGCTATTTTGTTTACGGGTAAATGGATAAATAGTTGTAGTCACTAAAGATACTCTGCTTTTATTCCTCTGTTTCTTTTGAATGTACCATTTACGAGTAGAAAAGGAAAGTGCTATCAAAATTAAGATAGTGCTAAGACTATCCTTTTCTACTCACATCGAATGTAAGAAGTTTATGACAAGAACATTACTTATTTCTAACAGTTTTTCCAAGAAGAGCTTGTTTTTCTTTTCAAAGACTTCTAATATGTTTAATTTAAAGATCTCAATATCAATCAAATTCCCATAGCTCGAAATAGAGATTCATTGTTCAAAAAAATTCAGGCTATGGTCCTTGATAATTCTAAAAAATTTAAAACTTTTCAAAATTCAAATTCTTTGCAAAAACATTTCACAATTTTACCATCCATTGCCTCAAAAATGAAAAAAAGGCTTTTCGTATCATAATTCTTATGCGAGATTGAGTATATAAGATATTACCTAATTAAGTTGAAGAATGTCAAAGACCAAACTTTTACCAAAAAAAAAATCACAATTTTCCAAAAGAAAAAATTATAATAATAAAATAAGGAAAAATTATTAATAAATCAGTTTTGGGTTGAAATAATCACCCTTTTCTTGCACCCGAAGTAATTTTAATAAAAATATTTGACAATATGCTTAAACAAATATTTACGAATTATCTTAATCGATCACGTTATTGAATAAGTCAACAATAATTTATATATAACATATATATTTTTTTTATTATTTATTTGTGGAACGTTTAATAAATATTAGTGAATATACTTGTGGTATACTTATCAGGGATAAGGGTATTTATATAGTGTCTGATTAGTGGAGTATGACTCGGTAAGACGGCTATACTGGGTCACCACTAAGTAAGGTTTTATTCTTTATCGAAGCGAATTAATTCACTTAAAAAAATTGTAGTGTTAATAAACTAGAAGAAGTTATAAAAAATTTTAATTTTCAGCTGTTTCCCCACCGCTTCATTGGACTTTTATTGAAAAATATCTCCACACAGCACTTCCACTTTGTGCTTTAGTCCAATCCTTCCTGTGGACTTCTTTGACCTTAGTATTTCTTTTTCCACCCCCCTTATTTAAGTTCTCTTGACATTAATTGAACCAAACAAAAAAACTATTCATTGTTCAAATCGTGAGTGAGTCGCTTTATTATTAAAAATGAAATACATATAAGAAAGCAGGTTCGGTTTTTCCCTTTTTTTTCAATTTTGGGGACAACTTTACAACTTTTATTTCCCATACCAACTTAAAACTTTTAAAGATCAAACAGTTTTGAAAAAATAAAATATTCACCAGATGAAAATTATTCTTATTTATTGTAGAGTTTTGTTTTTATAGGGATTTTTAATTTATGATGTTAGCATATAGTTAGATATTCATTTGATCGGATGAAAAAAAATCCATATTAAAATTATAAATATATCAACTAATTGGCGTAGAACAAGGAAAAGTAAGAAAAATCTATATCACTATATTTCTAAACCAATAGAGGCAAAATAATAAGAAGAGAATCTAGCTTTCTTTTATTTCCTAGTTAACTGCAAATTTTCAAAAATGACACAAAAGCATACGAAAAACTATTTTTCATAATTACTGAACTTAATTAACACGAAAACTGCATACGAAGTGGAAATGAAAACAGTGATAAGAACAATTTTAGTAAACGCTTATCAAAGTTTCAGGAAAGTCAACGGGGAAACTTAAAAAAACCCGTGGTCCAAGCAACGAGAGAGGATTTTTTCGATGTATTTGTTTATAACAGAAATTATTTACCCTTCCTATACTGGGAAGTTATTGTAATGGGTCCGATTTTCTAGATTGAAATTTTCTACATATTCATCCAGGAGGCTCGAGTTCGATTCCCGGAATCGGAACCAATTATAACAATTAGTTATATATTGGATAAATCTTCTTCTGAAATGTTAAACATCCCAGAAATAATAAATGAATTCTCAAAGCAATAATTTATTAATCGGAATAAATAATTTATATAAATCATGGTCCACAGTATAGGTGGGGGTATGGTTGCGTGATTAACATGCTTATGAAACTTCGTGAATGGCTTCATTTCAGTGTAACCTACAACATTTTCATTTACAAAACTTTGAAAATTGGGACAGTTTCGATATGTAAAATGGAATTATGCCTTTAAAACGACCGCCTATTGAAAAATTATGAACTACCATTTGCTTTTTTCTTGAGTGCAAGATAAATGAATATGATAAGAGCAAAAATTGTGTCCTACAAAAATATTGGGCCGTTCGGCGTAACCTTCACCCCCAACATGTAGGAGAAACGAGGAAATGTATCAACAACCGGTCAATTTTTACACAATTGTTTTACAAATATTAGTAAAAATAAATGCCCGTACTGGTCTACAAATTTCATGAGCCGATTTCCCAGATATATACCTCAAACATGTCAGTTTAACGACTATCTGTTTTAACGGCAATATGATCCGGAAAGAATTTCATAATATTCAGTCGAGTCGTTCCAATTCGGTAGGGTATTTATTTTTAATTTTAACCTCAAGGGTCCCACCAGACTGTATCCACGGCTTGTTTATTTCATGATGATCCTATTGTTAAATTGAATGAATTGATACCTAAAGCAACTGTCATCCAGCTGTAAGTTTATATTCATCCTTTCATCGAGAATTCAATAATGCAATAATTAATGAATGAAACAGAACAATTATTTGCACAACTCTTACCTTCTTGTCCATGCCCTTATATTAAAAACGAAGTTTCTAGACATAATTATTGATATTAAAAGTTTAAAAAAATCAACCCGACTTTTAATTTATTAAATAATATTTTCGAAATATAAAATTTGGTTGCATGAAACAATAACTTAAACTTGAAGATAGAATTTCCTACACAACCCATTAAAAAATCAGTTAGCACTTTTTTAGAAATTGCATACTTTCAAATACACAACTTTACTTTCTTTTTCTTGTCCAACCTTGAGTTTATCACAACTACATCTTGCTTATGTAGGAAAAATACATTCAGAAAATCACTTGCCCATTATCCTACAATTGATTTTACTAATTGGTATATTAGTTTATTGACTTCAAAAATAAAACTCCTGTATTAAAAAACCTTTTTTCGTAATGTTCTAAGAATATTTTTAAATAAATAAATGAAAAAAAACGTAAAACTTTCATGAATTTTTTCGCAAAGTCTATAAAGGTTTTTTAACTTAGTTAACATATTATTATAGGGATTAAGGCTATTTTTAAAAATAACCAATGTAAAGTAAATAGCATTCTGTGAATATCGGCTTATGAATAAAAGTTTGTATCGTTAAATAAATGGTATTCGAAATTCTTTCTCATTACGTTTTCTTTAACTAACTAGTAACGAGATATGTAATAATAAAATAAAATTTATTTATTATAAGATAAAATACACAAACAGATCTTTAACATTTTTCTTAATAAACCTTAGGTTTCGGAAGATGTCTGATAAAAATCCGAGCAGTCTGCATCAAGATTTTAATACGAGGCAAAATATTATCCTCCTTGTCGTTTTGCACCAAGATTCAATACTTGGACTAAATTTTGAAAACTGAAAAAATAATTCCAATGAGATAATTCTTGGATGTTTCATTTCTAAATTTTTTCGAATTATCAAATTCATGAAGTGAGTTGTTTTTTAAGGTAAGTGGATGAAATTTGATCCATTAATTCTGGTAGTTGACCTCTTACGAGATATTTTAATTTTTATATAGTCTCTAACGAGATATTTTAATTTTAGAAGTTTATAACTCCTTGTTTGAGGTTTCGAGATCGAATCTGAGAGCTAACCGGCAACCAGGACGATATCTTTCATAAATATTAATATCTCGATGCAACAATCCCTCACAGATTTTCCCAAACCACTACATTTTAAATGCTTTATCAAATTTTTTTAAGGAGGTACTATTTGTTTAAAAACCCTTAAGCGTTAGCCCGTTCTAAAACGGTTCATGAAAAACCCATAACGTTAAAAAGAGTCGGTTTAAGATCTGGGCTCTAATAACCTTTTTTCTTATTTTAACAAGAAAATAATTGAAAATTGAAATAGATTATCACTACGAACACGCATTTTATTGAAAATCAGGAAAAAGTTGATAGTGTCAAATAATGATCACACTCATTGTAGTTAGATTTCTTTAGAACTATGCCCACATAGATTTTTTACTTGGTGCAAATAATTTCGATTACGTATGATAAGTGTTATACATAGAATATCATTCTTCTTACAAATTTTTATTCGTCACATGCAGAACTGACATAAGTGCCGTGCCCAGAAAGATTCTGTATCTTTTTACGATATTGTAAATTATCAAACATTTTATCGTGTAATAGTACCTATTGACCACATTTTCACAAGCTTTTATTTAGTTTCACCTATTTTGGTGTCAAATCTTGCACTTTAAATTGGCCCAATTTCCGGGCTGAAATTTTGCATGCACATGTAAATTGGATGGCAATGCATTTTTCTTGCAAGCATGACTTGATTTTCCCATTTCTTCCATCATAGTCATGTAAGAGTCAATCATATAAAAATTAAGTTCTATACTTTTTAGTAGACCTAAAGCTTGTCTCTTTTTTAAATAGTATTTAAACTAATAAAAGTATTTTTTAATTAAGTTTAAGAAAAAATATAATTTAAAATATAGGTAATATTATTTTTAAATAAATATATAAACTTAAATTAATAATATTCTGAAAGGGTACAGAAATAATAAATATATGCACGCGTGGTGTTAAATTCGTTTCTACGAATAGGATATAACATAAAATTTTTTACTAAAATATTTGTATAAATATTATTCACATACAACAAATATATTGAAATTGAAAAAGTTTGTACTATGATAAATTGTATTGTTAACTCTTATTTTGACATTGGAATATTATCATTGCATGGATAAAGTTTTTCACATTTCACTAAAATTGTACCCACTTGATTGTCTTGTGTCACTAAGTTTCACCGATATAGGAGAGGATGTGAACAATATTGCTAATGATCAAAAACCTATGATCAAAAGCGGTTATATCTTAAGACTTTTTTAATTAATTGAAAATAATACAAGCACGATATTCAAATTCAACATTGTCCCTATACATTTTGTTAAAATATATCCCTTTCAGACCCACAATAAAAATATTTAGCTAGATTATAAAATTATTATTAATTTGCTAGACCGGTGTAATGTAGACCGGAAATAAAACTGGTGTCAAATCTTAACGGGGCCTAATTCGAGATAGGTACCTAATTTGTTATATCATATGTTTTCCCGTAATGATTTCCTTCCACCTGTTCAAAAAATATATATAGTGTGTCCCCGGATAGAGGTAACTATAGTGGTAAATTTCCATATTTTGCATTTTAAGAAAAAAAGTTTTTCTTTATAAGAAGTTTTGCTTATTCTGAAAAGTATGTAGGTATATTTGAAACTTCTTAATATTGTACAGGGTAGCCAAAAATTTGGAATCACTAATTTTAATTTTTGGTAAACTACCCATCTTTTATATAAGTTGCCGAAAAGTTACTCGCAATTAAAATTATGACTCTATACAAAATACCAAGAAAATCTGTGTACTTTAATTATAGCATCATTTTTTATTTGAACAAAAGCTCTAATTATAAAAAAACGTAAGAAAAAAAATAATAATAAATCAATGAACACGTACTATGCGAGAGTGTAATTTTTTGTGGACTAGTTTAGAATATTAAAAAGAAAATTTATTATCTCGGATAAATATTTAATAAGAATGGAATTGTCAAAGTTGGAAAGATCTTCTTGATATTTTGTATAGAGTCATAATTGCTAATTTCGAGTAACTTTTTTTAACAACATTTTGTCAACTTTTAAAAACGAAGGGTAGTTTACCAAAAAAAAAATAGTGATACCAAATTTTTGGCTATCCTGTACATTATTTAGAAGTTTTAAATATTCCTACATACTTTTCATAATGAGCAAAACTCCTTATAAAGAATGAATTTTTTTCTTAATATGCAAAATAAGAAAATTTACAAGTATAGTTACCTCTATCCGGGGACACAGTGTATATATTTATTTTTATTATATAAAATGCTAAAAAAGTTTTTTTTTTTTTGTGTTTTATAAGAAATTCCGAGAATTCTTATAAAAATACAGAGTAATAGTAAATTATGAATATCCGGCTACTTTGGTTAGTAAAATAAAATTAAGACAATATATGACATCTTTTCATATCCATAGCATTATATTCGACTGGGTTAGAAAGTGGCTATTAATAATTTTTTTTTAATGTAAAGCTCATATCCGGTTGGAGGCTATTATTATACCATGTATATGAAATATACCAAGGTATATTAAGTTTAGTACCAAGTTTGTAACGCTTAAAAATATTGATACTATGAACAAAATTTTGGTAAAGGTTCATAAAATCACCTAGTTAGTCCATTTCCGTTGTCTGTCTGTCTGTCTGTCGTCTGTCTATCGTCTGTCATCACGATTACTCAAAACGAAAAGAGATATCAAGCTGAAATTTTTAAAGCGTGCTTAGGACGTAAAAAGTGAGGTCAAGTTCGTAAATAAGCAACATAGGTCAATTGGATCTTGAGTCCGTAAGACGTATCTTGTAAACCGTTAGAGATAGAACAATAGTTTAAATGTAAAAAATGCTTATAAAAAAATAAACAACTTTTCTTTGAAACATTTTTCCGTAATCATCACTGTTTATCCGTGAGAGCGCAAAATATACGCAAATTGCATAATATGTATTATATGGGAATATCAGTTATAAATGTGTGACATTTATGCATGTGTAATGTGACAGAGTAATCAACACTGTCTTTACATGGTATTTCAACAATTAAATCAGTCAATTGTTTGTTTTCACTTGTTATATCTAGATTTATATCTTGAGACCTGAAACTACAATTCTACTCGATAAGAAATTTTTGGAGGATATCACCATATCGAGTATCTATGTGAACGACATACTGTATACTGTATTGAGAGAATAGTATGATTAGCAAATTATGGCGGGCGAGTCAATACAGTATGGTCGTCAGGACTATACTGGTTGGCGATACCCACAATACTTCTGGCAGATAGCATGGCCAGATAGCATGGATAGATTTAATGGCCACTCTTCCTATCAGAGTTTCCTGATTTATAGACTTCCCCTAAGCGAAAAAAGGTCAAAAATGGCTTATATTGCATTAGCGTCCGTCATCCGACAAGCATCTTCCGATTTCAATATTGTAGAATAATATTAGACTTAAACAATAATTTTGTTGCGTTTTGTAAAAGAAAATTGATATTTTATGGCTTTTGATTAAATTTGACAATAAATAAAATGTCCACTATATGTATAAAAAAAAAATAGTCGTGACATATGTCGATTGAAATAGATGTAAACGGAATTTTATTACCTGTATACAACAATAGAATTTAAAATACTAAGAAAATTACAGGGCCTGTGTTTGATTTCAATTGTAAATAAGTAGTTTACAACAAAATCTATTATTATTATTTTATCAATTTCTAATTCCTATAAATAGAGATATTTTATTTTATACAATGCTTAAAGCTTAGCACACAAAAGATTAAATTGTCTTGTGTCAACAACAATGATTTAAACCAACATAAGAAAATAATTATGATGTGTGCAATAAATAATAGGTAACCAATTCAACTTGCAAAATGCGTCATGATAATTAATTGATCTGTATAAAGGATGGCCAAAACTAGTGAGCAATCGAAAACGGGTCAGTAGGGGATTTTCAAATAGATGCATTTATCGTAATTAATAAAAAAAATTTCTTCTCTATATAAGGAATACCAAGCTTTTCCACCAAATAAAATTTACTACCATTTAGTATCCGAACGATTTTTCGCTAAGCTTTACATCTAAAGAGACCTTTCGTTCAAATCTATATAATTTGAAATTTGAATTTTATTCTTAATTATTAAATTATGAATTATTGAAAAATGAAAATTACGCGAATAGAAATTTAAAATTTCGAATAAATAATTAATTTTTAAATCTTTAAAATTTTAGCGAAAATTTATGTGTAAATTTTTTTATGGTCTACATATGGTGAGTTAGATCGATAAACTGACTGAGGACTTATTCATATTTTTTCTGCTATTCACAATTTTTAACCCCTTAGCTAAAAAACGGGGTGCTATAAGTTTGACCGCTATGTGTGTGTGTGTGTAACAATCGAAAAATGATATATATTATTCTATAGAATATTTTTGCAAGATATATTTAATGAGCTTTCTTATTAAATGGGGAGTGTTCATAGTGCGAATTTAGGGTTTTGTACCCAAAAAAACTAAAAATTGACTATAATCTTCCGAATCGGCTCATTTTGAAAATGGATTTAGGTTAGGTTATATTATCTGTCCACGAAGGACGCACTTAGACTATAGAGCCCATTGCGATACTATATATGTGTTTTACCACCTTTCCGCTGAAAATTTCATATATCAGCTCCTCAATTTCAGAGGCTGAGTGTACCTACTTCATGCATATACCTTGCACTACACCAGCTCATCACAACTATTAATTAAATTAGTTTTGTTGCGACGGCGGGAATCGTACTCGCTACCCTAAGCATACCGCGGACGGAATTGTAACCAACTGAGTTAATGGCTTTAAGGAAAAAGGAAATTTAATGGAGAGTGTCCTTAGATATTTTTCAAGTGTGAGTTTAGAGTTCCGTATCCGAAAAATTTGTTACTATTAGTAACTAGTTATTCACTAATTTAGTAACAAATAATTCTGATTTTATAAAGAAAGTATGATTTCTACAACAACAGGAATACGAAATTTCTCTACATATGAATGAATGTATGAATGTAGGTAGATATTCGTTTTCAAAACTTCTTTGAATATCATATTTGATAAAATGTAAATACAATTGTAAATTTTTGTAAGCATTATTTATTGAAAATTGTAATATTTGTTGCAATATCCGGTAGCTTAAAGCAAAAAAAAAAATACTGAAGTTGCATTCAGAGGATGTAGGTGTATATTTTTAAGATGAATATACCAGATATCATCTCTTTCTAAAATCCAAAAAAATCCCTTGAATATGAAGTGATGTTTTCATCGTTCCATTCCTACTGGAATTGACAATATTTGAATCTACTCCAATTTATAGTTGATAAGTTAAGTTATAAGTTGAAGTATGGAGGAAGGGTGCTTTAATTTAGAAAACTAATACTTTTGATAGACTTTTGATATCAGAAACTGTTCGAACTTTTTGAGCATGTTGCCAGTACCTAAGTAAAGTAAATTAAAAAGCGGCAATCATTAATTTTAGTTCCCGTGGTAAATTCAGCAGTTTTTGTGCTGAATATAACATAAAAAGAAAGGTAAGAAAAATTTGTTTTCATTATGATTCCGTCAATTTTTATGCAAATGAGTTGAAATTTTTTCCATTTTCGTGGTTTTTTGTAGTACTTTCAACAGTGTATTATGTACTTTCTTAAAACACTTCCAATTTTTTAGTTATTTGACGTTAAATACTCGGAATCAATCGACAATAACATAGAAAATATTGACTTTTCAAAATATACTTAAATGACTTTTTTTGCTTAGAATTCATTCTGCTATCGATTCCCGTTTTCATTTTTAACATAAACTTTTCCACCCCTAAGAAGCGGTGGAAGGGGTGGCCCCCATCCCCTGGACAAGATCGTTCAAATGTTTATTTTAAACTTCTTCAAGTAAGCTTTAAACAATGCAGTCGAACAGTTTTTTTAAAGATTCATTGACTATCTCTGGATTCCGAGCTTTTAACATATTTATACCTTACGGATCTCTGTTAATAAGAAAGTTAGTAGGTATTCGGCTGGGTAAGGTGTACAGGCCGAATGTGTTAAACATTGAGATGCCTGATTGATGTGTAAAAGAATATTTTATATAAATAGTAAAAAATTATTTTAAAATATGATCGAATTTGTCACCAGAACTACGTAGGTACTATATATTTTTCGAATTTACCTTTGTTTAAACATAGAGGAATAAAATCATTATTATAATCCCAAATTTTTGTTTCATGAAACTTTCAACACAATGAAATAAATAAATAAAATATATAAAAAATGTAATTTTTGAGTATCCAATGTCCTCTTTTCTCTGTTTTTACAAACATTATAAAAATAGGCAGGAATGATTTCAAAGAAATGTTTATTTGCATACAATATATACTTGTAGCTTCACTCAGTAAATGTAAAGGTACTGTTTATTTTACAAAGAGTAAAATGTTTCATTTTTAAATAAAATTAAATATTATTCATACACCGACTAGGAACTGTTTTGGCTTCGCACATGCTTTATGTTACTACTGAAAATATTTTCTTTAAATATTTATTGATTGTTTTCATCGTAAAAATATTATTTAGGAATATTTGCAAAAAAAGAAATTGGTGGGTTTTTTATTATTTATCTTCTCAAATTTTATTAGAACTTCAAACTTCGTTTAAGATCGGTTTGAAGGTTTACGAAACATAAATCAAAAAACAAAATTAACCTCATAAACGTCAGTCCAAGAAAGATGAACCCGATTTTATCTTTCGTCACTGGCCAAAATATGACCTATGTAATTTCCTAATTTTATATCTTAAAAGGCTGCTCTTCTGACCCTTTGTCATCTTTTCGAATTATATGATTGAAAATTCAAGGTGTATTTTAAGAACTTGGGGGGCTTAAATCACTAACTACTTTTATTTAGGCAATTTAAAAAAAATCTACCAATTAAAATCATGTTAACCACAACTAAAAAACAAAAGAACGGACTTGACGGAATTTTAACTGCTCGATTTTTTTTTTCGTTTGCTAGTAGGCCTCTAAAAATGGCATCGACTTCTTAAGGAGCTAACATTGAGAAAAAATAGAATTGTTGGATGGCTATGGGAGCTAGGCTTGAATAATCTTGAAGGACGTATACAGTTTTATCTAATGCCTACCAAGTTCCACGATAAATCTTAAAAGAAAAGTTTTTGGTTTTATTCCTTTTCAGAATAGCATTTATCTAATTTCATTATATTATATTAAATTCTATTTTCAGTATGAATTTCATGTAATTATTTTTTACTTAATTATCAGAAAGCAAGGAATACGTTTATATGTTGATAGATTGATTTTATTTATAAACAATATTATTAAAAAAAGATTAATACTTAAGTATCCGTAGACAAATAAATTCTTTGTTAACAGTTAAACTGCCTTCTTCTAAAGAACAGATACAAAATAAAGAAAGTAAGTAAATAGAGAAAGTAGTCTGAGAAGTTGAATCTGTACGGAAGTACAAATGGGCCTAAAATATTTACGTTATAGAAAAGTTAATAATATTCTATGAAAAAATCTCTAAGGTACTACTTTTTAGGGTTTAGGGTAAATTAGATTATGAAAATATGTAATAATATGAAACTTTCTAAATAGCTTTTCGTGAATATTTCTTACGTGTCGAATAACAGAGACGTAGTAATTCAAGTTTATAACTGTAGTATTAACTTTGAATAAGGACAATCATTTAGCAAGAGTGATAGACAAAAAGATAAGAATCTTTTAGACCACGGTCAAATTTTATATACAGGAGGGCTTAGGAGTTTCTTGGTCCAATGTACAAATAAATTTGTCAGTAGATAAAATAGGCTTTTGTCCACTAAGCATAAATCGTTTTGAGAAAAATTTCTAATGATTAATCATGATATGTAGATAGCAAAACATAAAATTAATTTTTATAAAATATTATTATTTTTTTTTTTTTATAAATTTTTTTAAATTTTTTAACATTATACATCCGGTCACATGACAGCAAACACCAATTAGATGTACTTTGAAGGTACTACGTCTCGCCATATGAAAAGATATGTAAACTTACAAATACAAGAACATGTAAACTTGTAAATACTTGTAACTTGCATATACAAAAATGATTGTATGTCAAGTAATGATGTCATTCAAGACGCCATGATCTACACTGTTTTAGAAGCCAAAGTACATACTGTAAATAGAATATTTTTTAACCGACTTCAAACAAAAACGGAGGAGGTTATCAATTCGACTGTTTGTTTTTAAATAATATTTTTTTGGGGTAAATCAGATATTAATGTAACAATTTTTCAAATTTAGGACAAAGGCCTATTAACTGAAATAAACAAAAAATAAAATAATTTAATGTTTGTGTGTTGTGACACTACGAAGAAAATATGTTTTTACTTTGTGTATGTAGAGTTTTAATCATTCGTCTCTAAACAAAAAGTTACCCATTATATATGGCAGTTGTGAAGATAATTTTGATACATAGAAATTAAATGCCTGAGGATGCAAAAGCTGACATTTTCATTTCAAAATAAAATATAGATAATCAGAAACCTTACATGCCCCGTCGAATTTGTGTCGAATAGGTTGAATTTTTGAAAAGATTTAGCAAAACATTCAGTATCAAAAATGTTTCTAATAAGTTTAATTACTCGTTTACGAAACATTTTTTTGAAAACAGATTTTTCACTAATTCAAAACAATGTTGATGTTTTTTGCCCTGAAGCCATGAGGAAAGCAATTTCAGAAACCATCCTTTAGTACTAAGATGCTTGTTTCTAGAAAATCTATCAATCTAGTAATTGATAGATTTCCAGAATCCAGCGCATATGGCTATTGTTTTAAAAATCAGTAGAGTCTTATCGTTTTACAATGCTCTGCCACTATTATTCATCATTACAAATAATCATTTATCCAAAACCATACAATAGTTGTAAATAAACTCACACTTCACCTAAAGGCAATCTATACAATTTCGAAATATATATTCATCAAAATATCCGTCTATATGTAGTGTTTGCATAAGGTATTATTTTTGAACACAGTGAAAAAATATAAATAAAATTTTTACCCACATAGGTACCTGTGTTATTGTATATGTGATTTTACCATCTACAAATTTATCTAAACAATAATACTAGTCTTGTATTTAGATCGTTAAATGGGTCGGGACTGGATACGAACCTGATGCTACTCGAGAAAAAACAATCAATATTGGCCAATATTTATTAAAGCCTGATTGGAGATTGTTGAGCATTGGATCATGCTTGAAAATCAAGATTGGCCCTATGTTGCTTAAGCATTGAATGATAACATCATTTCAATGTTGTAATTAATATCATTAATTACCTTAATTTCATTAAGGCGTAACCAATTCCGTCCGCGGTATGCTTAGCGGGTTCGATTCCCGCCGTCGCAACAAAATTAAATTAATTATTAGTTGTGATGGGCTGGTGTAGTGCATGATATATGCATGAAAGAGGAGCACTCAGCCTCTGAAATTGAGTAGCTGATAAATGAAATTATCAGCAGAAAGGTGGTAAAAGTGTCTCCTTCGTGGACAGCCAATATAACCTAACCTAACCTTATCATGAACTTGCTGTAGCCCAAGCGCTCACACGGTTATTTTTTCTACGATTATAGCTACAAAAAATAAATATAAATTAACAACAAATTTCATTAGCATTGGTTTCCATCTTACCAAGGATTGGCTTACCAATGCTGACCAAATCTTGGGCAAATTCCAAACCAAGCCTACGCTAATGAACGGGTAAGAACTGACAAACCAAGGCAATATTGTCTCAACCTCGATTCCATCGTCTTCCTTCGCAGATCTCCTACTAGTTGTTGAGATTTCTTCAAACGAAAATTAACCTACTCCTTTAATTTCCACGTACTTTTAAATATATTGTTTCAAATTTTTTTCTGTACATTGTTGGTCTTTAAATAAATAATACACAGCTGAAAGCGCTTGCGAAATGACGAATAGGTTAGTCAATTAAGGAAAGTTAAAAACGTTCTAAATTATACTCCATAAAGACTTTTGTTTAATAAGGGGCTTGACCCTACAATATAAATAAATCCAGACAAAACTTCTCTATTTTGTTAAATAATTTTTTTTCGCTTGTGTAAATGGCAACCGCATCCAATTTGGGATTTAAAAAGAAAGTATCATGAAATTATGGTTTTTGAAGTCTCAACCCATTTTTTAGTACTAGATACTGATCTATAGCATATATATATATATATATATATATATATATATATATATATATATATATATATATATATATATATATATATATATATATATATATCTAATGCATAAATATATATCTCTCTGCCTACAAAGAAATTACTTTAACATTGTTTCAGAAGAAACAAACTTTTATTTGCTATTTATTTTTCATATAACATATTTGAAAAATAAATAGTTTCTTTTCCCAACAAAAAAGAATAAAATTGTTATATATACGAATAAAAACTATGTTGCAATCAATAAGTTAATAAATAAGATTTACAGTTTTAAAACGCCCTTCTTAAACAGTTATGAGTTTTGAATCGTGAGCAACAGTTTGTTAGGCATAACTAAAAGATACGACAGTTTAAAAATCCGGTATAAAAAAGTCTCAAATCGGCAGACAACTAAGGAAAACATCGTTGGTTAAAAAAAAAAAGTTTTAGAGCTAAAGGAGTAGTATAAGTTATGACTTGGATAGTGACTTGACTTTCCCAGTTTCTGAAAGGTGATCTGTCACTTTTAACTGGAAAAAGATAGAGAAAGTTGTTCCTCATAAAATGATAATGACGATTTTTGGCTGTTTTATTCTTGTATGAAAATAAGTTTTTGCATTAAAATTCCCATAATCGAAGAAATAGAGAAAATTTTAAATTGCAATGGTGAGCATGGCCTGTAAAAAACGAAGGCACATATCTCGAAAACTAATAGAGCTTTACAAAAATAATTCTGTTGTTCCAGTACTTTTCTTTCACCCGCTATGTAAATAAAGTTTCCCTCCAGGAAACGAGAGGTTCTGATAGTTCTTGATCAACTGACCTCGAGTCTCCACGGGCCGGAAATCCGAATAATACACCTTCCCAGGAACATCTGAAATAATATTTTTCCGAGATGAAACATCTTTGGAAGACTTTTATTCTTTTTTTCAAAACGTATCCAAAAATATGTTACACAGAATGATGTGGGTGCTCAAAACACCCACCACCAATTTCATCGCCTTTTCTTTTCATAGGAAGAATCTATCCCTTTTTTTGAGAATTCCACTTGCTAATTGATCCATCTAACGATCAATAAAAATAGAATAATACTGGAGTTTTCTTCTTAATGGTTTCTTATGCTATTTATGCGTTTTGTTGGATATACTCACCGTTTTAACATACATATTTTGTTTGAGAATTCATTCGAAAACAAGAGCGGTAAATCTTTCGTTCGCATTACAAACTACTCTCATTTTAAGCTTTCAAAAAACTTGTAAAACGTAAAAGCACTAAAAATACATAAGGTTGATATTCTAATAAATTGAATTTACAGTAACATATGTACGTATAAATAAAATAAATCTGCATAAAATATCAACACAATAATTCAATTCGATTGATTCTTACTTATAAAAATATAAATAAACTATTGGCGTATAGTCAAGTAAAAAGTAGATTTTAATTTACCACTCAAAAAACAATAATGTATTTTTTAATGAGAGTTTATTCTCTAATGCTCTGCTTGCTCTAGAAACCGGATTTACCTAAAACCTCATGGATTGTGTTGCTTAGATGTCAAATATCATTAGTAAGGTATGAGGAAGTTGCGCAAATGTTTCTATTTGCAAAGAAACAATAAATTGTTAATTAAATGAAACGGTCAATGCGTTAGTTGACTTGAGGCAACTTGTAATACATAAATGTTTGTGTTTGTCAAATTATCGAAAAACTGTTATCTATGTATGACTTATACGTGATACAAGTTGCCTATTTATTATTTTTAAAGAAAAGTTTTGCATTGACCCTGTTATTTAATTAAAAATTATTGTTTATTAACAAATAGAAAGATTTGTACACAATTTATTAATGCCTTGATAATGATATTTGACACCTATGACACACATTCCATGAGGTTTTAGCAAAATAAAAGATGCGTTTATAACATATTTTACTGTACTAAATATATGTATGTGTATTAAAGGGGTACTCTTGCAGTATCATTTCAATTTGAACTACCTTTGCTTTTCTTGTGTCACGTGGAAGCCAACAAACACATTGATATGCAAAGTTTTGAAGCAAAATCTATCAAGGACTGTGTTTTTTTTTCAAATTCTCAAGTGGGTTGAAGTGAAGATTAAAACCAGAATTTTGTCCATTGGTTTAAAGATTCTATCGGTTTAAAAAACGATAGTGCAACTGTAGCTGCCCATCCAAAGTAAGTAAATTAACCAAAGAAGCATAATCGTATTTTTATAATAAATTAAAAAATATTGATAACTGAGAGATGCATGATAATAATTCGTACTAATTAAAATCAGAAGAATCCCCGAATTCAGTAGTTACAATTTCGACTACCAGGTGTCAATACTTGTACTTAGCGTTTTTTAAGGCCAATAAAAATATTCAAATTCAAATCCATCCATCTTGTGCCAACGGACATACTGTAGCGCCAGTTGGACATACTGTATTTTTAGTCGAACTTTTGGTGGTTTTGAAAAATTTCGAAAAAAAACTTAAAAACGTGTTATCTTATCCGTATTAGTAAAACAGTTCCGTTGCTAACGATACCTGGATACCGAGACATTAATCAATTAAAAAACCGATCAAAAATCCATTTTAAATTAACTTAACGTATGTCTTTAAATTATATAAATTTAAAGAGACAGTAAAGAAGACGAGGCCCACAGATAATACAGAAGAAATGGTGGAAGAGTAGGTTATTTTGAACGCCCATGGTGGAAGTCTTTTTCTGCATGTATTAAATTATATATATCTTGGCAGTTTTCACAAAACGAAGACAGACACACAAACATCGTGTGCGATTGACGCCAAGATAGATGAAATGTTTTGAGGGTAGTATAAGAAATATGGGTCGTGTTTCGCCACGTGATTAAATTTTAAAACTGTACAGAATATAATTTCAATAAACATAAATAATAACCATGTTTTAATTAAAATACACCACATATTTACTCCACTTAACATTAATTAAGTGTATTGGTTTATTAATTTAATGCATTGCAAATAATAAACCTTTGTAACCAAGATCGAAATTTTTCTAAATTTACTTAAGAAACTCTGCCAGGAACGTCACACGAGACATCCATGTTTTGTAAGACGATACGCTAAAATACCTAAAATTTCATAAATGCAACAGTATTTTTTTAACATATACCAACTTAATTAATCAATAATAAGGTCAGAAAAGATCATAATGTTTATTATGTTTCTAACAAAACAGCGTATCTTAGAGCTAAGCACACAGCATTAAACCATAATGTAGCATATAATAAATGTACTCTGAATAATTCCACCTCCACGAAAAAACCGACAGATATACGAAAATATTATAAAAAATAATAATTTATCAAAATTCCACAAAAGCCCTTAGAATAAAGTCATCTGTAGTAAACTGAATAATTAAACAAAATTTTCGATTTTCGATATTTTGAAAAATACACCAGATATTGAAAAATTGTATTCTTACTTTTCGTCTTATATCGTCAAGTTATAACATATTAACAATCAAAATTGAAAATATCAATTTTTTTAAATTTGTGCCCCCACTACCGTGCTCATACATCATTTACATATGTATAAACTTATTAGTAAACCATTGTATAACCATTTACAATGAACTTTTTTCAATGCAATCAAATAATTTATTAAAATATTAATTGAAAAATACATTTTTTTATATATGCTAATATTAACAATTTTATGTTAAGCATGAAGTGTATATTACCCACAACGGAAATACCTATTTTTTTTTTAATAAACCAGACAGTGGTGTTATGTTATACAAATGACAAGTGACTATTCAAAAATTTTTGAAAAATGATAGTAAAAAAAGGAGTAAATCAATATTTGTTACATAGCATTTCTAAACATTATTTATTATGTATGTGAGTTTGTTTTACTACCATGAATCTGGAGAAAAGAAGTAGAAATATATTCGTATAAATCAGGCATGTGTAAATGTGACTCCTAGAAGTCCCTTGGACTCCTCACTTAAAATACGAGTAAGACAATGACAACCTAAAATACGAATAAGACAGAGATACAAAATTTTCTTCTACCTATCTCATTACTATTAGAGAAATTGAGATAGGTAGAAGATTCGTATACCCGTCTCGTTTCCTCCTCTATGAGCAATGCGGACTTGGATAAAGAGACACACAATAGAGTTTATAACACACAATAAAATTATAACAATGGTGACTTCGACTTAAAATAACTCGTTCATGCCTGGTATAAAGTAGTCATAAACGAGGCTATGATAAGTTGAAGTGCCAAAAGTCCCAAACGTAAAAAAAATTTTAGAGATTAAGAAAAATTTCATGGTTAAAATCGACTTGACATTAAAATTTTGAGATTTCTCAAAAAATTAAACTTGAAAGTTACTGCAAATTTCAAATTGGGAAAGAAACCGTCTCTCTGAGGTTGAAACATATCTTAACCGCATCACCCTTTGAAGCTTCTTTGGAGTTGTGAGCCTGGTTGCTCAAACGCCTGTACTATACCCTCTGTAACATAATCACTTGTTTCAAGTAAACTTCTTTACTTGGATGTTGATATTCTTATAACAAGTAAACATTGCGTGAATCAACGCTCGCCTTTCTTAATTCAAGAAAATTAGTATTTTAGTGTTTAAGAATTTTCTTGAACAAAGAAAATATTCATTTGTTGCCAATATTTTTTCTTGCATGTTGTTCTTTTTTGCCAGACCAGTTATCGGAGCCTGGTCTCTTTGGATTATAACGTTGTGTAGACTTTATTTATAAAGGTGGAATTTTCCAGCAAAGTGGACGAGTAACACCAACCTTATTTTATAAACTAAATGGGTTTTTTTAGTAGTGAAAATAAATTTTGAAATTTGATAAAAATTATAATTAATGTAAAAACATACTTAAATATTCTGATTTTGAATTATAAAAGCACATTACTATTTTATTATAATAAAATTAAAAGTCGTAATTTGTAATCTGTATATCATGTGGCCTAAAACACGAGCTGCCATTAAATGACATCATATAGGCAAAAATAATAAGGATTAATTAAAACTTTCTTGTTGGCTTTCATAGTAATTGTAGGTTATGTTACCATCAACTTTATCAATGCATATACTATTTACATACACGACTGTGGTTTTTACCAATATTACGTCACCAAAATGGCTGACAGCGTTTTTTGCGAGGATAAAAAATATTTAAAATTTAAATTAATTTTATGGCAAGAAAGCGTGTCCCTGTTGCCAAAATATATTTTGTAGCTTTTTATTAGAAAAATCAACATTTTGAAGTACTTTTTCAAACATAGTAGAATATTCTTTTGAAGATTGAGTAGAATAATTCTTCGAAAACTAATCTATAATAATTGAAGTTTAGTGATATCTTCATGGTTATAAAGTAGTCCTTTACACTTCTTTCAAGGATATACGTACCACTTGCCATAAATATGTAGGTATACACGTAGTTTGACATAAATTGATTTATTGCATCTCCTATCCGAGTAAGTTTGATATCTATTGTAATTAAATTTGGATAAAACCAGTGAAAAATTTCGAAAAACGATGACCGAGGTTCAAGAAACTTATTTGTCTACTTTCAAAATCTTATACTTGTAAATTTTCGAATAAGTTTTTTCGAGCTCATGTTCGGTTACTTCCATTAAAACTGCATGCTCATTTACATGCTCATTTATATGTTTTTATACCATGTATATATGAAATATACATAGTATATTAAGTTTAGTCCCTAGTAACGCTGTACCCCTAGAAAAAATTGCAAAAAATCCAAATTTACCGTCTCCAATTTCGATAAAACTCTGTATATAAGGTAATTTTGACCCAAAAAATTCAAAAATCGGTTTCATTTAACGATTGGGCGAATGATTCTCGAGATAATACCGGAAATCGATCCGAAATATCGTTTTTTTCGAAAATTACGCGGCCAATTGCCAAATAAACTCGATTTTCGAATTTCTTGGGTCAAAATTACCTTATAAACTGAGTTTTATCAAATTCCGAAACAAATAATTTTTACGATTTTTTCGAATTTTTCTAAGGGGTACACCTTGAAAAAATTGCAAAAAATCGATACAAATTTATCGTCTCCAATTTCGATAAAACTCTGTATATCAGGTAATTTTGACCCAAAAAATACAAAAATCGGTTTCATTTAACGATTGGGCGAATAATTCTCGAGATAATACCGGAAATCGATCCGAAATATCGTTTTTTTCGAAAATTACGCGGCCAATTGCCAAATTAACTCGATTTTTGAATTTCTTGGGTCAAAATTACCTTATAAACTGAGTTTTATCAAATTCCGAAACAAATAATTTTTTACGATTTTTTCGAATTTTTCTAAGGGGTACCCCTTGAAAAAATTGCAAAAAATCGATACAAATTTACCGTCTCCAATTTCGATAAAACTCTGTATATAAGGTAATTTTGACCCAAAAAATACAAAAATCGGTTTCATTTAACGATTGGGCGAATAATTCTCGAGATAATACCGGAAATCGATCCGAAATATGGTTTTTTTCGAAAAGTACGCGGCCAATCGCCAAATAAACTCGATTTTCGAATTTCTTGGGTCAAAATTACCTTATAAACTGAGTTTTATCAAATTCCGAAACAAATAATTTTTACGATTTTTTCGAATTTTTCTAAGGGGTACACCTTGAAAAAATTGCAAAAAATCGATACAAATTTATCGTCTCCAATTTCGATAAAACTCTGTATATAAGGTAATTTTGACCCAAAAAATACAAAAATCGGGTTCATTTAACGATTGGGCGAATAATTCTCGAGATAATACCGGAAATCGATCCGAAATATCGTTTTTTTCGAAAAGTACGCGGCCAATCGCCAAATCAACTCGATTTTTGAATTTCTTGGGTCAAAATTACCTTATAAACTGAGTTTTATCAAATTCCGAAACAAATAATTTTTTACGATTTTTTCGAATTTTTCTAAGGGGTACCCCTTGAAAAAATTGCAAAAAATCGATACAAATTTACCGTCTCCAATTTCGATAAAACTCTGTATATAAGGTAATTTTGACCCAAAAAATACAAAAATCGGTTTCATTTAACGATTGGGCGAATAATTCTCGAGATAATACCGGAAATCGATCCGAAATATCGTTTTTTTCAAAAATAACTCGGCCAATCGCAAAATAAACTCGATTTTTGAATTTCTTGGGTCAAAATTACCTTATAAACTGAGTTTTATCAAATTCCGAAACAAATAATTTTTTACGATTTTTTCGAATTTTTCTAAGGGGTACCCCTTTTAATATTATCTTGCCTTGTAGAATTAATATTTTGGGCAGTTGATGACATCCTGCTATTTTAACTTGAACCACCCTGTATATACGCGACTACAATTATAATTGTAAATAATTAGGGCTTTAAAGTGATTGATAATGTTATAATGTAACGCACACACGTGCGATACTAACCTATATAAAGTACATGACTACAATGTAAATTATTACACAGACAATATTTTGGTGTTATATGTGCTTATATTCGAAAATTCTAATATTCATAATAATTAATACTGAAAATGCTTCAAATACAGCATAAGTACTAAATAAATCCTATTATTCTAGTGCAATGAAATCAAACGCATACCATACTAAACTATTGATTTTCAAATTTCATGCAATGTGGTGTGACCTCATGCAGGAGACACTAATACTTTAACTGAATTCTTCCGATGGCTAGTTTAATTATAACATTTATTATCAAATTTTTGATTTCACCTGAAGATTAACAAATAGAACAAATAGACAACTATCTGTATACAATACCAACCTTTTATTTACTTACACTGAAATCAAAATACTGAAATATCATATTCTTACACATTGAAACCAGATTTTCAAACATAAACAAGGCCATTAAGCATTCTACCTCTAAAATTTCCGAAGTAATATGAATCGAGGCGGTTTTTAGCATTAGGTTCTAGAAGGTATTTATAAACTTTGTGAATATTGCAGAGATAATTGTTCCTCGGCCATCAACTGTATTTTGGAGGCAGGATATTTTTCGAATATATCTTCATCAGCTTTCTGTAAGTCGAATATCAACAAAGATATTTACGGTTTTAATTTGTGAAATGAAATAACTTTTCATAAGTAACGTTATAGGATATCAATTTTCCTAGAATATACTAATGAATAAAATAACGTTAGCAAACCACTGTTTATTCTTAGTTGCAATTACCAAGATTATTTCGAAGAACTGAACTGATGTCATAACCTTTAATTTTTTTACATTTTATAACAAATAACGTTGGCGTACAATGTAAATTTTTTTATGTAAAAACTTAAATTATTAGGGTAGAGAGTAGTACCGGGAATCAAAATTTACATTTTTACTTTTTTTAAAGATATTTTTTTAACATTTCAAAGAATCTTCTTATACTGATAAAAACCAGACTGCATTAAATAAAATCTGAAAAGAAAGAAACAAGTCCAGTAGTTTACATAGTGACTTTATCAGTCGGAGCCTATTATTGAAAAGATTTAAGCCCCGGTGTAGATTTAAATGGGCCACGCGTATTAAAGTCTCTATGTAAACTACTGGACTTGTTTCTTTCTTTTCAGATTTTATTTGATACAATCGGGTTTTTGATTTTTTTATTTTAGACTTTTTGGTGTCCCGGCCCTAATAAACCCTTCTTATTATACTATATTAAAATTATTTAAATCAACTTATTATTCCTTTAATTTTCTTTATTTTAAGACAAACATACTAATACCTTGACTGTCGAAATCCATCGAGATACTATACCTGAGACAACAAAGAAACTTACAAAAAAATTCATAAACATTCATACACACATACAATATACGCGTGACATAGCCACTCCTTGACCATCGGGTAAAAACATAACACAAACTCGTGCCAAATAAAACACATTTGCAACTTTTTACAAACTTTTTGAAGACTGGCAATATGGCCATTACCGTTTCAGTTTTGTTTTTGTTTTTTAGGTTTAGAAATCATAAACACAACATAAACTCAACTGCCTGTTTAGCGGAAAACCGGTATTAGACGTGTCGATTCAATAATAATAAATAATTAAATTCTCTTCATAATATTGTTTTTATTTTTTACTTTTTGTAACCGTTTCAATGATTGAGTTGCAATTCAATGAACACATTTTTATTGAACTGAAAATCTAATTAAAAGATAAGAAAGATAAATTTATTTCATAATATTGTATAAATTTGCTAGTGACGACACCTTCGCCATCGATTGAATTCGTGAAAAGAACATAATATCAAAAATAAAATAATTATTGTAAGTACAGTCGTGAATAAGAACAACCGTGGATCCGCGGAGAAACAGTCAAGGCAACTGCTCTCTCCAAAATGCCAGAAGTCAACTATTATAATTAATAATCGAATAACTTACATCTCTCGTAGTATTAGATCGTTTACAGTTAGAAAATTCAAAGATAAAATGAAATTTATCAAATATATTTCCTTTAGATTTTCTCGTTTTTATAATTACACCTAAGGAATTAAAAAATTATTTTTTTGCCCTTGATTTCGATTAAAAAATTTTACAGACGAACGTTCATTTCCAATGCATTGGCTAAAATAATAGTGATATCCCACATCCATTTCTTGGGTCGATACTTCAAGAATCTACCGCTCAATCGATATGGATTAGTACGATAAAATCAGGACTTAAAAAAAAAAAATCAAAATTATTTGATGATAAGATCAGTATTTTTCTTTATATTACAAAATTTCAAAAACTATTCAACTAATTTTTAATGAACCCGTTTTCTGTTCTAGATTCATATTCTTCATAAATCAGTTTTTATCAAGCTTAGAAACAATTTTTTCTGTGATTTTATAAATTTTCAAAATGGCTTGAAATTGGAGATAAAAATTATAGCAATCTCAATTTTCATGCATGGGCCAGTTAGGTTAATTAAGGTCATGATTTTGAGACTCACTCTGAAATAAATGGTTTTTGTACAGCATTTTAAATGATATCTTAGAAACTACTGACTTAATCGTTAAATTTCGATTTTTGTATTTATTGAATGACATTTTACCTCTTATGTGCCCGATTTGGAGAAAAAAGGCATTTTTTAATGTAATTTTGGCGTAAAAAATTTGAAAAAGTAGATTCGTTTGGTGATGCGACTTACTTTCTGAGATACGGACTAAAATATGATATTACTAATATCTCGGGATAAATTCTTTATTCAATACCGCAAAAGTAAGAAAAGAAGCGTTATTTGGAAAATGGTCTTGTAACCTACGTGTCAAATAAACAAAAATGATTTTATACTTGTTCTCATCGAATCTCCTGAACATCGATACAACCTCAATAGCTGATTTAATGTTCTAATACCCCAAAAATACTTTTAAAAACGATTTATAATTTTTGTTCCAAGAAATTCAGCCCAGATTATTTTGACCAATATAGGATGTTGTTTACACTTCATTATTATTCATTCATTTTTTATTCTTATTTTTATACCCCGTATACATGCAATTTATATCAAGGTGTACAAATTTTAATCCCAAGTTTGTAACGTTTAGAAATACTGATGCTACAAGGTGTTATAAGGTCACCTTAGTAGTCCATTTTCGATTGTCCATACGTCTATCCGCCCATCTACATAATAACAAAAAAACGAGAATAGATATCGAGCTGAAATTTTTAAAGCGTGTTCAGGACGTTTAAAGAAATTTTGAGTTCGAAAATGAGCAGCATTGGTCAATGGAGTCTTGTAAACCTTTAGAGATAGAAGAAAACAAGAAGAACAACTTTTGCTTTCAATACTTTTTTGAAAATTGTATTGTTTTCCCGGGAAGAAGCAAATTATGACAAAATTTGGGAAACATTTTTTCCCAAACTGGAAATGATAGAGAGTTGAAAATTTGTGGAAAATCAACTTACGAAACATGTGAAAGATTTTCGAAAAAAAAAATAGAAACGTTGTGTTTGATTTTTATATTCCTCTAATTTATAAAAACTAATGCAAGCACTATTAATCAACATTGTCTATACAAAATATTTCATCAATTGACTCAGTCAATTGTTTAATTTCACTTGCTTTATTTGTTTTTGTTAGAATATATGAGTAAAAAAGATGTCGAAAACAATCAGCATATTATTTCAAAAATGTACAGGGTTATATTATGATTATATTCGACTTATCGTTTTAGGCTATAAAAGTTTACGTAAAAGTAAATGAAATTGAACTTTGATGTTAGATTTCTACCAAATATTGTTTTTTACCAAATATTGAAATATTTATAAAGTGTGTCCCATGGGAATTTCATTTCAGTTAAAAATAGTAAATTCTATTTGGCTTTTTTTTACACATTTTTAAAAAAAATATTAAAAAGTATCTTCTGTCAACAACTCTGAATTAATGCCTTGAGTTTCAACTCCTTCTAATTATCGTATTTGCCTTATATGACAAGACAATAACGGATTTCTTATTAAAATGGTTGAAAACGATTTGGATTGGCTGAATTTGGTGACAAAGTTACAAATTTGTAAGTTAATAGTTTATCTAGTAGACATTTTATTTTTTATGAAATTTTTTTTGTTACAAGGGCGCAACAAGTTGCTGAATGTATTCGGTAGAGTAAGGCTCTATAATTGATCACACAGGCCTTGGTTTCCTGTCCACTACTACTAAGGCTCTATCAGTAGAATTTTCGTGCTCTGGGTAAGTATGGCCCTTACAAATGATTTCGACAAAAACAAAGCGGAAAACAATAAAAAGCAATATTGTCTTATTTCAAATAACAATTTTTTTCTTTTTTGGGTTTGAAATTGTTTAACATTTGTAATTTTATAATTAACAAGTCAAAGAAACAATTGACTGAGTTAGTTGTTGAACTAGCCTGTATAGAATTAGTTGAATATCAGTGCTTGATTTATTTTGTTTATAAATTAGAAGGATTTAAAAAACCAACACAATTATGGCGGCTTTTCGGCCACCATTTATATGGTTTTTCGAAAAATCTCTACAATTTTCGAGAATACTTCACAAGGCCACTAGTTAAAGCTACCTGTAAATTTTCAAATCGATACCTTTTATAGTTTAAGAGAAAATGAACACCAAAATTTGCGCCCCCACTGATAAGCAGTGCCGTGTTTCAAACAAAAGTTGTTTATTTTTTTATAAGGAACATTTTTTACATTTCAACTTTTGTTCTAACTCTTACGGTTTACAAGATGGGTCCTACTAACCCAAGACCAAATTGACCTATGGTGCTCATTTACGAACTTAGCCTCACTTTTTACGCCTTGAGCACGCTTTAAAAAGCTGTTTCAGCTTGATATCTCTTTTCGTTCTTGAGTTATCGTGTTCACAGACGGACAGGCGGGTAGGCAGACAGACAACCCGAATTCTTTAGGCAGGAAGACAACCCGAATTCGATTCTTTAGGTGATTTTATTGTTTGTAGCATCGATATTTACAATTCAATAATTTATATATGTTTTATCCTTCGGAACGCAATAACACGGCCTTAATTTTTACATACATTACCTGATACTTGATGGTAGATCCTGTATATATACGGAAACCATAAAATAAAAATTTTATTTTAGAAAATTATACAATATTTTTCTTTTGATGAAATTGAACTTGTGTAACATTGTAGAAGTTAAAAATGTATTTATAATAAATAATAAATTTTTTATGTAAATGTAACATCCGTTCGATTATTTTTAAACATTTAATTGAATTATTTGTAGTTTATTGAAAACTACTAACCCTATCAAGAGTTATTTATAAATATTTATACTTACAATAAAAAATACCATAAAATAAAGTGATTTGTTGATAAATCAATTTATTCTTTTTTCTTTATAAATGATGTTTTTTTTAGAATTCGTGTAGGAATTATTCCAAGCTTGTAAACGTACTCATCCTACATAGAACTGCCGTGCTTCTAAATAGAATTTCTTTATTCCTAAATAGACTAATAGTGAATTTTTGAAGGGTAAAGCTACTAGCTACACCAGACTGCAAGCAACACTTATCTGAATTTATTTGAAATAATTTCATTATAGATAAAATGAGAGAAAATGAATTTTTGTTAAAAGGAGCATACCTTTTTAAAATTAACAATAGAGAAATTTCAAACTAAATCACTTGATTTGGAAAATACTATTTGAAGTCATTTATCTGTATCCCATATAAGTAATCAAAACTGGACCAGTTTCGGTTCAAGCCTGGGTGAAAATTGTTTAGGAATGGGCCAAGCTTGGAAATATTAAGCCAGGTTTGAATTGCAGGCCCTAGTATTGAATTAACTTCGAATAGAAATTTCGTGCTAGGCATCAAGTCTTGGTAAACCGTCGTTGTCAAATTTTGGCTCAAGCATGGTCTCCGGTGTAAGAAAATAATTATAGTATTTTTATAGTATCAGGTATCTGATATCTGATGGAATCTGGTGGTATCTTTGGTTTTTCCTTCAATAAAACTATTGGATAATGTTTGATTTGTTATGCATTTATGAGCGGCTGAAGTTCGAAAATTTTATTAGTAAATGGATTTCAATGCGGTTTTTTGCATTCGATTCGTTAGAGCGTCAGGAATTTTTTGTGGCCTAAATTGATTTATAAGAAATTAAAAATATGCAATTTTCCTAAATACCTAATATGCATTTTATAATTGCATTAAACTTATTACTCGGGAGTTTTTGAGGTAGCTGAACACGAATATCGCTATTTTCATCACTATATTAACCGAATTGTGAATATTTACGGTTAATTTAAAATGTAATTATAAAATGCATATTATTTATGCAAATTGAATATTTTTAATTTCTTATATCTCTGCGGTCGCTAATGACCTAGTTGTTAAAACTTACCTAACCTTATATAAAATAAAAAATAAATAATTTCTTATAAATCAAAACAAGTATTGGTTTGTCAGCCTTATAATTAAAATTTTTAAATCTAGGGTAGTAAACCAATACTTGATCTAGAAGGCTTCGTCAAGACTTAGACCAGAACTCACAAACCAAGAGTTGATTTGGGTTTGGTCAAAAGCTGGTGAACTAAGCATGGCCAAGGGCTGTAAGATCAAGACTTGGGATAATCATCCTCGATTTCATCGTCAGCGTTGGCAAATCCTGAATATGTGGTTGAAGTTTGTTGCTAGAAAGCTGTCTTAGAAAAAGTCCTTATTCATTCAAATCTAATAAAATCCACCAAGAAGTGAGTCTAGCAGATTTGCTATTTCTAGAGTATTTTCATCTAAAAGAAGTATATATTGTGTTCTTTTTTTTCAAAACTATTTATATCAGTTCAGTTTCATGTTAGTCTAAATTGAATATATTTAACACGCCTCAATAAATCAGTCAATAATTTGTACAGGTTGCTTTGTCAATATTCAATTGATTTTATCAATCGTCCAGAGTTAAATCTTTCAAAGAGTGAATTAAAATTTGTAAAAATACTTTCTATATATTTTCTCTTTAATTTGTTCTCTAGCTTAAAATTAAATTTCTACGTAATAAGTTGATATGATCAAATAAATATTTTTTATTTAAACACAATAATATCAAAACAAAAACATCCTATAATTATTATTTTTATTGCAAAACACGTAATAAAATGGTATTCTATTGTTCATATACACCCTTATAAATATAATAACATGTATGGTATACAAAAAAGTAATGTGTTGTTTAACACACCTTTTTTAGGGTTCATTATCAATGTAACAAGTCATTTCAGGCATGATCTACATCCTTAAAACTACTCAGATTTGTAGTTTTAGTGAATCGAACTACTTTATTTGATTCCATAGGTTCCTTCCCCGAAACATACCGCGGGACTCTTATTTGGACGCCAATCACATCAACTGTGAGAATCCCTACTCCGATAATTCTCATTATCATTAACGTCACAAAATAAAGATTGTTTTTTTTTTATTTTTGTTTTTTTTTTTTTTTCTGTTTTTTTTTTTTTGTTACGCCAATAGGGGATTGGACTAAATGTTTTTTATCACTTCAGATGAAAAATTCTCACTTCACGAATAGAAAAGTGAAGTTGGCTTTTAAAAATCTTCCTCATTAAACAAAGAGGAAGGAAGATACCCACTAGTGATGTCATACGTGGGTATCGCCATAGAGATTACATGAGATGGAATACCTTTGAATGTAATCTTTGATTGCTTATAACTTCTTTGTTTTTTAATCAATTTTAATTTCACTTTCAAATTTTGTCATGGGATCAAGTCTAGTTTTATAAATTTTTATGGGTAATCATCCATCACTATAAATGGCGTCAGGATTTTTGCATGTTTTGGAGCGAGACAGACTATTAAAAAAAAGTGTATGCATATGAAAATCTAGAATGGTTCCTTTCAAACCATTTTAAGTCCCTAACTCATATGCGATTCAAGCATTTTCAGTTTTTGATTGATATAAATGGCGCTTAAATATATCTAATAAAATTTAAATCTTTATACTTCGAAGTAAGCATAAATCAAAATTATCGAAGTAGGCTAGAATTGTCTTTTGATGGGATTCTAACAATTGATATGAGTGTCATCCAGATTAGAGTCCCAATTTATCTTCCAAGCTAAGGGATGGTCTAAATATCTAATTACTATGGAAGTTTTTATTTATTTTTAACATAAGTAGAACTGTAGTAATACTGTAGAAAAAATTTTTTTAACAGCTTTGATAATCCTTTTTTTGTGGAACTATGTTCCTTATCGCACGTTATTTTTCTGATTTGTTTGTGGTTGGGTGGTAAGCCCAAAAAAAGGGGAGTAAAAAAACGACACCAAATACCAACATCTAGGTTACGTAAGAAACTAAATTTTTTAATTTATTTTTCAATCAATTCAACTTGCCATGAATTTTAAGAAAATGCAAAAATGTTTTTATAACTGTCAATTTGTATTTTTTGTCAAAATTTTATGTTTAATCATTTAAAAAAATTGAGTTGTGAAAGTTATCAGAAGTTAACGATAACAGATATAATTCAAAGAAAGTCATAATAAATATTTTGATCAAATCAAACGTAATGTACGCACATATTGGGTTGACTCCTAAATCAGAAGTATGTCTTTTTTAAACTAATACTATAATTATTTCATGCAGTAAAAACTGTAAATGTAGCTATAAAATTATTCTTTAAAGAATCAAACAAATATTTGACTTCTAAAATTAATACCTTAAATTTTCAGAAAAATATCTTGTAAATAAAAAAGTAAGGCCTTCATTTATAATGTACAACGGTACGATGGGAATATACTACTTTTTTTAATAATATTTATGACACAATCCTAATAGTTTTGCAGGTCCCCATACAAAACATTATTTTTGCTATTTTTCTCGTCCGAACAATAGTATTTTATGTTATTGTTATACACTTAAAAAATTACCTATTTTATGTATATCAAGCAAACTCTTCTAATACATAATAACTAGAAAAATGTCCGATAAGAGCAACCATCACTAAATATTTTCAAACCAGATTTATTGATAATACAAAGTATTATTTTCAAGAGCAACATTTTTGTTGGTCCTTCCCAATATGAACAGAACCCTTAATACATTTAGATACGAAATTAATATTTAGCATAATAAATATTTATAATTGAATTTGCGAGTGTAACTCTACGAGTCTCTGTATTTTAACGTATTCATCAAGCCGGATCGTGCTTAAATTAACTAACTTAATTTGCAAAATTTTTATTCATCTACACTTTTCTAGTAGCTTAGTTTTCAGTTTTAACTATTTTAAATTTATCTCTATTTTGTTCATTGGTGGTACGAAATATATATGGTAAATAGATTTTTTATTGTTCTAATCCCTAAGGTTATTTCCAATTTTACTAAAAAATATATTAGAGTGCGGCAACTAGTATGTATTGATTAGAGAATGTATTGATTTAATTGATTAGACGTATGCTTTTTATACTAAATTAATACAGGCTATTCACAAAACATCTTCTGAATGAAGTGAAACTAAAATAAATAATTGCTACTTAGTTGTTAATCGAATAATTATCCATTGACTGAAGGTTTGAGTATTAAGACTAAATAGGATAAATTATTCTTTGTTAAAAGTGGGAAAAAGTAAATTAAGCCATAGTATTTGACAAAGTCCTTAACTTTTAGCAAGTAAAGTTGTATTTGCTAGCATGTATTGGCCATTTTTCTCAAATTATTAAAAATATTTTTCAATGTCACATGTTTTGCAAATATTTATAGTTGATAATATGGTATAGATATCATGGTATAGAACTCCAGGACAATCATGATGTCCTTGAGTTTACAGCAATTGAATGGGTGTACATTCATTTTCCACATATTTAATTTTTCAAATCTAAAGGAGAAAACATTTTTTAAAAATTCGTGGCGAAGGAGCTGGTTTGGCGAAGTGAATTCGCTCAGAGTGCTTTTTGCTTCAAACTGATCAAAACATAAAAAATTATTTTTTAGTTTGAAAAAATTCACAACTTTGTACTTGGCGCAATGTAAATAATTGTATACACAAATATAGATCAACTTTTGCTATTACGTCATGTTACTAAGGTTTTTGTTACTTTTTATATGTTATGTTGTTCTTCTTATTCTTCTTTCTTTTTGCTTCAAACTGATCAAAACATACAAAATTATTTTTTATTTTGAAAAAATTCACAACTTTGTACTTGCCGCAATGTAAATAAGAGAAGATTATTTGATTGCAATATATTTAAACATTTAATAATAATGAGTGCATTTTTTGTGGAAAAATAAAAACTCTTTAATAAAGTAGCGCTCACCTTTATTGTCTATTAGTTAGTAATTTCAATTTGCGTGACATCAAATTAAACATTGGAAACATATAACGAGAAAAGATAACTAACAATCAAGGCAGTTCCTTAATTTTTAGAACCCGTTATTTTCCTCTCTAATCTTGCTTCATCTTAAAACAGTTTTTTTGTCCCTGAATCTATTAAATCATCAAAGTTCCTCTCAGATAGACGTTACTGACTGAATGTTGAATCCGGAAAGATTTGAATTATATTTCGTTTGCTGAAGCTTCCCTCAACGCTTCCCCCAACGTTTGCAGATGTCGTTGGTAATGTGCAGTATATTGCTAAAGCTTTAGAAAACATCTCTTTCCAGTTATGTTTTCACAACTGTTATAAGAGGTCGAATGCACTTGATTTTCCATTAATTACGGTAACTAGGTCTTTTAATAAATAAATATAAGTAAATAAATACGTAGTTCTTGCCAAAAATATATTGCAATGAAGTAAAGTCTTAAGAATATTTTCATACTAGGTAAGGTTAGGTTAGGTTATACTGACTGTCCACGAAGGACACACTTAGGCTATAGATCCCATATTGTGGTACCATATATGTTTTACCACCTTTTCCGCTGATAATTCATTTATCAGCTCCTCAATTATTTTCATAGGCTGAGTGTACCTCTCATAGATAATAAATATTTATATTGGTTGTCTATGGTACCTCTTTCATGCATATACCACGCACAACACTAGTCCATCACAACTAATAATTAAATGAATTTTATTTTCAGACTAAATGGACTACTACCTTTATTTGTAAATTCTTGCACCCAATCACTGTGCGTTTTAACAAATTTGTTTACATTAAATTATGATTACCTGGACAAATGTATCTGTTTGCCCCCTACTTCCCCAAATCCGGAGCTGATAATATTAATAATTTTATAAAGTCATCCAGATTCACGGCATAAATTGTTAATATTGGATGATATTAATCTTTAAAACTCACTTTAGTGTGCCTATTTTCCGATTGGTTTATCCATAGGTTGTATATACGTCAGAAAAGTATCTATCATAGATATTATACGTATTTAATTGTAGAATGATATATAAAGATATATTCCAATAGCGGGTCCTTTGCTACTCATTACGGTTATGTACCAATCTAGTTGTTGATATTTTCATAAGATATATTTTTGTAATTTTAAATTTTCAATGTCTTCAAAAATTATAAAACTGCACGACCATTTAATTTTATTTTGCATAACTATTGAGTTTTGAAACGGGACATTCTGTATGTTTATACGTGTTCCTATACACGATATATTCTAAATTTCCTATGTTTATGATCTGCTGTGGATACAGTTTAACGATCGATATTACTACGTCAAACGACAAGAGAAAAACTGGCACATATTTTCCATTAATTATTGCATCTCACAATGTGGAACAATAATTAGAGTTACGTAATGAATTACAGTTTAACATACATTTTTATTAACGCCAAAATGTACGTTTGAAAATTTTTATAATTATTTTTATCACAATCAAAGTTGAACATTTGAATAAATAAAAATCCTTATTTGAAATACTCACATGACCTCCATTTTAACCGTGTTTTTGAATTCGCATTTGGTGACACCCTGCATTTATACATTTTTAAAAGCTTTTATTTAACTTGCTTTATTTGTATGTTTACTGTGTCACAAAAACGCATATTTAAGTTTAAATACTTTATGTACTCTGAGTGTATGTATGGACATAAGTTTGTGCGGGTCAAATCTTGCAAGTAAATTTTAAAACAGTTATCCTCAATCATTGAGTTGGAATTTTGCATTTTAATGGTAAGTATATGACTTGTTTTTCTCATCGCTTCTTCTTCTTTCATATTATTGTCATGTCTGCCTAATCGGCTAGGAAACCCGGCGTTTTAAAGATATTTGGCCTTGAACGGTCTGGGACGGTTCAAATAAAGCCTGATCCCCTAACTGTCAGTTGGGATATAATCGTGTAGCAAATAAATCTATAAATCTAAAAGCCAACGGCCAGACAAAATGCGAAAACTTCGAATACGCCAGGTTTCCAAGCCAAGTATTGAGGAAATAAACACCTATCAATTTACCATCCATCAAAGATTAGGATTTTTACAAAAAGAAATTGTTTCAGCTTCTTGTACTCCTCTAATACATTTCAAGAATTTTTAGAAGAAAAAAGGAATGGTTTAATACATACGTCACCTTCACCAGCTTTAAGGTCTTAAGTTCTTACGGTTGCCTTACTTTATTATTTTGAACAGAAAGGACAACGCATATTCATCACAATATTATACACAAGTGAAGTGAACATGTATAAGAACACTCTTGATTAAACTACCTTTTTCAATAAAGTATTTCGTCGATAGTCGCCAATTTTGTTGTTTTTTCGGGTACGAAACCCTAAAGTCACACTTGAAGCATAGCTAAGAAGACTCTAAGCTACCTTTCAAATGAAACCAAAAAGATTAAAATCGAATCATCTGTTTAGGCGCTAGGATGCAACAGTCAGACACACACACATAGCGGTCAAACTTATAACACCTCCTTTTTTTAGTTCGGGGGTTAAAAAATGATTTAATGTCAGATATTTATTATATAAAAATGATATAATATAAGATTATCAATAAAATACAATGTGTATTTTATACAATGTTAATTAAGGTTAAACTAATAGTTATGTAAACTGTGTGTGTGAAGTTTATATTTAATAGGTACTATATTTAAAGTGGCTTTCCTAGAATCAATTTAGCGAAATTAAAAAAAAATGAAATCTAGCATTACATAAAGGCTCATGGTAGTAGATCTTACTTATGCAGGAATAAATATAGGTGGTCTGAGGTAAAAGCACATTTTTAATTTTCACTTTAATTTCTAGCCTCACCAAATATCTCCAGTAGGTTAAAGTAGGATCTAAGAAATCTTAGTTTTTATATAGGTACTCTGTGAATAATTAGTTTGTCGAAAAAATTTTCCCAGTTAAATTCCAAAACTGCGTGATTTCTAAGTTTTTTATAATTTCGCTAGAATGATTGCAATGAACAGTTTGAAATAATATTAATTACCCTAAATGCATACAAACACACATCTACAATAAGTGAACGTTATTTTATCATAAACTGGTGACAATGTGTCATTTTCAAAGTGGTACATAAACATCACAAGTTTACCTGTGAGTTTCAATTTAGTTTAAAGCTGTTAAATATAATATAGAATTTTTTTTATCCATAATATTACCATGAAGCAATATTTGAAAAATATTTTTTGTACCTTTGGGGTTTCTTAAGCTTATGGGATTCTTTTCGTTTACAACAAATAGACTGGATACATTCGTATTTTACGTATAAACACACATTTGTTTTTGATTAGATTATATTTCTACATGCTTCAAATAATCCAAATATTTAAAAGTAGAATAAGAATTCCAAAATTGTAAATATTTACGTAAAACCTTCAGCTCTTAGAAGTAGTTATAAGTTAATAAATTGTAATTTTTGCCGATAATATTTTTTATAATTTTTTTTTTTTGGTAACGTTTTCGATTTCACGAAACAATTGTAAAATCTAGGGAAGCTTTGATTATAATCAATTCATTCAATTCAAAGAGGCATACAATTCATGTTTTGTATTTTTCAATGTATTTAATTTTTTTGCAAATTTTTGTATCTTTCATTCAAAGATTGGCATAAAAATTATTTATGGACTTAATTTTTGATATTTTGAAGCTTCAAATTTTGTTAAGGCGGAAAATCCAACCGAGAAACTTTTTACTTAAATTAATCGAGTTTCTACAGACTTCGATTTTCCCCGTTAACAAAATTAGAAGTTTCAAAATACCAAAAATAGCATTTATACAAACTTATATTCTGATTGATCAAAAATTACGACCATAAATGATTTGTATACCAATCTTTTAAGTCAAGGTACAAAAATTTGCAAAGTATTTAAATACACTGAAACATAAAGAAATAAATTGTAGGCATCAATCTCATTATAGCACAATGAAACTAAATATCTCAAAGAAAAAAATTCATGCGTCTTTGAAATTTTTCACAACTAATTATTAGGTTGTAAAAACTTCGCAAAAAGTCGACCTCTCAGGGGAGCATCTAACCTCTTTTTTAGGAGGTAGTATGGGGCTTTAATGAGTTTCTTACAAACAACAAAAAAACTATGCACTAATTTTTGTTTTTTTTTTTCTGATTCAATAATAAATGAAAAAGCATTCATCTGGTAAACCGTAAAAGATGGAACAAAACTTTAAATGTAAAAATTATTCCGAATTAAAAAATTAACAACTTTTATTTGAAACATTATTTCGTAAGCTTCACTGTTTACCCGTGAGGGCACCACTTAGAACTTACCACCAAAAGTGTGTTGAAAATTTTCAGATTAATTTCAACTAATGGTTTTGCGAAACCTTCTAGAAAAACCAAAAAAATCACTGAATATTCTTTCGATATTTCGAAATTTTCAAAGATTTTGGTGAGCTCAAATAGTTCATTATTGAAGATTGTTTTTTAAAATGGCCATTCTTCTTTCTTTCTTTTTTCCTAACTTTAAACCATGCACAATCTGACAACAGGCAATCATTACGAATAAATCACAAGAAACTTTATTGCATTAAGTAAGATAAAAAATCTAAAAAATGTTGTTTATAATATTTTTTGACATCACTTTAAAGTCACAAATTTACGAAAATTGAATGAAAAAATCTTTAAATAAAATTTGGATGCAGCCATGGATATGCATCGGCTACAGAATGTGTGGTATAGCTTTTAGGGTATAAATGAATGTAAAAGGGTTTAAAAGTTTAAAAGATTGACATTATTAAAATTTTGTTTCAAGTACTTGCATAAAATTGAATTAAGCACATCGCTATTTAGAATACGAAGCACATACACGATAAATATTCATACAATACTTTTGAAATATATGAAGAGAGCAACCTCATCACTCTTTCGATGTAATCAATTTTTTTGTTCAAAGAGCTTTAAACACATATTGAACCAATTTCAAGTGCAGTAACAGGGAAATGTTTAATCAACAAGTCAGATAGAAACAATTTTAGTATATACTTGCTACACATGTATATTTATAGCATGCAGTACCCAAAAATCGCGTTCTTTCAGATTCAAAGATAAAAAATAACTGTATTTAAAATACACGAAGCGAATTTAAACAACATAATCTTCATAAATTGAGGTGAGATTGTTCATATTTTCAATGACTTCCTTGTAATCACGTAAACCCTACGAAAGTCATATTTTCTGAAAATTCATTTTCAGACGATTTCGGAAAATTTCCAGTGATATTTGCGGGAAAGTTTTAAGCTTGGGTGACTAAATCCTACACATATTGATCAAATACTTAGTGTATGAAATAATACTTAGTGTAAAGATTTGGATCGCAATTTTTTGGGACATTGTAAAAGGAAGTACTTTGGAATAGAAAATTAAGTAAATTTTCTGCTGAAATGATTTAATTTTTTACAAACTTATATTAGGAAGATGAAAGAATATTAAGGCTACGATTTTTATATTACACTTAAATGTAAATAATTTATCAATTAATATTAATAAAATATTTAATTCTAAATTTAAAGAAACTACTGACACCAAATCTGTGTAAGTATATATAATAACTAGCGGCCCCGACGGACGTTGTCCCGTAAAAACGTAACTCCAATTCATGAATACCTATACTACGTTTAGCCTGTCCGCTAAACCCATCCCGCTAAACCCCAATTTAACTCCTATTTATTGGAGTGGCCTGACCTTCGACCTTTGGCCTGACCTTTGATAGTAGAGCTCGCTGCGCTCGCATATGGCTCTAATAAATGCCTATTGACAATACCTGAATACTATTAAAAATACATAGTACACATAGTATACATAATGTGATATGATTTATATGCGCTCCCACCATTTAATGAAATTTCATTTTTTTGGTACGGAGCCCTCAAAAACAGTTGTACTGGACCAAATTGTAAATCTAAACCATTCTCGAATCTCCACGAACACACACAAAAAATTTCATCAAAATCGGTCCAGCCGTCTAGGAGGAGTTCAATTACATACACACGCACACAAGAAATATATATATTAAGATTTATTTTTATTATTTTCATAATATATATCTTTTACTATAATGCAAAAACAAGTTCCACAGGTCTGATCAATTCGTATTTGGCATTGTGAAACCAAAAGGATGAACAGATTTTTATATTTGTTGTTTTTTAACCGATTTCAAAGAAAAAAGGAGGAGGTTCTCAACTCGACTGTATTTTTGTTTGTTTGTTGCCTCAGAACTTTCGACTGGGTGAACCGATTTAGATGATACTTTTTCTATTTAAAAGCTAGTGCATCTCGTGCGGTCCCATTTCAATTTGGCCCACTTTTGACAATAGCATCCATGAGAAAATCATATAAGTGTTAAATTTTCATTAAGTATGTGCGCACTGTTCTGTCACAGTTGTTTCCTTGGCTGAAACCGACTCCAAAAATAACAATAATTGTAACTAAATTATATTATCGTTATTATTTTACTTTTAAGTGAATATAACTTTCTTTTGGAACAGTTTTTCTTTTGAAGTCGGTTTATTTTTTTGTTAAATTTTTTATATTTTAAAATTTAATTTGGTCGAAAGTTTTCTCAGTCCTGTTTGAAGAAAATTTGCAATGCCGTTCGTTCTTCCGTTTAGGAGCTAGGATGCCACAGGCCAACACATAGATATACAGATACGTTAAAATTATAAAAGTCTTCCTTTGTTAGTCGGGAACTGTAAAAAAATAAATATATAAATAAATTTGACCACTGTATGTCTATTCAATTTTCTAATAATATTTTTTTTAAAGTTAAACACTCTACACGAGCATGATGTAAACTTTCCGAGCTACCATACATATATTATACACTACATTAAATTGAGCTCTAAACGTTTTAACCTAGAAAATGCTAGTTAATCGAACATCAACCTTTCGCTAATAAAGTGTTTATAGAGTAATATAATAATATAAGGTAATGAAAGTCGAGATAGAAAATCAAAAATTCTAAAATACTGGAAATAGTGTTACTGATGTTTTGTGAAATGCGTCTACCCTCAACTGAAGACCGCATTTATTATTGGATTAACTTGTATAAATACCGTGTTATGTGATTCGCTTGAGTATTAAGAGAGATATGGAATATATATTATACTGATAATTTCAATGCGACCATGACGCCCGACCGCCCTTTGAGCTCATTTTAAATATGTGCTTTTATCGTCCGCTAAATCAAAAAAATGTAATAATAGGGTTATCGTTAATTTTAAAACTGTTTTGTAAGCTTGTTTTATACATATGTTGCAGAAACTTTTAATTCATATTTCACTATTACTCAAGCATATTTTTAATCACTGGATATTTTGCAGAACGTTTTATAACCGACGAATTAAAATTAGTCTTTTTAACATAGTATTTTATAAAACATTATAAATTAATTTGTACTTTTTAACACACATTATTAAAGCGTGGTTTTATGGTTTATTAAAACTTTTTCTTTTTTTAATTTCAAATGAAATCGATTGTAAAAAATTATAAATCGTTTTTTTTAAAAATTTTCCTTCTAGCATATTTTCAATTTTTAAAGATATTGTAAAATAAAATTTGTATATGCAAAAGTTAAAACTAAAGACAAAGGAAAATATATACGGCTACCAGTGGCGTGCATTACATATAGACAGAAAAACACTGCCTACCGTTCAGATATGTATAATCTTGTTCTGATATATAATATTATTTACCTATGAGTACTATCAATAAACACAACATCTTAACGGGTATCATCTATAATTCGTGTGTGACTGTGTGCGTTCGAATAAATACAATAAAATGCAACACATAAGAACGGATAGAAAGGCAGTGTCTTTTACAACACGACAAACTACGACATTTACCGAAGTAGTTTCGTTTCTTATTCATTTAAATACATCTACTCTACAAGTTTTGATTGATTAGTTGTGGGTTGATAATTTATAACGATTAGTAGCAATATTATTTTCGTCTTATTGCTTTTAAATACTGAGTCGAGTCGATTATTGATTGTTTTAGTTTGTTTGCGGTCATATTATCAGGTGCTTAATATTTTAACGTTGATAATAGAGAAAAATGGATAATATTCACTGCCAAACTTGTTCAGCTGGTGTGTGTATAGAAAATTTAAAAAATTATGCGTTTTCAAAACTACTTTTGATGACAAAAAACAAGTGATCGTGAAAGGACCTTGTACACCGGATTTGCAATGAATACAAACTAAAGGTAATGTTAATCGTAAATTCAGCACAAAACGATCTGATTCATATTATTGGTTGACAGGTTAAAACCACAGCAATCGGTTGTTTTGTTTCCCTTGTCTACTGTTTACCAACAATAAAACTATATGGAACGATACTGGTTACAACAATGTTCATAATTTTTTTACGGCCGCATAAAACACGATCAATCTGAAAAACACTTAGAAGCTTCCCTTAAGTATCCCACCTTTGGAAAAATCCGTATACTCACACCACCATTTTTTATCTGCTATTATTTAATTCTTATCTTTAAAGATCAGCCCATATATCGATATTTGTGATAACAAACACCTACATCATTATTTACTCACCACTGCGATGAACCAAAACCAACATGTAGTATTTTTGATTATATAGTAGCTTTTAAAAATTTTTGCCTACCCTGTCTTAAAATCCATGCCCGCCACTGACGAATACATCATACATTCAAAGTTATATTATACATTGAAAACTTGACTTGCATGTATTTCAATACGCTTTTTATATCCCTTTCAGTCTTTCCTTGACGTTAATAGAAGGAAATAATAATTTCTTTCATTTTCTATATTCACAAAAAAGCTCATATTCATTTACTTAGTGTATACTTTTTTAAGATACATTTTCGTCTTACTTAATACAGACGTATGCACTGTATCGAAACTATTTATACTTTAATCTATAAATGATAGGCAAACCAAGAAAGCGTTTTTCAAATACACAAAATTCAGACGTTTTATAATAGACTAGCTTGATACCCATCCGCTTTGCTGGGCCTAAAAGTAAATACCACCGTGTTAAAGCCCTAATCCTTTTTTAATAAAATGTAATTTAAATAAAAAGCACTAAGGAGTATTGATATCAATTTCGATGCAAATCACCTTCCAAATAACTTTCTACATTTTTAACCGCGTTAGGCGATGATAGTTTCAATAAACTACGAAACATGTCTTCCATCGATTCTGTAAAATAATATTTAAGCAAAATTTGAAGAAGATTGGGCCAAAATTCATGAAATAGTTAAAAAAAACTGAAAAACATTTTTGGTAACTAGCTGTATTAAAAGGTAGAAAATAATTTCTTTAAATTCAAAAAAATCATTTTATCGTAAAAAATCGTATGGTGCTAAATTTCAATTATTGTAAATATTTTATAGACAAATATTGGGAAAAGTAAAGTCATTATAAAATATCTTAAATAGAAAGCACTCCACGCTTTTTTAAGATAATTTTTTTTTTTTTTTGAATTTAAGGAAATTATTTTCTACCTTTTAATTAAGTTAGTTACAAAAGCGTGTTGTTTAGTTTCTTAAACTATTATTTATTTTGTAATTTTTATTATTTTTGATAATTATTTATTTATCAAAAATCCAGTATAAATATGGTGGGAGCGCATGTTACTGTATATATTTTCAGATATGTAAATCGTAAAGCCTGATCAGGATAATCAAATAAACTTATTAAATTATTTTATTGTCATCAGTCCTTAATAAGTATGCCCAATAAGGGTGTGGAAATCATGTTAAATGTTTCCGTTACATGCTAACATGCTACAAAACTCCATTTCAAAAAAAGTATCTAATATTATGGTGCAAGTAAGTAATGAGGGGGAAATATGAGCTTGGTGCTGGAGCTTTGCTGCTCACGAGTTTCTTTTTTTGTTTAACATAAAAATATAAGAAAACAATGATTCCACTACTATTAAGACATGTTGAAAATTTTATGATAAAATATATGTTGAAAAAAACTTAAAAAAATTAAAAAAATTTTTAATGGCATTTTTTCACTTCATATTTATACGGTAACAGTTCAAAGTTTTTCTTCTATTGTATTAAATGCATTTTACATTAATAATCTTCACTGTTTAATGATAATTACAATAACTTTCCATAAGGGAAAATATGAGATTGGAAATTTTTTTATTCATTTAATTCGATATTTTCATAATTTAATACATTGATTACTGAAATATTTTAAGACATTGATTGCTTTTATCCAAATATAATTCTTTGAAATAACAAACACTTCATTCAATAATTACTTCTAGAAAATTTCCTTCATTCTAATTAAATATTCCATTACATAATTGATAATATTTATTAATTTCTAATTTACATATCAATCGCTTGAAAGTTAGAAAAAATAAAAAATAAATTAAATTAAGTGTTTTTTTTTTTTTGCATTTATATCTTTATAAAGTTGGCGTCAATAAAGTAATTACGATAGTCTATTTCCAATTATTGTATCATTTAATGTTGAAGTGTATAGGCAATTTATTTTATTAGAATAAACATTACTGGGATACGATGAGAAAATTGTATAATGCAATCAAATAAGGGTTTATGCTCTTTATGACATGTAACAACTTGCAAAGGAAATGAAAATTTGCACAGGTCTGAGGCGTTCAACGTATAAGCCTTTGAAACCTGGAACACTGTTCCAAAAGTGGCCTTTAGAGCTTTTGATCAAAACGATCCAAAGAATATTTTGGGGGTGGTTTGAAAAATTATCACAGAAAGCCATTTTCCTAGTCATACAGGACCTATAAATATAATATATGTGTAAATTTGATCACCCGTGGCTCGAAAATTACTAGTTAAAAAGTTTTGTGGCATTTAGAGTTTTTGATCAGAACAATCTGAAGAATATTTTGGGGATAGTTTGAAAAAGTCTCACAGAAAGCCAATTTCCTAGTCATATACTAAAACTATAATATATTCGTAAAATTTTTGGACCGTGAACGCTTTTGATAAGAATGATCCAAAGAACATTTTAAGGTGGGTTAGAAAAAGTTTCACAGAAAGTCATTTTCCTATCTAATATTGCGAAGTCTTTTAGTTCATTTGAAAAAATCCCTGCCTGTATTATTTTCTGTGACAATTATGCTATAAGAAATTAATCAATGTGGTTTCAAGTATTTTTTATATTTTTGGACGTTTATCAACAGTTGCGGACAACTTTCAAGTTCGTGACAAGAATTGATGAATAGAGGTCTATGTGAATTTTCCGCTTTTTATCTCTCATTAAGGAATTTAATCTCTCTTCTGCCTTATTTGATTGTATTAATATCGATTAAAGCTAAAATGATATTTACCACGTACTCAAATGTTGAATCAAACCCAATATACAAAACAAGATTCTATAACTATATTAATTTTCCAAGCATCTACCACCTTTGATGAATATTCTATATAGGATTGTTCATCATTAATTCGTTGTCAAACTTAAATTCGTTAGTAACCTAGATACTGTATAGGAGCCCAATAATCAGCTAAACAGTTTCTAAAAGTTGATTAGACTGCGAAAAACTTTCCTAGATCGAAATTAAATATTCGAAACATAATAATTCAAAGACGAGTGACTTTGAATACAATTTAGAGCTACAATATAAACTACATCAACATATCTCGTATGTTAAAGATTCCATGAATTTCCATGAAGGCCAGTAGGAAGGCAATTTTTTATAAAGTGAACAAAGTTAGGAAATCGCCATGAGGCTATGCAGCAAATTATTCTTTTTAATCCTTAGAAAATAGACGTAGATACAAGTCATTTTTATTTTAAAAAATCGAACAAAAATCAATATAATTGAAAAATAAACCATTTTCCCCCATTCACAAAATAGATTTACAGGATGGCCCTTTTTAATCTGTTATGGCTAATAGCTCGTTGTGTGGTTAAAAAATGTAAAATAATTTTAATAATGCAGAGTTTGATGGGCGGCATCATGGTCTAACATCAAGTTGGATATATTTCTCCTGGTTGATTTAGTATTCAATGTAGACTCTTAAAGTTAAGAGGTAAAATAACACTTATAAAGTTCATCCTCATAAAAAACTAACATTTTTTCGAAAACCGTTAGTTTTCGAAGGAAATACGACTTAAAAATATGTTCGCATTCGAAAGAAAACACACTAGCTATAGAAAAGTGCTTTACTAAAAAGTTGTCAAGAGCAATAGAGGACATTCGCCTGTGCCCGTGACTTTAACTTGAAATTCTCAAGCTATCAAGGTCATTTGACCTTGATCTTCAAATAAGGTTAAAAATTGATCTGGGCTTAAAGGTTATGAACACAAACGAATGACGATTATTGACTTTTAGAACTTATGTCTCAAAAATTTTCTAAATCTATCGTATTATCTTTCGATTAAATAAATCGATTAAAAGCTATAAATTTTGGAAAAAATGATTAAAATAAAAAATGTTAATTTTTTGAATGAAGAATGAGGATCTTTCTAATTTTAAGTATTTTTTATTTATTTTTATTTATTTTTATTTTTTTTAATTTGATTTACCACTAGATATATCAATTTACATACAAATACTATAGATATTTATAGTTTTATATTTCTTTAAAGCTGTAATTAAAATAGGACATCGTTGGAGCCTTTAGAGATATTCTTTTCTCTTTTTTAATATAAAAGTCAAATAATTGCAACATGCTTTTATGCCTTCCGTTTTGCTTATTCCTAGAATAACCGTTGAACTCTCATATCCTCTTTTAAAGATTTCTTCCCTTTCTTTTCCTTCTGCTCCTTTACAATCCTCTACTAGATGCACCACACTCTCGATTCCCCATCCACATAATACACAACAGTTTTTACCATTCTCGTTCTGCCTTATTTTAAGTGTTATTCTATTCTAACTTTTCTTACCTTTCTTGTCTCTTACCTTTAAGTTATAAATTGACTATTGGAGCAACCCGGAGAACTAGATTCAATCTGATGTTAGAACATGATGTCCCTCATCAAATCTGAAATTTTTTTTAAAATTATTTTTAGATTGATTAACTATAAAACGAGATATTAGTCATAATAGATTAAAATGGTCCTCCCTGTGTATAACATCAGCAGCCATTAAAAAATGGTTTTTCAGAATCAAAGAAGGTTTAAACAAATTAAATCAAATGTCAAATTAAATAAAAAATTTTACATGACAATTTTTATAGAAAGAATTTTTAATATTCAATATAAAGCATATACAAAAATGAACATGCCATTGTAATTTTATACTATTTCCGGAAAATCCGGTAGATGGCGTGGTGTGCTTTATGCTTCGGCAGCTCACATTACGTTGGAGTCCCGGCTTCAGTTAAATTTTTTGCGGTCCGTTCTATTTGTGTAAATGAAAATACATAATGTGCATTTTCCATTGAAGTGTATACAGTCTCACTCTAATATGTTAAGTGGTACAATGTGTTAATATATCAAAAGTTCATGCATGAGAGACTTTGACACAAAAACGTACGCAAAAATTTGTAATAAATTTAAAAAGTTTAGTTTCCTAATAAACATATACTTGCATTACATTTATTGAACTTAATTTTGAGTATTCATTCATCTAATAAGTTAACACTACATTTATTGATTCCTAGAAGGTACGAAACTCATCGGCCAGTATCTAATGAAATCTTTTTTTCGACTACTTTTCGTCTAACTTTCATACAAAAATGACACTCTACTAATTGGGTAGTTTGATCCAATAGATTTTCCCAACTAAAATCATTGAAAAATTTAAAATTAGGTCATAGTAAATTATTAAACAACTAATACATTTGGATAATTTGTTTTCTAGACAGCTTCATTTTCTCTTTGAACAATCTAATATGACTGCGTTGACCTTAACATTAGCTGATATTTTCTGAATTCTTATTTGCTTGTTTTATTAAAATTGTTCTATTTCATCCGAAAGAATGCATCTTCCAAGGTTTTGTATTATCCTGTATTTTTATATCCTGTTGCTTGTTTCATTTTTATAAACAGTATGAGTAAATTCATTAAAAAAAATTGTAAAGAAAAGGCAAGTTTTCATATAAAGGGTAACATTTTTAATAAAAAATTTAAAGAAAATAAAAGTCATTTAAAACAATTTACTTAATAATTTATTTTATTATTCTAAGTATAATAAAATTACAAAGTTTTACAATAATGCAAGCAGATACGTAGGTGTTGTTGCGTTGAACAGAAAAACTTAACACTTTTTAAATATGATAGTTATTTTTATAATATAAAAAATGCTTTTATATTGAAATATGAAACTTTTTAAAAGAAAACAAAACCAACCTGAAAAATCTCGGCTGGTATTTTAATAATTATTATCTTCATTTGTCGCTATTTCCTTTATTATGGAAAATTCATTTATAGCCAATCTAGTGTTCGGTACTTAGGTACCGAACACTAGATTGGCTATCAATTCTGGTCTTCAAAGCTAATACCCGAACCGTAATGACTCAGTTGGTTAAATCTTAGATCATCTTCTGTACGCGGCTTTCTTCGGGTAGCTGATTCGAACCCCATCAAAATAAAATTTAAATATTTGGAATGGGCTGGAGAAGTATGTGATGCAAGCTGAATGGGGTCCACTCAAGCAATCAAATTAAATGAGGAGCTCAAATTGTGCATGCATTATTTTTTATAAATTAGAAGAGTTTAAAACACCAGTACAATAATTCATTGGTTTTCGAAGAGTTTCGAAAATATTTCCTAGAATACAAGACCACAAATTGAATCTACCAGCACATTGAATCTACCCTTATCACGGATTAACAGAGATGTTTTCGAAAAACTGTTGCAAACAAAAGTTTTTTTTATATTTTTTTTATAAGGACCTTTTATACTTAATATTTTGTTGTATCTCTTACGGTTTACAAGATCCACTTGACCTAAACATCTGTACTAATAACACTTTAATACTTCTAAGCTTTGCAAACTTAGGACTTATACTTATTAATATTAATATTAATATTATATTTCATATATACAGGGTATAAAAATGGTGGTAGCACACTGCCGAACAATCCTTCAACATTAAATCATTACAAGATTTATTATTTAAGCTAATAATATTGATTTAGATGGTAGACTTTCCTTTAAAATCCACTGAAACTAGAAAATCCACTGAGTTCCACTGAAAGCATTTATTTATTTTTTGTTGATTATTAAAATTAATTTTTTTTAAATAGAAATTTAATAATCTTAGTTTATCATTTTAAGGATAAATTTTCTGTGAAAATTCCTAGTAAATTATTTAATGCAGATAGAATTTGACCCAAATATCATTAATCCAATTATTCAATTATCAACATTAAATGAATTTCTAATCAACACATAAATTACTTTGCACCTATCAGCTCATTAAAAAATCGGAAAAAAGGAGCAAGGTTTGTATTGTATGTATTGATGTTATTTCGTTTTTCTCCATGGAGAAAGAATTTCTGTGTAAAATGTATATAGAAAAATAAACGATATTCAAATCTTCCAACAATATCTAATTATTTCTAGCACTAACTCCAGAGACGTTGGGTGGGTATTTGATCAAAATGTTTCTGCTCAAGTTGTAAATTATGTACAATGGGATTTTTTTGTCTTAATGTTCTGGTCTTCGTATATACAGGTTTAAAACAATTATTATCAATGTTAATTTAAAAATCTATTGCTTTTTTTGTCAACTTTTCAAATAAATTTATATTAACTGCAATAAAACATGTCACACCTTTTTTTAAACAAAAAAACTTTATTAATAGCTAATTTTACACAATAAATATTCATATAAAACGTTTTCCATCTAAAATGATAAAACTTAAATTGAACAACTAGTGCAGTAGATATCAAATTTTTTTCAAACATTATTTTGGCTATTATTTGATGATTGGCCCATGTCGTCGAGCCGAGTTTATAGTTTGGTAACAATTTTTGATCCCCATTTACCGGTTTAGTAAATAATCAAAAAACATCTTAACGTCTTCTCAATGATCGAATGCTACATAATTATATTAATTACTCAAAAAAACTTTTTCAAATAAAAATTCACTATATTTCAAATAAATTTTTAATTTAAAGTATTTCCAGAATGAAACCACTTGTTGATAGATTTGACCTTTTTCACAGATTCGGAAAAACGTTAGCAGTTAGATACCGAAATTGCAGAATTTTAAGTAGTTTAGATCACGAGATAATCAGATGTAAAGTTCACGATTTCGAAGGTAAAGTATGTGCAACTCCCTGCAAAAACTTTAGAAAAAAAAAAAATTGGAATACGTCGTTTTGTTTTCGAGATATTATTATATTAACTGCAATTACCATGCTGGAAATACTGTAAGTTTAAGGTCCTATCATATTAAATGAAAAACCGTTTATTGTTTAAAAAATATTTGTTAGGTGGAACATGATAGCCATTATAGGTGGACAAAAATTTAATGATATTGAACACAACCGATCATAAAATAAAAAAATTTGAACAATTTTGTGAAAAATTATAAATATAGCCTTGGATATTCCCCGTTTAGCAAAACCCATGTTGGGCAAATGTAGTTTTTAAAATGAAAAGAATAAATATTTAAAAGGATAAATTTTTGTGAGTATATAATAATTATCTTAGAGTAACAAAAAAATTAAAGTGTTAGTAGTAGGTATTATTTAAGAATATATTGAAAAAAATAAAGTTCGACAAAGTTTTGTGATAAAGTATTCTAATTATATTCGAAAAGTGCTAATTACGCCTTTTCATTTGTACTTAACACGGTATCGTTAAATTATAATTAGTTTAAGTTCATGATTTTATCCTCTAGAGGGCGCCATATTCAATTGACTTCACATTGCCTATAACCAGACGGACGATCAAGACGCTTTTAACGATACCTCATCATATATATAATTTTGAAAATTGCCAATTAGGCCCATTAATTTGATACAAAACACGCTATCATTAAATCGAAATTTGTTTTTCGAGCATAGCTTTATGTCCTCTAGCGGACGCCTTATTCAATTTAATGTGACGCCACATAGTCTATAACCAGCGAGCAGTCAAGACGCTTTTAACAATACCTCATTTGTCAAATTATGATAAGTAGTTTAGAAGCTATGTGGGAACAGATATATACATCTTGGTCAAACACATCACCCTTGCCATAGTATAGAAGGGGTAAGAAAAGATTAATTCTTAGAAAGTAAAAATATATTGAAATAAAAATACTTAAAATTTAAGCAGAATTTAAAATGAATTTTTCTTAGGTAGGAAATTTTTAATGTAGCAATATTTTGAGGTAGAAAATTAAAAAGTAGAATTCTTTTCTGCCCTTATAATTACTTTTTTTTTTGACAAAAATTAAAATCAACTTTTCAATGCATTTCTAAACGATTTAAGCTGAATCTACTCTCTTCTATTCCACAAGTAAACAAATTAAAACAACATAAAGTTACAAAAGCTACATACGAGCTTGATTTCACCGTTGATTTCGCTTCTCTTTGCTATAGTCAATGTTAGATGGGTAACAATATACTTACACCCATATACAATGTAGTACATCGTCACATACGCAATTACACCAATAATGACTATATATTATTCTTATGGGAAATATCACAGATTGTAATAAATTCAAATATTTGACATGAAAATAAAAGGAAGCCTTTTACCGTGGCAGAAACAAAAACAAAAATTCTAAAGTACATTCGAATTCGAAAAATTTGCTAAACGAGCTAACCTTAATGAACAAAAAATACAATGATCAGTTGATTAAAATCATAAGCAGAAAAATCCATGGAATTATAACAAAGTTTGTTATTTTCAATGAGTCGTTGTCACATTTGTAGCTACAATTGTTATTAGACCGGGAATTTTAATGAAGAATTTTATGAATCATATCACCTGTGTTTTGAAAAATCTATGCATATAACAAGTGAAAACAAACAAGTGACTGAGTTCTTTGTTGAAATACTCTGTAAAAAAAGTCTTAAAAAAACCGACACAACTATGGTGACTTTACAGAAATTTTCTTAGTTTTTCAAGAATCTTTCACAATACCACTAGTTGAGGCCACGTACAAATTTTCAATTCCCTTCTTTTATAATTTTGGAGAAAAAAGATGCAAAAGTTTTTTCTAATTTGCAGGTGAATAAAGGAACATTTTTTACCTTTAAACATATAGATAAATGTGTTTTTATTATAATTTAACAAGTGAAAACAAACAATTGACTTAGTTACTTGTTGAAATACCATGTATAGACTGTGTTGAATACTCTACCACATTACACATACATACATGTTACACATTATATAACTGATATTCCCATATAAAACATACTATACAATTTGCGCATAATTTGAGCTCTCATGGTAAACAGCGATGTTTACGAAAGAATTTTTTGAACAAAAGTTGTTGTTTTTTTAAGGAACATTTTTTATATTTAAACTTTTGTTGTATCTCTATCGGTTTACAAGACTTGAGTACGCTGTAAATATTTCAGCTTGATATCTTTTTTCGTTTTTGAGTTATTGAGTTGACAGACGGCGGACGGACAGCCAAAAATCGACTAATTAGGTGATTTTATGAACACTTATACCAAAGTACGCTATAAAAATTTCAGCTTGATATCTCTTTTCGCATTTTTAGTAATCGTGATGACAGCCGGACAGACGACAGACAGACAGACAGACAACCGGAAATGGACTAATAAAGTGATTTTATGAGCACCTATACCAAAATTTTGTTCATAGCATCAATATTTTTAAGCGTTACAAACTTGGGACTAAAGTTAGTATACCTACCTTGGTATATTTCATATACATGGTATAAAAAATATTTCGTTTGAAGAATGTGGAGTTTTGTTATCGTCTTCCCCTCTATTTGAAAGGAACTGGCGGTAATCTATTCAATAAAAATAGAATCATTAGAGTCGGTTCATAATTAGCAAAAATATCATGAACCAGAAATAATGATAAATCGAGACACTTTATATGTTTTTTTTCGTCGATTAAATTGCATTGAGAAACAATCAGTAGGCGAAAAGATTGGCATCTAGCTAAGAATAGTGAAACGTTCCTTTAAGATTCCTCTGAAGTTTTTATTTAATAATAAAATATTAAATCCAAAGGCTGTTTAAATTATAAAATTGTTTTATAAACTATTCCAGTAAATTTGTTATCAGGAATAATGAGTAATTGTAAATAATTATTATAGCATTGTTTAATATAAACGGCTTAATTTTTAGCTGGATTAATATAAACAGATAACAAAAAGGAAATAACAACTTAACCTTCTGTCCTTAATTTTATTTTAAGAATAAAATACTTGTAGCACAAAAAACTGTTAAAGAACCTTTTATTTAGCACATTTTTCAAAGTGAAAATTTAAATTACGTTCTACTTTAAATTACGTTATATTAGTATTTTTAAATAAAATCTGTACTTACCGGTTTAAATTTTTCTAAACCAATCACTAAAATGTGGTAAGCTAATTGGTTAAAATAGTGATTGCACTTCGATTACTAAGTGCTCTAAATAAACAGCATTTGGACAAAGAAAATGCTTAAACTGAAGATTACAGGAAAAATGATAATTGCAAAAAGATAATTAATAAAGACTTAACTACAAAAGCATCCTTTACCATCTGGTTTAATTGTGCTGCCTAGAGCAGCCATTTTCAACCACTCCCGATCCGCGGATAATCTTATCTGCTTAAGTTACCCAAATTTAATAATATAATTTTCATTTATGAAGTAAAAATGCCAAACTAATTTTAAAATTACGGAATAATTTCCTTTAATTTATAAATCCCTGAGCTTCGAATAATCGAAAAATCAAAATAATCGAGAATATTCGAGCGCGTTAATTGATTCTTGATCAAAAATTTTACCAAAAAGATATTAAGTATGTTTGATAAAATTCAATGGATATACTAGAGATAGATCAACTTTTTGGAATTCAGATCGAAGAACTTCCTTTCTATTTAAAATCAGCAAAAAAATTGCGGGAAATAAAATTTTTTCACTTATTTTACTGTCTTAAAAAACTTTGGATGAACTTTGGATGACTTCGCTTAATAGATAGTAGTGTTTGTAATAAAGTTTGCATGTTAATAATTACAAAAAGTTTGCCTGTATTTGAAATTCTTTTTAGCATGGATTTAATTGATTTGCATATGTATTAACACAGGTAAATTTTTGAAAAATAATAATATCTGAAACACAGCTTTCATAAAAAATTATTTATTAATAGTTATTAAGAAAAGTTTCAATAAATAAGAGGTCTATTAACAAAACTTTCTTTTAATTTAAATAAATATAATAACCTACTTGTAATGAGTTAGATAATATTATTTTAAAACGTTTATTTTGTTTCTTTTTTTTAAATTGTTTTGTCGAGCAAATGAAAATCTGTAATTTTAGAAAATCACATGTCAATGGATCTTAGTTTAATTTTAAATGATCTAAAATAAATGATTTTTCTTCACAATCACGTCGTGTTGATTCATGTGGCCAAATGCATTGCTGTTTATTTACTGCACGATCAAACACAAGTCCCTCTGGAGCACATCGTTTACAGAATGCTCTTCCAAAATTATCACACTGTATAAAAGAGCCACAATCACCGGGTATTTCTAAATGAATTTTTTCATCAAGAATTGGTTTATTTGGACATTTATGATATCCACCCAATATTTCTGCATCTACACCTAAACCAGCACATGGATTATCTGGAGGTGGTGGGCACGGTGTTGTTGGCGATGGTGTTGTTTCGGAACTGCATGGTGGTGTTGGTGTAGTTTCAGAGCTGCATGGTGGTGTTGGTGTAGTTTCAGAGCTGCATGGTGGTGTTGGAGTTGTTTCAGAGCTACATGGTGGTGTAGTTTCGGAGCTACATGGTGGTGTGGATGTCGTTTCGGAGCTGCATGGTGGTGTTGGTGTTGTTTCGGAGCTACATGGTGTGGTTGTTGTTGGCTCTTCCGTAGTAGGTGTGGGTGTTGTTGGCACCGGGGTAGTGGGAGTGGGTGTTGTTGGCTCTTCTGTAGTAGGTGTGGGTGTTGTTGGCTCCGGGGTAGTGGGAGTGGGTGTTGTTGGCTCTTCTGTAGTAGGTGTGGGTGTTGTTGGCTCCGGGGTAGTGGGAGTTGGTGTTGTTGGCTCTTCTGTAGTAGGTGTGGGTGTTGTTGGTTCCGGGGTAGTGGGAGTGGGTGTTGTTGGCTCTTCTGTAGTAGGTGTGGGTGTTGTTGGCTCTGGGGTAGTGGGAGTGGGTGTTGTTGGCTCTTCTGTAGTAGGTGTAGGTGTTGTTGGCTCCGGGGTAGTGGGAGTGGGTGTTGTTGTTTCCTCAGTAGTAGGTGTGGGTGTTGTTGGTGATTCAGTTTCACAGGAAGGTGTTGTAGTTGGCTCGGTAGAACAAGTGGGACATGTAGGACATGTCGTAGGGGTAGGTGATGTACATGGCGGACATGTAGGACAAGTTGTAGGTGTACTCGGTGTGCATGTGGTACATGTGGGACTGGGACAACCTGGCGTATTGGTTGTGGTTTCACATGGCGGAGCTTGTGTCGTTACCGGCCCACACTCAACATTTTGCGGATAGTCACAACCCTGTATTCTTGAACTGAAAAGTAATCCTTTTGGACAATTAAAAACACGTGCTAAACCCCACTCACATGTATAGAATTTGCTACAATCTTCGGGATGTTGTAAATATCGTACACTGTTTGAAGAAAATGCTGAACAATCAAGTTTTCCTAGCACATACTGCCCATGCAACATGAAATACATTCCAAATATCCAACCTAGCAATAAAATCAAAACAATTAATGCCAGTTGTAATACAAGTTTTCAACTGAATGTAATTCTGCTTTTTACCTCTCATTTTATCAATTTTCTTTTACACTTTCAACACTAAAGATTTCTAGAACAATAGCTAGCCTCTGATTTTATATTTGCACTTTCAAACCTCCAAAGCCAATAATAAATTAAACTAGAATTATGTATTAGTGGCATTTAAATATAAGAATAGTGAAGTATTAAATAATGGATTAAAAAATGGCTTATCATTTTATCCATATCCTTTAGTTAATTCATTGAATTAAAAAATTAAATCGGAAAAAAAAATTTATTATTATATTTCAATAAAAAATTGAACAAAATTGTCATGAAAGTTTGCATGACAATTGAACAAAATTGTCATGTAAATCTTAACTTTAATTAATCAGATTAATAAGTGTTCGTTGGAAATTTTATGAAACATTTTGTCTTTACTCATATATTCATAAAAATTTAGTAAAAAATTTAATATATTGCTTTCTTACAACTATTTTCTTCATAATCAACTCAATTTTTTCTTGTGAACATGCAACATTGTTGGTAACCAATCAAAAAAATAATTTAAACAAAAGTTGATTACCTAATTGATCAACAAATAAGATATATTTTTTTGGCAAGTGTCACTTTGGGGACTAGTATAAAAAATATCCTTCTCGTTTCTTACAGTTGCTAATATTACAAAAATTCTAAACAAAATATATAATAATAACTGAGAAGAAAATTTTACCTCCTGGGATTTTACACCTATTTTTCCCTTACTATAGGGATTAGGGGTGCGTGATTAAGTCTACGACAATTTTAGATGAAAATCAATAAAAACTAGGTAAGAACCCTTTATCAGACGCTGCATCAGAGTGCAGTTTTCATATGCTTATACCATAGATCCTTTTATTTTTACCCCGACAATGGCGAGTATTATATGTTTGACCGATATTAATGTATGTTCATCTGTTCGGACCTAGCTTCTAAAATACTTGTCATAATTTGACAAATAAGTTATGGTTAAATGAGTTTTAGGCAAAAAATTACTCGTCTAATTTTTTCTCTATACGCTTAGTTTTCCAAATAAAATTCTTTCGAAAAAAATGCAATATTCGATTTTAAGAAAAATGTGTTATTTTTTTGCCATTCTGAGGAAATTCGGTTAAATAACGCAGCTCCTGTGCTACGAATTTCATTTATTTCTCTATATAGATTTTATCAGGTCTAGTAAGTCAGCTTTTACGCAATGATATTTTCTACAGCGAAATGTAATTTTCATTGAACAATAATTACCCACTATCGATTCAGTATCAGGGATGCGTTTCTTATTGCTTTATGTTAACTAACTGGAAATCTAACTGGAAAGAGTAATCTATAAATAAACAGGTCTGCGACTAAAAAACTGCATAGGATTTTTTTACATTTTCTTATAGATTTTGACCTCCCAAAACAGGAAAACTATTCAAAACATTCTATCACATAGGTTTTCATAGATATAAGTAACAACATAAACTAGTCTTAAAGTAGTAATATATAGTATTTTATAGTAATATTATATAAAACTAGTCTAAAAGTAGTATTATTGCACAACAAAAATAAATTAGCTTCGCTTCCAATTAGTTATTCTGTGCATATGGAAGAAAATAACTATAACAATTTAGCTATTACCCTGGAAAGACTCAAATATCAGGACCATCATTGGGTGGTTTGTGGGGACTTAAAAATACTCACGATGCTTTTGGGTCAGCAGGCAGGCTATACTAAATACCCATGCTTCTTATGCTTATGGGATAGTATATCCAGAAAACACCACTGGACTAAAAGTGATTGACCACCCCGAGAAACTTTAAAACCTGGGGAGAAAAATGTTGTCAATACTACTTTGGTGCCGCCAGAAAAAGTTTTTTTGCAACCTCTCCATATCAAATTGGGGTTGATGAAACAATTTGTACAATCACTGCAAGAGGATGGAGACTGTTTTAAATATCTATGTACAAAATTCCCGAAGCTGTCAGAAACAAAGTAGAAAGAGGGAGTTTTCACTGGCCCCGACATAAGAAAGCTTTTAACAGACACCCTTTTTGTGGAAAGTATGATTGAGAAGAAAAAAGAAGCTTGGGTATCGTTCAAGGATGTAGTGCGAAAATTTTTGGGAAATACTAAGGATCCTGGCTACAAAACCATTGTTCAACTAGCAGCATACGAAGCTCAAGGTTGCAAGATTGGAAGTCCATTTTTTACACTCCCACATAGAATATTTTCCTGAAAACCTGGAAGCTTACAGTGAAGAACAGGGGGAGCGGTTTCACCAGGATGTCGGCGATATCGAGAGACGGTACCAAGGAAGATGGGATGTTACTATGCTTGCAAGATACTGTATAATTTTTAATAAACGAGTGCTTTTACTAATTTAATGTGTTTGAATTTGAGGCCGTACGCATTTCAGAGGCTTGGCTTGTGGTTATTTATGGAGCAAATACAGACATACTTATTAAAGTTGCCATATAGAAATTTATTTATTAATTTATTCATTTATACAAAAGGTTTCAATAAATACAATAAATAAAATTTTCTTAAATTAATTAAATAAAAATCAAGAACTAGAAATATTTGTTGTGTGTAGAACCGAATTTAGTGCCGCGCATTTTATCTTTCTTTTTTGTTACAGCATCTATTTCCTACACTTTTGCTTATACCTTTTGTACGATTTTTTCTTGTGCAAGAATTAATTGTATAATGAAAATATATAGAATTCTTATAAATATTTCCAAGCCCGAGACAAAATTTACGGTTATTCACGCCACAAATAAGATTGTTACATTAAATAAGTTTTATTACTGAAGTTTTAAATGATCTAAAATAAATGATCTATTCTTACAATCTGTCCGCGTTGATTCATGTGGCCAAATACATTGTTGATCATTTACTGCACGATCAAAGACAAGTCCCTCTGGAGCGCATCGTTTACAGAATGCTCTCCGGAAATTATCACACTGTATAAAAGAGCCACAATTACCAGGAATTTCTAAATGAATTCTTTCATCACCTATGGGTTTATTTGGGCAATTTTTATATCCACCCAATATTTCTTCATTATCATGTAATCCTTCACATGGATTATCTGGGTTTGGGGGGCAGGGTGTTGGCGTTGATGGTGTTGGTGTTGGTTCAGAGCTGCATGTTGGAGTTTCAGTAGGGCAAGGTGGTTTTGCAGTGGTTGTTGGAGCTTCAGTTGTTGTGGGCTCTTCAGTTGTCGTTGGTGCTTCGGTTGTTGCGGGTTCGTCTGTAGTTGTTGGAACTTCAGTTGTTGTTGGTGCTTCAGTTGTAGTTGGCTCGTCTGTAGTTGTTGGAACTTCAGTTGTTGTGGGTTCGTCTGTTGTTGTTGGTGCTTCAGTTGTAGTTGGCTCGTCTGTAGTTGTTGGAACTTCAGTTGTTGTGGGTTCGTCTGTTGTTGTTGGAGCTTCAGTTGTAGTGGGCTCGTCGGTAGTTGTTGGATCTTCAGTTGTTGTTGGTTCTTCTGTTGTTGTTGGAGTATCAGTGGTTGTAGGTTCTTCTGTAGGACAGGGTGGACATGTAGGGCATGTAGGTGCTGTGGGCACTGTAGGTGTGGGAGTGGTTTCAGAACTGCATGATGATGTTGGTGTTGTTTCAGAACTACATGTCGGTGACGGTGTAGTTCCCGTGCTGCATGTTGGTGTGGATGTAGTTTCAGAGCTACATGTCGGTTTTGGTGTAGTTCCAGAGCATGGTGGTGTTGTTGTTACACATTCAACAACTTGTGGCCAGTCGCATACCTGTATTTTTGAATTGAAAAGTAATCCACTTGGACATTGAGTCACTATTGGCCCACCTCCTATACATGTATAAAATTTGCTGCAATCTTCGGGATGTTGTAAGTAAATTACTTCATTTGAAGAAAATGGTGAACAATCAAGCGCTCCTAGTACGGACTGCCCATGCCACATCAAGTATATTACAAATATCCAACCTAACAATGAAATTAAAATAATTATGTACCAGATATAATACAAAATTTCAGGTTAATGAATCTTTCTTCCTTACCTCTCATTTTATCAATTTTCTTTTACACTATCGTTATCAAAAATATGTTCTACAAAAGTTATTTATTTACACATTAATCCTTCTTAACACCAAAACTCAATTGAACTGGAATGAAGTTTTAATTGCATTCATTTAAATATAATTAGTTAAATGAAGTGTTAAAAAAATGCTTATCATTTATACTTTGGTTAATTCGTTTAATTTAAAAAGGATATTTAAAAAAATTCAATTTCAAATCAATCAATAAAAATTGAATTGTTTCACAGCCATGTAAGTTAGCAAATAAAATAAGCACACTCAAAATAGTTTATTTTGAACATTTTTGACTATATAATTATAAACTTGTTGAAACATAACAATTTTAACAATAGGGTAATTATTTTGAATAATCGGTCCGCCAACATTCTCGAATATGTTGGCGAACTGATCTCGCAATGAGATTTGACAGACCTGACTGTAATATTTGCAGTATATATTTATACAAACTCTCCAAGAAAACAATCCAACTTTTTATGAAAATTCAAATTTATTTGAAAATCAAAGCTGTATTTCCGAAAATCGGGATCATTTAACCCTACTCGAAAGCTTGTATTTTTTTGTTGTTAGCTGTTGACGTACCCTGGTTAGATATTTGAAACTACCTTCAACATTCTTTCTTGTATAGTTTTGCAGAAAGTGGAAACTTATGTTCTAACTTAATTTTCGCCCTCACGGGTAAGTAAACAAAGATATTTTCAAAAAAAAAAACGATTCAAGCAAAAGTTGGTTATTTTTACATATGGAAAATTTTTATATTTAAACTTTTGTTCTGTCTCTAAAGGTTTACTAAATTTTACTACTCATTCAACCATTTACGAACTCAAACTCAATTTATACATCTCGAACACGCTATAAAAATATCAGCTCAATATCTCTTTTCGTTTTTGAGTTATCGCGCAGTCAAACAGACAGGCAGACGGAAATGGACTAATTAGGTGATTTTATGAACACGTATACAAAAACTTTGTTCGTATCATCAATATTTCTAAACGTTACAAACTTGGGACTAAAATTATTATACCTTGACATAAATTTCATATGTGTGGGGTATAGGTGTTCGTGAACTATAAGTATTACCTATTTGTGTTTAAAAATTATATTTCTGTTATAATATTGTTCGATGCCATTTTTCATATATTTCCAGTGCTCAAATATATATAGGTTTATTAGTGCTATCTCAATTGATCGATTACGTCATTAATTTTTACAAAGTTTAATGAAGTAGTAAGCATTATATGCGTAATACATAAAATATCTATTTTATGCATATTTAATTAAATTGGTAAGATATATTATTTGTAATGACGTATTCAGATCGCAAAATTCCCGAGTAAAATTTCAAAATATTGCAAATAGATTTATTATTTTAATATAGACAATATTTTTAATTAATAATTGAGCGTCACAATTCTAGGCATATAATCGCTTTAATTGATATTTTTAAAGAAATCTAAAAGTCTGATTTACCTATATTTTGGAAAAATATTTAGAAATTATTTAATATTTCAATATTTTAACGACTAATGCAAGTACAAAAATGAATCAAAATTGCAATACGAATAAAATGTAATTTTTCCTTTCAATCTAAATTATAAAATTCAAAAATTCGGCTTGCTATAGACAAAGGAAAGTAATTAATTAAAAGATTATGATATATATTTATTACCTGGAAACAGTAATGCCTACACGATATGTAATATTTCCTAAAATACGTAGGCCATCATATTTCATAGTAATTTGAAAAAATACCTTTCTACAGGTAAATGAAAACAAACAATTAACAGACGTCACGTAAATAAAGAAAGAAATCCACTCTTAAATAGCCTCACACACATAACTGATATGCCCATATTAATACACACTATAAAATTTGCACCTAATTAGCGCCCTCGTGGGTGCTACAGTGATGTTTACAAGAAAACGTTTCAAACAAAAGTTGTTTATTTTTATATAAGGATCATTTTTTACGTTTAAACTTTTATTCTATGTCTAACGGTTTACAAGATAGGTGATACGGACCCAAGACCCAATTGACCTATGTTGCTCATTTAATTTGTAATTAATCGACTCTAGACCTATTTTGTAAGCTTTCACTGCAACGGACACTTGACATTATGCTCTAGAGGAAAAATTTTGTATCACTCTTGCTACGGATATGTTTGTAATCTGGAATCGATTATATTCTGAATTAAAGAAAGCTGCTTGTCGAATTATTGCAATATTCAGAACAACGTACTTATGTTAGTCTTTTTATTCCACTTTAAAATTCGAAAATCCAAACACCGATCAGTAACCAGCATCTTAAACAATTACTCAGAAGTGTTGCTACCAATTTATTCAACACATTTTAAAGAATTATCAAGAAAAGTAAAATAAGTATTTAATTGTGACTCGGGAAAAATTTCAAATTTTGAAAAATGGTTCGCAAACTTTGAAATCAAGGAGTTTTGGCCACCCCTGGTATAGGCTATCGGCCAATTAAACCCATAAACTTCCATCGTTTACAATGAGTTTACATTCCTAATGCTAATTAGAAAAATTTCATATAATCACGATGCACTTGAAGCACCATATTGTTATCAAAATGATTTAAAGTGGTAAAAAACTTACATCACGCACGGCAATGTGCTGTACGATGAGTTTGTGCCTTCAATCAAGTACCTTATTCGAAAAAGTTTTTGAAAGCTTTTAAAAACAGGGTGTCAGACAAAATTTAGCATCCTCTTTTCAAAGGCAACAACTATACAGCCTTTCTCCTTCAATTCAAGATTGAACCCTCATTGGGGTTAAATAAATTTTGTAAAAAATCATCTCTTACTCTTAGAAATGTCTGGGCATTTGTGACACATATCGTGGCCAATTTTTTACGTATGCAATACGACTTGAATTATATCTTTTACCGGTATCTTTTATCAGTGGCTGTAGTAACAGATTTGATTCAGGAGGAGGGGGTATAGAAAACGACACGTTATTGATGAACATCTCTTCCAGATATGAATTAATCTTCAATTTTTAGATTTGGAATAATTTGGGAAGGGGTTGTACAGCCTTTCAAATTCTATGGCTGGCTACGACCTTGGTCTTACTTTTATCTTACTATTACTTGCTATCTCTTATTTAACAAGCGTTTTTACAGAGTAAATCGACCTTAGGTTTGTCTAAGTGAATTTTAAAGTAAGTACTCCACCTTGTACATTTTCAAGGCTGTTCAATATTTAATAGATTTCAATAACCACAAAATAAAATATGGGTACTAAATTCCAAAAACATATTATTGATAATATTTTTTATTGATAAGTTGAATAAAATATCAAGGCTCCGTTTTCAAAAAAATGCCATACTATGTGCTACAACCTCTTTAATTTAAAAATATATTTGATATTTTGTTGTTTCTTCAAGATTGAAAACTGTAGTTCAAAGATGCATTTTTTAAAATTATTACATTGAACTATTTATATGGTTCTTTTTTTTAATACCAATGTATTATTAATTTATATTATGATTCTAATTGTATGTCTACGAAATATTTTGTCCGACCTTTGAATAGGATAATCCGTTTAAAGTAAGTCAAATACAGAAAATGTTTCAAGAAGCTGCAAAAATTGAAAGAAAATCGACCGGTACATTAAAATGGCTTAAAAATCTGTTTGGGCATAATACAGAGCTTGTGAAGAGTGGTTATTTAGGGAGCATAATAAATCACCAGATTAATTTTATTCTTAATGAAACAATCGTAAAACATTGTATTTATTAATGAGCAAACATTTTTATTCAGAACTACAATTTGTCATGGCGTGAAGGATCTTTTTCTTATATTATTATAATGAATTTTAACATAATAATGATTTCATCATTTATATAATAACAATGCCTAAAAATAATATATATATATATATATATATATATATATATATATATAAAATTTTATTTATTTTAACCTCTTCACTACTGGTATACAATATATTGTACAAAAAAATTTAGCATATGAATAGTACCAATTTTTTTCTAGAGGAGGAAATGTTTTTTGTCTTAAATTTGGTCATCTGGCATCATCCTTATTAAAATAAAACAAAAATTTTGAATTATTTTTGGATTTTTGAAATATTCCAATAATGAACGTCCAATAATAAACGTCTTTATGAATACAAATATCATAGAATATGATTTATTAATATTCAAAAATAATTTTATTAACTGGTTAACATATTTCACAAAAGTTTTGAAGTGAAAGTAGTTATTTTTCCTCATAGAGCAGATCTACAAAATGCATCAATGAGTGTCAAATTTTCAAAATAATTAAGTACTGAAGAGGTTAAAAAAAAAGAGACAATATTCCTGCAACTAACACACTGATTAAATTGATTGAATAACTGTGTGAAATATAATTTCAATTATGTTATGAAAAGATATAGATCAAATAAAAATTTCAGAGCGAGGCGCTGAATTCGTTTCTCTGAATTGTTCATTTTTTTAAAAACTATTTTGTCTGCTTAAGAGCAATTAAAATCTCAATAACAGAACATTTTATTAAAGATTCAAGTAATCTAAAATAATCATTTTCTTATGATAATGCTTAGTGTCGATTCAGCTGTCGTTGACTCGTCTGTAGTCCTTGGAGCTTCAGTTGATATAGGTTCGTCGGTTGACGTAGGAGCTTCAGTTGTTGTGGATTCATCCGTTGTCGATAGTGCATTAGTTGAAGTCGGTTCTTCTATAGTAGTTTGAGCTTCACTTGTTGAGGGTTCATTTGTTGTCGAGGGTACTTCAACTGTTGTGGATTCGTCAGTTGTTGATGGAGCTTCAGTGGATGTGGGTGCGTCCGTTGGCGTTGGAGGTTGAGTTGTTTTGGATTCGTCTATAGTGGTTGGAGCTTCAGTTGTAGTGTGTTCGTTGGTTGCCGTTGGGGCTGCAGTTGTTGAGGGTTCATCTGTTGTGGTTGGTACTTCAACAGTAGTGGGTACGTCTGTTGATGTTGTAGCTTCAGTTGTAGTGAGTTCTTCTGTAGCTGTTGGACCTTCAGTTGTTGGGGCTGCAGTTGTTGAGGGTTCATCTGTTGTAGTTTTTACTTCAACAGTTGTGACTTCTTCTGTTGTCGTTGTAATTTTAGTTGTAGTGACCTCTTCTGTAGTTGTTGGACCTTCAGTTGTTCTGGGTTCGTCAGTTGTTGTTGGAACTTCAGTTGATGAAGGCTCATGTGTTGCCGATGGTGTTTCAGTTGTACCTTCAGTTGTAGTGAGTTCTTCTGTAGTTGATGGACCTTCAGTTGTTGGGGCTGCAGTTGTTGAGGACTCCTCTGTAGTCGATTCTGCTTCAACTGTTGTGGTTATGTCTGTTGTTGTTGGAGCTTCAGTTGTAGTGGATTCTTCTGTAGTTGCAGGATTTTCAGTTATTGTGGGTGTGTCTGTTGCTGTTGGTGATTCAGTTGTTGAGGACTCCCCGGTTGTCGATGATGATTCAGTTGTTGTGAGCTCGTCTGTTGTCGTTGGGGTATCATTTGTCGTAGTTTCCCCTGTTGTCGTTGCTACTTCAACTGTTGAGGATTCGTCTGTTGACGTTGGGACCTCAGTTGTTGAAGTATCTGCGGTGGATGGTGTTTCAGTTGTTGTGGGATCGCCTGTTGTCTTTGGAACATCAGTTGAAGTGGGTTCTTCGGTAGTTGTAGGCTCTTCAGTTGTTGTGGGTTCGTTTGTTGTTGTTGGTAGCACACTTGTTGAGGACTCCTCTGTTGTAGATGATGCTTCAGTTGTTGTAGGCTCGTTTGTTGTCGTTGGTACTTCAGTTGTTGCGGGTTCATCTGTTGCCGATGGTGTTTCATTTGTTGTGGGTTCCTTTGTTGTCGTTGTAGTATCTGTTGTCGTAGTTTCCTCCGTAGTCGTTGGTACTTCGACTGTTGATGATTCGTCTGTTGACGTTGGAACTTCAGTTGTAGTTGGTTCTTCTGTACTCGTTGGAGTTTCAGTCGTTATGGGTGCGTCTGTTGTCGTTGGAACATCAGTTGTAGTGGGTTCTTCGGTAGTTGTAGGAGCTTCAGTTGTTGTGGGTTCGTTTGTTGTTGTCGGTGGCACACTTGTTGAGGACTCCTCTGTTGTAGATGATGCTTCAGTTGTTGTAGGCTCGTTTGTTGTCGTTGGTACTTTAGTTGTTGCGGGTTCATCTGTTGTCGATGGTGTTTCATTTGTTGTGGGTTCCTTTGTTGTCGTAGTTTCCTCTGAAGTCGTTGGTACTTCGAGTGTTGATGATTCGTCTGTTGACGTTGGAACTTCAGTTGTAGTTGGTTCTCCTGTACTCGCTGGAGCTTCAGTCGTTATGGGTTTGTCTGTTGTCGTTGGAATATCAGTTGTAGTGGGTTCTTCGGTAGTTGTAGGAGCTTCAATTGTTGTGGGTTCGTTTGTTGTTGTTGGTGGCACAGTTGTTGAGGGCTCCTCTGCTGTAGATGATGCTTCAGTTGTTGTAGGCTCGTTTGTTGTCGTTGTTACTTCAGTTGTTGCGGATTCATCTGTTGTTGATGGTGTTTCATTTGTTGTGGGTTCCTTTGTTGTCGTTGTGGCATCTGTTGTCGTAGTTTCTTCTGTAGTCGTTGGTACTTCGACTGTTGATGATTCGTCTGTTGACGTTGGAACTTCAGTTGTAGTTGGTTCTTCTGTACTCGTTGGAGCTTCAGTCGTTATGGGTTCGTCTGTTGTCGTTGGAACATCAGTTGTAGTGGGTTCTTCGGTAGTTTTAGGAGCTTCAGTCGATGTGGGTTCGTCAGTTGAAGTGGGTTCTTCAGTAGTTGTAAGAGCTTCAGTTGTTGTAGGTTCGTTTGTTGTTGTTGTGGGCTCTGTTGTTGATGACTCCTCAGTAGTCGACGGTGCTGAAGTTGTTGTGGGTTCGTCTGTTGTCGTTGGGACTTCAGTTGTAATGGGCCCTTCTGTACTCGTTGGAGCTTCAGTCGTTATGGGTTCGTCTGTTGTGGTTGGAACATCAGTTGTAGTTGGTTCTTCTGTACTCGTTGGAGCTTCAGTCGATGTGGGTTCGTCAGTTGAAGTGGGTTCTTCAGTAGTTGTAGGAGCTTCAGTTGTTGTAGGTTCGTTTGTTGTTGTTGTTTGCTCTGTTGTTGATGACTCCTCAGTAGTCGACGGTGCTGAAGTTGTTGTGGGTTCGTCTGTTGTCGTTGGGACTTCAGTTATAATGGGCCCTTCTGTAGTTGCAGGAGCTTCAGTTGTTGTGGTTTCGTCTGTTGTCGTTGGGGCTTCAGTTGTAGTTGAAGTAGTAGGTGGTGGTGTAGTCGTACTACATGTTGGACATGTAGGGCATGTAGGCGCTGTGGGCACAGTAGTTTTGTGACAATCTCTTCTTATTGATTCGTGTGGCCATATACATTGTTGTTTATTTATTGAACGATCAAAAACAAGTCCTTCAGGAGCACATCGTTTACAGAACGCTCTTCTATAATTATCACATTGAATGAAAGACCCACAATCATCGGGTATTTCAAGATGAATTTTTTCATCAAGAATTGGTATATTTGGACATTTATGATATCCACCTAATATTTCTGTATCTATACTTAAACCAGCACATGGGTTATCTTGATTTGATGGACGGTGTGTTGTCGGCGATGGTGTAGTCTCAGAACTACATGGTGATGTTGGTGTTGTTTCAGAGCTACTTGTTGGTGGTGTCGTTGATACACATTCAACAACTTGTGGCCAATCGCATACTTGTATTTTTGAATTGAAAAGCAATCCAGTTGGGCATTGTGTCACTAGTGGCACACCTCCTACACAGGTATAAAATTTACTGCAATCTTCGGGATGTTGTAAATAATTTACTTCATTTGAAGAAAATGTTGAACAATCAAGCGCTCCTAGCACGCACTGCCCATGCAACATCAAGTATATTGCAAATATCCAACCTAGCATTGAACACAAAATGATTATGTAGCTCATGTAATAAACTATTTTAGGTAATAGAATCTAGGCTCCTTACCTCTCATTTTTCAATTTATTTTTAAACTAGAAACACTAAAAATATTTTCCACTATAGTATCAGTTTGTTTATTTACGCAGTAATCCTTCTTAACAATAATGCTGAGTTGTACTACAATGAAGTATGCCTTTAAAATAAATATAAAAGCAATTAGTAAAATGAAGTGTTAAAAATGTTCTTATCATTTATCCCTGCGTTAATTCGATTAATTAAAGAAAAAAAAAAAGAAAAATTTTCGTTTCAAAATCAATCAATCAAAATTGAATAATATCGACATACAGATATCAAATGGAGAGTACAAACTAAAAATTTTCCTATACAGTATGTCCCAAAAATCCTCAAACACTCTTTAATGAAATCTTTCTGTTAGATAAGTCAGATATAGACAAATGTTTCAAGCAAATGTCATAGTCACCACAGATCTGATCTTAACCTTAAAGGTCAGTGAAATGTTATTGGATTTTAGTCAATGGTAAGGGATAGAATGCCAAATTAAAAAGTTGTTGTATTTATGAAGCATAACATTTTTGCCTAAAACATTTTTTCTTAAGTTATGGTTACAAATTTTAAATTGTAGACAAGTACATATCTTTTCTTCCCTTTTATATATTATTTCAAAATCGCGTGGTCACTAATTTCTTACAGAATATTAACAACTAATCCTAAAATTGTAAGTTGGAGAGAACGTGATCCCAATCAGTATCGTGGTGCCGAACTTAAATACCACCTATATTTGTAAAAAAAAAAAAACAATTAATAGAGTTAATATATTATCAGAAACTTTATGTTAAATGCTACAGAGCCCTGAAAAGGCTAGACTAACACCCACTTAATTTATTTTTACATGTATTGTCATTTACTCAAAGTTTAATTTTTTTTTTGTCAATTTAAATGGAATTTCATTAAAACGAATATGCTCGATTTAGTCTAGTACATAATTTTCATGTTTATTTTTATTTTGTTAATGCACAATTTTGCACTTTAGCTCCAGAATTTTCAGTCTTGGGGAAATTTTAGAAAAAAAAGTCGACATTCAAAAAAATCTTTCCAAGCAGAGTTTCAAAATTCAGAAGCCTGTACATTCAATTTTAGCCAATATTTACAAAAAAGTGTTTCAAACAAAAAATATTTACCAGGAGGAAAATCTTTACATAGTAAAGCGATCATCTTTCTTTTACTAGTTACAAAAACGTGTTGACCTCTAACTAACCTTGATGGTAAAGATCCAATTCAAGATACCCTATGAGAAACCTGCCTTTAATACGAAACATTATGGTTTGAAAATTTTTCTATACCTAACTTGCCTTATAGGAAATATCTCTTTAAATAAGGGCTAAGGCCCAACGAAATTTAAAAAAAATGCAACGAATCGTAATTATTACATACATTTCAGCTTAGGTAGTTACATTATAACATAAATACACACCAACTCCACCCAACATGACATTAATTCTTCCAAAGTTGCGGTCATATAGAATATCGCAAATGAATGTACTTACTTATGGCTTGCAGATATATTATTTTTTTAAATTTCGTTGATAATTATTTAAATTTAGAAGTAAATTTAATTTAATATTAAAATTCCGCCAGTCTACTTTTGTAAATCGGGAGTGTACACTCTCTAGCTTTGTGTTGTCAAAGTTAACGATCGAATTAATTTTTGATATATACAATGTTGCAAATATCACTTAATGTGTGTCAATTTCTTCAAGAAAAAAATTCAATTTATTTAAATAGGAAAATTCATCATATGCACCGTAGTTTTGTTTTTCAGACAAATTTTATATAATCCTTTAAATAAGTTGGCACTGTTGCGCTTTCTCAACAGATCACACGATCAAGGAGGAGTTAAAAGGCATGAGTTTAGAAGGGGAGCGGTCTGCCATTGTCAGCTACAATTACTGCAAAATCTAAGAAACGGTCTTTCGATGAGAAGGAGTGTTATCATTGTAAAAATGCCAGCTTTCTAGACATAGTATGTTACAGCAAACTTGTTAAATTATTTCTGTTACAAGACTCATGGAACATCCTGTAAAACTGAAATTTTGCATCAAAAACTATGTCAATAATGGCAGCACAAGACCCCCTTGAAGAGTGAAGTGGAAATCGAAAAGGAGCAAGAAAAATAAACAAGAATTGCGAGGCAAACGAGATTTACTTGATTGCTTCTAATTTTACTAAAAAATAAAAATATCAGAATAGATTCAAGTATTTGCGTATCAAATTTTTATTCGCCTATTCAAATTTTCCCTTTATCTTCTATTATCATATTCTATAATATTTAAATCAACGCCGATCACTTTACATTTTTTATTTTCAGTATAAACAAGTGAAAACAAACAATTGACTGTGTTAATTGTTGAAGTACCATGTATAAATAGTGTTGATGACGCAATCGTTTGTGATATCACATAGCTGATATTCCAATATTAAAACAAACTATAAAATTTGCACGGAATTAGCGCCCTCCTGGGTGAACAGTGATGTTTACGAAAACATATTTCAAACAAAAGTTGTTAATTTGTTATATGGAACATTTCTTACATTTAAAATTATGTTCTATCTCTAATGGTTTACAAGATGGGTCCTAGGGACCCAAGGCCCAATTGCCCTATGTTGCTCATTTACGAACTTGACCTCACTTTTAACGTCCTAAGCACGCTATAAAAATTTCAGCTTGATATCTCTTTTCGTTTTTGAGTTATCATGCTTACGGGCAGACAACCGAAAATGGTTGACTAATTAAGTGATTCTATGAAAACCTATACCAAAATTTTTTTCGTAGTGTCAATATTCTTAAGCGTTACAAACTTGGGGGTAAACTTAATATACTATGGTATATTTGACATACATAACAAATACAACGTCAAAGCTATTGTGCTATGTCATTCTAAATGTAATACTTAAAATTTATATTTTATGCATATTTACTTTAATTGGTAAGATATATTCGTGATGACGTACTCAGATCGCAAAATACCCGAGTAAAATTTAATAATATATTACCTACGGATTTTAAGAAGGTTTATTTTGATAAACAAGGAGTATTTTGATAAACACAATTATCTTTCAAGGTTTTACAATAATGCTTTACTAAATAATTAGATTTCCAAATTACAGCGGAAGCTATATGGGGTTGAGTGTGCAAAATATGAGTACCGCATTTTGTTAATTGATTCTTGATCAGAAAAGCTTTAAGATTAATATTGTGGATCTTGCCAGAAATGGGTCATTTAACGTCAAAAAGGCTCTTTGTGATTTTTACAGTTTAATGTTTGGAAAAACTCCAAAAAAGCCGATTTAATTGCTAAAAAACATAAAGCTAGATTTTTCAGCTTATCAAAATTCTAAAATAAAGTTTGAACATCCTTTAATAAGTTCTGAAGAGTAATACAGGTTACTTCATTCTAGAAGCTCAATTTTCAATTTTTAAAAGGATGTTTAATTCCCACTATTAACAAGAAGTAAGACAGAGATACTAATATTTCAGTCTTACACACTGTTAATAAGAATTATAACATCTTTAAAGAATTAAAGGTTGATACTTTAGAATTAAAGAATCTGTAATTACTCTTCAGAGCTTCATAAAGGATGTTCAAACTTTATTTTATAATTTTGATGAACTGAAATTGAAATGGCTTTTTTGGAGTTTTTCCAAATATTGAACTGTTAATATGTCGAAAACGAAGAAGTTTACGAAAAAATCACAAAGAGCCTTTTTGACATTAAATGGCCCATAGAACCTAGGGTAAGATTAAATTGATTCAAGAAAATGTCATTTAACTGTTTTTGTGGAGGTCGGTGGTAATAAGGTTTCTGGCAAGATCCCCAATATTAATCTATAAGCTTTTCTGATCAAGAATCATTTGACAAAATGCGGTACTCATATTTTGCACACTCAACCCCAACCAGCGCCTGTACTAAATGTTGATTGCAAAATTATGGCGAAAATATTTATTATATTTATCTTATATTTCCTATACTGCAATAAATTAAAATCATAATAAATCGACACCATTAGAATTGTCTAAAGATTAAATTTTTTGTACAGGATTCTAATCAGCTGATTTAATCTTTTTCTTTTGTGAAAAATCCGTATTTAGAAATTACCCCAGACCTCAAAATTTTAACGTCTATAAATCAAAATTGTAATCTAAAACAAAATTTTTAGTTTATAGTTTTTTCTTACAATCTTAATTTCGACTTGCTAGAAACAATGGAAAGTATTTTATTAAAAGATTAAGATATATTTCCTGGAAACGTTAATACCTGCACCATATGTAATGTTTTCTACAATATAAGCCTCCGTATTAAATAATATTTTGAAAATTTTTATGCATTTTTAAAGATTAAAATAATTTATCGTATTGCATCGGAATATTTTCATGTTTATCTGTATAATCTTCATTATCAGTTCTCCAAATGCATTATGATATTTTGAATAAAGTTGCTTAGAATACTATAATTTAGATGCTTTCCTAGAAGACTTTGAATACCTATTTAAATCGAAAGCTGATTTTCTCAATATCTTCTATGCAATTTTTAAACATTACATTTTATTTAATTATTTTTTAAATATTTTTTCTTGCTATTTTGTGGAAATTTTAGATTATAAAATGTAACATTAAAAATGCCTTTAAAACCACCATGTTGAAAAAGATCTACAAAAATTTCTACTATTGCAGCCATTTATTGAAACAGTCGTAGCGAACATTTGACCTATGGCCTGCATAATTATGCCATGCATATGAATAATATATGCAAGGTATACTAAGTTTAGTCCCAAGTTTTTAACGCTTAAAAATATTGATGCGATAAACAAAAGTTTGGTATCGGTGTTTATAAAATCACCTAATTAGTCCATTTTCGGTTTCCTGCCTGTCTGTTTGTCTATCTGAAAAAAGATATCAAACTGAAATTTTTACAGTGTACTCAGGACGTTAAAAGTGAGGTCGAGTTCGTAAATGAGCAACATAGGTCAATTGGGTCTTGGGTCCGTAGGACCTATTTTGTAAACCATATTTAGTACATCTCGTAGCCAGAAACCAGGGGTACGCACAGACAGGTTAAACCCTACGGATTTCGAAATATCGAGTTTATAATTATTATATTATTTACTAGAATAATCTTTCGTAGCGTAAATATTTAATCTTATGAATTTGGTATCTCCTTAGTAATTCACTTTCCTTCACTTAGAAGGTTCCTTTTCTGTATATGTTGGCGTCGCAGAGACTCGGTGGTTGTCATAATATCAGCAGTGGCTTCGCTTACCTTATACAGAAATTAATACCTTTACAGAGAAATTGATTCCAAAATCAACACCGATTACAACGTCGCTGAAGATGATATTTCCAGAAAAATACAGAGAAAGACAAACACCATGCCTGTGGGATACCTAATATGTCATAAAACTGGTGAAAGATCAGAAAGCTGGATGTTGTCATCTTGGACGAAATAAAAATAAGACTTGTAAAAACAATTAGCTCCTGATTGCAGTTTTTAGTGCCGAAGAAGAAAACATTGATTTATGGATAGTAATTTTTTTTCAAACTTTGGATATACAGCTTTAATCGTCAGAGGAGATTACAGTAGTTTACAGATTTATTTACGTAAATCCAGAAAAGAGAAATTCCTGATTTATTTGTGCTCGTTTTTTTTTTTCAATATAGAACTACATTTTCCAAAACGTATCATCTATTGACAACAGAAATCTATTTGACAACCCATTTTCGCGAGGTTATGATGTAGGGAATGGAATTTTTCCAAGTATTATGACTTTATTTGACTTTATTTTGGGTCGATTAGTGGAAATCTTGTCATTCTAATATATATTCAACAGAAAAATGTTATTTTGAGGTGTATTTTTCATCAGTTGCAGTTTTACGATTGTTCCCGTAGGTTTCAAGCAACTCTGTATTGTTCTAGCAGATCTAGAAGTGCCTTAGAATTTGTAGAGATGAGTGAGTGAGCTTCACTTGGAGCTGTATATTATATTGGATTTCAGAACTTCACTTTGTACTTTTTGAAGGCCGTTAAAAACACACGTATCTAATTGAATTAACTGCACAATAAACATTGGTACTAACGTAGATACTAAATTCCAAATATATGTAAAAACATTGATAAATTTTTATAGATAAGTTAAACACAAAGATTATAGCAAGGTTCCGTTTTCAAAGTAGGTCTTTTTATGTGCTAAAACCTTTTTACTTGAAAACTGCAAAATAAATTTGAACTTTTAAAGTTTATACAAGTGTTGAGTTAAAAACTTTGTTTCTGAACTAAAATTTTTATACCATGCATATATGTAATATGCAAGGTATACTAAGTTTAGTCCCAAGTTTTTATACCATGCATATATGTAATATGCAAGGTATACTAAGTTTAGTCCCAAGTTTGTACGCTTAAAAATATTGATGTTACGCACAAAAATTTGGTATAGGTGTTCATAAAATTACCTACTTAGTCCATTTCGGGTTGTCCGCCCGTCTGTGGACACGATAACTCAAAAACCAAAAAATACCTATCAAGCTTTATTTTTTACAGCGTACTCTGGACGTAAAAAGTGAGTTCGAAAATGAACTACATAGGTCAATTGGGCCTTGGATCCGCAGAACCCATCTTGTAAACCGTTAGAGATAGAACAAAAGTTTAAACGTAAAAAATGTTTCTTATAAAAAACAAAACAACTTTTGTTTGATACATTTTATCGTAAACATCACTGTTTACCCGTGAGGGCGCAAATTAGGCGTAAATTGTATAGTAAGTATTACTTGGGAATATCACTTATTAGTTATGTATGTATGACACGAATGTATGTGGAATGTGAGTAATCACCCCTGTCTATGCATGGTATTTCAACAGTTATCTCAGTCAATTGTTTGTTTTCACTTATATGTATTACATTTAGAATGACATAGCACAATTTTTAAAATATTTTTAATTCAAGCAAAACTTTGTTGCATCAAGAAATCCTCATTTTCTGCGTAGTTGTATTTTGTTAACGTCCCAGTATAAGAAGTTATTGTAATGGGTCCGATTTTCAAAATCGAAATTTTCTACATGTCTTTGCGTTTTATGGTCCGTACGTTCGTGGGAATTTTCTTGTCCGAAGCGTATTAACGGCAATATGATCCGAAAAAAATTTCGTTACATATTTATAACTCTTTATTATACTGGGAAGTTATATATGTGGACCTCAAGAGTCTCAATCGACCTAGCTCTGGGCCTATATATGGCTTTATGTATGTGATCACTAATTTCGTACAGAGACACTAAAAAAGGTTTAAATTGTAAGTTGGACAAAGCGTGTAATGGGAAATCAGAACCTATTATATAATATAAAACACTTTCTATACAATTTTACGGAGCCCTGAACAGTAAGGCGCACACGCACTTAATAATTTTTACACATGTTGTCACGTCACGTTTAAAGTTTAATTTTTTTGTTAAATTTAAGTGGAAAATTATTATAACGGTAGTTTCCTTTAAGTTTTCTTGGCTTTGTCAAGTTTAATACTCCTCTCCTAAAACTTGTTGTGTTTTTTGGCAGTGTAACAATTTCAACTGCCAACAATTTTGACGAGCAATAATTTGCTACAGATAACTTATAGTGAAATTTTTCTAAATAATTTTATACGAATTTGTTTATCAATATGTGCAATTTGCATTAAAGTGATATTTGATCGGTACAAAAAGTCCAAAAGGATTTTTATAGATTACCTACCATACTTCTCGGAATAAGCAACTTCAAAACTGTTAAGAATAAGTAAAATATTTGGGTTTTGAATGAAACCGGAAATTGCCCAACTGCGTCCAAAATCCTTCTGGGAACTATTCATAGATATAAAATTTCCGAAAAGAATATTGATGGTACGCTTTATTTCAGGTTGGCTACATATTTGCATATACTTCCAAAACACAAGCGCAAAATTTTTTTTCATGGCCGATAAGTGCTAGATTAGAAATTTTTCAAGTCTTTTACTACCTACCTATAAAGTGTTTACATCCTGTGTCTTATAATTGCATAGCGCAGATAAGAAATAACTCGATAAAATACCTTAATATATTGATACGTAAATACTTGTACTTTTATACCATGTATACATGCAACATATCAAGGTATACTAAAGTTAATCCCAAGTTTGTAACGCTTAAAAATATTAATGCTACGAATATAATTTTGGTAAAGGTAGTCATAAAATCAACTAATAAATCTGTCCATATGTCAGTTTATCCGTCCGTCTGTAAACACGATAACTCAAAAACGAAAAGAAATATGCTGAAATTTTTATAGCGTGTTCAGGAGGTAAAAAGTAAGTGAATTTGTAAATGAGCAACATTAAGCAATTGGGTCTTGGGTCCGTCTTGTAAACCGTTAGAGATATTCCTTATACAAAAATAAACAACTTTTGTTTGTAAACATCACTCATTACCCGTGAGGCCGGAAATTAGGCATAATAAAGGTTTTTTGTATCAAGTATACATTTATTATATATACAGGGTGGCTAGCTAAGTTGGCAACATATGGAGAACTTTTTTATAATAAGGTATACGAATAAAATTTATTCTTTATAAACAGCTCTTCTTTCAAAAATATTAACATTAAGCTATTCACTGCTGACAAAGAATGTATAGGATGTCCACAAATTGAGTAAGTTCGATAGGGATGTTAATGATTGTTTAGAAATATAGATTTTGAACAGATAATAAGGAAAACAGTTCAAAAAATCACTCCCGAGATATGTAGGAGTGAATTTAAACAATTTTGTAATAGAACAATTACATGTATGGAACGAGAAGTTGGATACATTCAGGCAAAAACGAACCGAAGATAATTGTATTTACTTACGTCATCAATATAAATTTTAACGTAAAAAATGAAAAATAAATGTTCTGCATTAATTTTTTTTTTTTTTTTTGTAAATTTTTCAAATTCGCAAATAAACATTTTACGATGACTGATTAATTTGGATAACAGAAATGTTTTATAAGTAGGATTGGCAAAATTTAATTTAAAATTAAAGTGGTCAAACAAAACATTCCCATTGTTAACAATTAATTCATAAATAATTATCTTCAGTTCGTTTTTGCCTCAACGTATCCACTTTCGCGTTCCATAAATGTAAAAGTTATTTTACAAAATTGTTTAAATACAGTCCTACATATCTCGGGAGTGATTTCTTGAACCTTTTCTTTCATTTTCTGTTCAAAATGGTTTACATTGCTAAACGATCATTAACATTCCTATCGAACTTTCACAATTTGTGGAAAACCTATAGGTTCTATGTCAACTTTTTATAAAGAATAAATTTTTTTCGCAAACCTTTCGTAAAAAAAGTTTTCCGTATGTTGCCAACTTAACTAGCAACCCTGTATATATGTGTTTGTTAATAGGATATAGTATGTTCACTATGAGGAAATAAAGTGTAAAGAAAGATACTCTTATTACTTTGTGTGTAAGAGTGGTTGCCTGTCCTTACTTACATGACGTAAAATAACAAACGATGGTCTAATCAACATTGTCTATACATGGTATTTCAACAATTGGCTCAATCAATTGTTAGTTTTCACTTGTTATAAATAAAATAATTATTGTGTCTTCTCACAAATAATTAAAAAAGGTGCATATACTGGCGAATATATCGGAAAATTATTTCGTTTTTTCAATCGGAAATATGCAAACAAATCGTACCCGAAACCGTATGCACGCGTATGTGTTCCGCTAATAACCAATGGAACTTAAAAACTCACTCTATATTATATTTAAACTAGCAGACTCGGCCACGCGTTGCTGTTGCCAAGGTTCTTGTTATATTACATTGTAGTAAACCTAGTAACAACAGTCAAAGCAAAATTTAGGTTATTCCTTAGCCTCTGCAACACGTGGTGGTTATGCTATTAAAATATAGCTTATAGGAAACCTTTGCATTTTTAACATAGCGCCATCTATTTAATACATATGTTTTTTTATTGAATATAAAAAAGATAAATGGCACTAGGCTGTATGAATACTTACTTACTAACGTAAACTTTGAAATAAAGTTTTTGTCGCATTTTCCTTTATCAGTTTAAAGGTAATTTATCGTGTTACTTCGATTACAAAGTAGTAACCATTAACACTTACTACCTAAAATTGTTTCATATTTCCTCTCAATACAATTCTTTACAACGAGATTTTAGCCCGAAATTATTGAAAAAACTGGAAATTACTTTTTTAATTTAGAGTATGTGGTATTCTTATTTCACTTTAAGGGTGGCTGGCATTGATGGATTTGAATTTTATGAATATTGGATCATAGTCAAACATGGAAAAAGTCCTGGCTAGAAACTTCATACGTAAATCAAAGTACGAAATCTGCATGTCGTCAGCCAATGTCTTGTGCTTGCTATATTCATATAATATTGTGTAAATGATTCTGAAAATAAAACAATCATCAAATAGATCCAACAAGGGGAATTGTCTTTGATAGCCAATTTAGAAAGTTTGATAAGATAATTTACAATAATATAAATAGATATTGATTACTTACGTTTGTTTTAAATATTAATTGAAATAAATGTAAATTATTTATACTTTTCTAAGTACATTATTATTCGTTGAATTCGTCATGTTGATATGTAGTACCAAATCAGAGTTCGAAAATACCGAAAAATGTTTTTTTTTTTTGGAATTGCTTTAAAGTTTTGGGCGATGTTTGAATAAATTTTTTATTTATTTAAAAGAGTATATCAAACCATTTTGCGTAATATACAGAGTGATTTTTTAAAAAGTTTTCGGCTAATTTAAAAAAAGGGGGTAATTTCCGGGTCTTATTTCCAGTAAAAGGTGGGGCTGGTGTGTTAAACCCGGGTCGAACTTCCTTTTTTAAATGAAACTACATATTTTTATAGCGGATTATGTTTTATTTTAAAGTTGATTATCCTTTGATCCGGATGGTGCTCCTAGAAAATAAAACTAGACAAAACTATAGGCAAAGTACAAAATTTTAATTTTTTGTTTTTTTGACCAAGTTTAAGCAGAAAAGTATTTTTTATATGGACGCGTAGTTTTCGAATTAAACATTCTTGATAAATTAAAAATACAATATTCGCTTTTAAGAAAAATGTGTTATTTTTTCAATTTCTGAGGGAATTCGCTTAGCTAACGAAGCTCCTGTGCTACGAATTTTTTAATGTTTCAGCATAGCTCAATAGCCGCATGTTGACTTTCAATTTTGTAACTATTCAGCTTTTTCATGTTTGTTGATGCTCTTGGATACCTACAGCTACAGCGAAGAATTTTAGACGAACAAATGTTTGATATTTCTCTACTTCTGTTATCAATTATCTTTCATCTGCCAAGTAATCAGACACCAAAGAAATATTGAGTTTTAAAACATTTTATACTGCTTGTTTTTACCCACATGACTGTGCGCTTAAGCACATACAATATATTTCACTAAGAGCTGGTTTCTTTCAACCAAGTTGGATAATGGAGTTGCATATGGGGTTTTATTGACCAGTTGACTGTGAAAAGGCTTATGCATCCATTACTAAATTATCGTATAGTAAAAATCATTTTTTTCTGAAATGTAGCTAATAAAAAGGCCTTGCTAAGGTTGTATCTTATTGTGAGGCAACTTATTAACAAAAATAAGTATATTGTTAGGCTAATTAGGCTAGGTGCCTGAAAAAGTTATGTTGTTTAAATAAAAATCCATTAATGTTCGAAATTATGACTAAAAATTAACCGAAATTAATGATAAATATGTGTCCATATTCAAAATCAATATTTTTCTAGACTATTATAAAGCGACAGGTAAGCACTTTTAAGCGATTTGTTCTGAAGAATCAATTGTTTTACAGAAACTTGCGAGAGTACCTACTTCAAATTTAAAAAATTTTAATTAGTCAGATGTTATCAAACACTCAAGTATCGTTTGCTTTTACGTATATAAAAGGAAAAATTTGTAAAGTAAATCAGTTCCGTTGAAAGCATTTGTGAAAATAAAATTTTGATAATATAGAAATAAAGTTCAAGAACAAATAATGAAAGGTTTGTGCAAAATTTTAATTATATATGTACAATGCTAAAGGAAAGTTTATTTTTGCAGGTGTCTTTATTTTACTGGTGGTCGTATGTTCGGCATTTGCGACTCCTACTTGTCCAAAAGAAAATCCCTTAGGCGAAGATGTTCTCTTATCTGCAGAAGATTGTCAACATTTTTATAAATGTGATAACGGAAAAGCGTATTTAATGGAATGTCCAGCAAACGAAGAATGGGGCCAAGAACTTCAACGTTGTGATTGGCCAGAAGTTGCCCAATGTACACTATCGTCATCAAGTCCTACACAAACAAGCCCCACGCCTACTCCATCAGAAAACCCATCACCAACACCAACGACAGCAACGCCAAAGCCAACCACACCTGCTTATGTTAACTGTCCACAAGAAAATCCTATTGGAGAAGATGTTCTTTTACCTGCTCCAGATTGTCAACACTTTTATAAATGTGACCATGGCAAAGCCTATTTAATGCCGTGCCCAGCAAATCAAGAATGGAGTCAAGAATTGAAACGTTGTGATTGGCCCGAAGTTGCTCAATGTACCCCATCGTCATCAAATATACCAAATCCTAAGCCTACTACTTCCGAAACAACCTCATCGATATCAACACCAAAACCCACTTCACCACCAAATGTTAGCTGTCCTCCAGAGAATCCCGAAGGTGAAGATGTTCTTTTACCAGCTGAAGATTGTCAACACTTCTACAAATGTGATCATGGCAAACCAACTTTACAAGAATGTCCGGAAAATTTAGAATGGAGTCAAGAACTTCAGCAATGTGACTGGCCAGAAGTTGCTCAATGTACACCATCATCAAATACAACAAGTACCGCTCCTTCATCATCAACTGACACACCAACAGTAACAACTCCAAGAACACCAACATCAAAACCAACAACACCAAAAAATCCCAGTAATATTTGCCCATCAGACAATGGAGAATATGAAACTTTGTTACCAATTCCTGGAGTATGTGATAAATTTTACAAATGTGATTTTGGTGATGCTAAAGTAGAAGATTGTCCACCAGGTACCAAATTTTCGCATATAATGTTGCGTTGTGATTTCCCTGATGTTGCCAATTGCGTAGAAGGTGTAACAGGAATGGAAAGTTAAGAACCGGGTACTATTTTAATCGTATTTCCGAGTATTATTATAATTTTTTTTTTAAATCATATTTATTATTTTTTTTATTAAATAAACCACCATAATTAAAATTCAATCATTGTATTTTATTTTAAACTGATACCTATGAATTGGTACACAATTTCTAAGGTGCTGTGAGTCATCAAGTTTCCTTGAACATAGTTTCCCTTGCAACCCTACCGTCCTTTTTTATACACACAAATTGGCTTACTCTCTGGAGATACCGTGCTAGACGAGAGGAACGATCGTAAATTATATTAGATATTAGAATAAGTCAACAAAAGACAAGGATCGATAATAAAAAAACGTTTTTTACTGTCCAATTTTAAGGGATCTGTCGTATATTTTAGTATGTCACCGGTTAAAATGTTAGTTTCCATTTCATGAACGGTATAAATAATATCTTCGTAATAAATTATGAAAACATAAGGTTTTTAAAATACTGTCGACAACAGTATAGGTCTGAAACTGAAATGGTATATATAAACTAAATGAATGGAATACCAAAATGAATCAAGGCAATTCCCGAGAAAAGATTGGTCAAGAGCAAAAGTTTCGTTTTTCACTAATAGTGAGAGGTAAAAACAAAAATGCTTAGTCTAATCCACACAAATTTTACAAATCAGATGACAAAAACTTCGTACTTAGGCTTTCAAAATTTTAAAATCAAACATGAAGTTCCACTATGAAAATTCAACATACCTTTTCATAAGATATAAAACAATCAAAGAAAACAGAAATAAAACATAACACAACCTCCGGCGTTTATTTTTCTATTGACATACAGAAATTGAATGCAAACTTTCTATTTATTATCTATTCAATGAATATTTTTATTTTTCTTGAAAATGGAAAATGTTAAGTCAACATTGAGTCTATGTCAGGCATGGGCAAATGTGACTCAGAGAAGTCCCTTACACTTCTGTAACTAAATAACGAGCAAGTGACAACCTAACCAGTGTCCAATATTACGAGTAAGACAGAGAGACAACTGTGACTTGTCTATCTATCTCATTACTATTAGAGAAACTGAGATAGATAGAAGAGTCGTATACCCGTCTCGCTTCCTCCTCTATGAGCAATGCGGACTTGGATAAAGAAACACACAATAAAGTTTATGGCACACAATAAAGTTATAACAATAGTGACTTCGGCTTAAAATAACTCGCCCATGTCTGCTCTACACTTCTCTTAAAGCTATATGAACATTTGTATATACAAATACCACTTGGAAAATTTGTTGAAAAAAAAATTTTGAGTTTCTTTTGCAATTTTATCGAGAATATAGTGTAATTTTGTCCAACTATTTCGATTGAATGTTGATCTAGGTACTTCAAGATAATTTGTAGTCAGTTTAATGTAGAACCCTATCTGGAGAACCTTAATTCAAAATTAATTTTGGTGAAAATTTTTAATGGAATTTGTATGATTCTCTTTTTAAAAAACTCGATAAATTTTGTGTTCCTGATTATAATAATAAATAATAATATAATAATAAATAATACATATTTGAGAAGAATGCCTATTATAGAGGTTCTTTAATAGGGGTTGGTACATTATGATTTTCAGAGCAACATTTTGCAATAACAAATTACTCGTTTAGAATGAAACTGCGGATTTTAGGTGCCGTAACTGTTTATAGGTATATACAGTGTGTCGCATTTAAGTTGAAGATATCCTCACACTTTCGTCAATTATAGGAATATTGATTTGAAAATTTGCACAGTCATACAGGGGGGTGGATCACATTTTTTAAGGTATTTAACCGACATATGAACCTTAAACTCAGAGTATTACAAATTGACAAATAGGGCAAATTCTTAAAATTTTGAGTAGCGCCACAGACAGTTAGAGATATCGAAAAAGATTATTTGAAAAAGTTGTTTAGAATATTTTTTATACCCATATACCGATTTTCATGACAAAATTCGTATTTGTAATTTTTTCATTATTTTGGTCTGCACTCAAAATTATTACCAATTTATTGAAATATTTGAATACATAACACTAATAAATTATCAATTTTCCAGTTTTTACATTCCATAGTTATAAAATTAAAAAATAAACTTGTCATAATTTTGAGTAAAGACCAAAATATTGAAAAATTATAAATGCGAATTTCGTCATGAAAATCGATACATGGACATAAAAAATATTCTAAGCAACTTTTTCTATTAATTTTTTTTCGATATCTTTAACCATCTCTGGCGCTAGGCAAAATTTTTAGAATTGGCCTTATTGTCAATTTGTGGTACTTGTTGAGTTTAAGGTAAAAGTGTGAAGGTTTCTAATTCATCTTAAATGTCTATTATTAATTTTTTTCTTATCCAGTTCGGTTAGTAGGATTAGTAGACTTTGTTCCGAAGGCTGGGCTGAGTTTATGTAAATGCGCAGTTTGGAGTTTCGTATTTGGGAATATATTAGACATTTTATCAAAAAGTGAGATAAACTTTCTTCTTCTCGCGTGTTACAAACTTGAAAAATTCGAGGTGGATCTCAATTATAAAATATAATTTGAAAATAATAATGAAAATCGTAAAGGTAAAGGTAATTTTAACTAAAGAGTCTCAACTTCTGATTTATGTGAGAATATTGCTTATCTCTTGTAAGATATGATATTGTTAGTTCATTAAGCTATAAACTTGATATCTCGAGAAGTATAAGTCGAAATAAATTTCAGTCCGCGGCAACGATTTCGAATGGTTCAAATTAATTACGTAGAAATTGTAAAATATTTTCATCGGCTTTTTTACGATTTTTTTAGGAAAATCCTTAAGAGAAAATACCAAAGAGATTTGAAAATATTTTAATAAGGTAAGTTTGACGAAAAAATTATGAAAATCGGATACATTTGAACGTATTTTTTAATATATTTCAAGATATAACGTTATCAGTACGTTAGATACTGATAACGTCATATCTTGACGTTTTTGACAAGTAAAAAAACGTTTTTGACAAGTTCAAGTTCAAGTGTTTTGTCGAATTGAAAAAATCTCTTCTCTTGTAGCAATTTTAAAACAGAGATGCAATTTTTAATTTCAGTTTTGATGAAAATTGCTTTTTAAGGTATCTAGTAATTTTGGTATCAGTTCATTGGATTTTAAACTTGGGCGAAGTTTTTTTTTAAACGAAGCCAAAATGTTCGTTGTGGGTTATCATTTATTTAAAATTTCAGATGTTCACTTTTATAATCACAAAATCAATTTCATTGATTATTGTGATTGAATTCATCATTATTTGAGTAGTTTACACCATGTTTTATAAGTATTCCTTATATTTAGGTATTTATATTTCTCCTTTTTATTGTTGTTGTAAATGTTATAATTGTTTAGTATCAAAATTTACTATAATGCATCGTTGGCGCTACGTACAGATCCATGTTATATTGTGTTAGAAGATAAAGTAGGCAACGACATTGAATTGAATTTTAAATAAAAATCTATACACTTACTCGTTTAAACGTCAGGTGTCACTAACGTAAAATATACTAATGTCAAAAATGAGTTAATGTCAACATTTAAACGCATTCAAACATAACCTATATAAAAAATAACATATTATTTTAAACAAACGTGAATAATGTTTAAATCGTTAGCACACAATATCGACGATAAACAACGAACGAATGATGTATATATTAGTGAAAATGTTGATTTTGCAGGAATGTTGTTATCTCCAGATATTCTTAATGGTTTAAATGCTGCCGGCTTTAAAAAACCATCACCCATTCAGTTGAAAGCAATTCCGTTGGCAATGTGTGGTTTTGGTAAGCTTTCGTACAAATTTCAATAATTACAAAGAAATAAGAATACTTATTGTAAATTTTGCAGACTTAATAGTTCAATCAAAGTCTGGAACAGGGAAAACTGCTGTGTTTTCAATAGTGGCTCTTCAATCAATTTCTACACAGATAAAAGATCCACAAGTTTTAATATTAACACCTACTAGAGAAATTGCAGTTCAAATTCAACATGTTTTAAATACAATCGGATCTGAATTAAAAGGTAATGTTTATATTCTTATGAATTTTATCAATTGTAATGTTCAATTTTATTTTAGATTTTAACGCAGAATATTTCATTGGAGGCTTACCAGTTGCTGAAGACAAACAGAAATTGGTAAATAAAAATATTCATGTTGCTATTGGAGCACCAGGACGAATAAAAAGTTTAATTGAAAACAAACATTTAAAAACTAAAAACATAAAACTATTTATTTTGGATGAAGCAGATAAATTAATGTACGAATCTTTTAAAGATGATATAGATTTTATTAACAAAAGTCTTCCCAAATCAAAACAAATTATTGCAACAAGTGCAACTTATACAGATGAATTACATAATTCAGTGGCACAATATATGAAATCTCCTACAAAAATTTCTGTAGAAACCGATATACCTACTTTACTTGGTTTAAAACAATTCGTATCGTTAGTTACACACCACTTGAACATTGTTCGTCAAATACAATATAAAACGAATGAATTAACTCGAATTCTTTCTACAGTACCTTTTAAACAATGTATAGTTTTTACAAATTATCAGATTCGAGCTGAAAGTTTGAGTAATGATCTTAATAAAACGGGTTGGCCATCAACATTTATAGCAGCCAGTCAAACACAAGAGCAACGTTTAAAAGCATTAAAAAAATTAAAGAATCATGAATGCCGTTTATTGATTTCAACCGATTTAACTGCTCGGGGTATTGATGCAGAAAATGTAAATTTAGTTATTAATTACGATGTTCCATATGATGGAGCAACTTATTTACATAGAATTGGTAGAGCGGGACGCTATGGGTCGCTAGGATTATGTATTACAATTTGTTGTAATGGCGATGAGTATACAAAATTTAAAAATTTGATTGGTACTATTAGTACTGATATAGAATTATTGAAGTTACCTACAAACGAAAGTATGCCATCAAATTTATGGAAATGTGATAACATGACTTTTGAAAAAGTTTCTTTTAATCAATCTTTAAAGGAAAATACTTTTGAAAATAATGATGGTTGCTCAAACACTTACGAAATTCAAAGTGATAATTTATTAAAAATTAGTGACTTACAATTGGAAGCTGATATGAATTCACTTGTTGAAAATCATTTGAATTCAACGTATAATCCGCAAGACAAAATAAATATGGAAAGTACGAAAAAAGATAACAATAAATCCGTAATTAATGAAGAAAAAACTTCAGACTTTGGTACACCAATGCTCCAAGATTTATCTTCAACACCACATGCTATGAAAATTCAAAAAGAAAAGCTTTTGATACAAGAAAAAAACGTTGCTCTACTTGCTATTACAAATTTATTAATTAATAATGTTGATTTAAAATTTGAATCATTTAAATTTTTTGAAAATCTTATTAATCTGAAATCCGAAAAGTCTGTTGATAAGTTAAATGATTCAAAATCGACTGACTTACACAATTTTGATGAAAATAAAGATGTGAAAACAAATGAGGATGTGAATGAAAATAGTAGTGATTATCAAAAACAAAAAGTTTTTAAAACAACGATGACAAATGGTTTTAAATCATTTGATGAGCTAAAATCATCTTTTGCCAGCCATCAAAATATTAATGTCGTACAAAACGGAAACGTAATAGATAAAGATGATTCAGGCTTAACTAATTTAGTAAATTTCGATAATCCTCAAGAGAAAACAGTACATTTAGATGTAAATCGAAATGGAAATTCTTCACCGGAGAAATCTGATATAGGAAAAACGACGAATAAAAAATTCAAAAGTAGTTTTAAATCATTTGCTGAGCTAAAAACGTCTATTGCTAGTCATCAACATATCAATGGTACTCAAACTGGAGATCGAATGGATAAAGTTGAAACGAAAGGATACAAGGCGCATGAAAAACTAACAAATGGTTCATCATTTTCTAATTTAGAAAGTTTTGATGGCAGTAATGAAACATCACATGTAGATGTAAATCGTAATGATAATTATCCATCAAGGGTATCTGAGTTGGAAAACACAAGAAGTAAAACATTGGAAAATGGTTTTAAATCGTTTGCTGAGTTAAAAACATCTCTTGTTGGTCGTCAAAATGTGAATGAAAAGCAAATTGGTATTATATTGGATAATGGTGAACCAAGTGGTTTCAAATCATTCGAAGAACTGAAAAATATACGTAATGATCAAAATAATTGTAATAAAACTCAAGAAACATTACCAGAACCTCTAAATTTAATAGAAAACTTTGTCGATAAATCAAAGCAATATACTACAATGAATGGTGAGCTAAAAACCACTAATGGTGATGAAAATCAATCGATTGTCGAATCAACTTATACTAACATCGATAAGGTGAATGTTTCAGAATTACAAGAGGCAGCTATTAATGTTGAAAAAGTAACCAATTTTAATTCAAACGAGAAAAACTTACAAAAAACTAAAATCGATGATGACATAGTTTCTAAATTATCATATTTGTTGTCGTTACTTCAAAATGATAAAGAAATGTACCATGAAAATAAAACAAAATTCAAGAAAGTAAATTACAAAATAATTTTAGACGCTTTATTAAATAATAAACCTATAACCTTAAAGAATTTAACAAAAAAGAGTGATTTTGTTCGAATAATTGAATCTAAAGTTGTAATAGACTCAAATTCTACTAAAAAAACCTACGATGAAACATCAGACAGATGTAAATCAATTGACAATTATTCTCAAAGGGTCAATGAAGAAATATCACCTTGTTTCGAAAATTCACAACCTAAAAATCATTCGAAATCTAAAACTAGTAAATTTCATTGTGATCCAACACAAAAAAGTGATGATGAATTTTATTATTCTCAAAACTATAATCCGAATATAAATTATTCAAATACTAAATATGATTTTAGTAATGTTTCAAGATTTTCAGCATGCCCTACTTGCAGATGTACGTGTAATACTGTTAGAGACAATACGAATTATGTTAATCAGCCGGATTACTATCAATTACAAGAGCAGAATTACCGTCAATCAAACATTAATACTTCATTTTATTCTGGTAATAATTATATTAATTCTTGGTATAATATGTGGAGGGAGCAAGTTTTACACGTTCGAAATCACGTGCAACAGACTATCTATATGAGAGAAATGAAAAAATACAATCAGTAAAAGTATTCTGAAAGGTTGTGTAAAAAATTTTGTTTATTTGTTCAAGAAGTTTTGTTCATACAGTTAAATATTAAAAATTAAATTATTATACAATTTTAATTTTTCTCCATTATGAATTAAGTATAGTTTTTCTCCAGTCTCTTCTCTTTATATTTGTGATGATATTATTATTTTTATTACAAAACTTACTATTATTTACTTAAACTTATTTCTAAATATATTCTTAAAATTATTATTTGTCTTATTTGTGTTTAAACAAAATTGCGATTTGCTGCCCCTCGTGCATTATTTTTAAAATAATGAATATTTTATTTTATCGCTATCGTAAGTTACCGAATAGCGTAAATACAGTCATTAAAAAATTAAATAAGTGTAAAAAAATAGTGAAAAAGTTGATTAACATTATATGAGACCGATTTGTTAATTAACCTATTCACAAATTCAAACAAGCCTAGGGTGAGTCTGGTGCGATCCTTAAGGTGCACACAAATAAATTCCCAGCATAATAAATAGTTATAAATATTTAAAAAAAATAAAAACTCGACCAACTTTCATTTAGATCAGATAAAATTTGGGTATTTTATAAAAAAAATTGATTTTTTGAACTCTATGACGTCATGAATATCCAAAAAATTAAACTTTGCTCTATCACATCCAAAATATATCCAATTTTAATAAAACAAGTATGGAATTGTACTATTTTTTGGTCATACTTTTAGAATTTGCGGCCAAATTTAACCTATTTCTAAAAGTTTTGAACATAGTGTTTGCTATATAATGATATCAAAAAGCGCTAAAAAAAGAAAAAAGGTGACAAAATGAAGTCCAATCCGATGGAATCCTTACGAAAAAACAGGGTCACAAAAAATATATATTTTCTCATCTGGCATGGCTCGCAGGTAATTCGTTCGAGGTTTAAATTGTAGCTTTGAATAGTATCTTTTTCGTCGCAAAATAATACAAATTGTCCACACAATTTGTGAAAATGCAAAAATAGGTACGCTTAATCCGATCATGACCTAACTGTAACAGTTGATCGACACAAAACTAAATTCTCATTTTTCTTTGGGTTTCACGGTTTCATCATATATCTACGTTATTAATAATTATGCGAGGGTGTAGGGCAACTTTTAACGAAGAAAATTCTTTTTTTTTTTTCAAATGTCGTAGGATGCTTCTTTACCATTATCTTTACCGAAGCACCTATTTTTGAATTTTAAAAAATTTTGCGGAAACTTTATTTTGATACCATTAAAAAGCTATAACTTTAGCCTCGAACGAATTTCTTATTACTCATACAAGCAAAAAAAAAAAAAAAAAAAGGATAAAAATGCTTTTTTTTGCCATATAACCTTGTTTTTTCGTATACTTTTCATTAGGTTTGACTTCAGCTAGTCTCATTTTTTCGTTTTTTTAGCGCTACAACCCCTATTTTTTTTATTTTTTTATTAAAATGCTTTTTCCCTTTTTTTTTTGTTGGCAATTTTATGCACTGATTTTAAAAAATCGCTCCGTACACCCCTATTTTTTCCAAAGTATTCTTAAAACTACCATTTTCTCCTAATTATCAGCCTGTAATATAAAAAGTTATGGCAACCGACAACTTTTTTTTTTTTGGGCTGCCGAGGATGCCGGATATATAAATTAGTCAACAGTTAACGTTTCTCATATTTTGCATTCTCTACTCACTCCCAAACCTGATGAATTGTATAGAACAATTATACTACTTGTTTTAATGATATGCTAGAATAATTTTTATCTATCCATTACACAGTCCGTTCTCGACCATTATGATTACTTCTTAGAATCGTACAAATTAAATTATTACTGAACACTGAATAAAAATATACCAAATTCACGGAAATCATTATTGGACCTTGAATCACGCTATGTATTCCTGTTACATTATTCACCTATGTGTAAGTATTTATCAGTTTTGTAATTGAACAAAAAGTAAATTTGAACGATTCGTTTACTCTCTTGCTAGTTAAGAAGATTACATACATTTTTATGTAAAAATCCTAATCGTCTGAGATAGTTGGAAGATTTTTATATGGTGATAAGACATAATTTTTATTTCTTCTAAACTTGACTCCTTGACGTTTTCGAAATATTTTACCTTGAACTGCTGGAAGGATTTAAATTAAAAATTGTTGTCGTGTGTTTTAATTAAAAGAAGATTGTTTCGGCTTTGTTATTTTGTTAAAGTAATTCTGTTTTTAGAATCGAGCACTATGCTCTAACAAATGGTTATTGCACACATATAATATTATCAAATCAAATCGACCTGGGAATCGATCGTTGCACTGTATTTAAGCAATATCGCAGAAACAATCATTTCAAATAGAATTTTCGAATCAATTTTTTGGATTTAAATGACCGTATTAAGTAAATTTTATAACCTAAGCAGAAACAACCGAATTTTTTTGTTTTTTAAGGAGTTCGGAAACATCAAAAATATGAAGAAAATTTTTTGTTTCCGATTTCTAGAAAAAATTAAACATATTGCCATGTTTCCACGCCTCTCTATGTGTGTTATGCCATGCTGTATGTGTTTAATAGCGTGTGAATTAAGCTTTTAATTATTTATATGCAAAATATTGAAGATTTTGCTTGTGAGACTGAACTGCCTTAATAATAATGGATGGGTATGGTACTGTAGAAAGATTATAAAAACACTAGAAATTATTAACTGATCATTATTAAAAAATTAATTAATTTATTGAATTAAATATTTTAATATTTATGTATTCAACAAAATTATCAAATTATTCAAGCGATAAATTTAATTTAAATGCAGGTGCTTTATTAACTTTGAAAATTATCTCAATGCTGCTGTATATAATTTAATAGAAACCATTCTTGATGACAAATCATGTCCGTTTGATGTGATAATTTATAACTAATTATTATACAATTAATGAATCATAACGATATATTAATTAGACGAATAATATTCAGTTTTTAAAAATAATAATTTATTGTATAAAGAACCCAGTGTGATCCATACAGAAATTAAATTGTATATTTGTAGATACAATGTCCTAGCATTGCAAACTGTTCTCGCAAATAGAGCACAAAAATAGGATCATGTTTTATGGACTTGACTACAACGGCCGAACGACACTAAACATCAAACTATAAAACTAGACTTAATGCTGTAAAGGCTTGTCCTTACATTTGTTGATGAAATAAAATTATCAAATAAAAAACCAAATATAGGCGAGATGTATTGTCTTTATAATGAGGGCATTGGTTGTGACTATAACCAAGGAAACATTCCGATATTTTGGGCATGGATCTAATTTGATCTTGAACCTAAGAATATAATGTCGTCACAATACCATAACAAAATAACGAACATAAAAATTGACTCAAAAACGGAAAAGCATTAAGCATTTAAAAATTGATACCTGTTGTCCTTCAATTTTCCTCAAATTTTAAACAGTTAGTTCTCCGCTTAAAATGATTGGATAACTATAAATAAATTACCCTTAACTTATTTGAAATCTTATAGACATTTCTTCTTCTTTGCTGAGGGGTGAAACAGTGAGACAACTTATCGCTAAAATTTTCTAGCTGTCTGTGAAAGCGACGTGCTATACATAAACGAGGTGCAAGAAATTTTTCACAAGCAATTCGATATTAATTTCTTAAGTGCGATTTTTCGTAATTAATTTCGCACTCACTTCCTACGCGAATAAAAACTCTGCTCCCGTAATTAACAATTCACAAAATTAAAAGTTTTCATTGACGAATTAAAAGATCATTTTATTTCCATCTGAATTTCTAAGTGTTTCAAATTTAAGATTTAATAAAATAGATCTCCCGTATATTATGTATATACAGGGTATAAAAAATAGGTAATGTAGTCATTATAAACAAATATAGGTACATTTTACTAATATGGATATGACATTTCACGACTTTTGAATAATAATTGATGATTATGATACAATGACGTGTTTAAATACCATTTACTTTTGAGTAAATTATTATTATTATATAACTCATAAATATTATTTTGATACGTGCTAAAAATTGCTTGTTTGTCTCCTTTGCTACAACCAAACATTGCAATATCCATGTGTATTTTATTATTCCCTTTCGGAGGACTTGAATACTTCGGTACCTATAATATGAAGTGTAATAATCTTTGCCGTTTCTGTTGTAAAAATCTCTGAAGACAAATAGTAATCTTTCACATAATATCTGAGTCTTGGGTCTAGTCTTGAGTCTCCATCTCGAAATGCATATTCATCCAATTATGAGAGTTTCTAATTTAGTCATATCGATGGTTATAATTATTGGTCTGTGGCACTACTTTCAATACTTTTTCAAGTTTCAATTTCACATTTTGATTTGCACTATAAACGCGCCACCCTTTTTTTTTGAGGATATATATTTCAAACGTTTACAACTACAAAGCACACAGGCTTTGAAATTACAAAACAAAAAATATTCGTAAAATGCTGGCCTTTAGTTTTAGAGAAAATTACAAATTTGTAGATTGGTAAGTTGTTAGTATATTGTTTCTAATTTAGAAACCGAAAGTACACAATCCTACTGATTCTATAGAAATCGGAAGATATAGAATGGAATATGGATGGCCTTTTATTTTAGGAAATTAAAAATGAAAGTGAACAAAAATCCATTTTCCAAGATTTAAGGTAGTTAATGTAATAATTGGAAAATTTCAAATCGTAGAAAATTAAATTTCCCTTAAAAAGTTTTCTGTATTAGATTAGATTTTTTTCAGTTTCTTACTTTTTCGAATAAGAAATAACGCTCACCAGCCTTCGAAAATCCCAGAGTGAAACATATTTTAATTGAATAATTTAATTTTCCGAAAAAAGGCAGTTATCTCAAATCCATCGTTTGACTAGAAAATCACCAGATTACAAATATTTCAAGCATTTTTGATAAAATTTAGAGAATTTAATCTTAAAACTATAATTCATTAAAATAAGCTAATCTTAGTTCATCAGATGAGATGAAAGGTTTCTTAACATATTCAACGTTAATTATACAGAGTTACACAGAAACGTGTCATGATGATGTACATAATTCTTTAGTTTAATTAAAATAAACAGCATTTAGGTCCACTGCAACTAATTATTTTCTTAATTTTTAATTATATATGCCATAAAAGTTATTAGTGTTCATTTCACCTTTTTATTAATTTTATAAAGAACAAGTACCAGATAAAATTTATTTTATTACATGTTCAGGGCAAAGGCTATAATAAAATAATAATATTTTTTATATATATAAGAATATGTTAAGTTTATTCAATACATTATCTAAGGATTATAATATTCAAAATGCCTACATATCCGATTACTGGATGAATCATTTCGCTTTCACTATTCGATTTTATTCAATTTTATTTGACAAAAAAAAGGCTTTTATAATGTTAATAAAAATTAAAATTAAGTCATTCTACAATAAAAATGTTTGTGATAAATAAAAGAAATTTGATAAAAAATTCAGGCCATGCAAAAGAAAATATGCAAGTAAAATGTGGTTAAATTTTCCGAAAAAAACCCATTCTACGCATGTATGCTTGTCTTTGTCCGTTTCTAAGGACGAACTGACATGGTGATGTAGTTTCGATTTTAGTCTATATTTTTATATTTATGAAATCCGAATCATAGATATAATAGCAAAGAGCTGCAATGTCGTCACCCAAACGGTTGATCGCAGCAAAGAGAGAGAGATAAAGACAGATAGAGTAGGCCCTACAGCTGTTTTCGTCTCTCTTATACGCCTATCATTTCTGTTTCTTTCTACCTCTTTCATTGCGGTCAGGAATTCAGTTATTGCGTTTTCTACAACTATACAGTTTTATGGTATTATCTCTATAGTACCATATGGTATCTTTATATGGTATGAACGTACGGCGTCAGTTAAACAGGATTTTTTTTGTTTGGCATTTTCGAATTCTAAGTGTTATCGTAAGACTGAATCCCAATATTCACGTTACAATTGTTTTATTGCTTATCTGAATTTTAATAGGTTTTACTCCATCATTTTTTGAAAAGTTAAAACCTGAAAAAAGTGAGATATCTAAGGCAATCAATTTTTGATAATAGATATTTTGATATGATTCCTAAACTTCCAAGCGAGATACCTAAGTAGGTCAATTTTTGGCCATAGGTATTTGATCAAGTGATTTTAAATTATTTTAAGAATAACACATGAGATTTATTTTAAGAAAAACTGAGATTTTCGGATTGTCTAACATTAATTTCTTTAGAATTACATTTTAAAACCAAAGTAAGCTTTGTGTTAAAAGTATCTCTTGGCTCATTTTATATGTTTAGGTAAATCTCGAAGTACCGCAAGAAATGAATTCGAGGAAAATTCAATATAGAGGATAAAGCTTTTTGTTTTGATTTATATAGGTAATGGGAAAATGAAATTATATTATTTTTTATTTCACTTATAGTGATCGAATAACATTAAGTGTAAATCTGTGCATTTAAATATTCACTGATAATTAACTCACTTGATTACAGTCGTGAATGTATTTGATTTTAATCAATATATGCGTAGGTGTGTATTTTACTTTATACGGTTTAATCGTACAAAATGCCAATAAATATGTATAGATACACAATTATGCATACCTACCTTTAATGTTTGTTAATCGTTGTGGGTAATTTTATAACCATAGCTGTTCTTACTGATAATAATACAATAGATGAAGTTAATAATTAAAAAGGTTGGAACTATTCTTCTATTCGTTTAATAATTATATTTTATAAATTAGTTGGAATTTGTTGAAATAAGCGGTGCAATACACAGTATTTTATGTTAATATATATATACTAGCTGTTACCCGCCCGCTTTGCGTGGCGTAAAATATACCCGCTTTGCTGGGCAACATCCCCACTTGCACCCCTCCCTCCACATTTCCTCGCGTTGGATAACATTTTTGTAATGTACACGTCATGCTCTTTTATTTGATACCCCACTTAGGTATATTTGTAAATATTCGATATTTCCTTCCCACTTTCTCGCTACACCTTTCTACCCTCCGAAGGTAAAAAAAATTTCTAAATGTAATTTAAAACATTCTGACCAAGTTTTGAACTATTAAAAGCCATAATTTAAAAATATGAATTTTTTATTCATGAACACCCCCGCAACCCCCTCTTGTGGGTGGAATTTCGTAAAATCCGTTCTTAGCTGACCTCTACTTGGCAAAAGGAATATTCCTGCCAAATTTCAAGTCTCTAGGTCTTATAGTTCCAGAGATATCGTAATGAGTGACTATCTATCTATATAGATCTATAGAAAGTCTCCTATATATTTATAGATATAAGAATGGAAGCTCACTGATCGATCAACGCACATCTGAAACAACCGCTGGGTGGACCACAAAGAAGAGATGTTTCGAAATCCATCCTTCAAGGTTTTAAAATGATTGTCGGATGTTTGTATGAGACTTGGGCAATTTTGAAGTTAGAAATGTAAAAAATGATATATGAGCATGGTTCAAAACAAAAATTTATTGTATTACTCTTTTCAAAAAATTCATGCTTCAAGGCGATAAAATAGGGGGTGAAAGTTTATATGAAACTTTGTCATTATTGAAATTAGAAATGTAAAACTTGATATATGAGCTCATGGTTTGAGACAAAAGATTCTTTTACTTTTTTCATAAAAATCCATTCTTTAAGAAGAATTTCGAAATGCCGAAGAAAGTTTATATGAAACTCCGTAATTTTGGTGGTGAAAAAAAAGGGGATGATAGTTTGTATGAAAATTCGTCATTTTTGAATTAACTACTTAACCGATTTTAAGAAAAATGTGTAATTTTTTTATCTTTGTGGGAATTCGTTTAGCTTACGCAGCTCCTCCGCTACAAATTTTTTTAAATCTATATACCAAGCCGAACCAACTAACGGTATTAACCGTAGCAACTCGATATCCAATTTTGGAATGTTCTGAGCTCTTACCCATACCGGGTATAATAGATGTCTACATTTTTAATCGATTAAACGGATTGAAATAAATAAATGTACCAACATCAATACAATATAATTTCATAAAGGAGAGTAGTCAATCGTACCTCTTAACTTGCAAGAGCAAGTGCATCAATCTGATTTATAAAAAAAGAAAGAAAGAAGAATTCTTAGTCTATATTCAAAACATTCCGGAGCAAAAAAAAGTGAATAAATACTCGAAAGAGACATATTTTGTATATTTAGAAATAGAAATTGAATTGTAATTTTTTAGCAACTCTGTATTGGTACCATTTAGGCAACATGGTACAATTTAAAAAAAATCAAGATTAACCTCTACAATTAATTAAATCTATTAAAAATATTGTATAAAATTAATATTGTCTTAAATCGTAAAACAACTGTAGTTTTATAAAAATGTAGTAAAGTTAAGAAAAATATCAATATCTATTGTTTAAGGTAGTATAATCGCCAAGGAAAGTTTCGATTTGTAGTTGAAATTATTTGTACCTTTGATGATGAATTTTGTTGAATGTAGATGAAACATAAGAATAAAATTTTTCGGTATTAGCCTTTGTTTTCAAAATATCAAAAGAACTAAATAACTAAACAAAATTTTCAATTTTTGATATTTTGAAAATTATTTCAGATATAGAAAAATTTTATTATTACTTTTCGCGTATATTGTCAAGTTATAACATAATTCACCATTAAAATTGGAAAAAAGAAATTTTTTATTTTCCCACTACCGTGCTCAGACAGCCTAAATTAGTCGAGCACAACGTTTTTTTTTGTTCAATAATTTAATAAGGTTTTAATTTTTTTTTTTTTTTTTGTAAATTTCCACCGGCTAGTTGTGGAGAAATCTATGAAAATATATCATCTATCTACCGTTTTCCCATAAGACCTATGTTGAATATGCCTACTTTTGAAGTCATTATTTATTAAAATCGTCGGACAACCCCCCTAACAAAACTTTCTGATTTTTTGACGCTTAGATTTTTACATTTAACCGTTTTATCAAGAAGAGTCTTTTTTTCAGATTAATAATTTATCATTTAAAAACCATCATAGTTGTGAGAAAACCGTCGGGTATGATTTAAGCACCGGTACGTAATTGACAACTCTCCCGTGAAGTTTTATTTAATTTATCAAAATTAAAAATGGTAAATTAAAGAAATTTATTTCACTCTTTGTACAATTAAACCGCATTGATTATCGATCAATAATAAATATATGATATGGAATTTATTTTCGTTTTTGAGTTTTTTTTTTGTTGTTGTTAATATTCTGAATTTAATTACCTGAATTATGTTTTAAAATTCATTTAAACGTTTGTTAATGCAGAACATGAAATCAATTAAAAAACAAAAATATTTTTAAATTAAACATTTTTGTGTATCGAAGCAATAAATTGAATTATATTATGGTGACGCGCTTAATTGTTATTGATATATATCGACATTATTATTTTAAAATTATTACTGCTATTGTTTTAAAATTGAAAGTATCTATAGGTATAGTGTACCCATATTTAAAAGTCTTTATATATTTATTTTGTCACGATTTTCCTCCATTTTATTATTCATGGTTGACTATAAATAAAATAGATTAAAATAAAAGTGAAGCAATTAGATAATTCATAGTCACATCAAAAAAAGTTGTATGCAAAATGTGGGAAAAGTTTTGTTAATGAATGGGTGTAATAGATTTTAATATAGCAACAGCTAGACTTACATGACTTTCCTCGTGCCCAAGCCTCTTAAAAAGTGGCTTTTTGAAACTAACAACTAAAATAAAATAACGCCTGTAACAAGTTCTTTCAATCGTCCTTCAATTAAACCCCGACGCCCAGCACTGTGGTTATTATTTCCCTTTCAATTGTTACAAAATTGGACGGGTAGACATGCTTTAACAAATGGTTTGAAATTTTGTTTCTCTATTAAATCTATCATTGTTGTTATAGGACTCATTATCTACAGCGTATCGCATTTAGGAAGAATACACCCTCATATTTTCATCATTTATAGGAATATCGATTTGAAATTTTGCACAATCATACAGGGATGGATCACATTTTTTAGATTCTTAACCGAAATTTGAAATTTAAGCTTAGCCTACTATAAATTGACAAAAAGGGTCGATTCTTATTATTTTGCGTAACGTTGGAGGTGGTTAGAGATATCGAAAAAAAAGTTATTAGAAAAAATTGCTTAGAATAACCTTTTATACCCATATAAATACGTTTTCATGACAAAATTTGCATTTTTAATTTTTTCATTATTTTAGTCAACACTCCTCATTATTACAAGTTTACTGAAAAATACATAATACTAATAAATTATCAATTGGTCCAGTTTTAACATCCGATAGCGCACTAGTTATAAAATAAAAAATAAACTTTTGTAACCAGTGAGCTATGTAATAGTTTTAAATCGGTATATGGGTATAAAAAATATTTTTAAACAAATTTTTTTAATACATTTTTTCGATGTATTTAACCATCTCTGACGCTAGGCAAAATATTAAGAATCCGACATATTTGTCAATTTGCATTAGGTCGAGTTTAAAGTTCTGATTTCGGTTAATCTTTAAAAATGTTACTCATGACATATAAATATTTATTATCTATGCTCATGACCCTGTATGACAGAATGTGAAAAATTTTAAATTGATATTCTTATAAATAACGAAAATATGAGGATGCCTGCACCTTAAATGCGACACATTGTATATTTAAAATTAGCAAATATTCTTTAATTCTCTAATAAAAATCTCCGGAGATATAAAAATATTAAAAAAATTAAAATAGAGTACCATTTTCTAGATATACGTACAGCCTTTGCGATTCAAAATTCCTAATTTTGAAGTAGAATATTATTGTTTTTTCTTCCTGATACCTGTAATTAATGATCTATGATCATTTTCTTCATATAGTGCTATCTGAGAACTAAACGAATGCAATTTAAAGATTGATTCATAGATTTTAAAAAAAAGATAGAAATATGTCAAAAATTTGAATTCGAAAGAATTTTGGAATTTTTTGCATGTTTTCTATAATCAAAACAAAGTCAGTAATGAAAGAACAAAACTTTTTGTGTAAGAACGAGACCCAGGTCAAAAATTTCAGGTCCAATGTATATCCACCATTTGACTTGTCAATATATACTTAAGGATGTATGAGCATGAAATATTTTTTGATTTAAGGGCTCGAAATTTTTTTATAGGTAGACTTTTACTTAAAGAATATGTGGTTTAAATTTCAGCTTAGATATCCATTCAAATTTTTAAGAAAAATATCATTGAAAATCGATATAAAATACACTGCTCTTATGGAGAAATCTCAAAAAAACGACACAGTTTGAAAGTTTTTGATACTTTTCAATTGGAGCGAATGAAAACAACTTCAAAAAAACTTTTTAATAGAAACTAAACATATTAGCAATGGCATAGAAAAGAAATAAATTAATTGTCTCCATCCCCATATAAGGGATGTGTACGAGCAGGGTAGATTTAGGATGAAATTGTTTTTAAACTTATTTAAAACATTGATGATGAATTTTAGTATATCTTTATGAATGTAAACGAAAATTAAAATTTTTCGATACCTGCCTTGGTTTATCAAATATCGAAAGGTGTATAATTAATCAAAATTTTCGATATTTTGAAAAATACACCAGATATCGAAAAATTGATTTCTTACTTTTCGTCAAGTAATTCACAATGAAAATTGAAAATATCAATTTTTAAAACTTTTGCCCCCACTACCGTGCTCATAGTTTGATGAAAATGTAAAAAAAAAAAACTTTGTTCTGCAATTCATTTTATTTGTTTGATGAACTTTATAATTTTGATGTGATAAAATACATAAGTTATATACGTTTGTAATATTGTTTACAACATTTTCGTGATGTTTCTAATTTTTTCATCAGGTAATTCACAACACAGCAAGGTATAATATTTATCTAAGTACATCTAAAATATATCATATATTATATTAGTAGTACCTTCCTGTCCAGTAGACCGTGTTTTTAGTTTGTACTTCTATCATCTTTGTTGGCAAATGTATGAATGTGTAAAATACATTTAATAGACGAAGCATTCGTAAGTTATTGATATTATATAATGATTTATGATTGACAGTGAAATAACTCATTTATAATTTATTTATTTATTCAAAACCAGTAATACATCCATTGAGTTTAAATTCATAGATTAACTTGGTAGTTGGAACAGGAAAAGTTCTGGGACTTCTAGGAACGCTTTGATCAAAGTAAATCTTTGTATTTTTGATACATTTTAAAACACCATTTAGTTCGTAAATTCGTTTCGCAGGAGCTGCGTTAGCTAAGCGAATTCCCTCAGAGGTTGAAAAAATAACACATTTTTCTAAATATCGAATATTGCATTTTTAATTTTTCAAGAATTTTTATTTGAAAAACTTAGCGCCAAGTGAAAAAATTTTGTACTTTGCTCATCGCCCCGCCCCTTGTTTATCGGTCGATATTTCTCATTAACGAATATATATATATATTATATAAATTTTAACGATAGTAACATCTTTTACAAATAGTCATGTATATAATTGACTTGTAGAAATAATTATTTTCTACATTTTAGTACAATAAAAGCTTGTCTTTTAAGAATTATTTTTTATTAAAATTTTGACATTTTTTATAGTCTACAAAAGAGACTAGAATCTGTCAAAATATCCAAAAGTGTCTATATCGGTAAAAAATTGACAAAATATGTCTATATTTTGTTGACTGTGATTCCAGAAAAAATTTGTGGATTGATGATATAGGACTCTTCATTGATAACGACAAGCTATAATGAACGGCATTTAATAGAGCAGAATTTGAAAATAGGCATTTGGATACGTTAAAAACTTAACGGTAACGCGCTAATATAATAATTGGTTTGTTATAATTAAGTAATACTTTTTATGTCTCCGCTTTCGAGTGTAGGAGACAAATTTTTTCTTACAAACATCAAAACACACATAAAATTTTGATTTTATCGTAAAATGACATTAAATTTCTTAAACTTAATTTTATCTTGGTGAAGATTTATTTTGACTTATAAGAAAAGTTTTAAACAATTCGAAAAGATGTGAATAGGCAATACCATGAGAATGGTATTGCATATACGACGCGACGTCTGTCTCATAAGTTTAGGTAATAATTACATAATACTAATATTCCAATGAATGCATGGTACAATGTAAAAGCAAGGAAACATTGTAGTCATACAAAAACATGGCTTGCCATGTCATACATTTCTATGTTATCTTTGATATGTTTTCTGATATCATCGTCATAAATTGTTGAATCACATTGGTACAATTCACTTGAATAAAATGGGTTGTTGCACTCATAAATGATGCTTTTATGGTGATTAAAACTACAATTTATTACTAACTATATTCAAAAATAATAAAAAGAAGTAAAAAATGTAAAAAGGTAGGTAAATTAATTATGAATACACGAAATATAAAATAGCTTTTTATTCTTTTTGTTTACCGTTTTATGAGAAATGTTACCGCACAAAAGTATTTTTGCATGTATACTTACTGCAACTCATACATACAAATCCTTATTATATTATAAATGTGAAAGAAAGTTTGTTTGCACGCTTTTCCAATGACAATTATATTTAGCCTGTTTGCGTGTGTCCAATGTCCAAAATCTTCCCATTTTTGCATCGGACGAATAACACATAATATAGTATACAGTAGCATCCTAGAATAATGTTTTGGGTTATTCTAAAGAGGAATTAATTTATTAAACATTGTACCTATATATATTAAGCAATAAAAAAATTTGCATATTATTTTTTTTACTTCTTAATGATCTTTGTCAGTTATTTAAAGAGAAAAACACGGTCGAAGTCGCAGGTAAAAGCTAGTACATTATATATAATAAGTCAAAGTGATAATAATAATAAGTCAAATATTGATGTCCATGAAAATGGAAGTTTCAGTTCCCTCAATATTAAAATATTAAAGATTTAGGGTTTTATAAAATTAAAAAACCTCTTCACCAAAAACAACCTACAACTATATTTTGCCCCTGTAGTCTCGCATTTAATACAATTGTGAAATCGTTTCTTTGCAAAAAGAGTAAAATTTATTTAGGTTGAAATAGTTAATTGCAACAAATAACACTCTTGTAGACATGAGACTCGTAGCATAAACAGTCGAGTGATAATCTGCAATTGATTGTGCATATTTTAACAAATAATCATATACCGAATAATTTGCGTTGACAGTTTTCGATTTTAAGCCTCCAAAAGTACCTACTGAAAGGTATATAAAAACAAATAGTTGACCGGATAATCCTCTGGACAATTTCTACTGCTTGTGGGTATTCTAAGAGGTAGCTCCGATTAAATATCTTCGACTGCCATAATTTCGTGTAAGATTTGGAACAATATTTGACACAATAGTTACGCGGTAGTATTTCAAATTCTCATGAATAATATCAACTGTTTGATTCGGTATTTTTGCTATCCAAGACATAATCACCAAATAAAATATCTTACCAACTGCCTGTCCATAAAGTAATAATTCTTTCTCAGTCCTAAATTCCTATTGACAGTAATTATGACCATAGCATCTTTTTAAAATTGTTTTAAGAAATTCTTGCACGGCACCTATAATGCCGATTTCATCTCCTACTTCAAACCAATATATATGGTTATTTAATGATACTTTTTAAACATCGTTTAAATGCAGTTTATTGTATTTTAAATACAAAAATGTATATTTATTACAAAAGAATAAATTCATCACAGAAACTTAAAGGTATAATAATAATCTTCCACAAGTAATAATTTATTAATTCCGTTTTATTATAATACACAATGTCGTAATTTTAGATATTATATTTATTATATAAATACGTTATATAAAACATTTAAAAGTCACATTTAAGGTGTACGTATATAATACGTATGTACACATTGGTTGGTCATTTTTAACTTTCTGGCAGAAAACCATTGTATTCATACCGAAAATAAAAATATATTTTTTCAATAATTTTCATGAAATATGGTTGTAACATGATGGCAATTCTTGGCTTCTCAGAGAAGAGAATGCCTATAAAAGCAAGATTTTTCAATCGCATACGGAATAGAATCCTATGATGATATTTCCCGTTAGACTGGTGGGGCTGACCTAGAATACATCAGGATGTATGTAATTAATGGTATATTATTGTCTTATACCAAAGATTACATTTTAATAAAATACAAACATAAAGTCTTTCTATAATTGTTTATTGAAAAATAAAATTCTCAAAATTATTAAAAAAATAAAAAACCCGACTGCGTTAAATTTGAAAAGAAAGAAACAAGTCCAGTAATTAACATAGCGACCTTAATAGTCAGGCCCCATTTTTTGAAAGATTTCAGTCGGTCTAGATTTTAATGGACCTCGACTGTTATAAAGTCGCTATGTAAACTACCTACTGGCCTTGTTTATTTCTTTACAGGTTTTATTTAACGCAGTAGGGTTTTTATTTTTTTTATTTTTTTACTTATTTTGGAGTTTTTAGTGTTCCAGCAATAAAAAAACCCTCTCATTATACTCTATTAAAACTTTTAAACCAATTTATTTTTCCAAATTTAATTTACACATGTAACTTATGTATATTATTTTAATTTCGTATATTTTGATACCCTACTTGATAGGTTTTCTACATTTTTTTTAAATAACGTATTACTATTTTGCTCCAAAAATCCGTCATTTTGTTTTATTTTTTCAAAAACCTATCTAAGAACACATTAGGTTTTTGAGACAAATATAACGATATCTTAAATGTTGAAATCCATTTAGCCGATTGGAAGATACGAGGTAATAAAGAAATTTACAAACATACATACAAGTTACGCGCGAAAAACATCTCCTTCCTGGACAAAAATACGTCGGGTAAGAATACGAAGTGTGTAGGAATAATGTTTCCACAAGATACTAAATTCACTTGTTAGAAGTAAGTTCATTGTTTCAAGTGACGTTATATACATTACAATGAACTTCTATTTTTGAGGTGTCCATAACTTTATGATACCTTTTCGAAAAAAAAAAAATATGTGTGCAGTATGTATGATTCGAGGCTACATTTTTGTCATGTAATAACTGTCGAAAAATTGATGCGATTAGTATGCAATTTGAATTTTGACGGAAAATGAAACCTCGATTCCATTTTAAAGATTGTTCGTAATTAAATTTTTTCCAGATTTTATATCCTACCAACATTTCTCCAAAGAAAGATATGTTTAATCAATACAAAAATTTTCCTAATCCGAAAGTTATTAATGTGTTCTACAAGAGCCAAATCCAGCATGGCTTGTATAAATGTTATTTGCTTTTTGAATGACCAAATCAGATAAGACAGTGAATTGTATACGCTATGTCATGATGATCATTTTTTTTTTCGATGCCGACAAAAAGGACTACACAATGCATTTTCTTCGTTGTCATTTCTATACGTATTTTTGTACTCGTATAGGTAGGTAGGTAGGTACATCAGTACTTAGGTACATGTATTAATGCGTATGTGTTGTAAACATACGTATGTCTATACAGGGTCCGTCACCATATGTGGTACATTGAGTATTTTAAGGCGATATCAATTTAATTTAATTTAGTATTTCATTGGATATATATATATATATATATATATATATATATATATATATATATATATATATATATATAGATAGATATGGACACACACACAATATTTTTTATTTTTAAGTAGTGGGAGATTTTGGTACATAACAAAAAATAATAGTTTTTATTTTTTGTTATGTACCAAAATCTCCCACTACTTAAAAATAAAAAATATTGTGTGTGTGTCCATATCTATCTATATATATATATATATATATCCAATGAAATACTAGTTTTTATTTTTTGTTATGTACCAAAATCTCCCACTACTTAAAAATAAAAAATATTGTGTGTGTGTCCATATCTATCTATATATATATATATATATATATATATATATCCAATGAAATACTAAATTAAATTAAATTGATACCGTCTTAAAATACTCAATGTACCACATATGGTGACGGACCCTGTATACTGTGTGTACCGTTTATTAAATGTTAACATATGTTGGATAAATTCGGTATTATATAATACAGAATTTAGTTGATAAGTTTCTAAAAATATAAGTATGACCGTTTCCAATTTTTATTACAAGTTTTTTTTAAGGTAGTACATGCGCCAAGGCAAGTTTAGACTTGTGGTTGAAATTATTTATACCTGATTTTCAATTTTGATTATGAATTTTGTTATAGCTTCATGAATGTAGTCGAAAAATTAAAATAAAATTTTTCGATATCTGCCTTGTTTTTTGAAATATCGAAAATTAATTAACTAAACAAAATTTTTAATTTTCGATATTTTGAAAATTACTCCAGATAACGAAAAATTTTATTATTTCTTTTCGTCTTACACTGTCAAGTTATAACATAATTCACCATTAAAATTGAAAATATATATTTATTTAAATTTGTGTCGCCACTACCGTGTTCATATACATCCTTAATTAGTAGAACCAGGGCCGGATTTAAATTTCTGCCGCCCTGGGGCACTTTAGAAAATGCCGCCCTATGACTGAAATTTTATTTTAATAATTTTGATATCTTTCTTTTATCAAAAAGACATACATAATTTGAAAATATTTTTAATTCTTCAAAAAAAGTATATTAATTTATCAATTCCAGAAAATAAAAATATCAAATTTTATTTTTGCAAACCTTTATGGAAATAAATTAATTAAACTATTTTAATAGTTTTCACTTAAATTTCCCATATTATAATATACAAAATTTTGATTTGATACATAATGCATAAATTATATTTCTTGAAAAATAAAATGTTTATTTAAAAGAATTAGTTAATTATATATTGTATAGAAAATATTTTCTTACATTCCAAATTTTGCCGCCCTAGAAAATTTGCCGCCCTGGGCACTTGCCCCGACTGCCCCTAGTGTAAATCCACCACTGAGTAGAACACAACGTGTTTTTTGCTTTCAATAATTTATTAAGGTTTAAGCTTTAATTTAAGTAGTTTTTTTTTAAATATCACCGACTAGTTTTGAAGAAATCTATGAAAATATCATCCATCTACCGTTTTCGAAAAAAAAAAAAAAAGGTTAAATTTGCCTACTTTTGAAGTCATGAATTTATTTATGTAATCAGACAACTCCCCTTATAAATTTAGACTTAATCAATCTTCATTTTTAAAAAAAAATCAAGGCTTTTTATCCAAGATTGCCCTGGCGCTCGTACATCCTTAACACGCTTGCAGCAACTTTACTAAGAACAATGTAATAAAATCTTAAAAGAAAATTTTAACCTCTAATTGTGCGATTACCTTGAAAATTTGTACATATATCAAGGTCCGATGACAATAATTTTATAATTTTGTCCCAATATCTAGACCAGAATGAGAAGGAATAATTTTATCTTTATTACTTTAATAATTTTATATTGAAATATTAATAGTACTGTTAAGCAGGTCATAGGCTTGTGGTAAGGATACTTGCATCTCATTGAATTCTTCGAGGTTATACTGTATTTAATTTGGATTGTGAATATGTTACTTGCAAAAATTCTCGAAAGCGGGTCGTTGTCTTTCACGTGGTCTGGGGAATTTTTGATTTTTCGAGCTTGAAATTTGATAAATATTCGTTTTTTTTTGTTTGTAATTCTGACATGAATATTTTTGAATAATAAAACGCTTGGAAATTACTATTACTATTTTCTAGTTTTCAGTTTAGTTCACCCTACTTTGTTTAATTTCGAAATGATTTTCATTTATTTTTCAATTATCTTTAAGCTAAAAATACAAAAATGATATTCATCAATTTGAAGTTCAGATTTGCATTCAAAATTTTTAAAGAACCTATGAAAGAGACCCGCTCCCGGGAGTTTTCTTTTGTAAGAAATTTTACTAGAGGACATAAAAGACACATATGCAAAGTCTCATCAAAGCTGATTATATCAATGTTGGCTTGCGGTATATTGTTATATAATTTAAATTGGTTGAACTATATAACAACATTCATAATATAGGTATGATATTGGTGAATTTATTGAACTGTTGTGGGTCCTTTAAAAGTAAATATATGTTTAAGATATTTTAAATCGGTGTACTCGTTTACTGGATGATTATTTATTTAGTAAATATACATTGGTCAGTTTTATATTGTTTTTTGAACAAAATGATTATATATATATGTACCATCAAATTTTAAAACCATTTATTTAATATTTTTTCATTGAAAATTATGAACATTTTATGAAAGTTTTGGTTGTGTGTATTATAATGTGTGTGTTTCTGAAAATGTAAATATGCGTGTTTGGCATGTTGTATAAAAAGTTTATGTGAAGATGTCGATTTGTCATAATTCGTGTGAGAAAAATTATCTTAATTGTGATATTAAAATATTTTCAAACAGTAAGTACAAGACTAAATCGAAACTAAAATGAATGTGTTCAAATAGTTTTTCGAATGATATCAATGCAATCGAGAAACAAAGCTTCTTCTTACGATATAATAAAAATAACTTATTTAAATAGAGAAATTTTCTCAGGGTTCGAAGCCGCATGTACGGTTCATCTATCGTACATGCTAATGTACGATATACGATAGTCTACTTTCATCGCACATCGTATATTCATTTCTGAGAAAGTAGGAAATTTTGACATAAAAATCAAACTTTTACTTTGATTTATTTATTCATTAAAAGAGTCATTGTAATATGAACGATTATTCGTTCGCTACACTTTTGATTGAAATCTTTGCAAGATTTCGATATTACTATTGCAAGCACATCCCCATAGCTGAATGCCATAGGTCCACACAGGTTTAAGTACCATGGTATAATATCTTTTTTTAAATAAACAATTAAGGTAGTTTTCCAATATGGGATCATAATTAATTGTCTGCCATTGTATTCTATGACTTGGAGAAATCATTGATGTTAAAAATAATTCATAACGTTTTAAATGTTGTTAAAAGTTTCAACAAGATTTACCAAATAAGAAAATGTATAAAACAAATAAAATTACAAGTTTTTCTAGCACTGCAATCTGATTAAATTCTCAATATTATTCATACTTCAATAAAGGTATCGATCGACATCAACAAATTGTTGCTTTTCTAATTGATTATTTAGACAAATAAACAAATCAAGTAATGTTTCATAATGCAAAATAGGACCAAGAGCCAGCACGAAGAAACGTAAATCTGTGTCATCTAATGAAAAGTTGTGGCCGTCTGAAAAATGAAAAGGGCTTCTGTCGCCAAATGTGAATTTTGCCCAACAGTTGACAATCTTTATTAAGAAAAATTAAAAATTACGGTCCAATGTTGTCCATCTATCATGAAACAAACAAATTTTGTAGCTTTTAGTAACTATTCTTTGCATTGATAATTTATGCCTACATATCGACATTTAATTTAGCATTTTGGCTTTTGCTATCAAAAATTCATTTGGTTTTTCAATTTATTCTAAAATAAATATCGACAAATTGATAGAACACAATATTTTTCAGTGAATTCTAGATTAAATATCGATCTATAGGTATCAATAACAATACAAAGAAGAGTTAGTAAAAATAAAAAGAATTGGTTTTCATTGTAAAAGGATAATATTGTAAAAGAAAATAGTCATTGTAAAAGGATAATAATTGGATCTGACCTTAGTTTCAATTAAGATCAACTTTTTTCAATCAAGGTTGTCAAAATTTAAAAAAAAATCGTAACGCAGGAGCTGGGTTAGCTAAGCGAATTCCTCCAGCGATTGAAATAATAACACATTATTTTCTGATAAAAAAAATACAAAAATATTTGTGTATTTTTTACACACTGTATGAACAGATTCCCCTGAAAGTTTCTTTACTCAGGAGATAAAAAATGAAAAGAATAATTTAAAGATCTATTCTAGAAATTCTTTAAAAAATTGGCAACTTAGTGTCAGGGTTGTATTCTAGTGGATATGACTTAACAGCAGGTATTCATAAATTTACTCGTTTTCTTACTGGCTCTTGTTCTGAAATAAAGATTTATTTAAAATCCTACGGTATTATTTTTTTGTCTTAAATACCCTAATCGGTGAAGACAAATGTATAATTCTTTATATAAGAAGTGTTTGACATCTTTTACCATCTTTTTAACACGAGTTAGGTTAGTTATTACCAGGTATGTATATGAAATGTACATTGTTTATTTTTTTATAATATTTTTATACCATAATATCAACAATAATAATACACCATCTTGTAAAAACTGATACATCGCTTTTTGTAAATATAATCAAACGTTTTGTGTGTACATTACAAGTTACTTGATAAGACCAATGCCCTTTGGTTATGATTGTTTTTTTTTTTTACAAGGCATAAAATGAATATCCGACTGTCAATCGATCGATACTCATCTGTCATTTGTTCAATCAATAAATCGATCAATCAGTCAAGATCGGCACACAATAGTATAAACACATATGTGAGCATTTATAAATGTTCAACGTAGAATATAATATTAGTCATTTCTAACGATCCTATTTACACGTATAATTTACCTAAATTGTTTTATTTAACACTTTATATATGGTATGCGGTAGATTAATCATTTAGAATGTGTTTGGAGAAATTTATATTCAGAAATTTTTCACCATACCATTTTACCAATTCGATCAATGTCTTTTAAGATAAGGAGGCTTAAAATGCTATAAAACTGGCAACTCTTTAGATTTTTATTAAGCATAGTCATCGTGCATATAATACACAGACAATCAATTGAAATTGTTAGCTTTAATATTATTATCAATGGCTAAAATTGTGTGTTTAAATAGGCATAGTATTGGCTTTATTGGAAAGGATCCAATATGTGTCATCGATGTCTTAAAAAATTATTAATTTGATCATTAAATTTTGTCCACTTCTGAGTAGTTGAAACCTTCTATCGACCATGATACGTAAAATGTAGCCTTCTTCAAGGATATTCTTTTCGCGCGAAGACTAACAACTGCCGTATATATTTTTGTTGGCCAGTAAACAGTGTTTAAAAAATATTATAAAAAAAATTTTTTTAAGGGACAAGGACAAACCTTTTTGTTTTTATTTTACTAAATAGTAGAAAATAGTTTTTTATTTGTCTCCATATTTTTTTATACTTATAATTTTTTCTATGACTATAAATATCAAGGTGATTCGGAGCACCTCAAGTTTTTAAAAATAGTCATGTATGAATCTTTTTAGTACAATAAAATGTGGTTGCCCCTAAAAAGTACTTTTTTTTCTTAAAATTTATTATTTAAAACTTAAACAAATATGTCTCTCAAATACCGTAGAAGCGATGTCATGGCCAAAAATTAGGCCATGCCATCCTTACGAATTGCAGCTCTATCGGAAACTGGGTGAAATTTAACTTGCAAGATTTGGTTATAGACACCTGAAGACGTGAAACTTAATAAAAGCTGGGTGTGCTTTTTAATCATTTTACATCTTCTTCTCCATTATTTCTAGTCATCATCATTTTTAACCCCCGAACCAAGAAATAGGGTGTTATAAGTTTGACTTTGACTATATGTGTGCCTGTGTATGTATCTGTCTGTGGCATCGTTGCTCCTAAACGGATGAACCGATTTAGATTTTTTGGTTTCGTTTGAAAATAAATTTAATGGAGAGTTTCTTAGCTTTGTTTCAAGTGCGAGTTTAGGGTTCCGTAACCGGAACAACTAAAAAATAAGCGATGATCCTCAAAATCGGTTCGGTTTGGAGAAAGCTCTGAGGAAAAGGTAATTTAATGGAGAGTGTTCTTAGATACGTTTCAAGTGCGAGTTTGGGGTTCCGTACCCGAAATTTTTTCAATTGTTCTTGTCTACCACAGTTGTGATTGTAACAGCTACATGACACTATTCGTTGTTTACGTTCGAGGACCTCTTTGGAAAACCTTTTATGACCAAACTAAGAATTATAATCTTTGATCATCTAAACTGACAATACAAACAAATAATAATACGTTTTAAAGTCTAGTAAAGTAATTGTAAATATATATTGGTTTGTTTATGTGTGTACAGAAAATATTCGAATTTCTCATCTCTTTTATGAATTGTTTTCATCTTTGTTTCTTTCTTTCTATCATCATACACTATTCAAGTTCAATAACTAAAACAAAGAATTGTTATTTTGAACAAGCAATACAGTACGGGATAGTGTTGTACCTTGTGTCATAAGTTACATTTTTATATTTTTCATAGATTGGTTTTTCTAACAGAAAAAAATTTGGAAATTTTAATTTATGTTGGTATTTAAGCGAGAATTTTGTTGAATCTACGCTATGTGCACGGTCTTTCGATTACCTCGATCTTCTCGAAAATAATTTAAAACACAACAGTCAACTTCTTAATAAATAATTGGAAGTTCAACATATATTTAAACCCCGAACCAAAAGAAGGGGTAAAATAATAAGTAATAAGTTTCACCGCTATGTGTGTGTGTCTGCATGTTTGTCTGTCTGTGGCATCGTAGTGCCTAAACGGATCAACTGATTTTGATGTTTTGTTTGAAAGGAAATTAAACAGAGAGTGTTATCAGCTTTTTTTCAAGTGCAAGACTAGAGTTCCGTACCTGGAACAACTAAAAAATAGGCCTTGATCTTGAAAATCAGTTTGGGGAAGGCTCTAAGCAAAAACCAAATTTCATAGCGAGATTAGATATGTTTCAAGTGCGAGTTTATGATTTCGTATCCGAAAAATATGTCGAAGGGTTTTAAATTCTGAAAGTTTTACTTGTTTACTTTTTGCACTAATCAGAACTATTTCCATTTAATTTGAAAACAAAAGCGTATGAACAGCTATAAAACCAGTCTTTATATCATTTCTGTATCATAGGTAGCAATAACTTGAAGAGTGTAGGTTTCTGTCTAATAGGAAGGTGATTCAAGGTACACTGTCTCTAAGGTACAACACCTTAACCTACACACAGTGTAAATAAAGAAGAACAAGTAAGTATAGTAGCGAAACGTAACGTTGTTGTTGCGATACATAAAGAACATTATTTCTTGTTGGTTGATGTTAGCGACCACCATCATGACCGTTCAATATTCATCACATTTGTCCAGTTTTAGATGTTGACCGAAACAAGAAAAAGAACTACATCCATACATTTAACATTATCTTGTATGTGTGTGTATAAACATTTTGTATTTATGGTAAAAACTGCATCATTTTATAAAACTGTTTCTAATATAATGTTTCTTTATTTTATATTTTATATTTTATAAGTATCTTTCTAAACTTCTTCGTACTCTTTTTTATATGCTCTCCAGTATGTTTATTCCATTGCCAATATTTATAAATGTTTAATATATCCTAGCCAACCCAGATGGTTTAACTAAGCTAAAGTGTACCAATTTCCGTATGTGATAAATCCAGGGTTATGAGATGCATGAAGTACACACTGCCTATCAAAATACACGAAGAGTTGAAATATACTCTGCGAAAGAGGGCTTCTCAAATGATTCTTATGGCCTAGATATATGGACAGTCGCTACAACATACTCTTTTGCCCGACTTTCAAGAAGTGGTTAGTTGTGTTTTTCACACGTACTTGCACGAATATTTGTTTGTTAATTTCTCTATTACCTCGTATCGTCCAAACAGCTCGACGGATTTCGACATTTAAGGTATTGTTATATGCGTCATAAAAACTTAAGTGTCTTTAGGCAGGTGTTTTAACAGAAAAAAAATTAAAATTTTTGGCGTGAAGTATATCAGAATAAAGGAAATTAACAGGGGATTGATAAATTGGAATAAAAATTTTAATATAGTATAATAAGAGGGTTCTTTTAGTGGTGCGACACTAAAAAGTCTACAATAAAATAAATAATTAGAAAAATAAAAACCCGACGTGTTAAATAAAATTTGAAAAGAAAGATACAGGTCCAATAGTTTACAAAGCAACTTTAACAGTAGGGGTGCATTATTGGAAAGATTTGAGCCGGTCTAGATCTAAATGGGCCCCGACTGTTAAAGTCGCTATGTGAACTACTGGACTGGAAGTTATTTATCTTTTTGAGGAAAGTTCTTCATTTCTGCAAGCAGGCGTTCTGAAAATAGTTGCTAAATAATAGCCGTTACGCTAGGGGATATTGTAAGAGATCAGGTTATATATATAGAGAAAAAATTTTGCTCAAACTGCTCTTAAAATATATTTATAAAATGCAAAAATCGTCACTTAAACTTAAATAATAGTACAGGATAAAAAAACAAAAATTTCCAACTTTTTTCAACTCTAAATAAAGGTATAATATGTAAGTAATTCAGAAGTCATACTACATCTGTATCAATAGACAAGACATTGTAGGTGCGTCCGCAAATTTACATTTTGCGATGCAATAACATTTTGTTTGGGGCATTAAAAACATTGAAGTGTGAGACTAAACTTAAAAATAAAAGTTCATACCCTATGATCTAAAGTTTCTATTTCATGTGAAGTTTCAAGACATTTCGTAAAATTTATTTGAAGCATAGAGTATGTTTGTATTTTTGAGGGTAGTATGCATGGTTAAAGGCCCCGCTTTTTCTTCCTTTTGGGGTGTTATGTTATAAACTTAAGTTTATAATTATATACCAACAGAGCCAGATCAGTAACTGGAGATTCACATCAGGAGGAAGGACTGACATCCGCTTTTGTATCCAAGGAGTGAGAATTAAATGAAACCTAATGAAGATAAGGAGGCCAAAGAGTTAGAATTGTGGAAGAGGAAGTGGTAATGGATAGTAAATTATAAATATTTTCTGTATAAAAAATGCTATATAAATAAACGTATAAAAATAAATACTGCAATAAATTAAGTTAATTTAAAATGTTATTTATAGAAAAAATATAATGATTAATGGTTTAAATAAAAAAGAAACTATAATATAGGGTCTTTCACTAAGAATAATACTTTTTGAAATTTTAATTTTGAATTTTTGTTGTGAACAAAATATCTCGAATTCGAAAAATAGGCTTTTGTCCACTAAGAATAACTCGGCTGCATAAAAGTTTCTAATGATTAATCATGACATTCAAATAACAAAACACAAAATTAATTTTTATAAATTATAAGGATTATTTAAAAAAAAATAAATTTTTAAATATTATACATCCGGTCACGTGATAGCAAACACCAATTAGATGTATTTTAAAGGTTCTACGTCACGCCATATGAAAGGCTATGTAAGCTTACAAATACTAAAACATGTAAGCCTACATATACAAACATGATTGTATGTCACTGTTTGATATCATTCAGCACGCTATGACACTCTACCTTACTTTAGAAGTAAATTTGAACTGGTTTTTTAAAATGCAAAATACATAAGATAAATGGTATTTTTTTAAAAATAATACTTTATTGGTGCAAATCAGATACTACTGTAACGTATAAACCAATTTTTGTTGCGGAAAAGAGCCTATTTCGAACATTTCTTTAATAGGACTGCATTCAAAACCTTTTTGTAATGCAAAAATGGGGATTATTTATTACTTTCTTTTTTTTTTTTATTATTTTCTTTACATTGGACTAATTTATCTGAAAAATGAATCTGAATTACATTGTTTACAATCACTTGGAGATCTAAAATTGAATTCCAAAATATACTTGATATCATTATTACATAATTAAATTCTAGAACATTGAAATTCAGACGTTCAAAAAGTTGTGTTGTACATTTTGACGTGATTTTGCAAAAATAATACATGTTACTTTCTTACGTTACGAATTGTTTTTTGTATTCAAATTAAAAATGTTCCACTCTTATTGAAAGACCCAATATTAATAATAAAATAATAATAATAATGATAATAATTTGAAAATTATAACATTCAAAGTGAGTGAATTGCTTAGTGTGATGCGGTGAATGAAATGACCGTCATACCAATTAAATGTAAAACCACAATGGCAACATATATATAATATATAATTGTAGGTATATAAACAGTTGGGGGTATATCATTTTGTACAAATCGTAAATATTATATCATTTACCTGTTTGGTTTGCCAGCTATAAGAGCTGACTTGCATAATAGTGTTGCCGCAAGACGAGAGCAAGACAAATTTTCTAGTCTAACCTCTCGCTACAACGAAACATGTTATAAAATTGAATTATCCGCTTGAAATATTGCCATGAACCTTACTATAGATTCATAACTCTTTCCATGATGATTTCTTGACTGATGTCTAACAGTGAAGAAATGAAAATTTTGGGAATAATTTTTTTTCATTTGTATACCACAAGTTCCAATACTCATGCAGTGCCAGGACTTTTCAAATGTTTGGTGGCAAGAAAATAGTGAATTAATTTTAACAAGGTATGAAACCTGGACTCGGGACCGTCCTGGGCAACTCTGCTTCCCTTTCTGGAGCAAATATAGTAACTATTCCTCAGGTTGGTTCATAAGTTTAACAAGAATTCGAAAGCAAAGATTCAAAATCTAAGGAAATCGCCTACCTCTTGAATATTTCTCGTTGATCAAAATTTTGGAACTATGTTCCTTATCGCACGATATTTGTTTGGTGGTTGGGAGTTAAAACCAAAAATACTGTAACAGACACCAAAAACCGCCATCAGGTTATCTAGGAAACTAAAACTTTTTCAATCGATTTAGATTGAGACGAATTTTGCGAAAATCCAAAAATATTTTTTTAATTGTCAATTTGTATTTTTTTCAAAATTTTATGTTTTGTCATTAAAAATAATTGAGTTGTGGAAGTTATCAGAAGTTAAAGAAAACATAGGTAATTTATAGCAAGTACATGCAATTTTTATGTTATGTCATAGTAAATATCCATATCAAACCAAACGTAATGTTTTCACGTATTGGATTGACTTTTAAACAGAAGTTTGACTTCTTTCAACTAATACTACAATTATTTCATGCAGTAAAACGAAAAGTAGCTATAAGGAAATATCTTGTAAATAAAAAAGCAAGTGCAACATTTATGATGTACCAAGGTATAAAAGGAATATAGTTCCTACCGAGTGTTCCACGAAGCTTCTCGATCTTTATTATTATGGTGTCTTTTCGCTTCTCTCCCCCGGCATCACTATGCAAAATATAACAAATAAATATATATGTATAAAATGTATTTATTTAAAAAAAATAGACATATAGGTAATTTTAATGACTTATTTTATTAATGTCCGTACACTTTAATTCATTCATTATTGTCGTCCATTGGCTAGTCGAACGAAGTCTTACCTATACGTTGACATTTAATTGAAATTGTATAATATACAAAGTATAATAATACCTATAGATAATTTACTAATAAAATATCTAGAAGAAATTGACGTTGTCATTTAATTTAAATGAATACCATATTATTCCGAAATACAACACATCGCATCGTCTCAATTATTATAGCATCTAGAAGGTCAGAATATCATAGTTAGGGAATATTCAAAATTAAAATAACCGAAATATGATTTCATTAGTTTTCGATAGCCTACTATTGTCTGAATATTGAGATTATGCAAGGCCCAAAAAAAAACCTCTTTGGTGAAAATTTAATTTTTATGATAATCGTTTCTATTATCGATCTTGATGTTGCAAAGTTGGAAATTTACGCAGAGGTATATGGAAAAGTGGGAAATAAGAGATATGGTAAGATTGCACAAATATTTAGTAATTTAACTCTTATCGGACTTATGGGATTCTCAAATCCCGCGTTGTATTTATTTAATAATAATCCTAAAGTATCTATAGATATATTTTACTCACCTTCAGCTTAGCTATTAGGTAAGAATATTGTTTGTTAAATAGTCTCGGACCGGCCAGTTGCTAGCCTAGCCATCTCTTATACATTTAATTCTAAAGTTATCCGTTCTTGAAAAAACAGTTCAAAGTTTGAAAAAGGTAGTATGAAAGTTTGAAAATTGTAGAAAAATATATAATATTTCTATGTATTGTATACTTTTGAGAATGAAGCTACAAATTTTTCTGCAAATCAAATAATGGAAGATATTTCGGACTCAGGATATTTATAATGATATTTTGTATCTAGTGAAGCAAATAAATGTACCAGATAATTGTATGTCGTGCATTCTTAATTAAATTTGAAGCTATGTTTGATTTTTTTTTTAAATAAAAAGACATTAATTATAAATAAATCATGAATATAATGATTTATCGATAGGTAATCGATATTAGAAGTAAAGTCTTTAACTAAACAAATGAGTTTATAAAAAATTATTCTATGCATATTGAATTCCATTAACTATTGAATTTAATTTTAGATTTGAAGTTTGTTTCATGCAAAATTTTGAAGTAATAAAATTTCAATAGTATATGCAGAAATTTCAATTTTAATCTTGAAAAAATTATTAATTAATTCTTTTTTATTATATGATTTTTCCACGATCATGTAGATATCTCATTAGTACATTTTGTATGTTTTTTTAATGATGTTATCGATGAAACATTGGCAGAAGACCCCTTTCCCTCTCAACTGAGGATATAGATGGAACTATAATATTCTCAAGTATATTTAAATATTATTTCTTTTACTGACTGTCAAGTATATTGTATGCAAAATGTTAAAAGTGTAATCCGGGAAAAGATTCCGCAGCGGGATTATTTAGGTACAAAAGTTTCTAAATTAAAGAGAATTGAAATTAATACACACATATCGGGAGTTGTACTTGGGTCTCTTGGATACATGCCAAGCGCATAATTTGCATTAAAAATTTAGAAAACAAACATAAAAATTACATGCCAATAAAAGCGAATAACTAATGAGAAGAAGTTTCGTATGTGTGTTAGTCACAAAATCATAATCCCCTATGCACTTTAGACTATATTTCTTTTTCCAGATTTCCTGTAGCTTATTTTAACAACACAGTTTGCAATATATATTTCGTGGTTTGAGCCTTCAATTCGTTTAAAATATGAATGCCGCATTTTTTTTTTGTTAGCGTAGTATCAAAAATATATTTATAATTACAACATAAAATTTTACATTAACACATAATAAAAATCCATCAACAGATCCATTCTTCAATTGTTAAACAAGTAAAGTAGTTCTTATCAATGGACATATTAAATTCAGGAAATAGTTCTTATCGGTGAATAGATAGTTTTTCAACAAATGTTTATAATTTTAAATTTGTTAGAAATTTCTATGACTTCCTTCAATAGATAACAATTTATATAATATGTAATCCAGTGAAAATAAATGGTTTTCTGTAAAAAATAATATTTCTCAAAGAAAGGATGTAAAAACAATTTTTTACGTTTTACTATTACATATCCCTACTAGTTGCAAAACAAAAACTGTTCATATACAATTTATTTATTTTTTTTTTTTTTCATTTCATTACAAATTCAAAACAACACATACTGCATAATAATTGATGAAACAAACATAGAAATAACCACATGCCGCATACGAAGATTTTATTTGTGGTCTGGCTGTCTGGGAATTGTTTATCTTGTTAGTGTTATGTCGTCGATGCGTCTGTACAGAACTATAGTCGACGATGATGATAGCTCGCATATGGTTATAAGAACTACATGGATGGTTACACACTCTCGTGTTAAAAAAATTGAACCTTCCCGAACTGGAAAACCAAAAGGTAGAATTTAACATACATTTTTTCATGTCGCCTCCACCAAAATGTAAAATAAACCAAAATTGTATATCATATTTTGAAATGATGATCAGAATACCAAGACGATGATTCCATAAGCTGGGTTCTCGCATTCGCAGTTGGGAAGTGCACCTCTAAAAATTGTTGTAATCCTTAATTTAAAATGCTGAATGATTTATAATGTTTGGCCTAACAACTTTTTATACAAAAACTTTTCGTAAGGATCGGAAGGAAATTTTCCTAATAGCTTCCTTTCGACATCTTTAATCTTCTCTGACGCTTGGCAAAATATTAATAATCGTAAGATGAATATAAATTCCAGATTTCGGTTAAGTATCTTAAAAAATGTGACCCTTCACCCTGTGTGGCTGTCGATAATTTCAAATCAATATTCCTATAAATAACGAAAATATGAGGATGTCTGCATCTTAAATGCGACACACTGCATTATACACAAATAAATTCACACTTCACACTTCATATTTAGTATTTTTATTTTGAAACCAAATGTAGTATATATTTGGCTTAAATTTTTGAGTGTTTTTTTAATCAAAGTTTAAGTCTCTCATACAAAGTCCGTCATCATACATTATATTTTTAATAGCTTTTCCCATTTGCCATTAGCTGCTGGAAAATATAATTTTTACTACAACATACGTAAAAACTGCAGACCTAGTTATACAAAAAATCACTGTAGATTAGCTGAATATATTTTCAAATGTGTGTACCACTAAGAAACTAGCAGGTAAGTAATATTTTTCTTTGAAAAAAAATCTACACTAAATGCAATAATAATAGTGCCTAAGTCGGGAAGTGAGTACAAGATAAATGTATAATATTATAGAAGTATTTTATTGATTTAAGAGATAACCATTATAAATAGATACCGATCAATAAATACACGTATACTTATAGGGAAACACATCACAACCAATCACAAATGTTCATCGATCATCAAATAAAAAATACCTCAACCATCGATCGACTACTAAACAAAAAACAATTGATTTGATTTCAAATATAAATTTTCATTTAAATTGACATAAATTCAATTTTTAGACCGTACGCCCATAATGAAGCATAGTTTTTCTTTCGTGTTGTCCGCAATTTGAAAAGTTAATAGGTCGAGTAATTAAAAAAATGAGAATTTAACCGTGTCGATTTTATGAAAATAAAGTTGATAATTTCAATTTTCTAATAGAGATGATGTAATTTCGCCAGTCGTTTATGTTAAAAGAAAGTGTTTGACAACATTATTCGCAAAAACAATAGGCGGGTAGTTTCCAACTTTCAAGAGTTTTAAAAAAGGAGAGCAGCTTTGCAATTAATCGAACCGATTTTTAACTCAATTGACTTGAAAAAAAAAATGTCGAAATACGAAAACTGAAACGAAAAACAAATATTTGTGCAATTTGATTTCTTAGTTTCACAATTTTTTAAGTTTAATTAATTAGTGTGATTTTCAATAATTTTAATTTGACGTTTTCTATAACATTAACATGTAAAGAACTGCAAATTAGTCATAACGGCCTCCTTTATCGACAAAATTTGTCACTGGAAGCGCTGGCAACGATTTTATTGTACCATACCATGACAACGCACACAACGAATTTTAATACCCCAAATTGTGGTTAAAAAGAATCATATAAATTTCTTTTATTATGAGCTCATGGTCTATCTATTATAAATATGTACCTAATTGAACTTCCTAACATAAATTCGTCAGTTGTTGACAGTAATTTCTTTTTGTGGTTCAGTTCAATTTGATAAAAATGAAAACAATAAAGACATGAAATGAATTTGTTTAATATATATAATCATTCAATAAGAGCGATACTATTTAAAGTAAATATAATACGTATAAGAGAAAATTGTGCTTTATTTTGCAGCTTCGACATTGAAGTAATGTTGTCCACAAAATATTCTGCCGACACAATTTTTTACAGGCTCAATTTGAATGCCGCATTTTTTCAATTACAACACTTCTGTGACTTGAATTGTACGTAAATTGTTGATTTTTAGGAGTTCAAATAATCCAATGCCAAGAAAAGATTTATAACACTTTAAATAAAAAATTTAAAGAAACTCCCGACACCAAATCAGATGTGATCGATTCGTGCTTCCAAACGGATAAATAGATTGTGATTTGTTTGTTTGCTTTGTTTGCTTAATAGGTGATTGATTGAGTGCTTTTAGATATGTTTCAAGAAAAACTCGCATTTGAAACATAACTTAGAACCCTGTCGATCAAATTTCTTTTCAAAAATTCAAATATATATTTTGTGTCGGGAGTTTCTTTAAATTTTTAATTTAAAGTGTTATTGAATATACATACTCAATTTTTCCGCCGAGGGGCTACAATTCCACAGACAGATTATACAGACATGTTAAACTAATGGCACCCCTGTTTGTTGGTCGGCGGTTGACATTTTTAAGGTAGGTACGGCTAAAACTTTTTTCAAAATAAAAAGTTTTTTGTTGTTTTTGTTCAAATTAAAAAAAGTATCATTCTTATTGAAAGACCCCAAAGAAATTGTTATAAATTACTTCACGTTTGCAAAGTATTTATGCATATGACAATTGCGTGAGGTCATGTTTAGTAGAAACTATAATATTCGAATATTTCTTTATTGAAACATTTTTATTGATATATTCTTATTGAATACACGAGGTATGTTGCTACGAAAGAACACATACAGATACCAAGAAATACTCCAACCGTTCTCCTTCTTCAATATCGCTTTGAGTAATAAAGGCAATTGCCCCCTTTCTGTTGCTGAAGACCGAAATACTTGTATTCTCTAATTTTTGAAGTGAAAACTTTTTCAGTCGAGATGAGCGCTTTCATTTTGATATTTCTTTAGAAGAGGACAAAATTTAACAATTAAAGTTAAGTGTTCATTTGTATTTTCGGAACTTTATTGGTATACATATTACGAATGAAAACATGTATCGAAGTTTATTGCAGGCTGCGGGATAAGTAGGTACTGTTCAGACTCAAATCCGTTTGGCAAGTACGCTTTGAATACTCAATAGGCATTATTTTCTTGCGAGTTATTTTCGAGAGATAACCACGCTAACTTCGATCGTGCTTTCTAGATCCTCGTCGTGTACAACTTCACACGATATTATCAATTAAATTTTCATTTGGATTAAGTAAAAAATTTTCCCTACTAAGAAGTAATTTCAGAATATGTCACAAAATAATTAAAAACAAGACAAAAAAAATGTATGCGTCAGTCCAAAACTAACAGCGTCAAAAGTGAAACTTTTTATGTAATTCAAAAACTGTCAATGAGTGTACAAAAAAATACATTGCAGCAAAGAAAAATTGACTGGAAATTATAATAAAAATGATTTATAATAAAAATCAAGAAAAATCTACAGACTATCCCGAATTAATTACTACGGAAGTTTCACTCGTACGTACTATTATTTACATATACATAAAACTATATACATATACGTACAAGTGAAACTTCCGTAGTAATTAATTCGGGATAGTCTGTAGATTTTTCTTGATTTTTATTATAAATCATTTTTATTATAATTTCCAGTCAATTTTTCTTTGCTGCAATGTATTTTTTTGTACACTCATTGACAGTTTTTGAATTACATAAAAAGTTTCACTTTTGACGCATACATTTTTTGTATCTTCATTGACCATAACTGAGAATAAAAACAATATTAAAAAATTTTTAATATGAAATAATTTAATAGACATATACATATATATATATATATATTACATATACATAAACATTCTTCTTTCGTAATTCCATAAATAAAGCAACACTAGTTACAACGACTTTCTCTGATGAACTGAGACTTACTTGCTCTTCTACGTACGTAAGATTGTACAAGTCTAAACTAGTCCTAAATTTTATATAAATAAATAACATCAATACTGCTTGACTCATATACAGAACATATATTGATTTTCCGCCTCTCTCACTCTGCTAGAGTAAATGGTAATAAGAAAGAGACAAGGAGTTTAACAGTTTTGTTAGCTCGACGAGTTAACTCTCATGACAAAACGCTAGTGTCCCATAAAAAATTTCACTTTAAAAATTCTTTTTTAATGAACTTGAATTGAGTTTTTCTTCTTGTACATGATGATAAACACTGTTGGTTGAGTAAAGTCAGTTTGCAATAAATATAATCTTTAAACGATCTATCTCGTAAGTACAATAAGTAAGTAGTTTCAACTATAATGTTGTCACCTTCTTTGTGTTATTTAAAAACTTGTACAAATCCGTTAACACTGTGTTGAAAACCTGTAACATTTAAAATATTATATTATAGGTGCATCTCAGTTACATATCCTAACACTATCTTTAAGCACTTATCTTTGTTTTTATATCTTTTAAAGTTTGTTTTTATCGAAATGATAAGAACTTCTTTACTAACAAACACATCTCTCGTTTATATTTTTAAATAAATTATTTTATAATTTATATATACAGATTCCTTGCTTTCTAGGGTTCTGTCTTTCAAAATGCAAATAAAAGAACGAACTCTTAAATGATCTTTCTTGTCCGGCTATCCTACTGTTACAATTATTGAAATTTGGTACAATTGCAGGATTTGGTGGTTCAATCACGAACATCTCACAATAACAAACCAAGTTCTGAATGAAACTTTTCTCTTGAGAAATAGCAAGTGACATACTAATAATAATGATTGTATTTCTTTTTATTAAAACTTTATAGTTTATATAAAGCTGTTTTCGATAAATATTAGTAATTGGCAACCTTTTGTTTCTGATGAAATTTAACACCTACTTGGTAGCATAAAAATGAATTTTCTATATCAAAAAATAAAGTGATGTTTACGAAAAATTGTTTCAAACAAAAGTTGTTTATTTGTTTATGGGGAAATTTTTTGCAAATCTTTAGTGTTTTGTTGGTAATGTTTTGTTTATTTTTAATTTTTTTATTTTGTGTAAAATGTTTGTAATGTGTTATATGAATAAATTTTGCTACTGACGATGAGTGCGTTGCAATCGAAATATCGATATTTAGCGATATGTAAGTCCGTCGTATGTTTTTTAATTGTATTTTTTAATTAGAATTTCTTAATATACAATTTTATTTTGAGTATCGTGGTATTTATTTCAATAACTATAGCTAAAATTCAGCTTGATATCTCTTTTCGTTTTTGAGTTATCGTGATGACAGACGGTCAGACGACAGACAGACAGACAGACAACCGGAAATGAACAGATTAGGTGATTTTGTATATTTCATATACATGGTATAAAAATGGCTGTCTTAAACAATTACAAACACATAAAAGTTTTCAGTTGCGTTTTAATCGGTTTTTGTAGCAAATACGTTATTTTCACATTTTTAGAGCATTTAACGTTTTTTAAATTAATAATTTATCCTTTTTGCTTGGAAAATATCACGGAAGTATTATTAGCAACATAAAGTTTATTTGGGTCGAAAATTATAATGTTCTGCTCCCGTGCTAGGCGGAAACTATTTTTATACTATTCTAGTTATCTTTGAGAAATATGTTTTCACAAAGCTTCCCTTTTTTGTAGTTTTTTTGAAATTCAAATCCCATTACGAAGATAGGCTTTCACTCGGGTTTAGTTCACTTATTCAACATGAGACAGAATTCAATAATAATTGACAACATATTCAACAATTTGCTTGCACAGGGCAGGTTCATGACAAAACCTTTCTACGAGAGTCCAAATCACACTTGACTGGATTTTTTTAAATATTGTTAGTCGTTTTAATTAGTATAAATGAGTGTAATTATTTTTATAAGACATTTAATTAAATGTAAATATAATCTGTTTGCATCTCTTCAGTTTGTAATTTGTTTACAAATAATTAATAATTGAATTGATAGTTTTATTTGATTAAACACTATAATGGCTGTTTTATGACAACTATTCTAGTCCAGTCAGGTAATATTATTACACACAGAAGCATCGAGTTATAACGAATTTATGTTGCTGAGGAGTCGCAAATTTGATCTGGTCTCTCAAAGTGATATCGATATTATAATTATGTTAGACTTACTTTTTAATAATTAGAGTATTCGTATCCACACGATTTGTGCCCGCATACAATTTGTATAAAATTTAAATGAAAAATATTGTGTAAAACAAAAGTTTATTAGTTTGTACGCCATAATTAGAGCCTTTTCATATATGAAATTAAGTTTATTACTTACGTATTTATTAATTATTTTAAATTATTAAATTTATTAATCATCACTGTTTAATAATATAATCAAGCAAATTAGATATTAGGTAAATTAAATTCTGAAACGTGTATTTTCTCAACGATTAGTTGTACGATTTCCATTTTTTTAAAGTATTTTCGGTAAGCGTACTCTTAGGCTTATATATTTTGTGTGGACTGGAAATTTTAGGTACTGTCATTTTATGGTTAAAATAATATTTGAACTTAATATTTGTATAAAAAAATTTAAAGCAACATTTTTGAAATTAATGGTGAACAATTTTATCTCACGGACAAATAATTAAGTTGAAAATAAGGTTTATCTTCATTTCAGCTTCAACACTAAGCTCATTAATATGAACACCAGAATGACTCCACATGAGGTCTCAACTTAATGAACAACGTTCTTTTTTAAAAAAAACATTAAATACATAATATTTGAAATATTTATATTAGTTAACATAAAAAAAATTGTTTAAAAACTTTTGATTTAGATCCCAATTTTTTTTTTACATATCTTTTAAAATAAATAAGCACTCTATATATAAATCAAACACATAATAATGGGTTGCCATCGTAAAAATACGCTTGTAATACGGAAGGAAATCAGTCATCATTTTTATTAATAATAATGAATAGGTTAATAATTAAATATTCATAACATACTCATTAATAAATCTAACATCATAATAATATTTAATTTTAATACATATGAAACTGGAATTACGATCCAATGACTAAATAATATTTAGTTCTTAAAATAACAGTTGCAAATTTTTTTAATAAAAAAAAATGCGTAGCGCAGAAGCTGCGTTAGCTAAGCTAATTCCTACAGGGATTGAAAAAATAACACATTTTTCTTTAAATCGAATTTTTCAACAATTTTATTTCGAAAACTAAGCGCCTAGATAAAAAAATCACATGTTTTTAAATATAAATATTATTCAAAATTTTGTACTTTGTACCATTTCCTTCGGAAATTCGATAAAAATGGTAAATTGTATAACTATAACATTACCTACGTTTTATTCTTGTTAATACTAGAATAGTGAAACAGCGTAATATAAAAATGTAAAACAATTGGACACTTTGCGAAGAAATTATATAATATTTAAAATGTTTTTATCCACTGTTTACCCGTGAGGGAGCAAATTAGGCTAGCAAAAATATTGTATGTATTGTAAAATAGTATTGTTTATTACGACGTACACTGAAGAAAGAGAATAAAGCTTTGTGTGTAAAAGTGACTATCTTTCTTTAGTCAACACTGTCTATACTTGGGATTTCAACAATTAATTCAGTCAGTTGTTTGATTTAACTTGTTTTTTGGTAATTTTTGGAAAGGCTGTAACCTCGTAAATAATGATCGTACCCGAGAAGAAAACAAATGCATTTTCAAGCTTGGAATGTCTTGCGATTTTGGCAAGAAAGACGGTACAAGCAATCATTTTGAAAATTTACAGAGCTTTTCAATTTATATTGATCTAAAACAAACCAAAAAACATTTGTAACTTTACTTTAACTATTTTAATCTTATTTACTAAGTTATCGAAAAATTTTTTCCTTTTTCCAATCAATATTGCGCATATAAATAAATTTTCATTCGCTGAAATAACTTAATAATATCGAAAGACACTTCAAGAAGATTGATTGAAGAAAAAGCCTAACATCTTAAAATCATATTCATACAAGCTACGAACAATGTTGCGTTTTATGCATTCATCACACAGTGCATGATTGTTTTGCTATGCCGTCTCACTAATACACATAATATTTTATTCATAATATTATTTAATATGTATTGTGTAATATATAAATATGTAAATAATAGTAATAATAGCTATGATGTATTTCATTTTAATTTATGTGACAATTTCCCATAAATAATTTTACAAATTATCGGTAGGTACATACTGGTTGAAACCCCGTTGAATATGTATGCAAAAATATATAAAAATGTCCAGTATATAAATATGTCCTATTATTATTGGATTTTAAAAAATGCCTCTGGCTTTTGAATATTTTTGAAATTTTATTTTTCTCTAAACTAAACTAGTTTCTTCAAAGCTTTTATTTAACTTGTATTAACATGTTCATAAAAAAATATTTTATGTCACTTCCTGGTATTTAATCGCCTTATTTGTCGAACGAAAGACATTTGGAAATATGATATGAAGGAGAAACACAGCTTTAATTACAATTTTTCTGCTGCTGAACTGTTAACTAACAAATTGGACCAAAAAGATAGAACAAATCTTTTTAATGTGAACATAGATATAAATCGATTAATTTTTATACCATGCATACATGTAATATGCAAGGTATAGTATGTATTTACTGTAATGTATATTTATATGTAAAATGCAAGGTAAGTTTAGTCCCAAGTTTGTAACGCTTAAAAATATTGATGCTATGCACAAAATTTTGGTATAGTATAAAATCACCTAATTAGTCCATTTTCGGTTGTCTGTCCGCCTGTCTGTCAACACGATTACTCAAAAACGAAAAAAGATATCAAGTTCGTAAATGAGCAACATAGGTCAATTGGGTCCGTGGGACCTATCTTGTAAACCGCTAGAGATAGAACAAAAGTAAAAAATATTCCTTATAAAAATAGACAACTTTTGTTTGAAACATTTTTTCGTAAACATCACTGTTTACCCGTGATATGGGAATATCAGTTATGTATGTGTAATGTGATAGAGTAATCTACACTGTCTATGCATGGTATTTCAACAATTAACTCAGTCAATTGTTTGTTTTCCTCTATTCTTAAAATAAACTCTTAAAAGAAAATGAAACGATCGTCAACCATTATTTTAAATAAATAAAAAAAGCGGAATTAAGCAAATAAAAATTTTGTTTTTATTATTAATCATTATATGGAATTCCAATAGTTAAAGATCAATGCAATTAATAGCCTTATTTGTTCTTGAATTAGCTTTGTGTTTGGATTACGAGAACTGTTGCCATGGCTTATTTTCCTGTTCAATTAAAACTCCTAGGTTGTTCTATAGTTTGTTAGCTTGAAACATGAATAGTATTCTCAAGGGAGACATGTTCGATAATGGTGCCCATCCCAGGTGGAAGAATGTCTGGTCGTTGCCCATCCACTCCCATAAATTTTTTTTAAACTAAAATATAAATGATAAAATTTTTTTTTTAATTAAAAATGCCTAATTTCTAGCGAAAAGAAACATGGTTTATTAAAAACTATTTATTTTTGTCCTGTTAGTTTTATTCTTTTTTTCTATTACACACTTTATATTGAAGCGTATTTTTTGTCTGTGACTTGCCATAAACATTTAAAATTAAAATAAATGTAATATAAAATACAATTAAAATATTGTTGTACAATATGATAGCAATCATTCTAAATCTCTGTCAATTGTTATCGAATAGTAAAATCTAATAATATAATGTAATATATAACCAATTTTAATATATAATTATATAGTTGGTTTAGTAAGCTTATATATTATAGGGTAAGAGTCAGTACCTAGAGTCGTCATATTTGAATCTTATGCAGTTTCTCGATAGATATTTATATGATTTTTGAAGATAGATAGGTTTTTAATATGTTTTGGTTTTAAACACAATTATAAACTAAAAATAAAAAATTTTTTGCGAAAAAGCAAAAAATTTTGAATCTTCTGATTGTCTATTTATAGGTTGACATTGGAGATGATGATTTAATTTTTAACGAAAAGAAAATTGAAGTTGGTTTTTGAAAATTTTTAGAAATATGAATTTACAAGAAAATTAAGTTTAAGTGGATAAAACAAATCTCATTCACCCTGAGTCATCAAAAAATAAAAATACTAGCTGAAGCTATTGTTGGACACTCAGGGAAGTAGATGCATGTAACAGAAACATGTTCGGTTTTTAATGTGAGTTTCACGCGTTGTTATCGATGGTAGTTTAATATTTAAATTGCCAGAAAACAGTTGATAAATAGTGCTATACAAAAAGTGCTATAAATAGATATAATTTTCATGGTGATATTTTGCTACATATGCATGGCTACAAAAACACATACCTAAATGTAGATTTAGATTCTAGGTAATACACCTTCCCCTAACATTACAGTTCACCGGTATGTGTACTTATGTATCTTTGTATAAAATTGTATATGTATATTCATAAAAAAAAAGTCTCGTCTATTGTTGTTAATTGGTAACTATGTCTATTATTCTATTGTATTAAATATTTTATGGGTATGGATGATTATTTGCTACATTCAATATACCTGACTACTACAGTTAATAACCATTCGATACTGAAACGTTCTAACTATCCTATGTGCATTGGTTACTATCTTAAAATATAGCCAATAGTATTCAATTTTATGAAAAAATAATATTTTATAATAAAAATGAGAAAAATATATTGAATGTAAGAAATTTTAAGACGGCTGGATTTTGGAATGAATCAAGTTTGGCTGAAATCTGAGTATGGTTGCGTTTACTACGTTTACTAGTGCTCATTTCCGAAAAAACCTGATTTTGAACTCATTTTAGGATTATTTTTAAATGGCGGCATTGTCTTAAATCTCCCTTGAAAAACTGTATGTACGGTAATAAAGCATCATGAATATTTGTGTAGTAAAAGATGTTGACAAAAATCGGTTAATAAAGGAAAATGAAAGAAACCGTTCGCATTTTGCTAAAACCTCATGGACTGTATTTATTAGGTGCAAAATATCATTAGTATGGCATGAGCTAGTGTTGCAAATGTTTCCATTTGTTAATAAACAATAAATTATTTCTTTGAAACCATCAATGTTAAAGATCACTTAAAAAACTAGTAAATAGGTATCTTGTATAACGTTAATGTTAAGTGTTAAATAATCGAAAACTATTATACAAGTATAACATATACGTAATTCAAGTTGCCTATTTATTAATTTTGTAAGTCAACTTTGCCATTGAACGTTTCATTGAATTAACAATTTATTGTTTATTAACAAATAGAATCATTTGACCGTTTTACTAATGCCTTACTTATGATATTTGACACCTAAGAAACACATTCTATGATGTTTTATCAAAATGCGAGCGATTTCTTTCATTTTCCTTTCTATGTTACATTTTTTCTGTACTATATTTCTATTTTTTGAAATCACAAACTTGTATGGATATCTATACTACAAATACAGTTTTGATTAGCTATTTAAATCGAGTATTGATGAGCTATTTAAATCGAGTATTGATGAGTTACTTAAATCGAGTAGTTTTATTAATTATTGTTGAAAAAATACTTAAAAGTAAAAACTTTTTATGGGCTCTTAATACCATCTTATAATCTAAGATGGATTCCGGAAATTAGTCAAATACATTTTTGTTATTAATAGTATAATGGTTTGCAACATGTATATGTAGCGATTAGTTTTTTTATGTTCGAAAGATTCACTTCTTAAAAATCAAAATCGTAAATATGGTTTCCTATGATTTCTTGATTTTCGAAAAAAATATATTAGAACTTTATTGTTGGCATTTGCTTGAATCAACGATTAGTTTGCTATTGATTGATAATAAAATAGAATATCATTCCGTATTTAAAGTACTTTTAAAAATGTATATTTATATTTACTATAGTTAATGTTTTAGGTTGATGTTGCACCAATCCACAGTTGCAAGCAACGAATAATATTCTACATCTTCTAAGTCTTTCTAGGCTTCAATATCTTAATTAGATTATCAATGCATAATTTCATTATATCGATGTGAAAACATGTAGTTTTTGCCACAAAAATTAGAGCTTTTTCTAAAAGAATCCTATCCTATCATAGAGTTCGTTGTTCACAAAATCGAGTCGGATCCATATTTTAGAAGTCACTCATGGGATTCTTTAAAAATATTTTTCTAGTCAGGTCGCGTTTACATCCTTGGTATAAACAGATAAAAGGCCATAGAGCAGATAATTTATTTATTATCATTCACAATTCTAGTTTTTTAGTCAATTAGTGGAAATTCCCTTTTCATGTCATTTAGTTATATGAACTAACTTAATGTTTACACTTTCCTTTCTATTTCATGAATAAATCAGTAGAGCTCAGCTCAGTATTTTGGTGTCGCAGATAACGGATTATAATTTTTTTTTTCACTTTCGATCGCCGTTTCTATCAATACGAATATGCTAGATAATGTTTTTTTAAACATGATCTAGTTTTGTATTCCTTTCTTTATTTTTGGTAGAAATGGCGATAAATTTTAACTGACGAACACAAAAAGAAAACAACCGTAAAATTGTTGTATGTTAACTTCTCCATATCCAATATGATTCTCTCCTACCACATGTCCCTAGAATGGACGAGTAGGATGGTAAAATCTTCATTTCATTTACTCCTCCTCGTTAGTGATGAGCGAGACCAAGACCAAGACCAAAAGCAGAACTATATTTGAATATATTTGTTTTACAAATTGGTCTTGCAAGTCTTGTTTAGTCTTGCATATGTGTTTCAGAGCAAGACCAAAGTACAACACCAAATACGTTGGACAGAAGCAGTTAATTATAAAAGGACCAACACTAATGTGTGACACAAAGAGCAAATATCAAGCCTAAGTGTGTAAGATAAAGACAGTCATATTAGTTTTGATTTGGTCTTGGTATTTTTTTATAAGATCGACTGAAGACTGCAATAAAATATGGTACAAACTATAATCCACTTAAGAATACAATTATGTGGAAAAGACAATAGTTATTGATATAGTACGTACGAACATGATCTGCATTGACAGTATAAAAGAAAAATATTTCTTCCTGAATAATATGAATAATATAAAATATATTTAAAGTGTTTTTTGTTCTGCAAACTAAAATCGGGAATGAGATTTGAATAGAATTCTATATGTACAGGGAGTCCAACTTCTTATAATCTTATGTTTGGTCAGGTTGAAGGATTTGGTCGAAAGTTTTGATCCTCATTTTTTGCTTTTAGCAATGCTAATTTTTTACTCAATGTTAATTCTTTCTGTCTCTTCATCACCTGTAAGAATACGTTGCGCTAATATTTTGGTTCATCGATTACCCACAGCACCAACACAATGCTATTTAATTCTCAACATATTCTCTCTGGTACCTAACTGTCATTTGTGATCCCTATTTTTAGATGTTAACGACGAAAGCATAGTTTTCTGTATTGTCTCTTGTGGTTATGCATACCAGGTTCGCCGTACAATTTATGATTCTGTCATTCATTTGCCTTACAATCAATCATCGGACATAAATTAAGTATACTCTGCCACATTTCTCCTTGTTTTTGTTTTGCTCTTCCTTCCTGTCGTATTTTTAACCTTCTTTCTTGTGATCTAAAAAGAAAAAAAAAGTATATTTAGACATTTTCACTCTATGTTATATTTGATCGTGGATGCATGCAGCCCAAAAATTATTATTATTTTTCTTTTAAGTCGTCACAAATCGTTCTTATGAAAAGTTACTGACGATATCAATACAGTAAAATACGTCTTTATAAAGAAATTGGTTATGATAGCAACTTAAAAAATTATTTTTCTTTCATAACACATAATATTTGAGTCTATATATTGAAACATTGCAATATTATTGTAATTTTTTATTTGCATTTATATATAGAAACACCCCTACAAGGAAAACGAACTAGGCAAGACAAATTTTCCTTTGTAATTTGAGACACCTTATACATATAAAATAGATTTTGTTTGATGATAGCTTTTTCGTTTATTGAGCATGCATAAATCAATTTCTGTCTATAAATATGATAAGATCAGAATGAAATTCATTGAAACAATTTAAAAGAAAAATACAAATGTGCATAAGATTGACTTTCTGGTTTAGTTTTGTTGTTTGTTTAATATGTAAAGAGCGGATTTGAGGTTAAAATTCTAGCGCAGCGTTGGGATATAAAGGCAAGTTATTTTTTTATTATAAAATGTTAAAGGAGATAGTTTTCCAGAAAGTGGATAATTTTCTTCTAATAGTTTGTCGATCATTATTGGAGTTTAATATATATTGGAAATTTTAAAATGTATTAATGTCATGAGTTTCCACCATTTAAAATAATTCTAATTGCACAATTTTAGTAGAAAATGGGAGCTTTTATAAAAAAGGAAACAGTTTCGGGATTGTAGAATGAAATTTTAGAAAAATTGAAGAAAATAAATACTACGGTCATCTATAATCTGACCGATCGTTCTTTGTGTTTAATAATATTTTCAATGTGCTTTCGGATTTAAAGTTTTAAATTTAAATTAGAAAATTAAATATATTGCATTTTATATTGAAAAGCCATTTTGAGATATTTAATATTTTATATATTATTATTAAACTTAATAAAATATTACTAAATGAATAATGAATACTTCATTTAAGTTTGCAAATTTTCTGAGATGTTGTAGCTTCTCTGTATTTATCTAGTTATGCGTCTCCCGTTTTGCACTTCCTTGTACTTAACGACATCGAATATTTTCGATTTGTAAAGTTTGTGTATAAATGATCGTTGGAAATTAAATGTTACTGCAGTTTAGGAAACCTTTCAAAAATATTATTTAATAGGTTTGTTTAAAATTAGGGGTTATTTAAGGTTTGAGCTAGATTTAACCTGGAAATTTTCAATTCACTTTTTTTATAGTTTTGGAGAAAATGGAAGCTTTTGCCTAAGTCGCCCTCACGGGTAAACAGAGATGCTTACGAAAGAATGATTCAAATAAAAGTTATTAATTTTTTTTATAAGGAATAACTTTTACATTTAAACTTTTGGTCTATCTATAACGGTTTACAAGATGAATACTTTTTCATTTTATTTAATGAGCAAAAAATCCATTTTAAAATCGGCTTATCTCGATCAATTTTGAAACTAGAAAATCGAAAAAAGGAAAATGTGCACAATGAAATCAGCTAGAACTTTCAGTTGAATTTATTTTAAATTTGATACATAGTTTTTTTTGTAATTTGTAAAACACTGATTAAAACAAACAACTACCCCCAGAAAGGAGGTAAGGCGTGCCCCTGAGTGGTCAACTTTTTTTAAAAAGTTCTCACAACATAATAAACAACTGTGGGAAATTTCAAAGATGCATAAATTTTTGCATTATTACCATGATACTTTATTTAATTTTGTTGTTCTAAGAGGCTTTCACATACACAGAATGTGTATTCGAGTTTCCTCGACTGTGTTAAGTGCTTCAGAATCCGCTCTTCAGTAACATGCATTGCTGGTATGTATTACTTGATTTCTGTTACAAAGTAAATGAAGTACTATACGCTGCTGCGTTCGCTGCTGCTAATGCCAATCTGTAATCTGTCACAGTGATGTAGTATAGAAACTTACCATTATTCATCATACAATATAATATAATACTTTTACATGTTACTTTATTTATAATATTATTTACTTTTTACAATAATATATAAAATATAAGCACAAAATGCCAATCATTTGTAAAACAAACTGTTCAATACATACAAAAAATAAATTAAATAAATAAATAGTTGTTGCCAACATTCAAATATGTAAAATAACGTGTGCCAATTTACTGCTTGCTGTTTGCAGTTGCAGCTGTTTGATTTTACTTACAAATAATAATAACATGTACAAGTACTTTTCATTTTTCTATTGAAATGATGACCTCCATATAGAAAATGTTTTGAGGTGAAGTATCTACAGTAAAATTCTTTTATCACGTTTTTGTTAGATATATGGCTAACCACATACTATTTCCGCATAACTCAGTATAAAAAACTTGTTTCCTTCCATTTAGTACACTTTTGAATAATTGCATTTGTTTTGTCTACTTTGCCATTCAAATCGGGAGCAAAGTTTGTTAACTATGAAAATATAAAATAAAAAAAGATCGAGAGGTGTCGAGGGACACCCGGCATAAACGATATTCCTTTCGTACCTTGGTACATTATAAATGTATCGCTTACTTTTTTTAATTACAAGATATTTTTTGAAAATTTAAGGTGTTGATTTTAGAATTCAAATGCTTGTTTGATTTTAGAAGAATTTCATTTTGTAGCTACTTTTAGTTTTGACTGTATGAAATAATTGTTGTTAAAAAAGACATACTTTTGATTTAGTAGTCAACCCAATATGTGACTACATTACCTTTGATTTGATTAGGATATTGATCATGATATAACCTAAAAATTTCAATGTACTTACTTTAAATAATCTCTGTTTTCTTTAACTTCTGATAACTTAAACAACTCAATTTTTTTGAATGAAAACATAAAATTTTGAAAAAAAATAGTAATTGACAGGTATAAAAAGATTTTTGCATTTCCTCAAAATTCATGGCAACCTCAATAGATTGAAAAAGTTGTAGTTTCTTAAGTAGGTAACCTAGATGTCGATTTTCAGTGTGTTGGAATTTTTGGTCTTAACTCTCAAGCAGCAAACAAATATTGTGCGATAAGGACCATGATTTGCAGAAATCTTGAGCCTGATACCTTGCATATTTTGGAGATTTCTCAATCTAATAAATAACTATTCTTATACATTTGGTCGATAAGCTCTAAGTAAAATTCAAACTGTGCAATTTCTGGATTTAAACTCTATTCAAAATTAAATTTACAGACTGTAGAATATTTTGAATTGTCATTTAGATGAATTCATATTTTATAGACATGAAAAAATGCAAACGAAATGAAAATCCTCGTCTCACAGTCAACACACTCAAATTTTCGTAGGTACTACGTTCAATTTCTTCATGTGCCGGTCGGTTTCGGGCCACTTGTTTTATTAAATACAAAAGTTTGACATGTGATAATCTTAGCTCTATAGAATCTGTTCGATGTTAACCATTAGTCTTATGGTTCTGAATTTTTGAATTTAAGACATTTGCTTTAAGCTGTGCAAATAAAACCTTTTGCCGTAAAGTCTCCAAATTTGGATTAATGATTGTTATGTAACACCTAGCTGTGTTTTTATTCTTTTTTATACGTAATAGTGTGCAAAATAGATTTTTAGATTTCAAAATATCCATAAATATCCATTTATAACAAGTCATGCGTTTTCAAGATACTTTTAGTGTTTTGAATTAAATGAAGTAGATTAAAAAAGAAATAAATAATAAGATATATCCTTCAAGTTTCTTTATCTGTTAATTTTGATTAATCTCATGAGATGTTGATCTGAACGACCAGGAAGTGCGTGATCAGATTATAAGGATTTTACCTGTTAGTAAAATACATGCAAAATAATGTTTTTCTCAATATTTATAGATATTTAATATTATTTATTTTAACTGACGAATAAAAACAATGGTGAATATGATGTCATCGATATACAGTTAATAAGGTGATCAATGTTTAAAAAATCTATGAAAATAATGTATAAAATATAACGCTGAAAATTACATCTTTTTATACGTAGAGATCTTATAGATAAATTATTTTAAAGTCATTATGCTATTTATTCAGGTACCGATAGAGGTGTGTTAACTGAAATAGAAAAACTTCATTAAAAATAGTCATGAGAACTGCCGACATAAAGAAGTGAAAACTTAAAACTTTGGAAAAACTATGGTTTTTGAATTTTTAATTAATTATAGTGTGAATGATTAAAATTTCATAATTTGAAAATTGAAATTATTCATATACTAACTTAACCCGGTTACGTTTCCATGTGGCTTTGTCTGATATTAATAAGCCGTACTCCTATACAAATCTAAGGAAAGTGAGTAACCAGTTCCTGGAAGAAGTACACTCGATTCTGTGATTACCGTTTTAAACACCGAGCTCAACTTGGCGTCGTTTCATTAAATGGAAAACGGATATTACGGATTACGACACGAGCTGAATCATTATACTATACATTCAGCGGTGAGGCAACGGCGGTATAATGCTGGTCAAGGCCGTCATGCTCGTGGACCGTAACTACTCCCGGGTGCTGTCTTGAACATCAATAGACAAGTACTCGGCGCACAGAGTACTCTTCGTCCTGACCTGGTTGTTCTGGATGAGACTAGTAAGAAAGTAAAATCATAGACATGTGCAATCCATTTGTGATTGCCCCGGATGCCCTAGATGTTGCTCGGCAGCAAACACTCGAAAAATATAACCAAATATTTACTGAGTTATCTTCAAAAGGCTATATGGTCTGATTAGATGCTTTTCTCGTCGTTGGTTGAATTGTATATTTTCTACTACACTTTATTGGATTATTTCTTTGTAAAACATGCATATTTCATTATTTTGTACCTTATTAAGTTTATTAAAATAAACGCTTTGTTGGAGAAGTAAATAAAAGTATAGTGAAGAAACACATTTGAATTTTATAAAGCATGCATCCCCTTTATCAGTTATTTTTAAATTATTCGTTCCTGAAAGAACTTCGGGATACAAAATACGCATTAACATTCTTGGGTCGTCAAAATTTCAAGTTAATTCATCGATGGTTTTTCAAGTTTTGCGATAATAAAGAAACGGAAGCTAAATTTTTACATAAAGTGAGTATAAAAAATTGTTGTAAATAATAAAGAAGCAACATCCCACAATGTTCTCAACTCTCAAGCATATCGCTTCCGTCGTGACGACAGTGTCATCAAACTAGAATTTTATCCTCCTACCAAAAAATTATTTTATTAAATTCATTCAATTATGTGGTGCTTGAAATGATTGAAATTCAAAGGATTGCAAGATGAGAACCAAATAACAGTTAAAAAACCCAATACATGTGATATATAGCAATAATTTATAAATAAAATAGCAATTAAAAAAAATAAATTACAAAGGAAAATACTTCATTTTGTCGCGACGCTTTTATATTATACTACAAGTAATGAAAATCATCCTATACATTAAAAAATATTACAAATTCATTAAACTTTTGTTCTACGAATTACACAATATAGTGAGTTCAGAAAGAAATAAAGAAGAACCAGATAAAAGAATAGGAAGTACTCACCTATTAAAACATATAAATAAATGAATAAACGTTTTTATGTTTTTTTTTTTATACTAAGAGATCATGATAACGTGTGATGGTGCTCCGGTTTGATTTTTTTCTTAGAATCAACATTTTCTAGTTTTTGTAGAAATATTATGAACAATTATGACAAGTTTAATATTCTCTTTATATTTGTTATAATAATTATGATATACTGCGTTAGAAAATGATTGAGTATTGTATAAGCTGAATAATATGACCAATCCTTGGCTTCAGTTTCAGTTGAGAGTATAAGTTTTAAATCCTTTTTCGTTATTATTTGCACAAAATCATAAATATAGCGAAAAATGGTCGAGGATATAAAAATAAGAAGGTTTTGGGTTGTTTTGAACGCTAGTTTTGAAACTGTGACCACAGGGTTTATAACTATTTATAGACTTAAGATAATAAAGCAAGTAATTAAATTTTTAACTAATTAAATTGATAAATTTAAAAATATCGATTTTAGATCCTTAATCAAAATATGGCTCAACTGATATGTAATGTGATTGGTAATATGATCATCAAGTGAATATTGTTTTGCGGGTGAAATTTAATATAGAAACCAATGCTTAAAATTTAAAATGAGAAATCGTTAAACAACCTTTTGTATGTGCAACATAATTTAAAATAAAAAATCTTGTTAGTATTTCAGAATTCAGATTTTGGATTTCGGACTAGAAAAAAAATATTTCCAAAAATCCAATGTATTACATAGATGAACTCTCAGACAAAACTTTTGGACATTTTTATTTGCTTTTCACTGACTTTAAGTGAAATTAACAGCTCGAATGTATAATGTAAAAACTGTATATAAATGTTTCTTAAGAATTGTTTATAAATATATTTGAAGCGTTGCATGATTGAAATGTTAGTACATATTATATCTATAATTTGTTTAATTAGATCTGTATGCATAACAAATGACACAAAATTACAATTTCATGCCAGCACGATTCTACGAATATCAGTTCTTGTTATACATATTAAAAAAAAGTTTCTGTATAAGTTCGTGTACTGAACTTTAAATTATTCCAAACCTATCCAACAATTTTCGTGGTAAGATATACAATTTTAGTGCGTTCAGTTCATTTTCAATGGAATTATTCTGTTTAAAAAGGTATTTTTCTTCATTCACTGACATTAATAAAGCCGAAAGTAACCAATTTTGTACGCGGTAGGCCTAGAATAGGGAGTTGTATTCCCGCCGTCAAAAGAAGAAATTAATTTTCTTAATGGCTGCGATGGACTGGATTAGTGCATGGTATATGCGAGGAGATGCACTCAGCCTCTCAAAATAATTGAGAAGCTGATATATGAAATTATTAGCGGAAAAGGTGGTAAAGCACATATATGGTACCACAATGGTCTCTATGACCAAAATGTATCTCTCGTGGACAGCCAATAAAATCTAAGTTTACCTTGGCTTACCTAAGGGAAAAACTTGATATTGTGCGTCATAGGTATTATTGCAATATTATTAATAATTTAATGGTATGGACGCCGAGTATGTTTTTTAGAAAAATTCAAGCTTTTTCTGAGATTATTAGTCCATTTGTCTCCGAAATTCATCGTGGTGCACTGAAAGTTCTATTTGGTAGTCTTAATCATTATTCCATCAAAGGATAATAAGAGTATTTTATGAGGGAATCATTTGCTATATTGTATTCTGTAAAATATGAAAATATATTAGACTAGAGGATATTATAAAACAATATAAATAGATTGTAGATTGCCATTCATTCTTCTATCGGTAAATGTCAATCTTGTTGTTCTATTATTAATATCTTTTCAAAAAATTTTATATTATCATATCTCGGTCTGTATTTTTTTTTCAAATATCCATTCCTTATACAACATAAACATACCTACATAGAGATAAAACTATAAATGACAGTTACAAAGATAAATGATAGATACGCCATAATATATATGTTACTGTAAATATGTAAAGTTGCTGTAAATATTTAAAATATTTCCTAAAATTTCGAGTGATAAAAATGGAAAGTATACTTTTAAACGTCAGTCTGTGTAATGTGACTCCAAGAGTTTTTAATATTAAGATAAGGGTGGAAAGGGGATGTTTTGACGGAAACCGTCTTCAATGCCACACTTCAGCAAATGGTAATCATCATAGACTACTTTCCACGTACAAGAATGACGTAGCGGCCGTATTTAAAAACGAGTAAAAGGGTCCCCAAATTGACGAAAATTTCACAAGTAAGCGGTTAAAACAATTAAAGCAACTCAAAAAAGTAAATTTTTTGATCGGATATTTGCTGATCTGATTTACTTTATAATATTCTTACAAGATCTATCTTAGCTTTGATCAATGAATTTCCTAGAATATGAAATGGAAAATAACTAACAGTTTCTATGAAATAACTAACAGTTTCTATCAACGATGGTAGCATAGAACAATATAAGAAGAATAAGACTTCGATATTATCTTTAAAAATATATCGTGCATTTGACTCAAATCTGAAATATTTTGTTGGTCAGGCACGTTTACATAATATTAAATTTTAAAAGCTTTTCAGTTCTCGATTATTTTTCGTTAAAAGCCTTTTACAAACGATGTAATCATTTTGACTTTAATGACTGTACTTTAATGACAAATTTATAAAACATATTTTCCTGATTTTCCATCTGTTGAAAGCGCGAAACCGTTAGAATATGAAAGCGAGAACTACTCCAAACTTGTAAAATTTTATACATATTATCAGTAACATACACAAATAAATAATAATAAAGAACGAATTTATACTTCTTCGCAAATGTTCGTCTTTAAAACTGAAAAACCGCTTATTTTATTTGAAATTTGAAAAAAGGTTGTGTTGGCAATCGGCCAAGTAGAACTGCAACAGTTTGTTAAAAACTACAACAAATCTACATGCGAAAACAAATGTTTCTATCAAATATAACATATTACCATCGCTTGATCATTTGTTTAGAAATGTCGATCCAAAATATAATATAAACTAGTAAAATTCGTTTGCATTTCTTTAAGTATAATAAAGTATATGGAATCCTCCGACAAAAGCTACAATAAACTATGATTAAAAGTCACTTGGCTCATTCATCTGATTCATTTGCATTATGTCTTGAATACATGTGCTTATCTATTCATAGAAGACTTTGTATGTAAAAACTTTAAAATTAATCTAATGGATTTGGACAACTCTCTGTGATTGGTAGTCACCAAATAAAATAGTCGATTATCATATAAAAAAGAAGAAAATTTTAAAACTAAATTTTTTATCTAATCATAATTTAATTAAGTGTTATTTGTATGTACACGTTGCAATCCATTCTCGCTATGGGGCCTGGATGTCATCGAAACCACTAAAACTTTCGGTTTAGAATATCAGGGTAAAAGCTCACGGCGCGAATTTTAATGGTACTATAACGCTCCCAGGACGTTCCACATAAAATAAATAATGTTGAATTTTATTAAATATCTTATACTTTGACTTCTCTGCTTTCTATAGAAATTCAGCTAAAATTTCTTTAGAAATATTTTATTCAAAAGGAAATTTCTGTATCTGGACTGAAAGTTCGTGTTTAACGATATGTAAATTTCTTTTTTATATATAATTTACGGATTTTATAATGCTGCCAAAAATGATCCAAGAACTTGGAACCGCCGTGAAAGTCGGGCGTACACTCATTTAGTCATTTACATTTCATTAAACATCTGCACTTACTTATTGCCTTATTATTGTCAAATTAACTTCCTATTTAGGTATAAACACAATTTATTTAATAATTATTAGTTTTGTTGTTAATGGAAATAATTGCAGATCTTTGGTAATGTTATTAATTGATTTTTATAATAATTATTTTAAATGAATTATTTCATATCTTTCTGTCGATATGTTTTATAAAACTTTTTGAACAATCGTAATAATCTCATATAATTACCAAACTTGCCCTTTGTTTTAGCTCAGTACGGACCCATAGCGGAAATGATAGGTGTTAAAACACGTTCTCCGCGAAAATATTATTACTAACTGGGCATGCGTAACAAAAAGACGAAAAAATTTAAGATTATAATATTGTTTTTATTGTTTTATTTGTACCAAAATATCTTTGCTTGATAAATTTTATCAGAAGACCTTGGTCTGAATTTTCTGCAGATTTTTGGTCGTAATTTAATTAGAAATTTATTTGTGAAAATTTAATCTCATATACTATGCGTTAGATTTTTATGATTTTGCTGTTTTGTGGGTTAAGCGCAAATCTTTTACTTATCGTCATCGTCGGATCATCACCAAATTTGGATATTATATTTTATGCGATGGTTTTAGGTATTATATACAATAAATCCTTTTAGCCGGGTGTATAAAAATACATGCGTATTCAAGTAGGCTTTTTTCCCCAATAGCTTTATACTGGAGTGATTTCGTATGTCCAGTAGAGTAATAAATTTTATATATAACCACTATTTATTACGCCAAAAAATGTCACTCCACAAATTTTATTGATACACGTAAATGGTTTGCATTATTTGTTTATATTTAAAACAGTTGGAAGAAAAATAATATTTTATTTACCAATTAAATAAGAAAAATACTGGAATCATTTAGAATGCGTCAGTGGGTTGTAAAAAGACTGTTTGCCGACAACTGAATTACGATCTTCTTGTGTGTACATCATGTGTAGTAATTCGACGAGAATAATTCTTCTTTTAGAAGATTTCATCATCATCGTCAGTAAATAATCACTTAACTATATGTTTATGTTTTTAATACAAAATACAGGAAGGTCCAATGATCGTAGTTTATAAAACTTTCCATTAACATGTTTTGCATAGTTTGTGTGGATAATTTTAAGGTATGTATAGGTTTCACTTTAAACGGTTCACTTTTAATGAAATGTTACTAGATTCTTAGAGTAACAAAATGGTAACAAGCTAAGGTATTTTTGTTTTTCCAGCAGGGTCACCTTTTGCATAGTTTGCGTTGATAATTTTAAGCTTCAATAGATTAAACGGATGACTTTATTGAAAATGTTTTACAGGATTCTTAGAGCGAGTAAATAGCAACTAAGTCTCAAACATATTCACTTTTTGGATTTGTGCAGTTTTTACAAATTGGGTGGAAGTCAACTTAGCCCCCCCCCCCCTACATTTAATCGTTGATTTATGCTAAACGGTTTGAGCAACAAAATGGGAAATAGACCAACTAATTAACACACAAAAAGCACTTAATATTTGGGGTAGAGCCGATTTTGTTTGAGGGCGGGTAAACTAGGTTTATAAAAAGTTTTGTATATCGCTATCACTATAAAACTATTTCAGATATAATAATATTTATTTTACTTATTTATTTTTTAGAGTTTCACAAAAAACCGCTTGAAATAAAATTTTCTAAGGGCTTTTCATCAAATTATTCTTTGTCATTGCTTCGACTATTGAGTTATTTCAACAAATCTAACTAGTATAAAATTCTTAAACTTTATTTATTTCACAGTTATAAGTTTTTTATGTAATGCCTCTTTGCACACATTGTAGTAGGCCGACAAACTGGAGTTCGGCTTTTTATGGTATTCGATACATGTATGTTTTTTTTATGTTTTCACTTACTTACAACTTAAATGTTCATAAAAACATTTTATGAAGTGCTTGTGTAAGCATACATGTTGTAAAATTATACAATATTGTGAAAGATCGCCTATTGAATTGAGTTTCTAATTAAATTTTAGTATCCACCTATTTTTTATATCGTCCATGTAAAAATTTACTTATGTTTTCAGTTTCTTGTATTTCTTAACCTTTTTGGAACAAACTTTTCTTGAGGAACGTTTATAACGAAAAAATATTTCTTTTATAAATTTAATAAAGCTAGATTTATTATGAAAAACTACTTCTTTTATACAATTAATAAGTCTTCTATAAATTAATAAAACAATAGCAATAATAAGCCCAAGCTATATTTCTATGACTCTTCTCTACCGTTTCGAAAACAAGAAAAGGTAAAGTTGAAAAAAAAAAATTGAGTTTAATTGCGGCTCGTGTACTGATTTTATGGATGTTTATTTGTTTGGTTTTCTCATTTTTCGATATTTTATCTGCCGTAGATGTTAATAGAAAACTATCAACATCGTAATATAATGTAAATGAATAAATTGTAAATTGTTTGTCACTAATTGAAAAACATTTGTTAAGCCTTTCCAAATTATTAATTACAGAAAAAGAGTTAGCAAAAATAAATAAATTCATCAAAAGTTAGGCAGCGGGCCTACCTAAACCACTTTGTGCTATGCATTCGTTAAAGATTCTTAACTTAGTACTCTTGCTTTCTAAACCCTTTAGTTTGCCTCAATATCCAGTTTAACTACAAGTTACCATTAGATAAAATTAATAGATTGTACATAATTGTCTGATCATAAATATTATATTTTTCAAAAATAAATTAACAATTTATTTGTATCGATAATAATAGACCCTCATTGTCTCTATTATTTTATGATATAAGGTAAGATTATTATTTACAGTTGATCGCTATTAATATCGTAAAAACAAAGACTATAAAGGGTAAATTATTATACCTTAGTTATAAAAAAACTTTGGATCACTTTGCAAGTTTTATTTTAAAGATTTTGCTATCTATGAAGCAGAGACTATGTGAAGGTTTACTATATCTCCAGAAGACAAGCAACCATATGGATGTCCTTGTGCTTTTTCCAAGTAAAATAAAATTAAAATGTTATTGTGCAATTGACTTAAGGTTCAACCGTCTCCCATACCTCCCATATATAAAATATTTTATACAAAAGGTAATTGATTTAATGTCATTTCATTGATCATTCACTAATAATCTTTGAATTGTTTTTTATTGATCGGAACATTTCTCTTATATGATGATGATCTTCAATTATTTTGTATTATTTTCTTTTTTTTAACTTAACTCGTATAAATTTACCAAAGTCATTTTCTTTTATGGTAAACTCATGATCATATTAAATACTACTTGCACTAAGTATTTGAGATTGCGCATATAATAATTCTATATTGAAGATATGATGTATAATTTTTCTTTAATAGGATGGGGTAAAAAAGTGTTCATGAAACAAGTAACCGTCAGGTTTTTCGTTCTTTGTTTTTTACCGTCTTTGAAAATATAAAAATGTATTTAAGAAAATGACAAGTAGGTACATTTGGTACCCCTTAAAAAAATTCCAAAAAATCGAAAAAAATTTATGGTTTCTGATTTGGATAAAACTTAGTATATAAGGTAATTTTGACCCAAAAAATTCAAAAATCGTATTCATTTGATGATTGGAAGCATAGTTTTTGAAATATCACCCATTATCCCATATTTTGGTTCGATATCTCCGAAACTAGTTTCCTAATCGTTATATAAATACGATTTTTGTAAATTATGGGTCAAAATTACCCTATAAACAGAGTTTTATCGAAATCGGAGCCGACATTTTTTTTTCGATTTTTTCGATTTTTGTAAAGGGGTACCCCTTAAAAAAATTCCAAAAAATCAAAAAAAATTTATGGTTTCTGATTTGGATAAAACTTAGTATATAAGGTAATTTTGACCCAAAAAATTCAAAAATCGTATTCATTTGATGATTGGAAGCATAGTTTTTGAAATATCACCCATTATCCCATATTTTGGTTCGATATTTCCGAAAGTAGTTTCCTAATCGTTATATAAATACGATTTTTGTAAATTATGGGTCAAAATTACCCTATAAACAGAGTTTTATCGAAATCGGAGCCGACATTTTTTTTTTCGATTTTTTCGATTTTTGTAAAGGGGTACCCCTTAAAAAAATTCCAAAAAATCGAAAAAAATTTATGGTTTCTGATTTGGATAAAACTTAGTATATAAGGTAATTTTGACCCAAAAAATTCAAAAATTGTATTCATTTGATGATTGGAAGCATAGTTTTTGAAATATCACCCATTATCCCATATTTTGGTTCGATATTTCCGAAAGTAGTTTCCTAATCGTTATATAAATACGATTTTTGTAAATTATGGGTCAAAATTACCCTATAAACAGAGTTTTATCGAAATCGGAGCCGACATTTTTTTTTCGATTTTTTCGATTTTTGTAAAGGGGTACCCCTTAAAAAAATTCCAAAAAATCGAAAAAAATTTATGGTTTCTGATTTGGATAAAACTTAGTATATAAGGTAATTTTGACCCAAAAAATTCAAAAATTGTATTCATTTGATGATTGGAAGCATAGTTTTTGAAATATCACCCATTATCCCATATTTTGGTTCGATATCTCCGAAACTAGTTTTCTAATCGTTATATAAATACGATTTTTGTAAATTATGGGTCAAAATTACCCTATAAACAGAGTTTTATCGAAATCGGAGCTGACATTTTTTTTTCGATTTTTTCGATTTTGTATAAAGGGGTACCCCTTAAAAAAATTCCAAAAAATCGAAAAAACCAATACTTGTAATTTTGGAATAATTAATAATTTTGACTGGAATACGCAAAGTAAATTTTTGATAAGGAACATTTTTTACATTTAAACTTTTGTTCTATCTCTATCGGCTTACAAGATGAGTCCTACGGACCCAAGACTCAATTGACCTATGATGTTCATTTACGAACTTGACCTCACTTTTTACGTCCTGAGGACGCTGTAAAAATTTCAGCTTGATATCTTTTTTCGTTTTTGAGTTATCGTGTCCACAGACGGACGGACGGACGGACGGACAACCTAAAATGGACTAATAAGTGATTTTATGAACACCTATGACAAAATTTTTTTCCTAGCATCATTATTTTTAAGCGTTACAAACTTGGGACTAAACTTAATATATTATGTATATTTCATATATACATGGTATAAAAATCAACTGTTGTATATTTTTAATAAAGTCGTTTCAAATTGTCTATGGCAAATTTTTAATAAGTCATTATTATGTCTGGTTAAAATAGTTTTTATTTTGGCTAAACAGTAGATACACGCAAAATTAACCAAATTCTCGCCAGCAACGGAGCTTTGACAACTTTTCCTAACCTCAATTGTTTAGTAGTTTTTTATCGACAGGAACCCTATCAGAGAAATATAAGAAAACATCCCGCTTCCACGGTTGATCATGGACGGAATAAAGTTTGGACAAAAGATGAAAGGACACGTCGGGCGGTAAGTAGGTCAAGCATATTATAGCTTAGTATGGTGCAGAAAGGTCAACCTGGCTTATTGGTCATACCCGAAATATATAAATCACTAATACAATTTTTTTTTGCTCATCAGTCAGTATTTTGTAACACAGTCAGTATTTATGATTTTGTAAATTGCAAAAGTCTTGTTACTTAACCTAGGTTTTGCAACTCCCAACAGTCTAGGTTAGGTTAAGTAAGGTAATATTGGCTGTTTTCGAAGGGCACACTTAGGCTATGGGGCTCATTGTGATACCATATATGTGTTTTACCACCACATTTCCGCTGATAATTTCGTTTATCGTCTACTGAATTTCAGAGGCCGAGTGCACCTCCTTCATGCATATACCGTAGTGCATGCCTATACGGTACCTTCATGCATATAACTCACTACCCTAAGCATACCGCGGACAGAATTGGTTACGCCTTAACCAACTGATTTTTGTTTGTTTGAAAGTGCACACTCTTGTATATCCTTTGGTAACCATTTTAGGGGTAGTCGCATAACTGTTTCATCAAAATCGGGTCTGTAGCTTTTAAGATATAAACTAAAGCGTGGGTGTGATTTTGTTTATTATGTACGAAGGTAGACAAACTCACTAAAAGGTACAAATTTAGAAATGTTTACTGCAAATAGAACCGACGAAAAATGCACAAAAAATCATTTTTAAGTACCGACTTCAATCACTTATTTCCTTGTGAACAGTTACGCTTTGAAGTCGACGCTAAGCATGTCTTTAGATAAAAATTGGTTCATTGATGGTCACAAGAAAATTATTGATTGAAACGAGTAATTCAAAAATAATTTTTTTACTTTTTTGTGGAGTCGGCTCTATTTTTTGTAAAAAATGATTATTTATCTATATCTATTTGGTTTTAGTATATTATCTTGAGTAGAATACAAAATAATAATGATAATAATAAATTGATATTCTAAAACCATACAAACACACAATGTTTTTAAACATAATAATAATAATAATAATAATAATAACGATCGTATATTGATTGTTAATAGTGCAATAAGCAACAAATACATACACACTGTGTAGTTTGTTAGCGATCGTTTTTAAACAATAAACATGTCATTGGTTTATAATGTTGGTCTATTATTATCATTATACTACGAGTATCTATATCTATATACCTATAAAATAATACATATATGAACCATTATTTTACAATAAATACGGTGTGATCCATAAAAATAACACTTAACATTAGAAAATTAGAGTAATATAAAATCAACCTATAGTTTGCTAGATAATCGAATGAGTAGAGGTGTTTAAGGTATCGGATATGCACATGCATGTCAAATAAAGGATTTTTTTAAACTTTCACCTAAGAGTGTTATCAATGAATGTTTTTTGTCAGGAATCTTCAATGACAGCGCCGACTTTGATTATTTTTTTTTTGTCAAAATGATTCTTTTTGTACATTATTTAAAATCAGAAACATTTCAGGTGGGGGAAATAATCTGAGGGCGGAATAGGCAATGTTGCGACTGGTATATCGACACAACGCCTAGCTAACGATAGAAGTTTGGAATTTCGAGAAGATATTGATTTTATACTGTATCACATAAGAAAGGATTTTTCGAAATTCATCCCCTAAAAGGGTGAAATAGATAATGAAAGTTTGTATGAAAATATATATAAATCATTTTTGAGTTCACTATTTAGCCGATTTTAAAAGTTCTTTCACCTATAGAATGCTACATTATCAGCAGGTAAAATGGGCTGTATTTTACTTTCAAAAAATTTAGATTCGGCACCAAAAGTAAAAATTCATTAAATATTGAAACCGACATTTTTGAGACCACTGCGTAACCGATTTTAAAAATTCCATCTATAGAATGCAACATGTGGAGGCTACAAAGCGGTGTTTTTTACTTTTCAGTCCAGTGAAGCGGGCGAGTATCAAGCTGGCCCGATGACTTACACTTAATCTTGGGCAACGACTGTAAAACAGCTTGGGGCAATATTTGACAATCTAAAAGCTCTTGAGGTTTTAAGCTTTGGGAGTAGCTTTACAAATATTGCCCCAAGCTGATTTTCGGTCGTTACCTAAGATGAAGAGAGAGTTATTATGAGATTATTACAGCAAAATATACGAAATGAAAATATAAATCGACCAGTGAATTTTTGGTCAAAAACAATATTGCTTGTATTTATTTCGTGTGTACATGGTAAAACAGTTGCGTCCAATTTTTCAACTTTAAAAATTTTATATAACCGCATAAAACCTTTGGAAATTTGAAATATTAATACTCTCGAATATAAATTACCAAATTAGTTAAAACTAGATTTTAAAACAGATTTAGTGAAATGTTATCACGCAGTTCAAATTTTAATTTCATAAAAATATATTAGAGGCTTGTTGAATTTTGGATATAATAGTATTTGTACTTGGAAAGAAATAATTTAAAAGGCTAGGTAATTTTGAAGAGACACATTATTTATTATCCTGATGATCTGGACTGTTAAATCTGATTGCAATTTGTCTATGACCTATGACTCTTCATCTTAGACTTGACAACAGAAGCATTGAAGAAATTTTAACCAAACTTTAATTCCATTTCCCAAAACTCAAAACAGCTCCAAGGAATATAGGAGATAAATTTAATTATTCCGGATCAGTTTATATAACTATGTGTATATATGGTTGCGATACGATTAGTATTGCAAAGCATACATTGTTGTGTATAAATAAATTATATTGATTGCATAATAATTGAAAATGATTAAAATACGTCGTTTAATAAGTTTTTAAAAGTAATAATATTAAACGAGTTCTTTATGGAAGTGATTATGCAAAATGAACAATAAGAATATAAATTTCTTTGGATTGTAAGCAATTCAAAGAGTCATTTAAATGATAAGCATATTTGCATACCAGATAGCCACAATTTTGTTTTCAGTTTTTTTTTTATATTTGTACTATCGTTTTTTTTTTTTTATAGAAATATTTTACTGTATACCTTGGTCATAATTCATCCACAGTGTTTTGCATATTTTAGAAATATTTTATTCATTTTTTTGCATTATTACCTATGACTTTTTCAAAATATTGTAGTAGGTAATTATAATAGTTATTTATTTATTTATTTACTAGCTGACCCGGAGAACTTCGTACCGCCTTACCGTCGATTCTTTAATTATTTATTTTTTTTAAATAATTATTCTGATATTTGAGACACCGGGTCAGCTAGATTAGAAATTTGTAGCTTTTAGATTTAGTAATATTATAGATGCACAGCAAAGAGACGTTTACATTTCAATTGACAATTTGTTTTTGAGTTTGTTTGTTACAATAGCATAAATATTGACATTAATATTTATACGATACACACCCCACTAAATTGTTTTGCTTTCCTGGAACCCCTCTACTAACACTTAAACTTTTTGATATGGTATTAAAGTTCAAATTGTCTTTTAATTATTATTACGAATCTTCTATATGGGAACATAGAAAAGTGTTGTTTGTAGACTTTTTCAGGCAATTATTTAAATTTTTCTCTCCGTAAGAATCATCCTTGTACTTTAAGGAATTTTATAAAAAAAGGAGTAGTGAAACCGGTTCAGCTTCTCACGAGATTAGCGCTTAGCAACACATTCAGCGAATTTAATATTATAGATTTATTTATTTATACGGGTTACATTTAATTAAATAGATAATAGTAGAACTATAAGTATATCACGTTAAAATTTACAGTTATAAGTGGCTAAAGAGCATTATGTGCGTACACATACCCAATTGCGGAACAAGTGCAAAGCACGAGTTGAGCACAAAGCACAAAATACAATTTTAATGTGATATATCGTACAAAACTTTATCTAAGATAATGCGTGCAGCAATAAAATAAGCTTCCGAACATGAGTTCTTTGTCGTTCACAAGCGTTGAAGCAACAAATGCTTCCAAAAAAGGAAGGCTGTGCAACTTGTTAAACATCAGCTAGTGTATCAGATAGTCTATTCAACATCCTTTTGATATATTATCCGATTCCGTGGCCATTTAGATTAAGATAATTTCCTGAAAAAAAGCAGCTATATTCCATTCTATTATAATTGCAGAGTCTGTATTTTGAAGTTATATAAAAGCATAAAGAGAAAACTATCTAAACGTTTTAAAGTGTATGCAACTTAAAAGAATTCAACAAAAAATTAATTTTTACGATGAAATTGAAGAAGTTTTTACTATTTCAAAATTTTGATTGTTCTTAAATATTGGATTATTTTTTGTATAAGGATGGCACACTTCTGCAAGCAAAATTTTTTGAAATTTTTCCAAGTACACCGAGTGTGTTTTGTTCCCTTGTGTTTACAAACGCATGGGGGCAAAACCAAAGTATGTTTACTGAAAACTATTATTTAAAGAAAGCTTCACGTTTCAAATCAAAAAGAAAAGTATGAAGAAAAACCCTCCCTATATAAACACAATAATGGCTGCCAACTATAATCATTGCCCTCTAACAAATAACAGCAACCCCATTCACAAATAATAAACCATGCGACGCCGTGTGTTCCCATGGCAACATATATACTATATTACATTGCGAATCAGTATTTCAAATTGTAGGCATTTCAATATATCGTTCAGTATCCACTACAACTTTTCATATAATATTATAATGTACTTTTTTTTATATTTTAATATTGGGGTGCATATTATTAAATAAATTGACTTCCTGTATGACACGTAACCGGAACTAAAATGGGTGTTTTTATGGGTGGGGTTTATTGTAGCTACAACCAACGTGGAATAAAATGTATCCACCTACTTGGATTAATTAATTATTTAAAAAAATGTAGTTAAATTTTCTTTTTTATTAAATAATTTAAAAAAGTTAAACAGTTTTAAGTTTGGTATTTGACAAGAAATTCTTATTTTGTTAACTTCTACACTTATTTTCAAAGAACTAAAACTGAGTAATTAGAAAATGCATTCTTCAAAGTAGAAAATTGTAGTTATTTGTATGGAAAATTGGGAAAAATTCATATTACCAACAAAAAAAAAAAAGAAATCATATAATATAACTTGAAGGCGTGGTTTACTTTAATCAATGATTGAGAATTGTATAAGGGGAGAAAATTGTACCGCCTACAAATAATATTAGCGAAACGATAGGGAATGTACGTCACGCTAACGTCACGCGTGAATCGTTGTTTAACAAACAGAAGAATATCATACATATGGATGTATATGTTTGACGTAATACATGACAAATATTATTTATAGTTAAATCTGTGTACTGATGTGCGAAAAATCATGAGAATATCTCGTTCATGCGAAATAATTTTTTTCTTTTGAGGTTAATTTATAGTTCTTTTCATCCACTGTTCATCCACCACATGCCTTTTTAAGAGGTATTACCATTTTTGGATTTACAGTCCATTTTTACAAAATTTTATAGTACAGATGATGGAGGCACTGTACGAAGCGTAAGAATTCCTTCGGAATTTTTAATTACAAATCGAATTTGAAATCACATAATTCAATTAGGTACTTCCTTGTGTTTAAATCTCACCGTTTTTTAATTTATTTTTATGAAATTATAAAATATAATTTGAAACCGGTACGCAAAATTTTGGTTCCTAATAATACTTGGTTTATAATGAGCCGTTTTTTTTTTTCGTAAATTTCAGAAAAGTATTTAAATAAAATAAACAATCCATTATGGTTGCATGGAAATAGATGAGAAGTATATAGTAAATTTTATGAAATTTGAGAAAACCCCGATAAAAGAGTTCAAAACTTTTATACGGCTGAATTGATGTTCATGTAAATACAGTTTTTTTAATGTACACATCATATCCTTTTTATTTGGAACCAAGTTTGGGTATATTCGATCAAAGGTACTTAATACTTGGAAAAAACACTTAAAATTATTCCACCAAAAAACCTTAATTTCGATTCTGCATTTTTTGTCTTTGAATCTACCATTCAAAGAAGGATTTTAAGACAATTTTTTACCTAACACGGACAATTTGCAATCACCTACCAAAATAATGCTACTTATGTGTATAATATCGGGAATAGCTCTGGAAGTATACTTTTTTGTGTACGAAGTGTGCCACGCGCCGGGCAGAATATCCTTTGCATTTTTGAGTAAAGCCTTAAAATACTTACTTATAACTAACTTTTAAGTATGTTAATATTCAAATTTTAAGTATTTTTTTATGCATATGTTGTTAATATGCGCAAACTTATTAAAAAAATATATTAATTAAAACAAATTTATGATTTAATTAAATTCATATTAAATTTTTTAATTATTAATTTAATTTATATCCAAAATCAAATTGAAGGTCATTGTTTATAATTATAATCCTGACAAATGCAGGTGTTTTCATTAAATTTTATATTCTTGCTAAAAATAAATTTATACCTATATCTATAGTTTCGACTGAAAAAAAAATGTCACTGTAGGAATGCGTTTCCAATTAATGAGACTGGTACAATAAATTTCTTTCTATGTAATATGTGTAAACGGCTCTTATTGAATTCTGGGCAAAAAAAGGCAAAATTCTCTTTTTAAAAATATTTTAACACGCTTTTATTAGCTTCGCACGTATGTTAGTATATTAGGATGTTGGTGTGTATGTATGTAACGAAAACTTTGAACATGATTTTGAACTCTTTCAAAACGTCCGATTAACTCGAAATTTGGCATACTTATCAAGGACCTATGACAATACAATAATTTAATACGTTTATTTGATTATCCTGGTCAGGATTTTCAGGATAAACGATTTCCATATTATTTGATTTTCCTGATAAGGATTTTCATCAGGAATAACGCCTTCTACATCTGAAAATATGTTTATTTCTTTGCGCTCCCACCATATTTTTACTGAATTTTTGATAAATAAATAATAATCTTAAAAACTAAAAAACACAAAAAAATAATAGTTAAAAAAATAAAAACAAGCTTTTGTAACTAGCTGAACTAAAAAGAAGAAAATAATTTTTTTAAATTCAATAAAATAATTTTATCGTAAAAAAGCGTGTGATGCTTTTAAAGATATTTTAAAATAACTTTACTTTTACCAATATCAGTGTATAAAAGTCTATAAAAATTAGCACCCTACGCTTTATTACGATAAAATGATTTTTTTTAAATTTAAAGGAATTATTTTCTACTTTTTAGTTCAGCTAGTTACAAAAGCGTATTTTCTTAGTTTTTTTAACTAAACAAGTCATATTGATTGGATTATCGAAAGTAAATAGACTGTGAAGTTATAATATTCTTTTTGCTTTCTGTTTTGAGAAAAATACGTTTGTTTGTTAAAAGATTTGAAAATGGAATAATTGGAAAACAAAACATTTGGCAATTCTTCGGTTGGTTACAAAATTCCCTTTAATAAAAAAAAACATAGAAAGAAAATTATTGATACATTTAGGAAACGATTAAAAATCTAAATTTTCTGAATTAATGAAAATGGGTTATGGAAATTCTAGAGGTAAAATAACACATAAAATGGAACAGAAAAAATATTTTTGGTGTAAAAACAGGCTGCTTATTTATAATTTAAAACACTGATATTGAATGGCTTTGTGGCAAAGATCAATTACATTCTAAGTAGCGATGGAATATTTTCATTTTACTTTTTCACTTTTTACTAGAAAAGTAAAATATTAAATATGGTACGAAGTAGAATTTGGCTACGTTGTTCCGGAAGACATAAAGTTTGTAATAAAGCGTTTGACCTTAAATATTAAATTACAGCTAATTTGTTTCGTCTAATTCCAAAACAAAATATTTACAAAAAGAAAAAAAAATTATTCACCTTAAATATAAAGATTGTTATCGTTCGAACTGAAAGAATTATACTAACACATATTTATGATAATCAGCTTACTACAAACAAAATTTTATTCCATTATATTCTCAAAAATAAAACAACAGTCAAATGTAAGTAGGAATGTAACCACTATATCTTATATTTAAAATATATTATGTAAAAATATATAAAAAAAATACAAGCTATTAATTTTTCGGTTGGTCAAAAAAAAAAATTTGTCTACATCACAAACTTTGTGGTCATTACTTTACTTTGTTTTAGTATATAAAATCATTTTTTTAATATTTTTGTTAATTTCTGAAAAAGTTTGCGTGTAACATGAAACGAAAAATAAAGTATAAGTAAGATTACTTTTATTTTATATAAATTATTTGATTTCTACTTTTCTCAACACTTTTAATCTGATAAGCATTTACTTTTTTTTTTAATTTTTCTTTGACTGAGATTTTAGTAGCTTTAATATACTTTATACAAATCATTGTAATTTTTTATGAATGTTAAACTTATGTTCGATAAATAATTTTATGTAACAAGTTATACGTATAATTAAGTTCAAATGAAAGAAACTCAAAGAGATGTTAACCCACGGTTTGCCCTAATACTTTTTTACCCATAGTACTCATACCTACCTACCCTTCTAACGTCTAACGCTTTCTATTAATATACTGTTTTTTATGTTGTTGTTGTTATTTTTTTTTTAATATCGGATTTAGATCCATACCATAGAAAATATTCAAATAATAATCAAATTAACCGGATTTCATATTTTTAGTGTTAAAATTACTCTATTTGATCTAATTCGGAAAATTAAAAAAAAAATCGCAAATAAACCAGAAATCGAAAAAAAACTAAAGCTTTGTACATAGGGTAATTTTGACCCAAAATTACAAAACTTTGATTCATTTCTTGACTAAATAAGTAGTCTCCGAGATTGAGCTTCAAATTTTCAAATCTTTTATATTTTATATTATTTTGAAAGATTTTATATTCAAATCTTTAACCTTATCGACATCCTTACTAACAACGAATGGTATGACTGAAAATTTACGAAACATTTGCACATAAAGTAACAGCATTCAGAAAGACAGAGCTATCGTTTTTGTTCCACAAAGGTGTCCCAAATTTTGTATTTATTAACGAACTAAAAACAAGGTGTGTGTGTGTGTGTGTGTGTGTGTGTGTGTGTGTGTGTGTGTGTGTGTGTGTGTGTGTGTGTGTGTGTGTCTGTCTGTGGCACTGTAGCGCCTAAACAGATGAACCGATTTTGATTTTTTTGGTTTTGTTGGAAAGGTAATTTTATGGCAAGTGTTCTCAACTGTTTCAAGTGCAAATTTAAGGTTCCGTACCGGAAAAACTAAAAATTGGCGTAGATCTTCCAAATCAGCTTAATTTGAAAAAGGTTTTAAGGAAAATTCAATTGAATGGAGAGTGTTCTTATATATGTTTCAATTGCAAATTCAGGGTTCCGTAGCCGAAAATTTGTCGGTAGTTTCTTAAATTTTGTAAATTTCACTTGTAAACGTCTTAAACGGATTTATTGGTTAACATAAAATTTCTCGCCTGATATAATGAGATATTAAAGTTTTTGTAAGAAGGTTTAAATAGGTTAAATAACAGTAATGCAATACAGATAATTGAGTCCAACAGCATCCTATATCCTTGTAGAAGCAAATGACACAGCAAAATAATTAATTGAATTGCAAAACTCGAGTATTTCTGTAATAAAACCAGTTGAGTTTTTACAATCGAAAACCAATTCAAATGTTGGATAATGAAATTATTCAACCAATTTATTACATACCATGTATGATCTTGTATTTTCATTTTTTTTAAATTTAATATTTTTATTTATAGGTACGTTATTCTTACAAATAAATTATTTTAATGATTTAAATTTTAAATAAAACTAAAGTAGGCAGGTACCTCAATTAATTTAAAAAACATAGAAAATAATGTTAATAAATTTACAAAAAAATAAAATATTAATTACAGGCCATTACTTTACCAAATAAAGTTCAGTAAAGGTAAATATATTTTATTTGGTATTATATGTAAATTTTGTTTTCGCTAATTTAAATTCGGCTGTATGTAACCTTTTGTGGAAACTAATATTTAAGAGTAAAGTGAACAACATTAGTTGATAAATTTGAATCTATATTTTTCTAAATCTATATTTTTATATGCACCTTTCATAATCGAATCACAGTTTGAACGTTTTTATTAAGTATAAAATAAAACTTTTTGCATACATAATATCATAGTTTTCTACTATAAATTTAGACATATTTTGATTATCTTTTTTATTTGAAAGCTGGTGTTTCCCGTGTGGTCCCATTTCAATTTGGTCTAGCTGTCATAATAGCATCCATTAGAAAACTATATAAGTCTGAAATTTGCATCAAGTATGTGTGTAACAAATGAGGGAATAATTCAATATCACCCCAACCGATTTGGATTATTCTCTTTTAGTGATAAATAAGTTAGTGTACTTCAGATTCACTAAAACTCACAAAATAAAAAAACTTTTAACAAATAAAACCGACTTCAAACAAACATGGAGATGGAAGTACTTCTGATTTGAGCTTATTTTTAATAATCAACGCAATTATTCTTCAATACCCACTACCATGGGGTTATTAAATTATTTTTATTAAAAAAAAAAATTAAGATAAATGAATGAACTTGGCTAATTTTTTCTTATACAATATACGATGAATTTATAAATGAAAATTTGTGTACACTGTCAAATCTAAATGTTTTAAACATAGAAATTTTTTTAAAGAAATAAATATACATTAAATTTATGATGTAATTTCTTGACAACATTTCATTAAAACATATATTTTAAAAATACAATTTTTTCTCTACATATAATAATAAAATATAAATATTAATTATTTATATGAATTTAATTAATATTGTTCATTGTTTTTTTTGTAAAAATATTATCAAGAATATAAACAATATTATATAGTTTTTTATAGGTATATATTCCAATCAGATAATATTCATAAATATATGATTTATTTCTATTTTTAAATATGTACTTTTATTTTATTTTTTTTAATTTTATTAGGTACTACTTTGGTACATGTACACCGAATAACTAAGACTAATGTTAAAACCCATCCCTCAGGCATTAATTACAGTTAGATTTCTTTTAGAGTGATTAATTACGTTAATTTATATAGATGTTAAATGTAAAACAATCAGTGGAATAAAATTTAAATTGATAATTTATCACTAACTAGCAGACTAGCAGTTCCCGCCTGCTTTGCTGGACAATTTCAAATTTATTAAACAATGAGGGCATTATTTGATCACCATCTCATACATACCGAGACTTACGACCTAACTTCGTTTATGAGTATCTAGGCTTGCACGTTTATATCATATACCTGCGCCTTTAACTGCTTATCCTTGATGCTCGTATCTTGAGAACTATAATTCGGAAAAGGTTAAACCAGGGGGAGTGTTTTCGTTATGTTCCAATTTTGCAAAAAGGGGAGAACTTTTATTTCTTAGTTTTTAAAACTAACTTTGAATTGGGATACATTAAAATCCTGGATTTAGTTTTTTTCAGTAAGTGGAATAATAATAGTGAAATTTAGAAAATTAAAAAATAAACCGAGACATTTATATAGAACCCTAGCCTTGCACTTGAAACGTGTCTAAGAACACTCTCCATGATATTACTCTTTCCCCTAGAGCCTTCTCCAAACTGAACCGATTTTGAAGGATTACCGCCTATTTTTTAGTTGTTCCAAGTAAACCTCAACTCACACTTGAAACATAGCTAAGAACACTTCTCATTAAATTATCTTTCAAACAAGGCCCCAGATAGACAGATCCACAATGCAGTCAAAACTATAGCACCCCTTTTTTGGTTCGGGGGTTCAAAATGAAACCTTTCTGGGTTCGGGGGTTCCAAATGATTTCTTCAAGAGTCGCCAATTTTTCCAACAGGTATTTTGTCCAAATTGTTTCGTGGCGGTAATAAATAATTGAATAAATATTAGGGATGGGTAAACGCTGTATATTAGGTAATATCCTTATAAATATATAAATGTCCAAGTTTTGTTTGCTAGTATGTTTGGATATTTTTTAATAAAATCGCAAAAAGAGCCGAACGGATTCTGATGAAATTTGACACACAGATAGTTTATGCCCTGATTAAGCACATAAAATATTTTTTTTTCGAAAAACTTTATGTTCCGGGGGAATTACGGATAGCTGGATGTGCCCACTTGAAATTTGTTTTATAGATGTTTCATTGAAACATTATTTTGGAATAATTAGGAGTAACTGAGACTACTCTTATTAGAAAAAGGATTAGGGTTCTGCAACAAAAAATTTAAAATCCCTCGAAATTGTGAACAAAAAGAGGATCTGGGAATGCAACGAAAGTGAAGATTACAATGCGGTAGCCTCTGTTCTTAGCTTCATACATATGTTAGTATGTATGTATGTTAGTATGTAACGGAAACTTTGAACATGGTTTTGACCCCCTTTAAAACGTGGGATTAACTCGAAATTTGACATACTTATCAAGGACTGATGACGATAAAATAATTTAATAACATTATTTGATTATCCTGATCAGAATTTTCAGGATTAACGATTTCCATATATAATCATATACACATTTACTTGCGCTCCCACCATTTTGATACTGAATTTTTGATAAATAATTAATAGTCTAAAAAACTAAAAAACACGCTTTTGTAACAAGCTGAACTAAAAGATTCGATAAAGAAAGTAATTTCTTTAAATTAAAAAAAAAAAAAAAATCATTTTATCGTAAAAAAGCATGGGGTGTTTTTTAAGATATTTTATAATAACTTTACTCTTAGAAATATCTGCCCATAAAATATTTACAATAATTGAAACTAAGCACCTAATGCTTTTTTACGATAAAATAATTTTTTTGAATTTAATGCAACTATTTTCTATCTTTTAGTTCAGCTAGTTACAAAAGTGTTTTTTAGTTTTAAAACTATTATTTTTAAAGTTAAAATTGTTGTACTAGTGTACTACTGCGTAATGGCCGAGTTGTTAAAAACGCAGATAAAAAAAATGTTAAAATTGCCCGGCGAAGCGGGTGGGTAAATATTAGTTGTAAATAAATCGTTCGTCATGATTATAATTATCAAATAAATAAATATGCTCAAATGAATGTAACAATATTATTAAATTTTTTGGAAAAATAATTTATTACTAATTTTATATGAATTACGATTATTTTAATTGCTTAGATAATTATATGTCAGAATATATTTAGTTCTACATTAAATTATTTTACATCGTTTTAGCTAATGCATGGCTTCACTTGTGCCCTATAATTATATTTTATTGATATGATTTTTTTTTTTATTTAAAAATTTAAAAGTTCTGATTATCTTCAATGGGTTTTTGAGGCATATAATAATTCAAACATGACGACTATAGGAGTAGTTGTCTTTATAACGAACTTAATAAAATGAACGAATAAAAAAATAAATAAAGTGTTTTCTTAAATTTTTATGCCACTGATTGAAAAACCATTTGATGTTATGTATTTCTCAATTTCGCAAAAAGCGTTTACAACAAATACATAAATAAAATTGCGATTAATAATAAAAAAATCGAAGTAATAAAAAAACTTAAATATTTTTTCGGTCTTACTTGAATGGTCGATCTACCTTGACATTTTTTCCTGTATATTGTATTTTCTGCCACTCACCCTATTATGAAGCAATTACAAGCCCGACTTTCTGTGTAATTTCAATTTTAAAGCAATGAATGTCACGTTATAGTTTCCTTAGGTGGCGGGCTTAAAATCAACTTTACTTCCATCTTCTGGATAATAAGACAGTCTATCAGGCTTCAAGACTTTCTGCGCCCTGCAATTGAGTATGATCATTACCTTAGAATATAAGTATAATTGCTAATGTGTTTTTATCGTTATATCTCCGACTACAGTTATCTTAGCGAGATAAAATATGTTTCATATGTCAATAAGCTATTAAACAAATTCAATTTCATTAAACTCGGTAGTAAATAGTTTTTTCGTGATTTGAGACATGAGTGTTTGCTATTGTAAAATTAGAAAAAGGATGCATAAAATGTCATGTTTTATCTTTTATTAAGCCATTTTACTGATTTTAATTACAATTTTATTGAATAATGAAACAGTCTTTAATAGCTATTAATAAAATATTTTAATGAACAATAAATGTTAGAACAATAAAAATCATTGCAATGGTTGTTATAGCTGTTAATTATAAACATCCTAGTGGTTGTGGCTTATATTCATAGTTTTATTGAGTCTTTAATGCTTCTTGATTCATTAATATTATCTCAGAGTATTATATATTATATATTAGTCCTGTGTCCAAGCACCTTTTTCCAAGTCATTAATATCCGGCGAATTAATTGCGAGCAGTTTCATTTTACTGAGACGCCTAACTATTTTATCTACGAAAATTATTTTCAGTGGTATGTTCTCTTGCACGCAACTTGGAAACATTTAAACCATACGCCCAAACAAAGCATTTAAGGATATTTAGTTTTTTGTTATTGTAATAAGAAGGCAGTTAATTGAGTTATAATTTTTAAATTCTCAGACAACGTACATCTCATTTAATTAAACTCCGAAGAATAAGAATTTTCGTATTTATTATTTATTATTTTTTCCAATTTACAATAATTTTCGTAGATAAAATACTAGGTCTCGATAAAATGGAGCTGCTCATAAAAACTAGGCTAGTTATTACCTTAGAAAAAGGTGCTTGGTAACAGGACTATAATCAATTACTGTTATTAAATAATTAAACTTGCAATACATTACAAATTTTTTAGTCGTTTAGTTTGTGGTAATTGAAAAAAAAATTATTTTCTTTTTTTCTCTATTTCGAAATAGTTGATGGGGCTAATCTCTGGGACGGTTAAGATATAACGTCTAATTAAAATAAAAAACTCTTCCATAAAAGGAATATACCTACGTACGAGTTTATAGGTATGCAATACCTTTTTAGTAAAAGAATAAGTTAGAATAATTTATTAATTACGAAAAAATCATATATTATGCAAAATTATTATTTATAAAAAATATTCGATGTATGTATATAATTAAAAGAAAAGTAATTTTACAGCTTGATAAAATCACATTTTATTCTTGTAGTTATTGTAGGCATATCGTCAATTTCAGACATATCAAAAAAATATTGTGTAATGCTCCACAAGAACCCTGTTTTACTATAAAAAATATCGTCAACTTACTATTTTCCATGATGAAACCAAATTGACTAAGTTGTTATAATCTTTGCTTTTTCTGAATGCGGAGGCATTCTTGGGAATTGCCACCAGAAGTGAAAACCTAAAGCTTGTAAAGGTTTTTTTGAATTTTCAAACAGATTGTAATATAACATGTTAATATTTCATAATTTTTGTATTAAAATTATTAACATTGATCTTATTAAAATTATTATAATACCTGAGACCAATTTTATTTTTATTTTTGTTTGAAGGCAGATTTGATGTAAATATCTGATAAATTAAATTATATAATTTATGAATTTAACCAATGATTCTTGAGTTGAACTCAAACGTTCGTCTCTGGTGTTGGAGTCCACTGCTCTGCCACTAGGCTCCTGTACTTCTGTTTAGATATTTTGAGTATAGCTACAGATGAACCTGGCTAAAACATGTTTGTTGTTGATGCTGTAATCGTAATATTATCATGCCATTTTACCCATCCAAAAATCGTCTAACCCCTCTAAAAATTTATTTTTTTCATTTTAATAATAGGTGATATTTCTGACAATTATGAAATGTTGTTGTAAAAATGCGATTCTATTAATTTTGAAGGTGATATATCGCTATTTAAAAGTACCATCTAACGCTTTTTGAAAGGTCTCACAACTCTGGTGGTGCGCTCATACCTTTACTAAATTCCAATAGGATCGACGTTTTAGGTAAAGGATAGTTGCATAATATTTTTAAAGATATGCTTGAATTGCACGATATGCCCACGACGTCTCTAATATAAAAATACATATTTTATAGACAATAATGATATACCTTTAAGATATAGAAATTAATTATTTATTATTTTGCGTTCAATTAACAATTATTGTATATAGTTACTCCTATTATTTATTATCATAAATTTAATTTTATATAAAATATACAATGTGCTAACGTATTAGTTTAAATAAAGAGGTTTGTACTGTATTTAATTTTATCATTATGTTAATACATATTATTAAAAGAAAAATAAAAACCAAATAAAAAAAAAACTGTAGAATTGACGTCTTTGGTGGTCTATTCACAGATAATAATAATATTTATAAAAATATAATTGTATATATTTTACTTAGTAGAAATGAAGTAGCTTAAGTAGGTATTTATCTTAAAATATTATGGCTACTTATTGGAATAAAAATTGCAATATAATAAATATTTAAAAGACAGTATACAATTATTATATATTGATGGAATTAGTTTTTATGTTTTGATAGACATGTCTAGATGAATCAACTAAGTATAATTTTATAACCAATATCATTGCAATCAAACGATTAAAAATAGGCAGAAAAAATTCGTAGTAATAGATGACGACATCAGTCTCTTCGATAGACAGATTTTTTATTTTACATGCATTTTTTATCACTTTAAATCATGAAGATAAATTTTAAAACCACTTTGAATGAACTTCAAAATATTTAAAATAAAAAAGACGAATCGTGTCGTAGGACAGCCGATTGGGACTACGTGCTTTTCGCTATAATTTATAAACTTTTTCATTTTTTAGTTTTTTTTTTTTAAATTTAAAAAATCCTTTGACTTGGTTGGTTTTTTTGGACACTTTTAACCCTAGCGCCCATCCGCCGAACGTGTTATAAGGAACGTAATTTAAAAGTTTATTTGGAATAGTGTGTTTTATACGATATTTTCCGTCTTCTACTATTAACTTCACGAAATAACTATAACCAAATTTTTATTTAGCCAATGTCATATTCTAAACCCATTGCTATATACCACATTTTTAGTTCTAGAAATATTCACAAAATCGAAACAAAACTAAAAATTGATAAAGGCACCAAATTGCTTAAGCTATTACACAGAAGCTTTTACATTATAATATACAATAATAATTATATAAAGACATTCTAACCAAAATGCTTCCAATTAGACATTAGACTTACAAAAAGCATGATCGGATGTATAGTAACACCTTTATTCTAAAATTTTGCTCATGGTAAATATTTATATTTTAATATCAAGAAATTCCGACATCTATCCCTGTTTGCGAAGCGTGATTATAATTAAATTACAAAGATGGTAGAGATTTATTAATATCACCGGTTAATTACCATCGACGAAACTACAAAAAAAAAAGAAGAAATATAGTTGGATCATATGAAATTCCTAGTCTGCATGATCACTATATTCTAGGGAGAATATGGGAATGAAAATTAACGGTAAAACACCGAAGTGGCAACGTAAATGTTGGGGAAAAGTTTTTCAAATAGTCTGATTGGACATATAGGGCAAATGGACATTGAGAAATAATGAGGTAAGATAAAAACTGTTCAAAAATGCTTTTTTAAAACTGGGTATAGCATAATGGCTTTTGAGTGAGTGTTGGCATTTCCGAATAAACCCAAATTAACCATACTTTATCTACGATAAATATATGATAGGCGGTTAATTTTCAATCAATAGTATCTATAAGTCTTTATCGTACATAGTCGTTATTGATCTGAAGTATTCCAAAAATTTTTTTTAAGGATGCACGAGCGCCAGCGCAATATTGGAGAAAAGGTTTGATTTTTTTTAAATGTAAAGTTGGATTAAGTCTGAAAATTTTAGGGGGGAAGGAGTTGCCCGATTATTTAAATATATGTACAACTTCAAAAGTAAGCATATTTAATATTGGTTCATGAGTAGATTTATGACATGTTTTCATAGGTTTCTGCAAAACTATTTGGTGGAAAAAACTATTTAAATAAAAGTTAAAACATTTACAAATTATTGAAATAAAAAAAAAAACGTTTTGTCCGACTAATAAAGGATGTATGAGGACGGTAGTGGGGACTCAAGTTAAAAAAATATATATTTTCAATTTTGATGGCGAATTAAGTTATAACTTGACAATATAAGACGAAAAGTATGGATATTATTTTTCGGTATCTGGAGTAATTATCAAAATATCGAAAATTAAAAATAATTATTAATTATAATTATAATTATTTCACTTTTGATATTTCGAAAACCAAGGAAGATATCGAAAATTTTTATTCTAATTTTTCGTCTACATTCATGAATTTATAACAAAATTCATCATCAAAGTTGAAAATAAGCTATACGTAATTTCAACCGCAAGTCTAAACTTGCCTTGGTGCTCGTACTTCCTTAAGATAATGTCTATAAGTATTAAGTACAATATAAATATGCCATAGCCAATACGTGTGAAATATATGAATGTCATTGTCATTCTTTACATAATCCTCATACTAAATTTGTATTTTTAGCATATATAATTATTGTTATTAAATTCTCCAATATACTTACTTTACAAGGACAATGAACTATCAAAACTATTTAAGCATATGCGAGGTCGTAGGCATTTTGCACGAGTTTTGGATAATATAAAATTATATTGCGAAAATTATAAATAAAGAAACATAATACAAATATTGTTTCTCCTAAAATAATTTTGTCGATAAGTTCGTTAGAACGTCGATATTTTTGAATCGCAAAATCGATTAAAATTTAAGAAGCACAATACACCAATGATTTTGTTTTTACCATTATTGCTTTTATGATTTATGAAATAAATTTACAACACTATTCTGCTCAATTAATCTATAAAACAAAAATAATGAATACTTTTCGTGTAATATTCCTACTGCCCAAATTGCTTATTAACCGAATTTATTATCCATAATAAATACAAAAAATAAAAATAAAAATAAGCGTTTTAAATAATATATTTTAATATAAATTACGTTTTAAATAGTTGAATTGAAATGTTTAAGAGTTTGATTATTTAAATATGTATGGTTGGATCTTATCTTTTAATCATCAAATACGGAAATGACTTAGACGGCCATTTTAGAAAAAATTAAAAATTAAACTTTTTTACTGAAAAGGAGAGACTGAGACACACTATACTTAATTCTTTATTTCTATTGTATACATTTTTAATCGAGGCGTTGGGTAACTTCTTATTATCATATTACAAACATAACAACTATTCCTTTGAAACTTCAATACTTCTGATTCGATTTTGTATTTCTATTAAAAGCTATAAATAAACAAAACTGGACATCATTTTATACAACAAGTGAAAACAGAGATGGGTAAATGGATTTTTGAGTAACATAAGATATATTACTTTCTTTATATGGAAATTAGACAAAATGATTTCAGAAGTGTTTCAAATGGATATTTCCATTTCAAACCCAACACCAAATTTTTCAGGGATATACATTTATCTCTTTATGCGGAAACGACTCACAATATCACGTTATCCTTGATCGTGGGAAAGAAACCTTAAGCTGAACTTTAAAGACAAGATGTACTTTCAAAATAAACACCTTGATAAAATTAACTTTTGATTTAATATAACAATTAATTTAACAAAAATGAATCCTTTTTTACTTGGATGATATTTTTTGATAATTTAAATTACGATTTAACTTTTCTGGCCTTTTGATTTTAAATTTATTGAACTTTTTAAAATAAATAATATCATTTTCCACTTCGGTTGGTGGTTCATTAAGCCTGTAAAACTAATCAGGGGGGTGAACTAACAGATTTGGCACTATACGCCTTTATCTGCCAGCTAGCTTTGTTTAGAATCGGTTTTCTAAAATTAATTTTTAACTATGAACTGATCTTTTTATTATGTGATGCTCTCTTAGTAAAACAGTAATTTTTGAAGAATGATTTGTAAATCTATAGTGAAAATGTTTAATTCATTTAATCTAATGTTTTCAAACAGTTATTTAGTCCAGGTATTTTTTTATATTTAATTGCCATCATTTCTTTCCAAATAGTCGAGAGGTTACTTTTGATTCATCTTGCATAAAATCAGCTCAGGTTTACCTTTTGATTTCATTTCATAACTTAACAATAAAATTGAAAACCATGCAATTGATGACATGATAAAATATAAATATACCATATAAATAATATATCTTATATAATATTTCTTAAATAGTTATAAAATATGTTTGAAATGTAAAAGTTTATTGTATTTAGTTTTTTAACATACAATTTGTCATTTTGTTTAGACGTTTAAATTTTTCAATACGTATTATTCATTTGCAATATCTTGTTGATAGATAAAACTATTGAAATTCGTTTGAATATAACATAAATGATTGTTTTAACCTACAAAACTTTCTTACATAAGTCGCATGTGATTATGCATTTTATTTTCAAATTTTATATTTATTGTTTATTTAAAATTATTAACGTTTTGATTTCATCGTTTATTTCTGTTAGGAAAGTTTTTAAATTGGTTTGTGTACTAAATTTTGTATACAATAAACATCAGCGTCTTTCGATTATTAATAATGTTTATAATTGTCCTACACTATAAAGACAAATCATACTTTTCGAGTAAATTTTAATTAAAGAGACAAAAATTTCTGAAACTTGATAAATAAACTAAATCTAGGAAATTGCTTTAAACGAAAAATGTTACTTTCAAAGGCATACATCATATACCGGTTTCGAATTCGTTCTAAGTTTTCAGGTTCAATTAAAACCTCACTCTAATGCATAACTGACTAACATTAGATGAACGCTTTAAATAAGAAAGCTGTTCTTTGAAAATTTTTGAGTGCATATTTGCAAAGAGTGCAGATTTTCCAGAAACAATTATACAAAATATCAATTTTGATAAAAGAAATTTCTGTTTTGTAATTTGAACTCTGATTCTTATTGAAAGATCCTATAAAGTAGAAATGTAATGAAGTGTGCTGGAAAATAATCTGTGAAGCTGAAGATCTTTAAATCTGAAAATTGTTAGGTGTAAACGTTCGTTTATAATTGTTTTTTTTTTACTAAAAATTATTTATGATATGATGACAACATAAATAGTTTTTAAAGCATAATTTACGATAAGTTCAAAAATAATTAAAAATTTTCAAATTGAGTGATTTACTATGTGAAGAGTGCTGAACTATGTTAAGGACATTATACGAATTACCATCAATTACCATTTACATATTCAAATCATACTGATAATTTTCTAATTCACAAGTTAGCGCACATGTGATAATGTAAATTCTAAAATGAATGACATAATAAAGTATTCCGTGTTCGATAAGAAATATGAATATATATTTGAAATGTGGGAATGATAATAAAATAAGTAATATATTATATAAATTTAAATTGCTAAATTAAATAAATGAATTTAGTATTAAAAAGCTTCGACTCATCACATAATAAATATTGAATTTTATGAATGTAATCTGATATATTTATTTTTATCTGTTGTTAATTTTAATAAATATATGTATTATATTTCATTGCTCGAAATTTTTTTTGAGAAAAACCTCCATGCATAAAGATTTTTATTATTTTTAGCTCCACAATAGGAGTTTGTAAACAGACACCTTTATTAAATAATACGAGCAGGAGGAGGTGTTGTTACCTACAGTAAATTTAATTATGAAGAATGTATTCCTAAAACATTGACGAAGGTACTGGACTACTAAGACAATGCTTCAAATTTTGCTGTGTTAAGTACGGAAAATTTTGAAATGATTAATTCTTGAAGAGGATTTGTCTTCAAAATTAAAAGACAAGAAACAATGCAGACATAGTAGTGCTACATCTTGAACATACAAAATTTCAATAAATGAAAAAGTAATTTTATTTTTCCAATAACTTAATAAGATATCATCATTTTTGGGCAAAAGTATGTATAACATTAAATGTGCTGTAGAATTTAAAATTTTCGATTAGCTTTGTAATTTATACTGCCCGATTTGCACAGTTTTCAAATCGAATTTCCTATGTAGGACATCTTGAAAAGTCTACGTGTCTGTGGACGATTCACAAAAAGAAAAAAAAAACATTGAGAAACATGTTTTTCGTTTTGAGCCGATTTCTCTGTAATCCAACTATTGACATAATTAGGATTTCAACCTCACTAAATTATTAAGTCCACCAAACCGTGACGTGCTTACCCCTTCAAATTTCCTGAAAAATTTTACATTTTCCTGAAACCATTGTCACTTTTACTCCAACGTTCACTCAAAAATATTTATTTCAATACCTAGTCACTAGTAAAGAACGCTTTCTCGACTGTAAGTGTATTGATTAATTGTCATTATTTTAATGTAATCCACCCTATGAAAAATTCCTAGTGGTATTTCTTAGACCACTCTGTATATTCTCATATGTTGGACTAACTTTATTTCTTACGTTACTTTAAAGTTAAAAATTATTTTGCTAATATAAAATCCATTATTATTCTATAATGTCTATATTTTATGGCTCTATAATCTTCTTCTTTGGCTGAAAATGTTGTTTTAAGTTAATAACAAAAAACATAATTTAATAACAATATTATATTCTTAAAATATAATAATTTATAGTATTTGAATATAGATAGAATTTTCGATATAATAACGGATTAAAAATCAAATCTGCCTTTGAAAAAGTGAAAAGTATGAAGGTATTAATTGTGTACCTGGGAATAGTGTGTGTTGATTAAAAGATTAAATAAAAATCAAAATATTCAAAATACCTTATGTAATAAATTATTATGCCTTTGATTCAAAGAAATGAGAGATTTATGATCAATATATATATATGGGATTTTGTCAGTTATGGTCATGCTATGTTTCAATTTCAAGCCAATTCATATCAATTGGCTAAAGAAGGATGTAACAACAGGAATGATGGCAAATTTTTTTTGTATTACTTCATGTTAAAATGTTGTAAAATATTTTTTCATGTACTTTGATGCATAGTTCATTAGCATAGGACGTCTAACAGCTTATTAATAAATCTAAATTGTGATTATAAAATTATAATACTAACTAAATAATGAATATTGATTAGTTTATAGTCACTTGTAATAAAAATAGAAAATTATAATAAGATCTTCATTACAAATTTAATAAAATTTGTGATTTATGATTTTTGGTGAATACAATGCTAGCAAAATTTATTTCGTCATAGCATCCTTATAATAATCGTAAAAGATTATTAAATAGGAAAACCTTTGTTAGAAAAATTATTGAATAGGAGATAATTATTATATCTTATTTCCAAGAATATTTAATTCTTGTTCGCCGTCAAATTGTCGTTGTAAAATCATTGTTCATTGGCTATAAAATTTATATCTTTAACATATTTATTTTTTTAAATTTTATTACTTCTTATGATGCAATTAGTTGTGAAAAGGCTGCTGTCGGTTAAATTAAAATTTAAAGAATAATTTAATTAATTATTGTTAAATCGAAAACACTATCTACTACATTTTTTCGTCGTGTCTATTCACAAATTATTTTAGTGTCTATTCACAAATTATTTCATTATACTCTATGCAAGTTTAGTTCTTACAGTTCTTAATTCCACACGTTAGGTGTTTTTGCTCGGAATATCATTTAAAATCATCACAAGACGATTTTGTATTTTTATTGTTATAGTGGAGAGTTTCCAAATTCTAAATAAACTACTGAGAAAAGGTAAATTTAAGTGTATGAAATTAAATTAAAAGAATTCATTTATTTAATTTTGTGTGTAAAACACTAGAACGGTCAAAAATCTTACAGGATTTATATATTTTCGTTTTAATATTGTGCATGAAATTCAAAGAATGAGATACCTTTCGTTTTTGGACTAGTGATTTCTCCGTTCAGAACTCTAAGACCGTCTGTCACGTAATAGAAATTCAGTATTATATTCCAGTGAATTCAATATTGAAAAATTGCGATTGGAAGAAAGTATAACTACTTTAAAATTTGCGTCTATCAAAATATTAAAAACTTACTATCCAATGGCCTATTTCTTGGGTCAAGCCTTCGAAGGTAAATGTTTTGGTAACTATGTAGAGATGATTGTTTTTCTGAAAGGCGTAATTAAAGTGAAATAGAAATTAAAACCATTTAAGATGTACCGAAAATTGGATCATGATAATTGGCTATCCAGCAGTTCTTCCATTTTAATGAAATACTAATCCATTCTTGATTTCATAAATGATTTCATAAGTAGGTATACCTAATACTAATAATTTGAAACAGTTAGTTTAATTTGTATTTAATACAAATTTTTAAAACGAACTAAATCAGTCTTTACCATTTGAACATGAGATTTCTTTTTCATACAGGGAAATAATTATCTCCACATATTCGTAAGAAAAAAAATCTTTCGTCCACAGCTGTTATTATAATTTATTAAATCTAATTTATAGCTATTAAAATATAGGTACTTCTTTGCGTAGTGATAAAAATAATAGGCCAACTTTTTGTGTATCATTTATTTTCCAATGGGCATTCTGTTTTGATAATTTTTCGACAGATTTGTATAACCAATTCAAAAATAATTACAATAATAACATTTTAGATTGATGTTATAAATAGGTATATTTATTTCATTTAAATAAATGATTTATTTATTTATAATATATGAGTAATTTGTATATTATACCATGATAAATGATTTTTTAAACAGTTTTCAAGTAATTTGTATGCTGATTAACCGTAAAAAATCTTTAGATTGATAATCTGTTTAACTGTTATCTTGTTAAATAAAAGAATATAAGATGTAGAAATATAAAATTAAGCAATCGATAAGCTCTTTAATATAATGAATGTTTATACAAAAGTTTTTAATTTTGTGTTAATTTTCAAATTTCAAAATATTTTTTAGGTTAAGATATATTCTAAACGTAGAAATTTTAAAAAAATTGGTGGAATAACGCTTGAAATTTCATAATTGAAAATAAAATCTAGAACAGTATTAAAAATTTTGTAAATATTCAACAATATAATTACAAAATTTATTTTCTTTTTTTGATATAAAGTTTCAAGAAAATTTTGAAAATAGTGTCAAGATTTCGTCAGCTTTGTTAAATACAAATAGGTGTATCGGAACAACGCTGATTGAATTGTCGAGAATCGATGGAAGAATGTTGCAATGAGTCAAAGAGTGAATAAGGTGCTTACGATTATAGTTTATCAGGTTTGTAAGTTCAGATAAATACGTATAACAAATACAGTATACAGACAACGGACATACTCATTTTTGAAATTTTTAACTTATTTATCTTCCATTGGCATAGCAAAAATGGATATTAATGAATTTTAAGCTGTTGGCACAGCAAAATAATTACCGGCCCCCTTGTTAAAAAAGAGACTCTCTTATAACGAGTTACTGAACAATATAACTGATACGGTTAGCTAAAATTTGACTATCTAATATTGGCCATCTTTTTTACTTGGCCAAAATATTTTTTGTCTACTAAAAACTAATGTAGGACTCAATGTAATAACATTTGATTTAAAAGAATGAACATCATTATTTCAATAAACACTTTAATGGCGTTAATCGGTTATATAATCTGTTAATAAAATGACAAAAGATTTAATTATATCGTAGGAGTAAGTTAATTGTATAACTAATTATTAGTTGGCGCCTTTATACTGAGTGTCACAAAAGAAACAACTGGAGTGTTATGCACAATATAATGACAACGTCTTTGTAAGAATCACATTATAAAGACTTGAATTAGTTACATAATATAGTTGACTTCAGTCTGGCATTGGTAATTAGAATTTCTTATATACTTAAAAAAACGCGACACTTTTAATTTCTTTGGACAAATTTCAAGCATACAATGTTTGCACGTATGTAAATTTTTTTGTCCTTGATTCTTTTGGGCATTACCAAGGCTCACAAAGTTTATTTTAAGGATGAAGAAGTGAGTTTGAAGAGGTCTTATATCAATAATCAATATACTCTAAGTCTTGAGAGGGTGTTATCGTGAATTCGATACCACAAAAGAAGTCAATATTTTGTACCAACTCTACTGCGCTTAAAAAACTTCATTTTTCTATTTCAACTTTACGTTGGTTTCATAATTGTACGTGTTGATAAGTTATGAGCGATTTTAAAAGCGATGATTAAATATGTCTTAAAATTCAAATATCTCGAGTTATCGCTAAAACTATGCGGTAAAAATTCAAAAACTCGATGAAAAATACTTCATTTCATGCATATAAGTAAATTCAAGAATTTTTAATTCCTCCAGTAGTTACTTCATGTCTCATGACCTAGACATTTGTAATTTTAAAACAAGAACAACATTACAAACAGACCAAAAAATCTTTTAGAACATCTAACTAAAACTTCAATTAAATATTATTTATCGCTGATTATTATAGTTTCAAATATACAACTTAAAACAAAGATCTTAAACAATATAATATTATTAAACCATATATTTAAATAAAACTTTTTAACTACATAATAGTACAAATGAGTGAACAGGCGCAAAGCGTATATAATACATGTTATTATTAACATTGTTAATAGTAATTATAATGACGGAATTGAAGAACAAAGACAAAAACGTAACAGCGTAGAGTAGGAAGGAGAGGATATAGTCCGTAGGCCCACATATAAAAAACTTACTGAATAAATCATCGTTAAGACTTTGTATATGTGTACTTGATCTCCTGTTGGATACGTTCTATCATAGAAAAATTATCGGTAAAGGGGCTTTATGTTTACCGGGATGCATTTCTTCGCTTTTTGAATTCAGTCCTAAGCTATAATTTGATGGATATACCTTTTTTGGTATCTTGACTGAATAATGGAAGTATAAATGGGAAAAATTGTGTTTTCTAACATATCTTAATGACTGAAAACGGAAAGACTACAATTTGAAGCCTGGCAGCGCAATAAAAATTTGAGAATTTTCTTATGTAAGAAGTTTAGCTATAGGACATAAAAAACTCAAAGTCTCATCTTATTTATGTTATCAGAACGTTTTTAAGGTGTGAGACCGCGGACTAATAAGCTATACGAATTTTTCATAGGTTTAAAAAAAAAATAAAACTAAAAATAATAAATACAACCAGCTGCCATACTTTTAATATACTTACAATATTATTTACCTGATATACATACATACATACATTGCAGATGTCTGTCCAGTTTTACTGTGTATGTCCAATTTTACTTACATTACGTAAGTTTTGCTTGTTGTCCGTCCGTCGATCCATCCAAGTTTTATATTTTAAACTACTTTACTTCAAATGTTCATTATTCTTGAATGCATACATATTCTTGGTCGATATACATATTCTTTTTTTTTTTTGTATATTTCAAAACACAAATTGTTTTCTTCTAGAGTAGTGCTTTGTATGTCCTTCAGGTGCGGATTACTCTTTGTGTTGTAACACGGAAGTTGTTTGAGTAATGAAGAAATTCTGATAAAAGTTAGTGTCAGGGTATTCTAGATTATTTGCGCAGCAAAATAATAAATATAATACTTTTAAGAATATGAATTGATTCCGCATATAAAAGTCATAATCGAAGAATTATGAATGAACTCTTCAATACATCTTTCGCCTTCAAGTAAAGAAAGAAATTTTTATTCATACTTCTGGGCTAATATTAATTCTTGGAAATTTTGCATGAAAAAATTTTGTCGACTAATCCCACAAAGTATACCAATTGTTGTTACACAAATGATGGACTAAATGAACTGGTAGAAAAGCACGTAGTGTATTGAGACTAAAAAGGGTTCATGCCCAACAGGGGAACCCAAAGAAAAACGCCAAGGAAAGACAAACCAAAACCTCCTTGATTGTTTGTGAAATTAATGACCTTAAGATGAATACCGCGCATTCTTACAAAGACTATTAGTGGAAATTAGTTGAAAGGTTTAAAATGTGTTTATACCTAAAAAGTGACATAAAATAAAACTGCCTCAAGGACCTTCCGTATCTCATTATTTCTACTTAAAACATTCTCCAAAATCCTGGGTATAAAATACAAACTAGAGAAGTTATGTTCTTAATAAAGTCTTACTCTCATGTTTAAGAATTCCAGCTCTACTCTGTTTTTTTTCACCTAAAAACCCTTAAGCAATTGCTTTTTGACAAAGATCTTTGGATAGAACATAAAAAGATAAAATAAAACCATTAATAGAGACATTATAAAGTGACAATTTTATTTACCTAGTATTGAAATATATGTCAATATTATTAAAAAAAATTTTAAAGGAGTCCAAAGTCTTAATTTTTTATTATGGCAAACTCTAGCTAACAACTTTTGAGACAGACGGTATTTAATTAAGTTTAATTTAGTATAATTTAACATTGATATTACGGTCCTGTTTCACAAGTTCCTTGTCCATTTAATTTGTGAAGAAGTTTGTTGTTGAACAACAAGTATGTATTTCATTTACCACATTACTTGCTATTGCACTACATTATTGTAAAATAAGTAATGCTGTTATAGCCAATACCTTTTAATATCCCTTCATCAACTAAAAACATCATTGTGATATAATGATCTACTAGTATACATACTTATTTTTTGGTTGGAGTATCTATGTAAGTCGGTTATGTATTACATGCAACGATTATTTAGTATAGAAGAGTTTTATTTGACAAGGGTCAATCAAAATTTGTAGTTAAGTGAAATAATATTTGTAGTATGTAACACCAAATATGCATTCTGTCGCATATATGATTTTTATAAGAACTTTTTGGTATACAATATCGCTAGATAATTAAATTACGAATGATAATCTTAATAAATAAAGCTTAATGAATTTAATACATCACTTTATTTCCTTTATTTGATTTCTAATGAAGACTAATAATGTTCCTTGCATTTTGTTAAAATATATCCCCTTAAGGAACCACAATAAAAATATTTAGCTAGATTATAAAATTATTATTAATTAGCTAGACCGGTTTCGATTGCTTTGTAGCAACTTATTTGTAGAAATCTAATTTCGTTAAGTGAGAGCTGATGACTGATTTTAACATTACGTCTTCGAGAATACCAACTGAAACATAGAAACCAGTAGTATCGAAGACAATTTAAAATTCGAATACAAGTGGTGAAAGAGGAGAAATGATGCAAAACTTTTCATATTTCTAACTATTTAGTTGCTCGTGAGATGTATGCCTATTCGTTTACGTAGATTGCGTGTATTCCAGAAGAGTGTTAATATATGCCTGTAACACCGTTTTGCCTACCATATTTTCGTTTGTTTAAAATTTATATTTGGAATTACGTCTTTCGAATTAGTGTTATTCTAATTTTTTTTTTAAAACGAGAGGTGTTCTGAGGCGCCCGGTAGGAACTTTATTCCTTTCTTACCATGGTACATACCTACTTTACCTACCAACGAGAAAAAAAATCTGAAGATAACGTGTGATCAGGAACATAGTTCCAATACAGCAAAAATAAATACAAAAATCATTTTCTCCGTCCCTTCGCAAAATAGATGTCCGCGGCGGACAGCTCAAATATTGCAATTTTATATGAATTCTGAATTTTGAAACGTTCCAAATAAATAAAGGTCGTAATTATCTTTCATTATTATTGGGTTAAATTACGAGACTTCTTACACACAGATTCCTGCAATTTATTTTAATAGAATGTTCTTTAAAACTGAATATAAGACGAAATAATTTGGCCAACCCTAAAAATAATAAGGTTTAAGAAGAAGGTGGAGGACATCGGACAATGACCGTGAAGGAAGGACTATTACAATGTGAACATACATCATATAGGTTGTCCATTTCATACACATGTATGTAAGTACGCACTACGTATGAATAGCCCCACATATGGGTGATGGGCACGTTTTTATTTTGATAGTAACAACAAGAATGGATAGAATGCTTGTTATATAGTATATTATAACTGACCGTGAGCATAAGGAAGCAAAATTTGGGTTAATTTTTATCTTTATTATTGAGTATTATAAAGATAAAAGTATATTTGATATTGGGTTTTCCAGCAAAGAAAGACTTAATATTGTTTTTTTTAATTTTCCAAATATTTGTCGAAAAAGAACGAAAGCTGTCGTGGGATACCTGGTAGGATCAATGTTCCTTTCGATCAAATAACTGTATTAGTAATTAATTCTGTATTAGTAGTAAAGTCAAATACTTGTTTTATTATTTAGCTACTTTAACTTTATACTTTCTGAATTAATTGTAAAATTATTTAAAAAAAGACATTCTTATGATTTAGTAGCCAATCCATTATGTGGGTACATTACCCACAATTTAATTGATCAGGATATTTAATATGACATAACACAAACTTTCCTTGTACTTTTCTTCAAAAATCTCTGGTATGTTCAGCTACGGACAACTCACAACTCACTTTTTTGAATGAAAAAACATAAATTTTGAATAAAAAATACAAATTGACAGATTGTAAAAGGTTTTTGCATATTCTCAAAATTCATGACAAGCTGAATCGATTGAAAAAGTTTTAGTTTCCTACTAATCTTACATTTCGGATTTTAGAGTCTATTGCAGTTTTTATGCATTTACCTACCAACCAGCAAAAAAATTATAACGTGCCTTAAGGAACATAATTGTAAATTGTAAAAATAAAAAGTGACATCTATGATATTTTGTTTCTATGGTGTTATAAATATATTTTGACGAAAAAATTGCTATTTGATCCAAAGGCAAAATAATTCTATAAAAATGATTTACATAGCTAGTCACGCAAAATTTTTCAAGCAAAAAATTTCTTTTAACGAAGATGATGGTTAATATTTGTGAGATTATAGAACTGAACAAATAGAAAAAATTCGAAGTTTTAATCATGCCTTGAGCTTCAAATTTATGGAAACCGTGAAAAGTTCCGTGTAGTTTGTTTTTGATAGTCGGATACTGGAAAACAATTTTAGGAAGTTCAGCTCGCGAAAAGGTTAATAAACAGTTTAGTTTTAAACAATTAAACTTCATTTTTCAATATTTTATACTATTGGTTTTTTATAACACAAAAAACGAAAAACTCGATTTCAATAAAGTTGACACTTGAGTCACAATAAAATCCTCTCTTTGTTTGTTATCAAATCATACCTTAAAATAAATTCTCCCAATGATAAAGAAACATAATGATTGAAATTTTGTATGATTATTAGCTGAGGGTCTATGATATAAAGTGAAGATGGTCAGTTAGTTAATTTAATACACAAACTCATCAACTTTAAACAACAACGTTATAAACATGACTTTAAAAACAAAAATAACATTGACCAACAAACTTAACAAAACCATCATCAACAATCATCATCATCATCATCGTCGTCATCATCATTATCATTATCATCAATGTCCTCCTCTAGGGCTTCTTACTTGAATTTTAAATTCATGTAAAACTATTATTATTTATAACAATAATTCTGCTATGTTACCTCTGTACATTGGTTGCTACTGTTTGAGATTCGATTGAAACGTTTTGAAACTCCTGGTTGCTAAATAATCGAATTTGTATGTTTTATTTATACATAACAAGATATTTTAAGAATTCAACAAGTGAAATTTACCAAATTTAAAAAACCCGACAAATTTTTTGGATACGGAATCCTAAGCTCACACTGGAAACATATCTAAGAACACTATTTAATTACCTTCTTACTTAAAGCCTTCTCCAAGCTGAAGCGATTTTTAAGATCAACTAACTTACCTTTCAGAAAGAAACCAAAAAATCAAAATCGATTCATTTGTGTAGGTGCTACAAACAGACAACAGGCACAAACGATGCCACAAACAGACAGACAGGCAGACGCACAGACGGGGGCTAAAAAAGTTTCAATCAAAAATTGAGGTTGGGCATTTAAACCGATTAGTGCGTTAATCATTCGTTAATCTTTAGTTGCGTGATGAGATATTTGCTAATGAATTTTTCACATGCGTCAAATATTTCATGCGTTAAATATTCTTAAACTTATAACCAATATAACCTCTACATAATTTTAATAATGAAAATCATAAAATTAATTAAACCAATTTCACTATATTTCTATCAATAATTTTTTTTTAAATTACTGAGTGCGAAAGATTGTCTTATTAAGCTGTCGAGAGTATACGAACAGGACCGAAAATTTTTCGAAATAAATATCGGAGAGAGAAATTCTCACAATTTCTGAAGTTCTTGAAAAAATATGTTTTTTAAAACTGTAAAGACAGGTTGAAAATATTTGAAAAATTCATAATTGGAAATCAGATAAAATTATAAGAAAAAAAAAGTTTCAGAACATATACTATTTGGAACATAAAAGTTATTTTATGTTAGTTATTTATGTTTATATCTAGCGGGGCTGTCGGGCTAAATATATAATTAACTTCAGTCCTTAAGTACAATATTGCTGATAATCATGTCGGTTGGCACGAAATTATATCAGCTACTAAATTTAAGGTCATCAAATTCAATAATCAATATAAGTAGTAATTAATGAATAGTGTCACCATACGTTTTCAATATCATATAATATGTAATCTAAGTGAAATTCTATATAGAAGTCGCGAGATCATTTCATACCATATTTTTTTTCTATAAAAGAATATTCATGTTATACATGAATATTCTCGCAATACTAATTTGATTTTAATTTGCATATAATATAGTTTTTAAAATGTGTTTTGTGTTGTAAGGTTTTTTTTGTTTATATTATAATTGATTACCTAACAATTTGCAAAAAAATAAAAATGTAAAACAATTGCAATCGGTTCGTATATATTAATTAATGGTTTTGATTCAATTGATTAATTAAATGTAATTTTATATGTGAAATGTAGGCAGGTATTTATAAAAGGTAAGATGTAATACCCCGAATACACTGTGCTTTGAATCACCTTTTAGTTTCTAGATAGATATTGCAATTAGTTATGAGTGTAACTGAATGAAAACAAAGTTTATGTACTAGAAGGCAAACAATCGAGGGAATCATTATTTCATTCAAAGTAAAATATTAAATATTTAATTTTACTGATCATTTATTTACAACTTGATGATTATTTTTTGTATTTTAAATCATATTCTATATAAATCGCTATTTATTGGTGGTTGTTTTTATGAATTATTTTAGTTTTAAACAAACCGTAAAATTTTGTATGAGTTGAAGTATAAGAAGATATACAGCCATGTGTCTTAAATAAAAAAAAGAACTTTACCATTAATAATAAGGAAGCGCAGTGAACTTAAAATTATTTTCACTTTTATTATGGATTACCATGTTAATAGGCTAGCCAATCAAGTACATATGGGAAAATCTCTCATTAACTTTGAACGAGAGAAGGGAAGAAGAGAGAAAGAGAATAATAGCAAGAGAAACTGTAGAAATTGTTTTCGTTGATGCTCAATCTTTATGATTAGGTAACTATTATGGGGAAAAGTATTACACTAGAGTTGTTTACTGTAAACATAACATATTGAAGAGGGTTTTTCAGCCATAACTACTAAGGTTGATCCTAGGTAAATTTAAGTGCAATTCATGGTACATTACGATCTTGTACAATGGATATTGTACATTATTGTACTGTGGTTCTCAATTTTAATCGATAGCTTTTTAATAATGGGGTAGTTCTATGATATCAATTTTGCCACATTACCCATACAAAAACTATACTTGATACAATACTATAACCGTGCAATGACGTCTATATTCTATATCTTCCTCTATGTTTAATTAGGAGGATTATCTTTCATATTTTGCATACTTCAAAAACCAACTTCACTTTTATACAGTGAGAACAGTGACTTTCGACATATAGTCTCATATTTTAATAAATTGCTTTACATTCATAAAAATTAATTTGGATCTCTGGTACTTCACTCTCCCCTGTGTAGTTATATTTATACTTTTGTTATTAAGCGCGGATGTGTGTAATTTTTAAAATAGTTTTTTTACATGCAAAACAAAAAATTGCATACGAATCATCATTTATTATAATTATTTTGACTGGAAATATATAACAGCTCATTTTAATGTTGTATTGTAATCAGAATATTGTAAAAGATGATAGATAATAATTAGCTGTATTTAGTGGTTATAATTTTTATCCATCAATTATTGTTGATGAAATAATATGCAGGTGAGTATATAATTAGTTTTGAGATTACAAATATTCTGAATTATATGTAATTTGGATTATATTCATGCTGGATTAGAAGAATAGGAGACAGTCGGACAGATCCGTCAATCAAAGCAGTTTCGCCAAACAATGATTTTGGCAGATCAAGGCAGATAGATGCAAATCAATATCGATATTGACATTACATGATCGAACCATACTAGAACAAGTACCTTGAATTGATGAAAGAAACCTTCTTCAGATTGAAAACGAGATTTTAATACAGAACACGATTTGCTCAAGTTAGCAAATCAATTTACCTATCGAAAATGATTCGATATATGTTCTTGAGGAGATACCCTCGCCCACAAATCTCAGTTCAAGCCAAATCTACTCCAAAAAGTTTTTAAGTTTCAACTATTGGGTTGCAGTTTCAATTTAATTTCATCGGTGCGCAAGGGAGGCTTTATTTTTATCTCATATGCCTTTTATTTTCCTCTTTTATTCTATGAATTTGTGATTAAATTCTGGTTCTGTTTATCATGTTTTATATTCGAAATTCAATTATTTTTATTCCGTTTTAACATTTTATTTTAGCATATGGTGGCGATACGGTCCTTGGTGGAGTCTTGAAAATAGATGAACAGTTAATTTTTTCTTTGAGAAAGATTCTATAGTTTTCCATGTCATGTCAATAGCAAATGAAAATTTGATTTCTGTTTTTTAAAAATAAACAAGCTTTTAATGTTTCCTAGTGAATAGGAATTAAAATTAAATGAAAAACACAAAAGGGTGGCAGAATTCAACCGAAGATAATATAATCAGGTTAGAAATCACACAACGTTGTATTTTGTTATTATTCCCAGAAATTTGTAGGATTATAGGAATATTTTGAATTATTCTTTCTATTTTGGATTTTCAATTGTTTTAAGAGCTTTCTTCACGATTTCCACCAGGTAGCAATGACTTAAGCAATAGTCGAAGAGAATTTATTGTTGCAATACCTATTTATAATAAAACATAGCAAATTAGGAAAATTTATGGAGAACAAATCTGTTGATAATAAATTTTAAAATGGTTTGGTATTTAAATAAAAATTAAATTTCCATCTTTATAATATTTTAGTATATAAAATAAAATTTTAAATAAAAATTAACCATTCATTCAGATTGTAAATATAGTTTACAATAAATTTTTCGATTTATGAGCAAAGTATTTCATATTAATTTTCAAATGGCTACAATAACGGGTTCTCCATTAGAAGTGATAGTCTTCCATTAATTTATGTACGAGATAACACATTAGTTTTTTTATTTGAAAGAGTATTTAATGAAAATATGACTTGTATATATGTGATAACAGTCAGTGCTACATACCGTGTAGGTACTAAATGATTTTCATTGGATCATTTCGTCACGAAGAAACTCGAAGAAACGACTGGTCACAGTTGGGTAAGATATTTTTTTCAAAGTTGGTCAACAATAAGACAACATGTGAACTTTGACGTTTTGGCTGTTAGCGTGAAGGTTGTTTTTAAGAATAAGCGCAAAGAATACCATTCATCGATGATATCGAGCCAAATATACTGGTGACGAGAAATCGATAAACTGCAAATTGTATTGTAGTGAAGTAATGGAATACATATCGGGTAGCCAATAACACAAAAATATCTTAAATATGAAATACTTTTGGAGATAATTACTTAACATTTTATGATATCGCTAATGGCCCTCGCAAACGGTTAATCAAGTTTGACAGTCAAGATTGATGTCGTATGCAAATGCTTGAGAATCTATTGTGTGTTTGATAATCTATTTTTATGACTGTCAATTAAGGTTATTTCTTGATCAAATATTCAGAAGATGAAATTGATTGTATATATCTATGATTTAAAAGTCATTTGTAAATAATTTGTGAATTGAAAAAATTGAATTAATGCATTCTTCAATCACCATAATTTTGCATCTTGAGTTGTTGAATTAATTTGTATCACTTTCAATGGAAAACCTCTTATAAACTATTATTAATATTCGTATTTGAACATATTTATAAATGACTTTTTGGTCAAAAAGGTGCATATATATTTATATATAATATAATAATATATATATTATGTATACAATAAATATATAACGTTTAAATATAAATGACATTTATGTTAGCCATTAGTAAAATTTACAGTATGAGCGTGTGTATATTACAATGTTCAATACCGACCGACCGCTTGCTATTTCTTTTATATGCTCACAAATATAATTATATGAAAACGAAACACATATAACAACAAATTATTTTATTTCATGCACACACAAATTATTATGTACTTAAAATAGTTTTTATGTAATAATCTTATGTTATTATCTATTTTCGAAATGACACTAATATTCTTTTTTTTTTTAAAATAATAGCTTAAAACAATCAAATCGGTTTTGAATATACAAAACTTAACCTTCTTGTAAGAGAGCAATATGAAAAACTTGGCTGGAAAATTAATATTTTTTTTTTGTTGAAATTAGCTTGAGATAACAACGTGTGCCCATTTCCGAAAAAAGATTCAAAATTGATGATTTTTATATCATCTTTACAAAGAATTATATAAATTACAATTTGCAAAAATTTTTTCAGTTGCCATTTAAAAAAAAATTTCAAATCGTTTTAGCTAATGGAACCGCTTTGATATGGCGTACTACATCTCTATTTATCTATAAATATATAGGAGACTTTCTATAGATATAGATAGTCACTCATCACGATATCTCTGGAACTATAAGACCTAGAGACTTGAAATTTGGCAGGAATATTCCTTTTGCCAAGTAGAGGTCAGCTAAGAACGGATTTTACGAAATTCCACCCACAAAGGGGGTTGCGGGGGTGTTCATGAATAAAAAATTCATATTTTTCAATTATGGCTTTTAATAGTTCAAAACTTGGTCAGAATGTTTTAAATTACATTTAGAAATTGTTTTAACCTTCGGAGGGTAGAAAGGTGTAGCGAGAAAGTGGGAAGGAAATATCGAATATTTACAAATATACCTAAATGGGGTATCAAATAAAAGAGCATGACGTGTACATTAGAAAAATGTTATCCAACGCCAGGAAATGTGGAGGGAGGGGTGCAAGTGGGGATGTTGCCCAGCAAAGCGGGTAGTTCCCAGCTAGTTATTTATAAAACAAATATCCGGAATTCATCCTGATTAAAATAAACTCTTGAAAATGTGGACAACTCTTGAAATCATATTAATTTCTGTTCAAATAGATGAATCATTTAAATAAATCTTAATATAAGATTCCATAATCACACTGGGTTCGAATCATACTGAAGAAGCTTAAAGTTGTTTACAGAAAACTGGAGACCATGAAACATTGATCAAATAAAAGTAGCTATAAAATTAAATTCTTTAATGAATCAAGTATTTGACTTCTAAAATTAATACCTTAAATTTTCAGAAAAATAACTTGTAAGTAAAAAAAGTAAACGTTAAGTTTATAATGTACCAAGATACAGAAGGATAAAAGTTCTGACCGGTTGCTCCACGACACCTCTCGTTCTTTTTTTTTTTTTATTTGAAAGAGTATTTTATGAAAGATATTTAATTAAAACATTTTCAAACTTATGATTTGTTTAGTTTTTTGATAAAATACAAAAAGTTTGATCAATGTGTGATTACATCGAATCAAATATTCATAAATAGTATAAAAACGTCTGCTAATTAGTCAAGATGTGCTACCAAATAATAGTTTTTAGATAAAATGTTTTTCATAGTAAAACATGTTTTGTTTGAATAAAGGAAATTCTTAATGTTTTTTTACAAAACCTGTTTAAACAAAAGGGATTTTTGTCTGACGCTTATTTTGATCGATGTGTTAGAACCAACAATGCTTTTCATTTCGGACATTCATTTTTCCAAAAGCGTTTAAGCGTTTGTAAGACCCTTATTAAATATTTCTTGTATTTGTTCGTAAATAATATTGATTATGTGGCCAGTTTTATTGATTATTTGATTATTACTATTATGGCGGATTAGAAAATATGTTATTTTCAAATGGCCAATATTGAAATTGAAATGTTTTATTTTTACTAGCTTTTCTACCTATATTGTTTTCTTCTTCTTAGCTTTTTCTAGATTGCTTTAAAAACTACACTGAGCGGGTTAGGTAAATGGCAAGAGAAAATCCGCTTCAATAATACGTCAAATTCACTCAACGGATTTTGTATATTCAAACTCGCTTAGTGTCACTTACGATCTGTCATATTTTCACTTAGCTATGTTACCCTTTAAAATCGTAAATAACATTTCTCATAAAAACAATAAAAATAAATTTTAAGAGATTAATATAGAAAAAAGAATGTATTTGAAAATCACGTAATAATACTTTAAATGTCTGAATTATTGTATTAATGATTAATTATGATAATTAAGTTATGCGTACGAACAAATTTATTACCTTTATGGAATTCTTTTAATGTGTTAATAACTTTATTTTATTGTTTAATTTGAAAAATTTAAGCCCGTAGCTTAATAACTATGCCATACAAATAAATTTTATTTATGGATTTGGTTTGAGTTATAGTCAAAATCTGTTACAACGACGAACCGGTTATAATGACGAAAATGAATTAAATTTCTTTAAAAACACATACATGAATGAATCGGGTATAATGATGTCAATGATTGTGATATATCGGCTGGCTATTGCGACCAATATTCGTTGAAAAAATTCAGTGTTCGAATTATCGGCTATAAAGACCAACGAATGAGCTGGCATACTTTTGTTACATGAATATACTTTTTCAGTTAAACAAAACAACATCATAATACAAAATTGAACCCTATAAACTTTATTTTGAGCTATATTAGCTTTATATTGGACCTTATTAACTGCCTTTATTGATTCTCAATTTTTTTAAGAATAAATGGAAACATTGCTAATGTAGTCTAAAATAGAGACAGTATACGGCCGATCTTCACCCATAACTAGTTGAGACATATTTTTTATGAAATTTTATTCATTTTTAAATATGCCTATCATATTTTTTCTATCGAAAAGTGTTCATTGCTATTTTTAATTCCATTAATTTTAATTAATCTTTTACATGAACGGTTTTTTAGGCAAGCTTGACTTATCTGTTCATACTTGATGAGGTCAGGTTAAAAGAAATCATTATATTTGGTGGTGTCAAAGTATATATGTCTACCTGTCTTGTCGAATAAAAATAATTTTTGAGTTCTTTTTTATTTTTTATAATACAATCTGGAAAAAGTTTTGATAATACTCAATGGTAGAGTTTTTTAAACTAATTATAATACTATTTATAAGATGTTTATATAAGTATAGCAACGATCGTTTAAAATTATGAATCTAAGGAAATTGTAAGAATCCAAATATTTGTTTTTTATTAAAATAGTTTAAATAAAAATCCACTTAAGACTCCCACTTTGACATACCAACAAAAAATATATAAAATAATTACGATATCCACGCGAGCTGAGTCGCGTACAACAACCCAGCCTTATAGTATAAAAAAAAAAAAAAAAAACTTAACAAAGAGACATAAAAAGAATAATAAAATAATATCTTTGTTAAACAAATAAATTTAAATATCACACAAATTATGATTATTACAAGAAAAACGTAAAAGAAAGAATGGATGGATGAGTGATTCACAAAATAATCGTAAAATAAAAAGAAACATAAAATTTTAAAGTTGAAAACTGACAGTGGAGACTCATAAATTTTATTAAAATTGTGAATTTTTGTATGTATTTTGACAGGAATGTTAAATTTTAAAACTCATATTATACGTATATTTTATGAGAGAGGTGTGATTGTGACAATATGTTAACTACAATGTTTTATTATTGTTTTATAAATTTTAAAACATTTATTGTCTTCACGGATTATTTCAGTTCGTAAAAATTTCTTTTTTGTTGCTGTGTAGGTTCAAGGAAAATGCGTGCTGGACGGATGCGTCGTAATTTTAAGAGATAAAACCTCCAAAGTTTAATGAAAGAGCCCCGTCAGGGGGTTTTTTCGACGTGAACGCATCGCGAAAAATGAAAATATAAGGAGCGAAACGTCTTTATACAACTTCGTAACAAATTTTTTTCATTCTTCCTCATGACCCTTCTTACTTCACTTAAACCCTTAATTAAAAAAAGCAACTTCTTTGGGGTACTATACCTATTCTTTGGTTGAAATTAGAGACGTCATAGCTACTTATCCATCTATGTTTAGCGAAATAGGCAAGTTGAAAAAGTTCTTTCATTTTTGGGATTTTATCTATCCCCCTCCCTGGTTACGAGATCAAACTTTGGTGAAAAACGACAGATAGGAAAATGTACATTATTGATATTCAATGCTCAACATAGTTAACTCTCTACAGGTATTCAAATGTATTGAATAATGAATTTAAAAGATATTTGGACCAATGTTATTCTATTGTAAGTCATAAGTTTTTCAAAGATTCGCCAAAATTGAGAGTATCATTCCTCTTGCTCCAATGTAGCTTTGCTTGCTTTGTTTCGGTCAGAAGTATCAAACAAGTTCAATTTGCCATATATTTTATTGGAACAAAGTTTCTTAACGCGGCTTGTCATGGTGAGCAAACTGGCAGAATTCATCACGTAACGATGTGACTTATGCTTTATGTGTGCGTGTGCGTGATATCCATGGCAACCACGATATGTTCACCCATATATATTATTTTTTATTGTGAAGGAACATATTCATCCAATTTAACAGAACTGATCAATCTAGGAACCGAAAATATGATAACAAGTTATATCAGAATCATTTTTGGAAAAAAGAATAATTTGTAGATACGTTGGATTCACTTTTATCTTACATATTTGCATCGATGTGGGAGTCTAGCAATAAATGAGTACAGCGATCATATGTTATTTTGTTTGTAGGCAGTTATAAATAGTTTCATATGATGCGATAGGGTTGCAATAAACATAAATCAATTTTGCTATTATTGTCAATGAATTTATCTTATTATACATCTAATATTGTTTATACAGGTTGTTTACACTAATTTGCAAAGTTATTTTCCGTAACTTTTGATGATATGATAAAAATAAGTAAATATTAATCATAAAAATTCTTGTGAAGAAAAATTCTAATAATGAAGACAGGTATTTAAACTGAAAAAATTGATTTTATACATTTAAGAAAATCGTTGAATCGTTATTTCTCGACATAAACGTACTTGAAAAAAAAACGAAAATTGTTAGAGTTGTTAGGTTAAAATTGTTGTTTGAAAAGATTTAATTAGTTAATGAAATCCAAATAACGCTTTGGTCTTTTACGCTAAGGCTAGACGAAAATACCCAAAAATTAGAACATAAAATTGAGTGATAATAAAAAAAAGGTGGAAAGTGAGTGATCTCCTAAAAATGATAACCAATAAAGGTTATTGCAGATACAAACTTTTCTGGATATTTCTGTTTGATAATTTTATGAACAAAATGTTTATTTTAAAAGGATTATTCTGAAAATATAGTACACTAGCGATACGGTCGCTATGCACGGGTTAAAACAAACTTTTAAATAGTACTATCAAGTTGCCGCGTTTAAGATGAAGACATCCTCATATTTTAGTTAGTTTAAGAAATATCGAAAAACTAATGTGCTATGGAATTTAAAACTGGACAAATTAATAATTTAATAGTGTTATGTATTCAAATATTTCTTTAAACTTGCAATAATTATGAGTGTGGGCCAATATAATGAAAAAATTACAAATTCTAGTTTTGTCTTGAACAACGGTATATGAGTATAAAAAATTATTCTAAGCTACTTGTTCGAATAGTTTTTTTTTTTTTTTATATCTCTAACCATCTAAAAAAATGTGACCCTGCAAAACTTGAAATCGGCATTCGTATAACGAATATGAGGGTGTCTTTTTTATATTTTAAATGCGACACACTGTATATACAGAAACCTCGAGATTATTATGAACAGTATTGGTATGGCATGTCAGTAGACCAGTATGAATCGACCAATTTTGGAAGAATTGCATACACATCAATAATTAACATTTTCAGTTTATTTACATATTCTAAATATGTATATAAACTGCATATAACTGAATAAATTGGTACAAATAAAAATATTAAGTTTTGTTGTTGTTGTTGTTCAACGTGTGGCGCCATACGTCGTCAATGCAAATTGGGTATGAAATTAACATGATTATTACATTTTTATTGCCTACTTTAAAATATTACATGCAGTTTATTGACACCAATTTTGTTTATATTACATGCATTTTACCATTCTAAAAAAAAAATTAAACAACAGAACATTGTTTTTCAATCACATTTTTAGATATTAGATATAATAGTTTAAATATAATATTTTTAATAATATTTCAGTTACAGGGAATGTTAAATAATATGATACCTTATCTTTATCAATTTCAATATTTACACTTAATTGCGTACCGAGCGAATTCTGAGGCCAAAATAGTGAGGGTTTTTATACCATGTATATGAAATATACCAAGGTACACTAAGTTTAGTCCCAAGATTGTAACGCTTAAAAATATTGATACTATGAACAAAATTTTGGTATAGGGTCATAAAATCACCTAAATAGTCCATTTCCGGTTGTCTGTCTGTCATCTATCTGTCTGTCTGTCGTCTGTCCATCTGTCATCATGATAACTCAAAAACGAAAAGAGATATCAAGCTGAAAGTGAGGTCGAGCTCATAAATGAGCAACATAGGTCAATTGGGTCTTGGGTAGGACCCATCTTGGAAACTGTTAGAGATAGAACAAAACTTTAAATGTAAAAAATGTTCCTTATAAAAAATTAAACAACTTTTGTTTAAAACATTTTTTTGTAAACATCACTGTTTACCCGCGAGAGCGCAAATTGTATGGTATGTATTATATGGGAATATCTGTTATATATGTGTATATGTATCTGTAATGTGACAGAGTAATCAACACTGTCTATACATGGTATTTCAACAATAAACTCGGTCAACTGTTTGATTTCACTTGTTTTTACTTGACATTAGCCATGACAGAAATTTTAAAAAATTCTGTATAATTTTAAATTAAAATAAGAAACACTTTTTAAGAATTTTCTTAAAAACTAACAGTTCTCGCATAAGAAATCAAAGAAAATATCCGTTATTTTTTGCTCAGATCACAAAACATATGCATTGAAAAAATTTTTGTTAAAAATTAAAGTTATCTTTTTGCCTGGACGAATATGAATTATCTACGAATAATAAATGGTTCTATTAAAAAAATGAAAATTACACCATTTAATCTTAATCCTGCCCGCCTAAAAATAAACATGCATTTGGAATTGATTGTGACTTTCAAATGATCAAACTTTTGTTTGAAACAATTTTTTGTATTTTATATTTTTTGCAAATGTCCAGTTAAGAAAAACACACGGGATACAAGATACAAAAAAATTTTCATTTGACTTTCAATCGCCAGAACTCGATTTCTATATTTGATCGACAAAAATTAATGAAGTTTTCAGAACAAAAATCTTGCTATTTTTTGAAATTATCTCTTTACGGATTTCGAGAAAAGTTTACTTTTTGATTCTGATGATATTTCCTAAAATTGTTTCTTGATATCACTTTAACATACTATTTCATGTTATCTCAAAATTAATTTGAACAAGAGAAAACAAACAATTGACTGAGTTAATTGTCGAAATACCATGTATGGCCAGTCTGGTTATATCAGATACTATAACTGATATAACCATAACATACTTACTATACAATTTTGTGCTCTCATGGGTAAACGGTGATGTTTACGAAAAAATGTTGTTTAATATTTTATAAGGAACATTTTTTACATTTAATTTTTGTTCTATCTCTACCGGTTTACAAGATAGGTCCTACGCTGCAAAGACCCAAATGACCTTATGACTCCTTAGAAAAATTCGAAAAAATCGTAAAAAATTATTTGTTTCGGAATTTGATGAAACTCAGTTTATAAGGTAATTTTGACCTAAGAAATTCAAAAATCGAGTTCATTTGGCGATCGGCCGAGTAATTTTCGAAAAAAACGATATTTCGGATCGATTTCCGGTATTATCTCGAGAATTATTCGCCCAATCGTTAAATAAAACCGATTTTTGTATTTTTTGGGTCAAAATTACCTTATATACAGAGTTTTATCGAAATTGGAGACGATAAATTTGTATCGATTTTTTGCAATTTTTTCAAGGGGTACCCCTTAGAAAAATTCGAAAAAATCGTAAAAAATTATTTGTTTCGGAATTTGATGAAACTCAGTTTATAAGGTAATTTTGACCCAAGAAATTCAAAAATCGAGTTTATTTTTCGATTGGCCGAGTAATTTTCGAAAAAAACGATATTTCGGATCGATTTCCGGTATTATCTCGAGAATTATTCGCCCAATCGTTAAATGAATCCGATTTTTGTATTTTTTGGGTCAAAATTACCTTATATACAGAGTTTTATCGAAATTGGAGACGATAAATTTGTATCGATTTTTTGAAATTTTTTCAAGGGGTATCCCTTAGAAAAATTCGAAAAAATCGTAAAAAATTATTTGTTTCGGAATTTGATGAAACTCAGTTTATAAGGTAATTTTGACCCAAGAAATTCAAAAATCGAGCTTATTTGGCGATTGGCCGAGTAATTTTCGAAAAAAACGGTATTTCGGATCGATTTCCGATCGATTTATCTATACCAAAATTTTTTGCGTAGCATAGCAATATTTTTAAGCGTTACAAACTTGGGACTAAACTTAATATACTATGTATATTTCATATATACATGGTATAAACATCCTAGAGTTCTCATTTTTTATCCTTGATTTATGTCGTACCTAAATTTTAATTCAGCTAGATTATAATTTGGCAGGTTAGTTCTTGAAAATGTTTCAAAAGTATTAGTATTAATGTATTAGGCTATAGAGCCTTTTTTGATACCGTATATGTGTTTTACCACCTTTTCCGCTGGTAATTTTATTTATCAGCTCCTCAATTTCAAAGTCTGAGTGCATCTCCTTCATGCATATACCATGCACTACAGAAGCCCATCACAACTATTAATTACATTAATTTTTGTTGCGATGTCTTGAATCGCACCCGCTACCCTAGGCATACTATGGACGGAAATGGTTTCGCCTAAGCCAACTGAGCTACCAGAGCGACTAAAATGAAGCTATAATATACACATTTTTATTGACTCTAACTGCAACATTAAAATTATTATTAATAATCGTAAAATCAAGTTTGGCGCATGAATACATGGATCGATCAGTGAATAAATGTTTAAATTGTAATATATATTTTTTTTACAATACAATAGACATGGTTTAGGTGGACACTATACGTGTGTTATACAAGTAGACACGACGGGTGTCACATCAGGGGGTTTTGTACCATTTATAATACATATATACATATAAGTTGACCTTTCAACTTGACCACAGGTCAATAGAAAGGGCCGCATATAAGAACGTTGGTACCTACATACATAGATACAATACCTGCAAGTGTATAAGAATATTAAAATGTACGTGAAAATTTTTAATATTTGTTTACATATCTGAAATATTTATTATGTGTAGTATCAATATATTAATTTATTACAATAAGAGTCATATAGAGTCATATCTTGTACACAATTCTTTGAATTAAAGTAACAACATATTTTTTTCACTTATATGCATAAAGTTGTTTTGGTTTGAGTGTGAAAAAATAAAACGATAATAAATTTATTTTAACTTTTTACAAGAACAATTAAATCTTTTTGAAAATTAATGAGAAGACATGAGACATTTTTGTCTTATTTTTTATCCTGCTAAAAAATAAGACAAAAAGAAAATATTGAAGAATCTCGTGATAGAAACATTTTCATCTACAGTAAAATCTATGAAACTGGAAGTAATGCAATCGAAATCTCAAATGAAAAAATATTGTTATACTTAAAAAAAAATCAATTAAAAGAAGAAGTAATTTCATAGTGTAGTGCTTGTCAAAACCTATTTCCCTTTGAGAACGTTTAATCAATAATTATTTTTTGTGAGATAGTAAAAGTAAATAAAATCGATATAAAATTTATAAAGTCTTAATTATATACATAATTTAATTTATTTCCAGTTTTCGGATTTCACTTCAAAGACTTCTAAAACAAAAGATTAAGAGATCTATTATTCTTTAAAATAATGATACATGACACAATCGTAAATATTCTAACATGAACGCCGTTTTAAAACATTCACAGGTATTTTGTATAAGATAAAACGATAGTGGACTTTTGATAAATGCTTTTTATTTTTAAATTTATCAACACTCTGAACTGTTTTTTAAAGAAAATATAATAGACAAGAGCCAGCTGTAATAATATTGACAGTAATTTCAGATCGGCAAGAACTTTGAAAGGCTGTTTCTATGGTCGTGCCTACAATTTTTCTCTCTACAAAAATTTTCAAGGCAGGCGGAAAATTCATATAAGATGATTTACATTTTCTTTTTCTACGGGATTTGAGAAAGTTTTGTGGCAAGCTTAAAAGTAAATATTAATTGAGGTTGCTATTGAAATGGAAAGATAATTTCAAAGTACAAAAATCAATTTGTACGACATTCAACGTCCCCGGCAAGTTAAAAATTTTACCTTTTTACCCGACTGTCAAGGACTGGTTATGTTTTCGCGCGTATCTTGTATGTATGCATGTATGTATATTTATTTGTAAATTTCTTTATTACTTTAACAGTAGGGTCCATTAAAGTCTACATCGACTCATATCTTCCCAATAATGGGCTCCGACTGACAAAGCCGCTATGTAAACTACTGGACTTGTTTCTTTCTTTTCAGATTTTATTTGATGCATTCGGATTTGTAATTTTTTAGTTTTTTTAATTTTATAGTTTACAATTATTGAACAATTACTACCGCGGTATAGATATTACTTCCCAGTCTGGTGGTTTCGATTCCCGTTCCGTATGCGGAAAGTCATCAGGTCGAAACTTTTCTACGTTAATAGCTTCTTTTTTAAAAAATTTTTTGAAAAAAAAAGGTTCTAAGATTCCGAAGAAAACAATTCACCGGCTATGAAATTTTCCCTGGGTATAAATTTGTTAGACACTAGCTTGATAAATACTAAGCCTGGCCCTCGATGCATCGAAAGTTTATTTTGACAATGGAATTGAATGATATATTTCTGTTTACAGATGTTATGATCAACATATTATTAATTAACAGGAAATTAACTAAAAGGGAGAGATCTATTGCCTTATCTAATTCCGATGGTGGTTAACTCCACAATGGTATTAACAAATGACAAATAATATTAATGAAGGTTAGTTTTTTAACTTTTTTTTTTAATACCTAGATATGTTTTTAGATAGGTGTTATAGTTATTTTAATGATGAACAGTGTTTGTGCTCAGTTGGAGATATTTCTTTTAGACGTGTTACTAATAAACAAAGAAACTAACCATCTGAATACATTTTTTTACACAATTTATTTTAGAAAACATGCACTTCACAACTATTGTAATTTAAATACCATTTCTTGTCAAAAAATTTAGAAGCTAATAAAACCGGTGTAAAATTGTGTAAACCTGTTAAAAAAAGTTCGTAACACATTTTTCCGAAAATCGAATATTGCATTTTTAGTTTTTCAAAATTTTTTATTTCAAAACTAAGCGCCTAGAGAAAAATTCAGAGGGGTACTCTTTTGCTTATAATATATATAATAATGCTATACTTGGTTATTTTGATATTTACTCGAAAAATAGTTCTTCTCTGTTGTTTATTACGTGAATGAGCTTTTATTAAAGCACACAAAAATATAAGCGATATTTCTTATTGAGATGGCTTTTAAGTAGTGTTTACTCCCCGGATCCTACTCGTTCGTCTATTCCAATAAATTATACCTTTCATCTCGAATCTTTATTCTCAAATATTATTCTTAAGAATCTGTGATCCCAGAATTTCGTACAATTTTAACTTAATTTGTCACAGTTTAATATTACTACTGCTTCTCTTATTTTCACTTATCCTATGACATAAAGCAGCATCTCGCAATGTTTTATTTGGAATTAAGCATCAAATGAAAATCTAGCTTATCTTTTTCCACATTTGCTGTATTATTAATAATTGATTAACGGTGCGAACTTTAATTTATGATTTCCTAAGAGCGTATTACAAGAAACTAAATATAAAAATAATATTTATTATTAAATTAACAGAGAGTTTATTGTGTATACACACAGTACATAAGTATAAAAGGGTATAAAGGGATAATACATTATTAACTGATAATAACGGTGTATAAAGTAAGTATTATTAATAAAACATATGTTATAACATTCAAAATAAACAGTAATTTTTTTACACGTGATTTCTCATTGTTCACCATAGTACATGTGCTTATACGAAAAACAAATTACTAGTCATCAATAATTATATTGTTGTATTATAGAACCTCAAGTACTGAAAATAAAGCGTAAATAAGTTTTCACATTTCTTGGATATCGTAGTTTAAGTTAAATTATAACATTGTAGGCAAAAAAAACAAGAACACCGAGATGTGACGAGATTAAGGATAAGCAAACGGGAAAAGACAGATAGAGGCACCCCCAGATTATAGCTTGAACTGGAACCCAGTTCGATGGCGAAGGAAATAATCCTTCCCTTTATAGTTATTCAGTAAGTTCAGTATAAAGAAAATTCAGCGTGTTTTATATGAAAGAAAATATGTTACCAAAACTTACTCCAACCTTTGATAAGATGGCAAGATGTCAAGACATTAAAAAACATACATTTTCTGTACACCTTTAGCCAATATAATCGTTTTTTTCCATATAAGATGTCGAGAAAATATAACATGACTACCACGAAGGGTCTAATATTTGAGCGCTTTTCAATCCCCGAACTAAAAAAAAGAGTTGTTATAAGTTTGACCGCTATGTACCTGTATGCCTATCGGCCTGTCTGTTTGTGGCATCGTAACGCCTAAACGGATGAACTGGGAGTGTTCTTAGTTATTTTTCAAGTGCAAGTTTAGGGTTCCGTACCCGAAAAAATAGACTTTGATCATCAAATTCGATTCAGTTTGGAGAACGCTCTTAGATAAGACGAAATTTATTGGAGGGTGTTTTGAGACATGTTTCAGGTGCGAGTTTGGAGTTTCGACCCTGAAAAACTTGTCGGGGAATTTAAAATTTGGTAAATTTCACTTGTTTTTTACGAATTTTACCAATAAACTGTCAAGCAAAAATGAACTGCTCAAATTGGAAGCAGTTTTTCGATGCTCATTCTACCAGTACACAACCAAGGAAGGCACTTAATTGAACCAAAACTTGGGGCATATCTTAACTCAGCTGGATCTAATTTCAAATAAGCACTCCTTAGCTCATCACACGGTGAAAAATGTCGGTGAAGAATGAACATGACTCATTAAAAGAAGATTTCTCAAAAAACCTATAAACTTATCGGTCCTATTTCTGATAAAGTTTCCTCAACACATAAGATATTGTGTGAGTATTGCTGGCTTTTACCCGGAATTTCCCAAAAAGATGGAATAGTAATTTACGATAATAGTGGGTTAAGGAATTTATTAACTGACGCATGAGAAATTTACACAACGACTGCGAAGGATACTCGTTGCTAATTAATTAAAATTTTTTCTAAAAGCAAGTTATTGCCGTTGATTGGACAAATGTACCAATATATACTTTTTTTATTTCTGACTTAAAAAATATTATTGTCTTTTTCTCATCTTCATTGTGATAAGTAAAAATTTCGAAAATAAATTTTTAAACCACACACATTGACATATACACCATATGCATACATAACCCATTGACTACTCCATTATTAATTCATTTTTATGTGATAAACATTAATGGTTGCTATAAAAATTTTTTATTTTATTTTGCTGTGACTGGTAAACATTATTTTATATTCATGAAAAAAATAAACACATTTGCTTTTATAATGTGCATATATAAATCAGTATGATTTGTTATATTTTGAATCATTTTCGTTAAAAACAAAATTAGAAACAGAATTTCTGATAACGTTGATAATTAAAATAAAACCATAATGTCTATATTGGTGGCATTTGTTAAGCCAACTGATTCAAACCTATTATTTTCATCATATAAATTCAAATTAAATTCTTTAGCTTTAGTTTTCTTTTAATGTCACTTTCATGTTCACCGTTCTGTTTGTTAGTCTTTTCGGCACAAATAAAGTAATTTAAAGTTGATAAACAGGGTGTTTTATAATTGACTGCAGAACTTTCACTTCCTGATTAAGCTGAGAAAAAAAAGAAGAAAATGTTCTTTACCCAATTCGGTAATTAACCTACTCTTATAATTATTAATTAATTAATTAAAAATACATTCATCAAAATACAATTTATCCAATAAAACACTACTGAAACAGAGGATTTATTTTATCATAGTGTGAAAGAGTGGCCTAAATACAAAATTACTACAAAAAAAAAACAACTTTAAAACAAAACCTTATGCAATCAACTGACAACTTCGAAAAAATATACATAGGGTGGTTTGTCTGTGGGCACACTGTCCGTTTCGATAAAATATATGCTAAGGTATGTGATATGCGCACGTAAGGTATGTGAAATTCGTTTTATGAGTTAGTTTTTATAGTAATATAAGCAGCCAAATAGAGTGTTTTTTGTAGTAATTTTGCATTTACGTCACTCCTTCACTCTATGTTAAAAAACATCCTCTGTCTAAATAGTGTTTTATTGGGTGAATCTTACTTTGATGAATGTATTTTTTATTAATTAAGTTTTTTTAATTTTTATTATTTTTTCTTCGCAGCTTATTCAGGAAGCGAAAGTTCTGCAGTGAATTATAGAGCACCCAGTATATTCCGATCGGACAGCGATGTAAAATTGCAAAACCTCGTCGTTTTGAAAGAGTAATTGAATATTATTCCCATTGCTTCCACCTTATTTGGATAAAATTAAACATTAATGTTAACAAAATTATTTTTATATTTAAATTAAAATTTCCAAATAATTTTTCAGTTTTAAAGCTCGGTAGGCATATTAGAAAAGTTGATGTCCCCTTTTCAGAGTAGCTACCATACATTCTAGGCGTCTGTAATATTTCAAATAAAGCTGCTTATTAGTTAAAGCTAGCATTGCCTAGGTAAATAGGGTTTCTACTATTTACTTGTGAAGTTTTTCCATTTGACAGTTGACATTATCAAAAAATAACTGGACAAAACATTACTGAACAAAGGATTGACTCAACCAAACGTAACCGACTTACGTCGAGTGATCTCGAGTTTTATGGGAATCATTTTGGTACAGGTTTTTTCTTTCTACCACGAACACACACTATTTTCTGTGATTAATTTTAGTGCGCTTGAATTTCGTATCAAACAATTTACTTATCTATGAAAAAATTTGTTTAAAATAATAATGAAAAAAAAAACCCACTTTAAAATCCAATATAATTTTTACAAAAGTCTACTGAATATTTAATTTTAAAAAAAAACTATTTGTTATATAAAACATATATTCTTGTATAGGATTTTAGTGGGTTATTATACCCCGGAAACATAACATAATGTGCGTGAATAACTTGATTCATAATAGCACTCATTGGTTAGCTCTTTATCAATCATATTTTCTCCGAAAATATAGACTTAAACATTGTATCGAAAGTCAACGGCCAAGGGTGTGGATGTAATTTAAATCTGTTACAGGATCTTCAGTAAGTTTTAATTCAGTTGGTGGAGTTGTGTTTAGGTGAATTGATAGAATCAGAGGCCGACTACTAGGTGATTCATAGGATAAAAACTTTTTTTATGATTTGTAACATATGTAAAGGTTCATTCAGGTCATCAAATTACCTTTGAAACATTTCAGGTGTGTCAAATTCTCAGTATCCTACATCCTTTTTTATATCGAAACGTTTTTCGCGGTTTTTATAACTTTCTAAAGTTTCTTAAAGTTTTTTCCATAAAATTTATTTACAGGATTAAAACTGGGTTCAGTTAGATTGATTTTGAGTTCTTTTTGTGATGTCTCAATTCCAGCTCCTCTTGGCTTTTCGTTGTTTTTAAGATTTTGTGTTCCTCAATACTTATTCTGAACTAAATGGAGTAAATAATGTGGATTAAAATTAAAATAATGTGTTGCATAAATGTCGATTAAATTAACTTGAAGTTAAGCAAATGCATTTTGGTTTTGTCAACACTCCAGCACCGCCGAATAACGTAGGCAATTCTTGTTTTCAAAAAATGAAAATTAAAAATCCAATTTATATAAAAAGCATCTAAGAAAAAAATATATAATGAGGGACAAATTAGACTTTAGTGATAGAGTTATTTGGCTCATGTGCTTTTATATATATACTGAAACCTAAACAATGCTTCACTAATACTACATAGGATATATACGTTAAACACAGCAGGATAACTAAGACTTTTTAAATACGGAATTTAAAAAAAATTATGCATAATATGGTGTCCGAACGGCTACAATGAGAAATATAATAATAATAATTATTATAAAAATATATATATATATATATATATATATATATATATATATATATATATATATATATATATATTTATAAATAGTCATATTATGTTTAATAGCCGTTAGTACAAACCAGTTGTCTGTAAAACTATAAATTATAATAATAAAAACTAATAGCTTTTTTATTAATTAGATTTTACTATTTGATATAATTCATTGAAATAAACTGTGGAATTTAATAGATAAAATGTCTTTAATTCATTTTAATATATTATTTAATAATAATAATCATATTATGTTTAAGTATTTATCAATGTGTTGAGTATCCTCCATCTTCTGTATTCTGTCCGATATCAATAAAAAATCTCAGAGACTGTTGCTCTCTGATCCACACCGTTCATTCATACGACGTAGCATTGTGGATCTTCTGTCTGTATACAGAAAATTCTATGTCTACTATATATGTTCAGGGGTTACATCTCTAGCAACCCCAAAATCAAGGAAATGGATGTTTAGTGATTATTTCCACTGATCCATTCTCTAGCCACCTCAAGAGCTGAACTTTTATAAGAGATCTTTTGAACTTCAGATATTAGAGGCAGAGTATGTGAAGCGAAGTTTTAAAATGGTGATAAAACATTTACAGATAAACTATTCTACAATTCTATGTGTAGAAATGTAGTCTTTGAAAAGTTCGTGGATTATTTAGTTTAAGAAACTCGATAATGTTGAAAAGATAGATTTTTCAACATGTAACTCATAATGATAGAATATAATATGTATAAAAATTAATTTTTACAAAAAGAGGCAAGCCATCATGGACATTTTAAATTTATATTTGTGATTTAACACTGTTATATGACGTACCCATATGAAATAATTGGGTTGTAAATTGGATTTTTTATTATCTAAATGTTAAAATAATAATAATTCTTAATGTTTGTAAATTATATTTATTTATATATAATTATATTCAAAACATATTTATATACAAATAAATTTGAATATTTTTTTACCATCATGTCAAACATAAACATCCGTACATAATATTTGTACATAAATTTGGCATTATAATTGTGAAGTATGTAATTTTAATGAATTTGCATTCATTAGTTTCAGGTTAATCAAGACTTTACCAATTAAAAAGAAATTGGAATTTAAAGAATTATGCAAAATATTTTTTAATAAAATTTTGTGGCAAAGGCGGGAGGATTTATAATATATATTTTTTATTTTTAAGTCGCATCATTTGACCTTCGCCCTCGTAAAATCACGTTTTTTCTATTTATCTATCATAAACACAGGATAGTAACAGAAATTACACCAACAGACTAACCTTAGCCACCATAATATTGAGAATTATATGAGCAATTGATAGCTGATCTTTTTTATTCGAAATTGCAACCTTCTGTTAAAGATCGGAAAAAAATCGTGAATTTTGCATTCAATAAAATTCTTAATGTGATGATAATTTTGTTAGAAGAAACGCATAATTTACGCATAAAAAAATTACCTTGTTCTTCCTTGATTTGATTTAAAAGAAGAGATTTGTAGTTGTTTCTTGATGGAAGTGGAGAAAAAAAAGTGAAGACAAAATGGCTTTGATTCTAAAAAATATTTATAATTCGTGTTAAAACAACTTGACTTCTTTTGATTACATTTTAGAACCATTTTTTTTAACAACTTATTTTGATTAAGTAAGGTAATTTCGAGTGTAATTATCATTATATCGTTATCTCGTTTGTAAAAATTGTAGAGCTTGTTTTAACTAACATACATATACGTACTTATCTCAATATAACCATTTTCTAACTTAAAACCTTTCTGTCTGTCTGGTAGCGAAGAATTTTTTTAATGAAATAATTTTCATACAATTTTTGTGAATGTCGTGTGAATGAAACTGAAGTAATTTTTTTTAAAATACAATTAAAATGACTTATAATGTTTTTGTTCTTGTTGGTAGGTGTAACTTACATGCTTAATTATTTAATAATATTAACATTTTGGTTTGAAAAGCTTTGTGCCGTCAGGGATATTATATGATCCTAAGATATTACATACAACTATATTTTATGTTTTTTTATAATTTATGGTTGAAAAATATAATTCTTTAAACAGTTTTATTCAGTCGCTAATAAACAATACTACCATGAGTTAAATTGATCCAAACGTTTGGTATTTTTGTGTATGATACTCAAATATCCCTGTATACAGTTCGCTCGAAACTAGCGGGTAATGAAAAAATTACAGAAGTGTATATGGCGCATTGTTCTTCTAAATCTTATTTGTTGATTTTTTAACTGATTTCAAACAAAAAAGGAGGAGGTTATCAATTGTATTTTTTTTATGTGTGTTACCTTAGAACTTTCGACTGGGTGAACCGATTTCGACGATTCTTTATCTATTTGAAAGCTAGTGCTACCAGTGTGGTCCCAATTCATTTTGGTCCAGATCTGGCAAAATGAGAAAACCATAAAAGTCTTAAATTTACATTAAATATGCACGACAAGAGAACGAATAACTCAGAACAGTTTGTTACATTAATTTACTGTCACCGACTTCAAAAATAACAATAATTTTAACTACATTATATTATCGTTAATTTTTTACTTTTTAGTGCATATCAATTTGTTTTGAAAAAGTCGGTTTTCTTTTTATCAAATTTTTTTTTTTCATTATCTGCGAGATTTGAGCGAACTTTATACACGGATATTTGAGTATCATGCAGTGATAAGAAATTTCAAATTGAATTCATGTTGAGTAAATGTGCTCTTTTATAAAAAAAAATTGCAAAATTTTCACTTCGAAGACTGTTAAAATCACATGTTTCAATTCGTGAAAGTTATCTCTTAACAAACGGAAAAGTTACAAACAGCAACATATTGTAAAGCTTCAAAATGTGGCTCTGTACATTAATTATATTTTTGTTAAATACTGATTCAAATAATTAAAATTTCACAATATTAGAGTAATTATAAATTTTATATTGTTTTTACAAAATTTAATTTTACAACGACATAAATAAAACCTGTCAAAATATATTGAAAGAATGTAAAACAGTTAACATTTTTCTTTCTAGAGGTAGAGGTAGCACTTAAGCTAGATTAATTGTTTATCGTGAAAAAGTTAGGAATATTACAAAGCAAAATGCGGGTTCAAAGATGTCAACCTTTCAGTAACAATAAAATGTAATTTATCACTGTAAAAATTAACTTGACTATTTTAATTGAGTGACTTTTTTCTGTGCAACAAAAAATTAATAAAAGAAAAACGCTATTAACTTCTATAAATTCTATATATTTGCAACAGGATATTGTTAATTTTAATTGCAATTAATTATAATTTATTACTATTTATTACACAAATATATTTTTTTCATTAAATAAGCTAAATATTTGAATCATCAAGTTAATAGACTTTAGACGGTTTTATATCCACAACAAAAAATTAAGTGCTAATCATTACTCGCAAAACAAGGTCTCTGTAAACATTAATGGTGCACCTAACTATCAAATTAGGACAACACGCGATAAAAAGGAAAAAATTCGAAGAAGAACTTTATCTTGCAGGTTTTGAATACGATGCACCATTAACGTGATAGGGCTTCTTTTACTATACTTTTTTTAATTTTTAAAAATTTCTGGATTATTATTAAAATATTGAATATTGTATGGAAAGCACAATATTTGTGTAATGAGTTGAAGAAAAACCAGTAACTGCAATTTACTTTGTAGCAGTTCTTTTCTTCTTTGTGTATTTACAGATATTAATTATTATTATCGTCCATATCTCAAAATTCAAAATTTAATATTTTTCGACAAAATATGAATTTTTGTAATTTTGAACATTGAAGAATACCTCCGTTAATAACATACTTGAGTATAAAATAAATTTGAATAAATTTTTGTAGATAGACTTTGCCAATATGTTAATTGTAGTAGGTAATATGTTAATCGAAATATTCTCTAAATTAAAACCGATAACGAATAGTTAAAGAAATCTATCTATCATTATTGCTGGGAATTTACTTTCTCTATGTTATTGAACTTGCCAAATGTATGAATATTTTCTTTATAATCATTACAATGGGCTTTTGATAGGCTTCCTTTTTATATTCTCGATGTTACTAGATATAATAAAGAGAGTAAGTCCTCAATTGGATGATAACTTTTGTGTATCACTTCAGGAGAAGATCTTACTACACGGACATAAAAGTAAAGTTTAAAAATCGTTATTAAACAAAAAGTAAGATACTTTAAGAGTAACGTCGTTGTTAAGAATCGCCATAACAATTATATTTAAAACTCTGTTTTACAAGAAACAGACGGGAAACAATTATAGCTTGTAACTTTATTTTTTAATCACATTTTTTATGGTCAAGTCTACTTTTACATTTTTATGGTTAATATGGCAAATTTGATATCAGTTTTCTACCCAATTGTTACAGTGCAATACCAAGAAATAAATTTTTCTTAAGTTTTTAAGAGAAAAAGGATTCTTGAATTGAGAAAAATCATCAAAATTATATTGTCTCATATTTGTATTCGAGAAACAGAAAAAACAAAAATAATGCGTTAAAATTAACTTTATTCGGAACACATTGAAACGCTTTAAAAAGTCGGAAAAGATGAATGCAATCATTAAATATGCCGAAACAAGTCATAATATATGTCATGGTAGAAGATTTAAATTAAATATTTAGACAGGAAAGACAATGTTATATTAAACAATTAATATTTAATTTCGATTATAATTAAGTGTATACTTTATATTTTATAAGTATAATATTTCAAACTGATAAGACTTATATATGATAATTAGTATTTTTATATATATATATAATAGTCCAAGTTCTCATTGCAGTAATAAATATGTTGAAAATGGAAAAAAACTTGCACTTTCATGAATATCGCGACCTCAACTTATTTTCAGATTTGAAATTGGGGGACTAAAACTAGAAAGCGGATTAACAAAACTGCCTAAGTTGACCTTCATGGTACTATTACGGGTTAAAAAAGACAAGTTGATTTCTCCCAATATATTTTCTACCCGGTTCAAACTTGAAATCTGAGTGGTTGTTGATTCCAGTAGCTTGGAGTAGTTTTAAATTTAAACCCTTCAAATGGGGCTAAAGAGCTGAAATTCTGTATGTAGGTTGGACTTGTGGAAAATTCCTCCGAATTCAGTTGATGGGCGGAAAATTTAATAGTGACAGTTAAGTTAGTGTCAATGATGTGCGTTTTAAGGAAGTCAACATCCCAGCCGCTTTCTTACTCTAGAACCTCAAAAAATTGAGTTATTAAGAAAGTGCCTGAAAGCTGACTTGAATTCTCAATGTTCTTCGTTTATGTGTTATGAAAATATTTTTGTTTAAAACCGTGCAAAGACAAAATCCCATTTCATTTCATATTTTTTTGGGTGTTTTATGACGTATATCTTACTGCCATAGAAGCTTGGGCTATCATATTATTTTGGGTAGTGGATTTATTTATGTAGCTATCGTTTAATATTTTTAAAATAATTCATCTAATGTATCTTTTTTTTTTTTAGTTCGTAAGTAAGTAGATACAATAGGTAATAGGCAGATGTTAAAATTCTTTTTACTTAAATATCGTCTTTTATATACCTACGAATATGATTACATATGACAGAACGAATTAATAAGCTAAAGTAAAATGTTACATAATTATTATTATTTTCTGTTTGGTAAATAATATCTAATTATTTTCATTAAAGATGTAATTAAGTAAATAAAACGTTTAATAAATTAGATTTTTGTATATATTAATTTAGAAACACTTATGTTTAAAAGATGATTTCCCATTCATAATAACGACGAGTAAATTTTCTTCACGGGAAGTGCGTAAAGTTAAAAATTTGAAAGTGCAAATTATTCTTTCTTACGTTTGAAGTATTAAACTTGTTGCACCAGCTGCAGGAATTAAGTGCGCAAGTGTAAAGTCAACTCGGATGTGCTCTATTGTTTAATTTGCAAGTTAAATAAATAGTAAAATTTAGTTTTAAGAAACATAAAAGAAAATACGATATGAAATACCAAATTGATTGGTAGAGGTTTTGGATCCTCACATATTTGGTAAGCTAACCAAACGCTTTTTTTTCAAGAAAGTAGAGTTTAAAAAACTTGCTCCATATTTTGGACTAAAAAGTATGAAAGTAATTTTTATTGCAACGTAAAATTTGATGTTATAAGCGTGGAGTGCTCTCATTCTCAAGTCAAACGTTTCGAAATGCACATTATCCTAATAGAGATTTAAATAATATTCATGATTACAAAATTGCAACTTTCTTTTCTGAGTGTGTATGCTGAAAAATCATATAAGCCCGCACTCTTTTTTAATTCTGCCATACAACATTACAAGAAGTTTTTATTTTTATTTGGCTATTAAAAATTTAAGTATAATTATATAGGCCTGGTGTAAATGGGCGTTTATTACGAGGTGTTGATAGATTCTATATTTTTATAGACTTTTTTATGATTTTTTTTATTGTTTTATTAAAATTATGCTGCTTTTATTAGAATTATAAACTAACTAAATTCATTTTAATTAGCTACAGAATTAATACTAAATTCGTTATGAAAAATTATATAAAAATTGTAATCTAGCGGCTGCCTAAACTAGGCGAATTTGTATGTATAGTTGGTCACTGGGATTGAATATGATATTCGCAGGAAATTTTATAAATATTCTGGTACTATGTATGGTTCAATGAATCAAAAAATAAAGGATAATTATTCTAGATGCCAAAATGACCATTTTATACCGCTCTCCGGATCTTATAGAATAGAATTTCGAGTATTTTACCAAGTTAGAATAGTCATTTTAAAATCATTCGTTTTTTTAAAATCATTCATTAAAAATTCGTGGCTACAGTTTTTGTCAGGATAAAGAAATTGATTGATTTAGATAAAAGTAATTTAAAAATCATCATGTTTATGTACTAAGATTAGTAAAGCTTACCTAGGATAGACAGATATACCATGCCTAAAACAGGAACATTGCAGATTCGGATTCTATATTCGAATTGGCAATATTGTTCTAATTGATAAGAAGTTGGTATGCCAAAAATCCTGCAGCTTATTAAGTCTTAGACTTGGTGAACCAAATTAATTGTAGTTATAAGTAAATTACATAGTATTTTCAATCAATTATAAGATTATTATGTGAACTTATTAAACAACCCGCTTTTTATTTTATAGGATTAAGGTAGTATAGCAGTGTCAAGGCGAGAAACAGTTTAGTCAGATGTGCAATCATTCTTGAGCTTTTTCCTATTTATCCATAGATAGTAGATAAACATAAAAGATAGAAGTTGGACTAAGTCTATATCAATTCAGAAAATTTTAGAGGGAGGTGCGTTCCCGATTATTTAAATAAATAAATTACTTCAGAAGTAGGCATATTTAACATTGGTCTTATGGGAAAACGGTAGATGGATGATATGTTTTTATAGATTTCTTTAAAACTAGTCGGTGGAAATTTAAACAAACGATTTAAATTAAAGTTAAAACATTAATAAATTATTAAAAACAAAAACAAAAAAAAGTTGTGCCCAACTAACTAAGTATGTATAAACACGGTAGCGGAGACACACAGATTAAAAAAATTTGTTAGTGAATTATGCTATAGATAGAACATATAAGAGGAAAACTAAGAACAAAAATTTTCGATATATCTGGAGTAATTTTCAAAATTTCGAAAATTCAAAATTTTGTTTAATTTTTTAGCTTATCGATTTTTCGAAAACCAAGACAGATTTCGAAAATTTATATTCTTAATTTTCATCTACATTCATGAAGTTCAGTGAACAAAATTAATTATCAAAGTTGAAAATATGGTACAAATAATTTCAACCATGAGTCAAACCACGCTCGTACTACCTTAACGGTGCAGTAATATCTATGATTTTGTTTTTCTTAACCAATGAAACTATGATATTTTCAATTAATCTTAAAAAATAGTCGTTAACTATGAACCTAGATAGTACTAATGTTTTACTACCTTAAATAATGATTCGTAATTATATTCTGTTTATATAAATAAATGTGTCGTAAACATACAAGCATCACAGTTGTAGGTAAAGACATTAGCTGACAATTATTACAAGGCGCATTTAATAAAAAATTGGTCTATAAAACACGTCATTATAATTTTGAAAAAAAATATTATCTCATTAAATTGTAAAATATTGCTAAACGATTTTAATTAAATTAAAGTGATGTTTTTTGAAATAAATAAACAAATACTTTGATTAAAGTTTTTATTTTTTTGTTTTTAAATACCTACTTTTTTTTTAAGTTTATTGTTACCAATCACGCAATAATTACGAATTATTCTTTCTATAAAAATTATATATTAAATAGTATCCTAAAATACATATATTATTAATGTGTGTAAATTATAAGAATTATAAAATGGAATTATTTATTTGTGAATTGATTAAGAAAAGATTCTTTCAAATTCTTGTTTTATTTTTATTGAAAATGAAAAAATATAAAACAGGTGTTATAAAAAAAATATTAATAATCCATTGTAACTCTATGAATATCTTCATTTTGTAAATCAGTAATCAATCATCCATAAATATTCTAGCATACGAAAAAAAAAAACAATAATCATTGTAAATATTTATAAATTTTGCAAATATTCCAAATCTCTCCCAAGTGTAGTCTGTAAAGTTATACAGTAATTGGACAGATATTGGACAGACAGATTGGACATAGTATTTTCAGTTTGGAATAAGAACTACCCGCTGAATTCTGTTTTGATAGAAAAAGATATAAAAGAATCCTTGATGGTTTTAATTTTGTATGTTTGTATAGTTATTCGAAAAATAATTTTTCTTTGGTGTCATCGTCAAAAAAATCATCGATATTCCCTATTACCGATTTAATATTTACTGAAATAGTTCTCTGATCTAAATATATTGCCTACATTGGTAGTTTTGATAGGCCTTGTTAAGACAAACAGCTTCGTAATGAAAGTTAGGACTTTTTTTTATCTTATCAGTAAAAACCAATAATTGACTTTTATAAGACCTCGGCAAATCACGGCTACCTCATCGTCCTGTCTCATTTGTATTCACTTTATTTGTTGCAGCTCATTAGTGTCCGACTGAAGCGACTCGAAATTCAGGCCGAAGGTTCCTAGCAAACGTCGGAATTGAACAAACTGTAACGAACGAATGCCTCCTGATAAGCTTGTACGCGCATAAACTACTTTGCTTAGTGTGACTGTTTCGATTAATTTTTTTTATCATCTTTAGATTGACTTCTAGATCAACTTCTAAATCAACTTCTTGAGATCAACTTCTTGAGAAAAACTTAAATATTAAAGTTTTTTAATCATGTTTTTAAACCTTCGGCTTCGGCCGATAGTTGTGGTGATAGCCGTTTAACCGGCTACGGTCAAAAATCGACCATCGGTTGGACACTTCAGCTCAGGCATGTTTTGTACATTACTTAATATACGAGATATTTCAAAGAAATAATGGCTTTCACACCTAAAATTAGGAAAATAATCTGTAACCAGCCAAAACTATCTGAACAGGTAAGTACAATGTGTTTAAGAAAACATTGCATGGTCTACTATTGATGAAACATACAATTAACAATCAAAAAGATAAAAAGTGTAAAGTAACATGAATAAAACTAAACCAAAGTGTGCTACTGCATTAAATTATAGCTATGCTGTAGAAATGGTTAATGGGCTACATGAACAATTTAAAAAAACAGAAGCATTATTTATGGTGACAAATGATTAAAAATTTTCACATTATGAGCATATTTAACTTTTTTATGGTAACTTGAAATTCCTTTATTTTTACAGCATTTCAATGTAAATTCGTTAAAATAAAAATATCAATAAAACATTCAATCGCGTTGAACTTTTAAATTTTTTCTAATTTCGATGGTAATTATTGTCATTATACAAAATTTATTCCATTTGTGGATTTTGAATTAATATAATTAAATATCTAAATGTCTTTTATAGTTATAATTGACACCTGTTTATTACTACTGTATTCTTTAAATTTAAGTTTTAAAAATAAGAGCTTAAAAAAACATGGATAAAAATATCATTAGATAATATTAGAAAAACTTTGAAATACAATTTATACAGGCTGATTCTAAAAAATTTATATGTAAAGTAATTACTTCTAACCCAAAGCCCTAGGGACTTGAAACATATCCAAGAACACTCTCCATTACATAAAATTTCAAACAAAACAAAAAAAATCCAATTCGGTTCACCCGTTTTTGAGCTACGATGTCACAGACACACACACATAGCGGCCAAACTACTAATGCCCCTCATTTTGAATCGGAGATTATAAATTGGATAAAATATGGTGCTGAATTTCGTAGGACTTTTTTTTTCATTTCAGTTTTCTTCATTTTAGATATATTTATCAATCTCTGCTGATGTAATAAAATTAGTATCCCTAGGTCCATCCCTCAAAATAAATGTAATGATGTCTTCAAAAGGCTAAGTAAGATTAATAAGAATCTGAAATATGAAAAACGAACTTTTCGGAATGTTATCCGTCACAAACTTTTCATATTATTGAAGTGAGAAAATAAGAAACCCTAAGGTTGGGATGATGTTTTCATAATTTTTCAGTTGAAATTATTAACGTGTGAGTAAAAAACTATTGTAAATAATAAAAAAGCAACAACATATGGTATTTTTAATTATCTCGTTTCAAAAATTGTTCTTCGTGCTTTTATATTTTCTATGTAAGATGATTGAATATCGGATCTAGTCAGTTATGGGAGCGAACTTTGCTCGTTGGAATTTTATTTTTTTTTTATAAACAACCTATATAAACAATTTTAAGCTTTGTGGTGGAATTTTTAATCACACATTTTATTATTTGTTACCTTTCGATTTTTAATGAGTCTTTTGTTTCGTGATAGGTGACAGTTACCACTTATTGTAGCGAGAAAGAATGTAATTACTAAATACTTTTAAAATTACTGTGTTTTTAATAACTACCTAAGTATTTTGTGTGTTTGGTTTAGTTTGTTAATTAACGAACAATTTTCAAAGTGGCTACTATTTGTATAACGTCAATTAATTTAATTTAAAATAACAACAGTACCTACAATGTACAGACTAAATATATTTTAAATAAAGACAAAATACCTTTATATTATTTTCAAATAACTTTTATTATTATTAATGTTTTATATCTTATTAAAAATGCAAGTTTATTATAATGAGTGTCCTAAACATAATATAATTTTTTACAGAATAACCCGTTGAAAAAACGTGTTTTTGCTTCTTTCAGATGCGGGAGGAACTCTTTCAAACAGACTACATTTAAAGTTGTTAAATAATAACAAGAACTTTTGAACTTTTTCTAGAATCTTATATATTTATTATTTTTGTTTTTGAGTTAAAAACATTATGGCAGTGTGCCCATTGTAATAGATATGCGTTAAGCTAGTACTCAAAGCCCAATTCAAAGTCTTAAAATTTCTGAAACTATATGCTTTATCGCATGATATTTGTTTGCTGGTTGGGAGTTAAAACCAAAAAAAACATGAACAGACACCAAAAACTGACATTTAGGTTACTTAGGAAACCAAAACTTTTTCAATAGATTCAAGTTGCCAAGAAATTTTAGAAAACCCAAAAATGTTTTTATAACTGTCAATTTGTATTTTTTGTCAAAATTTTATATTTTATCATTTAAAAAAATTGAGTTGTGGAAGTTATCAGAAGTTAAAAAAAACGGAGATAATTAAACGTAAGTACGTAATGTAATCAAACGTAATGTACTCACATATTGAGTTGGCTACTAAATCAGATGTATATCGTTTTAAAACTAATACTACAATTATTTCATACAGTAAAAACTAAAAGTAGCCATAAAATTAGTATTAGTATTTGACTTCTAATAACTTAAATTTTCAGAAAAATACCTTGTAAATAGAACAAGTAAGCGCCACATTTGTAATGTACCAAGATACGAAGGGAATATAGTTTCTACCGGGTGCCCCACGAAACCTCTCGATCTGTTTATCAAAGGTTGTAATTTAAATGTTATTGGTGTACCACTAAACATCGGACGCACATGAGAACTGTATATTATTTAAACATTGACACTATTTATTTAATGAGTTTTATAGACCACAGTACATATAAACTTGTAATAGTTTTGAAATTTTGCTATGAAAATTGATATATGGTTATAAAAAAATATTCTTAGTAACTTTTTCGAACAATTTTTTTCGATATCTCTAACTATTTGTCAATTTTTAATAGGATTAAAATTCAAATTTCGATCAAGAATCATAAAAAAATGTGACCCACCACCTTCATGAAAAATTTCAAATCGATATTCCTATAAAAAACAAAAATATGAGAGTACCATAATCTTAAATGCGACACACTGTATAGAAATATCGCTGTCTGCTGCTATCAACCGGTCCTACCGAAAGTAATACAAAATTTAAATCTGTGGTAATCAATAAAAAAACTATCACTAAGACGTACTGTGGTTTATTATTGATAATGACCGTTCGTAATTAAAATGGAAGTTAATTTATTGTCATGTATGTGATTTTTATTGTTGAGAGCGAGCGGTTTTTTAAAAGACATTTAATAAAATTTATTTTTAATGTATCGATTTAGCGATGGAGGAATAAAATTGATGATATATGCTATCCATAAAAACTTTTAATATTTATAATTATTATGTAAATTAGTATTCGCTCCCGGTAATAAATGCAGGTTTCTATGAAAGCAACCGTAATTAATTGCTATTTTTCCATGTCGGTTGATGTCCTTAGGATGGCTATATTCTAAAATTTATGAATGTGTATTTAGAATTTTATGAATGTGTCTTCTAAGGTATACAACACATTAAATCATGCTCTTTGAATATTAGTTAATATGTGTGGAAAGCCAATTATTTATTAAAAAAGTATAATTTAAAGTAAAAAAAGTATATTTGTTTTTTAAATTTGTTTTCTTTGATCAGCTGAATAAAGTAAGTAGGATAAACACAATAGCGAAAACAAATATTATGTGAACTATCAAATTGATAGATCTCATCTGTCAAAAACTGTTGATGTTAAATTTATAAAATATATTTTTTTTTATTCAATCTTTCAGATATAAAATGGATTTATTATACACAAAATATAAATATAAAATTTATTTTAATTCTGAACGTGAGCATGATTTGTGCTCTCTGCGAATAGCAACAAATACTTACAAAGTACAAAGTTACTCAATGTAAAATATTTTTCAATGTTTATTATTTTTTGGTTACATAGAATCAAAATTTTGTTGTTTTAAAAGTATTTTGAACAAGTGAAATTTACAAAATTTTAAAAATCAAATAACTTTAACTTGAAGCATATCTAAGAACACTTTCCATCAAATCAAATCTAGAAAAAAATGTCTGAGGCAAATGTTTTAGGAGATTTTTAGATTTAAAAGTTAGGTAATTATCATTTTCTTGTTTAAACTAACATTAGAAGACATATCGGTCAAATAGTCAATAAATAAATCGTCATAGTTGTATAAGTCATAAACGGTTAGTGATACAAAAAAAAATTACTTTACCAAAAAGGTAGGTAATTTAATTATCTACAATAAAAGTTACTACCATTTTTTGGTCTAAAGCGCATGATTATGGAAATATAGCCTAAAACGGTTTTCTTTAAAATAGAGGCACTTCCCCCGCCTATTTTTGTAAGAATTTTATGCATTTACATTCAGTACGTGATACTGAACATATTTAAATAATAAAATAACTCTTGCAGTGAAATAAGTTCATAATCATGGAAGAAAATTGTGTATTTTGTGCATTTGACCTTCTACCGCGTGTGGGGGAGTATTTGCCCCTTCAGATTGGTCTATATTTTTCAATGTTGACTTAAAATGGTTATTTGAACACTCTGTGTAAATTTCAGCTTTTATACTTTAACTTGAGAATGCTCGGGTACTGCGCCCCTGATTACCTGATACCTACCGAAGGCACCGTTAGTCAAAATTTGTAACTCCCAAAGATTGTTCCCTATACCAGTGAGAATACGCAAAAAAATTCCAGCTTTTATACTCTTACGTAGGTCTGGCAAGCGCTGACTCTTAGTCCATTAATTATATTTTCCAATGCTTGTTATTTTGTTTCTATGGTGTCTAAATTAATTTAAAAAATAATATTTTTTTAATTACCAAGAGATACAACATAATTAAACTACTATTTAATTGGCGAGAATCAAAATATATGTATTCCGATAGCATCAGCTATTTTATTAGAATAATATTTATTCTCTACTACTATGGTAAAAAATAAAATCCAATAGTGGTATGTTAGTAAATGGCTCACATGATCATTTGGTTAACATACTTAAAAATGGCGGCCAAATAAAAAATAAATAAATTTAGGATGGGAAAAAGAGATTTTATTGAAAATTTTTTTAAGTAAAATTTATAGTTTTCCAGATACAAACAGTTTTATTCTCAATTTGTCGATTCCATATTTATCAGTCAGATATGCCAAACGAGCCCATTATTTAATAGAAATGTTTTTCACAATACAGTTTCTAACCCCATGTTGGTCCTTTTATTTTTTAAATTTGGAAAAGACTGAAAACGTGAGTTCGACATGCAATGAGTTGCTGTATAATTAAAATGTTCTAACATCTTAATAAAAATGAGCTAATCATTTAGTTTAGAAAATTATAATTTGTTTTTTAATAAACTTACTAAGCAATGAAATAGTTTTGTATGGGCGTATTATTTCATGTAAAACATATTTGTACAGAATCGCAACCTTAGCATATGTAACATTTTTATAATAATTATAATTAAAATAATAATCAGATTATATTATTTGTTTTTTATTTTATTACAAACAAAATCGAATTATTGATAATTATCAGAAAAGTGAGTGGGCTGAATTATTCCGGAAATAAAAAGCGGTCTAGGTGCAACCCGAAAAGTCCACACGAATAATTTCCCAGTGGAAAGGATTAAAAGATATCATATGTTTTAATATTTATAATTTTTTTTTACATATATACATATATACATACATACATACATACATACATACATACATACATACATACTATTCGACTCGAAAGGCCTTGAAATGTGGAGGTATGTCTAAATTTTCAATTTGCAAAATCGGATCCATTACAATAACTATTCCACTGGGAGGTTAAAAATTGTCATGCACATTGGAAAATTTTTGAACCAACAATTGTTTGTCATTAAATATGCAATATCTTTATCACCAGAAATTTTTTTGTAACTAATACTTCTGTTATGATTTAGTGTCATACAAAATAATGAATTATTTCCAATAAATTGAATAAAATTGATATTTGCAATTTTCTAGGTGTTAAGTAAATAAGCTATAAACGATTATAAACGTGAAAACATGAGTGGGAAGAAAATGATAAAATAGCCACTCAAGGAAGTTATTTTATTTATGGTAGCATATGCTGAAAGCTGAACTAATACCTACAAACACTGTAGTAAGCAACTCTAACTTTAGATAAACTTGTAATAAACCGACTAAATGATGGATCCAAGGTAGAAAACTTCAATATTCTAAGACTGGACAAAACGATGCGAAGTTCGGATATTGATAAATCGCAATACCAACGAATGCTACTACCATATTTAGTACTTTAAAGTTTTTGCTTATTCTTCCAAAAAATAAACAAACAAAAATACTTCCATAGAACATATATGTTTAGTATAAATAAAAATAAACTTATTATATATGGTTAATTAGTAATTATAATAAAAATTATATATACGTCTTTTAACTAAATGTTATTAAATATATAAAAATAATACTATTTATATGAAACATAATATTAGCTTACAGCATAAATAATGGTTTATTTTTCTATTTATAAAAAAAAAATATATAAATAAATTCCAGCTGAGATTGTCCCATAAAAAATAAACATTTAAATAGCAAAACTTAATTCTTGAATAATATTACTAGTTCAGATCAAGATTAAATGTTTTCATGTATCAAATAAATATGTACTCAATAAAGTTTTTACGTCTATGTATAAACTACAATCGTTTGTAAAACATATACTATACACCCTGTATTTTTTTTATAGACAAAAAGTTTATTTGGGCGTTTTGAGAGTTACAAGTTAAAATTTATGAATAAAATATTTTAATTGCGTTCTTATATGATAAAATTTGATTTATTTTATAGAATATTATTTTGTAGAATAGAAATCATTTGAGCTAATGTAATTGACTCAAAACTGTCATTGGACTTTTACGATTTACGGTTCTTGAGTGATGATTCTGTAATTTTAAAAATGAAAAATAATTTTAATTAATAATTATATTAAAATCAACCTTTTTCCACGAAATAGCGAAACTTTAGTGCCATTATAATTTCAGAAAGATGCCATCATATTGTTTTAGTCATCAATGTCGCATATATTTCCAATTAGTGATGAGCAGATCAAAATTTGGTCCTGGAAATACCTTTCAAATTTTTTTAACGTTCTTCTTTATGCATGTAACTCTGTAATCATACTTTGGTAAATATCAAGTGTCTTCCTGATTCTAGACCAAGTCCTGACGATTAAGAAAATAATAAACCTATTGCAAGAAATTTTAAATTAGGAAACAAATTTTCGTTTTTATTTACTGTTTTCTAATAATGTTTTAATGAGTTACATATCATTGTTAATTTAGTTGAAAATAAATTATAGGCTAGATAAACATAAGTCTCTGATTAATCCAATCGGATAATAATATTTATGGCCATAAATGTGTTGAATAATGATTCTTGATATTTTGTATAGAGTCTTAATTTTTAATTGCGAGTAACTTTTCGCCAACTTATAAAAAAGAAGGATAGTTTACAAAAAATAAAAATAGTGATTCCAAATTTTTGGCTACCCTGTAGATTATTAAGAAGTTTTAAATAATCCTACATACTTTTCAGAATAAGCAAAACTTCTTATAAAGAATGACTTTTTTTCTTAAAATGCAAAATAAGATAATTTACAAGTATAGTTACCTCCTTTACTATTTTAAATTTTTACAGAAATCTTTAATTTGTGGTTCAAAATGATGATCATAAATGAAGCAGTAAAATGTCACATCCTTACTTTCACATTTATAATATATAGGGATTACTATGTTATATATTTCATTACGCCATGTTCTGGTGTGTGTATGTATATAGAGGTTGTGCGGTATTTAAATGAGTTTTTTATTTACAATTTTGTGTTTTTTCTTACAAAAATACAAAAAACACATAAAAATCATTACTTTACCATTTAAATATATTTGCTTACATGTAAAATAAATATTATATTAAATTATATACTTAATCAAGATTAGGAGACATAGTTAGTTATAACTACTTAACTATTATAAACTATGAGACTTTATACCACTTAAGGAACTTTAAATTGTAATCAGTATTAATTAAATCAAAGCGATAAATCATGTTGTGACGGTAGAAAAAAGAATGCTATAAAAGTTACAGTTTCGTGATAAGTGATTTGATATTTACTGAAAGAAAAAATATTAAGAACGAATATTGTACATTTATTTGTAATGTATATCACATGGAGACGATATATAAATATGCATGGATAATTCATGGTTTTAATTGATTAAATCTTGGGCGCTACAGGGTAATTTACGACTGTGTTTTGCATTATACATAATCAATTTTACTACAGAGTTTATTAATATTAGTCGCAGCCAATAAACTGAATTTGATTCACTTTATCACCCCCGAATTAAAAAAAATGAGTGTTATAAGTATGACCACTATGTGTGTGTGTCTGTCTGCCTGTGGCATCGTAGTGCCTAAACGGATGAACCGATTTCGATATTTTTCGTAATTTAATGGAAAGTGTTCTTAGCTATGTTTCAAGTGCAAATTTAGGGTTGCGTACCCGAAAAAATTATAAATTCAGCTCGGTTTGGAAAAGGCTTTAAGGAAAAATGCAATTAAATGGATAGTGTTCTTGAATATGTTTGAAAAGCAAGTTTAGGGTTCGGTACCCGAAATATTTGTCGGGGTTTTTTTTTTAATTTTGTAAATTTCACTTGTACGTAGGATGATCCAGGTTATAACAAGAGAACTTCATCCAAATTTCTTTCAAACTTTAAAAAAGTAACAATGGTTTAATGAACCAATAGTCGGCAAAATATATACTTTTCGAATAGCCCAGGGTGTAGATATTTTAGAAAACTTATTTTTTTGCGTTATCATTTCTTAATTAAAAAAAAAATTATTTTTACCCTATTGTCAAAGAGTGGTTATTTAATTTTTTACCCTATTGTCAATTTGAAAGCGTAATGATTTTCATATAAAACGATTATTGTTTTTGTATGGCCTGTGGTGGAAGGCGACGCAGTGCACAGGTGTATAGGAGTACGCGTGTATTCTACTCTATACAAATTCTGAGGCACTTCTAGACGTTTTCAATTTTTTCATTGAAACCCCAAGAAAATCGTAAATAAACCGCCCACTCCCACCCAAATAAACATTTTTCAATTCTAATAGTGTTAGAAAAGAACTGGATTGAGTGTGTGAAACTTGGTGGCATGCACCGCATATATAGGAGTTGGTGAATTTGTTTGAAATTTATGTGTAATTCCAATTTGAGATCTCTAGCAAATTACGCAAAACTTTATTAAGATAGCAAGTTATTACTCATAATTTTATAATGTTATTAAATAATCTTTCGAATAAAACCAAGAGTGATTATAAAAATTAATTAATTACTTTGTGGCAGCGCTGGCGTTGATATCATATAGCGCTTAATAATTTGATTTGTTAGTCAATAAAAACTATTAAACATGATGATTATCTAGACATTTTTTTAAATACTTTACAGCAGTAATAACAGTAAACACACAGCAGGAATAAAAATTGTTTTGAATCCAATTTGTGCAGTACAGAGTCATAAAATTATTTCATTTTACCTTCATTGAGGTAGATACTATTTTTAGATTCACTATAAAACTAAGGTAGGTAAATGTACATATTATTTAAATTTTAATATTAATAATAATAATAATAAAGTGATAACATACCATAGCATTAAAATAATAATTTTAAGTGGTTTGAAATTCTGTTTTAATTAATGTCAACAACAATAGATGTTTGTACAGTTTATTTCTTAGGTGCTACTCAAAGGATAAAATAACGTGGATCATTGACATTTTTATATTAATAAGTTTCCCTTATAATATACTGCGAGATGATCGGTTTCCATCTGATGATGGGCTTCCCATCTGATGATCGGTTTCGTTTTAAAATCACTATCAGAATAAATTATTAAAATAAAATATAGTATTTTATAAGCTAGCAACATGAACTGATAACAACAGTGTTTTGTGTAGTTAGACCATTAATTTACATAGACTGAGTAATTTCTTTGGCCAAATCCATCGTGGCGGCGGTGTAGAAATGTAAAAAGAAAGTGTTGTTGGCATACTTGTCACTATGGATTCGTCAGACAAAATGTAAAGTGATACTTGATAAGTATTTTTTTAATTTTAAGTCAAAAAGCGAAAAAGTTGAGTGAAATCACGATGTTTTATGTAAAACAATTTGTGATATCAAAATTTGACAATCAATGTAAGATACCTGACACGCATTGAGCAGCATCCAAACTCTGAAGTGATCAAACTCTTGGACAAGTGTGACAGTGTGAACAGACTAAAGAGACAAAACGTGCTAGATTTAAAATTTAGGTTTTAACAGTCATTGTGAACAGACTAAACAGACAAAATGTGCTAGATTTAAAATTTAGTTTTATTTAATATTATCACTAGATTAAGGCTATTCATATACTTAGTTTAAGCATACTAAGGTGATCACCAGTGGGTAGATTACCGTTCAAGTTAACCTTTTAGTCACTTGATCTATTTATAGTTCTTTTAAGAACTGATAATAGAAAATTAGGAATTATAAAAAAAAAAAAAAATGTATGTTTTTTTGATAAATTTCCCTATATTCAATGTGTATTTTTTAGATAAATGGCAACATATCCTCTTGATAATTGTATTTTTTTGATAAATGTCCCTAGCTGATCCAAGCAATTACCGCAGATGTTGGCCCACCTCTCATAGTACGCAAAGATAAGCGATCTATGTACTTTAATGCCAATGATTGTGTAACATGTCAACATAATACTGTAACTTCAGACCGTCAGATTGTCAAGTGTTTACAAAGAAGCACTCCAATCAGCGCTGACTCAACACCTGTACTCAAAAATCATCTCAATGCGTTATTTAGTTGGTCTGAGTCGAGATAGAACGGGTTGTGGTGGTCTATGCCTTTTGAACAAACTCTCCACATGCTTGACTGATCAAGAGAAAGAAAGTGAATATCCTAAACAGCGGGCCATGATCGAATGAATGATATAATGGTTTCAATTAGGTCTCAAAGTTGTCACGGAAAAAAAAATAATACAGCCGTTTCTGAGATTTCCCTGAAATTAATCGAATACGCTACATAAATAAAATTGACCGTGCTTTGCCATAAAATTTCGAATAAATCATTTTTTAAACCTTTTCCTGTGAATATCCTTTTAAGAAATAGGTATCAAATAAATCTCAAGTAGAGAGCTTTGCATCTCTGCCAAATATTTACCATAATAAATCAACACAAATTTTGATAAAGTTTTCTTTTCTTATATTTGAATGTCCATTGTGAAAGTTTTATCTATAAAATTATTTTATTTATAAAATTATAATATTTATAGAGTCTTTTAAAATATATTACTTCGTTTCAAAAGGTTTTCTGTTTCCTAACGGGGTTTCGTGAATTTCCATCTTTTTCATTTTCTAACGATTTGACTTGCCACTCATATTAATAGATTTGACTTGTCATACCTAATATTAATTGCATTTTATTGAACACATTTCTTCTGAATTGAATTCTGTACTATTCATTGCGAAATTTGACCGAAATATAATATATAAACGGTAAATAAAATTTCTTATATATTTAAAAATATTTTCTATATTATACGTTACTATTTTTATTGCTAATGCACTCCATATTTACATATTTTCATTATTAAATTACATGAGTGTTAATTATTATTTATGCATACAGTAATAATACAAACTACATTTTACATATTTCTATGTTTTATAAATAATATTAATTTAAATACAAGTTTACAAAAAAAAGGAACATTTCATAGAAAATAATGTAAATTAGAATTATTTTTAAATAACACGTTTTTATTAAAAACTATAATAACCTAATGTTACTTTTAGCGGGATACAGGACGTAAAAGGAAGGTTTTCAACAAAAAGGATGGTGGATATTAAATTTGGAAAGAGTTCTTATTCTGAAATGAAACATTTGAGCGATTTTAACGAATATATATGAGTCTGCCTTTATGAATACAGAAAACAGTGATTAACCAGATCATCTTAGTCAAAATAAGTGATCAACCTCGTAATCTAACGGAATAAGCTGATTTTTTGTTCAAACCTTTATTTCGATAATACGAATGTTGTCTCAAAAGTCACAAATGATCACTTGTGCGCTTATTAGCTTATTCCGTTTGATTCCTAGATGAAACCCTAAGATGACTGGAGTAGATACTTGCAGAATTGCAGAATTCACTATCCGTTGCTGAAGCTTTTTTACTGCAAGATAAAGGTAAATTTATATAGACCTAACAATCGCTATTTTTTTCATAACAGAATTTGAAGCATTGCGTTTATTTTATATCAAATAACGTTGTAATATAAATTTCCGCCAGTATCTTACCAGTTTCAAACATGATTTATTCTTTAGTTCCTTATAATATGTATCACGATTTACGATTTTTACAAACATTTATATGTGGATATCAGGGAAACTTCAAAAAACTGAACGAAAACTAATTTCTACAACAGATTTGTTTTTAATTTGATATACGACTTTGTTACTCTCTGTATATGAAATACTTTTAATACAATTTTTATAATATAAATTATATAACAACTATATTAAAATAATAAATATATATAAAAAAAAAAAAAAAACCTTTATATAAAGTATATATATATTTAACATTCATTAACATTTCCTAACTACTGGATTTAATATGAATATTATACACATATTTTTGAATTGTTTTGATATAATTATAACTTGCAAAGGTATTTTTTAGGTATATATTCTAATAAATGAGTTGAGGTGAAAGACACTTTTAATAACAACATAATTTTCATAGGTGATATGTTTATTATGTTATATTTTTGAAATAGATGTCATTGGATTTACAGATGCTCTTATATGTGGTTTAAAATTAGCAGATATGTTAGTCTTGCAAAAAAATGATATGCTAGTCTTCCAAAAAATGCAGATATGTTTGTCTTTAGATAGAAATAATAGAATTAGTTATCTAGAGCTCAATTCTAAGTATGTAAAAATATTGTAATAATTTGATCTAGTAATATCAAATTTTACATATACACCCGTTAGATACGAAGTATGGGTGGGGAAAATAGTTCATTACCGCTGTAGAGTGACGCCGTATGCTTAATGTCACAAAAAATGCTATTTTTACATTTGGAAAAGACATGAAGTATAATTTTAACATATAAATAATTACTATGGAAATGAATGGTCAAATAAACCTGGCTCAATTCATTTTGAAAAGTGAAATGGTAAAATAATTAGGTAAGTCAAAACAATAATTCAAAAGAACAAACTCAACTAAAATATTTCAATTTCAATTAAAATATTTCCAAAAATTTGTCTCAAAAAAATGATAGCTCTCTAAGTATCCTTTTCATTTCATCTGATGTCCTTGACCATAGCTTTGATAATGATTTAAGGAGTATTGTTATAAGTTTAAAGTGTTTACTTGTTCAACATAATATTAAATTATTTTAATTAAAAAAAAAAAAAAGAAAAAAAAACTTTGTACACATTAATAAATGTATTCTCCATGAAGTAAACGGTTGAAATTTCTCGGGAAAAATGATCGTAATTATACTCGAATGGGTGTAGGGAAGAATTACGAAGAATAAGCTTGCATATAATAATATGCAAGCGATTTACATAAAAACAGGACATGAACATTTATCGACGATCCACAATTTTTTATATTTTATTTTATTATGTAGGTTTATTTTAATTTAATTTTGTGATACAATATGTTCTAAAACATTTGACAATAATTACACTTATAAGGAAAACTATACCAATATATTGTCAAATAAATTTTATATAGAAATGCAAAAAAAAATTTTTAATAAATAAATAATAAAAATAACTAAATATAATATAAATAAAATAAAATGATAATTATCAGTGAGATGTGATCACCTGTATAAGAGCATATACATAACATATACAAACATATTATATAACATTTTATAAGTTGTTTGATGCAGAATGACCAATTAGTAAGATCTCAAGCTGTAGGAGTCAGCCGCCACCTGCTAACACATGTGAACCACACGCGTATGTGTCTCTTTTACTCATTATATTACATTTCTATGTTCGTCTACCATTTCTTATCGTCATGTTTGTGGTTAGAGATATCTAGAGAAACAGAGAGCTAGTTTTAGTTTTTGTTTTTTTTAAATAAGCCAACCTTTTAAATGATATAAAATTATTTGCAAAAAATATATTTAAATATGCAGTTTAAAATATCCATTTGATTTAATAATTCTTAAACATTTGTTTTACGCTCATAGTTTATCTTAAATAAATGATTTAGAAAAACTTGACTATGAATATTATATAATGGTTACGATTTTCGAAATCGAGACTTTTAACATATTTTTACGTTTCATGGTATTACAAGGAATTAATACCAATTTGGATTAACGCCAATATAAGCCGAAAAGAATTTCATGATATTTGGTCCAACTGTTTCGAGTCGGTCGAGATTTTAGTCGCACCAGCCCTACCCACTGCACGGCTTGTGTAGCTAACTATCTTTAAAACTCTACTATCTTTAAAACATGTAGAAGTAGGTTAAATTTGACCACTTTAAAAAGTATGACCGTGATTAGTATAATTCCATACTTGGTTTATTAATATTGGATATAATTTAGATGTGATAGACCAAAATTCAATTTTTTGGATTTTGATGACGTCATAAAGTTCAAAAAATTTTTTTGTTCATATTACACGCAAATTTTATCCGATCTGAATGAAATTTTTTTTGAAACTCACTAATTTTTTGTCAAACTTTCATATAATGTAAAAATCTAGCTAACATTCACTTTAGTGCACAATATAGGTAACAGGGACTTACTATCTTCAAAAGGTATCAGGGCCTTACTTAATCTTCAGTAGCAGATTAATCACAAATGTGAAAAGTTTGACCCCAATTTAGTATAATTCTATACCTTTTTTTTTTATAATTGGATATAATTTGTATGTGATGGAGCATAAATCGATTATTTGGATTTTGCTGATGTCATAAAGTTAAAAAAATCTTTTTAACAATTTTTCACAAACTTGAAAAGTATGACCATAAATTCGGTATAATTCCAACCTTGGTTTATTAATAATGAATATAATTTGGATGTGATGGAGCAAAAGTTGATGTTGGAAATCTTTATAAAATTAACGAAAAATTTCCTCTGAGCTATTCCTATTTATAAACAGGAAAATTTGTATGAAAGAATTCGGTTTTATAAAAGATACATTTGTGTTGATAGTAAACAGTAAACATATTTTTTATGATACACAATATCAACGAACCCAGTATACCAACAGAAGTTTAACAAAAAACCAGAAGCTCAATTTACATTAAACCAGTTGGTTTACAAAAATATTCTATAGCCGCCACATAGCCTCTATATAAAAAAGGTTTTATATAAACTAATAATTTGTTTCGAAATTTTATTAAGATAAAATGTTTTATACATTGCATAGATAAAAAAAAATCGAGAGGTGTCGAAGGACACCCGGTAAGAGCTATATTCCTTTCGAACTTTGGTACTTTATAAATGTAGCGCATATTTTTTTTATTTTCAAGGTATTTTTCTGAAAATTCAAGGTATTAATTTTAGAAGTCAAATGATTTTTTTGATTCTTTAAAGAATTGAATTTTATAGCTACTTAGTTTTACTTTATGAAATAATTGTAGTATTAGCTTAAAAAAGACAAACTTCTGACTTAGTAGTCAACAAAATCTGTGAGTACAATACATTTGGTTTGATTAGGATATTTACTATGGCATAAGATAAAAATTGCATTGTATATACATTAAAAATCTCTGTTTTCTTTAACTTCTGATAACTTTCACAACTCAATTTTTTTAAATGATTAAACATAAAATTTTGATAAAAATACAAATCTACAGTTATAAAAAGATTTTTGAATCGTTTGAAGTTTTAGCTTTCTAGGTAAGCTAGATATCATAGTTCGAAAAAAAAAATCTAATAAAAATATAAACATGGAAATGTTAGAATTTGTTATCTCTTGCTAATGTCTGATATCACCACATTCCAATCAGAGCGTTTATATAAAATGCATTAATATGCAATATTCTCTTAATTATTCATGTATCGTTATCAGAGCCAGGTATGGATCTCAGTATCTTCAAGCTTTACATGTCTGTTCTAGTTCAATAATTAATATTGCTGGTTTAAAGAAAATTGGGGAAAGTTATTTTTCATCATCAAGCAAGTTGAATGTGTGGGCATCAAGGGCCACACTCATATGAATAGCAAAATAATTTTAGTAGGGACAAAAAAGATTAGGATCATCCACTCTGTGTTCCAAAGTGTAACCTTTCGAAATAAGCTGAAGATCGATTAAAACTACGTTTGCAATCTGCATACAGTAGTCAGAAATTCTTAACATATATGAATTATAAAATGTATTTATTTCATACATGAATTTATTTCAAATACAAAAGTTTTAATGTAGAAACTGGAACTAGCCCGTATGTACAACTTAAACGATCCATCATGTTTTCATTTAATATAAAATATAAATTGTTATAATTATAACATAAAAGAATTAAATGAAGTAAAGATAGCGATTATTATTTGTGAATACTAAAAAGAATATACATACATTAAAATTTATTTTAATTTATAATTTTCCATATTTGGTTTAATAATAATTATAATTAATACTTCAACAATTTATAAATAATATTCTATACGATTATTAATATGTAAAATATACTTTAATTAATTCATTTGACGAGGACTTGTGTATGTGTTTTATTTTAATTTTACTTATCAAGCACATGTTAAAATATTAATATTCAATATTATTTCATACAAATATTTAATACAACGAGTTGTCTGTCATGTATCTCTTACCTTTTAGGATCAATTGGCTATTAAAGAAACTCGAAGAACTAGGTCCAATCTAATGTCAGAACATGATGTCCCCTGTCAAACTCTGCAGCGTTTTTTTAGTTATTTTTTGATTGGTTAACTTCTACAAAACGAAATATTTAGGTGTATACATTAAAATGGCTTACCACGTGTATATCACGCTTAATTCCAAATGGATGTTTTTCTTTGAGCGTATATTAATAATCAAATATGATGGAAATCTAATATCTATTACGACCTAGAATAAAAATATATAAGTATTAATTAACAAAATTTCTGTTGCTGTGTTTTTTATTTATTAATTTTGTAATACGAATTTATTAGCTCGGCATGCATCTATGTAACGGAATCTTTTAGCGTGATATTCACCCTTTCCAAAACGTCGGATTGAATTGAAACTTTATACTCTTATCAAGCACCGATGACAATATATTAATGTTACAAGTTGGTCCAAATATCTTGATCAGGATCTAGACGAAAAACATCTCTATAATAATTTTGGTGGAAGCGCAGATAACATGCATCATAAGATTAATAGTTAAACACGCTTATAAAAATTTATTTATAATAGAAAATAAAACACGCTTTTGTTATAAGATGAACTAAAAAGTAGAAAATAATTTCTGTAAGTAAAAACAAATTTAGTGATTAAGAATAGATCTGTATAAGCATTTCAAGTTATATTGAATTTAATGATGCTGTTGAGAGTAATTTAAAATACCTATAAATTCAAGCAATTAAATCGCGTAAAACTTTTCTGATTGTGTTAAAAGAACATAATTAGTGCCAAACATTAAGATAAATATAAATAATAGTTTGTTACCGACATGAAAAATTAATTACTGTTTATATAGATGCGTTAATAATTGTTTATTATTGACTCATATGCAATATTTCATATTTATTGCCGCTATTATGATTTATTGCATTTGCTTATGTCAAATAACAGTACTGCTAAGGTGGAAGATTCTACAAAATCGTCAAATTTTAAATAGGTACATTATTTAGAGATGTGGAAACTTTACAAAAGGCGTCATTATGATCAATTCAATAAATCTGCACGCAATGTAGCACAAATTAACAGAACACATAAAAATTACAATATCCTTCAAAATTTATTATCAGAAATTTTTATAAATGTAGATTTGATTCTTAATAACTGCCCAGTATTGTGAATATCTTGTAATCGGCCAGAAAATCCATATCAAGTTTCAGCATATCTATATATTTATTCCGTGGTGAGAACAATGCATTAAATATTTCGTTCCCGACGACTGAAAGGTAATAGCGAACTGTAGTTTGCACCAATCGTTGGATAAAAACATAAAAAAGTGCTTAAAAAAGATACAAGAGGTACGTAGAATTTTGGGTGTTGGAAGAGGGTGGAGTAAAATTAAACCTGTAATTTTTCTATTAATGTTAAGAAACTGAAAATTTTGATAGTAAAGTTGTAAAAGATACCCTAAACAATAATTCATCTCCCGATAAGTTTTTCTAATAGTCTAATATTTACGATAAGTAGTTGATTTTAATAATTTATATAACATTGAAAAATATTTTCATTTTGCCAGGCATTGATTACAGTATCTCTTGTATCTTAAAACCACACATTTCTGTTTTAATTAATATTGCAGTATACGTATTTTGAAAAGTTTGTTAAAATTAGTTTTAAATTATACGGCTCTATTATCTCGCTCAATGGTAATATTTGCAAATATTTACAATACATATTATGTTCATAATAACATCCTAGTTTTGGAAATATAGTTTAAGGACAGAAAAAAATGTCACTTTCTTTCGGCATGAACAATTTTTTTTTCTTTTAATGCTTAAAACTGATGTTGTCAAAATCGGATTGGTGCTCATTTAGAAAAATAAACTGTCCGTGGATTGGACTCTTTGCGATTTGAGTGTATTAGAATACACCAATTGCTAATTAGTATAATATAAACTTCGAAGGCGGCAGTTTATCCAGTAGGAATTTAAATTTTTTATTTTCTTATAAAATATACAGTAAAATTTACACTTATTTTATTAAAAATAAATAATTTAATACTAAAATAACAGGAAAACGAGAGACGACTGACCATCTTCATGTTTTTAAATAATATAATGTGAATATTTTATATTTATGAATGCATATAAATAATAAAATTATTATTAACGCTTTAGGCTTTTAAACACAATATTGGTTGACTTGCATATTAAGTCCAGCATTAGTTGTTTCTGTACATGTATGTGGTAAGACTGCCGAAAAGATTACTTTTTCAATTTCAAATCCAGAATAAATTTAAGGAAATCCTATTTTATAACTAGATCACTAAATTCTAGTATGAAAATTCGAATTCTTAGCCAAATTCGCGCCATAATAATAGTTTAATAGAAGAAACATATGAATCACTGAGTCTAAACTTATTTTAACAGACAATATACAAATTTTGTGGCTAAAACTTTCCACTATCAGTTATACGCAGGTTAATATTAACTGTGGATAATACATTTTAGAGCATTGACAATATAAAATTAAAAATGGAATCTTTAACTTATCATTCTGGTACAATATTTGAAGTAATAAAGGCTTAATTAAATTTTCTGAGCAAAAATATTTTTAAAAAAAGAGGCGTTTGTGGGACACCTTTAGGGACTGTATTCTTTTTCTACCTTGTTGCATTATAAATGTAGCGCTTACTTTTTTTATTTACAAGATATTTTTCAGAAAATTTAAGATATTAATTTTATTCAGTCAAATATTTGTTTAATTTTTTAAGGAATTTAATTTTATTGCTACTTTTAGTGTTACTGCATGAACTAATTGTAGTATTAGTTTAAAAAAGGCATACTTTCGATTTAGTCAACCCAATATGTGCGTACATTACCTTTGATTAAGATATTTATTATGACAACAATAAATTAGGATATTTATTATGACAACACTTCAGATAACTTTCACAACTAAATTTTTCTAATGATAAGACATAAAATTTTGATAAAAATACAAATTATAATAATATTTTTGCATTTTCTCGAAATTCATGGTAAGCTGATCGATTGAGAAAAGTTTTAGTTTCTGGGTAACCTAAATGAAAAAAGTCGGTTTTTTTTTGCACTTTTTTTGTTTTACCTTCCAGCCAGCAAATAATTTAGAACAATAACGTGTGTGAGGAACATAGTTCCAAAAATTGACACTTTTAGACATAATTACAAAAATATTTGATTCCATTACACATTGGTGTATGCGAAACCATATTACCTACAATTATTAGAATTACAAGAAAATCAGATATTCATTCCCTTTTGTGAAAGAATCTCGATTGTCCTGTTTGATGGTGGTGTCAATATTTTGTCGTGAAATGTTCCTTAACAAACCAGATTCTCAAGACTACTTCTAGGTATATTGTTGAGTGATGGGTATTCTTGACCACGTTTACCTTGTAGAATTTATTCATTTAATAGCAAAAATAGCAATTATATGTATAACTCATATGGTATAACGAAGCAGGTGATATTCAATTTTTTTCTTCTTACTTTTAACCATGTACCAAATTGGCATATTGCTAATCATTAACACCTTTAAATTATGATTGTAAATAAATTTTTCGTATTTATAACCTGCAACTACAATATTTTAATGTGACTTACTTTATAATATAATTTATACAACATAACAAGTACATACAACATATTGGTTACTTACTAGAATATTAATTATGTTTTTATAATTAATTTTATTGACATAAAATTTATTTTACAATTTGTAACTCTTGTAAAATCTATGAGAAATAATAATAATTTTTTTAAATAAATATATTCACATACATTTGTGAAGTTTCACTTTTATTTATACTATCTGAGTTCACTGAAATTGTCAGTATAAAATGAAAGAATATAAACATTTTGGGATAAAAACGATTATATTTTTATTATGGGAGAGCTGAGAAAGGAAGTTGATAAAACTTCCTGAGAAGCTGAGAAAACAAACTTCAAAAGAAAAACTTTTCCAAAACAAGTTGATTTGTACCAAATAGTAAAAAAATAACGATAATATAATGTAATTAAATTTTTTTTTTTTTTGTAGTCGGTGCCAGCCAATGAAACAACTGGCAGAACAGTTTGCTACTTTAGCTAAGCTGACACCGACTCCAAAAATAACAATAATTTTAAATACATGATATTATCGTTATTTTTTTACTTATAACTTGTTTATATTAATTTGTTTTGTAATAGCATATTAATTTGTTTTGGAAAAGTTTTTCTTTTGAACTGCTTTTTTTTTGTTAAAAGTTTTTTTTATTTTGTGATTTTGAGTGAATCTGAAGTACACTAACTAATTTGTCACTAAAAAATTGATCATCGAAATCGGTTTACGTGCTATTGAGTTATTCATTCTCTTGCCGTGCATACTTAATGCAAATTTAAGACTTTTATGGTTTTTTCATGGATGCCGTAGTCCAAACTGGACCAAAATGATGTGGAGCCACACGAAAAGCACCAACTAGATAAGGAATCATCAAAATCGGTTCACCCAGTCGAAAGTTCTGAGGTAACACACATAAAAAAATACAGTCGAATTGAAAACCTCCTCCTTTTGTTTGAAGTCGGTTAAAAAGATGCCTCTCAATGCCTCTCTATTTTTCAGAGAATTAAAACCTGGAAAATACATTTTTTTATTAGCTGGTATGATTCTGAAACGACCTAAAACGAATAAAAAAAAAAAAAACATGAAAAACCTATTAATCGTTATGCCAGAAGTTTGTCGTGTTTTTCTCTTCCTCCAAAAAAAAAAAGGGTAGAACTTATGCTAGCCAGTCTTCTATTATCCTCAATTTGTTAAAAAATCGGACATTCGATATGGATCTGGTTTTACATATTCAATTCTTGATTGAAAACTGACTTTTATTCTATCCTTTTTACTTTAAGAGACGGTATAAGATCCTCTTTCATCCATTCGATAACCAGATTAACAAACATTATTGATTGACAAACACGCCTATGATAGCTTTATAATACTCAAGTCTTTGAAAGGCCTAGGTATTTTATACATCACAAAGACATATAATTGAAAATAACGAAATTTCGCTTGAAGTAAAATTTAGACTGGCTGCAGAAAACATTTTCATTAGCAGCAATTAAAGAAATAAAAAAGAAAAGATGCTTTTTTCGTCCAAGAATTTAAAACTTACTTAGAATTAGTGAGGTGAAAATTTACGGTAATTTAGTAGCACCTGTAACATTAAAGTAATATTATAGGTTTAAAATTGTAGAACCAACTTACGAAATTGTCCTTTATAGGTACTTTAGATAAGCTAACTTTGTTTGTTAGTCACGAATTAGCACGAGAATGTCCATCATGAAAGCCTGTAGAGCTGGATATTTAAGTGTGTAAAATCTGTATATTTAAGTGTCGCATCTGCTTCGGTTTGTATCTATTCCATTTGTGCTTGTATACATCTGGTGCTAAAACTAGCACTTGCACATAGAATTTAAATAAACATTGATTACGTGAAAAAGTTATTAATCATTTTTGAATAATCACCGTCGAAAATGAAGTAAAATAAAGGAGTGTAGAGGTGTGTGATTAAACGATTATTAAGAAAAACTTCCATATAAATAATTATCACCAATAATGAACGGTGATTAAATATAATGGATTTTACAATTTACATGAAAATAATAAAGAAAAAAAAAATAATAAAATAATTATTATGAAAAAAAAAAATTTATACTAATAAATATTATTAGCACCTACAGGCCTTACTCTGTTCACAGTACTGTTTTGGTATATTATTAATATTTTTGTATGAACATAATTTTTTGCATACATTTTTCAAGGTGTATGGTATCCTGGGTGGTAAATTAAGTTAATCAATTTTTGACGAACGGAAAACTGTTAAAAATAAAGTTCAAAATACATAAAATTCTGCCTTTCTTCAGTTTTTGGCAATTGTAACCCTAAGAGACTAATTTCAGACTAAGAACGTTTTTGCAAAATAAATAAATTATAAAACAGAAATTTTATAAATTTATATTATTTTTTCGAACTCGAAAATTTCAAACAATATTTTATTTTTTCGTTTTGAATTTGAACTACGTGGGCATATTTTCTGTTCAATAAAATTAAAGATTTTCAAAATGTATCGTGTTTTTTTTTTTTAATTCGGAATTTTTTAATCGAAAGAAAAAAGCTTTAGCTAAAACTTGTCAAGGGCAACAGAGAAAATTTGCCTGTGTCCATGACTTGCAGTTATTGACAAACTATAAGCGTATTTTCTTTCGAAAACGTTTTTCGGAAAAATGTTTTAAACAATTATTGTTAGTTTTTTATGAGGATCAACCTTCTAACTTAAATTGTTAGTCTATCTCTTACCGTTTAGAATCTAATTTGGCTATTAAAGCAACCTGAAAAACTAGGTACAATCAAATGTCATAACATGATGTCTCTTATCATACAATTTTTGCTATTTTTTAATTGGTTAAGTACCAAACGAGATACTAACCAGTATAGATTAAATAAATTATAGATTAATAGATAGAGACCCACCCTCAATAAATTCATTTTGAGTTTGAAATATACCTTTTTATTGTTTTGGTAATGAATATAAAAATAAAAATCAATCATCTACCTTAATGAAAAGTAAATATGATGGTTCACCGACTAAAAATATATCAACATTTTATGCGAAAATAATATTTCAAATAAATTCATATAATAGTATCCCAATTTTAATGTCAGTCTATTTACAATACATAGGACATTTTTATAACGTAAATATAATTTGAATAATTACATAAATATATTATTATTTGAAAGTTATAATATTATAAAATATATTATAGATATTATTTATTGTACAAAGGTCGCATAGATATATAAAGAAAAAAAAAATGTTTTTGATGAAACTATGATTATCGATTTTAACACACACCTGTAAATTTTAAATAAAACAACTTATTTTACAACTTTTCACAAGTATATGTATATTTTATAGAAATATTATTCTGGCCAGAAGCAAATGGTTAAAAAATATTATACTTTTATTACCTGTCAATAAATTTGAAAAAAATTTGTTTAGCCGCTATTAATTAAATTAAAAGATTAATGATATTTGGTAACATATTGTCACCGTTTTATACATAAATTTATTATATTTTAGCGACTTTCAATAATGAATAAATTTTGTTTTACGGATGAAATCGTACATTTATTTAAAATTAACATCTGGTTATTTGAAAATAAATCTTAATGGTATTGGAATTACAAGCATATAAAATTTGTGTACCGCAAAAATATTAGGAATTAAATTATTTTTAATATAATACTCATGAAATATTAATTATTTGCTCATGCTATGAATTGAATAGTACAATTGTTAAATAGTAAAATTTGTAAATTCATTAGACCATACTAAGCCCAATTCGAAGTCTTTGAATATACTATAATTTTTAATTATAAGATTACCATCGTTAGAAATATGATTGATTTCGTATCTGCAAAAGGTCCTCCAAGTATATACCCCCCCCCCAACGGTTTGTTTTTATCATCTTTTGATTTTATATGCATGAAACACAAACCTTAATCTCTCTTCAAAATCGCTGGTCAACTATTTTGGGTTTTATGAATTTGCAATTTTCATATCAAGAGCCTTATAATTTTATTAAAATAATATTTGTAATTTTTTGGATAGGCAATAATTTAGAGAAAAATGAAAATTGTAGAATAGAGGCTCCATTAAACATTATTTTTATGCTTCCCGATATATTATACAGGCTGTTTCAAAATTACACGGGACTATTTACATACATTTTTATCTGATACGAAGTGTCTAAAATGCTTGAAGTCGTCGTGGTGAACACTGCATTAATCAAAGTAGCGGCTACTTTGAATAGTTACATTAAATATTGTGTTGTTAAATTTAATACCTCTTTGCTCGAATATCTCAGTAATAAACTGTTTTTGGACATATGTTTATATGGACCATTTTACTTATTTTGAGCAAGATAACATGTACTTAAAATAGCACCGAGCAATTTTGAAACACTGTTTATCTAAGTATCATAAGTTATTAGAAAATTTTGAACAAAATTTAAAATTTAAATTCAAAACGAAACGTAAGAAAATGGTATAAATAAAATTAAAAAAATATATAGTAGCAATAAATAATAAAATTAAATAAATAAGTAATAAATTGATGTAGCGATTCATAAAACGATAAACTATGACGTGCTGCGTCCCACATCGGGAGTAAACAAACACGATTTCGTGCATCAAGTATTATAAATACAGTGTGTTACCATATATATACATAATATTTACCTCTTATTATTATGACTTTTTAATAATATTTTACACTTTGTTTTGAGATTTTTTATTTTAATTTTTAACTTTCCATTATAGGAAAGGTCTTGTAATCGGTCTGAAAATTCAAATCCAAAGTTTTAACATATCTTTACAATTCATAGTCAGAAAAACACTTTTAGATTGATATCCACGTTTGTGTATAAGTCCATTTATTCGGAAATGACAATTTTCCTGCACGATTTTTCGTGAAAGAAAGATGGTAACGATCACGGATTATGCCAATCGTTGCGTAATAACATTAAAAACTGTTGAAAAGACTGGTAAAAGCGACCCGTTGAAAATAATAGAGAATAAAAAAATAGAATTTGTACTATTCCAGTTATTATTTATTTAAAAAATTTTATTTTTGATAGTTTCCAAAGTTTTAAAAAATAAATAATATCTTCTTCAATATCTTCTGAATAAAATTTGAGAGTATATTGTCTTAGTTTTATCACTTTAAGACAAATATTTCATAACTAACAGTTATCTGAATCCTTCGTTTGCCTTGTCCCCACGTACGCCTACTTTTGTTCGCAATTTAATGTGCATTAATTTTTTTAAATAAAATACACCTTTGCATGTTATTCATGTTATGATAATACAGCTTTCTCAAGGTGAATTTTTTTTTGGAAATCGGTTAAGTAGTTTTTGCGTTTATTAATTTTAACGTCTTTTATAGGCTAGTTTTTGATCGACTAGGTTATATTATTACAATATTTAAAAGAGTATCTAATTTTTTGTTCATTGTAAATAGCCTACACTGTTCCCCATAAATAATTATATCCTATACAAAAGGAAACTTTTAAATCCGAACCAGTAGTTCCAGAGGTTAGTTTCGTTTAAAAAACATAAAACAAAAGAACTCTTCAGCTTTATCATAACAGTGTAGATATTGCCAGATCTTGGACTGTTAAAACATTATAAATATTTTTATACCAAAATATGTACATTATTTCCTCAAAATAATGAATCAAAATCGCATTACGTCGTCATGTATGTTTGACCTGGTGTCCCAATTTAGGTCTTATGCTTGTGAAATTGTATCAGGCAAGGACCTGTACCTCAAACACAGACAAATAAAATATTCATGATGACCTGGAAACTATTTTATCTTATCTGTCTGAAATAATAAATTATAATCGATTTTTACTTATATTGAATACGTTTAGATGAGGTGAGTTCCCAGTTAATTTACTTAGCGCTCGCTGTAAAAAAGTTTCCATCGGCTTCCACCCGGAAGCATACTAATCCTTTTTTCTGTAAGATAAATTTAATGCCAGTAAAATTTTAACTATCCACTCAGTATGGCTCACAGTGGCTGGGTACGGCCATTGTGGGAAGTTGATGGTGTACACCATAATAGTCAAACTCACCTAAACGACTCATGTTATTTTTTGGTTTGGTTGAGTTTTAATAATGTAAGTAACGAACAATTATTTAAAATAACCTTAACTATATGTATTCAAAAATAAAAGGTGGATACATTCATAAATTATATATACAAATTATTATCTATGACTGGAAGTTATAATATTGGATGCGAACGAAGTATGATCAAAAATATATTATTTTATAATATATTGTATTGTGAAACAAATCAATATTTATTTTATTCTTTTATATTATTCTGTACAATTTTATTTAATAATAATTTTAATTTAATTTCTATTCGATTATTTTTTACTACAGTGTCTTCAATAACATATATTATAAGTTTTTCATATTAAATATCGATACGGCATAATGGGGAATAATATTTGAAGCGAGTGTATGTCATTTATATAGAAAACTATGTATGTTTTGTACATGATAAAAACGATTAGTCCAATAATATTGTTATATCAATGAAAATTTTTGTTGTTGATACAGCATGATTTTCTTATTATACATGTTATATATATATTTCTATTGATCATAAGGTAGGTACCAAAATAACGTTGCTCTATAGATGTTAGAACTAGATCCATTACAACAGTCGACAGCTTATATGTTCATACTTACATACAGTTATTAGTCTAAATGTTTTTTACAACTTAATTAATACAAAACTTTTTATAAAGGTTGGTAGTAAAAATCAAGAAAAAATTTTCATTTCTACTCTAGTCAAAAACTAACTCACTACTTAATTCAATAAAATTTTGACTGGTTAAAAATTAAAGTTTAGCAAGTAAATATTTTCTTAAAACAAGAAAATATTTTCTTGCTGTTATGTTCAGAACATTATGTTCAGAACGTTTTATTGCATAATTTTTTCCGATTTTCCAAATCTTCACGTTTCATGATTAGGACAAGGCATTAATACCAATTTGGAGATGAAACATGGGCGTGTGTGTGTGTGTGTATGTATGTACTTACGTACGTCCATAGGCATTTTTTTCGTCGTCGATACCGCGCGAACAAAAATGATACCGACTTTGTTGAGGTGCCGACCGAAACGAATTAACAGCAATATGATCCGAATAGAATTTTATAACATTTAATAGAGTCGTATCGAGTCGGGCTAGTTTTTTCTTAACTTCTTTCCTAGTCGATATTGCGTGAACAAAAAATGACATCGATTTCGTTGAGGTGCCGATCGAATTAATGGTAATATGATCCGAAAAGCAATTCATAACATTCAGTTGAGTCGTTTCGAGTCAATCGAGGTCTTGTTTTTAAAATTTCTTTTCTTTAATTTTTATTATGCTGTGGCTAAATAACTTTTAAGTTTTTCGTGTGGACCTCAATTGTCGCACCAGATTCTACCCAAGGCTTGTTTTACCGTGTTCTCATATTGATTCGAAAGCAATACCTAAATATATAGGTTAAAAAAGCGAGTACCCGTTTACAATAAGAAGGTAAAAAAAATTGCTTAATCTTCTCAAAAAGATGCAAATCATAGTACGGTATATGCAAATATACCGTAAGAGTTAAATTTTATTAAACAACACAAATGAAAATTTTCGATTGAGTACATTGTAAAAACAAATGAAATCATATTCAATCATCTGTAACATTACATTTCATAAAATTTTATATTATATTATTTACAATTTTAATAAAGCTACAGTGTTATATTTATTCAAGTAGTGCACCCTAAATCTGATTAAAAATTTTCAACTCGTATAAATAATACCTATAATATAATATTTTTTATATATTTTATTATTTATTTTCTATATATAGTACAAATAAAACAAAAGATATTGTACATAGCTCATTTAAATATAAAATGTATTGTAAACTAGCCGTTATGCGGTCACTTCGCAGAAATATTTCAACTTTACAGTCAATATCATTACAGAAATACACATTGCTCTGACTCTGATTTTTAACCTTTTTAAGATAAAACAGCTCTTAGGCTTCCTTCACGTTATCGTCTCTTTAAACCTCTTGACTTGGAACAAACAAAACAAATCTAGAATCACGCATATCCATTATTCGAATCGTTAGTTACCATCTTGAGTTCATACCAAAATTCCATAAAAATACTTTCTTGTATAGTTATATTCAATATTCCCTGAATTTTTGGAACAAGTTTTCCATCCTTTTTCCCCAAAAACATTATTCGGGCTATAAGAAACATTTAAAAGTAAAAAATGGATTTAGAAAAAAAAAGACCCGGAAAAAAATGGACCAAAAAACAATTTCCCATTTTCAAACGCAAGGGTTACAACCAAAAAATAATTAAATTGGTCCGGCAGTTTTCTAATGATGCACTTACTAACAAATAGCACTTAATTTTTGAATATATTATACCTAGGGTTCAGTTTACATCTAGGCATAGGCCTACCACGAGTATGACAGAATACATGCGTTAAACAGTGAATCCAAGAAAGAGGTGTTATAGACATGTCTTGAAGCTTCGATACGCATTGAGTTAGTTGTAAGACGCTTGGAGTTGTAATACATACTTTTGCAATTTCATATAACATCTATAATGCCTCTGAGTTAGATGCATTGCTTAACGCATGTACTCTGTCATACTCTTGGTACGTCTAAGCCTAGAGGTAAACTGGACGATTCGTATATTTATTTTTATTAAGATAAAATACGAACACTATTGATTACAAATATTTTTTGTGAATATCTAGTTAAATATGAGATCAGATGCTAAAAATCGTGCTATATTTCGTTCGTGTTGTCAATTTAATAAAGTTATTTGCCCAATTTAAATTTAAATTTACATGAAATGTTTACATTCCCTTATTGTTACGTTTTTAATAAGTTTCAAATCCAGCATTAAACATGCATAGCTAATTAATATTTTAGATGTGGTCAGTCAAAAACTATTATAATATGTAAATAGTGTAAAAACGTTTTAGCCTTACAGGAAACAATACTAATTAAATTGTAGTAAAATAATTAATGTAAGAAACAGAGCGTTATTATTCAATTATTATATTAGAAAAGAGAATGTTTGAAAAGCACATGTCATGTTAAAAAAAAACTTTGACAACCATTCAAATTATAATATAAAGATAAAAAAGTTAAGATCATTAAAATTTACCCTACAAAAATTAAAGACTATATTATATACGTTAAAAAAATGTAATAAAGACTACATAAAACAAAACAAATAATGTTCTCATAGGTGTACGAAGTCGGAGCATTTCAATACCTGAATGTTAAATCTGAAATGTAATTTGAACAGTTAAAATATCCTACTAATATTATAAGTGCGAAAGTTTGTGAGGATTTATTGATATTTGTTTCTCTTTCACGCAAAAAAATGAATCCTTAATGAATCCTTATGGTAATTATGGTGGAATTTTAATGAATCCTTATGGTAATATAGCTCATATATCAAAATATCACATAGGCTATAATTTATAAAGGTACTAGCAGTTACTCGCCGTTTTACTGGATGATTTCAATTTCAAATGCAAAGTAATTTGGTTTCTTTATAAAAAGTAACATATATTTTCGTGAAACTGCTAGTGTTTTATATGTTTTGAGAATTATACAATTCTAGTTATATGTAAATGGTTCGAGAAGACAAATTTTCACTACTCCTAAGAGTATTTCATAGATATTACAAATATTATTCTTATATAATTTATAAAGGTAATACTTTGCCTAAACAAATCTCACTCTGTTAAGCCTAATCTAAATTTCAAATGCATGATACTTAAAAGTCTGGAATTATGGTTGGTAGTGTCCCTGAAATCCTATTTTTCTGCCTTCGGTCTTTACTTCCGTATGTAATGAGTTTAGAACAGGTATGCAGGTAAGAATTGTTATCTTAAAACTGTTCTTTAATTTTGTTTAAAATTAAACAAAAAAGGTTTATTACTTTCGCACCTTGATAAAAGCGCTTACTTTTTTTATTTACAAGATATTTTTCTGAAAATTTAAGGGATTAATTTTAGAAGTCAAATAGTTGTTTGATTCTTAAAAGAATTTAATTTTGTAGCTGCTTTTGGTTTTTACTGTATGAAAGAATTGTAGCATTAGTTTAAAAAAGACATACTTCTGATTAAGTAGCCAACCCAATATGTGAAAACTTTACGTTTGGTTTGATTAGGATATTTATTATGAAATAACATAAAAATTACATTGTACTTAATTATTTCTGTTTTCTTTACTTTCTAATAACTTTCACAACTCAATTTTTTTAAATGATAAAACATAAAATTTTGACAAAATATACAAATTGACAATTATAAAAAATTTAAGGCAACCTGAATCGATTGAAAAAGTTTTACCTAGATGTTGGTTTTTTGGTGTCTGTTACAGTTTTTGTTGATTTTAACTCCCAACTAGCAAACAAATATCATGTGATAAGGAACATAGTTCCAATGAATAATTCTATGCAAAAATAGATTTTATTTAGGAACTTTTAGCTACAACAGTGTATTACTGAATCTCATTTTACTAAAAAATTTTACTTAATGCCCAGATTAAACATCCACTGATATATATAGAATAATGTTCTTTTTTTTTTCAAAACTATTATTACTTACAACAGCACATTACACCTTGAGGATTTAAAAATTTGAATATTCCATTAACTTTTTTTTTTAATACATAGTGGTCAAATTATATAATATTTTGTGTAATATATATTTGTTGATTTTTATAAGCTTAAGGGTAAAAAGATGGTCGATCGAGTCTGTTGTTGTATTTGGTGACTAACGACAACAAGTAAATATTACATTATTACCATGTAGTTTATATTGTATTGTATAGGTAGGTACTTAAAGCAATTGAGGAAGAGGCAGGTGATATGAATGACCGATACTTACTTACTTACACCACCACACCTACACATTGTTTATATTTATTTCCCTTAATAAAATGTTAACTTCACTAATATAAACTGATCCACAACAATGTAGTCATTATTAAAAACATTAACGATGGAAAAACGGTTTTTTGAGTAGATTATGTAAATAAGATATTGATTAGCTATTATTTATATTTTAAGTAATCTCATGTCATCTACAACTCAAATATTCAAATACAGCAGAGTAGTATAGTCGACAAATTTAAATTGTTGAAATATAGAAATACTGGTCGTAAGAATATGTGTGATGGCTTGAATATGACACAAATACAATAGAATTACGATAATTCGATCCTCGGTCGCTTATTTCAATACGTATCGTTAAAATTATAAGATTCCAACTAACTGTTTCATATTTTTACTAAATTTTCCTTAATATTTATTTAAATTTGATGTTATTTGTTTCTTTTTGCATATTTTCAGACAAAAACTCAAATATTTAATCACAATTCTTACTTTTTGCCACTATATCGGAATATGTAATTCCTTCACTGTTAATCGAAAAATTAGGTTTTATTGCTTTATGAAATACTAGCTGTTACCCGCCCGCTTTGCGTGGCGTAAAATATACCCGCTTTGCTGGGCAACATCCCCACTTGCACCCCTCCCTCCACATTTCCTCGCGTTGGATAACATTTTTGTAATGTACACGTCATGCTCTTTTATTTGATACCCCACTTAGGTATATTTGTAAATATTCGATATTTCCTTCCCACTTTCTCGCTACACCTTTCTACCCTCCGAAGGTTAAAAAAATTTCTAAATGTAATTTAAAACATTCTGACCAAGTTTTGAACTATTAAAAGCCATAATTTAAAAATATGAATTTTTTATTCATGAACACCCCCGCAACCCCTCTTGTGGGTGGAATTTCGTAAAATCCGTTCTTAGCTGACCTCTACTTGGCAAAAGGAATATTCCTGCCAAATGTCAAGTCTCTAGGTCTTATAGTTCCAGAGATATCGTGATGAGTGACTATCTATATAGATCTATAGAAAGTCTCCTATATATATATAGAAGATTAGATTTTTCAAAAATTTGTTATGTATTAGATGCCTGGGGGGGGGGTAATTTCAAATTTACTTAGGTTTTTAATGATATTTTAATATTACCATATCTGACAAATTGTATCCATAAAACAGCAAACTTGAGTCGAAACTAACTGCAAAGTCACAACAGCAACGATTGTCTTTATATAAAGCATTTTTATGACTATAATTAATATCTGAGTGAGTTCATTTGAATATTTGAAGTGTCCAGTCACATGCTTTCATGAGAAAAATTATGATATTGTTCGTGCTAGTCAATCTATTTTTTAAAGTTTTATCTTTTTGTACTTTCTTGTATATAATAATACCGACAAAGTTTTTATCTCGCGTAACTCAAAAACGATTATTATTATATTTTAGATCTCTTATTCAAATAACGCCAGCCTATTAACTTAAAAACATGGTTAATTTTTTAATTTGCAAGCAAAAAGTATACATGTTTAACTGATCAGTAGGTTAGCGTGTAAATAGACAAAGCGTTAATAATAATGATAATATACAAAAAACTAAATAAATAATCTTAAAGTCTTTTTTTATCTGATTAACAGGAAATTTCTCTTTAAAACATATAATAAGTACTTACAATATTTATTTGTTATATGAATTATTTATCTAATAAAACGATCTATACACAAAAAATGATTAATTATCCTTTCTGGAAATAATTTTACTTAATTGAAAAAAGTAGATTTTAATTAAAAGTAATAACAACAAGCCATTGTGGTTGGGATCTTTTGAAGATAGACTACTTACCTGATTAATAAAAGTATCGGTTTTATTTATACATTCTAGTACAAGTGAAATTTACAAAATTTAAAAAACCCTCAGCAAATTTTTCGGGTAAGGAACCCTTAACTCGCACTTGAAACATATCTCAGAATAATCTCCATTAAATTAAAATTTTCCTTAAAATCTTTCCGAAACTGAGCACTTTTGAAACTCGCATTTGAAACATAGTTTAGAACACTCTCCATTAAATTATCTTTAAAACGAAACAAAGAAATCCAAATCGGTTCATCCGCTTAGGCGCTACGATGCCACGGACAGATAGACAGACACACAGGCAGGCACACAAATAGCGGTCAAACTTACAACACCCCTTTTTTTCAGTTCGGGGTTAAAAATATATTTTTATCATAAATATTTCCGTTTTACTAACACTAAACGAGTGATTCCAAAATTTGTATTTACTTCTCAAATATGGTAAAAAACTTTCTATTCCATGCTTTCGATAAATATTTTTACACCTAATTGGATCGAATTATTTTAAAATTCATCATCAGTTAAAAAAACCAATTTATGGAATTTTTGGAGACGCTATAATTATTATTATATGGTTGGATACTTGGAAGTAGGACTTCAAAATTTCGATATCATCAGTGCGATAAGTCTAGTTTTTCTTTATTACTATTTTTAGGATGAAAACAAGACTTTGCTGTCAGAAAGATATTAAAAATGTTTTTGAAGATTTGAGAGTATTGTTTTTATATTTAAAAAATAAAATTAATTAACATTTTTATTTTATAGATATAATTATAATTATTATGATATCTACTTTCAGATATATCCCGCTAACATATCGCGGTAAGAGATATTTCCTTTTACGTATTAAACTAAAATTTATCACAATCAAAAAATTATGTACATAAAATTATTATGCAAGAATTTGTGAACGTTAAAATCATAAATATTGTTATTGGAATTTCAATGTGGGATCTGAAATTAATACACATAATCACATTAAATGGTTTATTTATAAAATTTATTAAGAAAGTGTATAAAATATCGCGATCCAGGAGCTGGCAACATTTTCATAAGTTATTTTAAGACGACTGAATTTCAGATATGTTTCTTTAAATAGGGATGAAGTACGTTTTGCCCGCTGAGAGCGATTGCATTAACAAGGCTGTATGTGCTAGTAAAGCAATCAAATTTCTTCCAGGTAAATTAAAATAAAATTAATTACAAAACTAAACCGTATTAATATACATAAAATACCCTTAAATAAAATGATTTGAAAACTTTTTTTTTTTAATTATTAGAATTATATCTGCCCCGGTGATGGCAACGACATCTTATCTTCGTAAAAGATGGTAAGAAACAATATCGGATTTTACGATTTTATGATTTATGCAAACAATTATCTTGAATCTCATTTATTTTAAAGTCTTCTCTCTAATTTGTAATTTTTATACCGTGCATATATGTAATATGAAAGGTATACTAAGTTTAGTCCCAAGTTTGTAACACTTAAAAATATTGATGCTACGAACAAAATTTTGGTATATATGAAATCACCTAATTAGTCGATTTTCGGTTGTCCGTCCGTCCCTCCGTCTGTCAACTCGATAACTCAAAAACGAAAAAAATATCAAGCTGAAGTTTTTACAGCGTACTCAGGACGTAAAAAGTGAGGTCGAGTTCGTAAATGAGCAATATAGGTCAATTGGGTCATCTTGTAAACCGTTAGAGATAGAACAAAAGTTTAAATGTAAAAAAATTTCTTTTATAAAATTAACCAACTTTTGTTTGAAACATTTTTTCGTAAACATCACTGTTTACTTGTGAGGGCGCAAATTAGGCGTAAATTGTATAGTTTGTATTATATGAAAATATCAGTTATGTATGTGGGACATGTATGTATGTGTAATGTGATAGAGTAATCAACACTGTCTATGCATGGTATTTCAATAATTAACTCAGTCAATTGTTTGTTTTCACTTGTTATAAAATCATTTTAGATTATCTGTATTTCATCATTACGTACCGTAACATATCGTGTCAGACAAAATTATCGTAATGTCAACTGACACAAAATAATTTTCCAAAGTTTTAGTACCTAAGTAGCCATAAAAATATATGACAGTACATTTTTAAAAAACGATGGCTGGTTAAAATAATATAATTGTAACAATACACGCATTAACAATTACAATTTAAATTATTGAAAAAAAATGAATTTGCATAAATTGACTGTTTTATCTACTTTTATAAAGAAACATGCACAGAATGAACCAGAAAAGTGTGCTATTTTGAAAACGCTCAAAAAAAGAAGTTCCATAAATTTTTTAAATTAAAGTATTACCGCTATAACATCTTAATAAGCAAATTTTTAAGAAACGCATATACTGAAGAAAATTATTCGTGTTTTTGATAAAATTGTATCGTATTTTTAAGTCAATATTAGCAAATTGTATTGTTAATCAGTTTGCCATACCTTCCTTTCACTGCCAAGTTTTACGTTTTTTTTCACGTTTTTAAATTCATTTGATGGTCTTGGGTGATGGTTATCCATTGCATTGCTCCTACGGGGTATTGAAACAGGCGATGCCCTGGAATATAGGAAATAACTTCAAGACCCATCTTAAAAAAAATTCTACGACTAGACGATCATCGTTTTACATGAGTTAAAACTTATAAGAAAATAAGTTACATTAACAAAATTTACTTACAAAATTAACGCAGTAATATTAATTAAGTGAAATTTACAAAATTTAAAAAACCCCCGGAAAATTAAAAACCTTTCAACACTCTCCATTAAATTACCTATTTCAGCCTTCTTCAAACTGAACCGATTTTGAGGATCATCGCCTACTTTCTAAATGTTCCGGGTACGGAATCCTTAACTTACTTGAAACGTAGCTAAGAAAACCCCCCATTAAATTTCCTTCCAAGCGAAACCAAAAAGAAAAAATCAAAATCGATTCATCCCTTTAAGGGCTACGATGCCATGGACAGACAGACACTCGTACACTCATAGCACTCAAACTTCACCTCTTTTTTTTTAATCCAATTTGTAGATTATATGGACAAATTGTAGGGATAACTTTTGAATTGTTTTTATAATCGCACATTTCTGGGCTTCTCTCTGTACACACAGAATATATCATCCATATTTTTTATCTTCAAGTAATTATTATGTTCTGTAGAAAAACAAGGCATTTACAAAATAATTATGTACAACAAAATTGAAAAAAAAATTTTATTACACCCAGATGTATTAGTTCATTTGCATTTTAGTAAATTTAAATAATTTCAGAATTTATTAAATAATAATTGACAAGTTTGTTACAGGTGATTAATGACAAAATACAAAAATTATTATTTTATTATTTCTGCAATGATACCAGTCAAAATATTATTATTTTTTTCATTTTTATAATATTGTGTCTCGCCTGGTTCGTAGGCAACACTAAAAAGTATAGAGAGAAGGAAAATTCTAATTTCGGTATTAGTTCTGTATTTAGCCTCAGAACTGGGCAAAAACAATTATTTCCCCAGTACTCTGATTTTAATAAACGTACTTAACATTATTTTTTCAGAATAAACTAAACTTTGGGTTTTAGGCACTGAAACTATAACATACGTCGATCGATAACTTCAAGTATTTTTCGTATTTGGAAGGTCTTTAAACTGTTATAACTCTTAAATCATTCAGTACAAATTATATAATTTATGAAGCATAATTTGTCTTGTCATAACACAAAATACCCTTCTTTACACATTTTCATTGTGGTTTTAGTGGTTTCGCCCGTGTACATACGTATTGTAGATTAAATTTGATTAGTTAACAATAAGGTTCGTTTCTGTTTTCCGGTATCAAGTAAAAGAAACGAAAGATGTTTATCAATACCTAAATTTATCACAAGAATTCATCTAGTCCTGCCCTTTAAATGTAATAGATATTTGATAATCTATTTATATTTTCATATTATTCGAAGATATTACTACATTTCTGACAGAAAATTGTTGTATTCGCTTCGAAATCCAAATTCAAAATTTTAGGATACTTCATCGTTTGAAAATACTAAAGTTTACTGCTTTCAAAAAAAATGTATAAATATGTCTAGGTTCAATTATATTTATTACTGTTAGTGGATAAATTTTTGTCCTAATTCGCTAAAATACGATCATTTAAAATATAAACTAAGGAATTTATGTCATTTCAGTGGTAAACATCCGATCAGGTATTTTTTTACTCGTCACAAAATATGGAAGAGCTGAGATTATTAAAAAAACCAAGCTGTTATACTGGAACTCATTCATAATTCTTTATATATACAGTTTGTACCATTTTAATATATTATGGCTTATAGCTCGTTTTGTAGTGAACTAATAAAAAAATAACTTAATCCAAAGTTTCAGAGTTTGGCGAGCAACCATAATGTTTTGATTATGATTAGATTATGTTAGATTGGACCTAGTTCTCCGGGTTGCGTTAATAGTCAATTTAAATTCTAAAAAGTATGAAATAGAATAACGCTTAAATTACATTAAAATGGTTCACCATGGATATCATAGCGTGTTCTTTTTTCTCAGGTATTTTTTTTCAGCAAAAATCGTTCCTTAAGAAATATAGCCATGATCCCACTCACTAAACTCGCGTAGATGTTTAATGTTGCCTAAGTCGGATAAGGCGAGGCAAGTCCAGGCAAGTCACCACAAGTATTACCATCAAATTCTCGTTGCTCGCCTTATTTCAAGCTTCTTTACGAGCGTATCGTGGATGCTTAAACTTTATCAATAAACACAATAATTTGCATCGCCAGAAAGTAATTGACTTGACTTCTAAATATTCACTACGACTTGTTTAAAGACATTATTCTTTATTTACCCTCAAACAACAATAATCTTGTATTGTGTAGGTAGTAGGTAGCTAATATAGGTATAGATAGATAAACCTCAATACGTTGTAAATAAAATGTATGTAAGGTGTTCGATTAGATTGTCTTAGCCACTTCCGCTATTAACACTATCTTAGTTCCTGTGTTATAACTGCTAACATAAAACCACCACCACTGCAGTTTAATTAATTATAGCCGCTGTATATTTTAAGATAGTTGTCAAATATACTACTGTTTTTTTATAACAATAAATATAAAACTTTTTTTTAATCTAAAATATTTCTAATAATATTCTTTTCAATATACTGGGTGGATTATAATATTGGTAACTCTTATCATGAATTTTAAGTTCCCAGTATAGGGAGGGTCTTGTATTTGGTCCGAAAATCAAAATGAAAATTTTCAGCGTATCTTTGACCTGACGTTTCATGGTCAGATCAATGTATTTACACCAATTGTAGATTAAAGTCTGTGAATGCACATGTGTGTATGTGTGTTCGGGGTCATATTTTTTCTAACGATTTCTCGTGAATGAAAGGTTATAGCGATTTTAAATTTGTGCCAATCGTTGCGTAATAACATCAAAATGTGCTGAAAAGATTGAAAAAATTAAACTTTTTTGTTTATATTGTTAGGAACTGGCTCAGTAATATTATGAAAATGGAAGTTACGATTGTTAGTAAAGTTTTAGAAAATAATTCATCCGTTGATCATTTGCTATGTAAAACTAATATTTACGATAATTGATTTTATGAATTAGTATAACATAAAACACCAATTTTCTCAGTGCTGGATATTGATCTCAGTACCTTTTTCATTACCTATTACATACCTTTTTCGGGCATATCTTGGAAAAAAATGATTTTCAAAACAATAGCGTACAAAAAAATTTATTTTCTCTCTTCTCCGCAAAAATTTGTTAAAATTATTTTCACACATAAACCTTGTGTTTGACTAATTTTGATTCGACGAAAATGATACAGCCAATAAAAATACTTATTGATATACAGTCTTCAAGATATTATCCCCGTACGGTACTGAAACTAAAAATCATAAATTTGATCGGCGTGTTTACCCAAAATCTAGGTCTAGTCAAAGGCGTATCTCGTGCAGAAAGGCACCAAATACAATTCAAAACAACTCACACCTTGACCTATTTTCCCTGTAGATTTTTTTAGTTGTCCTTATTTTACTATTATTACATCAATTTTTAATACCTGGCGATATATTCCCAACCGACAGTTCCCTACCTTGATCGAAAAATGATCATACCTGCTTCAAACACATAACTATTTGCAAAGATTCAGTATTTAAGGATTAAAAACAACCTATATGGATAATCATATGTTTTTATGAAGTTTTAGTTGTTACTATTTTTGTACTATATTATTGAAGATTTAATTCTGATAAAAGTGTCCACGAAATTCATTATTATTTTTGAGTTGAGGTTCGTAAATTTTGATTATTACAATTGATAACATAAAATAAACCTACTCAACTCTGTATGTCTACTTTATACATATATATAAATGTTGTAATAAACACTGTTTGATATTTATTAAATGTTTGTTTAATGTTGTATAACAAGAGACTACAGTTTTTTTTTTATTACCTAACATACAATTTTGAAAATTATTTTAGCATAAACACTGTTCATAAATTATCAAATACTTTAAAATGTTTCCTACATATCGGTGTGGATGGATGGGCGGGAAATTTACAAAACATCTTGATGTGCAAACGGCTTAAATTAATGTGACTTGTATTCAGTGCAGCCTTCAGGTAGAGCGATCGGTACGAGAGTGGCAGGTAGAAGGAGCGCCAAATCTCTAAATTCAAATAGATTATAGTCAATAAGGGTTCATTATTGAAATAAAAATTAATTTTTCGAAAAAAGTTGGTTATTTAGTTTATCTATGCCCGTGAGGGTAGATTAGGTTAGTTTATATTGGCTGTCCACGAAGGACACACTTGGGCTATGGAGCCCATTACGCCTATGAGAAATGAAGTATTCAGTATGCGTGGGAAAGATAATCCATTACAGCAATGTGATAATGGATTCATAATGCTCAGTGTGATAACGAATTCATTCTCGTACTAGTACTGTAGTAACTTTTTTAATTTTCTTTTTTTCTCGATAAACCATGAAAAATTTCGAATAATAATTATCGTTTATTTTCACATTTTAGAGGCGTAGATGAAGTTTTGTACGATATGCGTGTTTTACGATTAACGTACTTTTGTGATAGTCCAACTCGTGCTATGAAGTCGTTTTTCAAATTTCACAGGCGAACGTTAATAATGCTGTTACCCCACTTGTATCGCAAAAAACTATTATTTCACATTAACTAAAACATGAAATATAATTTATGGTGTGAAAGCCTCTATAACTGATAGCTAATTTAGCAATTATCTCATAAATTTGAAAAGTTAGCTATGTTTTGTAGACAATATAGTTTAATTTTCGAAATAGTTTTTTTCTTCAAGGGTTGTTATCTTTCATGATAATAATCAATCAAGAAGTGGGATTTTGAAGAAAAAAAATTTTATTCATTTTTGACAAATATGGAAAGATCAAGTTTTATAACAATACTGTTTTTATTTTTTCATGATCATTTTAAAGTTACAGGCAGTTTTAAAAGAACTTTTCAAAAGAGAAACGAAAACGCCCGCAAAAAATGTTACATATTGACATTATTACGTCACAACGATGTTTTACGAAAATTTCTTAGTCGGGCGTTTTCATTTCTCTTTTGAAAAGTTCTTTAAAAACTGCCTGTAACTTTAAAATATCATGAAAAAATAAAAATAGTTTTTGTTATAAAACTTATATATGATCTTTCCATTTTTGCCAAAAAAAATTTGGTTCAAAATCCCAAGTAAAAGATGGATTAGGATGAAAATTTCTAAAATTCCGATCAAAATTCCTCAAATTGGTAGTAATTTTAATTAGTAGTAGTTTTTAAATTTCATTAAAAATTGAACCAAGAAAATATTTAGCTGCTGAAATGTGAAAAACATATTTTCTTGTAACTCTTAGTACTTTTATTTTACTGTGAAGCTGCTTTCACGATTTAAATAGCAATTGTCGATTTAGTATCAACACCAGAAGAAATCGGCTTTAAGACCAGCATGTAAGTTATTAAAAAAATACTACCCATTTTTATTCTCGCATTCTACACTTGTTGAATAATAAAATAGTGTGATAAATAAAATTTAAAGTAAAATAATAGTTCTTTAGTTTTTAGCATTTTAGGGGTTGGTAGATATTCCTAACTGCTTTTGGGGGTTGAATATTTTTAGTTTAAACAAATTTTAATTTTACAGTATGAGTATTACCAACATAGTATTATTTAGATTTGGTAATGATTATAAAAACTAAATTACCTTACTGTTATATATTGGGGAAATATTACCTTTGTTATTGCATTATTTTGTTCAAAACAACTTAAGTTTAAAGGAGATTCAAATGGTCATGAGGGTTCCTTTTTTGTGTGTAAAAGATGTATTTTCACACACTTTTATTAGCTTGGTATGTACCTATGTAACGGACCGTGACTCTTTCACCCACTTCTTAAACGTCGAATTGAATTGAAATTTCGTACATTCATCAAGGACTGCTGACAATAAATTTTGTCCGATTATTCTGATTCTTCAGGATTATCGAGTAGCAAAAAAATCTTTGAAGGTGGAAGCGCAGATAATATTATATAATATTAATAAATAATAGTTAAGAAATCTAAAAAAAAAAACGCTTTATAGCTTGCTTTTATTTTTCAATATTAAAATTACCTACTTCGATGTTTAAAGTGTCACCGAACTTTACGAATCGGCATAAAATTTTCATGGGCTTTCAGGTTCAACGAAATGCTTACTCAGCCTCGTAACTGATAAGGGTTTGAAAATTTGAATTAGAAAGTTATGGTTTCATTCAAAAAATAGCAGTTTTTATTCAAACTATTTTTTCGAAAACTGCAACTTTAATATACAAACTGATTGCAAAGGTCTACCGAAAATTATCTCTTACATTTTTTCAAAACCTGAATTATGAAAATTCACAAAATGGGTTTATTTGTAGACAGACATTGAATATATCGAAACTATTCAGTATTCAAAACAATGCTTAAAACAAAAAATTTTGGTCTCTTATCGGTTTTGAAGCAGAGTCAGCTTTTGATGATTGACCCGGAAAGTCAAAATCAAATTTAATGCTTGCTTAAAATGTGCGTTCATTGGCTGCACTTTTTTATGTGAAGTTTTCTTTTTTCAATAAAACACAAAAGGATATATATATATATATATATTTTATGTAGGCAATACGATTTTGTAATTCTGGATACTTATCCTTTTCGTAAACTATGGACAGCAAAATTGGTTTTATTATAACATACTATTACTTCAATTTACTTCAAGACAGTTAAATATTTTTGATATATTATTAATATAACTCAAATGTTTGTTTCTTTTATAATTATCTATTATTTACATATCAAAATAAAACTAACCCAGGTAAATTAAAGTAAATTATCAAATAAAGAAATATATACATTAATTCAAACTATCAACTCCCCTTTTTTGAATAGTTGTAGGAAAAAAAGTATAGTTTTGTTTCATACATTTGTTTCCGTACAAAAGTCAGAAATAAAAGACATAAGATGAATGACTTCATTAATTTAATCTAATGTTTCTATTCAAAATACTAATAATACTTAAAAAATAACCCTTTTTAGAAAAAAAGGCATTATGAAAATAACGTCTCGCTACCTGAAAAAAATCATAAACGAAGTAATAGTGTGAGAGTATTTTGTTTCATTGGTTATTTATTTTTATGTTTCGGAGTGTATTCAAAAAAATTTTCAAAAACTCTTTTGCTTTCTATGCTATTATCATAAGTGAATGTATGTTAAATGACTTGATGTTTGTTACTTTTGCAATTCTAAGCGGTTTATGCTAAGATGAAATTTCGAATAAACGCAAAGATTGCCATGGATTGGCATATAGACTACTTTTGAATTGGCCGAGGTAACAAAAAAGGATATTTTGACCAGGATGTATCAAATTTTTCTATTTCATTACTCATTATCAATTCAAGAAATCTGGTATCGCTATAAGGGATCGATTTGAATAACCTTTAAAACCTGTTGATATTAATAATTATATTCGAGAATAAGTAATTATTCTATGCGAAAGACAATTCAGAATCGTGAGATTGGTAAGGAAGAAGAAAAGCAGGAATTGTCTGTGATGTTTTCATTTTCACTCGTCCAGAATAAAAATAAAATGAAATAAATTTTACACCAACAATAAGTAAGAACGAATTTCGAAAAAAATCTGTAATTTAGAGAAGACTAACACCCACGGTGCAATTTGGGAATAAAAAAGGCAATGATATAGGAACAATAATATGCGAGGATAAAAGTTTAGTTTTATTTGAATAAAAGAAAGTACTTTTAGGCTCAAAGGACCTGAAGACTGAATAAGTAATTTGTATTCAAAAAGGGCAGATAAAAGCAAGTATATTTAATTTTAATTTTTATGAAATTTCGCCTAGTATTGAGTCCTTTGTGTAGACCAATTGAAGGAAACATTTGGAAACGGATAAAAAACAGTCATGAAATTTACAAATTGAAACGTAACGACAATTCTTTCAAGTTTACATATTCAACATATTTTTTAAGTTTACATTATCTCGTTTGGATTAAATTGGAATATATTTGAAGTATTTAAAATTTAGCTACCATTATACACTTATTCTAAATATTATATAAATATAGTATTATAATAGACGTTTGTCTAAAGGTATACAAAATTAAATTACATATTAAGCCATCGGCGACATATAATAAATGTTTTATTATTATTCAACTTATAATTTATTATTTTTAATTTACATATTAAATATTAAACTTTAAATGTTAATTAAATGAATTATCAATATTTAAAAGCATAACATTTTTAGTCTAAGTAAAGTATTTTTATTTATCTATATCTATAAAATTCTTTGTCCTGAATGACTGACGGATCATTGCACAGCCTAAGCCGCTGATCGTAGAGACATGAAACTTGGAGAGTGTGTTCTTTGTATGACGTAGGCATCCGATAAGAAAGCATTTTACAAAATTCACATCCTAAGGGGATGCGAATTTTGTATATGGAAAACCCATGTATTTCATATAAGAGATAAATTGACGAAAACATATAAAACTGGTAGCCACTGTCTCTTAGATCCTTTTAATGTCTATTTATTTATAAATTTTAACATATTTGACATTTTATGTTATATTACATGAAATAAAGTAATTCTGTATTCTAATAATAGTTAATTAGTAATAAAAGTCATGATTAAAGTTAGCTGTTTTATTTTGAGCTTAAGAGCTGACAAGCCTTTTACTGCTTAAAAATAATTGCAATTTTAATAAGGGATTTCTTCTATAACTAAAATAATTTTATTTTTTAAATTAAAAATTCATAAATTAACACGAAAATAAAAGAATTTTTCCAGTATCCCACGACAGATTTTTCTCTTTTTTTTTACCTTTAAATTGGCAACTTTTTACGTTTTTATTTTTCGTATATTTTAGCTCATTAATTTCTTTTTTGAAAATAATTTTAAACAAATTAGAAAATTTAACATATTACTTACATAATTCATTTTTTTATAGACGTTAATGCCTATAATATAAAACACATTCATCGGTAGTAAATGAGACGCCAAACAAGAAATTTTAAATTTATATATACATCAATCCACTGTTACTTGTCCAGAAGGTTTTATAATTACCATATAACGTTTATTTAATGCGAAATATACATATAATGTAATTTATATTATATTATATAATATTATATAATACTATATAGTATTATATAACTTACAGTTTTCTGTATTTTATTTAGAGAACGGGAATCACGTTTGACCTTCTTTAACCATTCGGTAAGGTTAAAATACATTCATCTTAACGTTTATATACCATGACCACAAGTCAAATAGTATACAGAGTTCGTGAAATATCGAAGGTTCACTTTCCGCAAATCGAGTGTCGTTTAATAAGTTTTATTCAAAGTATCATCAAATTCTGAAAAAAAAAATTTAATTTTTCTGAGATTCTATCTATTTCCTCAAAGAAGAACCCTTTTAGTTCATTGCAAAAAAATGACTAAATTTTTTTGGTCTCCGATTCGGATAAAAATACTTTTTCATAGTAATTTAATTAGATGACAATTTATCGAAATACCTCCTGAGTTTCTCCGATATAATTCTTTTCATTTTATATTTGAAGTGATACCTCGTATTAAAGCTGTTAATGAGGATTAAACTTCGGAATATTATTACCAAGCGTCAAAAAATTTTGAGACCAAATTGGAACTATGTTCCGTACTGAATGTTCAGTGGTGTAGGCTAGACAAAAAAAAAGTCCAGGACCAATCGAGAGACACAAAAAAGTAAAAATAATACCAACCCCAATCAATAATTTCCTTATGAGCAATTACGCTTTGAAGTTGATGCCAATGAATCGATTGTTAACTAATGTAGAAGTTTACGCCCTTCCTCTTTTTGACCGGTTAGAAATTCTCAAAATTATCCCAGAACTAATTTAAACATGAATATTTAAAAAGTACCTGTGAAAATGGTAAATAAAAACCTAATCTTGTACTGCTGTCTGCAATATAGTAGTCGGATACGAGTCAACTTTATATCCCTATTTATTATAAATGTGAAAGTAAGCATGTTTGTTTGTTTGTTTGTTTGTTTGTTACGCTTTGACGCTAAAACTAGCGAACGGTTTTTTTATGAAACTGTACAGCAATATAGCTGATATATCAGAATAACACATTAATTATAATTTAAAAAAAGAAAGATATATTTAAAAAAAAAATAAAATTTAATTTGACATTTACCATTTTTTTAATTTTTGCAGAAATCTATAATTTATGAATCATCCATCTATAATCATCATTTCGAACCATAAATTAAAGAAGTCTATAAAAATTTAAAATAGTAAATTTCAAACATATCATGGCCAACTATTCTGATATACTCAATGAATTATGACTATTTTACATTTAACAAAATTGAAAACTGTATATCAAGAGACGGTGGAAGCTATAAAGCGGTGGTTTTTACTTTTAAGCCCAGTGAAGCGGGCGGGTATCAATCTAGTGTGTAATATTTAAAAGCGTTCTTTGATTGTTATATGCTTGTATAGTAGTTTATCAATAAATCATTTTAATATTTTACTACGAAAATATAATTTTTTAAACATAATTAACCCTTTGCACTCAAGTTTTTTTTTTTTTATCTGAGCAAAAAATATTGAAAAAGCATTTGTTGTATCTTATTTAACATCTTGATAGAATTTCACGCAAAATTAGAATTGCAAAGTACTAACAATACTGACTAAAAGATTAAACAATATTAGGTATGACCTGAATATGACTTATCTCGTTGTGTTCTGGGGTTTTGTTTCTACAAAATTTCTTTCACAATACATTGAAAAAAATTGAATTATGTGATTTAATGAAGCGTTATATTTTGTTTGGTTTATTTTTTTTGTGGAGTAGTAAATAACAGGGTAATATTTTGGACGACCACGTTTTTTATTTGAGCAACGAATACTTTTTTGTGAAATTAAAATCCATAAATGCTTATATAAATTATAAAATATGAAATCCGAATTCATGCTCCATGATACTAAAAAATAAATATAAAAATAACCGAGTAAATAAATTACTTCCTAATAATGTTAACATTTCCTAAGACAAGGCAATAAATTTACTTGAAAACAAACTTTTTTCGATTTATTCAATAGCGTTTTATAATAAAATACATAGGTATGAATTTTTTGAAATCAACACTCATAAATAAAAAAAATTCAGGTGCATTTCTCGATATGGAGTCGAAAGAAAAAAATATTTATAATTTTATGCATTATCAAAAAATATAAATTACAGTGAATCCTCTAAAATTTTTAAAATTGTAATTTTTGATTCTCTGTTTCTTGTCTATTTACTCATTAAGCTCATATGGACCCAAAAAATAGAAAAGTTGAGATCATTTTACAGCATATGAATGGCTATTTTCATCGAATGGCTATTTTGATGATGATTTTAGATGAAATCTCAAAAACTACTCATTCAATCGACATATTAAAGAAGCCATTTTTTTGAATGCTGAAACAAAAAATTTTCGCCTTTTACTTGAAAGGTTTTCTTGAAAATTTTATAGTATTGTTTCGACTCAGAAAATACAAAAATCGAGTCTCTTTGACGATTGGACAAGTAATTTCTGAGATATTGACTCAAATTGGAAAAATTTCAATAAATTTCCCAGAAGCTTGTTCAATGAGTGTCAATGGATTACTAAAAATAAGCCATAGTAACAGATTCCAAAATTTCAGATCATTCGACCATAATTTATACATTTTTAGAGATATATCTCTAGAATCAATTTCCTATAGGATAGATGATATCTGAAAAGCCAATAGGATGGGTCAAAATATCCTTGAATTATAAGTTAGTCAAATGCTGATACAAAACTTTTCAAATGGCTCGTATCCTTTAAGAAATGGGAAAAATAGGAAAAATAATTTTTGAATCCGCTTTTGATAAACACCATTTTTTTAAATAATTTTCCCCTAGAACTACAAAAATCTTTTACCGTTGATTGGGTAGCTTTTGAAATTACTCCCTAGACGTTTCGCCAAGTGATCTATTCTGATATTCCTGTGTTTTCAACTAAACAGAAGCCCCAATGTCCCTAGACAACGAAACAATCCAAAAAGTAAAGTCTTAAAAATTATAAAATTATTTACTCAAAAATTTAAGTTCGTGTTGCTCCTTTGAAAACTATTTCTAGATCTACGCTTGTCTACATCAACTCTTTATAATGCAATGACTATTTTTATAAACTATAGTTGTTGTTGTAAATGCAATTGTATTCTAAAACTCTTTTATAAGTAAATACTTTACAGTTATTGCCACCAAACTTGTTATGTTGTGTGTTTATTAGTTAGTTAATTGTGTTCTATTTCATTAGATATTTATTGAACGGGAAACTTTAACGGGATATAATTAAATACTAATTTTTTTTTTACTTGATAAGTTTACATAGTAAATGGATATTATCACTTAATAAAGTATTGATTAAAATAACCCGATACAGTATGATCCACCTAAAAACCCTTTTATTGATCGAAATTTTACTATAAACGTTTGACTTTGATATCAAGAACCGACGACAATACAACAATTTAATAAGTTTATTTGATTATCTTGATCAGAATTTTCAGGATTAACGATTTCCATATCTGAAAACATTTACATTTATTTGCGCTTCCACCATATTTATACTGAATTTTTGATAAATAAATATAGGCTAAAAAACTAAAAACAAAAAACACGCTTTTGTAAGTAGCTGCGTTCAATTAAATTACCTACCCTGTTTGCTAAGTAATTTAATGAAGAGTGTTCTTAGCAAGTGTAGAGTTCCGTACCCGAAACTTTGGTCACATTTTTTTAAATTTTGTAAATTTCACTTGTAATTTTCGTTACAAATAAAATCACATATTTCCGAAAACGAAGCTGGTTTTTGAAGCCAGGATAGTAAGGAAGTGTTAGTATGCAGGTTAGATAACAAGTTCAGTTTCACGTAAACAAGTATGTCTCTGTTTTTTTATTCTGCCCTTTGGCTTTGAAAATTAAGTTTGGTGTTTTAAGTTGTTTTAAAACATCACTAATATAATTAGATGGACTTGAGATAAAATATTAATATTTGCTACAAATCGTAAAAGCTTATTGGTTAAAGTGTAACCTATTCATAAATAATTATAAATAGTATGAGCAAGGGTCATAATTAACGTTAATTTTTACTGCATACAAAGCTTCCTCATTCCTCTACGTGAACTTACTATAAAATTTTTGCAAAAAACTTCCGTCAATAAAAAATTGTAATTGCTTATTTGACTACTTAAAAATATAATTACTGTTAATTATCGCTTCATTACAGAAAGGTTAATATATAAATTTGTGTACATATTTTAATACTTGTAAGTAAATTCTTAAATTTTAAGTAGTGTCATTGACTTTCATTAACATTCCATCACCTTAAGTCTCTTTTACCGGTTAGATAAATTATCAAAAAAAAAAAAAATAAATAAATAAAGTTAATGTTCAATAAATGATCTTTATGATTTAGGTGTGGATAGTGTTAATTGCTTGGCCTATGATACTGTATAATTATCACCAATAAATTCTCGTTTCTATGTGCAGAAAATATTTTTACAGCGTGTTTCAAAAAAGTTCAAAATAAGTGTCCGAAAAAAAGTTACCACCGATATACGAACGGATGATTTATTTTTCCAAAGTCACATCTTAATCATTGCCTGAGTAAATTATAAGTTCAACTAGTATACCCCGACTATAAGTTCAACTAGTATACTTATCATAATTTGGCAAGTGAGGTATCGTTAAATAATTAGTACTGTTGAAAAATATATATATTATTATAACCAGGACTCGAACTCGGACTTCTTGGATTCATGTCAATTCTCTTTAATTAAGATTACTAGACAAGATATTTGTCAATATTTAGTTTACGTAGTATGTATCATATTCAAAACATCAAATATAATCGAATAGAACATGATGTAAATAAATATCGTATGCATGATTAAAAGTAAACAAAAAACAAAAAGTAATAGTTTAAAATGTATTTAATTTGACAAATGTATCGTTAGTATCGTTAAAAGCGTCTTGACCGTCTGGTTATAGGCTATGTGACGTGTCACATTAAATTGAATATGGGGCCCTAGAGGACATCACGAACTAAAAACAAATTATGAGTTAACGAAACCGTGCTAGATACAAATAAAAGGAAGTAATCAACACTTTTCGAATATATATTGTAATACTTTATCACAAAACTTTAACCCCGAAATAGTTTAAATAAAATAAAGTTCTAAAACTAAAACACCGACTCTAACAAAAACTGTAACACTGATTATACGTCGGGCTAGTAAATACTGTGAGTGGCTGATATTTAACAATCATGGGGATATGTCAACTATTTGTTTTTTACAGATCAATGATATATTTTTTAACCTATGAGATGGAATAAATAAATGGTCGGGTTCTTTAAAGATTTCTTGAATAATTTAAGAAATGTGGTCGCATCATGAAGTCGCAACAACTGTCCAGAATCGTTCTCATTCTGTACAATTGCCAATGCAACATTGATTTTGTCTGATCTACGAAGGTAAAACCGTATTATATTATAAATATTATTATTTACATTCAAATAATATCGAAAGTTTATCATATTTAAGTATTAGATTAAATTTATTGAATTAATTTTTTTTTAATATTAAATATAGATTGAGATTAAATGGTTTCAGGTTAAATAATTTATTTTTATTCATCAAATTAAATTATTCATAATTTACTTGAGGTGATGTTTTACAGATATATATATTCAAAGATCAAATACATAGATAATAGTTTTAACAGTATTTCTAATGAGTTGTAAATTTGTATTTGTAAAGAAGTATAAATGAATTTGCACTTCATTTTAAATAATTAAATCAATTAATGTTTATAACTAGTTTTATACAATTAAAAAATTTATAAGTATGTGCGAATTGAATATTTAATTACACATCTGAAATGATAGACAGAATAATAGTACTGAAAATATAAATTTAAATTGAAAGACAAAAGACAAAAGAAAGATTTCTATTTATTTTTGATAGATGTATCTACAGGTATTCTCAGAGTATCATAAATGATAGTTTATTACTTATATGATAAAACGACTCTAAATTAATTACGATTCAGTAATGATTTTTAGTTATATATTATATACTGGAGTAAAACTAATCAAAAAAAGGATGTTATATGGATTAAAAGTTCGAGCAGCGAAACTTTGGGGTTCTTCTTTTCACATCAAAATAAGTATTTTTTGAAATTTTTTTACTTTCGCGGAGTGGTGCAACATGTCTAACCAACAAAATGGCGTCAAAAATGGAGTTTTTTTCCAAAATTTTATCATTTTTATTTTATATTCGCAAGAGCAGGTATGGGTGTATATCCAAATTTGGTAGGTTTTTAGTCAATGTTATAAGAACTACTCCTCATATTTTTTGGGGGACTTTCGTCCCTTCCCCTCCCAGTTATATATATATATGTATATATACATATGGTAAAACAGTTCATTTGACTGTAACTTGAAAAATATTTGATTGATTTTAATGAAACTAATATCAATAGTAGGTTTTATTCCTAACAATTTTCGGTTAAAATTTTAGCGAAATCCGTTAAATAGTTCGGCCGTAAAGTTCGGTTTAAAGGGGTTTTTGGAAAATATATGATACACTTCATCAAAAAATATAATTTAATATTTATTAAATCTTAAATTTTTTTCTACGGAATCATTGATATACAGTTTAAAATTGAAGACTCTCCGTTTTATTTTGTTTTAGATTTTGAGAAATAAAGACAATTGAAAAGAAAAAATTAACAATCGAGAAAAAGGAAGTATTTGTCGTCCGATAACCTTTCTGAAAATTGCTCTTTATATGATGAAAGTTTTAAAACGGGTTTTATTAGAGCTTTTATCATTTGAAATTGATTTTATCTTGTAATATTTTTTGAGGTGATGTATATATTAAATTTTTTTTTTTACTTTTATTGTAAATATAAATTATTATTGATCCGCGATCTATGACCCGTTGTTAAATTATTATCTATGCAGTTAAGTATTTATTTATTTAATAAATTTAAAAAATGAAACTCATTATAGCTCATAAAACTATCATTTACTATTTAAATATAAATAAAAATATGAATTTCAATTTCTGTTAAGTATTTTCCATATTAAATATATATTTACAGTCAATAAAATGAGATTTATGTAATTTAAAGTTATGTTTGATATTTTTTAACCGTGTTCAAAAAAGAATATTTCTCCTCATGTATTTATGTTGGTTTTACCCATTTTAATAAATATGCAGACATTGACCGTGACAAATCAACTAGTTTTTACCAAAAACATTGCAGAAAATAAAAAATGCAATAATAGTAAATACAAAAATTATTGCTTTAGACTGCATTTCTGGGTATTCAATAAGATTGCTAAGGAATTTTTGATTCTTATGTGGCTTCTTTTAAAATCTTGTTGACAATGGTGGGCGTTCTGAACGTTTTAAACCGCTTCAAACGGCCTCTTTGAGCAAAGTCGTTCCTAGTATTTCCGAACACTGACTAGGTGGCAGGCACGCTGAACAACTGAGTCTACCAGTACATTACGCCTATTGTAGGAACGGTCACAGTGGAGAGGAAGAGGAAACGATGTCTCATCTTCTAGCTTCTGTCTAGCTTTTGCCACGAGGAGAATCAACCTAGCCTAATCAAGCCTCTCTTATCCTCTTTTGAATCAACCTTCCTTTGACGACCTATCCGATCTGAAGTCCGTTGACGTCAAAGCACTTCTGCTGTTCTTAAACAGCTATAAATGGTCCAAAGTGTAGTGGCCAGGGAGGGATCAATCCTGTTTTCGATATCACCTTATGACCTAAGTGTGTCCCACCTTAGGATAGTCACTCAAACCGAACCTAACCTAGTCTAAAGTCGCACACTTCTCATCCCCAACTTATCTAGTTTTGAGTCGGTAAGATTTTTAACAAAAATTTATTGATATTTTTTATATTTATTTTCTTATCGCTATTAAATTAGTAAAGCGTCATAAACATTAGTAATAAATTAATATTAAAAAGGGTAATAATTTCTATAAAGAAGACCTAAAGGAATTCCATTACCATTTTAAATAATTTATTCCTACAAAAAGTTTATATTTATTAAAAATTCATTCTTATTATATAAATTTGAAAGTTTGTAAATATGTTTTTATGTTTTGATGATTAAAAATTTGGTTACAAAAATAGTTTATTGTCTGGATTACAATATTTTCATCGCGGAATAATTTTAGGTTATTGTGAGACTATTAAAAAACGGACTACTGCACTTAACCACTTCAAAATTGCAGATGTGCGTTTTTCCTGATAATAAGGAATAGCTAAGGCCCCGAGCCAAAAAGTCAAATTAATGAAATTTTTAACAAAAAAGGAATAAGTTAGGGCAAGGGAAGTGCAGATTATAGCACGATAGTCTCCTTATTAACGTTGGAATAGCCTAGCGAAACGAGTAAGAAATTGTTGGTATAAATAAATGAAATTTTTGTCAGCTGATATTGAATAAAAATCTTAAGTTAGTCTCTAGATTTATTATGAACCACAACGTGTTTGGCGTTTATTTACAATTTCTACATTCGCCATCGCCATGGTATTTATTAACTTTAACTTTTATTTTACTAGAATAAGTCGACTAGAATACTAGTGCTTGTAAGATTTGCACTGCAAATAGTACAGGTATGATTTCCAAAAATCTCTGTGTTTAACAGCAAACACGCACAAACGTTAGTTTTTTTTTTTTTAAGTTATTTGTTAACGACTTTTTTCTTTTGTTATTGTTCTAAAACGAAATGGTACAGTACCAGTATGGCTAATTAGTTGTTATGGTAGTGTTATTCATGTAACTATAAAATACAAAAAAAGTAAACACAAGTACAAAAATATAAAAAATTAACAAACAAAAGTATAGAATGAAAAAAACTTTATTACAAGTAAACATATATGAATGCTTGTCACGTAAATATCACTATAAAAATACAGCAATATACAGATGATGATCACCAGAGCAGTATAAATGTATCAGAATTAGTATACAGTGTATCCTTCTGAATGAAGCAATACTTTCTAAGGCCCCCATGTGCTGATATTTGTAGAATTTGAGTTATCATAAGTAACATTAAAATAACTAAAGGAAATTTAACGAATTCATCAGTTTTTGTGTATCAATATGAACCAAATGCGACGTCAGCCCGTTTGACCCGGAGAAGGATAATATACAGATCAAATTTATAGCTGTAAAACGAAGAATATAAACATTTAAAAAAAAAAATCAAATTCGAGGTATTCGTGAAGACGAAAATAATTCGAAATCTCGCAGCTCAGTGATGCACTTGACCCTAGTCCATACACTGTTTTCTATACAACAGATACGGCTAATAACGATTCACAAACTAAAAAAGAACGAGACGTGTCGAGGGCACTATATTCCTTTCGTTCCTTGGTAACATTATTAATGTAGCTCTTATTTTTTTTTTATTTAAAAGATTATTTTCTGAAAATTGAAGGTTTTAATTTTAGAAGTCAAATACTTTTTTGATTCTTGATTCTTAGAAGAATTTAATTTTATAATTGCTTTTAGTTTTTACTGTATGAATTAATTGTACCATTATGTAGATTAAAACAGACATTCTTCTGATTTAGTAGTCAACTCAATATGTGCGTACTTACATTACGTTTTGTTTGTTCAGGATATTTATTATAACATAACATAAAAATTTCATTGTACTTACTTTAAATTATCTCTAATATATTAACTTTCACAACTTATTTTTTTATATGATAAAACATAAAATTTTGTCTAAAAATAAAAATTGACAAGTATACAAATATGTTTTCATTTTCTCAAAATTTATGGCAAGCTGAATCGATTGAAAAAGGTTTAGTTTCCTAGGTAATCTAGCTGCCAGTTTTTGTGTTGTGGCACTGTTTTTTTTTATTTTACCTCCCAACAAGCAAATAAATCAGAACGACAACGTTCTCTAAGGAAGATGACATTCACTAAGGCAAACAGCCTAATCTGGCCTTGAACCGTTCGATATCTCTACAATGATTAAGTTTCTTACAAAAAATCATTAAAGCAACATGAAACAAACGATTCCTCTGAAAGAACAATATATTTTGTGTTCATTTGGATTAGTTTTGTGCAAAGATTAAGACATAGAAGTACTACGGTCACTTTGATATATTGCACCTCCTTTGCTTAAAAGGTGCTCCAGAAGTCCTATAGATTCGACACAAAAAAAATACAAGCATATATGAATTCTGTTTGAATACTTGGGATACACTCTGTACTTACAAGTGTACCACAGGAGATAAACTCTTTTTATATTTTGTTACACATTGTAATCAATCTTATAAACACGTTTACACGTAATCATTGTAGTGTTATTACATAATAGGTGTATAACAACACTGTATGCAATTGAATAATAAATGTATATACCGTAGATACTATACAGAATCTACCTTTGGGCTTCTTTAAGCTATTTCATTATTGCCCGAAACTCTTTAGCACTTTAATGGTAAATAAAATTATTTTTCAACTCTTCAAGTATACTCAAGTAACCTACTCACTTGAAAATTTATAATTGGGAGTTGAAAACGTCTTTTCTATATAGATTTATTTTATTTTAAGATAATTTCTGTCGAATGGTCTTTGAGATTAATGATTATGTGCTGAAGTCTGATAAAGTCTTTCAACCGTTTTTAGCTAAAAAAAACAACACAGTGTTCAGTATTCAACGTAATTATCTTTGTACAGATGCCAATCAACATACATTGCTACTTGTGCTTGATTATGCTAAGCCTATAAAACTTCTTGTAGCTGGGGCGTTTTCTTTCACATGACTCGGAAAATTTTTGATCACCCTCGCAAATGGAATGTATGATTTTGTCCTTCAATAAATTAAAACGAATATCCATTTTCCAATGACTTAAAAATTGCGATTTTCAAATAATTAGGCAACGGATATCATATTTTATTCACTGTCGGACAAAACGATTTTTGCTTTTCTTATTCAATTATCATATTTATTAAAGGGTATCTTTCAAATTAAAGCCCGTGTGCAACAGAACGCTCCACATACATTAATTTTCGTAAATAAAAGCAACAATGAAGCCACAATAGCAGTGTGGGCCGATGGACATTGAAATTTACTAATTATACCATGAATTTAATTATAAACCATCAACAATGTATTTTCATATTGAAAATATTTTTCTGATTGTGTCTCTTAATTTTTATAAGTAAAAACCACCTATCTTAGACAAAAAAAAATTTATTCTGAATCTGTGGGAATCAAACGACTGCTACTGTTGACAGACAAAACACATAATACATACTTAATCCAACAAGGTATGCTTCTCCTCAAACAAGAACCAATTGGTACCTAACCAAGCCTAAGTATAGATTATTATAGATAACTGCACAAAATAAATCTTAGAGGAGAATGTAGTACCAGAGATCAAAATTTACATTAAACATTTTACTAAAAAAAATTTTTATATTTATTACCACTAGTGCCTCATAATAGATATCTACGTAAATTTGAGAATTAAACATACGATCCATGTTACAAGATGCGTTATCCATGATACTATTTATCTCACTCCAATCGTTACAATTATGTATTAAACATACAGAAAAAATATTTTTCCTTAAAAAAAAGTGCACATAATAATTATCTCGGTTTTCTGACTGCTACACAGAAGAAGTGCATGGCGTTTACTACAATGCTGGCTTGGTATAGAGACAGACACTATAGTATCTATGTTACGGATACTATAGTATCTATATATGCATGATGCCCATACTGCATTGATTCGTCTTCCATAACTACTAGTGTTACTATTTCCTCAAAACAGTATACAGTATGGCGTTCACACGATACTGACATAGTGATATCTACAAAAAATTTCTAGCCCTGTAGTTTATAAACTATGTCCCCATATAGCGACAGCTGGCTACGTTTTCAATAACTTATTTTAAGGCATGTAAAGTTCGGATATTTCTTTCCTTATTCAACTTAGATGTAGGTGTTGTTCGGCTTAATTTCTTCCTGACAAAGTAAAATAAAATTCTTTATTATAAAACCAAATTACATTTTTATGAAAGCTTTACTAAGTGATTCGAATATGTTAGCAGCGACAAAACTATTTTGAATTTATAATTTATATAAAATATTAGGAAACGAAAAATTATTTTTATAAACTTGTCTTAAAAAAATTTGAAAAGCAAACGGTCTCAGATACCAGACGTACTTTGTCTCTAAGAAAATATCTATTAAAAATCCAGCCGTTTTAAAATCAAGTTTTGACGTTGCCCTCTATTAACCAATACATTCGCAATATTTGTGGAGAAACTATAAAATGATTAAAAGAGAGTAGAAAGAAAAAAAATGAGAAAAGGTTAAATGTATTCAAGGTACTACAATCTACCAACTCTACTGTGTGTTAAAAACAAGATTAACTTTATTTAATTCATAATAGATCAACAATACAATTTTATAATGTGGTATATGTTATGCATTGAAATGATCTATTTATTTAAACAGCAGTACCTAGATCAAGTGCTAATGTACTTAACTTCTTCAAAGTTTTATCACTTGTGATTGACTTAATGCCTTTAAGAGAGAGTATAAATCTTATATGCTGGTCAACGAGCTAATGTACCATTTTAACTAATCTGCTCAGTGAGAAAATATAATACATATAAGCTTTTTTTGATCTTGCCTAGTCTTTCTTTAATATATTCATTTAGTGGCTTTTTTTAAGTGCAAACTTGTTTAGCTGCATTAAGCGTTTTTTAATAACAGTTTTTTAGTAGGTTTGATGGTCACCGTGGCTTGTATCGTCACCACAGAAGTCATTCATGATTAAAGTTAAGCGAAATTGAGTACAGCCAATACTTGGATCGGAAATCCTTTGAGAACATAGTGTGTCTTTTTATTACTTATAATTGTTTTTTATTCCCATCGTAAATTATTTACGATGGGGATTTACATGTTTACGCAATAGTGTTTATCAATACATTAGCATCCCGACATCCCGAAAGAAGTTTTAAAAATAGTTGAAAAAAAAATAAAGTCATATAAATGTTCAATTTACTTCTTTAATAATTAGTATCTGACAGAAAATTTAAATAAAAAAAAAAAAAAATAAAAAATAAAAATAAAAATAAAAACACAGTTATTTCAAAGTTTTAACTTCTCACTTCTGTCTGAAATCCAATAATCGAAACTCCGATAAAATTTATGAAATTTCTCGTATAAAATTAACTGAGATACAGTTGTAACAAATTTATCACACCATTTCATCTTTGTGCGAAATCCGTTAGGTTTTCGAAAAAATGTTTTAAAGTGGGATTTAGAAAAATATTTTTTCTTGAATTCAACAGACTCGGTTCAAATCCGAAACGATGGACCGAATGACAGCCGTAGCTTTGAAGGGGGTCGTTTTAGGGATTCGAAAAGGACCGTTCGTGTTCATAAAATACAAATGTTTAGTAAACAAATATTCGTACATACCATTGTAATAAGGTGCCTAATTGCTTGGTTAACTGGACGAATTTTCATCAAACTTTTTTGTTTTTCAGAAATGATTACCTTTAATAGATTGCAAGATTCCCCGTTATAGACAGACAATATGCATGTTTTTTTGCAGGGATTTTACTGCTTTTTTAATAGTTTTCTAGAATTCCAAAAACAATAAAAATATGGAGACACGAAAATTAGTTTTATTTTACTACTAATATTTCATTCAGATATAACAAACAAGAAATAAACATATGTTGTTTGTTTCCTTGTTTTTTTATGTTTGTAACTACAATCATAATGTTATATTGTTGTTTTATTCTAAAACAAAAATGATTTATCATCTAAAGTTCAACTTGAACATAAATTGATAAAGTTATGCTCTTTTATTTCATATAAATTATATTTACTTCCATATGAAATGAGTTAATAATATTAGTTTTCGTGCCTTAATTAGTTAAAAGTTTTTCCGCTAGATTAACTTGGTGAAGATAACAAATATATAATAATCTTAACTTCACGTAATGCATATAACATCCTTGATGAAATTGTGAATTTCAAAATCGAATGGAAAGTGAACATGACTTTTCCAAAATCTTCCTCTCTTTTAACAATAAAATTATTTTTATATTAATCACTATTTTTTTTTTTAACTGATTTACAAAATGGAAATGATTTTCTACTTTTTAGTTCAGCTGATTACAAAAGAGTGTTTTTAAAGTTTTTTAAACTATTATTTCTTTTTAATTCCATTTTTATTCATTGAGTTATGTGCATCTTTTGTTTATCTTGATCAAGTATTTTTTTGTGTATACATGGAGGTTGTAGTGTGAAACGATTCACACCCGTTTGTTTTAAAATTTTATTGAATCATAAATTGAACATTATCAATTATTTTTATCTTTGAATTTATTATATTTTTCATTTAATATTATTGTTTTTAAAATCCATACAAATATAACACAGGTGTAAAAAGATTTCTTCTGTTCTTGAAATACACACATGGGATGTATTAATAAAATATCAAGATTATGCATTCAGAATGGTGCTTCAAAATTAAAAATAAAACGTGTAGTAATTGTCCAACTTGTCCATGAACATCGATTCGGTGGTAATTCAATATAACTTAAATAACGGAAACATCTTTATTTGCTTGAGTTCTTTGGAATTTGGAAAAAAAACTCAACACCTTACTGCTAAAAATAATAAAGAAAATGTACTAAATTAACGTGTTTGAATTTTGTAAATATTAATTTGTTATTTTTTTGAACCCGGCCAAACATACTATCCAGTATTGGGAAAAAGTTTTTCTCGCACCTAAATTAAGAAAATAAAATGTTTAATTAAAAGTGATAAAATTACAAATCTAAATAAATAGACTTGCAACTCAACTTTGTGAATCATGTAAAAACTACTAACAATATTGAAATGTACCTTTTATTAGTGTCTCTATTAGTTTATCTTACGATATTCCTGTCTTTTTACCCGATTTTTAAGGAGTAATTATGTTTCTTGCACGTATATCGTATGTATGTTGTATATTTATTTGTAAATTTTTTAATACCTCGTATCTTCCAAACGGCTTGATGGATTACGACAGCTAAGGTATTCATCCATACATTTGCCTTAAAAACCTTAGTGTCCTAAATAGATGTTTGAAGAAAAGAGACTGGATACACCCTGTCGAATAGGATATTAAAACAAAATAAAAAGTATTAATACATTATGATAAGAGATCTTTTTTCGGGCCGGGACACTAAAAAATCTAAAATAAAATAAATAATTTAAGAAACAAAAACCCGACTGCATTTAATAAAATCTAAAAAGAAAGAAACAAGTCCAATAGTAAACATAGCGACTTTAATAGTATGGGCCCATTAAAATCTAAACCATCTCAAAGCTCCCCAATAATTGGCTCCGACTGTTAAAGACGCTATGAAAACTACTGGGATGGTTCTTTTTTCAGATTTTATTTAACGCAGTCGGATTTTTTATTTTTTAAATTATTTATTTATTAATTTAATGACAATAAGACTTTAGAAAGTCACTGAAAAATCCAACAAAAGCCAAAAAAGCTTCAAAATAAAAAATTGTCGTTTTTGCTATTCTTATAGGCTTAAAAAAGGTGCAATTCTTACCCATGTTTAGTGTGAAGAAAAAAGCCGTGCTGATAACATTGAAGTAAGCCACGTAGTCATCAGATACATTTAATCTAATAGCGGCAAGATCAAATCCTGCGAATGTATTAATTGCTGTTGTTCTAAAGCTTACATAATCCAAATATTTGTTTCCATTAAGTTATAACGAAAAAACTCATGTACAAAGTCCATATAAATAACGAATTTAAAAAATATATGTTACAGAGCCTGCAAGGAAGTGGAATATGGATCAGATCCGAGACATAATTAATATAACATAACATCTTTCTTTGATGAAAGCTGTCGGAGTTTAAGTTAAGAATTGTTGCTTGAAGGAAACCCACTTACAAATTTCAGTGTCATCCAGATCATAGTGAATCCTAACCCACTTTCAGTATCAATACCGGTCTATGAAACCACACATTTAAATTCAAATAAATCGCTAAGTATGTACACAAACTACACACAAACTACACACAAATACACCATACATTTGCATTCTCTACAAAAAAAAAAAGAAAATAATTTTAATTGAATTCAAATTATAATACCAACATCCTGTGTATATTATTAAAAACAATTATGGCGGTTTTAATAAATAAATGTATGTATTTTATTATTATTATTATTATTAGGCTTATATGAGGTGTTTTTCAAAACGTCTATGTATAACACCATGACTGTAAAAAATATTATGTATATAATATGAAAAAAATATGTGTATACATCTTATGTATAAAACGAAATATAATTATATAATACTACATAATACAGGTATATAATTCATAGAAAATATTGGGTGTCCCAAAAGCTAATGTTAAAAATTCCTTCAGATATAATGTAGAAAAAGAAATAATCATTTAAAAGCTGTGGATTTAACTAAGGGAATTTTAACTTTAAATTTTTTTCTCTTTGTCTTCTATTTGAAAAAGTTTGCATCAAAAAACAAGTTTTTCTAAAAAATGTCTTCTCCAATATTTAATTACTTTCAATATTAACATTAAATAATAGCTTTCTGCTCCTTAAAGTTTGTTTAATAGATACACATAAGATTTACACCAAAATTCCTAGTTTTAATAATTTCTTTGTGTCACAAAAATTGTTTCCATGTGCACTAGCACTTTATCAGTTTCATAGAATGCTTGAAATTATCACCAAAATAGACTTAATGAGTACGGAACTATGTTCCTTATCGCACGATATTTGTTTGCCGGTTGGGAATTAAATCCAGAAAAACTGCAACAGACACCAAAAACCAACATCTAGCTTACCCAGGAAAACTTTTTCAATCGATTCAGGTAGCTACGAATTTTGAGAAAATCTTTTTGTAACTGTCAATTTGTATTAATTGACAAAATTTAACATTTAAAAAAATTGTGTTATGAAAGTCACCAGAAGTTAAAAAAAACAGAGATAATTTAAAGTAAGTACAATTCAATTTTTATGTTATGTCCTAATCGAACCAAACGTATAATGTACTCACATATTGGATTGACTGCTAAATCACAAGTATTCTTTTTTAAACTAATACTAATTATTTCAAGCAGTAAAAACTAAAAGTATACCTATAAAATTAAATTCTTTAAAGAAGCAGTATTTGTCTTCTAAAATTAATAAATTTTCAGAAAAATATCTAGTAAATAAAAAAAGTGCTCCATTTATAATGTACCAAGGTACGAAAAGAATATAGTTCCTAAAGGGTTTTCCACGACACCTGGCGAACTTTTTTTTAGAAACGGTATTTTCACATTTAGAGAAGAGTCCGTTTTATAACATCAGAAAAATTCGAAACAGAGATTTCAAAAAAAACATCCATTTTTAGTATCTTTGTTTTTGATAAATTTTATAAATGCTTTTAAATAAGTGTGGCAATAGGATTGAGAGAAATAATAAAAAATTTAATTAATTTTGAGTACAGAAATTTTGAAAAATATAATATTTATAATAAAAAAATCTGCTTTTTAAGATTGGAGAAATCTACTTGTAAAAGAAGCCAACAAGAGTTAATTGTTACTTTTAGACTTTACTTTTCATTCAGTAATATATATGGAAAACAGAGGAGCCAAGGCGATTTTAAAAAGGAAATATGTGATAATGTAAGAAAAGTTTAATGATATGCGCAAGCAAAAAATTAAATAGTTTCAATCGCTTCATCTTACTAGTTGAACCCCAAATGTATAGCTGAAATGTAGGATAATGCAAAAAAACAAAGTTCGAACAGATCTCGTCAGAAAAAAGTATTGTTGTGGCGAACATACAACCGAAAATACTGATCTTCATCAAGATTAAATAGAATAAGCTAACACTTATTTTTTAAGAAACTTAACGGTTCATTTTGACGACACAGTATACCTTCAACTTTTTCAAGTCACTCTGTATAATACACACATTATAGGTATGCTGTTATAAAAAACAACAAAATGTCTGATAGGTCACTCATTAAAATGTTGACTATTGTTGTAGGTATATTTCTTTTCAAGACATTAATTTTTATAGCACGTTATTATTAACAATTAAATTGCATTTATATATATCATAGTTTTATAAGTAATCTGATATATTATATTTATTATAATAATTATTACAATATGTACAGACCTACACTATAGTATTATTTGTGCAGAATATCACCCGTTTTTATTAAACATTTGATATTATAATAATCATAAATCAGTTGTACAGAAAAACAGCAACCCTATGAGATATTTTCAAAAATTTAATTTAAAATGAATTTAATTGAATAATCGAATTAATTGCAAAAAGCAAGAAAATTTTATTTGAAAACAGATGATTTTTCGTTTTTTTGACGAAAACACAAAAGTACAATTTAATGCGAAACGTAATATAGTTTAACAGTTTTTTCTTTATTGTTGATGATGTAATTGGTCATTTGCTTATTTTTTTGACGATTATATGGTAATTCTTTTTCAAACATTAGTCTTAAGGATCAGTAAATTTACAGTTTTTCCTTCAAGCAACCCAATAGAAAAAAAAACAGTTATGGTCCAGTTTTATAAAGTAGCTTACTTTGGAATTACCACTAACGTTAATACTATATCCATATTTAATACCGCAATGCTTCAGGACAATATATAATAATAAAGTGTTAAAATAACATATGCAGTTGTCGAAATAACAAACAATATTTAATAGTTTACCATCTTATGCGACACAAAATGTCACAAACTGTAGTATCAATTTTCTGAATCACAAGGCTCACGCTTTAGTCGATTATGGTCTAAATAACTAGTAGTAGCATAACAGCTTTGGGCTACTGAAACTTCTTTCAACAGATACACACAATATCTACAACAAAATTCAAACAATTCGTAATTTTTGGGTCAAACAAAAAAGGTATTTGTATTTCTCAGATTCATTAAACACTCGAAATTATCATCAAAATAGACTATAGGTACAGAATTAAAGAGTTCGATATTGATTTTGTAATATATGTTTAAATTGCCTTTATATTCTAACGAGCTGGTTCTATCTTTAGCCCGAAAAATGTACTAAAGAAGAAGAGAATCAAGAATACAAAACTAAAACAAAATTTGAAATAGGGTATGGATCATATATTTGGACGACAAAGGTTATTAAAGAAATGCCTTTGTAGGTTAAGGGTAAAGTGACTAATCCCTATGCCATTTTTTTTTTCTTTTTTTTTTTTTTCTTTTTTTTTTTGTAGGTTTTAGGGCCGCATCGATAACTGAGATCAAAATATATGCCATTTAAGCTCTTTCAGGTTTCAAAAATTTTAATCCTTTCATTTCGAAGTAAACATGCTTGTTTCTAAGATCTGAAAATAATGTAAACATAATTTTCCGTTCCTTTTTCTTTCATTGTTGTCTCTCGCTGCTAAGAAGTTCGGGAAGATAACATTTTCACGTTAAATTTGTCAAATAGGATGCATGTTCTTATTTTTCAAAACCTCAAGAACTTTGCAGCTCTCAAAAATTGATAAAAATTATTTTTAAAAATTGTAAAACTCATTTCATTCCCTATTAGTAAAAATTTGTTTTAAGTGAATTAATTTATAATTAAGTTACCTATTACAAACCATAGGGAGCCATTTAAATATTATTTTTAAATAACAAAAATTATTATAAATAAAACTAATATTAAAATAAAACTAATTAAAAACATATATAAATTTAAATTAAATTCATTTAAACATTTTTAACAATAACACAATTAATAATAATCGCAGAAAAAAGTAAATATAATTAAGAAAAAAAAACAGAAACAAACGTTTATACTTTTTTTTTCTTTTTTTAATTAAAAACGTATCAAATTAATGTAGATAATAAAATTAAAAAAATTACTGGACCTGAAAAAGTTTAAATAAATTAATTTTTAATTTTATTTTTATTCAATTTTTAATGTTGTATAAATAAATTTATTGTGTTTAGACGGGTAATTATATATATTTATAATTATATTTTTACTGGTAGTTGTAAATGTTATGACTTTGTCTTAAAATTATTGTTAGTAATATACCAGAATATGAACTAAAATAAAAAATATTTGTAATTAAAAAATAATAATAAAGTAAACCCCTTTACTTTATTAATTTGGTTAATTTATATGACTTGATAATAATTATACGTGCAGATAAATTTTAAGTATATTTTACATATGTGTTAAGTTTCATAAGAATATATCGAATAAAAAGGTATACAAAACAAACCATAATTTATTTAGGATTGCAGATATACGAGTTCAGCAAAGATGTGATATGAAACAAGGTGACTTTTTAAGGGACCATTATTCGATTCAAGTATTTATTTTCCTTGAAACTAGTCTCATCTTACCCTGAAAAACGAAGATAACAGTTATGCAGGTTATAGTACTTTCCAAATGACTCAAATTGAAAATCTGATAAAGTAACAACGTCTTATACTAAAATTCACAGACAATACGATCAAATAAGTTAAATTTCTGTAATTTTCTAGCTAGAATTTTCTTCGGAAACATGGTTTTAAGGTAGTTTTTGATTTCCGGAAACGATGTCACAAGGTAAAATCAATTACTTTGTATTTTTTGAGATAGTTGTCACTTTCACAGGACTTAAACTTCATTTTATGAGTGGCTCGGGTAAAAAAATTATAATTTTTTATCCACGGTAAAAGTACGTACTTGCTGCTTCTATTGGGAGGCAGAAAGTCCGACATTTGCTTTGATACCATGTGGGATTTTCGGGCTCCCAACAGAAGCAACCAGTACGGACTTTCGGCAGGAAATAAATAAAAATAGTATACATCAATCGGGCAGAAAGTTAAGGAGCCCGGAACTGCACATCATGATGTCATATGTCAAACTTTCTGCCCTTGTAGTGTAATATACTATTATAGCTCTTGCAATAATCATTGTGCATTAAAAATAATTTTTAATTTAATTAAAATAAATTTCTTATAGCCGTCTCTTGTAATCAACATTATCTTCAAAAAATTAATAAAATATGAAACTTGAGCAGAGAGTATTTAATACTTTCAAAGTAGTCTAAAAATGTATGTAGTAGCATTGCAATATAAAATGCTACTGTACTTATCACAAACACTTGTAACATGTAGTACAATTTACGATCCACAATTAATATAAATTTGCTTAATCGGTGATTAACCATGAAATTAGTCACTGAACTACTATACACGCGAGATTTGCATAATTTACTTTTTAGTACTTGTGGTATGTTTTTATATAATATGTTTCGCGAACTAAATTTAATACATATATAATTTTTCAGATAGTGATGGGTTAAATATTTCGATTCAAGAACAGGTTAGGTGATGTCTTCATGATATTTTTATTAACAACCCATAAAGAAGTTCTAGTAATGGCTTCGAAAATCTGAACGAAATTTTCCACACACCTTTACGTTTCGTAGTCAGAACAATGTATTAAGACCACTTTTAGATTATTGACTGTGTGCGTTAGTTTGGGGATAATAACAACAATATTGGATTTTGCCAATCATTGCGTAATAACATCGAGATGTACTGAAAAGATCTACAAATGAGGCGCATAAAATTAAAGCATAAAGTTCGTAGAAATTCGGTAAGTATTAAGAAACTGGAAATTTTGATAATCTTTCAAGTGGTTGAAAATCAGCTAAGCAATAATTTATTAGCTGACCATTTTTACTATAGAACTAATATTTACAAAAACACTTATATTTGTACTGTAAGCTGTACAAATTTAATAAAATATGATTAATATTAATATTTTTTATTTGAGGAGTTAATGATCTGAACCATAAGGGCCGCATTCGCATGAAAAGCTTGTTTAGTTTTCTGTGAGCCCTTTTTTCCCTGGTAATATTGTCTCTCTTGTATATAAGTGAAACAAAACATGGAAATATCATGATTAATATCGTTAATTCATGATTAGCTTAAAGTTTGAAATTTGCCAAGAAGGCAACTAATTCAGGCGATTTGATTCAAATTAGAGAAAAACCATAAAAATTGAATAGGAAAGTTCTCGATTGGATTGAAGATATTCAAGAAATCTTGCTTTTTCGTAATTTATTTTCCACTTTTGGCTTAATAATTTTCTTCTGAATTTTGTTAAATTTTTATATAGGATGTACAGAAAATAATCATTTACCTGGAATTCCTAAATTATTCTTGAAACGAAAGTTATAGACAAAGTCAAAAGTATTACCGACCTTGATGATTGCTCCATATCCAACAAAATATGATTAGGATTTTCTCTGTACTACAAGATTTGTAGTAGCAGGTAATCGTAGTGTTAAAATCAAATAAATAAGGTAAATAAATAAATAACAGAGCTTATTTTGTTGGGCTTAAACAAAATAATTTACCCTTTTGTTGTTCATCCCAACACTAATTTGTTAATAATATATTTGAAGAATTAAAATATTTTATATGTTACCTACATGTTATATTTGGTTCGCGTTGCAATCTTTGTATCTCAAAATAAATAAATCATTCAGCGGCAGTGGTTTACAAAAAAAAAAAAAAATGTTTTTTTTTTCTTTTTTAATGATATTTGTTTCAGACATTAATAGTGAATAAATATTAACAATTAATGAAGACATCTATATCATTTATGCATATATTTTAATCACAGCTACGTGAAACATCATTTAAATGGTCATGTAATAAATGAACTGTGATAAATGTAAGGTTATTGACTTGGAATTGTTGGCTATCGATTTGGTAAATTAATTTTCAAAGTGAATATGTTGTCATATTATTGATTTAAATTTTAAATTTAAATTTAATCAAACCAAACGTAGATAATGTACTCACATATTGGGTTGAGTATATAAATTTTCAGAAAAATATCTTGTAAATAAAAAAAGTTAGCGCTACATTTATAATGTACCAAAGTACGAAAGGAATATATGGCCAAAAAATTACCCAATCTCTAAAGAACAGTGAAAATTGTTCTCTCTTGATCTCGGTTGTTAATTATAAAAACGCAGGGCCTAATTTGGGGACTTTTTTTTCTGTTTTAACAGATAGTTTTTTGTTTTTGTAACTTTTTATTGCTGTACTGTAATCATTTATTATTTTTAAATGTTTGGTGTGAAATATCTGTTTTGTCCATATAAATAATATTTTTGATTACCTTAAATGATTGTCATTATATAAAACTGAACTACATATAATGATATAAAACAAAGCATGCAACAATTATTATTATATATTAACCTAAGTTGAAAATTACATATTACAATATTTTTTAATAATAAATGTCTTTCTTTGACTCAATCAGCTCTCTGTTGTTATATATATATATAAGGTACTTTGACTTGAGTGAATTATTATTATTATTATAATCGTTACGTAATTTTCAAATTAGATTAATGGATAAATAATGATGTATTAAGTAGGTAGGTGTATATATTTTTTTAAATAATATTTGATATATATCATCAAACCTAATAATTTTATATATTTAGTTGTCTTATAATATTATTATTTGTGAAATTATACCGCGGATTCTACGAAAAGTATTATTATTACTTTTAAATAATCATGTTTTGACATATTTTTGTTTTCTGTTATAGCGATAACAAGCGAGTAGGTTTACTAATAACTATGAAGGAGGGAGGATATGCCTAGTTATGCCAAAGGTAAATATAAGTTGGTATTCTGTAAGGTATACTTTACACTTTTAGATAATGCAATTTAAAATTTTAAAAATAATCTTTAAATCCTGAAAAAAATCTACAGGCTTTTGAAAATTTGGTTGAAACAAAGGAATGCAAGAAAAGAAGATCATAGCGGTAATTTGGGCTTTAAGTATGAATGAAAATGAAAAATAAAATTACTTATATAAATTATCAATACCATTTTTAAACGATATATCTAGAAAGGGATACCAACTATCCAGCCCTCTTTTTCTTTTCCAAATTTTTCATAAAAATATGTAATTTGATCACTTATGTAGAGTAGTGTGAAACGTTTTTGTATTCTGTATACACAAACATCCAAATAAAATAAAGACAAGAAGAGGTTTCATCATTTGATTTATTTTCTAGCTATAGGTAGGATATCCATAGACCCCGGGTTCGAATCCTAAATTCTGTACAGTTTTTTCGTTTTTTGTAAAAAAAAGATTAATAATAATTATAAAATTAAGTTTGATTGTTAACAATTTTCTTTAAAAACAACAGCGGTATTTTTCGCTTGAAGCATTTTCATGTGTTACTAAATTTTGACCACCTTGTACATTTCTATTTTTTTTTTATGTCAATCTTAATTTTTTAACTAAACGGAAATTAATCTTTGCTTCTTTTCGTAAAAATCACAATAGAAATTCCCTATGGTAAACTCAATTTGTGGTCATAACTGTACCTATATTGATTTTTTATATATTCAATTTCAACCAATTCTATTGCAAAGAAGGCATATTGGTTTTTGGACATGGAAAAACTTTCTTCTTTAAAATCTTCTATCTCTTACGAAAGCGAATTGACTTTTAACTGACCTTGAAGATCAAGGTCCATTCCTACATATTTCTGTATCTGACTTATATTAATAGATAAATCTTATTAAGGAGCGATTTGATTGGGTTGGGGTATATTAGCTGTCCATGTAGGGCACACTTAGACCATAGGCTCATTGTGATACCAATTTTCCGTTAATAACAATCTGCCCCTCAATAATTTTGACAGGCTAAATACATCTGTTTCATTCATACATCATACACTCATTACTCCAGCCCATCACAACTATCAATTAAATTAATTTTTATATTGTGACGATGGGAAACAAACCTGCTACCCTAGGCATACCACCTACGGAATTTTTCCAATCAATTCAATTGACCTTAAAAGTTGGTTAGTTAAGCTCAATGTCAAGTTCTTATGATGTATTTAATCCAAGCTTCTACATCAACATTTATATAATCTTTATCTATAAAAATCACGTTGTTTATCGGCTATGGACTCCTAAACTACTGAACTGATTTTAAATTTGACTTGCACACCGTGTACAATTTGATCCAACTTGAAAGGTAGGATATCTTACATCTCAATTTATAGTTGCAATATTACTTTATAGCAAATAATTTGTCTATTATTTGACAGTCACAATTATTTGTTAGCTCCAAACGATTCTAACAGATGGCGATATCTGTTGACTCGATTGAGTAAGTATTTAATAGATGTCACTATGTTAAAAATACAAACGTTTCATATAAACTACAATTTAATAGTATAACCACCACGTGTTGCTGAGGCTATGATATAACCTAAATTTATTGTAATAAACGAAATACCGTGAAATTCAATTGTTCTTACTTTTTCAATTTTTGGTGTTAGCATCTCAATTTTTTTGAGATATTGTGACTGTCAAATTATTTGTCTAATATTTGACAGTCACAATTATCTGTTAGTTCCAAACAATTCTAACAAATGGAGATATCTGTTAACTGAATTGACTAACTATTCAATAGATGGTGTTGCTGAGGCTAAGGTATAACCTAAATTTATTTTGTAATAAACGAAATACAGTGAAATTCTAACTTTTACAATTTGTGGTGTTAGCATAACCGGCCAATTGTTACGGTCTTCATGACTGATGTATTCCTACTGTTCTTCTTGACTAGTTTACTACAAGTTAATATAACAAGAACCTTAGCCATAGCAACGCGTGACCGGGGCTGTTAGTATAATATACAAAATAAAATCCTTTTAGATAATTTCGATTACCTTGTATTATATATTTATAACATATACTTAAACGGGATTCCATCATATTTTGGATGATTGCATGCGAGTGATTCGTTATAAAATGTTTTTGTGTCATGAATGAATGTCATGATTAAAGTAGGTTTTAAAATTAACTACTTATGTTGTATATACTCGTATAAGTTTCTATATGATACTGTGACTACCAAACATATTCATTTCATTCAACAAACAAATAAACAATTTGTTTACTATAATTATTATCAAACGAATAAACTATTAAATCATTTGTAAATATAAATAAATTAAACTGGTAGTAGCAGTTTTTATAAAATATTATCTGAGCTCCTGCAGTTTTTTAAGAATATAATGTCTCAGACTTTGGTATCTGCATGGTTATCTATTTTTGATTTTTTTTTTTTGACTTTTTAATGTAAAACTGAAAACATGAATTGAAGTATGCAGTTAAAATATGATTCTGATGGGAAAAACTTAACAAGGTTTCATTTAAGATGTCAGGCTATTTAAGATTGATTTAAAAATACTTGCTCGATTGCTTTTTAGCTTGGTGTTGGTTAATTTCTTAATATTAGAAATTAAAATTTTTTACGCATTGTTTCAATTTCATTTGTATGACAAAACCTAGATATTCTAAAATAAGACCGATAGCTAACTTATGATTAGATTTTATAAAATTATTGGTCACAGAGAGTAGCTTGAATTAAGACAATAAATACTTCTGATAAAGAACTACGATAGTTACTATTAGCGCCTTCAAGATATAATATACTTTAATAAGAAACCCTAAGATACTCAGTTTAATATACAAAGTTACCCAATTTACCTAGAAGTTATCGATTTTGGTTATCTGCACTAATGACCGTTTTTACGTTTATGTGGTCAAAGATATTTTAAAAACGAAAAAAGTTATTGGCTTGATCGTTTTTTTTTTAAATTAATTTAAATAAATAGCTTTAGGGTAAATAGAATATCTACAATTAAATAGAATAACTTATAACTATAATTGAATAGAAAAAGAATAACTTCAAAAGTGAGTATGAACCCCTTCGCGATATATAGTTATGCAAATTTCGGGTATTTTGCTTTTGGAAAGTTCAGGGGTCTCTTCAGTTTTAATATTATTTTTGAAGTTATAAATATAGATTTATAAGTACACAAAATTCAAGTAGCACACCGTCACGTCTAAAATACATAAAATCTAAAAAACAACAACTCGCGGAACAGAAAAAAAACTTATGAGGAATTATTTGGCTTATTGTAAATGGGCCAGGATTCGCTGGAATAATTAAATTTGTAGGAATAAATCAGTTTGAAAAAAATCAGCCCACAAATGTCTTAAATATGTCAATAAATAATTAATTATATTTTTTTGCCATTTTTATATCAATATTTATCCAAAAACAAAACTAATTCTTTTGTTTGCTGTTTCTTGACAAAACTATGCAATCTTCTTTTTAATTTTGAAAAATTTTGATAGTTAGGAAGTCAAAGACGATATTACTAAAAAAAATTGGTAAGTTTTTTTTTTTATATTCTGAGCCCTGAAAGCGATGCTAGAGTGTGAACTGATTTTTAAGGCCATCACCGTCAACTCGCTGAAATTTTTATTTTTAGTGGAAAAAAAGTTTTGTTTTCCTCTTAAGATAATACTATTTTTTTTCCGCTTAAAAAATAAAGTACCTCAAAAGAATAAATAAATAAATAAATAAAAAATATCGAAAAATGCCGATTTTTTCAGTTGACAATATCGTCTTTGTCCAATATTATACTCTAAACATAGTTGATCATAGTTGATGATAAAGTACAACCTTGATTGCACTAAAAAAGAAACTGTTACAAATACACAATAACTAAGTCTTTTGCTGCAGAGGTGGCAATTTATACACCTCTTAAAGTAATTGCAATCAAAATTCATAAATTGCAATTTAATGAACAAAAAAATAAAAAACAATAAAAAGGGTGGTACTCTTTACTTATTAATTAAAATAATTAAATAAAAATGCACACTACATTTATTAATTTATACATTCATATAAAATAAATGTAATTCTTAATATTATAATTAATAAAATCAAATAATATTAATTAAAAAATAATTCTACACTTCCATGAAACGTATGTATGAATCTGAAATATACATATTGTTTTAATAATACATTTATAATGTATGTGTAACATTATATTACATTAAAATAAAAAAATAAAAAATTAAAAAAAAAAACTGAAAATGGTTTCACAAAAGTTTATTATTTTAATGTCTATTAGTGTAAATCAGTGTGCACATAAAGCCATAATTTAAGTAAAATAAAACATTCAATGAATTGACAAAATTGCACTCTGTGTCTAGAACTCGAATGGCGTAATTGGTAGGGCGCTTGACATGAATTCAAGAAGTCCGGGTTGGACTCCTGGTTCGAGTGTATTTTTTAAATTTTCTTTAATTAAAAATACTAGACAAGATATTTGTCAATATTTAGTTTACGCTGTATGTATCATATTAAAAATCATCAATTATAATCGAGAGACATATAGTAAATAAATATCGTTTACATGATTAAAAGTAAAAAAAAAAAAACAAAAAGTAATAAATAAATGAATTTCTTAAATTTTGCATAAATAAAAAAAAGTTGAGATGTCTAATATCGATTATGATTCTTTTCTTCCAATACCATTGTTTCATTTGCATTGCTATGCCACTTATCAAACCTTAGTTGGAAGAGGTTGAAAAATATACACTCATAAATTGATAACTACTAAACATTTCTTAGTTCTTACATAAAAATACATTTTTTGAAATATTTTAAATAATTAAAAAACCACGCATTATTACACTAAAAAGTGGGTAATACATTATTTGTAATATAAAATTCAAGGCGTGAGTAAATTATTTGCTAATTTTTTATTCTCAAGTTAAAAAAATTGTACTCCTTATGTAACAAAGTAAAATAAATTTTTTTTGCCGTGGATAGGTTTTGGCAAAACCACCTTACATTTAAAATAAGATTATCGATCGGTTCTCCTCGTGACTCTGGTCAGAATACGAGTGCAAATTTAAAAGTCAATCAGACGTCTACAATTGGGAGTAAAGTACGTTGAGAAAGTGTTAGACGCGTATTTTTCGACGCTCCTCTAGAATCGAACTGAAATAAAAGTTTCTCGTACCGTGTCTTAGACGTTATGGGATTTATTACTTAATCAAATCAATAAATGCTCGTTATTTTTGTATTTTTGGGCCAAAATTATCATCAGTAGCAAGTATTAATGATACTTCCGATATCAACAAATTTTCCTGAACTTCTCGATTTTTAAAATAAAGTTTCAGAAAGTCAGAAAAATTGTATCTCATTGATTTGAATAAAAATCGATTTAATAGTGTAATTTTCTCTATAATCGCTTCGAAATAAAAGGCTTTCCTACAAATTCTTAATCGACGTTTCAAAAATTACTTTTTCATTCGATAAATAGTTGGTATTTTTGTATTTTTTGGATCAAAATTACAAAATAAATTATTAATTAGATAAAAATAATTTAATATTAAATTTAATTTCTCATTCAATGCAAAACTTGGCTGTGATTTGATTTTCTATTTAAGATTGCAAATGAAGTCACCAGAATTATTATTATGCCTCCAACAATGTTCAAAAACTCTAAATTTTTGCATGCCTCAATTACAATAGTTTATTTATTTTAATGTATTTTTTAATAATCTAACAAAATTACTTTACTCAAAGTTTTGTAAATTTGTTTCCATTGTACATAAAGTTAGAGAGTTAGAGGTAAAAAAAAAACAACAAACAGGTATCAAGTAATTTATTAATATTATTAATTTTAATTAAAACCTTGAAGTAAATCCTACATATTTATATTTTTTTTTTCATTTTTTCATAAATATTATGTTATGTATATCCAACTGCATTGAAGTTTTGTCGGCCATAATTAATTTATTATATTAAAATATTATGTATACCTTAGTTCCCCACGCCCCCACGTACGTTAGATTATAACAATTATTTCCGTTGTTTGTGTTATAATAATATTAACAGATATTTAATAGGTGTATGTATGTACAGAAATATTATATTAATTAAAATATATAAATATTTAATTTTTTATTTTTTGTTTGTGGTTTTTTATTTAATTTAATATACTTTTGTGATTTTTGGAAATATGATGAAACTATAAATCATTCTGATATTATGCTGACATGTACGGTCAAAATTATTGAATCCATACATGATATAATTCGAGTTCCCTCACTCGAGTCAATAATATTGGTAAACTAAAATCATGAATAATCCGATAAGTTTGTCGTAATATTGAGGTAAAATTAAGTTGATTTATAGTGATACGGAACGCAATATTGGTCAACCACGCCGTCGCCCAATAAATTGATGGGTCTTCTTTCATAACTATCTCAATATGGTGAATATGTGTTAAAATAGGATAATTTCATGATATTTTGGGACTTTAACATCCGCTGAAAACAAATATAGAGTTTAAGGAAAACATGCGTTCGTACTATAGCCCGTAATATATTTAAATAATAAAAAACCATATAAACATGCATATAATTGGCCAAGAGTAATATACTTAATTGAAAGTGAACCAAATTTTCTGCTCTCAATTCACTACTCAATAGACTAATTTATTTGGAATTCAAACGGAAAACTCATAGACTGCTGTTAGTTGAATCAAATTATATAATTCAATAACTAATATTTTGAAAAACACGCAGTATAAAATAATTTATATTTTCTAGGTTAAAATAAAATTGAGTGATTAAAAAAATATTATTTTATCGTAACTTGGTGTCCTACATTTCAATTATTCTAAATTTTTTACAGGCAGACTTTGTTAAAAGTAATTCATTATAAAATATCTCAAGAAGCACCCACCGCACGCTATATAATTATATACACATTATATTTATGAATATTATGAAATATTAACAGCGTTTCCAGAATTATTGGAATTATTCATACTATAAAACCATTGATTCTGGAGACCCTAATCATTAAAATCTTAAAATTATTATTGTATTGTCATCGTTTCTCGATAATTGTGCGTAATTTCATTTTAATCCGACGTTTTCAAGTGGGTAAAAATCACGTTTAAGGATTCCGTTACATAGAGACATACAAAGCTAATAAAATACTACGAAACTCGAAATAAGACTGTATATTAAAAAATTTGATTGAGAAAATTTAATTAAGAACATACAACAGGGCTAAAGTTCGATAAATACCGATATTTCGATTGCAACGCAATCATCGTCAGTTGTGAAATTTATTCATTTAACACATTACAAACATTCTTTACAAAGTTTATAATAAATATGTAAGATATTACTGATAGTACAGTGACAAAAAAATTAAATACCAAATTATCACAAAATCCAAAAAATAAAATTTTCAAGACCACCCAACTGGTCTTGCTTTTCAAGACCATCCAATTTCTAACAGTACACAACAAAACCATCAAATAATTTTTTTTGAACTGAGTCAAATTTTTTTAAATACTAACGATGATTGCATTGATTAAGCAATTAAGCGAAATGTTAGTCTGCTGTCTGTTTTTTAACATTTTTTAAATAAAATTGCTTAATACCTACACAATTTTACTCCAAGGAGGGTGGTAGTTATTTTCATAGCTTTCATAGCTCTTGACTCTATCCAGCAATATTCACGCGTTGAAGTTCATAATTTTAAACAATCATTTTAACAAAATCCGAAAATGGGAAGACAATTACAAAAACAATTTATTATTAGTTTATTTTAATATTATTATTAGTTTATTTTTGTTAAAAACATTTAAAGTAAGAACAGTTAAAAACAAGATGTATTTACAACAAAAGCGTCGGTAAGGAAGTGTATTTGCAATACCGTCGTTTATGGGAAATAATTTATACCTAATATAATAAACTCGCCTTAAAATATATTTAAACAAGTTAAAATTTCAATAAATATTCGAAAAAAAAAACACTTATTTTATAAATATTTCTATTAATATTTATTATCTACTAGAGGTTCTTTGTATTAAATATTAAAAATTATTAATTTTATATACGTTAAAACATATTTTCTACATACAACTTACATACCATAATTTATAATATAAATTAACTGAGAACTGACCATTGGTCACTTTCATCCACAGTAGATTAATAAAAGTTAGTCAATAACGATATTTTATGGTCCGTGGGATTTTTAAATAAACAGATGTCTACTGGTAAATTAATTTTTTTTGTACATACATTATATGAAAAAAAAAAAAGTTTAATACAATTTATTGTTTATATACTTTAATTATTATTTTACGATATAAATAATGAAATTATTTTAATATATTGTATGGAATTATTTATTATTTTATTTAACAAAAAACTAGCTAATAATGAAATTAAAAACAATACATCTAATCAAACATTTTTTCTATTTTTAATTAAAATTTAATTGTAATGTTATTCAAATACACTAAAAAAATATACTATGTTGTACAACCCTGTCAATAATATTATATTTATCGGGGTGCACAACAAAAATATAAGCATCCATGTTACCATATGTGAATTGTAGTTGGAAGGTTTTAGTTCACATTATTCAACACTTATATAAATGTAGCGCTGATCGACATTGTGTCAGAAATGCATAAGTAACAGCTACACTCTGGTGTATGTTTAATGTACTAAAACTAAGATACATTATTGCGTGTATGTGTGTGTTTGTGTCGTTGCATCTTTCACAAGCTACACACCTATTCTCTGAAATGATAACGGTTTGTTTTGTATTTTTATTAGAGTTGTAAACGGTCATTCACCATATGAAATACAACACATATGCACTTAATATTATATAAAAGGAATTACTTATATGATAATTAAATTTTTTTTCTTTGACAAAACGTGGTTCGATTTTCATTATTTAAGTATTACTCTGCATATTTTCTTGAACCATAGGGTTGAGTCGAATTTACAGCAATGTATCATTATCATGTGATCTAGTAGCAATTCCAAAACGAAATTACCCATAGATAATATAAAAAAAAGCAATATTTTCAAATATTTTTGGGAATCGTTCTTAGCACGGGAACAAATCATGCAAACAACCTTCCTGTTTTAGTAGACAAGTGGCTAAAAATATATAGAGGTATTACAGTGAGTCTTAAACTCGAAAATGTTTTGTAAGTATCTCTCAAAATGGAAATATTCAGCTTTTCCAAGCAATTTTAATACTTTACCGGCGCCTTACACCATCGTTTTATTCAATGAAAATTTTACACTACTTTTTCTTTAATTTAATAAAAATTTATTAAATCTGAGGAATTGAAAAACTTACTGATAAAAATGTTTAATATTAGACGATTAAGTAGCTGAAGTAAGTTAATACATTAAATCTTTGATTGTTTTTTCAGAATTTATATGCCTTTACAATTTCATAATTTGGCCTTTCGAACTTTTAAACTTAGCTGACTTTTACAATAAGATAGTTTGATTCAAAGATCATATGATAGATAGCAGCATATGGACAAGAGCTAAGCAAACAAATGTAAAGCATTTAAGTTGTATTAACTTTTGCATATATCCGAAATTATCATATTTTTTAAACTATTAAATTTTAAAGTCAAATGCAAAATTCAAATCCGTTTGTTTATAATAAATAACTTTCGTTTCTAATACAAGGCAAAGTAGTATGGGTGACAATTTTATCTTTGAAGAGAAAATTTCGTTCAGATTGAAATCAAAATATGCAAATTTACTTGGTTTGGACGGATTATCTATTATTTCTTGAAATAATTAATAACTAATTTTTTGTTCAACAATAAAAATATCTATGAAGAGATTTATAAAAAATAATGATATTTTACATATTTTACAGTGATTGGTGCATTAGAATAATTGTTTTTATGAATGATTTTTTACTGTGTTTATTGTTTAATTTTAGAAATAATTTTTAAGGACTCAGCTAAAAGTTTTATAAAGAAAATGAATCACAATATATGCATATGTGAATCAATTCTCTTTGCTTATTAATAAACGACAAACATTTTCACGAAAAATTTAATTACACAATAAGTTTTGCTTTTATTAGCATGACCTGTATTCTTTCTGATTTAATAACGTAACGGGCATCTTTCAATATAAGATAGGAATATGACTTTCAGTGAGACTTTTTCTGCCCATCCTAAAATGTTCTTTATTCTGGTCAAAAGCTCTCACGGCCACAAAAACCTTTATAGTGTAGTTTTCGAGGTACGGGCTATATAACTACAATGAATGTATAGCTTTGAATCCCGTAGTTCGAGAACTACCTGTTAAACAATTTTGTGACCGTGAGAGTTTTTGATCAGAACGATCCGAAGAACATTTTATATTCGGTTTAAAAAAGTTTAACAGAAAGCCATTTTCCTATCTAATATTGCGGGGTCCTTTGCATGGGGTAGGTTACGGAACGACATAGCCTTGATTAGTGTGATACGCGGTTGTTAGTTTTAAATTAAACTTATGGTTTTTTAAATTAAGAAAACGTGCTCTATAAATACGTAGTCTACAATCTACAAAATTATGTCTATGGAAATGTAAAATACAATGTTAAATTGCTCAATACAAAAACAATGTTATTATAGATTGTCAGTCAACTTGCTTAAGAAAGCTGTTATTTGCAAAATTATATCATCAATTTTTTTCTGTCCTTAAATAGCACACGTTTTAATAAATATAATATAAATAGAATCGTGTCAAATTTTTTTGTGCAAAAAAAAAAAAAAAAATTGAATTTATAGAAAACTAATACAGGTGAAAAGATAATAATATTATGTAATATACAAGTTAATACCCATAAGGCATAAGTGTGTTAATAGAAAAATCATATTATATTTGGATGGATTGTGCAAAAAAGGGGATTATACAAAAAAAAAACCTATTATTATTTTATTTTGATAAATAAAATATTTTTTGGGGTGGTTTTTTTTGGTTTTGAATTCGCACTTATATGGATTAAAACCATATAATATTATACCTTATATAGGGTTGATTATGATTATATGTAATTGATATATTATATTAAAAGACTACTTTAAACACTTGTTTGGGCTTTAATGTTTGTTGCAAATAATTATTTAGTTAAACTTTTATATTTCTGCGAAACTAGTATTGTTAAAGATATTTTAATATTATTACAGCTAATGTGAAGAAAAAAAACATTTTTGCAAGTAAAGCTATCGATTTTGTTATTTTACAAATTATATGATTTGTATACATAATTGTCTCAAATTATTCGCAGCAGAAGGGAAAAGTAATATCTATCAATGGTTTTCGAAATTATTGTTGCATTAAAAATTTAAATTTCATTTATTGTTTAAAATTTATAAGGACCTATTTCTTTTTTGGTTTTAACTTTCAATCGACACTTACGCTATTTTGATTTTCTATTGCATTTCTTACTGTCTTGCCGAACTCGGAAGACAGTAGGAAATACTCGCATTTGATTAATTATTAGTGCAGTAAGGGTTTTTTTCTTAATAACAATAGCATGTCGGTCGGTCTTGCGAGAGAGAGTCATAAGATTATACCCGTGTGAAAATTATTTAAAACGTGGACTTGATTCGTCCTACGTACCTAAAGAAATTTCCAATACATAAATTTAATATAAGATACATCTTAAATTTAATATAAGATACATCTTAAATTTAATATTACTGGAGTAAATCTAAGCAAAAAAAGGCTGTTATATGGATTAAAAGTTCGAGCAACGAAACTTTGGGGTTTTTCTTTTCACATCAAAATAAGTATTTTTTGAAATTTTTTACTTTCCCGGAGTGGTGCAACATGTTTAAAAAACAAAATGGCGTCAAAAATGAAATTTTTTTCAGAAATTTTATCATTTTTATTTTATATTCGCAAAAGGAGGCATCAGTGCATATCCAAATTTGGTAGGTTTGTAGTCCATGTTAAGAACTACTCCTCATAATTTTTTGGTGGGGTTTCGTCCCTTCCCCTCCCAGTTATATATATATGTATACATACATATGGTAAAACAGTTCATTTGACTATAACTTGAAAAATATTCGATTGATTTTAATGAAACTAATATCAATAGTAGGTTTTATTACTTACAACTTTCGGTTAAAATTTTAGCGAAATCCGTTAAATAGTTCGGCCAAAATTTCCAATTTAGAGAATTGTTTAAAATGGCTGCCATTTTATGCCATTTTGTCCTACGAGGTTAAATTTTTTTTTAAATTGTAGCATTTTTTATTATCTTTCGATTTTATAATAAGTGGCTTACCCGTAAAATGACTCCTTGATCCATATTTTTGCGAAAAACGGAAAATTTAGCACTTTCTGGAAATAATTGTTTGGGGGGGGGTGTATGGACTGGCTTTGGGGGGTGTTTTTTCCTTTGGCATGAGAAAACTATTTTTAAAAGAGGTCTATATGGTTTAAAGCAAAATTTTTAAGTTTTAACCCCCGCGCTGTAAGGGGGAAGGGGTGTATGAAATAAATGTGTCTTAAAAGATTTTAAAAAGAGGTCAAAGTAGTTTAAAATGCTAAAGTAACCCAAAATTTTAGATGCTTTTATTAATATAGCACTTTTCACAACATCCATCCCTTCCCCTCCCGCTTTCATATTTTTTGCAAACTCATAATTTTTATGACGTATAAAGGGGTTTTTGGGGTCGCTGATCTCGAATTTTGCAATAGATTATCAAAAACAATTGTAATATTTTTAGGGGGTGTACTTATTTGGGCCAAAAGTTCGAGATCAGCGACCCCCAAAACCTCTTTATACGACATAAAAATTTTGAACTTGCAAAAAATATGAAAGCGGGAGGGGAAGGGGTGGATGTTGTAAAAAGTGCTATATTAATAAAAGCATCTAAAATTTTGGGTTACTTTAGCATTTTAAACTATTTTGACCTATTTTTAAAATCTTTTAAGACACATTTATTTCATACACCCCTTCCCCCTTACAGCGCGGGGGTTAAAACTTAAAAATTTTGCTTTAAACCATATAGACCTCTTTTAAAAATAGTTTTCTCATGCCAAAGCAAAAAACACCCCCCAAAGCCAGTCCATACACCCCCCAAACAGTTATTTCCAGAAAGTGTTAAATTTTCCGTTTTTCGCAAAAATATGGATCAAGGAGTCATTTTACGGGTAAGCCACTTATTATAAAATCGAAAGATAATAAAAAATGCTACAATTTAAAAAAAATTTAACCTCGTAGGACAAAATGGCATAAAATGGCAGCCATTTTAAACAATTCTCTAAATTGGAAATTTTGGCCGAACTATTTAACGGATTTCGCTAAAATTTTAACCGAAAGTTGTAAGTAATAAAACCTACTATTGATATTAGTTTCATTAAAATCAATCGAATATTTTTCAAGTTATAGTCAAATGAACTGTTTTACCATATGTATGTATACATATATATATAACTGGGAGGGGAAGGGACAAAACCCCACCAAAAAATTATGAGGAGTAGTTCTTAACATGGACTACAAACCTACCAAATTTGGATATGCACCGATGCCTCCTTTTGCGAATATAAAATAAAAATGATAAAATTTCTGAAAAAAATTTCATTTTTGACGCCATTTTGTTTTTTAAACATGTTGCACCACTCCGGGAAAGTAAAAAATTTCAAAAAATACTTATTTTGATGTGAAAAGAAAAACCCCAAAGTTTCGTTGCTCGAACTTTTAATCCATACACAAGGCGTAATTTCACTCTACTATATAAGATACTGCAAAAAAAAAAGTAAAATCAGAAGTGAAAAATTAGCAAAAACTTTATGCAAATAGATAGTCAAATACTTTTTAATTTTGATTAACGATACAAATGTTTTAAACAAGTTTTTATCGATACGTATCTGGAAAATGAGTCCGTGACAAATTTGTACGTAAAATTCTTACGTGAATTTTTATGAAATGGTTTTCTGATATGAAATTCTAAAAAATTATTTTCTATTTTTGTTTCTAAATTATCAACGCATATCGAAAAATGAATATTATAGACCATAGGTTTATTTTTTAACTCTTCTTCTTTTTTTATGCGTAAACTTTCATTTAAAATGGTTTTGCAATATATTAATCGTAGAAAGGCAGGTACTTCATGCCTGTGGAATCAGATTGTTATTAAGTATTCTCATTTGATTTTGGTGTTTGAAGACCAAGTTTTTTAACGTTCAAATTTTTAAAACATATAATTTGAAACTTCTGGGTAACTATTAGCAAAGGCGAAATATTCACTAAATCTAAAAACATGGTTGTAGAAAATAAATTCCACCAAAATTCAACATCAAAGCAAAGTACATTATTAAAAAAGTTTTACTGACAAAGTGGAATAATATTTTTCTTGACTGAATTTTTGGTACCTTATTTCAGATTTTTTCAGGTTTTAAAGGGTTCCAGCAAAAAAAATTAAAGTATATTAACAAAATATTAATTTATTTACAAATTCTTATTTTTTCTTGACACCGAATATCGCTCTATGTAGTTTAGTTTAAAAAAAAAACCTTGACGCCTTTCCTGTTTGATTATGAAGACATCCTCTAAAAAAAAAAATAAATCACTCTGTGAGTATGGAAGAATATTTTGCGGTACAGAAAAGTTACCGCTATCGACTTTCTAAAACGTAACGTCCTTACTAATACCCTTTATCTTTTTTACAATAAATATCAAATTTACGTAAATTATCGATTTTCTATCGATGTTTTGTTAAATTAATAAAATCTGTGCCATCAAATAAACATAACAAACAGCACAGTAAAAGTATACTTTTACTATGCTATTTGTTATTTTTATTTTCAGGATTTTTTTACATATTTATGCATACAATTTTATATTTATTTTTCGTCTGATTTTATCGAGTTCGAACACATGTATTTTGACATATTCATCAACACGTAAATAATCATTACACTTCAAATACATAAATATTTATATGGGAACCATTTTTTAAGATTTGCATTTTTATATAAAAAAAAAAAATTCGTTAATAAAGTATCAATTACATGAAGAAAAAATTATTTTATAACCAGCAAAAAAAATTTGCATTTTAAATAATTGCAACAAAACGGTTACGTAATACACAAGGTAATGCATATAAATATGTATTTCGTATTCTATTTATGCAATAGATTGATTTCAAATACCTGATAAAAAAAAGTCGAATATATATCAAACAAACCTAAAACATCGCAGGTGGGCTTTTGCATCATCCTCAAAGAATACATAAAATGTATAGAAATCAAATTTAAATAATGATTATTTATGGCATAAATCAATTTAAAAGCCAAAAAAGGGTTTATATTATTATTAATATTTTTTTTTTTTTTTTTTAGAGAAAGTTTTTTTAGTAACTATGTGAGAAATTTTTCAAATAATTTAAATAAAATATTATAAATAGATTCTGTATATTTTTTTTGCCTATTTAATAATAAAATAATATGTACGTTTGTTTGACATCGAATTCCAGATGTTATTTTCTACGAACAGCAGTTTTATAGTAAAGTTTGACTATAACCCAAGATCCCATGACAGTAATAAGTATACCTATAAAAAAATGAATGATCAAAATGATAGTAAAGGATGTTAAAAAAATGAACAACCAACAGATTTATATTAGTCAAGCAACTTTTGTTTTCGTGCTAAATGTGATAATTTCCTGTTAGTGCATATATACACTTTAAATATGTTTCGTAAAAGATACATTGTACTTGGACAGCATAATCTACAAAACAAGTAATCCAGCCCAAGATCTGGGCCCCAAACCAGAGCCCCTGTTCAAGAAATCATAATATAATTTGTATTTTTTGGATAATTGGAGCCGAACTAGCAGAGAAATATTCAAAAGTATTTAATGCAGTTGACTTTTGCCAAGAACTTGTCGAATTTAAAGTTCTACTACTGGAAATTAATGAAGAACACGTGATTCGATCTGTTACAACATGTGTTTGCTGTGAAAGCAGTTTAAGTTTCGTCAATCATGAGTCTTGAACGTCTATCTATTCTAACGATCCTAGCCATTGAATAAAAAACTGCCTTTGAAACAGACTTTAATGAGCTCATAGGTTCTTGTGCAAAACAAGAGAGGCAAACTGCTGAGTCCTGAAGATTAAGGAAATATCTTGATTGTCAGTTGTCTTTCCGGGTTATAGATTTCCTGTGCTTAATTTTATGCCACAAAAATTAGAGGGTTTTTATTTTTCGACAAATAATACCACACATTATTAAATTAGCTCAATTAACTCAAGTTTAACTCCGTATTTTAAACATTTGTTTATAATGCAGAACCTAAATTGAATAAAAAAAATTTAATATATTTTTCACCTTTTTATATTTGGGTATATTATACTGGCATGGGATCCTTGATTTTTTGACTTTTTTAATGCATGTTATTTTGAGATTAATAGCTGACTCATTACAGCCACTTCTGTGTGACTGTGTGGTGGTGATATCTTTTATGTTTTTTGAAACTAACGATTTTTATTAGATTTCTTTTTTTTTTTCTAAACATACCATAAATATTAAATAAAACGTGAACCAGATTTAGTGTAGACTTTTATATCTTTGTGTAATTTATTTTTTAAATTTAGTTTTTTATTCTTTCATAATAAAAACCAAAGCAAAGATTTGATGAGTTTTGTTGGGTTAAATATAGGTTTTTGGAAAAAAGTCGTTGAAGTCTTGAAACTGGTTTACAACTGTTTTATACATTACTCTCAATATAAGATCTTAGAAGTAAACTGAACATAAATTATATACGTGAAAGCCTTGAAGGAAATTGAAATTTTTACTCTATTGTGTATATAACTTTCATATCCTATTACACCCTCTGGTGAAATGAAAAATATTTTCTTAAATGACACCTACCGTATAAAATTAGTATCCTCTCGAAATTTCAAACCTCTAATATTAGTGATAACTACCATATATTGGTCGAAACATTGCCTCCCCCCTCAACTTATTTCCCCCTTCTGAAAGATTTATGATTTTCAATAATATAAAAGAAGAAACATTAAAAAAAATCAACGAAATAGGAGCTGATCTTGAGGACTTCCTAATATTGCGTTTTTTATCTATTCATTAATGCAAATAATATTAGGTATTTTGAATATCCTTAATAATTTACCCTTTTTCTTTATAAGATGCTTTCTTTTTACTTTCTTTTTTGCAGTTTTGAGACTGAAGAATACATATTTTATCACTTCATTATTTCGCCAAATTAATTATCGAGGCATTAATAAAGCTTCACAGGACTGTCAAAATCATTCAAGTATTTTTACTTTTTAGAGTTGTCTTTTCCCTTTAAATTATACCGAAGAAATTATTGGATAAAAAATAAATTGGATAATGCAAATAAGGAATGCATTTCTTCTGTTAGGAATATTATGTTTAAATTCTTCGGAGGAAAAAGTGTATATTGCGTATTTCGTTTTTCATTGCTTGGTTTTTGTAAAATTTAATAAAGGGTTAATGGTAAGAAGCTTTAGCCAAAAAAGAGCAGAAATAAAAATAATTGAATCTTCTCTGAAAAAAGTGAGGTTTCTTAATTGTTTACTAAATGATTTCCACTTACCTACAATTTATTAAATATTCACCTAATTAGTCCATTTCCGGTTGTCCGTCCGTCTGTGGACACGATAACTCAAAAACGAAAAAATATATCAAGCTGAAATTTTTATATCGTGCTTAGGACGTAAAAAGTGAGGTCGAGTTCGTAAATGAGCAACATATGTCAATTGGGTCTTGAATCCGTAGGACCCATCTTGTAAACCGTTAGAGATAGAACAAAAGTTTAAATGTGAAAAAATGTTTCTTATAAAAAAATAAACATCTTTTGTTTGAAACATTTTTTTGTAAACATCACTGTTCACCCATGATGTTTACCCAAAAGTGCAAATTAGGTGCAAATTTTATAGTATGTATTATATGGGAATGTCATTTATAAATGTGTGGCTATCTAAGAGTTGATATCTTTCTTTATTTACATGATGTCAAAAAACAAACGTCATCAACACTAGCTGTAAATGGTACTTCAACAATAAACTCAGCCAATTGTTTGTTTCCTTCTGCATAATGTTCATTATCAATATGAGCTGCCTAAAAAAAAGAAATGAACGGTTTCTAAAGCACACAAGAAAACTAGCCCAAAATTATTATGTATTAAAATTCAATTTTATAAAAGGTGATGTTAAATGGTATCCTCTTTTTATCTCACCAAATGTTGCAAATACTTACGTCGAATTGCTTGTGATAAAAATTATAAAGTCATTTTAAAATGAAAAATAAATTGTTTTTTCCAAAAATAAAATGATATTAAGATTTTGTTTAAGATGAATAAATAATTTGCAATAGCCCACCGTGCTCGTTGTTATTATAGATGTTTGTAAACATATTCAAAAGTAATTTGAACCCAATGGATGTACATGCTTGAATTACTTAATGTTTTATACTTCATATCGGCGCCATTGAATGATATATCTTTCAACAAATTAGTTGACAACACGATGTTCGTTATCCCATGTTCTATTATCTCTTCAAATGAAATTACAGCTATTCGTAATTTAATTCGGGGAAAAATAGTGCTTAAGAAAAAATTAAAAAAGCTAATATAATTTTTCCAAGACTATCCACCATGTAAAAGACGATAATGACCTTAGATACCTAAATGACCTATACTTTCATCATCTATTGTTATGCCTTGTATATATGAAATATACATAGTATATTAAGTTTTGTTCCAAGTTTGTAATGCTTAAAATAATTGATACTACGAAAAAAATTTGGTATGTGTGTTCATATATACATATTTTATATATGTTCATATATGGGTGGTATGGGTGTTCCTATTCATATTTTAAGTGTTGAAATTGGTATCCAATTTCTATTCATAAAGATATACACTAATCAAAAAAGGAAAAACAATCACTCAGTTTTTAATCCAGAGAGGGAGGACTGTATAAGGTCGATCTTCACCCATCTGATAACCAGAAGAGACATAATTTTTACGAAATTTTATTGATTTTTGAACACTCCATGAAGGGTTTTTTACAAGCCTATACCATTATTTTCGTAATTTACTTATCTTTTTTCTGATATCAATTTGGATTGGTTAACAGATCGATGTAGTTGCCTATATTGACTTACACCTGTTCATTTGGTATCAACAGATGTACGACGATCTGTTTACCAATCGAATCGTATCAGGGGAAAGATAATTAAATTAAGAATACCGCCTTAGTTTTCAACAGGATGTAAGAAAAGCTGACCTTAAGGAAGCGGGCTAAGCGAAGACAAGCGGGTTGAAGGGTAGCATTTGGGACTTTAAAGTTAACATTGTGTATATTGCAGTATATAGAGGCGATAAGTAAGGTAAAGGTTGGATCTCTAAATGAATCAATGATTCACTAAATGAATCATTATCAAAAGCAATTTAAAGAAGCACAGCGTAAGTAAAGTCTGATCTCTAAATCTTTAAAATTGGTTCTCTAAATGTATCAACGATTCATTAAATGAATCATTTATGGAATACATTGAAATGAATCATTTATGGAATACATTGAAATGAATCATTATCACGAGCGAAGCCATGAGAAGTTAAAGATTAATAATGAAGTCCTGCAAAAACTATTATGCTTGAAAGTTTCTTTTTATAATCAAAAACTTTTCCTTACAAATTTATGCTGTTTTAAAAAAACCAATAAATGTATGCAATGAAAATATACTCGCAGTTAACTTTAATGGAATGGAATTTATGGTGTGTGTTTAACGGAATGGAATTTAGGCCAATAAGTCGCAGAAATAATTATATAAAATATAAATAATAATTTATATAGTTGGAGATGTCTAGCAAAGTGGTGGGGGGGAATAACTTACATATAATAATTTAGCAAGGCATAAAAAGAAGTCTTTTTGTACAAGAATTATTTTAAAATGCAACATGGATACACGCTGTATAATGTATTGTTTATACACAAACTGTCCAAATAAATAAGAACTTACATCAATTCAATTTAATAAATTTTATAATGAATATTGAGTGTAAGTTGAAATGATTGATAATTTAAAGTTTAACATCGTAATTCTAGTTTTTACTTTTTTTATTTTATTTTATTTTTTTTGTGTATTTAAATTTTATTTAAATAGTTAAGTTTTCTGTTTCATATAATCATTGTGTGTGTAATCAATCAAATTAAATCATTCGTGAACATTTTAAGTAAAGATTAAAACCTTCTCATAAGTATGAGATGCTTGTCAAGGGCGGACATACTTTTAATCTACCTATATTGTTGTTCAGGTCTAGGAAAGGGGTATTTTTTTGTAACTCTATTAAGAAAATAAACAAAATTTAGTTAGGGTTGAAAAAAATTGGAAGAATTTCTCTGTTGAATTATTCCAGAACAAAATTACAGGAAGTGGGAAAGCCGTCGTGGCTAGTACCTTCCCTTATCGCTCAAATGAATGTCACTAGACTTACACTGATCAATTTTGATTACTCAAATTGATCTTGCTTCAAAGCTTCAAAACACAACCAAATTTTAGGATATTTTCAAACAGGAACCCCATTTTAATATATTCGCAATATTTATCATATAACTTACGTTTTTTTGTCTCACTTAAATGCACGAACCAGGAACTCTGAAAAACTAAATTTTTAAGCAATTGATTACAAAACTCAAGTATTACGAAAACTTTTCAAATTTCCTTCCAAAATTTTTTAATCAGTCGATTACTACTACGAAAATAAATAAAGAGATGCATTTTTTATTAATAGAAATACTTATAAATTGCAATAATCCGACCTAGGAAACATGACGAACAGATCTAGGCGACTTTCTCGTATCTACGTGTATATGTATTGTAATTAATATAATTTAAGATATTGGAATGAATAAATTAATTTGATTTATTACTTTGTAAATGCAATTACGGAATGCAATTATAAAAGTTTACTTATAGTTCGCTCTTATGTAAGCATACTAGTAGATTAACCTTACATTCCTATTTGTTGGAAGAAAATTTTCTACATAAGTCTTACACATTCCGAGGTCATGGAAAAAGTAAAAAATTTTTTTATTTGAAAGCTTTTTTTATTGATAATCTTTCTAATAACAACAATCCAACTGTAAAACTATTTGACTAGCATTTAACCCGAAAGATGTAACGGAAATATATTCCCAATATCAATTTTCAAATGTTTTTATTCGATAAAAACAACACTGAAACAAAATTTATGATCGAATTTCGCATTGGTTGTTAAGCAGAAGCCCATGTAGATAAAATTTTCGACCCTTTTTAAAATTCGTTTTAAATTTAAGCAAAGGAAATAGCTCTCATACAGAACTTTCTGCCAAAAATTTCTAATCTTTATAGATGTTTTGAGGCAATCATGAATAAAAGTAAGTAGTGGGAACAACCAACGGTTTCCTATACCATTTGATATAATTAGTGCCAAGATACAAGTTTTAACCCATTTTTTTGAAACTAAAAACTGGTTTACATGTTGTCAAAATTTAACAAATGCAAATTTGATGGTGAAGTATCAACTTTTGATTCTATAAAAATGTGTTTTTGATAATTTTCATATAAGCATATTTTTATTCAATATTAAAATTTATAAACAATATGATGTCGAAAGTGAACTACAAAACAGATTGGTTTTAATAAGATACTTAGTTATATTCGCATATATAACATGTAAGAAGACGAATGAGGATATTTGAAGGAAAATATGATAAAGCTTATACTTTATATGTGTGTGTATGTGTGTATATGATATAAAGAATACCACCGGAACATGAGAAATATTTTACAGTGGGTGGTTAGACAAAGACCAATAAAATGATTATATAAATTGTTAGAGAAAGAAAATGTTATTATAATATTAAAAAAAGCAGCCATATTATTATTAAGGATGTATTATTTCAAGAAAGCAATATTAAGCATTATACTGAGAATTGGTACAATAATGAAATTGCGATTCACTCTCAAACTGGGCACGAATTAAGCTCAAAATTTGTGTCTACATATTGAGTATCTATTCAAACTTACGTCTTTTTAGTAAAACAGGTCAATCATTTTATTGCATGAAGAAAAAAATTTGATGTGAATGCATTATTTCACATTACTATTCCTGCAAGTTTGGAGCTACTATCCATTTTTGGAACAAAAAAGCTAAAGGTGTCTTGGAACATTATAGATGTAGCGCTTACTTTTTTTATTTACAAGATTTTTTTCTGAAAATTATTATCTAACTACTTTTAGTTTCTACTGTATGAAATAATTGTAGTATTATTTTAAAAACGACATACTTCTGATTTAATAGTCAACAAGACAATTTCTTTAAATAATAAAACATTAAATTTTGACAAAAAAATATAAATTGACAGTTATGAAAAGATTTTTGAATTTTCTCAAAATTCATTGCAACCTGAATCGATTGAAAAAGGTTTAGTTTCCTAGGTAACCTAGAAGTCCTGTTTTTTTTTGTCTGTATATTATGTTGAAAAAATTCTTTGTCTAAAAACAATAATAGGTACTGAAGTATTGAAAAAGGATTTCACTCTATTTATCAAACATTCTTGCCAATGTTCTTACGCTTTGTATTGTCAATAATTATTTTTAACATAAAAGTATTGATAGATGTATTTGTTTATTACCAAACTTACCTTCATCAATCCTTTAAACGGCAGATAAAAAGATTCACTGAAATTTGACTTCATTAATATTATCGGCATCTTCATTAGGCTACGGTCTTAAAGGCTGATTTCTTGAGCTTTTCGATTTGTTTTAAAAACTTACTTTTATGTTTAAAATTTTACAAACTTCTCATATTATAAAAAAATAGCGTCAACAACGTTACTTGGAATGGAATATCAACATAACTTGGGAATTCCTTTAAACCAACAAAAATTTTTATATTTTCAATTTTTTTTTTTTTGTTGATAAAAATTTTTTTATCTATACATAAATATATTGTTCATGTAATAATAATTGTTATATATATAATATATAAAAAAAAAATGTTTCCATGCGAAAAATATTAAAATTCCAAGTGGATTGATATAATATGATTATATGTCATCGCAATCTACCCATCATATATGGATAGACATGTTCGAGGGTTGGAGAAAAGATATTTTGTGTGATATTTAACAAAGCTTTAAGGAGTAAGCCGTCGTGTATATGACTTCTAAAGATCAGGTCTACAGGATTCTTTATTAGATAAATTAAATTGTATTTGTTTATTAGAATATTTATTTAGTATCAAAGAAATGAATCCTCGATGTTTGTATAAAATAGCAAAACCATAAATCAGAATAACACATAAGCTATAATTTATAAACATATTTAAAAAAATATTAAGTTTGGTTTTTAACATAATTAGAGCTAAATAAAGGATTCCTAATCATGGTGAACAAGATACAATTTGTGGCCATGTGTTACGATATAATTAATGAACTATGACTATTTTACATTTAAAAATAAAAATGGAAATTGTACATATATTTTACCTGCGTAAAACAATCTCTATCCCTATTTCCTGTGTTATGGAAGGGGGATAAGTTAGAGCAAAGAAGGTAAAGGCTATAACTTACTTTTAAGCCTAGCGAAGCGGGTGGTTATCAAACGAGTGTAAGTGTTAATTTCATGTTTACAGTAGAAATAGGTTGATTAAACATATAAATTTTAATTAAAATAATTTTTTTCTTTGTTTTTAATTAATTTCAATTTCTTTACCGAATAATCACCAATTTTTTTAGCAGAGTAACAGAAAAATTGCAATTCATGAAACCTTACAAACAATAAGATATGTTAACATTTCATATTTTCATAAAGTTCCAAGCTTTCTGTTAACTCATGCTTCCAATTACCGTTTGCTAGAGCTCAACTTGACTACCAAGCTCATACCATCGATTCTAATCAGAAGCTCTTAATTAATGTTGAATCGTAATGTTTCACAATAATCATGATTGCATTAAAAAGCCTCAAAACGCGTAGAAATCGTAAAATGTTTGACTTCAATTTTAGGTCGAATATAATTATTTTCTATCAGAAAGTTAAGAATGAATAAGAATAAAACACGATGGAGTCACAAGCAATGTTGATGAAATAAAATAATTTTTTTTTACTAATAAAGCACACACGATGGAGTCACAAGCAACATAGAAAAGTATTAAAGGCATCCATCTTTTTATCTTGTATATGAATTGATGCGCTATAGAGAATAAATGATTCTTGATGTAATGTTCGCAGTATATGGAAATACCATCGGGATTTATTTAATTCTATTTTTAAAAAATATATTTTATTTTTTAACAAAAATTCACTAAAAAATTGTATTTTATGTGCAATACTGTGTATATTGGAGCTAACTTGATGTGACAGCAATATTTTTAGTTGAGTACAGACAAAATATTTTCAAATCGTTCCTATTATTTCATGCGAAACAAAAAACGATTATAAAAAATTATATATAAATGGTTTGAAAAATTGTTTTATTTGTATTATCTATACAAAAAGGTTTTTTTCTTCAATATTAATAATTTGTAGGAATAGGAGGGAAAAATTAAGTGTATGATTGGTAGTTTCAGTTTTGATGACGATTGTTATTAGAACTTTAAATTAGACGAAAAATAAAACTTTCGATAGTTACCTTAATTTAGATTAGTGACGTTTTCTAAATATTTTTGATCCTCACCCATCAGAATTGCCGCGTTTTCTTCATAAAATTTTATTTTTTATCAACCCTTGTACAAGATGTATGTTTTAATTTTCTTTTCCTTTCATTTCCTTTCTTTAAAGTCTAAAACACACTAAACCATTCACTTTCGCAAACTTTTAAAATAATTTAAACAAAACGAAGTATTTTTATTTATTTTTTTAAATGCCTTAGAAATGAATAAAAACATGTGTTTGAAAGTACTTTTTTTTTTACCAACCAAAAACTTAAGTAACTCATTGTAGCGACTGCCTGAAAATTTAAAAATGATATATCTTATTGAATAAGACATAAATAAAAACCAAAAAAATGATTTTATTATAAAAAATAATTAATCATAAAACAAATTAATAAATTATATTTATTATTATTAGGGTAGAATGTAGTACCAGGGATTAACATTTATATCTATATTTTTTTTAAATCATGCATTAAAATATAACACTGGAAATAATCGCTGCATAATAACTCCTAAGCAGTATGTCATGTTTTTGAGAATTATTATTTAAAAAAATCATATATTATCCGATTTCTACAAAAAAAGGGTTATCATTGATATAAGATCATTATGTAACACGGATCACATACTAGTATAACTAAGATCACTTCACCAATTGTATTTGAAATCGCTATCTTTAACATGTTATCTTTAAAGTTCACTCTATGGAACAATATGCTGTGGAATTGAGATATTAATACTTCACCAACTTTTTTCTCTTTACTGAGCTTAACACAACAGTTTCAACTAACAATTTAAATGAATTGGTATGAAGAAGCCTTCTTTTTCTAAGTCTGTAAAAAAATAAATAATTTTAAAATTTTACCTGATACCTAAAGGCCCTTTCTATTTAAAATAATTATACCTTTAAAATCAATTTATGTTTAATCAATCATATTTATTTATTTATTTATTTATTTTTTGAAATAGTATTGATTGGAAACTTGAGCGATATAATTAAAATAAGACAAACAATCATCCAACATAACATTCAATGAACTTTTCAAAAAATCAATATGAATGACCAATAAGCAGTGATTCCAAACACAAAACATATTGTTTGAACTTGTAAATAAATGGGAAGTGAACGTAAAAAATGTTTACTTTGAAACATCAAAAAATGTTATTTATACACTTTGATTTCAGTCAAGTTGGTACCTCAAAGATAGTCTCTGTTAAGAATCTGTATAACAGTTCTTTCCAAATTTATTTTTATTGACCTATAAAACTTGAATGGAGCAATTAAAAGCTCCCCACGTTTTTTTGACGGATTTTTCCTCGGAATAAGAGAAATATTTGCTGGCGAAAACAATAAAACAATTTAGGGACCTCTGCTATATAGTAGTTCAAGGGAAAACGTTTCTGGAGTACTACACCTTACCCTACGACATAAAAGAAATAAAATAATACTTTTTTTTGCAATCCATTACTACATATATCATGATTTTTTATTTAAATTTTGTATTCTTTAATAATAATATTGAAAACTGATGGGGGATGAATGAAAAAATACAACAAGAACAACAACCAACTTATTATAGAATACAATCACGTGATGGGATCAGCGGGTGATCAAGGCGGGGTAATCTCGACAGCCCAGGCGGCATACAACTAGCTAGCTATGTGAATGTTATTTTTTTTGTTCTTTTGCGCTATATTACACTACTGATGGTTTACAATCTATTGTTTTGGCACGACTATAATGTTCATTGAATGTATGTATGTATGTACAGAAGAACTATAAATGAATTTAGAATATTCGAATAGAAAGCATAAATAGTAATGGGTGTGATCTTTAAAATACATGCGAATAATTCATTAGCTACATTATACTATTTATTGATTAATTGTAGTAAAATTTATTTTTTACAACTTTCCTCATGACAAATACTTCCACTTGTTAATAATTGCCAAGCGAAAAACTACAAACATTGGGTTTACTTATGAACCAATTTGAATTTTTTTGTTTCGTTTGAACGGTAATTTAATGGAGAGTGTTCTTATTTATAGCTTAAGTGCGAGTTTAGGATTCCGTACCCGAAACAACTAAAAAATATGCCATAATCCTCAATATCGGTTCAGTTTGAAGAACGCTCTGAGAAAAAAGATAATCAAATGGGGAGTGTTCTAATATATGTTTTAAGTGCGAGCCAAGGTTTCCGTCCCCAAAACTTGTCGGGAATTTTAAAATTTTATAAATTTCAAGTGTCTATAGATTTTATCATGAGCTGCCCCTTTTCCATTGGGTATCCCGTATAATAACTGTTATTTTATTTACATTTTCATCTCATCAAAAATATCTTCTAATAATTAATTTAACTTATTTATGGTAATTGAATTCGATTTTTGAAAAATATGTTTTGAACCAAAATTGAGATTGTTGAGAAAAACGACTGTATGTTTATCTCAGTAAAGAACTCAGGGTTGACTTTTAATGGACCTCGAGAAGTTTTATCGCAGTGTCATGTTGAATAGAAAGCCAACCCTGTATCACAATTCATAAACATTTCATTAAAGTTTCTTATACTAATTTCTTAAGTTTTCTTTGAAATTAAATTTAATAATATAGTTTTATTTCCGGTACTAAATAACTTAATAAAAATTAAAATCGGTGTATAATAAATTGAAACAAAAATAAACCTTTTTCGAGGACAATTTATTTTTTATAATGAAATGTAGAACTAATTTATTACTTAATGGCCTCATAATCCTGATTATTAATGTTTAGCAGACAAAAGTACAGACTCTGATTATAAAAGCATCGCATTCTCGTGTACATACATATAAAAATCAAATAGAAAATACCATTTATACTCATATTAATTTAGGCTACAGGGGTGTACTTTTTTGTTTTGAACGTGTACTTTGATAATAATATACATCAATTTCAACTGGTAATGACATAAACTCAAATAAGACCTTGAAACCAGTCAAGTTAGTTTCGGAACGTTTTTAAAACGAAGTATACACTAATAATTTCCATTAAATAAAACAATTATAACAAGGAACTTAATACAAAGTATTTTCTAGTTAAATTTAAATGTTTCTTAGAGGATAAACCTTGTCGAAAAGCCAAAAATCATGTAATAATCGTTAGAAATCACTTGTTTAAATTTTAAGTAATTTTAACAAATGTTTTCCTATAATCCCTATATGTTATAAATGTGAAAGTAAGGATGTTTGTTTGTTTGTTACGCTTTCTCGCCAAAATTACCCAATGGATTTTAATGAAACTTGACAATAATATATATCAGAATAACACAAGAGCTATAATTTATAAAAATATATAAAAAAAATTATTTATTGTTTTGACATTTCATAAAACAGGGTGAATGAGATGCAATTTATGGACATCTATTCAACCAAGATTATCAGACATAAAATTGATTATTTGATAGAAATACTTTTGATTATTGCATATTTGTGAAATAGGAGTTGTTTAAAGAAATAGTCATTATTATATAATACAAAAAAATTGTTTGTTTAACGGTTAGTTCCATCCTATTTTCTCTATTTTTACTTCCATTTGTTTAAGCAATAGTTAATATGTTCCTAAACAAATTAATTTTTTTGTAAAAAGCCTGTCAGATAACTTTGGTTAAACAGATGTCCATAAATTATATCTCCTTCACCACCCTGTTTGTTTAATATTATTTTATTTGCTTATTAATGATTTAAAAACAAAGAGTGGAATCAAAGTAGAATTTTGAATGGAAGTTGTCATTTTTACAATATTTATGGATATATCTTTCAGGTGCGTTCAAAGAGCAATTTCTCGTTTTATGAGCATAGAAAAATTCATTATTTAGTAGAAAATTGAGACAGTGTATGCACTAGCTAATTCTTTATTTTCTATTTAGAAATTTAAATTTTCTCATGACATTATTTTCGAACTGTTTAAACTGAATATTATACGTTTTGTTGTTTATTTATGCTTCTTCCAATTTCAACCCTGATAAGAGTATTGAATAGACGCGTTATATCAAAATATTCATACACACATTATACAATATCATATATCCAACAGTGCGAGGTTTCTGATGTAAATTGAAATCATTCGTTCAGTGCAGAGAAAAAAAAAGAAACCCTACGTTTACACTGAGACGACATCCATTGTTACCAATATATATATATATATATATATATATATATATATATATATATATATATACAGGCAGATAGACATACCTACATTCATTTCTAGATATGATATACAGTTTTTAAAATGTTTGAATCTAGATCAAATATCTTTGGGGAATGTGTGAACTGGAAAATCTATCATTACAGATTTGGAATTTTTCTTAAATACATCCATCATTAGACGTAAAGCGTGAGCTGATTTAGACGTGTAAAGAGAAAGAATGGTTTATTTCATTTATCTCATGCTATAAAAAAAAGTGACGTGAAAATAGGAAAGCTATTAAGTGTCTTTTTCACTCATAGTACCGTTAAAATTTTGGAAAAAGCTAGCCTTGATCAAACTTTCAACCCTTACGTTAACCCCTAAGGAGATGAATTTCAAAACCTAACGATTTCAGCTGTGCGTTGATCTGTCAGTCAGTTTCTTCTTTTATATATATATATATATATAGATAGATTATGGACTTTTACGATGAATCACCACAGAAAACTTTGGCTACAATTTTTATTTTTAAACACAATTTACTTTACTCATTTTTTGCCCACATTGTAAAAAAAGTACACACAGTAAATAATTTCTGGATCAAGGAAATTTTTAGCAGCCTAATACTTTAATTTAAGGGGGTCAAAATGATGTTCAAAGTTTCCGTTACATACTAACATACTAACATACAAACATACCAACATCCGTATGAAGCTAATAAAAGCGTGGTAAAAATGCGAATAACGGCTAAGTTCGTAGATCTCAACGTTTAATAATTATCAGTACTTCCTACGAACAACTTCCGAAGGTTGGTAATTTTATCTCATTTTAGTAACAAGCCTTAAACGGTTGCTAATTTCAGGTTAATTGAACTTTTTTCTATGATTGTAGTTGTAAACACCCTGTACATCCATTATATGTTTATTGTCAGTCCATCATATTTTCATTTTTTTCCATTTAAGTATTATCATATATGTGAGTACCAAATGACATATTCATTTGTATATATGTATATAGTCACATATAATAATAATCATAATAATAATATATTCGTCATATATTCACGTATATAATATGTATACATAACGTACATGCTACCTACTGCTAGTAATAGGTTGGATGAGAGAACGATACGTACATACCTATATATACTACCAACATTTTTGCATATCCATTCGTTTTTCACTCGGGAAAACTCTTAAGAGGACTTCACTTACTCATCCACTCTGTTGCTATGTTGTTATGTAGAGTTAAAAAAAATTCTCTTTTTTTCATCATATTTCCCCTTTTTACATTTGTCATATATAATATTTCATATACAACTACAGGATGATTCGGTAGGAACGCACTTACTTACAAAGTAAAAAAAAAATTACTGTAATGAAGCAAACGACTTTACTTATAAACATTTATTGAGTTAAAAATTTCAATCATTAAAGTACAAGTAAAAAATTTCTTGAATCAAGAAAATATTTATAAAATTCCTTTAAATATGTTTTTTTTTTCGTGTGCATACTATCTCTAATTAACGTATCGCTAGATTTGTTTTGGAACTAGGTCTGTCAAATGATCCAACTAGACCTGTAGAATGCCCTACAACTTTACAACTATTCGGCAGCATCTTTACCATATATCAGTACAGTAATACCATACATAAAATTTGTAAAAATTTAACACAGGAGAATTTTACTCAATAATTCCTTCTTGTATTCCAGAAAGAGTGTCCAAAATGATATAATGGGACAAAACGGACTTCAATATGATAACTTTTTTTTAGCCTGTCAGCACTCGCGTCAACCGTTTGGTATTTTTTAGTCGCTTGATAAGAAATTTCTTCACGAGCTATGTACATGCGTCATATATTACGCGCGTTAAATGTTCTTCAGCTTCGTAAATCATGGCTTCTACATAATTTGTTATATATTACTTTCATCATATTTTTATCACAAGTTTTTTTAATTTACTGAGCACGACTTATATAAAACTATCGAAAGTACACGAACAGGTCCGAGACTGTATACTTTTTGCTTACAACTGTAAATTGGTTAAAAAATTTTATCAAAAATAGAAAAAATTACATGTAGATAGAAAAAGTTTCAACCACAAGTACTATTTGGAATAAGCAAAATATTCATGTTTGAAATCGAGCGTGCGTAAAATGAGCATAACACAACTGCTGACGGGTTAATAAACCAGATTAAGAAGCCTTGTTTTGTAGAAAAAATTGCATGTCGAAAGATTCGTTTTTTGTTTCCCGAAATCTTAAAATTTCAAGCTGCCTGCTGATTTTCTATTAGTGTTTTTTGTGTGCCTCGCTGTATCCACCACTCACGGGTACTTTTTATTAGCGTAATACTTCTTGCATCGCCAAAAGTTGTCACGTTTCCTGAAAAAAATCCAATATTTATTTTAACATTTTTTCCTTTTGAAATGCATAAAATTTTTCGATGCTGCTATCAAAGAATTCATCTAGAAAATATTAGTTTTTAAAAGGGAAAAACGAGATTTTTCATATACTTGCCTTGTTTAAGTCAAAACTTGGATATGGTGCATCCCGACTTGATTTCAGCTTATAGTTTGAATTATACGCTTTATTTCCTATTCATTCTGTATAAGGTTTTTCTCTCCAACAATATTTTACCTCTTTTACTGTATGATGACTGTAGTAGTACAACAGTGAGTGAGTGTATTATTTTCTTTTACTTATGATGAGGATTGAGGATTGAGGATGTTATACACTACACGGTATAGTGCATATAAAGAACGTTAAGCATTCACTACACAACGATATATAAATCATGTTAAGAGGTGCAGATTTTTGTAAAGTCTATATATACATATCTTTTTTTCTTTTCTTTTTTTTTACTGAGTCTTTATCACTACATACTCACTAAGAGAGTTTTATGCTCATAGAGAGAGTAGGTATGATGAATATATATTCTCTATTGTGTTTGATATTTAAAATTGTGTGTTTTTGTGCTTTAATTTTTGAACCCTCATAACGTTTTTAAAAAATACCATACAAAAAACAATTGGTGTATTAATTAATTATTCAATCTTTATGTAATGATGTATTATCATTTACACTCTGCTTTTAAATCTTAAGAGTGTAGGGTACATAACTGGTTTTTTATTTTAATATAAGGAACTAAAGAAAATGTTGGTATTTGGAAAATCACTCTGCAATAAAATACTCGGAAGCTTAAAACAGATTTACGACAACAGATTTAAGCCAAGTTTCAGTAGGCTTTGAATAAATATTATGAAACCATTGTGATTTACAACAATACAATTAAACTGTACGAATGAACAATCTAATAAAAAAGAGCCTACTTTTTTAAAAGTCTTATCATAGCCCAGTGCAGTTTCTGTTTAGATGTAAGCCCTGAAGAAGCTTTCAAATGCTTCTTCAGCAACTGAACCATCCATTTTTTTAGTTAAATTTTTTCCATTTTACTTTTAATAACCCAAAGTTTGAAATTTCAATACCATTTTACACATATAAAAAAAGGGCTTCAAGTTACGATTAGTCTCCAGTTAAATGATTTTATATATTGGCATATGTGTAGAAAAGCAACAAAACATATACCGCAATTTGTGCAATTTTTCAACGATCCACGCGAGCAGCGATTCACTAAAAGAATTAATGATGCACAGAAAATGAAATGTTGTAACGTTTTCTTCCTCTTTAAATCCAGTCTTTCCAAATAAAATTAGCCTCAAACCCCTTTTGTAATATACACGCGCAAAAATGTATGTATATTTCAGTCCACCTTATTTTTAACAGTCGTCGAATGCACCATATTTCGAGCACGGTTAGTCCTTTTTTCCCGACACATTTGAGTACCAATGTTTCTCAAGAATACAGTAAAACTTCTTACATAAGGCAATTTTTGGAAGCAGGACTTTGTGAAAATACCAGTATATTTGCAACTTTTTATAATTATTGCAAAAATTGTTATGCTGAATCAAACCGCTTTGGTAAGGTTTGATGTAAAAAAATTCTTGGTAAATATTTTTTATGTGAACTGAACACATTATTCCTATAAGGGATATTCTTTATTTTTTATAATATACAGATTCATATTTATACAAAATATAAATATACACATAATATTGTCCTCTTACATGATCTGTAATGTTTCCCCCCTTCGTAAACACACACATACAACGCACATCGCATCATATCGCAGCATCCTCACGCCCGAATACCCACTTCATATTCACATAACATTATATTATCCCTTACTAATTTCTCAAGTAGCTCTGTTTACGATCTTAATATTAATATTCACTTGATATTATATATTTTTATTGTTATAATATTTAACACATGCTGTTTTCATTCAGTTACATTCTATATTTACATATATAAAAATAAAAATTTATTATAATATACTAGTAATAAATTTTTTTGGCAACACTGTGTTTTGAGAATTCAGAGCTTTTTTGGGTTAGGTATATTTTTTTTAAGATGTAGTCTATAAATAATTTTTTATTAGTCTTAAATAAAGTGTAAACATAAATATGACATGTTTTACTTAAAAAATTTATGTCACTCTTCTGCTTAAATAACAAAACTTTTGGAAGATATTTTAGTACTCATAATATTATCGTCAGTTTTAATGAAAAACTCAAAGGTATATCGGAAGCAAAGCAAAATTTCTTTAATAACGTTTTTGGATAGAAATACGATATTTTATTTAATAAAGCCTAACAAAAAGTATTATTGATATACAGCGTTTTTTGCCAGCAATTTAGTAATTAATAAGAATAAGTTCATATTATTAGTGATAAATTCAAACTATAGAATTTCTATCTATTCGTTTTAGATGAATAAATTTCCTGTTTTCTATTTTAATGGTTTGGTACAGAAGGGAAACGAAACAAGCTACTGACAAATAATATTGAAAACTTTTCTAATCACCAAATTGCCTGATCAATTTTTTCTATGCCAACTTTGGCAAGCTCTGCGAATTGTTAACCTTTCACTTTTCAAAAAATCAGAAAAGTTCTTTAGTTAAAAGTTGCAAATGTCTTTCCAGTTTATGATTTATGAGGTTCACACAAATGGCTTTCCAGCATAATGACAAGTTATAAAAAATAAAAACTCAACCGACTCAAAACGACGGGACCGAATGTTATGAAATTTCTTTGGGATCATATTTCTGTTAATAGGTACGCTTCGATCGACACCTCAACGAAGTCGATATCACTTTTTGCTCGTGCGATATCGATGACGAAAAAAATGACCACGAACGTTGCACACACACACACACACACATGTCCTAACCATGAAACGTCATGATATGTTGAAAATTTCGATTTCGATTATCGGACTCATTGCAATAACTTCCAATAGTGGAAAGTAAATAATTTAAGGTAGTTAATAACAAAAGGGAAGCTAATAACAAAAAAAGCAAATCGTAGTTAAAAATGACAAGATCTGTAGAGATAATAATTGCAATGAAAGGAATTATCATGCAAGGATCTAATGAGATACACAGCGCAATGAGCCCAATGAAAGTAGGCGTAACTTGAAGATGTAGTAATTGGTACGGAATAATCCTTCCATCGTGAAACAGAAAAAATATCTATCTTAACTTGAAAATTATGCTGAAAAGAAAAATTCGTTGATGATTTTAGAATAACATATACCTTCCTAATTAAGTAAGAACTTTGTAAGGAAAACAATAAATATTTTTTCCTCAAGTATAATCTGTAATTAATAGGTCATCTACGATATCATTTGTAAGATAAATATACATTTTAAGTAGCATTAATCCTGAAAATGAAACTGGAATATCTTTTACAGGGTGTCACTAAAAGATCTTTAAAGCTACAAGTCGGTTTACATGGTCGATGAAATTTATTAGAAAAAAAAAGGTTCTTTCCATTTATAGACTAAAATGCTTACCAAACCGTTGCTGAATTGAAAAAAAATTATAACAAAAATGAAAATAGAAAATAACACTTTTACAAATACACATGAAAATAATTGTTCTCTATAGAAAGAGGCTCAAGCAATTTGAAGAACCTCTTGAACAAGAAAAAAAATACACCCCTGTATATATAAATGAGAACATGCCACAAATAACCCATAAGCCCTAAACACATTTCTTATAACATGCTCAAATAATTATACAACATAGTCAAATATATTACATAGGGTAAAACTTTTGTTACAAAACTGTTGTCATGTATTAGAAAGAGACAGACACTGTATTTTATATGCGCTTGCCCTTATTTCTAAGGATATTATTTTCGTATGAAGATTTTAGAAAAAGCGACAATACACAATAATAAGGTAAAATGTAATATCTTTGATCACCATTCAATTTTTGAAATATATTGCTCTTTATGAAACAGCAAGATTGTGAAAATTTGCCTTACTTGAAGACAAGTAACTGACAGAATGGTTGTCCACGTGCTTTGTAGGGGAGCAAAATATAAATCAAATTTCTTGGAGCAGAAAATTTTTTAAACATAGAGTAAAATATATATAGTAGATAAAGTTAGAAAAAACAAACTCTCGTATACCTTGGAGCAAAACCACATCTTGTACCACTGGTCAATTTTTATAGGTAGGTACCTAATTTTACAATTTTTCTACACTTAAGAAAATTCTATTCATCCTGGGTCAGTCAAAAAACTGAAAACTGAAATAAACTGTCATTGAACGCTTAGACAAGAGAATGCGTAAAAGGTAAACTTGTAGAAAATGTACTGTTTTAATCACTTATCTTCAATGATACGTTTTCCTAGAGCAAGACCCAAAAAATTTTTATCGTTAGTCATATAAATTAAATTATTTTAAAAGAATATAGTGTGAAGGAATATTGGTGCTAGAAATAGGATGGTTTAATAAAATGCAGTTGTGATCCACGGTACGATACTTTCCCATAATATATGCATACCATAAGATTATAAGAAAAAATGTAAAGAAACATAAGAAAGATCCCTTATAAACAAAGTTCAAATGGTAAAAAAACGTATGAAACAAACAAATATGAGGGATTTTGTGTGTTGTTTGTTTGTTGGATGTTTGGTATAAGTCAAAAGTATTATATAATAATAATAATAATAATAATAATATGTGAAAAATATCTTTCCTATCAAATTTAATAATAAATAAAGATGTCAAGTTAAAAATCATATAAACTTTTATATAATCCATCTTTATTTTTTAAAACTTTTTTTTTTGCTTTAATACAAAACCATTATTCTCTAAGACGACATATGAGTGAGTGAGTTTGGCCGTACTTTTACATGTTTAGTAGGTTCATACGGTATAAAATCAGAGACTTATAAAATAGAAAAACAAATTTTATACAAAATTCGAGAAACACACTGACTGACTATAAATCTGTACAAATATTATACAACACAGCTCCTACATAGAAAGCCAACAGGATAATGATCGCCATCATGGTAAAACAGTTTCAACAGTTTCGAAATGATAAGTGCCTCTCGATTCAAAGTATCATTGACTAGATTAAGCCTTCATTAATTATACTAAAAATTATGGAATTTTTCGAAGAACATTAAAAAAGTTTTTTTAAAAATCATTTTTAAAAAAACGTTTAGTTTTAAGTGACAATATTTATCTACTTTCAATGTGATTTTTCGAAATATCTTTGTAATACTTGACTATTAGCAAAAATTATTACGGTATAAGATGACCTATTTTAAAATTTGGGGTTTTCTTATTGTACAAGGAGCTTTTGGTCCAACTGTGGACTTTTCTACTTTGTATTGTATTCTCTGTAGCACTGATTTCAAATGTAATCATTATGGGGAATCCTATGTGTCTATGCCCCCCATCGTTTAAGCTAACAAAATAAGTTGTTATTATTTTGAAGCTTTTACCAAAAATTCTTGCATTATTAAGAAGAATCTAGACAAATGTGATTAAAAAGAGATTTCACGAATTACTTTTAAGACAAAATAAATAATTAACGACTCTACTTTCATATAATAATCCCAAATTTTTTATCTTTAATGTGCAATTATACAAAATTTTATTCTTTTTAGAGAAAGCTAATATTTTTCTACTACATAATCAAGTGGACCATGTAATACTTAACTGTATTTTCAACAGAAATAGATAAATTAATGGATTAAATAGATACAAGAGGAGTAAGTGAAAAATGATCTGTAAGATTTGTTTAAAATTTTAAGAAATGTTTACAAAGCGTTGGTAGGTTTTGACGGTTCACAGATAGGTATAGGTTCTAATTTTTCAGTCAGTAAAAAATAGAATTCAGAAATTAAACAAAGGACTCCATAATCAAATATATTTTCATCTATTACGTATTTTGTAAGCTTTTGAACAATATTCTACAGAATATGAAAGTATATAATATATATATTATAACAAGTGAAAACTAACAATTGACTGAGTTAATTTTTGAAATACCATGCATAGATAGTTTTCATTACTCTATCATCACATTACACCTATACATGTCACACATACAAAACTGAAAATCCTATATTAATACATACTATAAAATTTGTATCTAATATGTGGCCTCGTGAGTAAACAGTGATGTTTAGAAAAAAATATTTCGAACAAAAGTTGTTTATTTTTACTAAGAAAAATTTTTTACATTTAAACTTTTATTCTATCTCTAAGGGTTTTCAACATGAGTCCTACGTACCCAAGACCCAATTGACCTATGTTTCTCATTTACGAACTCGACCTCACTTTATACGTCCTGAGTGCGCTGTAAAACATTCAGCTTGAAATCTTTTTTCGTTTTTGAGTTATCGTGTTCAGAGACGGACGGGCGGACAACCGAAAAGGGACTAATTAGATGATTCTATGAACACCTTTATCAAAATGTTTTTGATATCATTAATATTTTTAAGCGTTACAAACTTTGAAAATACACTACTGGAATTGTTAACAGAGTGAGAACCACGACTCAAAGTAGATTGACAAGGATAATAAATGTCGAAGCATGGTCATAATACGCACGTCTTAATATACATCGTAATATCCTGGCGCATATTTAAAATAAGATTATACCACTATTAATAAAGTTAAAACAGTATATTTTGAAAAAAATTACCATTTTACCATTTAAAAATTTTTTTTTTATAGAATTAACACAAACTTATCTAACAATATTACTCGTTTGAACGTTAAAACAAAATAAATTTTTATGCAGTTGTGAATGTGAAATATAAACAGATCATTAATGCAGGTGATTCCGGTCATACGATCATGCGCATTGAATACCATCCTTCGGTATTACGTGTTTCTCCGTCAGCTGTTTGAATATTGTATTTTTGTCTTTGTTAATCTACTCTGTAAAGCCAAAATATACATACTTGGTATACGCTGGGCTCATCTATTTAAAATATATGATCTAAAAGGTTACAAACTTGGGACAAAACTTAATATACTACGTATATTTCATATATACATGGTATAAAAAGTATAGGTATACCTACGTTCGTGTGTATATATATACAAACACATACACTTTAAAAAAAATAAAAAGTCAGGCATTTAGACGAAAAACTTTTATAATATGTATGCATATGAACTTTGAACTTTTAGAAGATTAAATTTTATTTTAGCATAAAATATTACAATACCAGAGGAGATTGGTTCATTTTTTTTTTCTTTTACGTTTAACGTTTAATGTGTGTTCATTTCACGTGAAAATAGATTTTATGTAACTTTTGTAGTAGCAAGCAAACACAAGCAAGCAACAACGGTGAAGATGAAGGAAAAAAAATTATTCTTGATTTGAGTTTACACTTGAATTCATACATAATATATAGTGTCATAACTTATAAATTAATACATTTTTATCGGTTCATTTTGAAAGAATTGAACACAAATTTTTCATCCATATATAATAAAAAATACTTTTACTTTACGAGTGAAAAAAGTTTTTTAAATAATCATATTTGAAAAATTTTATACGCTCCAATAATATTTTTTTGTATTTACAATATATAGGCAGGTACCTAAAGACTAAAGCGCATGTTTATTCTTACAACAGTGTCCTTAATTTCAGATTTTAAAATGAAAGGAAGCTGTGCCACTTATAACTGTTGTTTTAATTAAATTGCAAAGCAAATGTAGGTTATTAAAACAACCAGGGAGGAGTTCAAACTTTTGTCCGAGTCATGTTAGGTCATAAAGTCAATAAAAACAAGAAATTATTTTTTCAAGTAAGTAAATATATAATCAGGTCGAAAAGTGATATTCAGTCATTGTTTTTCAATAAGTTAATTCTGTAAGGTAGAGAAAAAACTTTTCCAAAACTCTTTGTGCATCGCCCTCTCACCGCGATGTACCTATATTGAACGACTCTAAACCGTTTAGACTATCTTCATTCGTTTACTAGCCTTTACTAGACATTTGGAAGCGCATCTTTATTGCAAATATCGAGTGCTTCGAGTAAATTTTTGGCGCCCTGCACAGCAATGCGTGTTTGAGAAAGTTGAACTTCGTAGACCCAGATGTCACGAGAATCATCATGCAAATTAAATATTCTAGTTCGAAAGTCAAGCACAAGTTTTCATCAAAATTTTTCATTTTATTGAGAATGGACAAGCTAAACTTAATAAAATATTGTGATGATTCATATTTTGATCTAAAATCTTCAACTGAATCAGCAGTATATTCGACCATTGAGTCTATTATGATGCGAACCATGGCTTCCGCACATGTATGTCGTATTCATCGTAGATATCGCTCAAATTTTCCAGAACTCTAGCCTTCCCTCTTCATTCAATCAAAATAGCCTCGCCAGGATTCAAGTTTTCTGTTTAAAGTATTCGATTCAAAAACAGAGTCTAAGAATGTACCCAGTACAAAATATGCATGGATATCTGATTAGTCAGTGGAAATGCGTTTCATGAATGGATATTTTTTGTTTCATGAATGAACTCTCAAAACCCCTCCCTTGCGCAAAGGCCTGTAAACAACCAACACTTTTGTTTTTTTGTTTTTTTACACTTAGCTTTGGTTGTTTCTTTTTTGTTACAAAATATGCAATGTTTTTTGTGAGAATATTGAATAACATTAAAATAATAATGTATCATTTTATGCTAAATTTTCAAATAAAATCTTCAAATACATTTTAGCTAGTACTACTTAAATTTGTTTAAATGATTACAAATTATAAATAAAATATTATGATTGGATAATAATTTATTTACATTAAAGTGTAGTTATAAAATAAATATATTTAAAATGACCCGGGAGATGAAAGGTATAAATCTATGGGAGAAGACAGCTTGGATAGTCTTACATTGCTTAACCTGGTTCTATCAACTACTTTAAACTAAATTTCGTCCTTATTTGTTTGTCTTTATTAAAAAGAGTAATCGACATATGCTATCAAAATTAATATTGAAAAATCATGGATTTTATGAGCACGATGAAGGCATGTCGAATAGCTTTTCCGTAATTTTTTCAAATCTTAGTCTTGAAATCTTCGACTTGACTTGGCTACGAGATCGAGTCTAAGTTGAAAACTTCAAATGCGACGAAACCTTTAACTGGTACTAGAATGCCGACGTATGGTAATTGTTTCTCGATAACTGTTTCAATTTTCTAATAGGGATCAAGGCACTCATTTCTATGGAACCATTTTGCATGAATATTTTCTGTGCATCTCCAGGATCAAACCATTGATACAAAATAAATTTGAATAACTATATTATTTATTTATATTTAAATTTATTATTTTATATATATTTTGAGTGCATTTTGAACTTGTATGTTTTTTTAGAAAATTTATGAACACATAAAAATACCGTACATTGTAAAGTATAAATTGGTTATATTACTTTCAATAATGAACTCTTTAAATGCAATAAATGCTATCTTGCAAAATACAATTACTTTTTTAACACCATACTCTTATTTTACATTAATTATTATTGTCTGATAAGCTCCGCTCATCAATCGATAAATACACCTAAATCCATTCATCCATTAATTTTTGAAAGTAATAACATTTTATGTATGTACAATTTTTGTAGCTAAGAAGAATTCGAATTTTTTAGAAAGGTTTAGATAATTACACTATGGATAAAGTTGATTTTATTTTGCATTCCAAGCCTTTAATAAAGCTAGTTAAGCTTTAGTCAAATGAAATATTTGTCGTTATTTCAAAAAAAGACTTTATTGTATCTAGGATCATATTTTGCATGAAAACGTTTTTTAAGCAACGTTTTAAATTATAACATTGGAAAATTATCGGTCCTGATAGCGTCATTATTCCAACACACTATGTTTTAAAAGAATCATAGTTTTATATAACGTATCAACATCGCAATGGTTTACGAATCATCTCCATCAATTGTTCCTGAGTACATATAATACGAAGCCTTCACTCCAGAACTAAAAGGTGTTAGCTTAGGTTAGGTTATATGGCTGTCCACGAAGGACACACTAAGGCTATAGAGCCCATTGTGATACCATATATGTGTTTTACCACCTTTCCGCTGGTAATTTCATTTATCAGCTACTCAATTTCAGAGGCTGAGTGCACCTTCTTCATGCATATTCCATGCACTACACCAGCCCATCACAACTATTAATTAAATTAATTTTGTTGCGATGGCGGGAATCGAACCGCCTGCCCTATATATACCGCGGACGGAATTGGTTACGCCTTAACCAGTTGAGATAATATCCACTTGTCTGAACGCTCAATAGCAACTTCAACTTCTTTTTTTAAAAGCTCCCAGTAGCAACTTCAAGGCGGTATCATGAAACAAATTATTTAATTCAAATAATTAGGAATTGTTTTCAATTTATTCATATTTTTTATGTATTTCCTTTACTCCATTCACTGTTGTGTTACATCATAAATTATTATTCAAAAATATATTCATTAACATAATATAAATGATCATCGTACATACCACTGCACCGCGCTGATAATCATTGAATCATTGAGTTAATTAACTAAACATTGAATACATAATTAAGGATAATTAAATATTTATTAACATTACATCCAATGATTTATGATCTAAAGTTTGTCATACATCATTCACAATAACACCAATATTTTACAATATTTTTACAGTGAACGGTACAATTTACGTTTGTACTTACAAAATTACAGTGTATTTTTAAATGTTAATGTAAAAGGTTTCCTGTGTAACTTTTTATAAGAATTTAATATGATATGTAGTTACTAGATGGTGAGTATATTGAATTTCTCAACCCTTTCTTACAAAACTTTCAAATGACAAAAGATGAATATGACGATATTTCTCTAAATAAGTACATAATTTATTAAAATATGTGATATATTTCTAAAAGAATAAGAGAAATAGAGACAAAAAATTCCTCCTCTATGAGGTTGTTGGCTACGATCACTGGGTATTTTTTATTTAAATAAAATGTCATGCTGTTTCACAAAACTGTTCTTCGAAATTAAAGTTCAGTTGGTATTTACCCAAAGATCGGAAAATTAAATTAGAGAAAGAAAAAGCTATGAGATTTCTAAGCTGATGGCTCTTTGCTTATGATTTTATATACATGTAGCTTTATCTACATGCAGTGATATTTTTTTATTTATTAAACTGACTTTAAAAATATTTTGAAGAATAACTTTCACTGTGATTTTCTTAAATACTACTCAACAAATTTTTTAAGGTAAAATAATTTTAAGGTGCGTTCCTTAGAGCCGAGACTGATTCGAAGGCTTGAAGCTCAAAGCTGTTTGTTCATCAATTAAAATTAAATTTGTAATTTTTTTTCTAAAAGGGTGGTTTTATTTTATTTATAATTAAACGATTTAAAAACTAAAGAAGAGTTTAAAAAATTTAAGAAATTAAAAGTTGTTATTGTTTTATGTACAAAAAATATGAAAATTTTTACTAAATCAGTGAAAAGCAAACATTCAACTAAAAAATGCTTCTAGATTGTGGAACAATCTTCTTTTAGAATTCGTTGTCAATCGCCTCTTTAGAACAAGTGATAGATTGTCGGTGGATTTAACAGGTTTTTATCCTTCAGAAGAACATTGATGGTATAATTTTTTAAATTTAATATTTACTTTTTTGCGCATTTCTTTTAATGTTATTATTTTATTCATTTACAGCATCTTTTGATTCGTTCATGTAATTGGGATATCATCGATAATGAATTTATTCGATGATTTTATATTATTCTCTTACTATACACATAATAATGTTAATAAATAAATAATAAATAATATTATAGTGTTATTTTAAATACAATCGTCTCTATAAAATATATAAAATATACATTAGAATAAATCAAAACTATTTACGACATTTTCTTTTTATAATATAATATAAATTTGTGTTTTTTTCTTTGCTATTTTGGCGTCGTTCTTGTGTATCGTCTTTTACAATACATTGGATACAGGCCAAGCAAACAAAATTTGTACGATCTGTGTGAAGTTGGAAATAAGAAAATATAACGAAGTAGGGATATATTTGGAGAATGAGCATGATGTTTTGTAATGTCGTTTGGTTGTTGTTTCTATTTTACCATTTTGATTTTGTTTTACTCAATATGGAAGGTGGGTGGACATGTTTTCTTTATTTTCATTAAACTTTTATTCAATTTTTAAATAAAAAATATAGTTTCAAAACCCACGAAAACACGCTTTATTAATATGTAAAATGTAAACTTCAAGGCTATAAAACGTGCGTCTTTCATTCTTGTATTGTTTATTTAAATAATATCGAAGGGAAATTTGAAACGTAGGTATATAATATCGAATTTCATATTGAAATGCTGAAATTTTTTTATGCTGAAAACGTCAGTTCACTGTAAACCCCACATACTTTCCGTGAGCTCCACCATTCAAATTTCTATTTCGTATTGCATTTTTTAATTTTATTCTAGTATCGGGAAGCAAAGAGACCATATTATTGTTATGTGTAGGTCTTTAATAAGTATGTGTACCTTCAAATTATTCAAGTAAGGATCCCAAAATTGAATTGTTGTAATTTATAATGAGTATGCTCCATGCTTAACTGCTGAGGTCACTTACGCGGTGTCTGTAGATAAATAAAGATAAAAAGTCCTAGAAGTGGTTAAAGAGTAACCAATGCCGTAAGCGGTATGCTTAGGGAAGCGGGCTCAATTCCCATCGTCAGAACAAAAAATTAATTTAAATAATGGTTCTTACGGGCTGGTATCGTTTGCATGAAGAAGGTGTACTCACTCTCAAAATAATTGAGGAGCATTGAATTATCAGCGGAAAAGTTGGTAAACACATATATGGTAACAATCATAATGGGCCCTATGGTCTTAGAGTGTCTCTTGTGGACAGTCAACATAATCAAATCTAACCTTACCATGTATGTAGTGTATAATATTTAAATCTGGTAGACAAATAAAGTATAATTATGTTTTTAATTTAGGAGATTTTGAATCTCTTTTGGTCGTTTCCCAGTGCTTAATTTAGATCAGATGAAATTTTATTGGTGATCGACATTGTTTTGTATGTCTTGCATTGAAATGAACGCAGGTTATATTTTTAGCATTTGATCGAAATTGTATTTTATATGGCTCGATTATTAAAAAATTTTAATGCAGTTTTTCGTATGCACTTGCTTGTTAAGTGTACAACATCTCGAAAATTTGTATATTCAAATATAATATTTTTTAAAACGATACTTTCAAAATACTTATAAATGACATAAAATTGAATCATATAAAAGCAAAAATGTCTGCTTTTTACATACATGTAACCTCCGTATACATACCAAAATCATTTTAGTTGTTTTTATCTTGTATACGTTTAAAAATTTGAATACGAGCACCCAACGAAAATTTTTATTGTAATAGTATAAAAAATACTAACAATACTTGATGATTATTTTCCTTATTCGATATCTATTTTAGAGTTTTGCTGTTTTTTCCCTTTTGCACTTTTGCAGAAATATCGATGTCCAGATTATCGTTAATATTATTTTATTATTTAAACTATTCGTTTAAATAATAGCAAGACTTTTTATTTATTTATTTTAATTTAGGTAAGGCTATATTGGCTGTCCACGAAGGACACACTTAGGCTGTAGAGTCGATACCATATAATGTTTTACCACCTTTCCGCTGATAATTTCATTTATCAGCTCCTCAATTTCAAAGGCTGAGTACATCTCCTTCATGCATATACTCTACACTACACCAGCCCATCACAACTATTAATTAAATTAATTTGAAGATTTTAGTTTCTATTTTTAACCCCCGGTTAACTAGGAGGGGATGTTATAAGTTAAACGTGCCTGTGTATTTGTGTGTCTGTCTGGGGCATTTTAGATGCTTAACGGGTAAATCGATTTCGATTTATATGTGTTTGAAAGGTAATTTGATTAGACTCTTAACTATGTTTCAAATTAGAATTTTGGTACCATACTCGATAACACCTAGAAGAGGTCGTGATCTTCAATCCTATGAGCAGATTTCTTATACCATGTATATGAAATTTACTGAGGTATACTAAGTTTAGTCCCAAGTTTGTAACGCTTAAAAATATTGATACTATGAACAAAATTTTGATATAGGTGTTCATAGAATCACCTAATGAGTCCATTTCCGGTTGTCTGTCTGCCTGCCCCTCGGTCATCACGATTACTCAAAAACGAAAAGTGATATCAAGCTAAAATTTCTATATCGTGCTTAGGACGTAAGCAGTGAGGTCGAGTGACAGCGCAAATTATGCGCAAATTTTATAGTATGTATTATATGGGAATATCAGTTGTATAATATGTGTGACATGTATGTATGTATGTATGTGTAATGTGATAGAGTAATTAACAACGTCTCCACATGGTATTTCAACAATTGACTCAATCAATTGTTTGTTTTCACTTGTTTAAATCATAGCTTAGAACAAAAATCAAATAATCTTAAAAAAAAAACAAAATCGGACTTTCGCTAAGGAGCTTCCCAATTTTTTCCTTAACTATCTTATGGTATGCGCATAGAGGTGAAAGCTATCTAAGAAAATTCATGGTTTAGAATTGTTTTCCATATAAAATATTTTTCAAGACATAAAAGTAGTAGTCATATAATAATGGAAAAGTACTAGTCTTTTTTATGTAACATATATACAAGTATCCTCCATATAGTCTATATCTATCTATATATTTATAAAAATTGAATATGATCTTTTGCAGTGGCGTTTTTTTTTATCTGTTTTTAGACGGCAACAAAAAAATAGAGAAAAGAAAGTAGTCGCAATGCAACAATATTGTTTGAAAAGAATTGTATCTATCTATAAGTATACACATAGTTGTTTAAGATGACAAAATAAAACTGAATATATACTGTTTTAAAGAAAACTTTTATTGGTTCGATTCACACTTTTCTGTATAAGTAATAAAATGAAATTGTTTGAATTACAGAAGCTTTCAAAATTATTGTTTTATTTCTCACCGAGTAGAATAGATTTATTAACATCCAAGAGGAAATTAATGTAATGGGGCTGATTTTTAAAATATCCAGTTTTAGATATTTCTGCGGTTTCAAGGCTGCAATATCCGAATCAAACCTTTTCAATGTGATGTCTATACTTGTGTGCGTATGTTCGTTCGGATTCTTTCGCCTCGATTATCTCTGGAACCAGTTATGATATTAACACGTAACTGGGCTTATTTGACGCGTAATCGTTTATTCAAGAACTGAAAGCAGAATTAGTTGGGCCATTTTTTAATGGTAATAAAAAACTGAATAAACAGAATCTGAAAAGTGAATAAAACATATCATTTATCTATGGAGGTAATGATCGTTCCAGCATAAGCTGCAGTACATGTTCGAAGAATAATTTCTGAAGGCTAACAAGATCTTTTTTTTAATGTTTTGTTCCCCTCTGGGAAGTTAGTCGTGTGGACTAGAGGGGTCGCACTCACACGACTTCAGTACCACACCGACTATGTACTGCCAATTTTTATATAATTGGTATAATATCGGACGATTATTGAAATTTGTTGTTTCAACTAATATATAAACTTGTTTCTTTTATTAATACATTGTGGAAATTTTATCAACTAAATCCCTAAAATATCACAGCCTCTCACAATTATTTTATTTTATACCCGAAGCAATGGAAAATAATACATTATAAAATTTACAATTGAAATTTAAGAAATTTTCCACTTCAATCGCACTCACAATTTAGCATTGTTGGACCCTTTCAAATTATATTCATTGAATTTTGAATTTTAATTCTTCAAGCAGCTGATATCTCTGCAAATTTTGATAACAATTGCATAAGAAAAAGGGAGGAGATAGAGATATGGAGAAAAAATTGCCCCTTATAATTTGTTTACTTGTATCAAGTTATGAAAATTGACATTTTATTATAAATTATTTTTAATAATGAGCAGATACCGAACATTGATACCTGCATATTTGAGGTGTCGATCGAAGCATATAACGGCGATATGTTCGGAAATAATATCATAACATTCGACCAGCTGTTTCGAGTCAATCTAGTTTAAAAAAAAATTATTCCTGGTCGAGTCTTATCCAGTTTTTATTTTTTAAAACTAATATATTGACTTCAAGTTTCGAACCAGACTCTATCAACGGCTTGTTGTTTTTAAATTTTTTTCCCGTGTCTCATTTAATTTTAATGATAATAGTAATCTAGTATTTTGCCATTAAATACTTTCAAGTTATATAATTACACTGGCATCAACGATTTATCTAAACAATAAATCTTATCCAAAACAAGTAATTTTTTATAAATGCACATCTAGATATTTCAACATATTCATAATAAATTATATGAATCGATACAAAATTTGATAATGATGTAAATCGTTAATCAAATAATTCATTGAATAAATTCAATAAACAGTTCTTACCTATGTGTATCTACCTACTAAACTTATAACAAGTAGATACTAACAATAAAATTGTATTTTCTAAATGAAATATATACTTATTTTACATATGTTCGTTCATCTGCTTGCAAAGACACGGGTAAAATATAATTCCTTACAAAATATATTCATTCATACATACATACATTCATATACATACAAAAAAAAAACATACATAGTCATTTATAACAACGATGTGTAAAAGGAAGATGAACACCAGCCATCTTCAACAACAAGCTCACAATCTTGATGTTCAACGGCAAATAGCAATGGAGCTATAACGAGCATCTCTTCTACGATATTCTCTGTATACATATATATTTTATATATTGAAAAGGAAGTGTTGCAGGATTGTATTCAGTATTAATTTAATATCTATGAGTGCTGATAACTACGGGAAAATCAGATAGCTATTGTAGAAAAAAAGTTAGAATAGCCCATGGATAGTTTTAGAACAATGAAAGAAGACGTGATTGAGAACGACGCGATTTTTACGGAGAGATGCTAATTTCTAACTGCCACAAACTTAAAATTGACAAATATTCTAAGAAACAAGAAAAATTGGCAGTACATAGTCGGAGTGGTACTGAAGTCGTGTGAGTGTGACCCCTCTAGTCCACACGACTAACTTCCCAGAGGGGAACAAAACATTAAAAAAAAGATCTTGTTAGCCTTCAGAAATTATTCTTCGAACATGTACTGCAGCTTATGCTGGAACGATCATTATCTCCATAGATAAGTGATGTGTTTTATCCATTTTTCAGATTCTGTTTATTTTCCATTTCTTTTATTACCAATAAAAAACGGTTAAACTAATTCTGCTGAAAACTCTTTCAGTTCTTAAATACGAGATTACGCCTTGAATAAGCCCAGTCGTGTTAATGTCATAACTGATTCGCTTGATAATCGAGGCGAAAGAATCCGAACGAAAATACCAATATACGCACATACGTACACACACACACACACACACACACACACACACACACACACACAGACATCATATTGAAAAGGTTTCATTCAGATATTGCGGCCTTGAAAACGCGGATATATGTAAAACTGAAGATTTTCAAAATCGGTCCCATTGCATGAACTTCCTCTGGAAAATTAAAAATAAAAAACACACGACAATTGGTTGTCAGACCAAAGTTGAATGTTTTTTTTATTTGTTTTCGATATAACTATCTTTTGAATTGAAAAAATTACGTTTATTACTTTTATAAGCATGTTTAAAGTCGGTTATTTTCTTTTCCGCTATATTATGTCTCTTTAATTTGTACAATTGGTGGAATTCAAAATTGAAAAAGGAATACAAAATAGGAACTCCTAGAGTGGAAATTTGATGTTTAAAGGCACAAGCAAGAACATTTCTTCTCAAAGTAGTGTGTGAAAAATTACGACACACACCCTAAGGGCATATAATTTCTTACACATTATAAAGTTTTTAATTATGTTTAAAACATAAGAGAATCGTTATGTAAAAATATGACTGATCCATACAATTACACCCCTGAACAAATCTATATAATATATAAGATCCACTTAAAATTTTAATATTCGCCAAGATGCTATGTCATGCTTTTGCATCCAAGTTACCCCTAATTTAGTATAAAATCAATATTGTCATTATTGGAGACTTGTAATAAAAATTGTGCTTCTTATTTTTCCCTTTTTTCATTATAATAAACATCAAATGTTGTTTGTTGCTTTAAGAAAATTTAAGTTTATTATATTTTTTTTCCAGTGGGATATGTTTTATGAGAAGTAGCTGTATAAGAATATTTATGGCGTTGATAATCGTTGGTTCCCATAAAGTTAGATTTTCAAAATTACATCAACACGATTTTTTATAATTATTAAATTCGATTTTTTATAATTATTAAAGGATTTGTTTAGAAAAATTTGTTGGAGATTATGCATTCTTCGTAATATGTTCGAAATAAATTCATATTGATCATTATTAACGAAAAATTAAGAAATATTAACAACAAATTATTATTTATTTGGTGTCAAAAAACTGTTTAATAAATATCATTGCAGTGAACGAATACTGTCAAGGCCACCAAATCAGTTCTGTAATCACCTCTACCAACATTGTGGCTGCTGCAGTCTTAGTTAAACCAAAGCTAATCTCCAAACGTGCATATTCACAATTTGTAACTAGAGCGGAAAAACAATGATTCTTTTAGTAAGTTACATGGACAAAATTCACACCTTTCCACGAAATTCCACAGACAGTTGCATTTACATTTTACACAAAGAGATACGTCACTTTGAGTTTTGATTTACAAAAAAAAACTCATAGAGGAGCAAACGATAAATTTTCTTGCAAAATCGTTGCTCACTGTTATTTGTTTTTTTTACTGGCATAAGTTTGCAATGCCCGATCAGACTTTACAAGCTACTGTACATAACGAAGTACGTTACCATTGACTATCAATATTTTAAACTTACTTTTTCTAGTTTTGGTGTAATCAATTAAAAATATGTTGGTAATTAATTGGAAGAAAAAATTACATTAAAAATGTATTATTTATTATCGTTGTATACCCGAATATTATTATTTGATTTATTCAGTTCGTAAGCCTACGAAAGCCTTATTATTTAAATTTTTACCAATTGGCTCATCCAGCTCGAGAAACGTGCTTTAAGGCATTAAAAAAACTATCACTGTTTCTTTTTAATTCTATGAATCATCATATCTTTCAATTCCAACAAGGTAGCATTATTTACTTTCTTTCGTATAATTTACCCAGTCTAGAGGACTACGTTCAGTGAGAACGAAAATTTTTATAAATTTTAGAGATTTGTTTTCCCAGTCTCTATCTGAAGAAAAGGTATCCTATTACTTTGTAATTTCTCTTCAAAAACACCCGTGTTCTTCTTCAGAACTTATGAAAACTGCAACAGAATCGTTTATAGAATAACAGAAACATTTTCAAATTTTACATTTAGTAAAATGAAGTAAACATGTTTTATTATTGATTAAATTTTTTTAATAGAAAATCAAACATAAAAAAATATACCATTTTCCATAAACACTGAATTCAATAAACACAATCGTAAATGAAATCATAACGAAATATGCAATTGAATTTGTACTAAATATGGAAGGATGTTGTACCTTGGATTAGAAATAAAGAATTTCATTATTTTTTAGCTATTTTCCTAAAATATAACATTAGAAATGATGCTAGCTTATGGCAGCATTTCCTTCTTATAATACACTAGCCTTTACATTCATACCACATAAAAATGGACAAAATTATAATACTAGACGATATAAATTTTGTCACAGAAATATAGACTGTACTTTTCAGAAGTTTTTGGACACTTCTCGAGAAATTAAGCTTTAAATATGGAAAAAGTCCAATTTTCTCCCATATTCATGATACATCAGAAAGTAATATATTCCCACAAATCAATGGCATTAATTTCTTTTGGCATTAATGTTGGAAAAATTAAAAGTGGATTTATAAGAGAGAGGGGAACAAATAAGTGGCTTTCAATTTCGAATTTGATATTTATCCAATAAGATAAAAAAATAGCAAGAGTTATAGCGGGAAACCCAGGAAAAACTATGTTCTTCACTTTGAATGATATATTTTAATTTAAAAAAGTCTAATTACGTGGATTGGCTTTGACCGTTCGATCTCTCGCATGAAGAGCGGACACCATAACGACATGACCACGGTTTCGTCTCATTGAGAATACTAGTTATATTTAAAAATAATAAACTATAACAAAAAGAGTCTAGTGGTTCGCTACCTGTCAAGTCTAATCCAAGTAATACGGCAAAAACAAAAATCAAATTTTGTTCACCAGTGTAATTGTAATTTTGAATAGCTATCTACTATCATTGATATATCTAATGCAATGGTACAAGCAATTTTCACACACACTAGAATAATCAAGTCATAAATAAATTAAAAGTAAAATAAGTTGAATGTGAAATAAAAACACGAGAATAGCCATTTTCTTGATTTTCAACCTTCTGTAAAGTAAGTTTTAAAACAAGCGAAACCAAAAGTTTATCAAAGATACATTTTCCACATGGTCCAACACTTTACCATAATGTTTTGAATATAGCCATACAGAAGAAGAAACATACACGAATATATACATATTGAAGATAAGAATGTGATTCAAAATAACATTCAATTTGGGAAAATAGATAAAAGATTCTGGCGGAAAACGGAAATAAAATTGAATTCACAATTTTCTATACCTACATGTATAGATACGTATTCAACATATATATACGATGATATTATGTAACTATTGAAAGGCGTTTGTTGTATATAAAATTACCTTTTACCCCACCTACTTATACACCCAAGGCAATGCCTGAAGATGTTCTACGTTCTCACATATCCATTCATCTATACACATATATATATATATATATATATATATATATATTCAATAACGTACATGTATGAAGCGAGCACATACGGGTATTGATAGCAGCATATGCTTCTGTTTATACAAACTAAAAGTTTGATATGTGAAACGTTTTCCACGTATCACATATGAGAGTTTTCTTTAAGGGGCGGACTTTAAGGAAAAATATTATTTATTTTTAGTTTTTTTTTTCCTTGTGTAAGAAATAAGTATTTTATATATAATATTATTCACATCGGGAGAAAGATATATTTTTTTAAATAATTGAAATTCAATACTATGCTTCTTTTGTAAACAGAATATTATACGTATTATATTTCGATATCGTATCTGAAGTTATCAACAACAGCCCTACGAAATAAACGAATATTTTATTTAAATAAAATTTATATTGTGAATAAATTTGGAACTTAAGTTGTTTTATGACCTGAACTATTTATTTATTTGCCTTTGCTATTACCTTGAATTAATAATTTCGTAGCAATTGGCAATATAAAATTCAATAATAAATACATCTTGTTGGCCGTGACCAAAAACGGCCCACAGCGACCTAAGTTTTGTTAAAATAATCCAAGTTTGTGCCCTCGGCTACTCAAGTAGACTTCATTTGCTACAATATGAGACGAAAATTGACCAGTATTTTCCGAGATTAAGTTTAACAACGTAACATTAAATAAACATCAGATTACGTAAAATTAAATATTAAAATGTCTCAATACATTTTTTCCTCAGTTTTTCGTTTTCCTCGATGGATATATAATTCTACGGCTTACATTGAAAATTTAATAATATTAATAATATTTTCTTAGAAATTTAAATAAGTAAATATGTTAATTTCGAAAAAGAAAAAATTTTCAAAATCATTTTTAGAGCCAAGACATTCAGACTTTTAGAGCCAAGAGCTTTACTTTAAATGATATAAATATGAATACAGAAAAAGCGTACTTCAACGAAATTGGGTTTTAGCCCACCTACTTATCATTGATTTGCTTAAGCTATTCGAAAGCAAAACGGTACTTAAACGTGAGTCTTAAGGTCTATTAATAACAATTTTATGGAGTAATTATCCCAGGCATTAAACTTCCAATTTGGGATCAAGCAAAATATACTCTCTAGATCTAAAGTTATATGGTGCCGAGGGGTGCTTGTGTCCAGAGAGCTTCTTGAAGATGACAACGGAAATCGAAAGAGGTCATTTTGCATTGTAAACAAAAAGTGCCTTTAAAAAGCATATTTCGAAAAGTCTATACTTTCAGAGTTATTGGTGATAGAGATTTGGAGTAGGTATTTTACGTCAAATAATTGAGAAATTTGACATTTTTTCATCATAAAAACTTAAGATCTTTGGGTCTTATCTACTTATCGTCAAATTTTCAAGTCAATCGGAGCTATAGGAAAGAATTTAGAGGTTAAGTCCTCGTTTACAGGAGTATTAATAAATGTCTAACATGTGATAATAAAATTTCATAAATAATATTATTTTTCATTGAAAGACAGCTAAACTTTATATCAGAAGTAAATTAAAAAAAAAATGACTTAACATAATAAAAACAAAAACACAATCAATCAAATCAATCATTATTTTTTCTATTGCAACATTTAATAGAAAAAAAATTAAATTATTAATTTATTCAAAAAAGATTACTGTTACCATAAAAGATTATCAACTATAGCGACTTCTAATAGTATTATTATAAGTCGTCTATACTATCTATAATGTCATTAATAAATGATACTAATTCATTTTAATCATTCTAATAAAACTCTAATTAAGTTTATGATATATTATAATTATAAAAATATCACAAAAGACCGCTGATATAATTAAGGAATATTTAAATATTTTATATTAGGGTAAACTGTTATACCTACCTTGAGAACAATATACTTGGATCATTCTTCACTTTAATGAAAATTATTATTGCTATCGAGGAGGCTGCAGCAATAGATTTTCCAGCTAAAAGATTTAACGTTTTTAAGAATCTGTTGTTGACAACATCAATAGACCATTTCATTTCAATTACGATTAATCATAGTTTCGGACACACTGTAGTAAGTTAGACTAAGATGCAAGATATTTGTTATTCATTCTATCAAATTAATTTTTTGACATATTGTCCGAAACAATAGATGATCTTCTCTGCGGTCGCTAATGATCTAGACGTTAAAAGCGACTTCAAATAAAATAAAAATAAAAATAAAAAAAATAGTTGGTCACTTTTTAAAATAAAAAGGTCTTTACACAGGTTCCAAGGAATCAAATAATTGCAGTTAACAAATATCAAAAGTCAAATAAATGACGATTTGAACTGTAAAAAATTAGAAATAAATAAATTTATTGACAGAAATTTATAACAATTTTTGTTATTTTACAATTATTGTATTTTTTGTTGCAGGTAAGCACGTACAGTATAGCAAAACAGAAGTTCAAAAAGGAGTCAGTGACTCATCGCTCCAGGAGATCGCTCAAGAAGTATACAAGAGAAACTTGTAGCGTTCCCAATATGATCCCAATATGTCAATCACATACTTCCTAGGATGCTGCCCAAGAGCGAATTGTACATGTTGAAGAAAAAGCTTTTTTACCTACGATCGGTGTTACGGGTCGAAGGTGCCTATGGCTATGACATGGTACATTCTGGTCTTGTACCATGGATCGCAAATTAATAAAATATAAGTACAATTAAGATGGATATATAATAAATATTTAAACTTTGAAAAATTACTGGCAATGAAAGGAAAGGTAATTTTTATCGTTATATTCTGAAAACAGCTTAAGGTACCATACTCTCCCCTAATATTTTTAACAGTTACATAGCTTAACTGTTTTTATCTTAAACGTGTTGCAAAATAGCTCAATTTTCTTATAATTATACGCTTGTCTAAAAGGTATATTAACTTTTAAATTGTTATAATATTCAGTATTAACGTGTTTTTAATTAGATTTTTTTACTTATTTTACATAAAAAGTACATATAAATTATTTAGATCGTCTCACCATATAAAAAAATAATAATCTGAGAATATTAAACGTAGACATTCTTTGTCATAAAAATTTGATAATATTTTTTACACAAATAGAGCAAGTTGGAAATAGCTGAAGGTGGTCCTTATCAGTTTTTCTTTTTACTTAATTTCAACGTTTAATTTTAGTTACCTATTTTAAATTTCAAGGCTATTTTAGACACGAACATTTTTTTTCTGGGAATTATAACTTAAATTGGATAATTTTCGTATTTCGTATTTTTTTATATATATATTTTGTATTATGTTATATCTTTCGAACTATTTTGTAGTTCGTGAAATGATTTTTTCAAAGCTTCTTGTATGTTTTGGAACTCTCTTCTTTTTATATCCCTTTAAACTAAAGGAACTTCTTAGAAATTTTTTGATTGGCTTCAGTTATCTAAGTATTTTGAAGTATAAGGTGGTGACGTTATATATGTTTTTGCAATATTCATTAAAACTAAGTACATAAAATATTTAAAAACATTCTCACATTTAAATTTGGTTCCGATATCTAATATATAAATTGAATCATATAAAAGACCTAAAACAATTTGCGTTACAGGTCAGGTCAAAAATTGAGCTGATTGTATCTGATGGTTAGATAAGGTTAGGTTATGAGGCATTGGTTTGAAGATTTCCAATTAGAATCCCTTGACCCTAAACCTTTGATTTGAAGCATTTTTAACTATTTACAGGCATCGATATAGCAGATGTTCAATTATTTCTATTTTCTCGTCGCATTTCTTATAGAAATTGTCCCCCATTTATTTAAATTGATCCACACGGCGAAGTTTCTCAAAATGATTACTCCAGTGGTAAACAGAATCTTGCTTACAGTTCAACAGTCTCTTTTTTTGGTAAAAATTGTTGTTAATAGAATTACGATCTGTGACCCAGTCATAACAAGCCATGCCTCTCTCCATGTTTCCTCTTTTAATTTCTTCCAATATTACTTTTATATTGGACAACGATGAGTCCAAAATCTTCTCGCGTATTCCTGATAAGACAATAAAACGTCTTTTCAAATAGAAAATCAATTTTTTTTACAAATAACTAAAAAGTATCATTGTATCATACGATTTTCAACATGTTGCCATCTCGTAATAAAAATAATAATAAGTATATCTGCATCTGGCGTTTTTCTTTAGTACACATCATTAAATTGTGTTAACCACTCGTGAAGTTAGATTGTTAAACATACTTAAAGGTTTAAAAAAAAAAATCAACAAAGTTCTTATGTTTTAAAAACTTTAGCAATGAGCCATTTATACACGTAAATATACATTTTAAATACACTTGTTATTAATATAATATATAGTATTTTTTTAAAAGAAATGAAAAAAAATTTTTAGATGTTTGTTGTGAGAAGACATGAAATTACTGGTTTATATTCCTTAATTACTTTTATTTAAAAGTAAAATGAGAGTGTTTTCTTAACATTAGGAAAGGAAATACTATTTACTTTAAATTAAGGTATGAATATGTGATTTTGTCCTGGTGTTCAAAAGCGTATTATAAAAATTGATCTCAAAATAAATTCCGTGGCTTATTCCAACTTAATTCAACAACTGTTTGCAAAAAATTTGTGAGGTAGTCTCTTTAATGCCCTGTATACGTTGGGTGTTTGGTGTTTGGAGAGTTAAACTGAATTGACAGCAGCGCTGCCAGCTTAATAAAATTTGCAATAAATCATTCGTTTTATTTAAACTATGACTAATTTTCAAATGTATAAATGTAAATCATATAGAAATTGGCAATTTCAAATTATAGATATTAGAATTATTGAAATTAACTTTTTTGTGGCGTTGTCAACTGGCTCTCGTATCAGAATGTATTATTATTCTACGTTGAATATTTCTTGACTAGAATTTAAAAAGAGACGTCCGTGTTACAAGCCCTTCAAAAAAATATGTTTGTTAAATAATTTACAAAACATGAACAAGTATTATTTATATTTATTTTAAATTACAATTATTTTCATATTACTCGAAAAATTTTATTATGATTTTAACTTTTCTTTTTATTCTACAATAAAAAAATTTTTCGTTTCTTGATAAAAATTCAAAGAATACAACAAAATAATAATAAAATACACATATAGAAGAAAGATCTATGTCAAAGTAAATAAGAGTAATATGAGATGAAAATCAAATGAATAATATATATGTTTTTACGAGATGAATTCCGTTGAAAGTTAACAGCACAGGGATAGGCTTTGGCAAAATATGTGTTGTGTATTTAGTTGTCGAGGAATTATTTCAGAAAAATTGAGTACGATATAGTTTAATTCATAAACTACGTAATGTATCTTGAATCATTCTGCAGTTTCTCGGCAGATATTGTTATTTACTGGAAGGATTTATATTGAAATTCGCCCTTCAACAAAAATCATAGGTTGGTTATTGGTGGGTAAATGGTGTTGAAACAAAGTTCCAAAAACGCTAAGAGATGTAATTTGATTTCAAGAAGATAATAGACTCTTGGTAAAATATGGTAACATGTGTACGCATCAAGTTTTCAATTATATTCTTGTTTTTTATGGGTTAACAAGTATGGGTACGGGAAGGAAAGCTAGGAAACAAACGAGAGGGGTTGGGGGACATCCAATAATAACTATGCTCCTATCGTATCTTCGTACATTATATATTTAGCGCTAACTTTTTTAATTTGCAAGATATTTTCTGAAAAATAGTTGTTAATTTTGTAAGTCAAAACTTGTTTTATTCTTTCAAGAATTTAATTTTAGTTTCATTTACTTTTAACTTTATCAATTAATAGTAATATTAGTTGAAAACAGACATACTTTTGATTAAGTGGTCACCTTATATGTGCGGTCACCTTAGATCAGGATATTTATTATGACATAACATAAAATTTCCTGGTACTTACTTTAAATTATCTCTATTATGTTTAACTTCTGATAACTCACTTCCACTGATAATTGCATATTCTCAAAATTGATGGCAACCTGAATTGCTTAAAAAGTTTTAGTTTTCCAAGCGACCTAGGTGAAATAATCGATTTTTTGTTGTTGCATTTTTTGGCTTTGACCTTCCAACCACTAAACAAATCAAAACGATAACGTGCGATAAGGAACATCAAAATTACATTAAAGTGTGTTGCACGTTTCATTATAAATATTGTACCATAGAACACACTTCATGTGCCATAGCAAAAGCCAAACAAGTAACAAAAATTCAAAGGCTGATATTATTTTCCAAAGAATGAAATTATTTCAGAACCTTTTTAATTGGATTTCTGTTCATCCATACTTATGAATTACATTATCTCGCTAAAATATTTTAATATTATCCCGACCACTGATTGAGATAAGTTTGTCTCTTTCTTAATAATTTTGAAATACATTTGTCTGTATTTTACAAAAATCGGCGATCGCATATTCATGAGAATTATGTATATATGATATAAGAAAATTATTAAAAATATGTTGTTTGTCAAATGAAAAGATATATAGATAAAGAATAAAATTGCAATTTTATTGTAGTTATATAACATGTTGAAAAACATGACAAGACAAGGGAAAATTTAATATTATTGTACAATTCAACACAATTTCTTTTATAATCTTTCATTTTGTGCTTACAACATATACATGTAAAGCTTCTATAGCACAAGCAGCCTAGCAAGTAATAATAAGCAACAACCAAGGCAAGAACAAGGTACCTAAGTAAAAAGGATATCATTATTTTCAATTATTGTTCCTGTCTTCAAACATTTATATAGAAAAAGATAGGTGTATATTTTATATATAAAAACACCATTCATATTATTATATATATATATAAAATTACATAAACACTTATATATAACATGGTTGTAGGTGAACAGGGCGTTCTTTTTCCCAAATTCACCTGTGCGCCGAGTAAATAAGCTAAATCTTGGATTTTTATTCATTTTCGCGACTTTTTATCTTTACAATACAATTTTATCATCAAACAGAGAAAAAAATCATGATGTCGTTAAATTGCTAGGGTCTACCTCAAACTCAAACCAACACGATGGTCACGAGATCCCATACACATGATGGAAGTGGGTGACGAATATTTATTTAACTAACCTTACTATTTTCCGATCACTTTCATGACAAAGGTTCATAAGGGCTCTAAGTGTTGCTCTTTCCAACAAAAACATGCACATACAATGTGTCAATCCTAATATTTTGCTGATTCATAAGCGCTTTAGGAACAAAATAGCATTTCCACTTCAAAAATAGGGAATATTTATGTATTTTTTTATATTTTTAGTTTTATTATAACATAGTAAAAAACTATAAATACTGATAAAAAATGCGTTAATTAAGTGTAAAAAAATATTTAAAATACATAATAATTTTGAGATGTTTAAACGCAGTCTTTTGGCGCTCTCTGTTGATGATTGAATAATATGTGCCCTGTCAATTGGTGACAGTTCAATGTATAATTTACACATTAAAAAAATGAATTTACTACACAGAATTTACACTCGTTATTATTAAGTTTTCTAATAAAAAGTCGAAGAATAATATAACTCAATGTAATATCATACAAAATATAAGTAATGAATACCACACAGTATGTCAACGAATTTGACAAACCAATACTATGACGTTATGTCCGTTTTAAAATTGGAATTTTGGTTTTGGAAATTTTGAATTTCTCTCGCTAAATTTGCACTTTTATTTATTAATTTTAAGTAATTAAAGAGATATTAATTACTAAAATAATGGATAAGTTGAAATGTCCAGCCAATAAAAGGATGTTGCTTTTAAATTGTTAGGGTCTACCCACGTCTCAAATTTTATGACATTTTCATATTTTATTTCATATACTCAAACCAACACGATAGTCACGAGGCACCATACACATGACAGAATTGGATGACGAATATTTATATAACTAACCTAGCTGTTTACCGGCCACTTTCTTGACAAAGGTTTATAAGGGCTAACTTTGGCTCTTCCCAACCCAAACATGCACATTTTTGTGTCAATCCTAATTTTTCGCTGATTCGTTTCTTTAGGAATAAAAGCATTGCCACTTTAAAAATTTCTTTTTTGATAAAATATTTTATTTTACATTTATTTGTTTGCAATTCTCTCTATCACCTATTATTTATCAATCATTGGTGTTCCATTACTATTCAAAATGAATATTAATATAACGTTCCAGCGCTATTCATATTGTACCCTACTAAAATCAGTTCGTGCGGACATTTCTTTTCAGCGTTGAAATGATGATAAAATTCGAAAAGGAGATTAAATTAGATTTTTGTTTCAATTACCTAGATCAATTTTCTGTATTATATGAATACGTATTTCGACTACCATATAGTAGTCATCATCATTATGGATTATTTAATCATAATTATTTTTATGAATAGCGTGCGTCTTTCTTTTGATACGTCGTTAGAAACATTTTCAAATATATTCCCTTACCAAAGTAAAAGCGAAATTAAGCGTTAAGCGATTTAGTGCTCAGATTAAATACGCCCATGTATACATACACATATACTTTATCATATTTTTTTGTTTATTATATGTGAAAAAAATATTTTCAATTTAATTTTCAATTTAATATAAATTTAATAAACATTTTTATCAACATCTGTTAACAAAAAATTATTAAATTAATCTTTGATTTAGGTATTTTTTCATATTTATTTGAGAACATTTTTTTTGTATGAAAATTCAATACAATATTTTTTTTAAATTATTATTGTCATGATATATTAAAAATATAAAAATAATGTACAATAATGGATTTCCAGAAATTCGTCATTATATAGTATGAGGTTTTCAGATGTATGACAATAACTTGTATATACTTGAAATTGAAATAAATAATTTTGAGGCTAAAATACAAATTTTAGAAAATCTTTATAAGTGATATTGGCTCGTATTGAAAAATATTGAAAAATTATTCCTAAGTATTTAAAAATAACTAATTTGTATTATTCACTTTTCGTACCGATTCTTTTTTTGTACAATATATAGTTTTAAACAAAACGAAATAGAAGTTTCTGATAAAGATTAATAAGTAGACTATTTACTGTAACAACATGACCACGTGACCAACTGACCAACGTCATGCATTTTCTTAATTTTTTTGTTTTTTTAAAACAGATCTGCAAAAACAAATTCACAGGACTTGAGTAATGCAATCTTTCGTAAAGATGTTTAAGTGAAACCCTTTTTGTAAAATGCCCATCTGAGAAGGATTTTCTAATACTGAATCGCTTGCTTCACGAAAAGGCGTCTAAAAATATAAGTGTTTTGTCTAATTGATGAATATTTAGATACATGCCTGTGAACGCGGGGTAGTCAAAACGAAAAATGTCTTTTAATAACAGCTGGTACTAGTATTTTTTACGAAGTTTTAATGTGTCAATGGTATTTGTACGACCCCATTTGAGTTGATTTGATTTGATTGTGGTTGGATCTACTTACGCGGTGCCTAATTATATTTGAGTCTGGGTGAGGTTTGAATTGGTTGGGTCAGATATGTATGCAAAATCTTAAAATTCCCTCTATAAAAAAACTTTTAACAAAAAGAAAACCGATTTCAAAATAGAAACTTTTCCAAAACAAATTAATATGCACTAAAAAGTAAAAAAAATAACGATAATATAATGTAGTTAAAATTATTGTTATTTTTTTGGTCGGTGTCGGCCAAGGAAACAACTCTGACAGAACAGTTTGCTACATTAGCTTGACTGACACCGACTTCAAAAATATAAATAATTTTAACTACATTATATTTGTTTTGGAAAAGTTTTTCTTTTGAAGTCGGTTTTCTTTTTGTTAAAATTTTTTTTATTTTGTGATTTTTAGTAAATCTGAAGTACACTAACTTTTCACTAAAAAAAGATTAATCGAAATCGGTGATTTATGGTTTTCTTATGGATGCCGTTGTCAGAACGGAAATAAATTGAAATGGGGCCCCACGGAAAGCATCAGCTTTCAAATAGATAAAGAATTATCAAAATCGATTAACCCAGTCAAAAGTTCTGAGGTAACATACATTACAAAAATACAGTCGAATTGATAACCTCCTTCTTTTTGTTTGAGGTCGGTTAAAAAGCATGTTCTAGTTGATGATCAAAACTTTCAAAAATATTTATAAATTATTATCAAATTGACATATTTTCAAGTATTTCGTGTTACAAAGACAATAGACAGACTCTTTCAACAATCTAGAAAAGTGTATGATCAAGGACAATTCCAAAAAAAAAAAAACTGACAAAGCAAAACAATAAATTTCATAAAATAATTCTCAAATATACCCATTAGGGTGTGGAATCGATTTTTACATAATAAAAAAAATGTTCATTAAAAATATGTACCAGTTAAATACAAGTATGAATAAAACATTACATCTTTCTACTGACCTAATTCATTATCAACTTTTATCCACCCTTACATTTTAAAATTTTCATTATCAAGGCCATGGTGATGACGATGATGATGAAGAAAAAGTTCATTTCCATTTATTTTATAATGAATAATAAGGGGAGGGAGAGACATAACACGAAAACACAGAAACGATGCAAGTGATAATTTCTGACCTACCACAACTTTTTCTCTTGTTAATTTTACTTCTTAAGAAAATACTCAACTACGTTAAAAAAAAATAAAGAAACCACTCCTTTCACTCATCCCCTGTTTCTATGTGTACTCTTGTTATAAAACATATAACTTTTACTCGACACTTTTTCTTTCGTCATCATCTTTTTCGAGGTAGGTAGTTAGTCGGTCTGTATGTTTCTTTAACCAGCATCAACTCTAACCACCCTTATTTTATTCATTATGTGATACTCTTAAAGTTATTAGGAGTTACAATCCCTCTTATTAAACTCTGGTTTTGTGTATTATTTAATGACATAATATATCCCTATAATATGTATTTTATGTTTTCTATAAACAAACAACGTATTGAAGATTCATAGAATGTGGCTTTGGTAAAAATTTTAACATTTCGATTTCGACAATTATTTATAGACTTATTTGAATGCCACATTCCAGCAAAAAATGTACCAACTTTTTTTTTCTGATTCTGTTAATTTAAAGTCGCTCTGACTACCCAGGTCCTTGGCGACTGCACTTAAATACAATGCCTTGATAAACTTATAGATATACTGTTTGCATATTAGCAGATTAGTTTCATCGATTTTAACAATTTGATCGTTTGGAGGCAATGACGTTCATCGTTGAGTGTAGTTGAAAGGTCAGTTGAAATTTCGTGTTGCCTTCTGAGTTGGGTGAGTCCTGGGTATGTCTCGATGATGAGGCTTACGAAGGCGTTGTATGGCATGTTTTGGGGGTGCTCTTACTCAGGAGATGTCCATGAGAGAATGCTGTATGTCCAATTCTCAGTCAAGTGATATAGCACTGGTCCTGTCTTCTCTTAATGTATGGTCTTGATTCAGTTACATTGTTACTGCTTTTGAATATACCTTGGTGAGAAGGAACCCAGATTATTTTTTATTTTTTGTAGTTATTTAAATTGTTGATTGTGGATTGACAGTTCTGGATGATAGAGTCTGTTGAACTGCAGTTTTTCAATGTTTCTATCACTGATTGTACCAATTTGATTTTACCAATTGCCTTTTTTTTCGAAATTTTTGAAAATATTATTTTTACAAGCTTTTATTTAACTTGCAATGTTGGGCTAAAATTGCATACACTTTTAGTGTAGGTAATAATGCATGTTACTTCTATGAAATGGTTATTAAATGAATGGGTTGTTGAGAAGAATACGATTAACATATGTTCATAGGATAATAATGCATTTTTATGGTAAGCATGATAATGGATTTTCATGGTATGCATTATGTGATTGTCCCATCGCTTCCACCATATTTGATATACCTTTTTTAGTTTTAAATAAAACAATTAAGTAATAATTTTTCTGAGACTACCCTTTAATGTACTAAAGAGTAGAAAATAATTGTTTTTATACATACTATTAATAATTCATCATTTTGTAATTTTTAGTATAATAAAAGCTTGTCCTCTGAAAAGTATTTTCAATTAAAATTTTTTTTTATATTTGAGTTCTATAAAATGATACTTTTGGCACTTATACTTATATTACTTTGGCAGTAAATAGTTTCAATGCACATGTCTTAGAATTGTCAAATTCGGTTAACCGAATAACGCCGAAGAACGAACACGGATTCTATGTGCAACATTGTTCTCATAGTCTCACACCCATTTTGAAGGAAAATATGGTCGATATAGTTTTAATGGCCTTTGATACAACACCGCAGAATTTCGCACGGGTGGAGCTTGTTAAAATATTTTATAATATTTCAAAATATATCCATAATGGTGCTTCAATTATTGCAATGATATATTATTAGTTAATTTGAAAAAAATGATACAGATATCAAAACCGGACCTTTTATATTAAAAAATAATATTTATAGAATAAGATTAGAGAAGATTCACTGATGAAAATCTAATACATCTTGTATTGGAGCCAAGCCGTCTTGAAAAACTTCAAATTCTGACAAAATCTAATAGTTGACAATTGAATGTATGTAGGAAAATCGAAGTATACTCGAATTATTTCATTAGGATGTAATTTATTTTTAGTGCAAATTAAAAAAGGTCGATTGATAATCAATTTGATTATTTTTCCTTGAGCATTCAGTACATTAATGTAATATTTACATTAAAATAATGTTAATAATTTGTTAATAAAACTCCAGTTCCTCGAAAAAGAAAAACTCGTCGAATAAAATAAATATTTGTGTTGTAAATACCTATAATATCTATTCATAATATAGGTAATATTATTATATGTATATACTTTATATAAACAGCAATTTAAAATATAAGAAGACTCTGAAACAATTATATTATATAATATAAACTTTTACAAGAAATGTATATTTTACGACACAAGAAAACCCGTTGAGAAATCAATGTTATCTTTATATAGTTGCACTTTTTATAAGTTGGAGACGAAATTTTTTTTGCCAAATACAAATAGTTTTTGATTTATGAGAAATTTCAGTTTTCTATCTCATGGCTTTCAATGAGGTGGTAAATAGACATGGTAAAGAGGACGTTGTTTTCGGAATATTCCACATAATTTTATCCATTCAGTTATATGAAAGTATCAACTTATAAAAAAAACATATTTTCTATTACTGATATTACAGGATGATCGAATAATAACACTCTCTTTAAGTATTTATTCCTCTAAAACTGAAATACGAAGAATTTGCAGAACAATCTAAGACATTTTGAAATTATAAGGACTTATGTATAATGCAATATAAGGTAGATAAATCGGGTAGATAGCCTACCGTTTTCGAAATAAAAATTTATTGCTCAGAGTAGATGTTACAGTTCATAAATTGAAAAGGTTATAGCCGTATTTTTTAAGGCTTTTAGCCGTATTGAATTGACTGAAGTTCAATTTTCAAATAATTTGGCTCAAATTTTTACGAAACATGCTGTCGTGAATCTTTGATATTCATCAAAATGAAAATTTCAATTTATATCTTGTCCTTGCTCCGTTGTAATCTTGTCTTATTTTCCTCCACTCTCGCGGTATCACTAATGTTTGTTTGTAACATTCTGTACTTTTTATATTCAGAATAATATTACAAAATAGCAAAACAAACATTCATAATACCATTTAATAAAACTGTGAAAGAAGAAAAACATAAGAAAACGATCCAGCGAGAGCTTTTGTTTAATATGCGCAAGCGCTTCACATATATCAATTAGTTCAAAGTTCCGAGACAACGTTATAGCATAATATTAAATACATAATACTGCACAACCATAATGCTAAACTTTATACCGAGAGTCACTAAAATTTCGAGAGTTGCTCTTTCCATTTTTATAAATTAACTAATGTTCATTTTATAAATATTTATTTATTTTATTTTTGGATTAAGTATTAAAGTTTTTATTTTTACCCGTTCGTCAAAAATGTTTAAATTTTAGAAAACTTTTTTTTTAACTTTTTGATAACTATTAATAATTTTAAAAAATTGAGTAGAAACTGATTTGAGTGCCCAAAATATTTTAATAATTAAAAAATGCAAAATGGTTTTTTGTGAAATCGAAAAATGTTTTCCTTCTAATGTTTAAGTTAACTTCTGTACTATCCAGTGTGTATAATACAATTTATTCAAAAGTGAAATAGCGTTATGCAAATATCCTATTTAAATATTGTATATTTATCTTTCTCTAACGTAAACTCTCTACAATCTAATTATAAAACGTAATTGTTGTAATAAAATTCTTTAAAAAGAGAGAATACATTATTTCTGTTATATTATCGTATATTGCTCTCTTTATTTGTTATTGTTTTTCATGATTAATTGATATTTCTATACGAACAAGTCGAGACTCCTATGTATATATATTTAATTATCAATGTCTTGGGGTAGTATTAAAACCCTTGTGACGGTGTCAGTAGAACACAAGCATGTATATATTATGAGGTCAAGGTTGTGAGGTCAGTACTCCTTAGTTAACAAAACCCCCTTGGTGGATTGTAATCAAAGAAAATGAGTTTCTGAAAGTGAGAATTTAATTTCTTATTTATTTTATACCTACTTTCTTTTAAAGTAGATGGATGATATTATAATATTACTTATAATTAATCTTGGATATTATAAGGAAATAATTCTCTAGTTTTCTTACACATTTTACGGACTTATGGTCATTGAATGAAAAACAATCTTTTTTTTTGTTTGTTTTTTTTTTTATTTTTTTATTTTTATTTTTTTAAAAATCATAATCAAAGTAAATCCACTTCATATAAAAAAAAATCGGAATCAATTTTTCAATACAAGGCATTCGAATTTATTAGATAATGTTTGAAAACATCGAAAAAAAAACAAAATTTTTGTCTCGGCTAGATACGCTTACAATAGTTATAATTCATTAGCTCTGCTTCCTCCGCTTAAATTAATTTTCCAGGAAATACAAGAACTATTTTTGAACTATTAAACAATGATTTTTGTTGATATCAAATTCAACATCTAATCTTATCTCAGTGCAGGCAGGCTCTTATGCTTGAGACAGAGTTGATTATCTTTTTGACGGCTACCTCACGTTTCTTGGGAGGTAGTGGTATAACATTCAAAAAACAGAATGAACCATATCAATTGATCAACCAAGTACCTCAATCGGTATTATTGTTTACGTGAACGAATTGATTTCCTCGTTCGATTGTACTTTCTCCGATTTATATAAATTAGTTGAATAATGAAAGAAACTTAGAAGGCTATAACCCTCTTGCGATTATAAAACAAGGCCTGATTCAAAGGGAAGGCTGTTTATTATTAGCTTTCTGTGTATGAATGTAACAGAATCTTTGAATGTAATTTTTCCCAATTTGCAGATGAATGATTGATTATTTGCAGTCTTATCAAGGATCGGTGACACTTCAATGATATAAAAAGTTTATTCTAGTATCCTAAGATAATATGAATAATACTTTATTAATATTTTATGGAACTAATTATACCTTTGTCATCGGTAAGATAATGTAGTGACGATGCTGTTCGTTTCACATGCGGAAGCTCGTGAGATCGTAGCCCATCCAAATTAATATTTTCTTTTTTAATTATTCTATTTTATTACTCAAAAAGTACATAATCTTTTACATAGCAAGACTAAAAATAAGGAAATAATTATAGTTTTAATAACTAAAAACACGCTTTTTATTGCCAAATTTAAAAGAAAACTACAATTTATTACTACTGGCTTACACAATTCGTGGCATTTGGACATTCCATTTCATTTTTAATAAACGTGCTTTTTTCCGCGCGAAAGGGCGTGTCCACAGGTATGTCAAGCTAAAAATTTCTCATGTCCATTTTTATACACCACATTAACCATGTGCCGATAAACCTGACTTCAAAAACCGGCTCGAGTATCCCTAACATAAATACCAAAAAATAAAGATTTATGATAAGAAATTTGGTACCCTAAATTGAAAATCAATAGTGTAATGAAAAAATTCAGTATATAAACCCAAACAACATTAACTTCGAACCATCAAAAATAATTTGATACCTGTCATGTTTTTTTCGTGTATTAAAAAATCTTTTATTGTTTTTTATTCCTTATTTTTTCCACGTTTTTCTTTACTATAAATATATAAAGTTGTTAAAATATTCAGTTAAAAATAACATTAAAAATATTACAGTAATAATTCATCTGACTTAGCTGAATTAATGTATGTTTTCCTTTTCTCATTCGCGTATAGTACAATTCGTTATTTGCAAGCATGAAAAATATTATGCAAAAGTATTATCCAAGTATAATAATAAACACATATATTTTATTTGCATTCTTATTTTCCAACTTATCTTAAACGTATTATTTTCTGGCGTTTACATAAAATGTTAATTTTTCTTTTTGAATATTTTTGTATTTCAGTTATTTTTTTTTTAATATTTATTTTTTACATTTTGTGTATTTATAAAATATGTATGTACGCTGTTGTAGAAGTAGTAAAACAATTTATTAAAAATAATAATAGTTATTATTATAATAAATAATGTTTTATGCTATATGTAATTTCTAGTATTTTAAATTTGGAATTTTACCTCTGTACACAAGAACTGTAATGAAGTAATTCTATTTTTATCCAAATCAAAATTCCTATCAAATGTTCAAAATATCTTTGCGGTTCATAGTTAGAAAAATGCACCACTATTAGATTTATGTGTCGGAAAAAGTATGTGTGTGTGTCTGTTTGTGTGTTTTTGTACGTGCGTACATACGTAAGTAAGTCTGTAGACATTTTTTCGTCGTCGATATCGCGCGAACAAAAAGTGATATCGACTTTGTTGTGGTGTCGATCGATGAATATTTAAGGCAATATGACCCGAAAAGAATTTCATAACATTCAAACGATCCGTTTCGAGTCGGGCGAGATTTTCTTAAATTTTTTTCTGATCGATATCTATCGAAGCTTATTAACAGAAATATGTTCCAAGCAAAATTTCATAGCATTTAATTTTTGTAATTTGTATAACTTTTTATTATACTGGGAAGTTCTTCGAATTTATCCCCATCTTTTCTGTTAATTACAGAAAAACTTATGAATATTTAAAAATATAAACTTTATTTACTCTTCTAAAAAGGGCCGGATGTAAGCCTTAGGACTTCTTGAATTCTTAGAGCATGTTTAGAAGCAATTCTTAGAGCTTCACATCGTTATTATTAAAAATATGTGGACTATTAGACTCGTATTATCATGATCAGCTTTTTTTTTGGCTACTTGGATATATCTTTATAAAAATCTAGAACTAATTGAATGGTTGAAATTGTACACAAAACTGTCGAATATTGTAAACTATTTTTTTATTTAGTACTAGTAGGAATGGATATGGAAGTACTAGCAGCAACGATAAATATCTATTTCATCTTTGTTTTTACATAATTATATATATATAGCCCAACAAAAGTATGAAAACATTGTTTTTATGACTGTAAATCGACATAAGTGGAAACTTTAAATATAAAATTGTTCAATCCAAATTGAATGTTATAAATAATCCTTAAATTCCAACAATCTTCGAGCTATATACAACATAAGATCGATTAATTTAACATAAAAAGTTTTATGAACTATTCATTTTAATTGAAATTGAGGAAGGTATATATGGAGGATTTGTGAGTAATTCATTCAAAATTTTTATATTGTGTTATAGTTTATGAAATCTTTTCTTTGACAATTGATATATGGAATTAAATAAACATCTGAAATGGTGTAGAAATAAAAGGAAATACAGTTGTTTCCGATTGGTATGCACACAAACTTCTTGAATGTAATATGAATATTTTTTTCAAAGATATTTTTATTTTGGAAAATTTTGAACAAAGTAACGGCTAACAGAGCTAAGGGTTTAAAAATACCGCAAACATCCAATTATAAATAATTGAGTTAATGCTGAAAAGTCGATTAGTTGAAAAAATTACACTCTGTGCCGAGAGTTGGCAAGGCGGTTGGCATGAATCCAAGAGGTCCGAGTTCGACTCATATTTTTTTCAGTTCTCCTTAATTAAACCAGGATAAAAACCAAAGAAGAAGATAAAATCGATGCTTGGAAAGTTTTTCCTCATTCTTTATACAAGTACAAATGGTCATTGATGTTTTAACACTGTTTTCTTTTGACACATGACACTGAAGATTAACATTTTTTGAGAAAATCAAACAAATTTGTAATGAATTTTCCTTAAGGTAAATTGTATTTTGTATACCATGTATGTATGAAAAATACATAATATATTAAGTTTAGTCCCAAGTTAAATAAATTAATTAAAAATATTTTTGCTACGAAAAAAATTTTGATATTGGTGTTCATACAATCATCTAATTAATCCATTTCCGGTTGTATGTCCGTCCGTTCGTCCGTTTTTCAACTCGATAACTCAAAAATGAAAAAAGATCAAGCTGAAATTTTTACAGCGCACTCAGGACGTAAAAACTGAGGTCGAGTTCGTATGTGAGCTACATAGGTCAATTGGGTCTTGGGTCCGTAGGATCCATCTTGTAAACCGTCAGAGATAGAACAAAAGTTTAAATAAAAAAAAATGTTTCTTATTAAAAAACAAACAACTTTTGTTTGAAACATTTTCTTGTTAACACCACTTACTCACGAGGGCACACATTAGATGCAAATTTTATAGTAGGTATGAATATGGGATTATCACTTATGTATGTGTGACATGTATAGGCATATGTGTAATGTGATCAACAGTGTCTATAAATGGTATTTCAACAATTAACTGAGTCAATTGTTTGTTTTCACTTGTCTCAAATTTATTGTTAAACGGCATATTTTCTTTCTTTATGTTACAATCAGAAATCTTCAGTTATAGTTATACATTATTCTTAGGTTTATGTTAAGCTTCAAATATGTGCCATCAGAAAAAAAGCCAACCCATTCAAAACCATACTGTGCTCTTTTATACATGGAAATAAAAATTATTTAAATGTACTGTCGATCAGCTACGAGTTCTGGCGTAGATGGTTAATAGTGACTTCATTATAGAGTATAAAAATCTGATACATTTATCTCGATAATTAAACCGAGACGTAAAATAAATTATTAGCCGTAAACTTGATGGTAAAATTTCAAATTAATAGTTCAAAGTTTTACAGAATATTAACAAGCAAAATTACACTAAAGAAACTCATCAGGTAATAATTCAACAAATTTTATATATTTTTTAAAAGAAAAAAAAACACATAGTAAAACTCTTCTCCTATTCATTAAATATATTCCGTAAAGTCAAATCCTATTGGTACATGACACATAGCCAAATATATAAAATACATATCATTACATTATATTTTCAAAATACTTATTATTTACACTGTTAAGTATAAAAAACCTGAATAGTAAGTACAAAATATAAAAAGAAATATGAGGATGTCTTTAATAAGATGGGAGCTTTTTAAGTGTCGTTATTTTTTTTTTTATGAGTCGACACCGTGACGACGACGTTAACTTCGGCGTCAACGACAACCGTTTCATATATCTACTATATATGTATGCATAGTTAACAGCTCGAATGAAATTGATGGTGACAATAATTATGACGTCATTTTCAAAGTAAATACGTTTTTCATATGTTTTAATGTAAATATAATTTTTTTTTTCTGTGTGGTATAAATTTTTTTTTATTAATATGAGAAAATAATGGGAAAACACATTTTACACACGTGAAAATTATTCACAAGTAAAAAAAAAATGTAAATTGGTTTTTTTAAAACATAATTTAAAATAGTTAATGAGCTTTTGTCTTATGGGTTTTCTTTTATGGTCCATTGATGTTAAAGCAACTAACATTTTCAAAACATTGATGGCTATGATCGAATGTGAACTGAAATTTTAAGTTCTTTAAGAAACGAAAAAATCATATCAGTAGTAATAGTATTTATCAAGCTTAATGTTAAAGTTTCGAAAAAGCATGTTTTACGTCGTCCTACGAGTCTCTTATTTTTAACCGACTTCAACATAAAGGAGGAGGTTCTATGTCTGACTGTTTGTATTTTTTTATTTTTTTTTTGAAAAATCTGGTGTGTTTGAAAAAGTAACCTCTCCAGCTTTATATAATATTTTCATCAAAATCGGTTTTGTAGTTTTTAAGATTTGAACTTAGATGTGTAAGCCACTTGATTTATTATGTACGTAGGAAAACCAAAACTACAATAAGTGAGCAATTACGCTCTGAAATAAATTCTTAGATACAAAATAGATTCATTTGCGTTGCAACTGGAGGGGATAATTAAAAATTACTTTTTTTTTGTACATTTCCCTGAAGTTGGTTTTATATTTTGCAGAAAATATTTAAAAAAAAAAATATTTTCGTCATTTGATTTATATAAAATAGAAATAAATTTATAGTGTACAAAATGCGTAATTATAGACAGCTTATTTTCAGTTGAACTAAAATAATTGGACTGAATAACCGCCAATCCACAAAGCCATGCGACGGTATGGGTTTTTTCACCAGCACAGCCTTTCGGGAATATATTACTGCAAAAACAAGTATTTGTATGAATCATTCTTAATTCAAGAAAAAATTTATTGGGCCAATAAATTCTTGTTTCCCGTATATTATGGATAAGAAATAATTAAGATACTTTACATTAGACGATTGTTCTTCATAAAAACAAAAAAGATTTGAAAGTTTTGTATTCAATTTTTAATCATGACAAGAAAAACAGAAAGACTTCCAATTACAGATCTTCTTCTTGAAATCGAAAAATTTTATCGAAGTGGAGATTTTTCACAAAAAACATCCAGAGAAAATTTTTAATAAAAGATCGATAAGTTGATAAAAGATCGTGAAACACACTCCAGAAATGTGGCATTAGATAACCAAAGCCAAGGACTACATCATCAATTTGTTACCTGCGTCTGTAAGCACAATTATAAGGTGCTCCTCTTGGGGTTTGTATTTATGATTTGTAATACTATATTAATTACTAATATTTATCTTCTTCTCCCTGAATGAAAGATAGTTATTTTTGTTGTCTCAATAAGAAGAGTCACTAAGTTGTAGTTTCTTATATTTTCCCGGTTCGAATAGCTGATATCTCTTTTATAGGTATCGTAAAACAATTGCTTCCTTATTTCACAATAGTAAACCAACTCCTTACTATCCCACAATATTTCATAGGGAATATGTTTATAGAAATATCCTCTTGACACACGTTAATAGTTTTATATTGACAAGACAATAATAGTTATAAAAATAAACATATCCATTTTTTAGTTAAACATCACCAATAAATATTGTGTATTATATAATATTATTATAAAATGTTATGTCAATAAATTAATATTTTTTTTAAAAATACCTACATAACACTTCAAAACATAAAAATGTTTACAGTTTAAAAGTTATAGGTTTCCTTATGCCGTTAGAATTATGTATGATGTTCATTGTATAATTCGTTTTTATTAGCTTTCTGTTAAAAACTAATTATTTTCTCCCCGAAAAAAAATATTAAACATTTAATTAAAGGTTTTTATTTCGAGATATCTAAAATGATATTGATTCAAAGTATTTTCGAATACAAAATATTAACAATAAATGACCTGGCAAGATAAGGTACGAAAATTGCTTTCTGTGAAACTTTTTCAAACTCAAAATGTTTTGTGGATCGTCCTGATCAAAAGCTCTCACGGACACAACATTTTTTAACAAATAGTTTTCAAGCTACGGGCGACAAAAGCTACACATATATAATAATTATAGTATATGACTACCGTGTGTGGTATGGTTGCATGTGTGTGTGTTTCTTTATAATTGTATTCTGTAACTGTATTGTCCTGTTAGTTGGTGTGTTGCACGTTATATCTTTATTAAGACGGTAGTCATATTCTATAAATATAATAAATATGTGGCTTTAATTGCCCATAGCTCGAAAACTACTCGTTATACTGGATAGAAATTTTGTGGTCATGAGAGCTTTTGACCAGAACGATCTGAAGAACAGTTTGAGGCAGTTTGAAAAATTTTCACACAACGCCATTTTCCTATCTAATAGTGCGTGGTTCTTTCACTACAATTTTTCAAAGAATATTACAGAAAGGTATAATATCAATGAATTTTTTGCCACATTTCTTAAAAAAATATGGAAATACCGTATAAAAATTATAAAAAGTGGAAATTAAAATTTTAATCGGCCAAGAAGTACGGATGATGTAAGCATTTTTAATTACTAATTACACAGATATTAGACAAAGAGATCGGATAAAATATTCGACTTAATATAGTATATATACCTTAAAAACTCCATGCTTAACTCTGTTTTGATAGAAAGAGATAAAAACAAGTCTTTAATGGCTTGATTGTCTTTATAGTTATTCGAACAACAATTTTTTTCTGCTGTTTATTACATTAATTAAAGCAAAACAAAAGAATTCATAGAGAACTATTATCTCAGTAAAAAAAGTTATTGGTCTGACTTCAAAAATCCGATTTCTTTTTTTTTTTTTTAAATCACACATTCTATTCTTAAACAAATTGACATTTAAGTAAACTAATAATCATATTATAATGCATATGTACTTTTTGAGTATGGGAACTTAAAAGTTTGAAGTAGTTTTGGCAGTTGAATAAACGGATTTAAAAAGAACCACGTGGGATTGGGCTTGTACTTAGCATACATTATATTTCAGGTAGATATCCATATAAAGTATCTGAGAAATTTACGCCAAATAAATAATTTAAAATGTATTAAAATGAAGTCGTGTATTGGTGTTATGAAAATATAGGCAACTTTCAAAAGGGGGACTGAATATACTATCCCCAAAAACCATCAGAAATTAAATGTAAAATAAACTTTCAGTAACATTCCTGTAAAGTTAGTAAAGAGTTTTATATCGGAAAAAATAATTTGTCCTATGTTTCGTTTTCAATTGTTCTATTATTTTCTTATTGTGGTATTAATACAAAATCGTAAAGAAAAATACCACTTTATGTATAATTTTTCTAAAATTGATTGATTCATGCTTGTTTAAAAGAAACTTCGTAGAAGAAAGTTTAAGAAGAAAGTTTAAGCAAGATGCATACTTTTCAAAGCCGAAGACCTTATAGAAGACGAAAACGGAATTTGATCATTCGGTTATTGATAATAATAACAAATATGATGTTTGCAATAATATCTTTTGAGCAAGTGATCTTGAACTCAGTGTAAATTTAACTGTGTGGGACATTCAGGTTGTTTTAAAAAATCCCTTTGCTATTTCATTGTAATAACGCATAGTGTTAAATTGAAATATAAACATTTTTTCAAAATCAATTCATCAATTGATCCCCCATACGAACCATTTGATGGACATTTAGAGTAATTAAAGCTAAATGATAATCCACGTAATAATACAAAAACAATCAGACACGATCGAAACGAACAATTACATTTTCTCTCAAGAGTAATATAAGAAACAAAAAGTGAAAATAAAAATTAGTGTGAACAAAAAAGGTTCCATAAAAATGAAATATCATATAGACTTTTTGGAGCATGGAAATTATCGGTGGACCATTATTCGGACACTGAATTTAATTATCTCGAGGATAATATTGGCTGAGCATACGCGGTAACAGACAAAAAAGAAAGCTGGAGAAGAAAGGGGAAAAATTAGATTAATTTTTTCAGTACATCTCGAGATCTAGAAGAGTGCCTTAACTAAAAAACTATATGTGGTAGCTACTAGTAAAATAAGTAAATAAAAAAGTATCTTGCTAAAATATGAAACATTATAATGGCGAGTGCAGTAGCGCACATGGTGTACAGAAGTGAAAGATATCCTCATCCACAAAGCATCCCCGTCAAAAACTAGTCACCATGATATAGAAGTCTTTGGAAAGCTTATTTTATACCAATTTTGCTAGGGTAGGAAGGCTGTTCTAAGATAATCGTAACTGGCTTGCGTGAAAATCGTTATTTTATATTTTCATTCAGCATCTAGGAGCGTAGTATCACATTAAATATTAGAGTCAAAGTCTTCAAATGTGTGTGGTTTATCCAAATTCCTTCAAGAGATTTCCCGTAGGTATGATGCCAGATAAAACCTGAAATTTTTCACATTTTTTACGCGTTTTTCCCACTTGGGATTCTCATCAAAACCCATCTACTAGGATAAAAGTGAAAGTATTACTAGGACAGACTACACAATGGAGCATGGTAGTTTGATGAATTGGTGGAATTAGTCAAGTCTAGCTTGGTAGTGTAAAGCTTGTGATCGACTTTCTTGGAAAACGGCGATTCGTATCGTTTGTGTCTAAGATAATCGTAACTGGCTTGCGTGAGAATCGCTATTTTATATTTTCATTCAGCATCTAGGAGCGTGGTTTCACATTAAATATCAGAGTCAAAGTCTTCAAATGTGTGTGGTTTCAGATCAAACCTGAAATTTTTCACATTTTTTACGCGTTTTTCCCACTTGGGATTCTCATCAAAATCCATCTATCTACTGGGATAAAAGGGAAAGTATTACTAGGACAGACTACGCAATGGAGCATGGTAGTTTGATGAATTGGTGGAATATGTGAAGTCTAGCTTGGTAGTGTAAAGCTTGTGATCGACTATCTTGGAAAAAGGCGATTCGTATCGTTTGTGCCATTCTGGGCTTACGGTTCCATGTGTTATAAATTTCTCTTTGATTTACGTACTTAGAGATTGTTCATTCTCTTTGTGCTTAATGTTTTTGTTACTAAATCTGGACGAATATATTAATAAGGAAATAATATCATAAAAACGGTGCTTGTAAAATTATATGAGGCATAAAATTGTCGTACCCAAAATACGTATTAGGTAAATTGTAGTTAATTTTCAAATGAAATATATTTCTCTTTTCTTTTTTTATAGCTAAACGTGAGAAGAAAACAAGATCCACATTAATATTGAGGCACGAGAACCGCACATACTACTTTTTTTGATACGACATAAAATACATTATTTCTATTATATTTATAAAGAATTGTAAGTATTGATAATGTGTATTGCGCATGTGTATTGCCCTCATATGTGTGTATATGAGAAAGAATGAAATTGTGTATACAGGATGTATTTTTCATGATTATGCATGGTTTGATTTGGTTAACTCACTTCATACAATTCAAACTACCATTTACACTACTCACTTGCCAATAGAATATTTCACAGCAAGTATACAATGTATATAGCTAGGCGAATGGGATAGAGTGAGATAGTGAATCCCATGGCTAGTGTTGTGACAGACATATAGTATATATGTGTAACGTCATTATCATCATCTATACTATCAGAGCGCCACCACTGCCGTTTTCTCGACTAGCAATCGTTGTCACCCACCATCGTTACTGCTGTTTCCAACCACCAACTAGCTAGCTAGTAAATGTAGTAGTAGCTATCTATATAGATAGAATTTTCTCTTCTAATGTTTTTCGAAGCACGAGAATATACATTTTATTATCTATATCTTTACCTTGTTGGGTATTGTAGTTTTTTTTCGATATGAACACGATACACACGCATTATGAAAAAAGTATCTTTTTATCTTTTATGAAAATGTATAATATTTTATCTATTAGGGTAAATTGTTCCATTTTTTGTATTCGAGCTATATCAGAAGCCCACGCTGAAATTTTTCGGGTGAAATAACTAACCAGAAAACATGTTGATAAAGATGGTCCTATATGTAAAAGTAAGTTCAAGTTCCATGTCTACAGTTGTGTGATACACGTGAGTCTTGTTGAAAATATGGTTGTCATACCTCTTGGCATCTCACCTTCACACTAGTAAATATGTATGGTTTTGCTGGATACTTACTCTGTATAAGTATTAGAAGCGGATTACATAAATGCCGTACAGATATAAACATCAAGGCTTCGGAAATTGACGGGAGATCACGGGTTTTTCTTTAACTTCCAATACCGAAGTTACCTGATTTACTTCTGTACGGCATTTATGTAATTTGCTTCGAACACTTATGCAGAGTTAATATCCAGCAACGTCGTACATTTTTCTGATCCAAGGGTGAGATACCAAGAGCATTGACATCCATATTTTCACCTGTACTCATCAGTACCGCGTAAAGCTGACGCCATATTGCTTAAACTTATTTTTACATATAGAAGGATCTTTTTAACAAGTTTACTGATGGGTTATTTCACTCGAAAAATTTCAGGACGGGCATGTTTTGAAGGATATTTTATGAAGGACCTGAATTTAAGACGTTTCTTCCAAAGCATTTGAATTTTTTTTTATATTTCAAAACGAACAGCAGAGATCCGACGGCAGGGGTTAAATTAAGTCTCTTAGATAGACCTTTATTGCTATAAAATAGAAGTTTGTTTCGCTAAATAAGTTTCTTTCACTCAATAGTTACTTTTTTGCTCCCACAAGCACGTTTTGTTTTGCCACCATTCCTGAAATTTTGAAAAAGACATTCAGGGTGTGTTTTTAAAAAAAAAAGCTGTTATGTTTTTATAAATCGGTTCGTTCCAAGACAAAATAGACACCCAATTTTGTTTCTTCCACACTAAGTCATATAAGGATAAAGTTTTGCATTTTTACACATACATTTTGGTGTTGTTTACTTACCATATCTAGTTTAATATTTTCAAAGGCTAATTTAATAAAATCTGAAAGGCAAAACAAAACGTGAGTCTAATGTTTACGAACTGAGATATATTTTCAAGTTCGATTTTTGTGATGGTTTTTACTTCTTTGTGATCTTCTATCACTATTATGCTATCTCTGTTCTAATCAATGGAATGGAAGTTTAGTCAATTTACTGCCCCATATGATTATAGTTTAAGAACTATCGCCATCAGAATTTTAATCTTGAACCTCACAGTCTAATCAGGCCACCAACTCAGATGAAATTTCAAGTTTATTAAAACGATTATTCTCAACCAAAGACAAACTTTTGAATTAATTTATGATGAATAATTTATTCCAGAATAAAAAAAATTGTATTAAATTTACTGAAAGAAAGTATTCTTAGAAAATCCAAATTGAAAAACATTCCCATCGATTACATTATATATTTTGTAGATTTGAATATATTATAAGTAGTTTTGAAATGCAATACTCTAATTTTTTCTTTCAAACCTCTTATATAAAATCCAGAAGGAAATTTGTTCAATGTATGCCCCTTTTTGTCGTTTCTTATAAGAAAGTAATTTATTATTCATATGACTTGGCATTCGATACATTTATTCAAATCTTAGGTACCTCTACACACATATACATACACTTATTTTATACATTGAATTGGAAAATCAGATTGGATCACATGATTTGGGAGGAGTTTTTATTCTACATTTGGTACGGGATAAAATGGATTGTGAAATACGTGATTTTTTTGTTCACGTATAAAAATATACAATTTTCTTTCCATCAAATAGAATAATTTTCTTATATGTAGAGTATAGTTTGTATATATGAAAGTAAGTTGTATATGTGTGATATATCAGCAGGGCATGTGAGTGAATTTTTATGTATTTACATTTAGATGTGCGCAATAAAATTTTCTTTTTTTTTTCTTTTTGAATGGTTTTTCTCGTTCTTTTCACATATATAAATAATATATATAGTATACTTACATACATATGTGTAGTTCTTCTTATAACTATATATGCGTGCGTCGTAAAAGTTATGTAAACGTAAAGAAAAACGCCACGCCTTTGAAATCGAAAAAAAATTTCCTGTCATCGGGTATATTTTTCTATTTTTTGAATTCTAGAAAATTACTTTTTTGAGTAAAAGTATTTAAAAAGATTTTCCTTAATATATATTGTACGTATTGGGAAAGCCATTTTTCCATCCGAAAAGTGGTGTATGTAAACAGAACTACGATAAGAACTAAAATTGGGTTTCAGCAAGCGTTGAAAAATAGATAGAAATGAAGAAGCTACATTAACTTAAAAAATAATTTCTGTTCAAATGTATGAATGAACTGTCTAATTTAAAAGAGTCGGCTCTTTTATGTTCTAGCCAAGCCATATACCACTGCTGTTTTGTTTCAGTATCCTTTTTTTTTAATTTTTTTTTTTAAATTAGAGACTATCAATTGGTGGGTGGAATGAGTAATTTTTCATATAGGTACTTTAGGGAATGTTATATTTAATCCTGAAGAAAAATTTCATTAATACTCAAGGTATTTAATATTTTAGAGAAGTTCTCTTAAATAAGAACTGAAAAAATGATTTTTTCAATAAATTTGTTATACATCGAGTAATTACTTGGAACGTAGCTATTGCATATATTTTATAAATGTGTCGAATAAAATATTCCATTAAGTTTTTCGAATAGACAGTGTCCAAAATATCAATTACGCTAACTTGATTGTAAGAAAATTAAATTATGGCAGTATATAGTTTGATTTCAGTAATAAATCCCTAACAATAGCTAAGTGTTAGAGATTTGCAAAAGCTCTTGAAGGTATAAGCATCTCTTAAGAAATTTTTTCGCGGAAGTACTTTTCACAAACAATACTACTTTCAACCTTGTAGCCATGGAAACAAAACTCTCAGATGGTTTAAACTCTTATTGAATATAATTTTCTCGTTATCGTTTCATTTTATAAACATATCTTATTTTTTACTGTTAGTCACATTCTATTTTTTTTTCTCTTCACCTAAAGATTTGATATATTTTACGTTGTACAGAATTCTTATTCAAACGTCAAACGCAAATATAATTACATGCATATATACGTAGAATGATAATAATTAATTTCTACTTACATTTCCAATGAGTTACAGCTCGAAAAGTTATATTTTTACAGGAACAAAAAGCTATCGAATCTCTTTCTTATATGATTAGCTTTATATTGATATGAAAGTTTTAACAGAACGTAAGGTTTTCGGGCGAATAACAGCTCATTGAATAACATGAAGGTTAGGATAAATTGGCTTTCCACGTGAGACACATAGGCCATAGGGTCTATTGAGAGCTAGTTATTAGGTCTAAGTTTTAAAAGCTAATTATTAGTTCAAAGCTAATTATTATGTTTGGAAGACGTCATAAAAATTAATTAATGTGAGACAGGTAGGCGGACTGTAAAGGAAAATGGATTAAAAAGGTGAATTTTTTCAAAACTATTTCTGATTTTCACAAACCTTAGACTAAATTTAATATATCTACTCCTGATTTATTAATTTGGGGCATAAGAACTAGACAGTTTAATTTTATTTAAATTTTTATTAAAAAAATATAATATTTACAACATATTGAAAATAATAAAATAGAATTTTCTTTTATGAACTGAGTTTTTTTTTTTGTAGTCTATTTCTATAATATTGTATAAATATTTGCTATTTTAATAATAATAAAATTGTTTTCATTTTACATCCGAGTTTAAATAATACACTTTCTTATACAATTCTATGTATCAATATAACACAAAAGATAGTACAAAAGTCTTAACATGGGGCAGTATAATAGAAAAAATTAAAAGATAGTCGCTAACCGTTCTTATTCTTCGAAGATCGAACATAGAGAAAGGATGCCTTCAGGATAAACAAAGAAAGAATAAATACAGAAAGGATTTGATAAATAATGAAAGTGAGATAGTGACCCAGTTTTGAATCAATTTTTTATCTGAAAAACGTGTGATCCGATGAAAATGTGCTCTGGAACCTTTCGTCTATCGATGCGACGCAAATACAAAGTTGCGTTGATAGTTTTCCATTCTCTGTTTTGTGATGAATTTAATATTTGAATCATACGTAGAACAGTTTGTTAAACTAGTTTGACTTGCGTTTGATTTTGAATTAAGACTAATGGCAAGTATGTTTCATAATATTTGCAAGTGAATTGATTTCAGTCACTGTATATCGTTAAAAAAAGATAATGCGCGTTTGTCTGCGGTATTGTGGCTCACTCAATAATCAATCAATTTCATTCGGAATTTTTAAATTGTGTTTGATAAAAATTGAAGAAGAGGTTTAACAGTCGGCTCTTTTTATAACTGTTTAGAAACATGGAAAACTGTACAAATGTAAAAACGCAAGGAAAAACCTTTAAGATTTTACGAATTTCAATTGACTGGTTATTATTTATTTATTTATTTATTATTAGCCAAAAAGAAAAATAAGTTTTCGTTTCAATATTTTTCATTACCTATGAAAAGGGTAAGGAATAAGTCTCTTTCTTGCAAAAAGGAGTTTTTTATGGAGTCTAAATATTTTTCAATGTCAATCTCATTTTCTTGCCCATAATGTAATAATTCTTTATATTATAAGTGACAAACATATTTAGTCTGAGCTATTTAAAAGCGTTCAAAATAGGATTCATATTACGTCGTCTATCCACTTTCAATATTTGAAAAACTCTTTATAGATTCAAGATACTTGTCTGATCTTTGAAATACAATAACACTTTTTAACATATATTTATTTCATATAAAGTTGAAAGCACATAGTATAAGAAAAAAGGCGACAATATTCTTTGACACTCTTTCCGAGAAAAGATCATCTATAAGAGAGAGCATTTTTATTATTTATTTCTTCTTTTACTTTAAACAGATATAGTAATATATTGTTTAACTATTGAATTTTTTTCGTAATAATTATTTTATTGTGTTTATTCATGACTTTATCTCCATTTTTTCCTTTTCAATATTTATTATATTTTTTTAGTGTTTATTTCACAAAAATATTTATTAATTTTCTTATAAATGAAATACAATGCTTTCTTTGACATATTTATAGAAAACATTCATAATTTGACTAATCAATGGATTCACAATAGTCTAAAGAATTCAATATGAATCAGTTTAAGTATTGATTTTAAATCCGAATGTAAGATCCGAAAATATGGCTTAATAAGTAAAAATAAACATACGATTAGAAAATTATTTTTGTTTATTTGTGATATTTGTTTTTATGTTAAAACTAATTAGTTTAGTCAAAAAATACAATGAAAAAACTTTTAACAAAAAGAAAAACTTTACCAAAACAAATTAATATGCGCTAAAAATTAAAAATTTTTGGAGTCGGTGGCAGCCAAGGAAACAACTCTGACAGAACAGTTTGCTACATTACCTTTGCTGACACCGACTCTAAAAATAACAATAATTTTAGTGAATCTGAAGTACACTAACTAATTTGTCACTAAAAAAAGTTTCATCGAAATCGGTTGGTGTGATATAGAGTTATTCGTCCTCTTGTCGTGCATAGTTAATGCAAATTTAAGAAGTTTTCTCATGGATAGCGTTGTCAGAACTGGACCTAATGAAATGGGACCACATGGCAAGCACCAGCTTTGAAATAGATAAAGAATCATTAAAATCGGTTCACCCAGTCAAAAGTTCTGGGGTAACACACATAACCTCCTTCTTTTTTGTTTAAAGTCGATTAAAAACATGTATCTCAGAGATTGAAGATTTATGTATAATTTTGTCTGTTAATTTACTTTAAGAAGTATATAGAGAGAAACTGTATGTGCTAGGCGACACTTTTAAAGAGCCAATATATCGGGTAAAAATCCTGTAAATAAAATTTCTGAATTTATTTATTATGACTTTACTTGCATCCACTCTTTAATGATAAATTTTTTTAAAAATAATCGACTTTTGTATGAAAGTTTTGTCGATATCGTACAAACTATGCACAATTTTTGCAATCTTTGGGTTTAAATTACTTAATATACTAATTTTTATGGAGATTTTTTGTCAATTGGTTAACCTCGAAAAAATACAAAAATTTGTTTGTATATAGGAACATGAAAACTTGCCGAGTGTTTTATATGGTAACGCACAAAGTGAAGAAAAATTCTTAGACTAAATGAAGAAAATTCTTAGACTAAATAAAAAGCAATAGGATGGATAAAAAAACATGTGATCTGAATATTTTGGCTGAAAAACTATTATAATATATAAATATTTCACGAAAAAAATTTCAACCTCACTTTTGTCTGCATATACCAAAAATAGACTAGAAATAGTTTTTGGAATAAGTTCATTCTTTGGTTAAATTAATTGGTTAAACGTTTTTGAAAAAACCTTATCTTAATTGCAAAAGGGTCATAATATGCGTTGTTTATTGATATATTTGCTTGAATCCAATTTTTTCATGAGAAGAAACCATCTCAACATCCGGTGTGATAACCATAATTAAAAATTAATTGCTTAAGAAATTGTGCTCACAAAGAAGCAATGTGTGAAAGGTATTTTAAAATTTATAACATCAAACAAGGTGTAGTTCACTTGGTATGTAAATAACAAATCAATATAACAAGTACATATAGATAACTTACTCCAGTATAATTATCGATATAATACTTTTGGTCTACACATTTTCTACCTTGTATAACTTGAGAGTTTTGAGATTTGTAAATTTAAAAAAAAAACTCACGTGTAGATGCACCTACCAACTGATCTATTTTGATCTTTCGTGGGATTCGAATTAGCAAAAACCTAAGTATGAAACCGATATAATGAAATATTTAAATTAAATTCCTTCGTAGCTCTTAGCTTGAAGGCACTGTTGTAATATATAAATATGGTTTGATCATCTCCAGCGACTACAGTAAAAGTGTTATTACGTCGAACATTTTTATCGCCGAGAAAATGAGGATATATTTGGTCCTATGCATACAACTGGCAAGCATTCTCTGCGGTGTTCAGATCTGAATGATAAAATTCTTTTGCCAACAAATATTCAGCAATTCAGAGTTTGTAAAACTAGATAGATATACCAACGTTATACACTCAAATGCTCAGCCTAACTTTCATCGAATGGACACTTCTTTCTTAGTCTATAGCCACCTCACTATAGCCAGGTCAGTTCATCTTGACCGTTGTTTCTACGAATTCCACCAAAGACATTTTGAGGAGGTAAGAAGTTTAATTCACAACATCTGCTCACTTGCCCACTTAGATCAGCATACACAGCCTTATCGAAATACTTATACAATAAGTCCAGCTAAACGGTTTCTTATTAATTGTCACTAGCCTGAAAATGAACATTACGTTTTTCATGTTGAAAAACTAAGAACACCGGACTATTTATATTTATCAGTTGCTTTATAAAGTTCGTTTATTTCTCTTTGGTTACTTAATAATTGTTTGACAGTACAAGATTCTTCCAACTACTTCATAGAAGTGAAGTTTGTTTAAATATCTTCTCTAATAACTATTAAGTATTTATAAATATGTTTACTGACTTGGGTTGTTGTTGCTGTTTGACTTTGCTTGTTGCTGTATTGCTGTGTTCCTCTTATATGTAATGTGTTGGCATATATTTTTATATTTTACCTGTAACAAGTTAGTTGACTTACACTACTGTAAAATACTCTCCAAGTAAATTATAATTATTGTAACATAAATACAGGAATGTTGGTGACGGCATACTGCTGTTTGCACTGTGTTTTCTCTTCTGTTCTATTCATAAACTCCGATATTTACCTATATCAATTCGTGTAAATGTGGTTGTCATGTACAGTTGGGCTCATAAATACAGAAATTTTTTTCGTAAATGAGTATATCTATCACCTTTTTCAAATGTTTTCGATGTAAAACATATTATATATATTATGTATGGCCATTGGATTGATAACCTTATAGATAGATAACAAGTGGAATTTACAATATTTAAAAAATCCCCAAGAAATTTTCGGGTGCAGAATCCTGAACTCGCACTAGAAACATATCTAAGAACACTCTGCATTTAATTACCTTTTTCCTTAAAGCCAAACTGAACCGATTTTGAAGATCATCGCTAATTTTTTGGTATTTTCGGGTACAGAACTCTAAACTCGCACTTGAAACAAAGCTAAGAACACTACATAAAATTTATTTCCGGTTGTCAACATGATTACTCAAAGATGAAAAAAGATATGAAGCTTAAATAGCGTGTCCAAGACGTAAAAAGTGAGTTAGGACCCATCTTGTAAATCATAAGAGATAGAAAAAAAGTCTAAATAACATTTTTCCGTAAACATTACTGTCTACCCATTAGAGCCTAAATTACGTAAGAGCAAGATACATGTATTGTAGCGTATCAAGTACACACTCATTGTATTTATGCTTATGTTTTATTTGTTTATGTCAACTGACGAAGTGAGAAGAAAGATAGTTCTATTACTTTGTATATAAGACTGACTATCTTTCTTTAATTACATGAAATAAAAAGCAAACGATTGCGTTATCAACACTGGCTATTCATGGTATTTCAACAATTAACTCAGTCAATTGATTGTATTCACTTGTTTTTGATAAAATGAGACGTGTCGTATAGTTACGATGTTTATTTACGAAGATACCTATAGAAACTAAAACAATTTTTTAACGACATTTTTGCATTTCATTCGGAAATGCTAGAATCTATTGCAGTCGCACAATGATACATCAATAAACAAAAACTTACCTCCTGTTCGGTTTATCGTTCTGAGAAGTAATCAGACAATTTTCAACACGCAATACATATACTTGGTAGCAGCATCTATGCTTCCATAATATTTTTATTTAATGGTAGTGTCATACTTTTTTTAATCATCTGTATATTATTTTATGCATGTCGTTGTATGATATTTTATGTTCATGTAATAAACCGCTACCAACTATTACCATCATAAATCAAGTATTCCATCACAACAAATTGAAATATATTGTGCAACAATGTAACATAGTGAATTATGATTATCATATTATTGCAATTGTATGCAGGATGGTTCAAATTATAACGGCAGGACTTCCAAGTTATATTTGCTGTTTCTAGAAACATTGATAACCGGGAAAGCGTCTTTTTCTTAAGTTATAAATATTGTTGTAATGTAGGGCTTGTTTAAACAGATTGCCAGTATAAGCTAAGGATTTTTCATGTTTTGTGGCTTATAATGATAAATTACAAAATCTAGCCGTAGAGATATGGCTGTTTCATCACCCTGTTTCGAGATATAAATATCTAGTAGCACTGACTTTATTGCAAATACGATGACGATACACAATACCCCATTCGTGGGTATATTGTTTACCAAATTTCCAATTTTTCTAAGCAACTCTTTATGTAGATTAAATATAAATGATTTTGATTTATATAAATGATTTTTTTCGATAGTAAATGTATTGAGAATTGTCATTATTTAAAATTTATCTACCGTTTAAATGAAGTGTTAAAAATTGAACCAACCTGTATAATATGAATATGACCAACAATATATATGAGCGCATAAATAGTTTATTATCTGATTTTGAGAGTAAATTGTAATATTAATTTAGTATATTTATCTATTATAAATAATTGTCATACACACTTGGCTTCAGAATGGAATTGGTTCTTTACTCGAAACGATAAGGAAAATGATATGACATTAATAGCCCATGTACAAGTTGAAATGTTGCTTTAACATTTCACACATGGAGTGAAAAGGACATTTTTTGTTTCTTTTCCATTTAGGAACTCCTGAGATAAGTCAACTGCGAAACTTGTATTTATTAAATCTCGAAAAAGTATTTTGTCACAGGTTTAAAACTGCTTGGTCGTGCTGCCAAAGGTTCCTAAATGGAGAGCCAAATTTAAAGCTTGTTTATTCGAGATATTACTCTGATTGATATTGATGGAACTTTGACTAACCCTTTGTGGAACACTCTTTTCCTTGGTGTGTGTGTTCACAGATATATTGATAATGTGGAAGCGCTTAAATATTAAGACATCATTACATTTATATAAATAGCTTTCAAATGTATAATTTAGTTGCACTGCCGTTAATAATGAAGGATCTCAGGATACCCAGTAGGAACGAAGTACCTTACGAAATACAGTTTTTGTTAATTAACAGACACTATTTAACAACTTAAGATATTAATTAAATGTACGATAATCGTTCTAAAATAAATGAAAGAATGAATAACAACTAGTAATGCGAGTTTCATTTGGAAATGCTCTAATACTTGTATAATAAGTTTATTTTTTCAAGAATGCTGTTGTTACAATTTCAATAATTTAACTCAGGAACAGTTACAGACTTGCTTTGATATCGATAAATGAACAGTTTTATTAAAAGTCAATTGTATATTGTAGCTGAGAAATCCTGGTTATGAAGCTAGACTTTATAAATTCTTCATCTGTTATTCATTTTTTCCTAGGTAAAGTAGTAGATTCACCTAATTATATTTGAGTTTATTAAGTTACTTTCAATTCCATCACCAACATTAAACTCCAACAGGATGATAGATCACTCATTTTAATAAAGTGACATTACATTATGATTAAGTAAACTTTTTTTTTTCCTCTATATTATTTTTCAAAATATATTTACAAATACATTTATATGTATATATACTCACAATAGGAGACGAACGAACATGTACTGGAAACGTTCTCTTATATGCGATATATCTATAAAAGCTACTGTCTATCTCCATTTATTTCATTCCACTTTATTCTTATAACATAAGAAAAATATAATATGGAAAATCGTATTTCCAATTCAAATTGAACACGTACATGTATTTCACGTATACCGAATAGGTAGATGTGTGTAGGGGACGTTTGGAAAGAGTGAACACAAAAAAAAAAAATTCTGGAATTTTTAAAATAAAATAATAACAGCATTAAACTTAAGACGTATTCTTAATTCGGTATCTTTTCGTGAACAAATTTTTTAGGGAACATTTGAACGAGGATGTGCATGTACTTATTAAAATATTGCTAAAGTTATACGAGCGCCAGGGCAATTTTGGATAAACTCTTCATTTTTTTTTATGAAGTTGGACAAATTTTAAATCAATTCTGAAAGTTTTAGGTGGGGGGGGGGGTGTTTCCGATTATTAAAATAAGTAAATGAATTCAAAAATAGCCATATTTAACATTGATCTTATGGTAAAATAGTAGTTACCTAGTTTTGAAAAAACTAGTCGGTGGAAATTCAAAAAACAACTATATAATTTAAGTAACAACCTTAATAAATTATTGAAAAAAAAGCGTTGTGCCCGACTAATTAAGGATGTATGGGAACGGTAGTGGAGATACAGATTTTCAAAAATATATATTTTCAATTTTGATGGTGAACTATGTCATAACTTAACATTATAAGACGAAAAGAAAGAATATATAAATATTATCAATATCTGGAGTTATTTTCAATATACGAAAATTGAAAATTTTGTTTAATAATTTGGCTTTCGATATTTCGAATACCAAGGCAGATTTTGAAAATTTTTTTTTTGTTATTTTTCGTCTACATTCATGAATTTATAACAAAATTTATCGATAAAGTTGAAAATATGGTACAAATAATTTCAACCAAAAGTCTAGGTTTGCCTTGGCGCTCGTACTACCTTAAATACAATATCACGATATATCTGATAACTATATAGGTTCCTCTCGGAAGGCTTGTTTTCCTAAATTAAACTACTTAAATATACGAGAAACATTGGACAAATACATGAAACTAAAATTGGAAGAATTTTGAATAAAAACCAAACAAAGTTTGTGTAAGATCCTAGGATCGATCTGCATACAGGAATATTTTGACAACCACAAATAAGAACTATACACTACTAGTGAAATTTTAAGTTTAAAAACCCCGGAACAAATTCTTCTGGTACGGAACCTTAAAATCGTAGCTAAGAACTCCATTAACTACTTTTAGTTCGGCTGGGGGGGGGGTTAAAAATGGCGGTTACATCAATAAGTGTGTGTTACTCCCGAGAAAAGCAATTTATATCTAGATTGTTTCAATGTTCTCCGTGTTTTATTTTTTCCCACTATCCCCTATTACCTACCACCTACAAAATGAAAGACTGAACAGTTGGAACTGAAAAAATGGATAGAAAGAAGAAAAAATACAAAAAAAAAGTTCATACCGATATAGTTTTTCGTTCGAATAAGTGGATAGAGAATATACGAGCAATTTTCATAGTATAAGATAAAATGGGTATACATACATACACACATACCTTCTTATAGGTACAAAAAAAACGGCGAAAAATGAAATTAGCCGAAAATGGTCAATTTTAAAGAAGGAACTTTTGTTCATATATTCCATAAATGAGGTATGACTTAATTTAGAGTTCCGATGACAATGCACTTTTATGGTTAGCATGTTCTGATTCTACGCTCCCTTTCTGCCACTTCCACTACATAAGTACAAACGTTCTTAAGTTTTGAATTAAAAGTTTAAATTTAAAATACTTATTAAGCTACAAGCTTTAATCGTCCTAAAAAGTAGAAAATATTTTTTCCTGAGTCTCACTCATTTACGACTTTTGTAAAGGCTTCAGAGCCATTAAATTAAACGCCTCCAGCTTTGAGTAATAGACATTATTTTCTACTTTTAAGTACAATATGAGATACCATTATTAAGGTGAATACTCCAGCGACTACAGAGAATCACAATCTTAAAAGTACGAAACAAGAAAATACTATCATCTGAAATTGTTATTTGGATTTTATGTTCCCTAGAGAGCGCCATGTTCAATTTAATGTGATCCTGAGCCCATAACCAGCGGATGTTCAAGACGACTCTAAGAATACCTTATTTATGAGGGAACTTTCGCCGTTTTCGGACTAAATAAATGATACCTGAGTAACATACTTGCTTAAATCTACTCCCTCATTTACATCCTGCATGCACCCTCTGCACTCGCAACGGCGAAAATTCTATAAGCTTTATGCAATTCTTAGCTTCATTTTGATTCAATACACCTGGCAAAGTAGTAAAAAAACTAAAAATCCAATATTGTTGTTATATTCAAAATTACTTATTTTTATTAGGAAACAATAGTAATTTAACGCTTGCTCCGGAGAAGCTAGGAAGCCAAGATATTTGGATAATACTATTTATTACATACAAAATCTAAAATTAGACATTTCTAATTTTTACGAATTTCAAACTATACTCATCTCATATATAGTACACATCACACTATACCTCCCATACACTAGTCAATTCTGCCTGCCCAACAGAATGAGATCATTTAAGTCTACAAGATTACCTTTACAATTTATTGCTGTATTGGTGGAGCACGTTGTATGCGCCAATCGAATCGCAACACTTTTAAAAGAAAAACACATTTCCAATCGAAAAATATATGTTTAAAGCTTTCAATAGTGGTAGTCTATATAAAACTGGTTTATAATATTGTTATGTATGTGAGTGCGTTAGATAAGTACATACATATGTGTATAGGTTGTCCAAAAACTTAATGCGATCATGAAATAAACAGTGTGAAACTTATTCTGAAAGTAAAGTAATCAGTCTTCTAAGATCATCAATCTTACAGCATCTAGAGCAGACATAATACTTGAACGAATATAAACACCCTAAGTACAGAGTTGAGAGTTCATTTTCTTAAGTTATTACTATTAATACTTTGAAACTTCATAGTTACGAAAATTTTTGAAAAATAGGATGCCTTCTCACGTGGAGCTTCCGAAAATTTTTGCTAGTTTCAATCTTAAATAAATATCAAGAATGTTTATTAAAATGTCGATTATTTGATGAAAATAAAGTTTCTAATTATCTTCAGCTATCTCGCTTCCTTACAGATAAGATAACGCATTCTTATAACAATAATACTTTAAAGTGCAATATTATTTATTAAATAGGCTAAAAATATGTGTTAAAAAGCGTGTGGTGTTCACGTTGAGTCTTTTCAATTATAATAATGTATTTAAACATATATTCACGCTTTTTAACACTTCAGCTTACATTATCATAAAAATGATTTATTTCATCTTCTGATCACACAAATTTCCGGATGGTTTTAAATGTTTCTTCTTGTAACATACTGTATATTTCATACATCTTTATAAGCTAGGAGTATGTCTATTCACTGTAAAGGTTTTTTTCCTATAATACGTAAAATTTACTTTTATTATATTGTGTTTAGTAGTTGGTACTTCTGATAAACGTCGATACTGTATTATTATTTAAAAAATTTATTTACATTTTCAATTTAAATCCATTTAACTTGCATGATAATTACAAAACAAAAAGTGGTATCTGGTTAGTCTTGGATGAAAGAAACTTCAGTACCAAAATATTTCAAAGCAAAAATATGAGAAAATGGTTTTAATGACATAAAAGCTGGCAACGTCAGAAAAGATATTTTTTTTGAGGTGTCATTTTAACAATCTATATTTGTAAGCTACCCCACTATTCAAATTATCTTAGTGGGGTGGAGATTTAATTATGATTTGTTTTTATAATCAAAGTAATCGCTTAGGGGCAAGACGTATTTCATTCTTAGACGTAAGTTCAATTAGGAAGGGAATATATGAAATTCAACAATAATAAACTCTTGAAAATGAGAAATAAATTCATATTTTTCCAAACTAAAAAATAAATTAAAAAATTATTTTTAACTGTATTTAAAAACTTTTTTTAAAATAAAAGCATAGGCTCGGAGCTAATAATGATGGTTTTGCTTTTACATTTAATTATTTAATTGAATAAAATTTCATAAACAATGAATAATGTAAGAATTTTTAATTTTGGGATATGTTAAGCTACTTAAAAATAATGTATATCCTATATGTGACGATTGCTCACTTAATTCTGTTCTTTCATTTCCCACCCCTACCAATTCGAAATACCAACAGTTAGTTATAGCTAATAAGCTTAAATAATATTTATAATTGCTTTCAAGATGTAAATAATATTACACGCCAATTTATATTGTGTTTGCAATCTTTTTTACTTCTATATACAAATAAAATTCGAATATGAAGTTGACAGATGCATATCGGAGTAATTAAAGAATAAGCTTTAGATATCTTTGAGTTAATATTATAAATTTATATCATTTAAATAGACGATAGAAGGAAAATTTCTAGCGGAAAACATACAATTTTAAATCACTCAGTTGCTCTAACTACCTTGATAAAAGTATGATCTACATATGCTGCCAGTTTGTAAGAATCGATACCGAAATTTATTTTGAAAAAAAGTGAAACTTACTTGGGAGTGAAATTTCAATTAGCCATAAATAATATATGGGATAATATAAGTATAATTTTTGCTGCAAGTGCAATAACGTGTGATCATGGAGACTATAAGTCTTAAACTTTGATATCTATAACTACATATTTCCTATTCTACAGCGTTCAGAAAACGTACACAATTACACATTTACAGAATGGCTTTTACCTTCCCGAACATATCCAGATACGTTTGAAGTTCCTAAAGTTCTTGGGGTGCGAGAAAGATTGTCATAAGGCTACGAACAAAAAACGTTTTCGTTTAATGTTTTGCTTGGGTATATTGATATTAAAGGCATATTCGAGCTGTATAATATGTCCAAAAAAAGAAGCAAAATAGCGCTCTTTATAATAATAGTTTTAAGTTGCTTACAAATAGTTAAGAAAAATCAAAGACTAATACATAATAAACTCTTTAATTGGACAAATATATAGACGTTAGAGAGAGCAGTGTACACCAAATTTTCAACAATTTTATTATATTAAATGAAAATGTTGGGAAATCATTTATGTTAAGTAGATAATATGAGATGGTATACCATATCATATAATATATAAGCTTGAGAAAAATCACAAAATTAATTGAGCTTATTTTAATAAAATTACAATATTTTTCATATATTATATTGATGATAAGTTGAAATTGACGTTCCCAAAAGATTATGTATGTATTGGGTGTCTCAGATTTCCCACCGTTTTTTACATTAAGTCTTAAATTAACTTGTTCTTTTTATTCTTTATTTTGAAAAACCATCGTTTTATATTTTATTTATAAAAGTTGCCAAAAATAATACGTTTTGTGAAAAATCAATTCAATTTACTAAAATTTTCTTATCGCTTCCGCCAATTTCTAAAATTTCAATATCTTATTATTTTTTATTTCCAATTTTTGTGTAATTGAACTGTCAAAAACTGTCATCAAAATTTTATATATTTTTAAAGTTTCAAATCTGCAACAATTTGAGGAACGGACGAAACTTAAACCAAAGAGGTTGTAACGATACGAAATAATCGGTCTTGGTCATACTGGAATCGTGATAGGACAGACAAATTCGTCAGCATAATTTCGAGACCCTAAAAATGGATGTACAGGTTGTCTGGAACATCTGATATATGTATTATACACGACTTAAATAAGAAACCCAGTATAAGAAAATTATATTAAGATGTGAGGATTCATATTAACTGCTTCATTGTGTCTCTAATCAATTTCAATTTATCTATCTCTCTTATCTTCATATTGTTACATATTGATTTATTTCTTTGTCTATACCACATCAATCTTTTGAAATGAATATACATAGACGAATTAATTTTTAGTATAATATGAGAATATATTCCCTCGTATCCGTTCTCTATCCCTGGTCTTCGTTATATTCGTGCACAAAAAAATGTTCTTTTATAAATGTATTTGTTAAAAAATTGTACTTCATTAAATGGAAATCATTTTGTTGAATATCATTATCATTATCGTTATCAATTGATGATAATGTCATATGTAAGCATTTTGTTAAAGTATTTTTTTCTTATTTGAATATTTTACATGCGGAGACGAAAAATGGCTGATTGCAATGGAGTTGTAAGTATACAGGGTATCCTAGATTACTACAGATAGATTCAAAATATCTACATCATATTTCTTTCGAAATTCCAAAAGTTTCTTGGCAGACTTTGAATTTTATCATTTTATCATTTGTAATTTTGAGAATATCTCGATTTATATTATTAGAATTAAAAATTTTGTGAAAAAAAAAACTGTTTCAATTTTTCCCTGAACGTTTCTCTAATTAAATATTTCCGGAAATATTGACGTGATAATATCGATACTAAAATATCGTTCTAAAATTTTGGTTTTATATTTTAAAACTTTGATCGTAATTAGAGAAAAATGCTTATAAAATGAGCTGGACTAAATTTACTTTTCTACAATTTCACTTCATATAAAAATTTCAACTTTTTCACTACTAAACGCATTCTAAAAATTACAAAAAGTAATTAACGAAGCTGTATTTCGAAAACAAATTCGATAGATAATTGTTAGTGTTGTTCTGTCTGTAAAAATCCGGGAAAGTATGCGTAAATACATAAGTGCCCATTAAATAAGGCTGAAATGTGTACCCGAAGCAGGACAAACTTATATACCTAAGGTCCATTTTCATTTCTAATAAAAGCGAGTCATATACAGCGGGTAAATTTATCTTCCAAGTTGAAACATAGAGGAACTATAATTAAACGAAGACAAAAATTAGTTTCTTATTTGGAACTTCATATTAGTTAGAAGCAGAAGGAAGTAAAAAATAGAATAATGGAATGAGTATCATTAAAACTTGAAGTATCATAATATAAACCAGCTCGAATTTGATCCATAAATTCTACACTTTAGACATCGGAACAAAACTGTGATTATTTTATTGATGCCGACATCAAATACCAACTTAAAACATTTTCAACATTCGTTCAAAAAAAATTTAAATATTTACCTTTTTCAATTTCTTTGTCCTTTTTCCAAGAAACTTAAGCAATGTAAAAAGTTTATACTCCAAGCGTAAAACACCCAGGTATTAGTTACACGCAGGTACTAGAACTTTGAGAAAGTTTTATAAAACATGTGTTTAAGTTTATCTGAGGTAAACAGTTTTTATTTAATTATTTCAGGAACTTTATCAATTATTGATTTTATAACATATCAAGAGCCTTTGTCAAATGCAAACTTACTGTTTACAACTTACAGAACTGCAAACAATCATCATCCCTATTTAAAAATCAACGTACATTAAGTAAAAGGTTACTAACCCCTTTTTTATAGAAATATATAAACGACATAATCAATAGCCATGAATAGCAAGAATGAACCCTTCTTCTTCTTCAAAGGTTATCTTTAAAGATGTAATACCATATTTAACCCTTTCTTGCTGATTTGCATATTGAATTCTTTCAATATTATACATTTACAGAATAGGAACGGATAAGAAAAAATTGCATACTGTTCGCTAAATTATACAGTAAAACAAAATTATATTAAAAAATAATATATTTCATCTCCTGTCGTGTGTAATAGTCAAAGAAATAATTTCCATATAAATATTTTTAATAAATTTTTCATATATTTTCAGGTATAAAAAAAAATGAATATCTTTGAATAAAATATTTCTATAATGACTTCGTGCTACCTATAATTTTTTCTCAATATCTCTTGTTTCCGTGAGAAAATTTGATCCTTTCTTTTTGGAATTCAAAATTAGATTAAAAAGTATCCATTTAAATTAAAATATTTTTTATTCACCAAAAGTATTCACAATCGAATCGATGTATTCTATTTAATCGCAATATTTAACGGTCGAAAATTTATTATTCTAAACCAATATTATAAAGAAATAATGTTGTTTTATTATGTAAAATCAAAATGATAAACTATAAAAATATTAATTTTTATCGGTTAAAAAATGAATTCTCACATTTGAAACTCGAAGTATAATTAAACGTTCAGATTTAGAACTATTTTTCTACTTTTATACGAAATACGATAATATAGCTTAGATATTTACATTCAACTTTGCTTTTTTTCGATACATCAATTCTTATTTTACTTTTGATACCCTGTAATTCTGAAATATATATCAAGTTATATCTATTTTAGTATCAAATTTGATGTAGGTGATCATAAAATCACTTAATTTGACCATTTCCGTCTATTCGTCGTCATTTTCCCGTCTATTCGCCTGTCTGTCTGGAAACACGATAAGTCAAAAACGAAAAAAGGTTTTCAGCGGAAATTTTTAAAGCTTTTAACGCCTACTTACTTAACGTTTTGGTTGTTCTGAACAAGCAGTGAATATCCACGATATGTTATCATCGTTGTTGAATGTGACAATGCAATAATTTCAAACCCCAAGTGTTAAAATGTGCCATTCCAGTATTTATTTATCTATTCTAGTATTTATAATTACTTGCTTGTAATATTTGCTTTCCTTTACAAAGAAAAAGAAAATTGTACTAGGTTTAACGTTCGCGCAGGTCTTACTTACCATACGCATGGCATCTCATACATTTAAAAAACCATTCGCGGAAGAATATTGATACTTCGGAATTATTCTGATAATAGTAGCATCCGTTTGTGTTTATCTATTTGACCAAATTGGTACAACACAAAGTTTGAAAGTTTTTAGTATTATCAAAATTGACTTAACTTGCAGAAAATACTTTCTAGTACAATTCAACGATTATTGCTGTTTCTATAAATTCCATCATGTCTTCCAAAATTTATCAGCCCTTCTCTGAAATCATTGTACAATGCTTCAGGGATTTGCAATTTTTTGTTCTGTCACTAGTTGTTTTTCCTAAGAAAACCTTTCTGCAGACTACACATAACTAAATCTTAATAGCTCTATTCGTTGCTCAATTTTATAATTTTTTTTAAAAAGACCCCGCGATATTTGATCACCCGTAGCTCAAAAACTACTCGTTAAAAAATTTTGTAGGCCGGAGAGTTTTTAATCAGAACGATCTGAAGAACATTTTGTGGTTGGTTTGAAAATGTTTCACAGAAAGCCATTTTCCCAGTCTTATACTAAAACTATAATACCTATATACGTAGATTTGATCGTCCGTAGCTCGAAAACTATTCTTTAAAAACATTTAATGGTGGGTTAGAAAAAGTTTCATAGAAAGCCATTTTCACATCTAATATTGCGGGGTCCCTTCAATAAAGCAGCTTTTCTAGAAATATTAAAACCACAATGTTGTATAAAGAACATGTACTTTTGTATACACAAAGAAGTCGTGCATTTCATACCAGGTTGAATATAAAAATAATAAAAAGATGTGCAATAACAAACATCATCCTACACGTAAAAAAACTAATAATTTCAATAATAATAATTTTTAAACATTCAACTTAATAATTATGTAGAAATAAAATAAATAAATATCATCAAATAAATAAAATAATTTATAGTTTTAAGTAAATGAATAGTATTTATTTTTAGTTAAACTTTCCCCAAAAGTATAGACATATAGAATGTATCGAAAATCGACGGGAAGGAATGACAATTCGTTGTTAATCTATTTTAAGTCTAAATTTTCACTAAACGGACAGTTGAGTTTTTGTTTTCTAGAACCTGAAAAACAATAATCAAACTGAAACAAATTCAAAATAATAATTTAAAAAACCAAATATTGATTATTATTATTATTACATTAACACACCAGTCTTCGAAAAGTTTACGAAGGTCAGTCTTTATTTGAGTTTGTGTGTTGTTTTTGTTTGTTCATTTAGTGGAAAACCGGCACTTTGGGAGTTCATTTTTATTGCGTCAACTCTACAGCCTCTTTTCTGCCCCAATGTGTAGATTTTTAATATTTTCAAAAACATACAAAATATTTATTCCATCTTGTAATAAGTAAAATTTTATGAGGAAAAATATGCCCTTAGTGATGGAGGTTTACTTCTCGCGAGTTTCTTTTAAATGCACCTGTAAACATGTTACAGTACATGTTATTGTCATATTCTACAGAGATTGTTTGTCTTTGTGTGTGGCATCCACAAAATAAGGACATAATTAAATACAGGTGAGAAGACTATTATTTAATTCGATACCTACATAATGTAATAATACCTACACTTTATGCTTCAGAATATATTAGACTCTTACTTTGTTATTATTTTATTGAAAAGCGTATGCGTGTAGTTTCTTCCAAAATACAAACTTTGATAATATTCTACCCCTCCCTCATTCACGCTCTCACAGAGTGTCCTTGCCGATTATACTTGCAAAATCAGTCAATGTGAAGAAAAGGGAGAGACATGTTGTTTAAAATACTAAAAAAGCAGAATTTTTTTAAATTGTATTGACCTGATGAAACTTAATATTAAATATTTTACTCATGTATGTAATTGAGAAAATAAAACCCATAAATTATTCTAACCAAGAAATTGTCTCCTTTTGAGTCGACTTTTGGAAAATGTTTGTCTGAGTGTACCCAACAAAGTCATGTACATTTGTACTTTTGCTTTTTCGATTTACGCACATAGGGTGGTACAGAAGTACCGTACATCCGGACACCACATTCTCTTTATTAAACATAAGAAAAAAAACTATGGGATTTCATATTTTGAATTGTCCAAAATATTAAATCCCATAGTTTTTTTTTTTTGTATGTTTAATAAAGAGAATGTGGTGTCCGGATGTACGGTACTTCTGTACCACCCTATGGGCGTAAATCGAAAAAGAACAAGTACCTACGAATATTTTTTTATCCTGGACTTTTTATAACTTCAGCGTTTTCGAGATATAAGCATTTGAAAAACAAAAATGCTGATTTTCGCCTCGTTTTTGACGAAAATAAAGACTATTTTATTGTTTCGGTCAAAAATTTAATTTGAAAGCCATTACAAATTGTTAATTGTATTTAAAAGACTTTTATAATTGCATAAACATTACCTTTGCATTTGTCGAATGTTTCAATTTATATGAAGCTGCAGATATCTTTCCAATGATATACAAAACAAAAATGAAACAAAAAATTAAAAAAATAAAAATATATTTTTTATTTATTAAATACATTATAAACAATAATAATTTCTCTTATACAGTATAAATATCGGTATTAGATGAGTAGGGATATAATTATTTGATTCCACTTCATTGACCACCAATCATTAAAATATTATTTGATAACCATTTAATAACCAGTTTAACCTTCTGTTTCAGTTATTTTAAAATTATGATTGTATAATAACGTATATAAAGAGAAGTGTTATTTATAGCAATGTGTATATAAAATTTTTATGTTATTATTTATAATTCATTTCATTAGTTGTTATAAATCATACATAGACATAATTTTTAATTTTTAATTCTTTGTGGGTAGTTTTTTTTCTTTAAGTCACAAATATTTTAAAATTTATTTATATAAATAATTAATAAAACAGGTGCCTACACAAATATAGTGAAAGTCATTCATAACGTTGTCGAAATGTTTTAAATTCATTCTTGTCTCTATTAATTCCAAAACGACTGTTTTTGTTATGTTATTTATAGAAAAAAACAAAATTATATATTGTTTTTGGCAAGATCACCGAATAAAATTCCGGGCCAACCATTTCCTCCTGTTCCATTCATATTTTTTGCCATTTTTGTGTAATAAAAAACTTGTGGACTACTAGATTTATTTGTTATTAAACTGAATACTCTATATCTTTTAACACGCTTTTATTAGCTTCATACGTATGTTAGTATGTTAATATGTAACGGAAACTTTGAACATGGTTTTGAACCCATTCAAAACGTCGGAATAACTTGAAATTTCAACATAACACAATAACTTTTAAGTTTATTTTATCCTGATCTCCATTTTTAGCATTAACGATTTCAAAATCTGAAAATATTTACATTTATTAGCGCTCCCACCATATTTTTACTGAATTTCTATACCATGTATGTGCTATGTATCAAGGTATACTCAGTTTAGTCCTAAGTTTGTAACGCTTAAAATATTGTCGCAACGAAAAAAATTTTGGCAAGGTGTTCATAAAATCACCTAATTAGTTCATTTTCGGTTGTCTGTCTCAAACGATAGCTCAAAAACGAAAAAAGATATCAAGCTGAAATTTTTATAGCATGCTCATGACATAAAAAGTGAGGCCGAGGTTGAAATAACAAGTTGATGAATCAAGCTTTATTTATCATATTTTTGTCACCTTAGGAATTTCTCGGCCGAAATTAGGAAAACATTAATTTTCATAATGAGCAAAGTAAAAAACAAAGGTTTACTATAAATAAACATCGAAGCATTATTTTTTTTTTTTTGAAGTTTATTATTCCCAAATAAATAAATGGCCTGATGATAAATGATAGTAAAACTTATTTCATTCAAACAAAATAATGCTTCAATGTTTATTTATAGTAAACCTCAGTTTTTTGCTCATTATAAAAATTAATGTTTTCCTAATATCGGCCGAGAAATTCCTAAAGTGGAAATAAATAATAAATAAAGCTTAAATCATTTACTTTGAATCATATAGAAAAACGTATACGGATTTTTCTTTCTAGAATTTCGTAAGGTATTACCTAATACTTTTTTTTTGTACAGTTTTTATTTGCCTTTAACTATTTATAAACGACTTTTAACAAAAAGGGGCTTTTAATGATTATTTTTCTATTTGAAAGCTGGTGCTTCCCGAGTGGTACCATTTCAATTTGGTCCAGTTCTGACAATGGACGAATAACTCAACTTTACGCCAACCGATATCGATGATTTTTTTAGTGATAAATTAAACAGTGTATCTAAGATTCACTAAAAATTACAAAACACAAACTTTTCAAACAAAACAAAAAACAACCGACTTCAAAAATTCCAAAACCAATTAATATCAACGAAAATATAATGTACTAACAATTATTGTTATTTTTGGAGTCGGTGTCTGCCAAGGAAAAAACTATGACAGAACAGTTTGCTACATTACTTGGCTGACACCGACTCCTAAAATAACAATTATTGTAGCTACATTATATTTTCGTTATTTTTTTACTTTTAAGTGCACATTTATTTATTTTGGAATTTTTGGAAGTCGGTTTTTTTTTTTAAATTTTTTATTTGAACTCCCTGAAATACCTTGAAATTATCCAACTAATAGTGTTAAGTATTTCCTATAGTATAACCATATAAACCTCTTTGAAATATAATAAAAAAATAACATCTTTCTGTTTTGTAAAAGAAAATAAAACAATCAATCAAGTTTTACAAAGTTTTTTTTTCTTAAAATTATAAAAAGGAAGAAATAATATAATCTATAAACATGTTCTTATATTATTTATTGGTTATAGACAGACATAATTGTGTGACGAATTTATGAACTATATAATAAGCAGTAATACCTATCAAAAGCAAACAAAAGTTTTTAATTTTTCGCTTATTATTTATTATTACTAATAATTTTATTTATACACTTGAACTTGAGTACTTATTCATTATATATAATACATTTCATATTTGTAAAGACTATATTTATCGCGTCCATAATAAGGTATTATGTATATGACCTTTAGGGGATCAGACTTATAAGTTTAAATTTATAAATATTGTTAACGATTCATTTTTGGAATTGACACAGCCACTGTATTTAGAGCATACAGAAGCAATTTTTTTGCTTAAAAAATTTTTATAATTACTTCTAAACCAGTAAAAATATTTATAAACCGCTCCGATGATTTTCATTCACAACAAATTTGTTTTTTCTTAAATCTAAGCCAATACTAATTGTCTGTGTGCCTTAAAATATGTTAAAATTCTAAAGGGCTGAGCGGCCTAAGGCGATAGAGTTAGACTGTTTGTATATTTAGACTTAGGCTGCGGGTTCGAATCCAGGCAGCGGCAGTGAGAACAATTATAATTAATGGGGGCAGTAGAATTGTTCACATTGTCGTCGCTTGAATAAGAACGAAGTAGCCGACTCCACCCACTCTGAATCATTATTTTTCGAAGTAAACGAGGTTGATAGTTATCGGAGTAGAATTTGTTTTTGGAATGGATTCTAACTATTGATATGTGTTTCAAATAATATATTGCTCTTGAAGTAATTATCGCTGTTAATCAATTACAAATATTACTCATTCAGTGTTTCAACGGACGGGCGACCATGATGGAGCTTTTGCAATCCCATTTTTGTTATTTGAGAGTGAAAATTAATATAGCTCTCTATTGTGTATTTTTTTTAATAAATGTTATGTATTCAAACACTGTTGGGATAAATTCCTCATAATCTTTTATTATTTCTGACTTTCATCCTCGGCATTTATCGAAAAAAACTTGATTAAAGTTTATTTTCTAATTTCCACGAAAATGACAGTACATGGAAAAGAGAGTCTCAGACACGAGTTTCGTATTTTTTTCGTCAGGTTGCTGTAAATTTTGTAGGCTTTTGTAAAATTTTATAAATATCGATTATATTAAATTGAAGATTTATTTCTAACTTTGAATTAAATTGGTTCTTGGTATAATTTCAATACATTTCGGAAAAACTGAAATTTATAATGGACAGCATCTTACTTTTCTCAAAACCGATCGACAACATGTCAATTTAGATAAGCCTTAACTTATAGCGTAGTGCCAATTATTAACAAAGAATCTAAAAATAATATGTATAAAATAATAATATTGAACCGAAAATATAAAAACGAAGAAGAAAAAATTGTTATATTAAATTTATTTACATTGTAATACAATATATGATGAAATATAAAATTATATAACGGAGATTACGGAGTAAAAGGATAAAGCAAGAAAAGATAATAAAGTATTGTAGCTGGGTGATAGATAAAATTGATCCTAACGTTCAGTTTGAGCTATGTATGTATAAAAAGAGCTGTATTCAAGCTTGCAGCTATGGAAGACTACTGTTGTATAATTTTATATATGTATGAATACATACATGTAACTAAATAGCGAGTGTGTCAATAAATACGATTTATAAATGCCGCTTCTAAACAAAATATCGAAAAACACATTCCAACGAAATACACTAATTAAGAGTTAAACATTTAAGACAAAACGTTTTCACACCAATTAAACTTTTAATATACACTGTTAAGAATATTACAGAGTGAATAATCCAAAGCTTTTGACCAACAGTTATTGTAATTTTTGTAAAAAATATTTTTAAAAGCAACAATAGTTTTGTTTAGTCAATGTGCTTTGGAAATTATTTTACAAATAATTTTTTATATAATTATTTCCAATGTACACTGAACAAACTAAACATGTAGTTGCCATGAAAAATATGTTCTGAAAAAAATTTAAAATCAAACATTTAGTGGCAATTTATTGAGTAGATATGTTTATTAAAAAATCAATATACAAAACGTGCCATCACAAATACACTACAAGCACAAGCTAAAATTTTTCGGCTGAAATAACACACCACGAATTATGTTGAAAAAGTAAGTTTTAGCACCATGGTCTTCAGTTTTGCGCGATACAGGTGACAGGTGAAAATAAGAATGTTACACCCCTTGATGTCTCACTACTGCATCAACAAATATACAGGACATTGCTGGATACTAACTCTACATAAGTATTTGCAAATTATAGAAATAAATCTCGTAGGGCTTCGGAAATTAACGGGAGATGAAAATACCGGATTGACAGCACTTATGTTATTCGGTTCGAATACTTATGTAGACTGGTGAGACACCCAGGGATGTGATATTCATATTCTCCTGTACTCCCGAAACATTTAAGCATGGGCATGTAGTCTAAAACGATAGTGTTGTTGTTTTTTTTTTTCAGTAAGAGGCTGACAACGTGTTTTGTGGCAAAATAATATTCTTAAAATTAAAAAACTTTTATGCTCTAGTCTAAAGATTTTACACTTAAGCGTTTCGACTTATGTCTATTGTAAGATACCCATTGCCGGATGGCAAAATGATTTTCCTAATATTTTATGATAAAGTTTTAGTTTATTATTATTTAAAAAGGGTTTGTACAAATTTTTTGATAATTGATTATGTATTTTATTACAATTTTGCACGTGAATAAAACAGAGGTTCTACATTATCTGCCAAATGATTGGTATATGATTTTTCAAACATTCTGTATATCTCGTTATACTATGTACGCTATGCTCTTCGATAGCTTTAGAAAGAAGTACAAAATATATTATATGTATATGGAATATATATTTATATAAGTGTATACGTATCCCGTTTAGAGTGGCAGGCATACTCCCTATCCCTTTCCTTGTATTATGTCGTTTTGTCCTTGGAACCACCCACACCCTATGCTCACGACATTGTGTGTATTTGTTATATGGTGTATATAGTCCCGCCCATCGATCTCATGTGTCCCATACGTCACCTTATTTTTCTTTTTCTTATTATTCGTTGTCTTTCTATCTTCTTATACAATATATATGTAAAGTATTTCGAAGAAAAAGAGTAGTGAGCATAAAAAGAAGTAGCTCCTCATATTGTATTGACTGGGATGCGAAAGGAAACATACCTACACTATACGTTTTTGCCGCTGTGAATGCCGGTTGCTGCGCGTCTAGTAATAATTGAAATGAGAAAACAGAAAAATATATTTAGCTTTTTTTTTGTTTTACTATTATCGAAATCTTACGTCACTTTCTTCGTAAAAAAGGTAATAGTGGTGTCGGTAGATAAAACTATTTACTTTCGTTGATAAATTTATTATTTTTTAGTAGCGGTTTAAAAGCTAATACCATAAAACGTCACATTACGTTTTTACAAGTATAACGATTGTTTGAGACAATGGAAAAATTATCTTTCGGTTAGGACAAAATCTTTAAATATTTTTAAGTGCGAGATAATTTTATAAAAATATCCTAAAACTAAGCGAAGCTTTATTCGAAAGATTATGAGACACTAATTTAAATCAAATTTAATATCCTATCGATTTAAATATTTAAAATTTTTTTTCTTAAACTTAGTTTCAGAAAAACGAAAATCGTTTTTCTGAAAGTTATTTAGTAAATAACTAAAAGTTTAAAAAAACTAAATAACACGCTTTTGTAACTACTTCAACTAAAAAGTAAAATATAATTTTTTTAAAGTAAAAAAAAAAAAAAAAACATTTTATCGTAAAAAAACATAGAGGGCTAAATTTCAATTATTGTAAATATTTTATAGACATATATTAGTTAAAGTAAAGTCATTATAAAATATTATTAAAAGCACCGCACGCTTTTATACGATAAAATGATTTTTTTGAATTTAATCAAATTAATTTCTACCTTTTACTTCAGCTAGTAACAAAAGCGTAGCTTTTAGTTTTTTTAAACTATTATTTATTTTGTGTTTTTTAGTTTTTTAGGCAATTATTTATTTATCAAAAATTTAGTATAAAATATGGTAGGAGCGAAAATAAATGTTTATATTTTCAGATTTGAAAATCGCCACACGGGGTTTTTCTATATTAAGATGTATCTGTTCAAATGGGCTGAAATTCGATATGTAGGGCTGGGTATATACGAAGTGGATTGATGTTATTATCATGGTATCAACTCAGTTTTTTAACAAACAGAAAAATGATTTCTAACTAATTTCTAACCATGTTTTAGACAATTACCAAATTGAAATTTATAAAATGATTTACTTTATTAATAGAATACTTGCTCAAAAATTGAAATCTTGATGATTGAGGAAATTTTTTCTGGCAGTTATTATTATTGAACAGTTATTATTACAAATAACGATAATATAATGTAGTTATAATTATTGTTATTTTTGAAGTCGGTGTCAGCCAAGTTAAAGTAGCAAACACTGACACCGCCTGTAAAAATAAGAATAATTATAACTTCATTATATTATCGTCTTTTTTTTACTTTTAGTGCATTTTTGTACTTTTGAAGTCGGTTTTTTTTTAAACTTTTTTATTTCGTGATTTTTAGTGAATCTGAAGTACACTAACTAATTTTTCATTAAAAAACAATAATCGAATTTTTTTTCGTGATATTGAGTTATTCGTCCATGTGTCGCGCACATACTCAATGCAAATTTAAGACTCATATGTTTTTATCCTAGGTACAATTATCAGAACTAGACCAAATTGAAATGAGACCACACAAGAAGCACCAGCATTCAAATAAAAAATTCATCAAAATCGGTTCACCCAGTCAGAAGTACTGAGGTAACAAACACAAAAAAAAATAAATAAAGTTGAATTGCGAACCTCGTTTTTTGCATTTGATGACGGTTAAGAAAGTACCCAAATTAGGAGTGTGTAAAATTATTACGTAGTCTTTCATATTAAAAAAACAAAATGTAAATCTTAAAAAATAAAGCTCACTGATACACACAAAGAATATTACACTACGAACAAAGCATCATCCCTTATACGAATAAACGCAGTATCTCCTACATACATGTACATTCATCCATCGATTCTTATACTTGTGCAAAAGATTATTTAGTTTTCTTACATATTATTATTTTTACATTTACATTGGTATGGTTAAAACAGTAAGTTTTAATACAGAATCCCCCTATCAGTTCTAATATCAAATAGGTGGAAGCGATGTTAAGAGTAAAAGTTAATATAGACAGTGAGTTAATAATTTAAAATTTAATGTTTTCTATAACCTGTGTCTTTGAGTATTGATAAAGTTTAGTTATAAAGAAGGTGAAGATTTAAGCCTAGGTGCGTTCTTCACATTAAAAGAGCTATCAAAACTTCAAAAACAAAAAAATTTTCCGACAAAATTTTGGAAGATTTTTTGGGTGTAGTAAAAAGGAAAAAAGTTAAAAAATTTTGCCCCTTGTTTTCATAATTATTATGTATTTCCATAACGAAAACTATCTAAGAGAGAAGTACCATCTTTTACTATTTGGTATTACAAGTATTACAAAAAATTTTTTAGATTCATGGAACTTATACATTTTTGAAATTTTTAAAACAAACGTAAAATTTGAATTTTGGTCTGGAAAATTCGTAATATTGGTTTATTTTTAGCTTTGGGCAGATTTGTTCTAAACAAATTTTCTGAAAACTGTGAAGTGATCTACCTTTGATTTAATAACGTGAAAACTGAGACAGTTTCTTAACGCTTATAGGTGGAAGAGCGTCATTTTCTAGAGGCGTATTGTTGAAGTTTTAAAAGGAAAGGATAATTACTTTATGCTATTGTTGTTTACTTTCAATCATGCATACGATATTTATTTACATCATGGTCTCTTCGATTATCATTGATATTTTTAATATGATGCATATACAGTGTAAAATAAATTGACAAGTACAATTAAGACACTACTTGTCTAGTAGTAGTGTCTTAATTAAAGAGAATTGAAATATTTTGCTAAAACGCCTGCTTGGCCCATTTTGTATATGTACATATTGACACTTGTTCCCGATTTGATAATATTCTTAAAACAAAGGAATTAATTTGAACGTTTACCTTTCTACAAAAAACAAGGCATTTAAAAATTCTCCAACATATTCATTCTCCAAGATAAGGCATTCAAAAGTTTTCCAAGATTGTTTTTGAAGTTTTTTTTAACATTTCAGATTGATTTCGCTTCTCATCCTTTCAACACTGAAATCCCTACAGGTAGTCGATCAGTAAACGTACAGTATACACAGATACATATACAAAAATACTACATAACATTACAATACTGACTGGCTGCTGCCAGTTGAAGGAATTCTTAAGTGAAATAAATGGAAAAGTGTTTTGTGATGTCGAAAGATTGATTGAAATATTTTTGTTGTTAGATTATTGTTAGTTTCTTTTGATTTAATCGTTTATCTTGTCTAAATGAAAATTACATTAAAATATATTCATTTTATTTTATTTGTTTTTTTATGTAAACTATTTTTAAATAAATTTCTTTTATTTGATTTTTTACTTTAACAATTTTTATTTGAGTTTTTTAAATATTTTACACGAATTCGTTCACAATTTTTTTAATTTTATGATGAGAGTTAAAAAATTTCTCCTTATTTTGGTAACGATCCATTCTATACTTTTTCTACATAAAAATGTTTGCAAAAATAATTGAACTGTTCAATTTTCAAAAAATTGTAGGGCGTTTAGTTTAAGCGAATATTCCCGACTTAATTTTATATTATTTTTCATAAGTTACTTTGTAAAAATGTTTTGTGAACATTTTATTAAACGTATTGTTTCGAACTATTAATTTATATTACTTTGTTAGCTTTGCAGAAACCAAACTAAAAATAAAAAATGTTTTCTCCAAATTAAACGAGCGTTAATTATTTATATAAAAAAACTTTGTTTATCTTATACAAGCTTAAATTTTTGAAATCAATTATTTGAATGAATAATAGCTTAGAAACTACAAATGCGATAATGCATTTCTTTCACTAAATGTAAATGCCGTGTTTTCTAAATATGGAAGACAATTTAACACGCACGCATAATATTTAAAAAAAATTGATATGATATTGTTATAATGTAGCGTAAGTGGGACAATGGCAAAACACAAATGAATATACGAAGATAATTTATTATCTGTCAGCATAAAAGAAATGTTTCTGTATCTGAGTTATGATTTATCATTTATTGATGAATGATTCTTCTTCATCTTTGAAATTATAAGAACCTCTCTGGAGTCACAAATATTATTAACAAAAATAAAATGCAAAAATTTTTATTTAATTTTCTTTAAAAACTTCATCGAATTATCGATTCACTGCAACACAATATATTTTCTCTCTTTTTAAACACATTTTTTTTTGAACGGCTATCTGAAGATATCACAATGTTACATATTTTATAGCACACAAACAAATTTTTTTTTTAAATATTATTATTTATTTAAATCAGGAAACACTAAGAAATGATGTCCATTCCTATACAAACGGTTCACGGGAAATGAGTCTGTAAAAATGGTATTCTCTCGTCTGATTCCTTCTTAAATAAATGTTAAAGAAAATGAGTGTCTCCCCTTATTTACCTCATACCATTTACATTTTATCTTCATTCTTAAATGCTTCTTCGTTAGTTAGCGAGCTTGGTCTTAATTTCTTTGCTTTTCCACTATACATTTCTTATTATAATATAAAATTATCAAAACAGTGGTATTTCAACAGCTGTATAATATAATTTAGTTTTCATCCGTACGTTTTCATTATATAAATACTTTTTCTTGGAGTGAGAGAAAATAAGTTTTTGAAATTTTTAAGTTTTCTAACAGGATTCATAATTTGGTTTGTACTTTACGGTTTTTTTTTTCTTTTGTAATTAGGATTTTTTTTGGCAAATAAGAATTGTCAAAGAGCTTTAATTACAATTTTATGATTGTTGAAATTGATTATTTGATTCAGTTGTTATTTTTGACTTGAACAAATTAATTTTAACGTAAATGGACCTGATATTAAATAGGGAATAATTTATTATAATTTGGAATTCAAGAATTTCCAGAAGATGTGAGATTAATAAAAAAATAAGTCTGTAGATATTAGAATTAAATGGCGATTTAAATACTGAAGAACAGTTACATAAATTAGCTCATTTAAGTCTACCCACATACATTTAATGTAACATTTCTTTACTTAAAGCGTTAATAAGCTATGATCATCGTAAGTTTTAGATCAACACGTGCGTAAAACCCGTTGTCTTCTGAAATTAATGGAAATGAATCCGTTCCTGTCAGAGACACAATTTTTACGTTGGGTTTAAAATTTTCGTTTAAGAATGAAAAAAGAGACTTTTTTCTTTATTATTTCAACGAAGATATTAAGTCAACGTTAGATTAAGTCTTTGGCGATAACAGATTCGATTCAAATTTCGGTTGATATCGGATCTCTGACAGAATTCACGCTGTACAGCATTCATTCATTTGTTTTTCGAACAAAAGAATGCAGTACATTTTTAGGATTACAAATCTGGCGCCTGTTTCTTGAATAGTTATCGAAATGCATGATTTTAACTCTCGTCCATATATTTTGCATTCTCATCTCTCACAAAGTACAGTTATTCAGCCTTGAATAGATCTGAATTGATAAAAAGTAAATATTTATAAAATAGTAAAATAAGAATTGAGCTAGTCGAATCAATGAACTGAAGTATTGATAACTTCACTTGAAAACTAATTAATATACGTTTATTATATCAGAAACTAATTAATAATTAATTACATTAATTATATCTATATAGATGATGTATAATACAACTGAAGGTAGGTATAGGAAATAAACTGCTTGCTTGCTGATGACGAGATAATTATGTAGAAGTGTACAAAGACCACTTTTTAATTACCACAGTTACTCATTTTCACTTGCGCATGCGATAGGATGCATTCGAACGGAGAGTAAAAAAAACTTTTTGTTATAATAATATAATCTTACCCATTAATTTACTGTCTTTGTCTGTTTCATTATTATTATAAAACAAACTCACACCAATATTATAATACAGAGTGTGTTTAAATTATTAAGGATGGCGGATTAAATTAAAGATGATGGCAAGATTGCTAGATATTAAAAAGGGAAACCATTATAAACTCTATAAAATTATTATAAATGATTTAAATTTAGTCTAACTAGAACATCCTTGAGTAAGAAGAACCCGAAAAACATTAGTTTTATTGTAGGGTAGTTTCTATTTTATTAGAAATTATCCTAAAATTATATTTTCTAGATATTTTCTCCTAGATTCTGTTTTATCTAAAATCTATTTTATTTGAGAAAACTTTCTGATAATTTTGAGTCAGTCATGTTTCCCGATAATTCACAATTTTGCCTACTTATGACAACTCTGTTCAAAATAAACTGGATACAGGAGTTTTTAATTACGCAAACTATAGATGTACATTATCGGGTAAAGACATTTTAAGACTCAAGGATAGCTTCATTATTTTATGAACGCCCTGCATGAAATAAACCTGTAGTATGTCTGTATGTACAATTTAATAATAAGTAAGGAAGAAAAAATAAGGAAAAGTGATCCTGATATTATTCTTTTTATTTTAGTTCCCCTCGTCTCTTACACAACAACGCGGCAATTAAATCAGACATCAATTGAGAAAAGAAAGTGGGGTAAAATTTAATTGAGAAATTTGTACATATACCATACCATTCATTGAAATAATAATGAAAAAATTAAAATATACTTTTTAAGGACATGTTTGTTTTTTTCCTTTATGTTTAAAGTAATTTTAATATACATTTATTAAAAATGATATTGTACTACGAAATAAAGTATGTTTTATAAGGCATGTGGAAATAATTATATTGGATTCTTAAACCGTGATTTAATCAACATACTGTAATATTATCTTAAATAATGACTCTTTATTTTGTAAGCATATTCTGAAATTTATTAACCCGTATTTACATAATTTTTTTATAGGTTAGTATGTATTTAAGTTTTTAGGGTTGTGGAGTAAGTCTGTTTAAAAATACAAAACAAAACCTTTGTAAGGTAACTTAATTGTTCTTAATTATTATATTATTTTTTATTATTATATTATTCTTTCCACTTGAAACTGTCATAATTTTTCTTGAGTATTTAATAATGATATATTAATTTTAGGGTAAAACGTTGACGCAATGATTTACGTATCCAATCGTGAAAAAAAAAAAGGCATTCAAGGGAAGAATCCAAACAGCTCCAAAATTACATTTGTTTGATCTTTAGAAAATTGAAATATACAATAAGATAGGAAGTTTCGCAGGTGACGGGGGGTGGTGGTGATATGTGTAAAATACGGGTCCAAAAAAAATAAATTCAATTCGAAAGAAAACAAGCCAAAACAATTTTTTTCGGCACGCATTTTTAGTTTGGTCATTCGCTTAAATAAATAGTCCAAATTAGCTGAGATGTATCTTTTGTAGTAAATAAATGTTTGTTAAATTGGAAGTTAAATGAATAATAACGGAATATAATTAAGAGCGAAATAAAAAAGCAAAGCTAACAGTGATGTACAAGATCAAGACTAAAATTAGGTTTTCTTCTTGATCTACTTAATTAGAAGTGAAGGTATCTGCAGTTACAAGCCCTTTTTCTGTTAAAGCCTATTAATATTCATTTTTAATTTCAGTAGAACAAATTTTTTCTTTCGCCGTAATTTGTCACTGTAGATTTAATTAAAGAAAAAATGTAGATGTGTTAAATATACACATCTGGTTTATGCTTATTTCATGCATGATCCGAAGCTTTAATCCAAAAATATAAATTGCAAATTGCTTAAAAGCAACCTAGCAAATCAGTATCATGTCTACTCAATCTCATTCAATTGTCCCATTCAATTCTTAAATATAGGTTTAACTAATATCAATATAAAGTTGATGTTGCATAAGTTTATAATCACTTTCACAAAACTTTATGCTCAATAGGGTAAATGGAAAGAAAGTTGGGTTGAAGAAATATGCAAGAGTCTCACAAGGCTGATACTGAGAACGTAGTCTTTTTCTTGGTCTTGGTGGATTCGTCTTGTATTTCGCAGGAGTAGTAACTCAGACCTAGATCATAAAACTAAGACTAGCAAGACTGATATTTGCTTATTAATAAAAACGATCGTCTGTTTTACAGAAAAACTAAGCAGCTGGTATTAACCTCGTTGTTTTATCTAATCATAGATACTATAAAGTATCCCACGATTCAATAATACTTTAATAGAGTTTATAACAAGAAAGCCTTGATCAAATGTATAACCGTTGCTGATGTAACAATTTAATTTAAACAATAAGTAAAAAAATAACATTGTATGTACAAGAAGAATATCTAAAAGTAATTAATTGACTGTCTAAAAGATGTAACTAACATTAACAACAACAACAACAACAACAACAACCATCATCTTCGAACTGTCTAATGAAACAGAGGTACACCGTATATAAGTACGTACGCTGCTGCACATAAGACTATAGGAGCTGACATGCAGTTTTAATTTCCCACTTTAAGTTATTATAATGGGTTCGATTTTCGAAATCGAAATTTCCAAACAAATCTTTACGTTTCATGCTCAGGACAAGGCATTCACACTAATTTCGAGAAAAAATATGTGCGTGTGTGTGTGTGTCGTCGATATTGTGCGAACTAAAAATGATATCAAATTCTTTGAGGTGACGATCGATGTATATTAAAAACAATATGATCCGAAAATAATTTCATAACAATCGGTCGAGCCGTTTCGAGTCGGACGAGCTTTTTCTTAAATTTTATCCTGATCGATATCGTGCGATTAACGGCAATATGATCCCTTAAGAATTGCATAATATTCAATCGAGTTTTTTCAAATCGATCGAGTTTGTTTTTTTTAAAATTTTTTATTATGGTGGGAAGTTATTCGTGTGGACCTCAAGGATCACACCAGACTCTATCCACGGCTAAGTTGGTAGTATGATCGATAAGAGATGATCGATAAGACTTTTTCTCAGTGTAGGTAAGTTATTGTAATGGGTCCAAAATTTGCAACATATCTCTACGTTTAATAGTCTGAACAATATATTAAAACCACTTTTTGATTTATTTATTTATGTACGCATAATTGTTCATTCATTTGTTGACTTTTTTCATTTATGATGCCCGGCGAAAGGCCATAGCAATACCAAGCGAGCAGAACAAAAATTTAAATTTTACCTCTTCCGGCCTTATTTTTCAATTTCGTTTTTAGTTCCAAAAATAGTTCAAAATCACAGTTTTTTCTACCCACCTGGCAACACTCTCTTTGGGTATATCATCCTGTAGTAGCCCAATTCTCAATATCTAAAGTGTAGAGGAATTGCAAAAATTTCCATCAGCTATTAAATTTCCAACCTAAAGCTTTTTACATAAAATTTAATGTCAACTCCTATTCCGCAACAGTTCAACCCGTTTGTTCATTTAAAATTATCAGATGGTACCTGTTAATATAATTGATTATACAATTTTAATTAGTGCAACAATAATCAATTAAATTTTTCATTCTTATTATTATTGTAATTTTTTATTAATCTTTGTATCATATTTATAAAATGTTATTTTTCATTTTGAAATGAAAGGAAAATTAATTAATTCAATATCAATTTGTTATGTTAATTAATTTACCTCACTGTACGCAAGTAGGAAGTTGCATGGATGTAATGAGTTCTAAAAATTATTGTATTATAAAGCACACCAGACGGAGGAAGTCAAAAGGGCGTTTTTATTATAGCTTGATTTGTAATAAAATTGCTGAAATAAAATAAAAATAAAGCTTCATTTGGATTAAATCTCTAAATTACTGTCGTTGGATTAAATCTCTAAATTACTGCCACACACCATCACCAAAATTACCCAGGGCGTTAGTTTGTGGTACCATATCCAGGAAACGAATTTTGGCAAGTACCTTTTATTAATGAAAGTTAAAAATTTTAGCCAAACCTGGCTAAACTACTTTCTTATTTATACAGGCACATGAAAAATATAAAAGTTCCTGTTTTTCACTTATCCATGCCTCCCAAATCCAGGTTTGACTGTATACCAATTTTTGATGAATAATTCAAAGATATATAAGCAATAACATTTAAAATTTTGCAAAAACACATTGCTTTTGCATATTTTACAATATAAATTTATATTGAAAATAATTTTGAACTTAAAGATTTCACGATTTGTGTAACAAAATAACAGTACAATTCGTTTATTTTATAAAAATAATAATTATATAATAATCATCACACAAGATATGTATAAAGACTAAGAATATTATTGAAAGCCACAAAATATACACAACAACATCCAATTAATTCTTAGAATAATCATATATATTTTATAAAGTGTCTATGAACTAAAAATCGATAGGTGAGAAATTATAAAAGAACAATCACTGATAGATGTGACTTTTCAAAGTTAGATCAAACACTTGCTGATTATCACTGCAGTGAAATTGTTCAAGTTGCCAGGACCAGAGATACGTATCTATGGAGAATAAATGTAATACTATGATGTAATGATAAAAGCGTTTTATCCCTCCCCAGACTTGTTGCTTATTAGAGTCTATTCTTACCTTAAGCTTAAAAAAATATAACGTTTTCCGTAAAACGCAAAATGTACTTCTTGATTAATTTTTTTAATTATAGACAGACATCTATTTTGTCCATATTGTATTGATTAAGATATTTTGTTTCTTTACCTAAAAAATTAATAGTCACATTGACACAATGTTAATTATTACAGTCATTGATAAATTGTATTACAATTTATATTCTATTACTTACCATATGATAAATTTATTTTCATTTAATTAATTAAAGATGTATTTAGGTAAAGCTTAAGATAGGAATTATAGTAGATTCTTAGATGTATTGTAATTTAACATAGTAAACAAACGATATTCATAGATAATTTTCAATTCAACTTCAAAACAACAAATAATTTCCCTAACCTCATAAGCCCGGTTATAATATCATTTTCACAAATGTCAAAATTTTAACTTTCTCATTAGGCAGCATACATTACTTAGAAAATATAGCTTAATTGAAGCCTCTTGAATTTTAAGATTCCAATTTCCGTGATAAATACCATAATTTCGTATCATGAAACTAAATATATATACAACATAATTATGCCTCATAACCATATTCAATAAAATTCTATTATAATGTTTTGTAGCTGTAAACAATATTTTTGGCTATTTCCTAACTTAAAAAATTATGAAAAAACAACGTCAAAATAACCAACATATAATTTGATTGTATTGTTTGAAATTGATTAAATAATAAAAACAGTTTTAAAAAGATTGAATAGTTTGATAAATATTATAAGTAGTGATCCATAAATTTGATTCAATGATTTTGATAGAAAATTTTGGGTTCTTTGGCTTTAACTACTATTTTACATGATTTCATGGTTTTCCAGACAGATAATTTTTCAAGTGAAAACTTTTTCAGACACGTTTGGTGATTTTGTCATAAGAAACTTTATTCTTACCCCCGGACAAATTTTACGAGGGGACTCTTAACTCGCACTTGAAGCGTATCTAAGAACATTCTCCATTAAATTAAGTTTTTCCTTAGAGCCTTCTCCAAACTGAACCAATTTTCCTTGTACGGAACCCAAAACTCTCAATTGAAACGTATCTAACAGCCTTCTCAATACAATTACCTTTCAAACGTAACAAATAATATTTAAAAATCAGTTCATCCGTTTAGGTGCTACGATGCCACAGACAGACAGACAGACACAAAGACAGGCGCATACACATAGCGGTCAAACTTATAACACCCCTCTTTTGGTTCGGAGATTAAAAACACAGAGGCAACATTTAATATGGTAAGCACTATTTAGTCCTACAATCATTTCTCCAGTTATACTGTAGCATACGCTTCTGCGTCTTTAAAAGTTTTCACGAATTGTTTCAAATTCCAAAAAAGTGACTATATTTTAAATGAAAATAATATGCTATGGGAGGTATTTATTTCAAATATGCCAAATTTACCGTGTGAATTAAAATGTTTTAAATTAATGCTACTTGAAATATTTTTAAAAATAAATCATTTCTGAAGAGCTTTTAAGCTGTTTTGTGTACAACATTTGTATAAATATTTCAAATAAAAGAGCCCATTGAAAAATATTAATTTTTTGTAAAAATATTTCAGAAATAAATATGTACAATAGAAACACAAAATTAAGTAGAAGCCACAACAGCTACAGATTGTGCTAAAAAGAAAATTTTTTAAAAAGACGGTAAAATAAATTTTTTCTAAGAACTAATGGTGAAATATATGAATACAATAAATTATTTCTATATTTATTGATATGACTTACTAGGTGAAGGCTACTCACAATTTTCAAGTTTCTTTTCTTTATAGTTTTGGAGATAATTTGGACAAAATGATCCAATTTACAACAATATGTTTCAAGCAAAAGTTGATTATTTTTTAGAAGGAGCCACTTTTAAATTAAAACTTCAGTTCTATCTCTTACGGGTTACTAGATACGAATATAAACCCATGTCCCAATAGACCTACATATGTTTCTAAATATTTTTGCTTTGTACGCTATAAAAATTAAGCACGCTATAAAATTTTAGATCGATTTATTTTTACGTTTTGCAAACGGAATTGGACTAATTATTTTATGAACGATATAAACTTGAAGCTAAACTTAATTTATCTGGATATATTTTATATATTCATGATAAAAAAACAATTAAGCACTAATGTTTTTCTATATCACAACATCTATAAGAGTAGAAGTTCAATTTGTGATCAATTTTCTCGAGTTTGGGGTACAAATAGAATGCAAACCTACAAACCTGTCGGCTAATTCAGAAAAACATTTACCAAGCTCAAACTTTAGGTAAATCTGGTTTTTTTAAATCTCAGAATAAGAGAGAGGTCCCAGGGATAGAGAGATTGAGAAATTTTTCGTTTTAAACTTTCGTATCAGGTTCAACAATGGGTCTACCTTTAAATTTCTTGTTGAGTCGAAAAAAAATTTCCTCATGCTACAAATCCTTTTTACTATTTAAACTTTTAATTCATATCGAAACGAAATGTTTTAAAACCTACATCGACAGAAAACACACAGATTTAACAAACATAAATAACTTTTTCTGAATTATTAATAAAAAAAAATTAATAATAATTTATATTTTCATATTGATTTATATATTTTTTTGAGAATAAGAGTTTTGTAACAGGTTTTATGACGAAGATTACTGCTTACCATTCGTTTAATACGCTAGTAACCACTAAAAGGTAATACAGCAAGCAGTAGTTGTTGTATAATATTATAACGTATGTTCTTTATGCATTGGTGTACCATACTCAGTGTAAGTACAATTCGATAGTGCTACAATAAGACTATTCTTTTCCACTTACACTCAATGTAAATAGTGTATACACTAGGATACAAAAGAACATACAGATAGTAAACAATATTATGTGTAATTCTATGGTTGACTGGATACTCAAGTGGCATTAAAGACAACTTGAGTGAAAAAATCGGACAGAATCTTCTTCTACTTAATACGGATTTATAATCTGAAGAAGTTAACTACGTTTTTTTTATTCTTTCTTATAATCATTTAGTGTATATGTTTCAATGAATTAATGTTTCAAAAAGCCATGGCACCCAAGCAAGACCTTTACTCGTATAATACAAGATTGATATTCATCCTATTGTTTGATATTTTAAATTGTTGTGTATTATATACATGGTGTCTTATGACTCGATGACCATGGTTTAAAAACATAATCTGTAGAAGAGTCAAAAGTGTCTTAAATTATTTCTAATTTCAGAGAAATTATGTGCACTATTTAATTTAACCAATAAAGTAAAGACTTTTGTTGATTAAAGTACAAGGCAAATTTGGAAAGAGTTATATTCGAAGGTATAGGTAACGCCTTCAAAACGTTATTTTGTTTCAAAAGATCTCTACATACATAATATTAGCAATCGTTAAAGAGCACTGGTTGAGATAATAATAATGGAGTTTAACCTCCGTTTCTCTGACATATACGCCTTATAACAGAGGCCACCCACATCATTATTTGTTAATCTTTATTTATTTAACTATACATACATATTTACAATTACATTTTGATGTGGGTGGATTCGGTTACTTCGTTCTTATCCAAGCGACGACAATGTGATCATTTCTGCACCCCCATAAATTATAATGGTTCACACTTCCGCTAACTGAACTCGAACCTGCAAACTCCCTGCTCGACCACTGAGCCGGTTGAGATAAAGAGACTGGTAGATATAAAGAGACTGGATTAAAGAGCACTGGTTTAATGCTTATCATACCATTGCTTGAAGAAGCTGTCACAAAGATAAGGACGAGGAGGATAGAATCACTTACATTATTCGCGGGGGTACAGAATGGGGTTTTTCATTCGAAAAATGATTCTTTTTTGTTTCAGACAGATGTAAATCAAGTAAGGATAAATCACATCATCTATCTTTGTCAAAGAGCGCTGTTTGATAAAGGTAAAATGTATTAGATTTTTATTTCTAGAATAATTTGTTCACAACTGTCCGAAACAAAAGCAAATGAATGAAAAGGCTTATTAATGCAGAGATAAAAACCGCCCTTGCAATCTAGGACTAGTAATTGAGGCTTACACCTTAAGACAATCACAAGAGTATACATCTTCTTCTTTTTCGCAAAATACGTTAGAAATAATTCATGGAAAAAATATATGTACAATGTTACTGGCAATAAAACAAATATTTTCATATGCCCTTCATACATTATCCCTAAGCTATGGTGTTTTGTGGTTTAAATTTTACCAATTCTCTACTTGTACAGATATACTATCCCGATTTTTATTTGTATAATAATAATTGATATCTTCTTTCCAATAAAATTAATTACAACAAATTTATCATTTTTAAAGTCACATAATTACAAAAGAAATAAAATATTAACATCACAATAAACATAAAAAAAACCGGATGAAAAAAGAATAAAAGATATTCTCAACCCAAAAAGGATAATAACAATAATACATACTCAAAATAATGGTTATAAAAAAAATCAGGTGGGCTCTTGTTTGTTGTTAAATTTCAGAAGGGTATATAAATATCAGTGAGAGTATTATCCATAATATCATACTCTCTACAAATACCATATCAATAACAATTGATTGGGTATCGAACTTATTTATATTGGTATAAAAATGATGAGGATGGTTTTATTCAGTTCACAATTTTTTAGTCTATTGAAAGAAACACATATTTATATTCTTGTGTGGTGGGTAGTTTGGTTTTTACAGACAATACCATTATACAATAGAATATTTTGGAATGACTAAGGGCTTATGTCAAATATATTGTATATCCATACTGGCATCCTAAATACGTTTACATAATGTGTATTCGAAACTTTGTCATAGATTTAAACAATCTACTCCTGTGAGTGCGACCATAATGGTCCACTCTATCAACTTTTCAAGCAATAAAAATAATATTCCATTCCATTCCAACTGTCTCAGACATGTTTCTTGCTTCAAAACATCTAAAAAATAAATGATAATCGGTTCAGTGTGGAGAAGGCTCAGTGTGAAGGCTCCAAGCAAAAACGTAATTTAATGGAGAGTGTTCTTGGATACGTTTCAAGTGGCAGTTTAGGGTTCCGTACCCGGAAAAATTTATCGGGCCTATTTTTAATTTTGTTAATTTCCCTTGTTTATTTCTCTATTTTTTCCATTCTTTCTATGGAAATATGTTAGTTGTACATAGTGTAGAAGTTTCATCACGTTTGTAGACTAATAGAGCAAATTCTTACAGGAATGAACCTTTGAATTGATAACCAGGTTCCGAAAGATTGACATATAATTTTGTCCGAGAAGGAAGTCGAGAAGGAAGGCAGGAACTGTGTGTTCTTCAAAAATTTTTTTAGAAGAATTAGGTAGGGCCCATAGTTTAGAAAAAATGATAAGGTTGGCATACAATGTGGATGGGTTGATGTTTCAAAAATTACTTGCCTTGCAATAGAAGCCAAAAGCCTATTAACCAAAATGTCTATTTCTGCCGCAGCTTTTTTAGAAAGCCTTCCCTCTCTCCTGGTTAAGAACGTTAGTTTTCCAATGTCGACTATCTACCCTTTCGTATCCTTCATCACATTCCCCGCAAAATATGCTATTCATGTCATCTCCATTTTTTCGTTATGATTCAGTTATATCTTTGCCCTACTGCTGTCAGACCTTCGAATAAGTCTCGAACAACAGTTGAATCGAACCTATGTTTTTTCTTTCCTTACTGTTTCTGTGTAATTCTAAGTATGTCAAACTTTAAACTTAGAAGGTATTAGTTCCAATTTTAGTTGGAGTATTGAATCGGAATATGAAGCAACGGTTCTTTACAACAAATTAAATTTTATTCAAGTTTTTAAGCTTTTTTAACATTTTATTTTATCATGAAATAATTTTTTGTGTTAGACAGGTTTTTCTGTCTTTTTATACCAAAAAATTTTTATTATACGATTTTAACTATATTTATTGATTTTGTATATGTATTGTTTGTGTCTAATTATTTTAATATTTCCAACTATGCCCTTATTTGGAAATTTTTAAATGACGCATCTTTAGTATAAACAGCTGTGATTAGAATTTAACTTTCCATTGTCTGATGTTCTAACAATTGGTTTTTAATTAAAAAACCTTAAAATATTCGTGGAAAATTGCAAATAAATTTATTTAAAATATACAGTGATATATTTTTTCGATTTATATTAAAAATGGACTTCCACAAAGAAAAGCTCGAACAAATTAATTACGAAGGGTTTGGAAAAACGCTTTTTCGCTTTTCTAACGAACAATCATGTCTAACAGGAGTAATGAAAGAAAGTAACAAGTGAATGAAATAAATGTTCAAACTATTCAGACCACAACGGCATGTTAGAAAAGAAGGACTATATGCGAAAAGCAGGCTGAATTCTGAATTACCTGAGTAAATCGGTCGCATGGTTTTATTTTAAAAGCTAAAATTAAACTTTCCTTTTAATACATTAAGAACAGCTGATAGAGGGTATATCTTCATGCGAATATTCTCTAGCTAAGAAACGTATAAACATGTATAAGTGTACTTTTCAACTTTCTATAATGCCATCTCTTTATAGATGTTTATATATGAATAGACATAATATATATATATGGTACATAACAATAATGCGGTGAAAAAGTCTAGTGGCTCTCAAAACAAAAAAATATAAAAAACTGCACTATTCTTTTTAAAAGCAAAGTATTTATGCATACATAATACTTGACTGTATTAGTAGATGATGTTGTTTACTCCATTATATGTTTTTTAAATAAAAAAATGTGTAAAAATATCCATTCTCCGCACATACACAGCAGCTAGTGTTTTTAGCTCTCTGGTAGAAAGCCTTTTTTACAATCTGAAATTCGTAATAAGAAATTTTGTATGCATTCCACAAATGAATGAATTTGGTCACAGAAGAATCGGAGGCGTTGCGTAAATATCTCTCATTTGAAAGAAATATCGTTGAAGCTATTATGAAGTACTGGCTAGGAGGAAAACGCTGAGTACTGTTCATCAAAACTAATGCAGGATTGAAGAGGATTAAAAGATAGCGAGCTAGATTGAATTCTTTGGGTCAGCCATTTTGAAACCCCTCCAATTTGAAGCCCACTGACTTCAAATGGCGCAAACTGCTCCTTAACAGCTCCAAACAAGTATGGAGTAGTAGCTGATTTTAAATTATGTTAACAACTAACCATCAAATAAACTCTTACGCATTTATTTTAATTAGCAAACGTTTTTTAAAAATATTGAGATTTACACAACAAAAAAGAAAATTTACGATTTTATTTCGAGCACAGTTTAATATTTAACTAGTTACATAAAATACGCATTCAATATCGAAATTTTCAGTAACATTTTCGAAATAATTGCTCTATTGATGTTTTTGCTTGATAATAACGCCTTCTTTTAAGTTTTTAAGTAGTGGCTGATTTTTAATGTAAATTTTCCTTTATGAAAATCCTTACAAAAAAGTCGGTAGAAACTTAAAAAACGAGAGAATCTATTCAGTTTCAGTTAATTCAATATATTCCAATAGCTTGATGTTTCCACATGTTATATAATTTGTGATCATAGTTCTCTTGGCAAAATCAGAAAATTGTGCATATATAGCGTAACTAAGTTGAAAAATTGTTCAATTGATGATATCATCGAGCTGAAAAGACTTTTTTCACATCCTTACTTACAGTTGCGATATTTTACTTCATGTTAATAGGTTTTCCCCTAACAGTCCTTGGCATACTATCAAACAAATGAGGGACCTTGGAATGCCTCATTATTTAAAGAAAGTACCCGTTTATCATGAAGTGCGAAAAAATATCAAACAAGTGAAATCAGTAAACCAGTAAGATATACAAGTGGTCTCCAAAGTTCAAATTCATCACAGATTGTTTTGTACTTCCATAATACATAATTATTAGAACTACCATTAGTAGTTTTTTAGAGTTTAAAAATCTGTATGTGTCATATGACTACATATAGGGAACGATGTAGTACCTAAAATCAAAATTTGCATTTATGTGGTTTTTAAAGCCATTAAAAAAAATTCATGATACAAATTGTCTCAGTTTATAGCAATTTTTCTAATTTTGTAGGAATTAAAGATTAAAAAAGTAAGGATAAAACATATTAACTAAAGCACAACGTGATGATGTACGATGGTTCACACCATAATGTACCTAGAATTACCCACATCGATTGTACTTACTGCCGCTCTCTTCAACATGTAATCGTTACAATTTATTAGAAGAAACAGCATTACAGCATGTATACGATTGTAAAATTGAAGACCCTCTTTCATTGCCACAGGTTCAACTAGTATTTTGAACGGCTCAGTCTGAATGAGAGTTCTTGCCACTTACAATGAGCTTACACGTATTTGAAAACTAATTAAAGAACACAATATCAAAATTTAATGCATACATCATAGACAACCAATTATAATAATATCAAAATTTATTATCTATGGCATACATTTTACCATGTTTAAATTTTTAAAGATTCAAGTAAGATACATTATCTTGTTAAATTCAAAAGGTACATATTTTTCGTATTTGAAAGTTTACCGCCTCAAAATTTAACGATTAGAGCAAATAACTATAAGACAGAGGTGAATGCCATCTGGTATTTAAGCCCATATATACTATTGTATTTACAATAGAATCAGTACATGTTATTACGATATTATTACAAAGAGCAGGGTGGCGCAGTTTGGAAGCATGCTGGGCCCAAAGCCCAGACGTCTGTAGATCGAAACTGCGCTCTGCTAACATATTGTTTTCACAATCACTAGAAACGTTGAAACACAATCACTAGAGGGGTTGAAACTCGTACAAGTTTTTTTTAACATAGCCAGTAGTGTGATCCTTTTTCTCTATCTTTGGAGCCTCCTGCTCTTCGGTTTAAAACTGGAATATGGTATAACGAATTACCCGCCAATAACCAGAGAGTTACGTTGAGTATTATTTATAAAACAATATTCAATTGGAAGCTTGTAGATAGACAATCAAACTGAATAAAAACCTTTTAGTATTTTCTGAAAAAAAATTTTTTTTAGTTTATTCGCAAACAAAGCCACGTTGACATCAGTCTTCAGACTATCTACATTCTGATAAAATAATGTATTTTCATTACGAATGATTTTCAAGGTAGGTACATTTTACACTAGGTGCTATATCTTACCCTAATATCCGTCTATAGTAAAATAACATCTGTTGTCTGAAACTATTATATTGGATTGGTAATAAAAACAAGTGATTTCGATTTAAAACTGACAAAAGCTTACAGCTCATTAACTGACCATACACGGAGACTCTTCACTTTAGTTAAGAAAGTAGCGCGCTTTTAACTTTGTAACTGCTTGTACTCGAATAGCCCTGCGGATGGTTGAACGTGTATTCCGTACATTTTTTGTTTGTTTAGAACACACAAGTTTTAAAAATTTAAATTTGCGTGAAAATATTTTGGTTTCTAAATAAGTTTATTTTACTATAATTCTCGTAAACATAGATTCCTGTTTTTTTTTTTTTATTGAGCTGAAACTTCTTTTTGCATATTTAGCAAAAAAGCTTCTGTGTACGATCAAAAAAAGCACAGTTATTCCAAAGTTTGTACTTCTGTCGACAGTGCCCATGAGTGACTATTTTTTTTTTTAGATAACTGTCTTAGATATAAAGTAGAAGCTATGAAATATAGAGGAATGTCAGTATCCTGATTCTATTTGACAGATTTTTGATTAAATTATTTGAAGCCAAAGGCGTTCCCTCTTTCAAACTACAGACCTCCAACATCTCACATTCAACTTATTGACATTTGACTATGTACTCTTTCTTCCTATTCGATTAATGTTTTTTTCGATGCTGAATTTCGTAGCTTAAATATGGCGAATAAACTGAGTATTTAAACAAATAGGAAGAAAACGAAACATTACAAATAACTGGGAATTGAACCCAGGCTCTCTAGATATGCGGTCTAACACTTAGTTTCTCAGTCGTTATGGTTGTTCGCTAGTGACTCAGTTATTTGTGTAATAGGTTTTTGTAAACAGCAGCTTGTGAAATCGAATAACACATTCCAAGTCGAGTGTGCTCTGAATTAAATTTATACAATTAAACTAAAGAAAAAAAATGAATCGACAGAAAACATCAAGCATGGTTCAAATCAAGAACCTTTTAATTTTGAAATATATTTTTTTTCATACCAGCAAAAAATGTTTTGAATCAGTTCTTCATTTTTTGTTCACACATTACAGGATGTAGGATATGAAAACGGAAATAAAATTCCTTATGTGTTAGGTACTAAAAACATATTCAATATATTGAATAAAGTAAATTTTTTTATTCATGTACTTTCTCTTTTATTTACAGGAAGTAATTTTTAAAATATAATGGATTTGAGTAAAAAAATTTATTAATTTTTTTCAACGGATCTAGTCGACATTTGATTTCGATGTACAAAATAGTCCATTGTGATGTTGATTTTATGATCCAAAAATATTTTGATTTAAAGACTTTTTTAAAGATTGTTAAAAAACCTTTTAATGACTTTATCTTATATGCTAAATTCATATAAGCTTGGATGTATCCTTGATGTAGAACCCAATATCTCTATATTTACGATCGTATCAATGAATCTGCAAAAAATATTTTAAATTGTAATAATCAGTGAATAATCCTGAAAAATCTTCATACGTTTGATTTGTTTTATGTTTTTTTAAACAATAATAAAAGATTCCCTATTTAACATGAATAACATGTAGCAAAATTTGAAAAACAGTAGCTGTACAGAAACATATGTAAACGTTAAATAAATACCAATAGATAATTTGTTCAATCTGTACTGTCAAGTCATTTTGGTACTATTTATACCCAAAACTAGTTATGTATATGTATCCATAACTAGTTTTGGATATAAATAGTACAAAAATGTAAAATTCTGGGACTATAATATATAACTAGTAATATTTATAAAATTTAAAAAACCCCCGACAAATTTTTGAAACATAGCTACATAGCACTTGAACATTTTCCGTTAAATTACCTTTCAAAAGAAACCAAATAAATTAAAATCGGTTCTTGCGTTTAGGCGCTTCGGTGCCAAAGACAGACACGCACACTTAGCGGTCAAACTTATAACACCCCTATATTTTCAGTTCGGGGGTTAAAAATAATACAAAGAAGAATAACATATAGTGGTTACCATGGAGATGGCACACACACAAAGCATATCTCATTTTGTTTCGCTACGTTTTTTGCCAATTTGCTAACCATTTTCGCGGCAAGCCGCATTAAGGAACTTCGTTCCAAAAAGTTATATTTAGAACGAAAATATATCCTTAACATGGGAGCAATTGAATCATTTCTATTTTAGAAAAAATTTTTAAGCAGTTAGACACTTATGAAGTATTGAGATCGTTGGCTTGAAAAATATTTACTTGTTATAAAAATATCAACACTTAAGTAAACGAGTCTACTTCTACCCAATAATTTTTTTACAGTGTATCGTTTAGAAATATATTCAAATTAAATAGACACAGAATATCTAATTTGTTAGCAGTAAATTTACGAACACAAAATAAAAAAATATTATTCATAAATATTAAATTGATACTTTGCTCACGATTTTTTAGAGAGAAATGTGATTTGAGAATCGATTGTAATTTACATTGTCCGAGTTGGTTGGTTATTTTTGTCATTAACAAGTATTATATAATCGGATGGCGGCCAAACTATAAACACAAGAAATGAATAATAATGATAATATTAAAGAAAGAAAGAAAGATCTGTTCGGTATGAATGTATTGTGTGTTTATAGTGTGCTTGCGTAAACACTTCAAAACACACAATGATGGTACTATTTTAATGAAAAAAACTGAAGCAGAATGAATCTGAAATGATCAAGTGGCTGTAGTAATTTTTAACAAATGGCTACTCTACCAGCTCCACATGCGGAAGGACATCAAGTCAAAACCCATCAACGTCAATAGATTTTTACAAATTTTTAATTAAAAAAAATTTTTTTTTTCAAATTTAAAATACCTAAACTATATAGAACAAAATATATAAACTAAAAGCCAATTGAAAATAGTCGACACATCACCTCTAGCTCTTCGCTTTTTGAAAACAAATCGGAATGTTAAAAAAAAAAAGTAAAATTTAGGACTTCTGATTTTCGATAGAAAAAAAAAATGTTTTTAGGTTTATTTTCGAAGGGATCTTTGAATTTTAGTACTTAGTAAAAAAAGTAATCGTCGTTGGACTGAAAGGTACCTTGGCGCGGAAAATAAAACTAGGCACTATTTTTCGTTCTTCTCGAAGGTAAAAGGAACCATATGTTAGGGTTTTTTGATATTCCAAACCGTTTTTGTGGAAAATTAACTAGAACCTTATCCTGTATATTTGGAAAGATGTGATATCGAATTACCTATGGAGATAGAAATCATACCTATCTAATAAACCTACTAAAAGTGTTAGTACAGCTAAGTTAATTTTCGGTCGAAGTTCATATCGACATATGGGTTTGAATTATTTGAATCAATGATAATTTTGATGAGATTCTCTTGGCTGAAAATGTAAGCTAAAAACCCCTTTAACAAAATTTATAAACAGTTGTATTCGTAATATGGGAACCTTCCAAATAAGGTGCAAAAAAATAAAAAAATTTATGAAATAACAAATTCTATTATAGAGAACTGATAAATTTCAAGAGACTATATAGGCCATGTCACATTCCAATTTCTTGAATCTACACGTTTAGTGAATTTTAATTGCATAAATCAATCCTTGATATTTATACACAATATGACGTAAAACCAACTTCCTCATATGGATTAAATATATTGCCCAATTGTTGTCAGTTATATGAGATATTCAGAGATTTTGGATTACTTTTATAATATAGTAGCCGCAATAGCAGCATGTCAGCGATATTCTGCGTAGAGCGAACATTTTTTTGATAACCACAATTTGGTATGTGTAAAACAATCGACTGAAGTTTATAAACCAAACGTACGGAATACATGATCCTAATTGTTGTATGTTTTTACCATTTTAATAGTGAAATTCCGACATCGTAGCTCCTAAAATATTAATTGATTTCAAGTTTTCTGATTCAGAGTGTATACAGATTTCTTTAAAGTCGTTAACGGACCTTCGAGATAGAATTTTAAAAAGAAGAAACACTTTTTAGATTTCATGTGATGACTGATTCACGATTATGTGTCGGCAATACATGAGGTGATAAGATCACATGGCTATATTGCTGTATGCGCCTCTATACATATTTATACTATGATCATAAACTTTGGTTCCGAAATGCAAAGATTAAACATTATTTAGAATCATTATAATACGTTTATTGTTATTTAACACGTATGATGTAATATTATAAACCGTTTTAATTCAATGATAATAGAATCAATAATTTAGGTTGTTATTGAGACTTCTCCACACTGGCGTATTTTATAAAAAATTTGGTTTACCAAGTACCAATAGGTTTAGGCGCTTCGATAACACAGATAGACAGACAGACAGACATACACACATAGATTAATTGTATGTTAATAATAGCTAAGTCTCTGGTTTCTAAGATATTTAAACAAATTTTAGTGAAATATACTTAGTTATCAAAATACACACCTTCAAATTACAAGTGTTAGTTATATTTTTTATGTTAATCCAAATTATCCAACGCAAGAACAGTTTAATAAAGGCATTATCGAGTATTTAAGCTTCAAATATGACATGATCAATAAATTCATAATATTATGACTGATAATCGATTATTTATAGATCGAAAAAAAAAAAACTTTTTAAAAACTATTATTCTAAAAGATATAACTTAATCCCTTAATAACTAAAAAATATTATAGAGGCTTATTTTGGGATATATGACGGTTTGAATCAATTTATTTATTCAAACTTATATAAAAAATTTATCTAAAGTTATTATTAAATTTATACCTAGAAAAATTGTTCACAAGAAAAATTATTTAAAAACTATTATTTAAAATCAACTGAAGAATAAAACTTTTAATTTATTGTCTATAATGAGATGAGAATATTATTTATTGATGAGTAATATTTTTATAAATGTTTACCTCCATACATTATATAGTGTGTCCCCGGATAGAGGTAACTATACTTGTAAATATTCTTATTTTTCATTTTAAGAAGAAACGCATCCTTTTTATAAGTTGACAAAATGTTATTCAGAAAAGTAGCTCGCAATTAACACTTATGACTCTATACAAAATATCAAGATGATCCGTGTACTTTAATTATAGCTTCATTTTCTATTTGAACAGTTGTAATTACAAAAAAATATAACAAAGAAAATAATAATAAATTTATTAACATGTACAATTCGAGAGTGTATTTTTTTTGTGGACTAGTCTAGAAAAGAAATTACATATCATTACTTTTTGCGCGTTTCTTCATTCAATTCGAACAAAAATGGTCTATATCGAAAAGTGAACCACTTTTTGGATTTATTGGAAAATTGTTTTCCAACAGTGCCAAGATTTCGCAGAAATAATACTGCGAAATAACAATTTTGATAAGATAAAACAATTTTGGCTAATAGCTTTCCATCCGTTTTGCCTTAACTGTACGGTTTTCGAAAAAACTTTTCGAATAAAAAATGTTACTTTTTTATTGATAACAACTTTCTAATTTTAAACCCCGAACTAAAAAAAAGAATGTTATAAGTTTTACCGCTATGTTTGTGTGTCTGTCTGTGGTAGCGCCTTTCAAGTGCGAATTTAGGGTTTCGTACCCGAAAAACTAAAAATTGGCGATGATCTTCCAAATCGGTTTAGTTGTGAAAAAGCTTTAAGGAAAAAATGCAATTTAATGGAGAGTGTTCCTAGGTATGTTTCAAATCCGAGTTAAGGAAAAATTTATCGAGGGTTTTTTCAATTTTCTAAATTTCACTTGTAAGTGTTCATCTATCGATTACCACATATGGAGTAGAGTAAGCTTTACATTGCGAATAAAAATCTACGTCAAGTTTACTGTCTGCGTAAGATGTGCGAATACACTCATGCATATGTCAACTTAAAAAAGCACCCTGTATAAACTGAAAACATAACTTATTTCCTATTCATCAAACCAGCAATTGGAATTGATAACTTTTGCAAAACAATTTCTCTTAAGGTCGATTATTAACAAAAATTATATAAATAAATGAAAGATTGATTTTGGTTGTATTATTCGCGATGACCTATAATTCAAATCTGGTCAGATCAACACCGAAATACCAAGTGCCTAGATTAATAATTATTTTATATTGCAGGATATTTGCTTATGAAAGTTTTGCATATAGAGGTCGTGTAACCGTTTCACATTTGATTTTTTATCGAATATTAATAATATAATGTAGATGGACCTCTTTGACAGCTACCATTTATGAATTTACTGTACCATTCTTCTTTAATGAGTATTTCGTGATCAAACGTATCGATCAGAGTTACTACACATGTTACTTAGGTATATTAAATATATCTACACTCAATATTCTTAATGGTTCATCCCCTCCCTACTTCTGATGATGATGATGCTGATGAAATCATACCTTTTTGTTGTGTTAAAAAAATTCTTATCAATGTCGGTATATAAGTATATTTTTATATCAGTTCATATTTTTAAGCAATTTTTTTATGATTTTTAATGTAATAAAATTTTTTTGGTAGTAATATTTAATCTCATTTACTTCGCTCCATTTAAAAAACATCAAGCTGATGGTATGTATCTCCGTTGCAAAACAGATTCACCAAACTTGAAAAAACTCAATTTCCATAGTTTGTGAAAAATTTTAATATCATGTGTTAATAAACTTGATCATTTTTAACAACCCATGACCGTGGGTCACCACGGATTTTCTTAAATGATAAATACATATTTGAAACTTCGTGAATGGCTTTCTTTAGACGAGTCTACCAATCTTTCTTTTACAATTTTTTTTCGAAAAGGCTTCATTTTTAAATGAGCATCATAACGTCATATTTGATTTATCGTTCTGAAAAAATGCAGCTACTAGGGTTGTTAAAGGAAAGAAGGAAAAATTTCAGAAAATATAAGTTTTACTTTTGCTTAAATTCGCATGCATTAATATAGAGCTAAAAAAATTTTTCTTTTTGTTTCCGGATTATATATGCTGTCCACATGCTCTTTAAACGTTATAAATATTATTTAAGGAATTAACGTGAGAATTGATTTTATAACAAAAGTATGCTTGAAGCATTTTATTATTCAATTATATATTTATAGAACCATAAAATAATTACTATAAGAACATAGATATTATGCTAAAAATAAGACGGTTTTTTGAATACAAAATACCTCTGTTTTAGATAATTAAATATTTTATTCTGACCACACAGATTTTTTTATTAACTTATAAGTGAGTATTATTTGCATATTTTTTTATTATCTCTTTTATTTAAGTATTAATCTGACTTAGGTACATTTTTTGAACTTAAAAACACTGTTACAGATATTTAAAAAAAAAAAATAGTAGGCTTAACCTTTAGCTAGCCTAACAACATTGAAAAAGGAAAGACGTAACAGAACTCCCAAACAAATTATTAACTTAACAATATGGTTTTTATAAAGTTCGATTTTATTAACTTACTGTACCTATCTAAGAAATAATAAATATAATTGATAATCTAAATAGTTAATAAATAAACCACAAAGATACAGTTAAAAGAATTGTTTGATATGAAATGGCTACTACAGTAGTCGTATAAATGAATTATATTGTATAAATGTAATAATGTGATGCTTTGGGGCAAATTATTGTATTTTTGTGTTCACAAAAATAATAACGTATTGTATATAAAGAATGGATATCATACAATTACAATGTGTTTCAAAACTTATCCTACTATAATTAAGTTAAAAATAATTTTACGGTACAATCTTAAATTGCATAAAAAAACGGGCCTATTTTCAGTGGCGCTTGTATATGCAGAATGTTATTGGGCAGTTTAAATTGAGCACTCTAAGCTTTCGTAGGAGATCGCTCATAATTTAATCAAAAATAAATAAATTAATATAATTTTCACAACTAAAAAACGGTTTTGTTCCAGAATATGATGGAAGTGGTGAGAAAGCAAATGAAAATGTGTATCAAAAAACGGTGGATGTGAAGAAATAGCTATTTAGTATTATAGCACATACACAATTCCCCTACATCTCCCATGTTTAGGTATGTAATCACTACACTGTATGCTCATTTAGAAAACAGCTGCCCTGAGATTTCGAAATATCTATGGCATTTAGAAGTATCGTATTTGAAACAAGTCATTAACCTAAGTGTCCGAGCGGTCTTAGGCGTTAGACTTTGATCGTTTGACTATTTAGACTTAGATCGCAGGTTCGAATCCAGGCAGCGGAAGAGTGAATAATTGCAATTAATGGTGGCGGTAGAATTGATCACGTTGTCGTCGCTTGGACAAAGTACGAAGTAACTGACTCCAAACACATCAAAAATGTAATTGAAAATATGTAATTAGTTAAATAATTACAGATTAACAAATAATGATGTGGTTGGTGCCTGTCATAGGCGTATACGCCAGAGAAACGGAGGTTAAACCCTATTATTATTATTACTATGATTATTTGAAACAAGTCCAGGACTATTAGACCGTAGCAGCTAGACATGAAAGCTTAGTTTAAAGATGAGTATCAACATAGGTATAAAGAAAAAATCTTTAAATTTTCATTATTTCTGGTGCTTAAACGTATCAGGGACCGTTAATCTGAATTCAATTTTAATGCAGTGGGTAAAGTTAATGTTAATTTAATTTTAAATGCAATATTTTATTGATTTTAAGTTCAGATATTTAATTTATTTTTATGAATTTAGTTTAAAGCATTTTCTATTCTACCTCTGTATAAATTTGCTTAATTTTAAGTATGGTTACTCTACGATCAACAGGTAAGAGAAATTGAAAAGATTTAAGGAAAAAACTGTTACATGTCGGTATGCAAGGCAAATATCCTTTTCTGTATCTATAATAGTTTTCGATATATTAAAAAAAAAAATTAAAGAATAAAAACTGGAAAAATGGTAGAATTTTTGATTTTGCACAACTTACAAAAAAAATAATATACTGAGAGTTATATGATATAAAAAAATTTCGAACCAAAATTCAACCAAATCAATGGGATCAATTCCAACCACTGGTCGATTTGACATGGAAACACCCATAGATATTTTTTGTAAGGTAAGAATCATCTGTTGTTCTATTGTTATTGTAACAATCATCTGTTGTTTTATTGTTATTAATTAGTAATTCTCCTTAGGAACATAACTTTCGGTGAGCAGAAAGTTGTCAATAGTTTTACCAACATTTTTAAGTTTTTAAAAAGTTAACTGGAAACTTATATTAAATAGAGTAAAACTAATTTGAAAATATACATTGAGGAAATGTGAGTACTTGACACCAAATATGTAATATATGTAATTTATCATATAAATAATTAGAAAAAATTTCAAAATAGTTTCATAAAAATAAAAAATAAGATAATAGAACGTTTGTCCATTTCAAAACAAAATTAAAAAAAAAAACCTATGATCATAAATTTTTGTCTGATATTTAGAATATTCCAATTAACAGTGGGTAAATAAATCAAATCAAATGCCCATCAGATAGTCAATGAATACATAACATTTTATTAACGTATTATTTTTTTACTAAACATGATTATATAAAATTTATTATGTGTGCATGATTCCGAGCTATAATTTAAAGACGTAATTCACTAAAAAGCCAAAAATAAAATAAAAAATTCTGGTAATCTCAAGACTAACTCCATATAATACTAATTTTTATTTACATATAACATGCAATACAACACTTTTGTGAACAATATCCCTATTCCATATATATTTTATATGCTTGTGAGTTCGGACAATATGTGAATTACGAAACGGAAAACCTATTGAATAATCCAGATTTGTATTTGTGTATGTTTAATAGTTCATTAATAATTCACTAAATTTAATAGTTCATATAGTTATGCTCCTTTATATGTTTCCAAAAATTAACTAGTGTGGTTTCTGTTAGTATCCAATTTTTGATCCAAGGATCAATTTGAGGCCACTTTAACTTTAACATACATTTTTGCGGTTTTTTGCGTGTTTACAAAATCCTATATTCAAATTACAGTAGACTTAATGGCGGATAGAACGGGATTGCCGCCTTTCATTACTAGCTTTTAATTAATTTCACCTGTCCCGTTGTCTGTGTGTAATCAAATCTTGCAAGTCATGACATGGCAATGCATGGTAAGGTTGTAGCGTCTTGATTTTGGATCGCTTCCACCATATTTGATATATATATTTTTTTAGTCTTAAATTAAAATTTTAATAAAAAATATTTGTAAGATATAAGCTTTTATTGTACTAAAAAGTAGAAAATAAATTAATCTTTGAGTCATACCCGACTATTTGTAAAAGCTTGAGGCGCTTAATATCAAGAATGAATTAAAAAATAATTAAGCATGTGGAGGAGATGAGGCGTTCCGATTCATTTTTGATATTTTAAATTGAGCGCCCCAAGCTTTTACGAATAGTTGGGTATGAGTGACTCATAGATAAAATTTTTTTCTACTTTTTAGTACAATAAAAGATTGTCCCCTAAAAGGTATTTCTCATGAAATTTCTGTTATCCTGAGAGATTTTATTTTATCTTGTATTTTCTCGTTAGGAAGACGAATTGAGTCAGAAAACTTTTTGGTTTGTCCATAAAAAAATAAAGATAGTTTTATTTCAATTGTATTCGAATAATACGATCAAAAATAATAATTACATACATCAAATTTTATAAACAAATCTACCTGAAATATACACCATGTGCTGAATACATTTCCAATTAATTTCGAGATTCTACCCAAACAAACAAAAAATCACATGCATAAAGTATATCTGCATTTGCTATGCGTTCATCGATAGCCTATGAATCTTTTCAAGAAAATATGTTACACATCAAACATCGAATCAACAAGATAATCGTAGATACGATAAACTTTTACATCTAATACTTAATTTTATCCTGTTGCTTCGTTATAATTCAGATATGCTTTTAAAAGTAAACTGCATTGTTATTTTGAATGTATTAAGTGATTGTAATTTATTGTAAATAACGTAAAAATTATATTAAATTAACTTTTTTATTTTTTAGAAGAAATAATCGTTTTCGATTTTTTGAATGAGCTAAAATTTTTTGTTAGTTTTGATTACTCAATGTATTCTATGATAAAAGTTACGAAGAATAACGAAAAAAGAAACTAAGTGACGAAACGATTATTCGTATTGCAAGTGGCAAAAGAGTTGACTAAATAAAAAATCACGTTACGCTACTTTTTGTAAATAATAATTTCGTGTACGGTAAATATACAGAGTGATCCAAGATAACACATCAGGACTTTTTCAAATTGTAGATTACGTTAAAATAAAGACAATTTGGCAATAATCTTATATCCGAGAAAGTGGAAAATATGCTAATAATTTCAATTTTCAAATTATGAATAATTTTGATTATTCATACTGTTATAAATTAAAGAATTAAAAAAAAATACACTTATTTCAAAGTTTTAGGTGTTCATATCTATCGGATGTCCCCATGCATGTCTATCATTTTTAAAAAATTTTTTAACCAAGTATTCTGACAATATTAACAAAAGTATTCCTTTAACCCCCGAACCAAAAAAATACAGGTGTTATAAGTTTGACCGCTATGTGTGTCTGTCTGTGACATCGTAGCGTCTAAACGAATAAACCTATTTTGATTTTTACGTTTTTGTTACGTTTGAAAAATAATTTAATGAGGAGTGTTCTAAACTATTTTTCAAGTGCGAGTTTAAGGTTTGGTTCCCCAAAAATTTCTCGGATGTTTTAAATTTTGTGAATTTCATTTGTTTGTCTAAAATTTCAACAGTCTGTATTAATAAATGGACACTTTCGCAAGTATAAGTGTGATTAGAAACTGCCATTATTTTAACGCTCACCTAACCTAACTTTATTTACGTTAAAAGAGGAGACCCACCCATGACATGGTGAAAATTTCGTAGGTATGACTCTTGGTACATTTGTTAATTTTTTCCAACACATTTTGTGTACAAAGTGTCTTTTGCAAATGTGTACATTAAAGTTTATAAGATATATTACTAAACAAATATATTAGTCTTTATTATAGATCATCGATACATGAATATTGTTGCATTACAAGCGATAGCTATACATGTTTTAGTTATAGAACTAAGAAGTTGTTTTAATACAGGTGTATGTTTGTACGTATTTTACTAAGGGCAGGTGTAAATCCATTGACAGAGTTACAGCAATGACCGTGGGAGTTACACTCACCTGCTATATATAACATTGTATGTACACTTATATTACATCTATACGTGAATATGTGCTTTTTAATAATAATTTACAATTGTAACAACTAGTGAATAAATATGCAATACATTATTCAATTTGAGAACAAAAAATACAAATATTTTAAATTAAATTTATTTTATAAACCACTATCTGTAAAACGGTCAAAATACTCTGAAAATCTATACACGTTAATTACATTCATACAGTTATACTTTAAATTCGATATGTTGCGAGCTGTAGCTGACTTGGAAAAGTTTTACCGAGAACTGTCCCCATTATTAAAAATAAATCCAAATCCTAAAAACGCTTAATACATTGGTTTATTTATTGAACAAGCGCGGATCTTGTTTGAAACTGCAAGAATAATCTGTTGAGATTTGTTTGCCACAGCTCAAGGGCAAGATTTGAAGAAGGAAAAACTGATAATGGGCATTCCGCCATGAAATTTTGCATAACCTTAGTCAATTTGACTCAAAACTGTTTTTGGTAACCATATATCAATCCGTATTCTCCATGGCAAGCCCTTTTATTTTATATAAAATATGTTGTACTTGGGAGAGTATTTTTTTTAACTTTTCTGGCTCCTAAAATGAACCCCGTAAACCAACACGCGTCATTTAATACTATACTTGTGTATTAATATCCGTAATTTGATCTCTGAAGGATTCACGCTATAATTGACAAAGTCTAAATTAGTTTGCAACCGTTCAAGAGCTAGATTTTAAGAAGCAAAAACTGATCATGTATATTCGGCCATGACTTTTTGCATGGCCTTTGTATATTTGAATCAAAACTGTTTGTGGTAATCATATATATCCATGAAGAGCCCTTTTATTTGATATAAACAATGATATTCTCGAGAGAGTTTTTATAAATTTCATCGCTCCTAAAATGGACCCCGAAAAACAATACTCGTCATTGAATAGTATACTCCCGTAATTTGATCTCAGGAGGCTTCACGCGTATCAAATTTTAAATTACTGTTGAAAAGTTTACACATGCATTCATTGCATACATACGATTGAAAACTAATTTTAACGTTAAAAATTATCAAAAAATAGGTTAAATGAAGTTTTTTTTCAATTAATAGCCATGAGATTGTTAAGCTAGGAGTTAAACGTTCGCTTAATATGATAAATCTTACACTTGTTGATTAGAAAACCAAATTACATGAAAAAAATGTACAGATGAACCATCCATCGAAAAATTGATATTTATTATTGACGATGGTGCCAGCAGAAATTTTATGTAGATAAGGAACTATCTAGAATGGATACATTCATATTCCCAATTTTGATCTTCATTTTTCAAGACAAGTTTGATTCATTTAACTGGGAGTCTTAGGTCCCACAATCGCTCATGGTGAAATTTTTCGTAGTAGAGTAAGTATCCACTTTTTTTTATCAAATTTTAATACCACTGCGTTCCAAACATTGTTTATGTAATATCAAAACAGGATTGTAAGTTAGAAATAAAAAAATAATTATTGTCAAATATTTAGTAGTAAACTAATGTTTACGATATATGATCCGTTGCATATAGCAAGTATGAGAATACTTTTTTCCTAAGAGTTTATTATATTAAATACTTTAAGACAGTTTAGTGTAAAATAACTTACTTAATAACTTCATTTAACCACACAGAGAAAAATATTACAAAAATAACTTGTTAAATAACTTAACGTATAAAAAAACAGAAATGAAATTTATTTATCCTTTAAAATCGCTGTAAAATATTTTTATAAAAGGTTTAAAATATAAATTTCCGCCACATAAAGATATCTTGAAATAATCGTAGATGTAGATTATTAATTTTTTTTTTTTTTTTTTGCTATTGTTTTTGGTTTGCTACGAACGTTTTACAGTGTGTTTCAGAATTGTACAGCACTATTTTAGGTAAAATAGCCCTAGCACAAACTAAAGAAATAAATTCACAAAGATTTTTGTCAATGGACCTGTTGAACCGTCTCCTGATTTATCGCCGGTTCTCCTAATTTATTCCTGTATCTTATTTGTTGGTACTAAAAAAATGATTCTAGAAAATGGACCATAAAATCAATTAATCTGAATTTTATTCTTTCAAGCTAATATCCTTTTAGCCCTTAGCTCCCTTATCTTGGTAATAAGTTATTATGACATAGTTTTTTGTTCATTTTTATTAGAGAACGCATGTTTTAAATGTTGCCTTAAGTATTCCTGAAACACCCTACATACAATTTTATACAAACAGTTGATACATGTACTTTTGATGTGAATAGAAACGTAATACTTAATTTTATATAAAAACAGTTTGAGATTTTTTTTCATATATGTACAAATAGTTATGGTATTTACTCGCTACGTTGAATATTATACCACAATCGTATTCAATTGCAGGTACAAGTGTGTTTTAAGGTACAGCGAATTTCGCAAAAAGTTTTCAAGCTGAACTTTGCAGTATGATTACACAGCGAATGAAATAATAATCATATTTCTATCAAGGAATGAGTCGGTACGAAGGTATATCAATTATATCATAAAACTAACCTTAAAACTATTACAATTGATGTATCTTCATGGACCAAATCTATGATTGCATGCATTCCTTATACCGGTTTTTTTTTGCTTGGATGTTTAATTAGGAAAGAGCATTAATAATTTAAATACAGATTTTGTTCCGATGGAAATTGAAGAGGACAACACAATTTGAAAACTAATTAGTATTATAAATAAAATTTTGAAAAAAAAAAAAAATTTCGAGAAAATGATAAAAAAGCTCTTTTTTGGTATGAAATTTGGACCTCATAGGGGAGTTTGAAACTAAGTTTTGCAAGCAAAAAAAAGTTGTTCCATCTGCGCAATAGGTAAAAAAGTGGAAAAAATCCGAAAATTTGGAGCGCAGTTTTATATTTGCAAAACGTAGTTTTACACACCCATAAGGGATCCAAATAACACACCAAAAAAGTAGCTGTAGATCGTGTTTTGCGATTTTAATGTAGAATTTGATTGGTGTTTAATCAAAGTTTCAGAAATTTTAGGCTAAACATTTGAGCGATTAGCTGAATTACTGGTGGTAAGGGGATATTTTTGGAAATCATATACCTATAAAAATTTTCACACTCACTTTTCTAAATGTTTCACATGCCCTTATCCATGCATGGATGTTTCTAATTTTATGGCTTTGCTTCTCTTTACGAATTTTATTTATCGTAATTACTAAATACTTGTATAGAGAAAGTAAGGCGATACCATGTCGTATTAACAATTTTCTTTTGATATTCTTCTGCTTCATTTGGAGCATTTCAGAGGTGGCGCAGCCGATTAAATGAATTTTTTTAATAATCACATCAGTAAGAATATGGATTTACAAATTTTCATATTTGAAAACTTTGTATGGATAAAGCAACACTTCATAAATACTTTTAACTCAATACATACCTATACATGACATGAGTAGTGATAGTGTTGTTAAGACAATAATAATGATTTGAAATGGAAGATAACATTTCCCCAATTAAGGATTTCCTTTTAAAGATGCCTATTGCGGAACGTATATAATACGCTACGATATACCTCTAAAAAAACCAAATACAATCAGTACGTACGTTTTACAATAATATTCCGATATCGGTCGGACGAGATGTATATAATTCTATATCACAAAAACTGCCATTTGTAACGTCTATATATTATATAATTACCTTGTATGTTCGATAGGGTCTATCTTATGTTCAATGATCTAAATATGTATGTCAACTTTTATCAAAATATGTTGAATGTATACTAATCAAATGCTACACCGACTAGTGAAAAGAAAATGGTCTCGTTATTCAAATGGTTTTCATCGAAATCGATCGCATAACAAATTTTGAAATCTATCCGAAAAAATTTAAATTTTTTTAAATAATATTATTTATCTGTTCCAAGAGTAATTTTATTTGTCAATGTCTACTTATTTCTTTCCGAGAAAAACAGTATATAAATTATAGCAATCATTTTAGCAATTTTTTCCTTTAGAGAACAAAATAATCCCTATATATTATTAATGTGAAAGTAAGGATTTGTTTGTTTGTTTGTTTTTTTTTTTTTGGATTGGAATGAAACTGAATATTAATGTAGCTCATACATTAGAATAACACATTAGCTATAATTTTCAAAGATGTATTAAAAAAAATTAAAAATTTTTATTTTAATCTGACATTCTACTGCTGGTCTATGGTCTTCATTTTGAACTATAAATTAAAACTTTTTGTAAAAATTAATAAGAATAAATGTCAAACAATTCATGGTAATCTTTTCTGATTTACTCAATGGCTATTTTACACTTTAAATAATTGAAAACTGCACATATTTTAGGTGTGTAAAAAATCCCTTTTGAGTGTTAGGGAAGAAGGGTTAAGTGAGATCAAGAGAAGTGGAAGCTATTAATCGGTGGATTTTACGTTTAAGCCCAGTGAAGCGGGTGTGTATCAAGGTAGTTAGTTATAAAAGTAAGCTAGAATTTTTATTTGAAGGAATCCCGACTATTGATAATAGTGACGCCGAAAATTTGGAAACATTTTTTATTGTTGTATTTAAATCTAGAATGCTATTTGAGATATTTTTAAGAAAAAAATTGGATGGCAAAAAAAACTAAACCTATCAGAAACCTATCATCAAATCCAATTATAATAAGTATTGCAATTAAAAAGTCATGATTTTGGCTCGAAGTCATGATTTTGACGCATAATATATTTTATGAATTATTGTACGACTTGATACAATTGAATTCTCTTTTCGATTAATAATTTAGAATTTTCTATTATCTAAGTTTGTGACCTTGCTGTTATACCTTGTTGTGATATTTCAACAGGTATCAACTAATATTAAATGATTCTGTGTGTATTCATTGCACGAAACATCTTTGTTTCTTTTCATTTTGTCACATGTAATTTTTTTATCACAAAATGTCCTTTAAAAATAATTGATATTGTATAATTTCTATAATTAAGAGTTAAATTAATTGAAAAGATTATATTATATTTAAATTCGTTAATACTTGTATCACCAGATTGAATCAAATTTATACTTATTTATTGGGCCATTAAGTATCTAATTAAATTTTTTTTTTTTTTTTTTTTTTTTGAATAAATTTTTTTTGTTACACTTGAATGATGAGTATAGTACACTTATAGAATAAAGTAAATATCATCATAGACTGTGAGCCTATGATAAAGCCCTTTTGAAAGGACAAATATGTTTTTTGATTTTTGTTTTTTGACTTTTTCTATGATTTATTTTTTATCTGTGGTACATAATGTTTAAGGACACTTTTTGACCATACAAAAGCGAAAAAATGTTAAACAGCTTGCAACTGTTGAAAGGGTCAAAAATGTTTTTTTTTCTGCGCAACTGCATTTTTTCTGAACCTCTGTAGATTATTATTTGGATTATTAATAATATTAACCCGATCATCTTAGTCAAAATAAGTGGTCAACCTCTTTTGAGGCAACATTTGTACTATAATAATAAAGGTTTGTACAAAAATTCAGCTCATTCCGGTAGATTTCGAGGTGTAATTCTAGCATGATTGAAGTATATTGCACTTTTGATACTAATATTACAATTTAAAGAACCACGGAGTTAATTAAACAACTAGGAAATGATAAAATGTGATTTATTGCAGGTACTACGTTTTTTTATACCACGACAGTATCTTTATAACCCCTTTTTCAAATAGTGTGCCCAACGATATTCTGTAGACACCAAAAGTTCTAACAGCCGTCAAAATTGTATTTATACATACAAGAATGATGCTATGCAGAATTATTTTTCTGACATAATTTATCGACTATGAATATGACATGAATTATAATACCCTATTATTGTGAAGTTTTAGGAATTTTTTTTCAACATCTTTGTATAATTTTTTTTTTTTTTTTTTTTTGTATCTATGTAGTATGTATCTATAATGTTTATACATTTGTTATTTGGCTGTTTTGTTTGTTGTTGTTTAAATGCATTTAGATTGTTTAATAACATGTTAACACGCTAGAAAGTAAAATAGTGCTCTTAAACGGAAATATTAATAAATTATACAACAAGCGTTTGTGCTGCTATGGCTGTATTTTGTTCTCTACAATATGCGGGAAAGTATTGTACCTGCGATTACATATTAATTTTATGAATACTAGCAGACTTCGGCCCGCATTGCTGGGCGCAATTTCAACTTAAACAAAAACCTATCGATTGACGTCTGGTAAGTCCGATTTGAATACGACGGTGCCCACAAAAGTTGAAAAAAATGAGCTAAAAGAGTCGCTTTAACATTGCTTATAACTTTTTTTTCGTACCGTGTTATAGCCCTCATTTTCCTTGACCTCACCCATAATCATAATTTCATAGATTTTAATTTTTTGGTGCGGAACCCTTATTTAAATAAATTGTAAGGTTGAGAAACTTTGTAAAAATTGGCAGTACATAGTCGGTGTGGTATTGAAGTCGTGTGAGTGCGACCCCTGTAGTCCACACGACTTGCCAGAGGAGGAAAAACATTCAAAAAAGGTATTGTTAGCCTTCATTATTATTCTTCGAACATGTACTGCAGTTTATGCTGGGACGATCATTATTTCCATAGATCAATGCTGTTTTTTATCCACTTTTCAGATTCTGTTTATTCAGTTTTTTCCAGCTTCTTTATTACCATTAAAGAAAGGATAAATTAATTCTGCTGAAAATCCCAATCACGTGTTAATGTCATAACTGGTTCGCGAGATAATCGAGGCAAAAGAATCCGAACAAACATACGCACATACGCACATAGACACAGACATCACATTGAAAAGGTTTGATTGGGATATTGCAGCCTTGAAACCGCGGAAATATATAAAACTGAAGATTTTTAAAATCGGGCCCATTACATTTACTTCCTCTGGGAAGATAAAAATAAAATTTAACCCAATCTACTTGCTGATAATGTAACTTTCCACAGGTGAAATAATTTTTAAAATCGGTTAAGTATTTAATTCAAAGAGCAAATGTCAACTTTGATACAAATCACCCCCAAATAACGTTTCAGCCTTTTTTAAGCCACGTAAGGCGATGAGTTTAAATAAAATACGAAACATCTCTTCCGCCAATACTGTTAAAGAATGTTTATGCAAAATTTGAAGTAGATTGCACCAAAGAGTCAAGTCGTCTCATTCAAAACTTTCCCAAGTTTTTGAACCCCTTAGAGGTATAATTTCGGAAAATCCGAAAGGCATGATATCGCATGCCTATGTCATACAAAGAACACACCCTTTAAGTTTCAGGTCTCTACGATCAGCGGTTTAGGATGTGCGTTGATCTTTCAGTCATTTAATCAAGGGATCCATGTCACCTTTAGTCACCACTACCCATTGTACCAGGAGACATTTCCTGCAACGTAATATACATAAAAACGAGATTTGAATATGTCAACATTTAAATCATAGAAAATTGTCTTTTAAGAACCTCTTTTTCGAGATTCCAAGAACTTCAAAAGCCAGGTAATTAATTGAATCATGGAGTTTTGGCCAATTTAATGTGGACGAAATTAAAGATTAAAAATACAAAAAGAAACAGTTAACTTGGAAATAATTATCAATTTTGAATAAAGTTTTTAATTTTAATTGAAGGACATTGACAATTATGTGTTCAATTTCTTGCTTTTTAATACATATATCTTGTCTTCATATTCTATTTTCATAAATATGGTCTCTATAGTGTCTTCCAAAAAATTGAAGGGTGAACATTGTCACCAAGGTACAAAAGATTATCTTGTAGTCGAATTGTTTTAAAACATAAAGATTACAAAATGCAGTAGTTTGTTATATTGTTTTTGTGTATATTATTATTATTTAACAGTGTAGATGTGTTTTGAGTTATAATTAATTTTGTTTTGAACATTGAATTAAAATATTTTGTAATTTTAACTTTTAAATGATATAATAAATTACTTTCTTGCAGTTTGTTACATTCTAGTGGTTATAAATTAAATTAAAAATGCCAGACAATAGTGAAAAATTTGTTGTTATAAAAAAATAAAAAAAAAATAAAAACAAAAAACATATTTTAATATATATAACATTAATGTTTATATCTTCCTAAAAACATTATACGTACAAATAAAAAACAGAAAATTAGTCGATAAATATTACACTCGAAACTCATTTAAATGATCATATTTCACACTTGATATAACACATAGATGCATGTACCTATTGTGTTTTGGTGAATGGGGCCTAAGTTTTAAAAAATTATGGTCCAATTGAGGTAGATATAAAATTTAATATTTTTAAGTATGTCTGTGTCAAAAGAACAAAACCCACAGATTTACATACATACTATATAGAAATCCTTTAATAAAGTTAATATTTAAGAAAAATATTTAAATAAATATATATAATACTCTACACGAATATTTAAATAAAGTCAATATTTAAGAAAAATATTCAAAGATAATTGATAGTCCGACTATAGACCTTTTTCACATTTTTTTTTTCTTTTTTAAATGAAAGTAAATGTCTTGATAAAAAGGCTAATTTTTTACCCGAGAAAACAAACAGTGAAAATCATTAAAATTCAAATTGGCGGAAACACACGAAGTTACACGAATGTCATTGTGACGTCATTTAAAATTGATAATAATGATATATTAATACGACTATTGACACTGTTTTATTGTCATTGCTTGTCAGATTGACACCACAGATCACGTGTGTGGTGAATCAAAAAAAAAAAATCGTTTTAAATTATTTCAAATATTGTGACTTTTTTACAATTTTTTTCATATCATTCACTCCAAAAATAACAATAATTTTAACTACATTGTATTATCGTTATTTTTTTACTTTTTACTGCATTTTAATTTGTTTTGGAAAAGTTTTTCTTTTGAAGTCGGTTTTCTTTTTGTTAAAAGTCCTTGTTTTGTTTTAAATAATGAAAAGTATATGTGAAACAGTTGATATATATTATGTATGACGTCATTTCCCAGCGTAAAAATACTACTCTTGTACTTTTGATACTTATTAATTTTGGTGTATGTTCATTGTTATGGATATGAATATTATACGTAATAGAAGAAAATACGAAAAATATTTAAACGTTTAAGTTGGTTTTTCATATTTTATACCTAGCTGGTGTATTTTTCATTTAAAATCTAAACGTATATACCTTTGTTTCGATGCTGCCGAATTATTATAAAAGAGAACGAGAACGTTGTTGGTAAAAAGCACTCATGAATTTTTTTTATCATCATCATTGAAAAAAAATTCAACTCTTTGTTTAGGAAATCATAGCGACAAAGCATTTTACTTTTCTTTTGAAAATGTACATAAATAAAAATGTTTATAAGTATGGTTTATATACGTATGATTTTTACGATTCAATATTTTTAAGGTAAAAGTGACGTACGTTTACAATTGTTACATAGAATAATAAACCAAGATAGTGTGGTAGACATCTATGTAGCTTTCTATTCTAGCTTTAGAAAATAGAGTCGTTTACACTCAGTTGATCCAGTCAACTAGAATAGTACCAAGAAAACTGATTTTAGATTCATTGAAATATTTTCAGAGGAAAAATCAGAACGATTTGGAGTACAAGTTGAAATTATTTATTATATTTACTATCAATTTGAAAATAATGAATATCCGTACGATAACCCAGTATGTCTTAAGATCATTCAATTGGACTTAATTAACGAGAATATATGCTGTGGTGTTGAGCTTTGGCTAGTGTATACTGGTATGTATGTGTGAATCGGATAGATCTCCAGATGGCGGACAAGGAGAAGTCTATACGGTATGGTAAGAGCCAGAGACTTACAATTTCTGGAGCAGAATACTAGCAACAATTATATTAAACACCAGAAGTACAAGCTGGATTAAACTTCACGTCAATTTTTAATAATTTCTGTATTATTGCCCTTCGTACAACTACCAAGGTTTGTTTTTAACTCTGGTATAGTTTTTATTGGAATTATTTTAACCAAATTAGCTGAATTTAATAAAAATGACTCGAAACTAACTTTCACAACTCAATTTATGTAACAAAATACAATTTTGCATTTTCTCAAAAATCTTGGCAAGCTGAGCTGAATCGATTGAAAAAGTTTTAGTTTGCTAGGTTATCTACTTGTCAATTTTTTTTTTGTCGCATTTTTTGTTGCACTTTTTTTGGTTTTAAATTCCAAACAGCAAACAAATAAGAACGATAACGTGCGATTAGGAACATAGTTCCAATTAGTTTAATTCATCCACTTCCAGACTTTGGTCGAAAATGAATTGTTCGTGCGGGAAACTTTTTATGATAAAAAAGAGACTGAATACAATATTTTTACCAGAATAAATACAGAATATGGCAAGACCTTAAAAAGCAACGAATCATTTTTTTTTCATTTTCTTTTAAACATGATGATATGTTGAAGTATGTATATATGTATGCAAATGTCTGCAAGCGAAATTATACCAAGAGAGTTTTCTCTATGCTTATAATACATATAATACTTACACTACTTACATTCTAAAAAGAGTTCAAAAACGTCTGACCGGGGCACACAGATTGAAACTCTTTTCTTCTCGTATACGTATATTTTCTTTGTTTTATACTCGGGCTTCACTGGCTCTTGGTAGTATGAAAATCTTCAACAATCATTTCGTATCATGTTTTGTTTTATTTGTAATATTCACATTGTCACAAAGCTCTTTTTAAACAAAGTATGAAGGAGATTTGTTGCACCCACAGCAAAAATAAAAAAATATGTATGATTATACTTATGTATGTATTGGAGCTACAAACATATAGGGTAAGGTGTAATGCTCCAGATTCGTTTATCCATTACCTTGGAATCTCTCTATAGTTTTTCGGCCGACATTGGTGTATATGTCACAACAACTATTCGAAGACAAAGTTCTCTTACTAGAAGGAAAGAAACCGACAGAATGATTATCCACATGCATTTGTTTTCTAGTAAAGTAGCAATAAATGTTTTTAGTGTTTCAAAAAGTATTTATTATATTTTATTCCCTGTACATATGAAATATATCAAGGCCTAAGTCTAGTTGCAAAAACGCACTCTCCTGAACGTTAGAACAAATAATGTGCTGTAGCGGAAATCCATGTTATTAAGTTATTTTTATCTAATTGGTAATTGTTTTTTCGCGTAGTATCAAGTGAAGAAAAGAAATCTTATCCGCCCGAGTCAAATACCAGAAGCTGATACTAGACACTCAGAAAACAAGTTGGCTGTAAAAGAGACTTGAAGAGTTCCATGTTTCAATCACATACATTATATTATGTTGTTCCATGAAGAAAAATGTAAAAGCCTGTTGAAAACAATACCTACAAGTGATTCTAGGTATTACAGTATTCTACCATATGTGGGAGACAAAATAAATAGAAACTAATGGTATATTTTAAAAGTTGTTAAAAACTAAATAAAAATTTCGATTCCTAGTATTACACTTTCCTCTATATATGGTTCTTTATTTTATGCATATGGAAATGTAGAAAAACATTTGTTTCTCTTTTGATATTAATGTGAAATTATTATTATTATTATTACTATTTTTTTAAATATATATTTTTTACTATTCTTTTGTGTATATGAATCAAAACATGTTAAGCGGTGTGGTAATATGACATGATTTTTCTAGAGTATGGCATGGAAGAACAAACTTTGGAGTATTAAAGTAATATGACCGGAAAAAGTGTTAGTTATTGCTAAATCGATGCCGGAGTAAACTTATATGGAAGGTGACACCATTTTGAATTTAGGAGCTCCCATGGGATAGATTTGTTTTAATTTCCATTGCATAGTTACTGGTAATGTAGGAGTCAGAAAATGACAAGGGCTAATTTTTGTCCTAGAAAAATGTATGATTCGTATGGGATAGAATACAGGAACCATCTTTTTTAAAGGGTTTTGCAATAGTTCGTGTAATCGATTTTTAGCGTATTTTCTCAAGAAAACTTGATTAATTTAAACAGTAACGATAAAAACTCACAAAATCTCTATTAATCGTAAGTAAAACCGCGGGGTGCAGCTAGTAAAGAGCATAAACACAAACAAAAAACTAGCTTAAAAACGATATAGAATATCACAAAAAGTAACAAAATAGAAAAATGGAATACAGGATTCAATTACTTTGTGTTCACGCAAATAATAAAATGTGACCACTACGGTATCCTTTGAACACAGGAGAAATATTTATGCATATTTTAAATTATTGTTTTATTACTGTTTTAAGTTTTAATATGTATATGTTTTATATATTTTTATTTTTGTGTATTTAAAATTTAATTCTACTCTTGAAACATAGACATAAAAACGACAAATAATCCTGAATAGTTTAAACTGTAGAGAGTAGGTTTATTTCATTGCATGTTGTTAAAATAACACAATGTTATTTTGTGCCATCCAACAATACGAATCTTGAAAAGTATCATTTCACTTAAAAATATGTTGAACATTAATGACTTTTACCATGAATTGACCAAAGATTGATATTGAAGTCAATTTTTTTTAATTTTATAATTTTGTAAAATATAGATTTGTTCTTGACGTTATGACGTAAAAACAAATGCAAGGAAGATGGTAAGGATTGAAAAAATTGGAGAATCTTTCAAGAAAAATAATATATTTCAACCTATTGGTACATACAAAACAGTAAGTTCATCACACGAAAATTAAAAACATCATATCTGCAATTTTTTTGTTAACAATAGAGAAGTTGCTTACTTTTTTATTTCATTTTTTTCAAAAAATTACTTAAAATTATTTAAAAAAAATTTTTTAATTGATTTTTTATGTAATTGAAAATGGTTTTTTTAAACTATAAATTAAAATCACAGTGACGTTAACACGCCGTTTTCGTAACACCATCGCACGGAGAAATGATAATATAACATGAATAATGATAAATGGTTTGTTTCTCAGCAAGTTTCTTAGCGGCTTTCACTATATTATAACGGAAATTTCCATAGAAACCGATTCCCTCAGAGCCTCAACGGAGGTTGATTCGTCGCTATCGTTTTATTTCTTCAAAAGTATAACTATTTTTATTAATAATTAATAAAAAAATGGAATTCTTAATTTTTAAAGAAATTACTTAATTATACTTTAGATGAATTATAATTCAGGGAAGATGGATTTAGAAGAATTATAATTCATGGAATTCATTGTGGAGGAATAATCATTCTTTCATTTATGAATGAATTTGTGGTAAAAAAATGCACTTCCAACAGATAGATAAAAAGAATCAATCAATTATTTTATTTTCAGCTAGATGTATCTTTTTTTATGTACACAAATTAATATTGAAGAAAATAAAATGGGAAAAAGGACTTTGACCTTTTTTTTAAGTGTGCCATCCCAAGTTATGCAAGTTTAACGGTGTAGATGAGTAAAATAATTTAGAGAATAGATTTTTTACGATCATTTTACAATAATGAAGTAATACAGTAGCCAATGATTATTATAATTGGTTTTTTTCTTGTACTGTTGTTATGATTGAGTAATATTTTTGAACACAGTTGGATATTAAAAATATCATAATTAAATTTGAATAGAAACATCACTTGTTTAATTCATCGTCGTGTATGAAGGAGTAATATGTAGTACCTCGAACACAATATACCTTGAATTACTCTATAGTTTCTCGATAAATATCACTGTCACAAGATAGCAAATATCTGCAGAAAAAGTTTATTTACTAGAAAGCAAGATCAGTTGTTTCAAGTAAAATAAAAAGAACCATTTTTAACCCCAAAATAAAAAAAGGGGTTTTTTTTGTTTCTTTCGAAAGGTAATTTAACGGAGAGTATTCATAGCTATGTTTCAAGTGTGAGTTTATGGTTCCGTACCCGAAAAGTCTCTAATTGACGATGATCTTCAAATTCGGCTCAGTTTGGAAAAGGCCTTAAAGAAAAAGGTTATTTAATGGATAGCGTTTTTAGGTATGTTTCACGAGCGAGTTTAGACCGCAGCTTCATATTGGTGAGTATTAAGTTATGACATATTTCAATTTTAAGCATAACGTAAAATTTTTATTAATTGAAAAGGAAATAAAGTTTGAAAAGACGCACACGATGTTGAATTGTCAAACAACGAGCTTTGTCACTGGTACATGATATTAAGCGAGTACGTAAGTTTTAAAATCATTTCCTTATTTGTTATAGGTCACCACTCGCCATGCATAGGTAAGCGTATTATAAGTGGAATAAAAGAAGTTTCTTTCACGCCGAGACTTGAAAGGTTTCCAATGTTAGATAATGTTTTTAATGTTAGAAAAGGTCGCCTTCAAGTACAGTCAGTAAAAATTAACCTAGATATATTAAAGTATAATCCATGGTTTATTATGATCTTGTCCCATAGATAGTAAATCATTTCTTAGAACACATGTCATAAGATATCCGTAAAATACATAATGTGTAGTAATCACAGGATCATAAAGAATGACTATTCCTAATGTCACATTTAAAAAAATTAATTTCAAAAACACATAATATAAATTTGGTTCCCTGGTACTATAATCGCTCCTATTTACAATATTTTATTGCTGACTCTAAATTCTACTTAAAGTCAGCAATAAATTTATACGTATCTTTTTGAATAGAATCAAATAATTTCGTTTATAATCGTAATTAAGTACCTATTTATATAAGTATAGATAGAGGTAGGTATAATAAGATTTAAATAATGAAAATAGTGTTTATATTCACACACACTATTATTCAATTATTGTTGGGTCTTTGTTCAGAATTTATGAAATACAATGAATTGCAAATTTTAACTGTTAAGTGTCATGTTTTTACGCAATATATGATAGTTTGTTTAAATTTATAATATCTTAACTTAGGAGGAGTGGCCATTAAATGAATATATTCAATGCATAAAATTATTATAAAACAAGTGAAAAGAAACAATTGACTGTGTTAATTGTTGAAATACCATGTATAGACAGTGCTGTTTATTCTGTCACATCACACATATAACTGATAGTCCCATATAATACATACTATACAATTTCCGCATAATTTCCGCTCTCACGGGAAAACAGTGATGTTTACGAAAAAGTGTTTCAAACAAAAGTTATAAGAAACATTTTTATATTTCAACTTTTGTTCTATCTCTAACGGTTTACAAGATGGGTCCTACGGACTAAAGACCCAATTGCCCTATGTTGCTCATTTTCAAACTCGACCTCACTTTTTACGTCCTAAGCACAGTACAAAAATTTCAGCTTGATATCTCTTTTCGATTTTGAGTTAAGGATGACAGGCGGACAGACGACAACAGGCAGACAACCGGAAATTGACTAATTAGGTGATTTTGTATAACATTTGAACAACAGCGATCGCTAAGTTTTGATTTGTATAGCAATATTATTCTTTATGCATCATCTATAAATTATAATCATAATGACTCCACTTAACTCAGTGTAAAGTGACAAGCAAGGCTGAATATCCAAATTGTATGGCATAAGGAATACCTAAATTTGTTTAATTCAATTGTATGATAAAATTTCCCCCCTTTTATATGATTTTTTGCGCTCCAATCATTTTATATGCCGAAATTCGTTAAAAAATTTGTATACTAAAAAATCCATAAAAACTATCCCAAAAATGTTAAAAGTTGTTTTTGTTTCATATTTTACTTCCAAAATATTATTTATTTTAGTTCCACGGATCTGAATAGTATAAATTAAGAATAAATAAACCGACAACTTGAAGCTGTCTACGAAATTACAAATCTAATTATGAACACCGTCAGATCACGTCTAACTTATTTTACACAAAAGTTTGCTTTTACATTATTTGGAAAACCAAACAAGAAACCAAGACTTATGTGTAAGACAAGGACGCAAAGCTCTTAAGACCCTGTGTTAACAACGATAGTTAAATATAGATTTGGACTTCCTTATCACTAGGTATTCGCAACAGACACAAATAATATAATATTTTCGGATTCTATGTATTGCAAACCAAAGTTCAAATTTTGAAAAGTGAAGGGTTGCATACACTAAAAACTAAAGTCAAAAAGCATTATTTCTTCTGAAATTGTTCAGTAATCTGAAATATACAAAACTAATCGTTTTGGACAAATTTTTACTAAAATGACTGACTGATATAAATAAGTATGCATACTTATGTATGAGTAAAAGAAATTCGATACAACAAAATAAACATAACGAAAATAAATATTTTTAAAAGAGTATCAGCTTTCAATGTCCACTTGTGGCAACAACAAAATAACCAAAAAACGAAACCAAATCAAATTTTTATATGAACAAAGAAAAAAAAGTTTGACACATTGCCCGCGATGTCCATATTGTGTCTGCCCTTTATCTAAAAATTGGTTAGTTATCAGATATCATCAACGGTAATAATATATACACAAAATCGTGGGTAACCAACACAAGATTATAATTAACTTTGTGTATGTGTTACCGGTGAAGTATATAATTCATTCTTAAAAGTACTTGGTAATTTTATACAATACTCTTTTGGGTATAGTGTGAAATATTTTTTAAGATAATATTACAAAATTTGTCTGGGAGATGCATACGATACCCAGAAATTTGTAGGGCTTTGTTCTTACATATAATTATTAATAAGAAATAAGAAAAATTAATAGCTTACTTTGAAGTCCTCATTCTGACGGTAATTGGTAATTGGTTGTAAATGTAACTAAAGTTACTAAAGTAATATATTTGAGATGGTAACCATGGATCTAACTGATCTTGTATACGGTCGATAAGAAATAAAAATCATCTAGCCATTACAAATTGTATAGAACGTTGTTACCATGATATCAAACAGGTAGAGATTTTAATCTAAAAATGATATCATTAGAATTTTACCAAAATGGGATGGATATTGATTAGTTTAACTGACTTTCACAAAATGCTAACTCGTTATAAATTTATCATTGCTATCCATTCTAGATACTGAAAGAACTATTATTGCTTTTATAACAATTTTTTAACAGAACAAAAATTTGTTTAAATTCTGGAAAACATAATTTTTGTATACCTTCCTAATCAATTGAAAAAGTTGAAAACACAATTCCAAGCAGACTTCCGTCATTGCTTTAGTAATTATTTATCATTAAACATGACAAAATAAGTGATTTACAAAACAATTTTGTAAGAAATGATTTCAAACTACTTTAAAACAGAATGAAAAAATTCTCAACTACCCAAAAAAAATTTTATTTCTGAATTCATCAAGGACATCAAATAACTATTATTTGGAAGTTTTTCATTCTATATTTATCTATTATGAAACCATTTCTAACAAAATTGGTCTGTAAATCACGTATTTTTTCGTATTGAATGATAAAAATTTATTAAAGACTTGGGTGATGGCTCTTCGAAACCTTTAGTTTAGCTATTTAAGTTGATTTCGATGTTAAACAAGAGCCACCATTTGCGGGCATTCAATTAAGCATGATTACATAAGCGTTTACTGTTTATGTAATAATTCCAGAATTCTAACTTACGATATAAAGTTGTCAGATTTGTCTTCTTGGTACACCAGTGTACTGTACCTTATTAGAAAGATTATCAGTAACATATACACAAACAAACATAGAGATAGAGGATTGACTGGTTTTCCTGTTCAGTGAAATTATTTATTGTTTAGTGGCTTAGTAACACTAGTGTATTATTTATACCAATAGACAACATAAACCAATTAATATTATGTCTTATAAACAATGTCCATCTAAAATTCAATATTTTATTCATTTAGAATTTAATTTTTATTGTTTTGGTTTTATATTTACAGGGTGTTATAATATAATTTGGATTATGCATCTTTAGAATCGCTTAGGAATAAAATAAAAATGTTAAATTACTAACAAAACTAAACATAATTTTTTTTATTTAAGACTAATAAATAATAAGCCTTGTTTCTCAATTCAATATTCAATTTTACAAGCATTTGCAAGTCACATGATCGATGGATAAGCATGAATGATCCAAAGTTTATCTTAGTTTGAAATGAGGCCTCATATGCTTGCAATTATTATTATTAGCATCAAACATGTAAGTATAGCATCAAAGCTTAATTTAGGTTTTTCTTCAAACACTCATAACTAATTGTCGATGTCTGAGATGTGCGAAGCATTACTTGTGCACATTACATTTAGAGGTTAGGAGCAAATTTGCGCTTATCAGAACATTATCACGGAAATAATCGCCAATGAAAAAATTTTATTCCAACAATATCCTAACAGTCTTCTTCATTGTTTATATTTTCAAGTCATCTAAGATGACCTATTCTTTAATAATATCTTACAAAAATACAATAAATGGATATTTTATAAGAATATTATTGGTAATTACTACAGTCATTTCAGACCGACTATTCCACTTACCTTTCTCTTTTGCAATTTTGATGAATAAAATAAAATAAAGTTTTTACACCACTAACGAAAACCCAATAAAAAAATTTACGGGCTTTATACTCACCAACATTTTGATAGCAAGTATTTCCAAAGATACATCAAATAAAAAAAAAAAAAATAGCACTATCAAAATTTTCTTATTTTCCATAGTACTTGATGTAAAGTCGATTAAAAACTTATGTGTTTTGGATTTTTAAACAGTTAAACTTAAAAATTCTTTAAAATATTGTCCGATAATCTTTTCATACCTTGAAAAACGGAAAATTTTTATGTTGTTCTGTGGAAAAACATTAAATTTTGACAAGAAATTATTTTTGTTTTCAAGTATTTATGAATATATTTGCATTCAAAGTTTTCTGGACAGAAAAGGTTTGTAATAATTTTTTGCGATCACGTTAGAAACGTCTTTATTTATAGGGTTTTACACACCTAACTCTAAATGTCACCAAAAGCATGCATGGGCAAACGTGGCTTAGAGAAGTCACTCCGACTTCTGTAACAAACATACGAGTAAGACAGTGATACGCTAACCAGTTTCAACAAATAATACGAGAAAGACAGAGGGACAACATTTTTTTTCTACTTATCTCATTACTATTAGAGAAACTGAGATAGGGAGAAGAGGCGTATATCCGTCTCGCTTCCTCCTCTATGAGCAATGCAGACTTGCATAAAGAGACACACAATAAAGTTTATGGCACGCAATATACTTACAACAATGGTGACTTTGAACCTAAAATAACTCGTCCATGCCTGACCAAAAGGTTACCATGTTTGCAAAAAGGGAAAACTGAATACCCAATATGATTTTACTATAATACGTATTATTTGATTAAATTGTATAGATAATCAAAGCTGTTGAAATGATATAATAAAAAAAACTTTCTTAATATTTTATTATTTGTGTTTTGATGATAACAGAAATAAAACATTGAACAATATTGTTAATTTACTAGTTGCTGAAAGGCATGGCATGTGGGTTGTTAAATTGGAAGATGGTTTTACATAGATTATAAAATATACACATATTATATACATCCTATCATGACCAGTGTTGCGTTAAAATTTAACAGAGACATGTTGGAATTTTCATTAAGTTTGTCTGTTTAAATGAAGAATGTTTTAAGTACCGCCTCTGTTTAATGTCACGATTTTCTGTTACTTTAGAAAATACTCTGATCTATACTGCATTGAAACCTGTTGAAATTCAGCCAACATATGGGGCTCAGTTGAAAATTGATGGGAGGGGTAGTTCTAAGCATTTACTCGCTTAGCTGAAGAATGTTAAAACTTCAAATTAAAAACTATTGTATTGTTTGGCTTTGTAGTTTATTTTTTGAACTTCCGATACACTAAATGATGTCTAAGACTTTAAGATTTTCAGATTTTAAAGGAAGTAGGTAGGATCGTTGAACATTTGAAGAAATTTTTCCAAAATTCCACCATCAGTACAAAAGCAATAGCTCCATTTCCTTCGGCAATTCGCCAATAAACAGAAGTTTTTAAAAGTTTGTAAAGGAATATAACAATGGAAGGCGTTGTTGGCTTCCAAGAATGATCTCTTGAACATTTATTGTGAAAATAAATATTACTGAGTTGATTATTGTTAATAAATTAATACCACTAAGGAGCTTTATTAGAGCTTTAAAAAATAGGGGCACAAGACATACACACTGTAAACGTTGCTAATAATAGCATCGATATCAAAACACTGATGAATCAAAAATGAAACAATTTTTCAAACGTATAGTATTTCTTAAAACTAAAAATCCACATAGATTCCTTAAATATTATTTGATTAAAATTTCATGCATTCAGCATCGGAGCAGCATGGAAAGTTTATAAATGTAAATATTAAAGCACATATGTAGATATATTCGCTTATATAATAACTATACTGTCCGTATATGGTAAAAAATGTTTTGTATTTTCTCAATATCATATAAAAATTATTATTGTATATTTAATTTTTTTTCTTTGAGTATTAAATAGTATACCCTTCTGCAATTTTTATTTTTTTGCAAAATATATCGCGTATTTAATTTCATAATGATTTTATCATATGTGTGTAGTGCGATACGATAAATGCCTTGTTAAAATTTTCCTTTTACTTAGATAGAATATAAATTTATATTTTTTATTTGTACTGTAAAAGAATTTTTTTTTCATTAAATATATTTAAAAAAGTCTTTCGTTTAAGATTGAGAATAAAAATTGTATGTTACGTGTAAAAATGTTTTTATGTACAAAGAGATTGATTCCAAGTAAAAGATTTTTTAAAAAGCGCACAATGTATGGTTTCTTATTTAATTTTATTGTTGTGGATTAAAGTCGCCGTTTTGTATAGATTTTCGAGAAAGTGATTAAAATAATTTAAAAAAAAACTTGCCCCTTTTATAATTGTAAATTTTCAATATATTAAAAGTTTTCCAATTATTTTGCAATAATTATTTCTCCTATAACCATCCACTGATCGACAAACCCGTGACCTACAAGATGCCACGAGATTGACATTAACTACTTCTTCTGATATGCCTAATTAATTTTTCTTATATTCGCGTAGCAAATATAAGGTTTTAAATAATTATTGAGAGTATTTTGTAAGCAAACAATTTTTTTTTAGCTCGAGTGTAGTTAGTGCAAAAATCTGCAACCCGTTAGTTATAGTTGAAATAACGCACGTTTTAAAAGCGTTTTCATTATATGTTCCAATCAAATTGTATCTTCTCGATGAATTGGTTGTATTTTCAAAAGATCTACAATAGATGATTCTTCATTTCACATAATATATTTAACAATCGAAAATATGATGAAAAAAACTAGTTTTGAAAAAAATTAATCGAAACAATCAATTATGATAGGCTGAAATGGTGCATAAAATTGCATGAGGTGAAATGCTCATGGCAACCAAAAGCAACACAAAAGAAGTGCCAGAATTATTGACGAAATTACGTTAATTAATTACGAAATTAAGTTTCCTGGGCTAAATAATCCTTCCTCAAGTAGCCACCTTAACTTGAATCCACCTAGACTTCCAATCCAAGTAAATTTGACCCAGAATTTCTTAATATCAATTCAAGTGATTAAGTGGAGTATATTTTTGGCTTAATATTTTCATATACGAAACGAATTTTTTTTAATCTACTTGTTTGTTAATAAACTTGACCCACTTTTCAAAGTTATAGAACTGTAAAGAAGTCATTTACTTCTTTTCTTTGTTTACATGCCTAGTTTTATTGGTAAGATTTTAGGCCAGTTTGAGGTTATAAAATATGTATGCTTTAAATATAATGTTAAACTGAGTTTAACAATGCAGCTAAGCCAATTGACTGTGCTCGAATGTAACTCACTTGAACATATTTGAGAAGGTTGGTGGAATTTTGACAGTTTACTGTCAATATTTCACCATAAGTTATTCTCAAGGCCGGCACAGGGGATCCTTAGGTCTATGTGCTAGAGACCTATTTGGAGTAATAGTCTTATCTATTATTATTAAGTAAAATGTTATAAGGTTATATACATATTTTCTACATAAAATTCCATCAATAATGATTTGGAACACTCTGTAATTAAAAATAAATTTTATTTTATTATAGAAATAACAAAAATTAAAAAATTCAATGTAAAATTTACAAATAAAAAATAATCTCTGCATACAAGAGTGTCATAATAAAACATATATAATTACATTAAAGGTGGTGTGCTTATTAGATTGCTATTATTATACCATGTATATGAAATATATCATAGTATATTAAGTTTAGTCCCAAGTTTGTAACGCTTAAAAATATTGATGCTACGGAAAAAATTTGTGTATAGGTTTTCATAGAATGACCTAATTAGTCCATTTCCGGTTGTCCGTCCGTCTGTCCGTCTGTCTGTCCGTACGCACGATAACTCAAAAACGAAAAAATATAGCTAGCTGAAATTTTTATAGCATGCTTAGGACGTACAAAGTTAGATCGAGTTCGTAAATGAGCAACATAGGTCAATTGGGTCTTGGGTCCATAGGACCCATCTTGTAAACCGTTAGAGATATAATAAAAGTTAAAATATAATAAATTTTCCTTATAAAAAATAAACAACTTTTGTTTGAAACATTTTTTGTAAACATCACTGTTAACGCACGAGGGAGCTAATTACGTGCAAATTTTAGAGTATGTATTATATGGGAATATCAGTTATATATGTGTGACATGTATAGGTAGGTATATGTGTAATGTGATAGAGTAATCAACACTGTTTGTACATGGTATTTCAACAATTAACTCAGTCAATTGTTTGTTTTCACTTGTTATATTATACAGTTTGGTACACGAAAATATTTAAACAGTGCACATGCAAGGAAGTATTACCGCGAAACCGTCAATTAATTAAATGTTGGCATGACAATACTTGCAAAAATCGGATATATTTCGACTTGTATCAAGCTAAGAGATTGCGCCACTTTTGTATAAAGTGACTAAGGTGTGTATTAGTTGAAAATATTCGTTCTTGCTCGTTTCTTTGCCCTATCATTATTTGCATCATCCATTTGATCGTCGAACAAGAATTTTGTCTCAATTGAAGGCAATTTATTTCGATCTTATGCATTAGAAAATTAATTAGGTATTGTTCTTAATTCAAATACTTAACATTATTAGCAAGTTTTCTTGATTTTCATGTAGGTATATGTTATGAGCCACTCGGTGAACGTTTAAATAGTATGAGGTAATAATAATAAATACATGTATTTTTTTATAGATACATTTCAAATGCGGCGATTGATCGAAGGTCATATTAATCAATATCTTTCTAATAGAGCGGAAGTGATTTGGTTGCAAAATATGACAATACATTGCAAATAAATAAAAGTAAAAATGACAGTAGCAACATTTTTAAACGCTGAGTATTAATCTTTTTTATTTGTTTATTCTTTTTTTAAACACAATATTATTTTTATTATTATATTTATAAGGTACAGCGTATTTCAGAATTGTGTAGCACTATTTTTGGTAAGCGTTCTCCAGCACAAAATTCACAAAAGAAGTTCATATAAATTGTTGTCTACATACATCAATTTATTGCCGCTAGATTATTTTGTTCCATGGTGAAGAGAATCCTTAAATTTTTTGATGGAATAAACCAAATCTATTGGTACACAAAAAGAGTTAGGAAATTGAATCGTGGAAGATGCACTCTCTCTGAATATTATATTGTTAAATGAATGTCCATAAGCCTCATTATCTTGATAATAAATTTAATAAAAGCATATGTTTATATGTACTTTTTACCCCAGTGCGCAACGCAAAGGAGTGATAATGTATTTATCAGTCTACCTATGTATGTATGTTTGTTACTTTGCGACACTCTAAAGTTCAATCGCGTAGGCCAATTTTGATGATTCTTACATAAATCGAATTGCCGAAATCTGGCAAGTGTGACCAAGGACGCGGTAGAATTGAATTGTCATTGAATAGATTTTTGAAAAACTTAATTAAAAAGTTTAAAATTCAAAAAATTCGTCGGCATTAACTAAAACTTGAAAAGAAGAAAAACAAGTCCAGTAGTTTACAATGCAACTTTAATAGTCGGGATCCATTAAAATTTAGACTTGATCAAATCTTCCCACCAATCGATCCAAACTGTCGAAGCAAGGAACGTTTTCGATTTTTAAAATTTATTATTTTGATTAATGTCCAAATCAACCAGATAAGTGTTATGTATTCCATGCAGTTATTGATTTACATGCCTGACTCTAACATCGTAACTCTCAAAAATATGGTTCAAGAACATCTTACCTGTTTGGAGAGGTTCTTAAGGGAAAAATTCTTCGGCGTTTTAAAAGATTTGTTCATCTCTACAGCTCCTCTGAATATAAGGCATGTCTTTTAGGGCTGTCCAGTAGTTAGTCCCTACACTACCTTAAATTTACTCGTTGAATTATTGATTTACTTTCCTTAAATAATGCCGTATGATTCTGAAACACTCCATACTTTTAATACCTGCAAGCAAGAACATAATAATTAATCTATTATAATCAATTCAGAAACACAATATAATAAATGAATTGATATATGTGTCGGTTCTCTTTTTTTAATATCGATAACTAAGCAATTCAATATCACGATTATTCATTTTTGTAGTAAATTATCAACATATGTAGGTATATGTTCAACAAAAATGCCATGGTATTATAGAATTTGATTATGAAATTTTATGAATTTATTAATGATATTATTGAGTAAGTGAGTATACAGTGTGTTTTTATATCATGGATATATGTAATATGTAAGGTATACTAAGTTTAGTCCCAGGTTGTATCGCTTAAAAATATTGATGCTATTTTCACTTGTCTGTCCGTCTATCATCATGATTACTCAAAAACGAAGAGATATCAAACTGAAATTTTTATAGCGTGCTGAGGGCGTAAAAAAGTAAGGTCAAGTTCGTAAATGAGCAACATAGGTCAACTGAGTCTTGGGTCCGTAGGACCCATCTTGTAAACCGTTAGAGATAGAACAAAAGTTTAAATGTAAAAAATATTTCTTATAAAAAATTAGGATTAAATTTTATAGTAGGTATTATATAGGAATATCAGTTATATTAGTTATGTATGTGTGACATGTATGTATGTGTAATATGAAAGAATAATCAACACTGTCCAAGCATGGTATTTCAACAATTAGCTCAGTCAATCGTTTGTTTTCACTTGTTTATGTTAAAGTTATTTCTAGGCTGAAATAACCTATGTTTACTTCACGTTAAATGACTAACGAAATGTCTCAATAACTTCAATTTCTTTTAAGATTTACGCAAAAGTATTCAGGGGCTATAACTACCAAAAAAATATGTATACAATGTCGTAAATAGTGTGAGACAAAATGTGAAAAAGTTATTGTATCCAAAGAAACCTTTCGGAAAGAACGAAAAACAGGTTGGACAACAAGTAAAATTTAAAATTTTAAAAGTCCCCTACAAATTTTTCGGGTACGGAACCCTAAACTTGAACTTGAAACATATATATGAACACTCTCCATTAAATTTCTTTATCCTGAAAGGCTCTTCCAAACTGAACCGATTTTGAAGATCATCACTACAGACATACACACATACACATGCCGGTCAAACTGATAACACCTCTTTTTAACTCCCCAACTAAAAAGGGGTGTTATAAGTTTGACCGCTATATGACTGTGGCATCGTAGCGCCTAAACGGATGAACCGATTTTAATTTTTTTGGGTTTGTTTGAAAAGAAATTTTCTGGGTAGTGCTCTTAACTATGTTTCAAGAGTTTAGGGTTTCGTACCCAAAAGAACTAAGAAATTAGTGTCAAGCTTCAAAATGCTTTAAGAAAAAAGGTAATTTAATGGAGAATGTTCTTATATATATGTTTCAAGTGGGAGTTTAGGGTTCCATACCGGAAATATTTGTCGGGGCTTCTTAAATTTTGTATATTTTATTTGTTTATTTCGGGGATTAAAAAGTCTTACAACACACACATCGATTTATTCATCTAGACCAATGACCAATAGTGCTATTTTTTGTATAACTTTTATTGTATATCAGGATATTATCTACATATAAAAAATTAGAAAATACATTATCAATATTTTAAATTCAGTAATTTGTCGTATCTGAATCACAAAGATAAATTAATGAAATTATAATTTTCAACTTGATCTATGCTTCATGAGGTAGAGTTATTAATGGTAAATATTATTAGAAATGAAATTAAAATGAATAAATAAATTAAAATTAATTATTTTAATGGTTTCTATCTAATTTTTATTTTAAATTTGGTTTGTTAATAAACTTTTAATTAGATATAATATTATTTATTATAAACTGTAATAAAATGCTAACAATCCATTAAAAACACATGAATATGAGAGTTGTTTAATATGCAAAATAAATTAAAATTTTCATTTGATTATGGAAAAATAAGTACATTAAATTTTAATTATATATATTCGTGTAGTATGAAATTGAATATCTGTTGAAAAAGACATTTTAATGAAAATTTTATCCAATTTTGATGCGAATGACCCAAACCTTTAAGAGGTAGTAGTATAAGCTGAAGCACCTGCATGTTATATGGTAGATCCAGAACTTATCGACATATTTCAGTTCATCGACGATATTCCCAGTATATAAAAGATATTGTAATCGGACCGATAATCCAAATCGAAATTGCCAACATATCTTTACACTTCAAGGTCAGAAGAATGAATTAAAGTCATTTTTAGATGGAAGTCTGTGTATAAGCAATGGTGTATGCATGTTCGATCATATATTCGATAGAGATCTCGAATTTGCCCCAGCCATTGTGTAATAACGGAAGAGGTGGTTGATGAAAAATTAAAATTTGAAATTATTTTGTTAATTTTAAGAATAAGCAGAAGTTGCTAACGGTATCCTGATAAATTTTTTTTTAAAACTAATATTTACAATAGTTGATTTTATGAATTTGTCTAATATAAATAAAATTTCTTTTTAAGTGCCTCGTCAGTACCTCTTGCATAGAAAGCTAATATTTTGCTTAATTAAAGAGAATTGAAAAAAATACACTCGAACCAGGACTCGAACCCGGACTTCTTGGATTCATGTCAAGCGCCCTACCAATTAGGCTGTTCGAGTTCTAGACACGAATGCAATTTTTCAACTGAATGAATTTTTTAATTTGTTTATTCACTTATTTATTATTATTACTTATTGTTGTTGTTTACTTATAATTATGCATACGATATTTACATCATGGTCTATTCGATTATTTTTGATGTAATATGCTACATACAGGCGTAAACTAAATATTGACAAATATCTTGTCTAGTAATTTTAATTAAAGAGAATTGAAAAAAATACACTCGAAACAGGACTCGAACCCGGACTTCTTGGATTCATGTCAAGCACCCTACCTGTCAATATTTAGTATACGCCTATATGTAGCATATTGCATCAAAAATAATCGAATAGACCATGATGTAAATATCGCATGCATAATTATAAATAAACAGCAACAAGTACTAATATTTTGCCTTAAAGTCGCACAATTTGGTGAGAATAAAATAATTTATATTGAAATTCTTAAGCAGTTATATATGGTATTTTCATTATTTGGGAAGAAAAAACATCTTGCTCATGCTTAAATGTTTATGTACTATATGAGATTTTTTGATACTATCATTTCTGTGTGCACTTTCAGCATCTTTCAGGCAAAACTGGCAAGTTGAATTTGAATTTTTAGTTATTTGAAGTTCTAACATCAATTGGAAGTAACAAGTACATATCTGTATTCTTAAACTGTAGAATAACGAAGTAAAAACTTAATAATTTACGGTTTTTTTTATCTTAAAAGAATCTGTATCGCTTTGCGTATCGATCAACTAAATAGACGACGGAGGGCAGATGGCATTTGTCAGAGAAAATTCAAAAAAATTATACATAGAATTCTATACTAGTTAGTGTAAGTTAATACTTCATTTTACAAATTTCATCGTTGGCGATATTATATATGATTATGGTAATGATTATTTGAATTTTATTTGCAGGCGTTTTTAACACATTAAAATATATACATAATGCATAAACATTTATTATTTTATTTACATTTTAAGTAACACAGTGTGTATAGGTTAGCTTGTTTAGGTATCTACTCTAACGAACTAGAAGCAGTTTGTAAAATATTTAAAATAAATTTAAAAGAGCTTGGTCGAACATTTTCTTTCTACTTGGCTTCGAAGTTCATTCTTTTATACGACCAAAACATTAGGAAACTTTTATACGATTAAAACAATATAATACAATTAATACCACAAAGGTTAAAAATTTTAGGAAACCTTCGAATCAATTGATCGAGAGTGTCTTTGCTATGTTTCAAAAAAAAATGTTTTCAACCATTTGTAGATCATCACTGCTTTTCTAGTTGTAAACAGATACGGAACCCTAAACTTCCACTTGAAACATAGCTAAGAACACTCTCACAAGCTACCAAAAAATAAAAAATAAAATCGGTTCACCCATTTAGGAACTACGATTTCTCAGGCTGACACACAGGTATTTAACTTATGATCCCCCTCTTTTTTGGCCGGGAGTTAAGATCTAAGAATTATTGATTTAATGGAAAGTTTTCTTCTATTAAACTTTCAACTGTGAACTAAGCCACATGTTTTTTTTTAAATTGTGCATCGATAGTCCCTAAAAAAATAGGAATTTTAAAATGGATCCCATTGATCGCAGTATTAAAAATAGGCTCATCAGTGCCAACAAATACCCAAAGGGTTAAAAATTGTCCAAAATATAAGTGAAGGTATTATTTTGTGTCAAAGTGATTTCAATTGACTTGGTTCAAGGATCATCACCTCACATAGATCGTTTCTTTTACTAATTTCTGGGACAAAACTATATATTAGCTAAACTACTTTTCATTTAAAAACAACTTTTGTTGTGATATCGGAATACAGGAAGAAAACTTTTATGAATATAATAAATTAAATATTTGTAAAGGATTATGCAATTATTTTGGAGAGCAATAATGTGCGTGGCAATAAGTGTCCGCTAAATAAAATCAAAACCATCGCAAGATCTCACTCTTTCTATTTCATATTTATGAAACAAGAACATTTCATCAATTTTGAAATTTTTGAAATTGAATCAATATTTAAGAATATCGCCATTTACTTTACGGAAAATTGAAGTTAGACTTAGTTTTATTCATCTAAGCAGTCAATTGTAAGCTTTGAAATTACTATAATGGGGTGATTTTGCTTCGAGCAAAATCTGTGCCTAGAGCATTTCTTGGACATATCTTATATTATTTGGTCTCTAACATTTAACAAGCTCTCATTACAACTGAAGTTGTAAAATGTGTGGATATTATAGTGTTAAAATATATATAGTACTTTTATAACATACGTGAAATATCTCTCACTAGGAGTTGAAGAGAATTGTATAAATATAAATAGATAGCATATGACGCTTAATATGACATGTAACATGGTTTCTCCATCTAAAACGACATGGTTTTTTGCGCGTGTCTCACTATACTTGAGGTGCTGAAGGGATTTCATATAATATAATATCTGTGTGGTAGGTATTCCTCTATATGACAAACTATCGTCCAAACAAAACTTTCAACCGAACAAGGAAACATATAGTATAAAAGTTAATAATAATTTATTTTAAAATGTCTAATAAAAACATATACCTATGTATATTATTTTTAAAATCATATTTCCCAAATTTATATGTTTAAATTTTTTATAAAAAAACAAAAAAAGTTTCATTTTTTATATAAAACTCGTTGTCTGTAGTTGTTTTGATTTTTAAAAATTCAACTATTGTAAATTTTTGAAATATACACAAACCTCCAAAACTTTCAAACCTAAACTTTTGTTCCTTCGAGTAGCCGAGAGTGGACTTTTTATTGACTTTATGTCTTCACATTACACTCTTTAAGAATCAGCCTTACAACCTTTCTCAAGAATCACGATTCTTAGTGAAAATCTGAATTTTAAATATTATACCAAATCGTGAAAGTTTTTGAGTATCTTAAATATGAGAAAGAAGCTTTGTAAACTGTATTGTTTATCTGAAACTATGAGGATTCCTCATGATATCCATATTGCTTATGGCATAGACACACAGCCTCCAATCTTCAAGGGGCTAAAACAACATTTTTTCTCTGATGACTTTGAAAATTTGTATTCATAATCTTTACTACTCTACCAAGTCAAAAGTTTCGTTTTTAATAACATACTACCCCTTTATGTTTAAAACTGTATGTAATTTTCAAAACATCAAATTCAAATCATTGTAATCAAATATTTGGCAATAATTAAAAATGATACAAAATGGCATTTCAGTTTTTGATTGTATAGGTACTTACTCAGCTTTGAATACAGATAGAAAATTTTCGTATAGTATTATCATTCATTTTATAAAACTGTAATTTTCGATAAGCTTTGAATTAATAGCCAAAAATGATCCCTGGTTTCATGCCCTACTTAGTACGGTATTTTTTTTTCTTAAAAGTATATACCTGTATTTTTTCTTACAGAATTAATAAAGAGATGTAATAAAATTAATTATTAAAAATCCAGCAAGTTTGATTTGACTAACATTTCTATTACTTGTTAAAGTATATTTTAATATATTAGTTTAATAAAAATTTAATTAAGCTGTTGTTGCAAGCTAATAAAAATTGTTTTTGATAATATAATTGATTTAAATTTTGAACGAATCTATTTTATTAATAATTTGAATAATAATATCGGGCTTAATATGAAACACGAAAAATATTATTAACCGCGATACAAATTATAATATGTAGTCCAAGTCCCCAGAACAGTAAGATATACTTCTAAAAAAAGGAAAAATTCTACTATTTAAGTAAAAAAGAGTGTTTAAAAATTGTAACAGAACATCCTTGAAGTACGAATATGCATTTCAGTTTTTGTTGATTGGTTATTCTTTATAAAAATATCATTATTATTGGTAAATAATGATTTGCTTCCAAAAAAATTTTACTAAATTGAAAAAAATTATTTTTTCTATGAGTCTTAGGCGTGACTATTCGTAAGACCTTACGGCACTCAATAAAAAATTTCAATAATGATTCGGAGCACCACAATGTACGTATGTACGATTTTAAGGTTTAAGGTTTATATTGATCGCCTCAAGCTTTTACAAATAGTTAGGTATGAATGACTCATAGAAATAAGGATTTTTACTTTTCATTACAATAAAAGCACAATACAACAAAACAATAAAGTGCTCAAAAAGTATTTTTTATTTAAATTTTTACTTTAAATTGAAAAATTTTATATCGTTTGCATTACTGCTCTTGAATCTTGGACTGATATATATATGTAAAGATTTTTAGCATTAACGTTTACCACTAATAAATCTTCCAACGGTTATGTTACTATCTTATAGACTGTCAGTTTTTTAATTAAATACTTCAGGCAATAATAAATATATTAAATTTTATTTAAATTAACATAAATTTTTGTCTATGAATACACACATACACATAGAATGCATGAAGGCTGATTGAATGAAATCAATGAAATTTTTTAACGCATCTGGACCTGCATAAATGACCGTTTCTCGATTAGAACGATTATTATGTACGATTGTTTTTGAGACGCTAGTAAAAAAAACACAGTACTTAAAAAATTGAATCGATCAATTACGTTCCAATTAGGCACTTCCTTTTTTCAAACCTACACCTTCGTTAAGGTAAACTAAAGTAAATACCCTTCCTTAGGAATTAGACGTTTTGATTTGGACATTTTTTACTAGTACATTAACAATAATAATGAAATATTATTTTAAAATTTTTATACCTCATTTATGTTTAGTTTTCAGAACCAAAAGCATAATTGTTGCAAGGTCTGTTTAAGAATGTTGACTTGCTTCTGCTTGCTCATAAAAGTATGTGATTTAATCAAAAAAATCATAATTAATTAATCGTATTTAAGAAGTAATTTAATGCTTTGTTTAACCATCAAATGAATTTGAATTAATTGCATTAAAAATACTTTTAGTAGATTAAGAGCTAGACGTAATATTTGACAGTTATTTCAGAATGGTTTGAACAAGACACGCAGTTGAGCCTGGAAAATTATTACTTGCATGGAAAACATAAATTTTATGAATATTTACTTCGGGAGATATTTAAATAAGTTAATGGCTTTAAAAGCGAAAAAACCATTTTATACGCCAACCATTACAGCAGAGCCTTTTCGCAGTCCGATACCATGACAATTGTAAATTTCAGACGCAAGATCCAAGATCTCGGATAAAAAATAGAAACTTTGAACGTGATTTTCATCCTTTTTAAACCGTGGGATTCAATTTCAACTTCGTATACTTATCAAGGACCAATGCCAATACAAGAATTTAATAATTTTTTCCAATTTTCCTGATTATTATCTTCGTTACATCTAACATATCGGAAAAGACGGTAACGTCTTGAGCCATGTCCTTGGGCGTGTAATCAAGCTAAAATGACTTACTCTCTGAGACAAGCATATGACTACTGGCAGAATCAACTGGGCTCCTAAGGAGTTTGCATATTTTGCTCCAAGAAAAATTTTGAAAAATAAATAATAGTTTAAAAATGACTTTCAAATGTTACTATTAACTCTAGACCTATAAGTTCATAAAACAAACTATTATTTTTTTTAACGTTTTATCGTGATCAACAAAATCATTATGAAATATTCGTTTGATTAAGAAATCAATAATTAAAGCACTCTATATATTTAATAATATTAAATGCTATAAATTATTAAAACAAAAAATTGTGACAGTATTTTTGACATTTAATATAACTCATAACTGATTTCTATTAATTAAAATCACAAAAAAGAGTTTAAGATATATTAAGTAGCCCTGATCAAATTAACAGATTCGTTATTAGCTTCTTAATAACATAATATTTATTATTTAAAAAAAAAAAAAGAAAGACACTTATACAAAAGTTTATTATGTTGTTTAAAAAGGGCAGGTATGGTACAACCATTTACAAACTTTGTTAACCTTAATATCGTTTCGAAGATTAAGGTAGATTTTTAACATCCCATATAGGAACGTTTACGTTTCATGGTCAGGCCAAGCCATTAAAACCAATTTGGAGATAGAGTAAATGTATGTGTGTGTGTGTGTGTTTGTACTGCTACGATGAGATGTCGATTGAAGCGTATTAACAACAAAATGATTCGAAAAGAAATTCAAAACATTCGGTCGACTTTTAATTTTTTTTAAATTATTTATAAGTTTTTTTTTTTTCTGCAAATTGTTCGTGTGGATCTCGAGGGTCCACACGAGGGCACACAAAACTTTAGAACATTTCGATTTTTTTTTATTAATTATGTTTGAATCTTTTTTCAAAAAACGAGTTTAATATAGTTTTTTTTTTGTCATTGCGTTTTGAGCAAAAAACAATTCTTGCTATTATGCAGGCCACAGATACTTTGCAGCCAATTTTGTCACTCTGAAAATAACTTCACACTGTTTTAACCATCTTGAATTAAATATATTCTACTTATACGACAAACATTCCTGTACTCTGTATAGAGCCACGAACTATTCTGACTAGCCGCCACAGATCAACAAGATTTCTATGAAATTATACTAGAAGAAATAGGGAAATATGTGATCTTCTGAAAATGCTGGAGGACCAAATTATAAAAGAGGGCAGAAATCATCATCGAATACAATTGGGACACTTTATTAAACACTAAAAACTCAGCTTAATTCATACGGATTAAATGTATATTTTGTCTATAATAGTTCATTATTATATATTTCTTAAAATAATAAACTAAAAGTGCGGTAATTTTTTTGATTAATAGTTATAGTTTTTAATCGTTAATTAATATTATTGGCAAATCCAGTTATTAAACGACTACCAATATTTATAATTTATATTTCATAATTGGTATACGTTTTTCAAATTATGATTTCCTAAATGCTTATTTAATTATGATATAAATTTTTGATAAATAGTACTTGAAAGTTTTTTTAATTAAAAATATTTGTTTGAATTTTTTGCGGCTTTTTAGTGCTAATGCCTTATAGGTAATTTCTATTTTTAATTTATTCGGAGCGCCTCGCACCGTATTGGCAAATTCTTTGACAAAATTATGCAAATGAATAACTGTTGGAATTTTTCCTCCGTGTACAAAAGAGTGTTTGAACTTGAATTTGTGTTTATAAATAACTTGTCAAGGTCTCTTACGTAATTGTACAAAATATATTTATTCTGAACACTTACTGATTCTATAACGCTTTCTTGATACTATTTAATAGTTACAGTAGATATTTTGTGGTTATGTTTATGTAATGAGATATTTAATTAATCACCACCCTAATTTAATGCATCGTATTTACGTAATGCTAGTAAATAAGAGTAATAACGATTAGCTAATTCATACTGCTGATGACTATATGGTAGTCGAAATACATAGAATATCATAGAATAATTGATCTTGGGAGTTTAGAAAATAATCGAAATTTTATTCATTATTCAAGTCAATTCATTTTATTATTTATCAGAAAATTTAAGAAAAACAAACAATTGACTGAGTTAATTATTGAAATGCCATGTATAGACTGTGTTGATGGTGTTAACATTATTTTATTGTTTTTTGTTTACTTATAACCATGCATACGATATTTATTTATATTATTCTATTCGACTATATTTGATGAAATATGATACATATAGGCGTAAACTAGAACTCGAATAGCCTAATTGGTAGGGTGCTTGACATGAATCCAAGAAGTTCGAGTTCGAGTCCTGGTTCGAGTGTATTTTTTTCAATTCTCTTTAACTGGTGATGTTAACGTTTCAAACAAAAGTTGTTTATTTTCTTATAAGGAACATTTTTTACATTTCAACTTTTGTTTTGTCTCTAACGGTTTCGAGATGGGTCCAACGGAAACAAGACCAAATTGATCTATGTTGCTCATTTACTACCTCGACCTCACTTGTCCTGAGCACGCTGAAAAAATTTCAACTTGATAACTTTTTTCGTTTTTCAGTTATCGTGATGGTAGGCGGACAGACGACAGACAAACAGGCAGACAGACAACCGGAAATGCACTAATTAGGCGATTTTATGAACAACTAAACCAAAATTATGTTTGTAGCATCAATATTTTCAAGCGTTACTAACTTGAGACTAATATTAGTATACCTTGATACATACATGGTATAATTAAGTCAAAAGAATTGATAATCGATCAGATGTCATATATCAGATCTCAATAGAGTGTTTTACATTTACGTGATTTGGAGAAAATATAATTTTCATAAAAAAATTTCACTGTAAACACATTGAAAATTATAAGATTTGATAAACAAGTAACAAATTTGGGATCTAAATATAAAATTATTCAAAGGTAATTCATTTTTTAAATATTATTTGAATTTATCAATGCAGAGCAGATAAACACCCTTCTTCTTTGAAAAATATATACATTAATTAAAAATAAATTTTGATTTATTACGTTCAAAATTTAAATATTATCCTTGGTGAAACGCCAACTTCACTTCACATTAATTTATACGTAACAATTTTATTTATTTTTTTTTATAGAGGTACATATATATTTATAGCTGAGTTATTCAAGTTTTTTATCGGGAAAATCAAAGCTATTCTTATGTTACAACAACAAAGATGATAATATCTCTTATAACTATAATAAACAATAAAACTGTGTATAATGGTTGCAAAAAGTCATAACTTATAATTGTGTATTGACTATTTCTTAATATAACATTTTCATTATAACAATGATAATATAAAGGTAAATAATTGCAGCTGTATATTAAAACGCAACATATCAAAGTTATACTAGCGAGAAAAAAATTCATCTATATATATATATATATTTTTTTTTTTTTTTTTTAACTTCTAAGTACTTGTAACGAAGTTCTTGAGCAATTTTTGTGCAATCTATGCGGTTTTACTATTTAAAATTTTCAGCATATTTTTATATATCATCAGGACAACTTTTAACACAACTTTTAGATTGATGCCTGCATGTGTGTAAGTGTATGATCAGGGGCATACTGAAATTGAAAACTTCTTTTGGCACTTTTTGGGTGAAAGAAAATCCTGAAACTCGCGCCATCGTCACCGTCGCTGCCATTGCGTGTGTTTGTAATTAAACTCCTTCTTGACCGATGGACCGATTAGTTACAAAAATTTTTTGAGGGTTCCGCACCAAGAAATTAAAACTAATAAAATAATTGATGGAAACTGCTATAAATAATATATTAAATTACATCTTACTATGCCAATGTAATTTTTTGCGCTCCCACCATATTTATCTAGAATTGTGAACAGCTATTTGAGTAGTAATGAGGTATTTTTTATTATTATTCAGGTACTCGAATTTGCTCGAATCGTTGCATAATAACATAAAAATGTGCTAAAAAGACTGTCGAAAGCGTCGCCAGAAATTAGGACTTTGAGAGAGAGAGGCGAAAAATTAAACTTGAAATTTTTCTATTCATAGAAGCTGGAAATTTTGATCATATATATAGTTTAGTTGTAATAATAATTTAACCTTCGATAATTTTTTCTGTAAAACTATTATTTCCATTATGATAACCGATTTTATGAATTGGTATGATATTAAAAAATGTTTTTATTGTAAAAATTAATACTGCCGTACTTGAGGCAGTTAGAGAAGTTATTTATTCAATTTTATGTGACTTGGGAACTATTTAATCGTACGTAGAAATTTCACTTTGACTAATAACGGTTCTTTTAAGTGAAAATCGAAATTTAGCTACGTTGAGAAATTTCATTATAAAAGTTTTTTAATAGGGTTTTTATTTTGATGTCACCATAGTTTAGATCACCACCTCGGAAGTGATGTGCATTACAAATGGAATACACTGCAGTTATTATTTTGATTTGAAATAGCTTGAGAATGTTGTGTGCTATTGCCTTTTTATTATTTATAATAGTTTTACATCCGTTGTATATCTTATGTTTTGTTTTTCTAATAGGAAGATAATTGAATAATAAATGTAAAAATTATTTGTATCAAAATGGAATGTTCGTTGTGATAGAACTTGTAAATTGTAATTGACTTTGAATGAAGGTGCTAGAATACGGTATTGTAACGTCTCTAGAGTTAATATAATGATACAGTTTTCCCATATTGTAGTAATATGTATCATACGTTTTGTAATACCATTTACAAAATAATTTATTGTCGCCAAAAGCACTGTGTTATTTAAAATGTGGTTGCAATTTTACTTATGTTGCATATGAATGGCCTGATTTTATGATATATAGAAATATATACATTTAATTTTTTTTATTCAAACAATTTTTGCATTGTTTTCATGCTACCTCATTGCAGCTAACAAACACTTTTTTAAATTTGTTTGTTGTTCCGACATTTAATTAAATATCAAATACTATTAAATGTAATATTTCGAGTATTTTGTGTAAAGAAAAAAGAAATACTAAAATTTACTTTATCAAATTTTAAGTGAGACTGAAGCAATTTCTATATGGAGAGAATATGAGCTTATCTTGAATTATAAATAAGCTGTTCGTGTGAAAGCGACTTCAAAAATTTGCTAAAAATTGCAAAAAAAATATCTTGGCAAAAGAAATTTGTTTCTTGCCTAAAACAATAATCTACGCACGAAAAAATTTCTTGTTCAAAAATTATCCAGATAATTTTTTGTTTTTACGAGTATTAACAAATCTATAAAAAAATGACCGTAATATTTATGGTCATCCGCTTACTAAGAAGGAAGTAAAATGATAATTGATTATAATTTATGACTAAACAAACAAACTAATAAAGTTTTTTTAATCCTCTTAATTAACTTGAATAATAAAAAACAGAAGTAATTAATGTTGATATAACTAAATTTTGATTAAATAATAATGATATCAAATAATTTTATGTGAAAATATGAATGTAAAAATGTTCATCACTGATGTAAGAATGTCTAAAATTCAGTCCTAAAGAAAAAAACACACTAGAAACTTATAAAATATTGTAATATGGGTATTATTTAACGTATTAAAATTGATGTTCATTCACATGTACTTGTTTTAATTAAAGCTAGGATGCTATTTTTGTTGCACTGAAAAGTAAATAGTTGTTCCCAGGGTGGTGAAGTTCGAAAATCCAAATCGAAATTTCAATAGTGTTTATCGGCTGAAAAATTCTTGTATGTTTGGTTGTTCGTTCATTGACATTTTTGGTTCATGATTTCTCGTGATAACGATCCCGAATTTGCGCCAATCGTTTATTTATAGACAACATTAAAATGTACTGAAAAGACAAAGGTAAGGCCTGTACGAATTGGAAGGGGCCGAGGAAAATCAAAAAAATTTTTGACTTAAATTTTTGAGTCAAAATTAAGATAGATACTGAAATTTAGATTCTAAGATACAAATCTTACTTACAATACATTAAAAAATATTTTTAAACCGACTTCAATTTCAAAAAGGCGGAGGTTCTTAATTCGAATGTTTTTTTTTTTATGTTTGTTACCTCAGAGCTTGTGACAGGGGGAACCGATTTTAATGATTCTTTTTTGATTTAAAAGCTGGTGCTTCCCGTGTGACCCATTTCAATTTGGTTTAGTTTTGACAATGGCATCCATGAGAAAACCATATAAGTCTAAAATATGCATTAAGTATGTGCGCAACAAATGGGCGATTAACTCAATATCACGCCAACCGATTTTGATGTTCCTTTTTTAGTGACAAAGTAGTTAGTGTACTTCAGGAGCACTAAAAATCACAAAATAAAAAAACTATTAACAAAAAAACCGACTTAAAAAAAAAAATTTCTAAAACAAATCAATAGGCACTAAAAAGTAAAAAAATAATGATAATATAATGCAGTTGAAATAATTGTTATTCGGTGTCAGCCAAGTTATTGTAGCAAACTGTTCTGTCATAGTTGTTTCCTTATTATGGGAAGTTGATGGTATGGGCTGTAAAAGTCGCACTCACATGAATGGTTTGTTTCTTCCTTAGTGAATTAAACATAAAAGCTTCAAACACTCAGTTACAATTATATAGGAAAGTTTTGAGTATGTAAGGCTTTATATATGAATATATATTATTGATGGTAAAAGGTAATTTTACTTGAAATTTTTATTTAAATCGAAATATCACTAAAAGATTAGGTATAAATATTAGGCAAAAATATATACCTAGGTACATTCGAAGTTTCGAACAAAAAACAAAAAATCATGAGTATACAATGATTGAAATATTTTATCATTATCCGCGATATCTTTTTACTGAAATAGGAAGAAAACTAATTAATATAGAAGCAAATTGTGGTTGCAGAATTTTTATTTTTGAGAAAGGTAAAATTTTGAAATATATTTTTTCGTTGAGTATATTGAAAATGGATTGGAATGGCTGGTCTATGGAAACTCCACATTACTTGCATACGAAAGAGAGTCAACTTTACGTCTTGAGCAACAGACGATTAAATTTGTGAATATACCTTTTCAAGATCTTGGTGCCTTTTCATTTTAAATTTTCGTCTTTTGTTTTACACATGACAAAATGGACGCCAATTTTGTAAATCAATTAAAACATATGAAAAAGTTCCTTCAAACTGCACGTAAAATCACTTATTCTGCAATGGTTATGATCTCTGTGTGAATTACATGAAACTTTTTATTGGTTAACGTGTGAATAGCACTGAAGCGGCTCGGCGTAAAAACATATAATATGGGTATTATTTAAAAAAATAAACTTAATTATTCACTGTACTATTTTTATTTAATCATAATATTCATTTCACCTGGTTTTTTTTTTTTTTTTTTTTTTAATATTTATATATTTAGAGCTTAAAGAAAAAGAAATAAAACCAGAAGGCAAAATTTGTCAATTGTATTATGCGAAAATTACAATTTATAAACCAATTATCAGCAATTATGTGCAATTTTTTTTGTACGTTATAAATATTTTATTTATAAAATATATTATTTTTGTTCATTGATATAAAAATTTTTTTATATTTTATCTCACCTGGCTTATTATTTTTAGACGTTTAAGAATAAATTATGTGGCAATGAGACGTATAATTTATGTTTTCAAGTATTTTAATTGCATAATATAAAAATATAAAAGTCAAAAAAAGATGTGATAGTTCTCGAACCAGGCCTTATATATCACAAACATTTCAGAAGAACTGGATATTTTCAAAGTGTCGGAAAATGTGTACCTTTTTGGGGAGTATTGGGATAAATGGTTTTTGTGGTTTTAATTCATTTATCTTCATATATGAGTATTTTGTGCTCAGTGAATTTCTATCTTTCTATCCAGTTCACAGTAATGAAAGTTATCGAAGAGTAGAAAGTTTACAGGTATGACCTTGAACTCAGTCTCTTTAATTCCTAGCTTTTTAAAATAACTGTCAAGTAGTACACACGACTGGCCCTGGACTTATGAGAATGGTGTGTGTTTTTACAAAACAAAAAATGTTATTTTTATTTATTGAATTGTTGTATTATTTATAACACTTATTTTGATCGCAAAGTTTTATTTAGTGAATTAATTATATCGCTAAATCAACAAAGGACTGGATATAAAACGTTTCATTAAAAGTGTATGTTTAAAAATAATTTATCATCTGAAAAAATAAACGAGCCGAATCATCGCGAATTCTTATTTTGTAATGTGTCCTTAAGCTACTCTTTGTGTAGAAACATTATACCCAAAGGTATAGGAAAATAATAAAATCGCGTTAAGAAAATAAAAAAATCGATTTTTTAATCACATTTCGAAGTATAATAACGGCCCAACAAAAACAATAAGGTCAGAGTTATGGTTGTTTAAGATATTAGTCTCATTAATTTAATATTCTAAATCTTATGTGTCTTATATTTTCAAACGTTTTTGGTGTAGGTCTTGGGATGCTTTCATTTTATGAGCCAAGAATGAATTAAAGTTCTATTAACCATACCTACCTATAATAACTCCAAAATTTTGGTTTTATATTTAAGAATTTTGTCTGTGACAATAAAAAACAAATACAAAAGTAGTCTTTGTTACGAAATTTTAAGACATGGTAAAAATATATGACGTGGTATGATTGTTGTGAGTTAAATTAAAATTCTGGAGTACTTAGATAAAAACATGATATCATGATATGACGAAAACAGCATCATCGTATACCTTATACAAGTAAATTTAAATACAATATGGTTCAAATGATGTTTCTACAAACGGAGCAAAAAAAAAGAATGTTTGGGGCTACTATTTCAACTAATACATGCAAAGACTAAAGAAAAATATGACAGGTGAAATTTAGGGATTTCAGAGAAAACAGTAGCCAATAATTTTTCGAACAATCCGATACAATTATTTAATAAATAAAATAATAACAAAGTAAATAGCTAAGTAACAGTAGAAAGAGTTTTTTGCAACGAATTTCCTTAACGTGACTTGCCAAGGTGAGCAAACTGGCAAAATTCATCACGTAACAATGTGAAATATGCTTTGTGCAAAACTGAACAACTAGTTATGTAACGATGTATCTGCATGACTAGTTTTGGATGTAAATAGTATAAAAATAACAAAATTCGTGTACTATAATTATGCGTCCTAATTCATTACTATTCTGTTCGCGGTAAAAGGAACATCAACTTAGAATTACTTGTTGATAAATTTATTTTTCTAAGCAACCAAAAACAGATTATATGCATAATACATATTTACAAAAATAAGGCAATAAAATTGTATAATCGTATTTATTTAACGTTTACATTTGTTTTTGTACAGGTTTTATAAGGAACTTCGTTTCTAATAGGGATCCCACGACTGCAGCAATTTTTTTTAAGTTTTCATTCATGGTACCTCTTGTTTCAAACACTTTGTAATAATGCAACCAACACTATGTACCTACCTATTCCTATAATAATAATAATGATATAGAGCTGATAATTTTCAACAACCAAAACGTGTTTAAGGGGTTATATGAATAGACATCATCGTCAGTGGTACGCTGTTTTTACTTATGTGCTTCTTCTACTTCTTCTTGCTAGGTAGCAGATTGTATATCTGTTGTTGCTACGACAATATTCAGTGAAAAGTACCTTTCTCTTCTCAAATGTTTAATGTATTATTATAGTTATGTATATATGTATATGCTGTTTTCTGATATTGACGATGAAAAACTCAACAAAAAATACCTGCATGATAGCTCTGGTGATGAACACAACAAACCAAGGTACAAACATAATTATATGAAAAGGAGACAGATAATGGGTTAATATTAAACTTATATTACCATTCTAAATTCAATTTATTTCTAGCCAAAAAGTGAGTGATTTAAATTTGCAAAATTTTTTTGAGTATATCGCAAAAGTGAAGTAAAAGTCTTATAAAGCATGTTTTCCTTTGATGACTATTGCGAGGAATATAAAAAAAAAAGGGTTTTAAAATTTTGGGGCTTATATTTTGTAAGATATTAGTCGAGAAAAAAATCATAGGCGAATTTTCAAAAACCTGTTGTTAATTTTTGAAAAAAAATATAATTCAAGTTACATTGTTGTGAATATTATCAATTTTCATCTTATAATTTTGGATGTACAATTAATTGTTGTGATATGGACATTCAAATACTGACGCTTGTAACGGCACTTGCATTCAAATTTTGTATTTAAAAGATAAGTACATGTAGCTTTGCTTAAAACAAAAGTGGCAAACTTATACACCCTATATATGACTGATCTAAAATGGTGAAACTTGGAACTTAAGAAGATACAGTCTTATCCTTACAACATGCTTAGAAGAGTTTTGTAAGATATTTTCGGGATAATATTTGTTGAAAACATATAATTGATTGTCAAACATTTGAAATAAAATCCAATCATCAAGAATGAATATTACGTATGCAGATTGATATAGATAAGCAACTACTAACTGAAATTTGGGCGTGCCTCTTGAAATTGCTTGCTTGTCTTTTTAAGCATTGCTAGGTGCTTTTACTAATCAAATTTTATTTATAGGACTACCAGCCCTTTCTTATGTGTACTAAATCCTAGTAATTAAAATAATAGGTAAGGTTTTAGTTTTATATATTTTCAGACAGAGTCAATAGCCTTTACAAGAAATCTTGAAAAATGTACTTAGTCAAAGCAAATAAAACATTCATTTCTAGTACTTGTTAAAATTAAAATCAAAGAGATTTATTTGACGACTGTGAAAGGTTTAATACAAATGCAAAAAGAAACAAAATATGATGAAAAAGCTAGGTGGATTCAATGTCAGCAGTCTTATTCTCATTCCGAAAAAAATTTTTTTCTTTAAACAATACGTAATAAAAAAAACTAAAACCATTGCAATTTTTTCGTTACATAACATCCAAACTTTAGAATATGAATAGTGACGTCGTTTGCCAAAGCTTAACATTGATTGTGTGTACCGGAAAGCCCATAAAAAATTTTATGGAAATAATATTCGTATTTAATGAAAACTAACTCAACCCGCGCAAAATTCGGCAATGCTGTATCCATGGCTTAAAACAGGTTGGGGAAGTAATATACAAGTTATACAAAACTTCAATATTAATTTACTTTCTTTCTATTTATAGGCAATTTTATTACATATATGATACACAAATTACGTAATGAACAAAATTAAATTTTATTTTATTTCCCTAGCCTGTTTGTTCCTAAAAGGTATGTTTTTAGATCGTGATTCTATTTTGCGTCATTAGCCAGTCCGATTAGCTTTAGAAATAAGGCAGATATCGAGCCCTCAGGCAAAAAGCGGGTAGAGAAATAATATCTATAAGATAATCTTTAGAGTCACTGAAGTTTGCGTAAGTGTAGTCTATTTATGAATGCTCCGCTGCTAAGTTTTAATTTAAAGTATTTTATATTTTTTGGGTATAAGTATTTTATTAGTACCGAATTTTGATTCAAGAACTAGTAAGGTGTCTGAGTAATGCCCTATTGGTTTTTAAGTGAAGCGATAAACTATTTATTTGTTCCATGAATTGTAGAAAAATTGTTTATTATCGAGAAGGACAAACATTTTAGAAATAGCTGGGCGTTGGGAACGGGATCATTTATTTAAAAGAAAGTTTTAGCGAAAAAATTAAAATTCACATGCACAGCTTTATTTACTAGTTTTTAGATCATATATTACGCTACTTAATTCGCTGTGTTTAATGAAAGCTTACCTTTAAAAATGTTTTACTAATTGACGAAAAACTTCACAAGCATGTGTATATTTTTAATATCACAACCTTGTACTATTTTGTGTGGTATGCCACTCTGTCTACTATAACTAAAAATAAAGATGCAAAATAAGGATAAAGCATGCAAAAGTATCTTTTATATCATCTACACGTACCTAGAGTATGTACATATGAAATACGAGACATCTATTATTATATGTGGAAAAAGGGAAAAGCGAGTTTTTCATTTCAAGTGGATGATATATCACAGTATGAAGCAGTGTGGTTGCACATATCCATATACGTATATGTGTTACTGGCAAAGCATATAATAGGGTTTACTATATAATCGCTAAAAAGGATTTCTAAATCTCATGTTTTAGTGGTAAATCACATACTTTTTTTAATATTAAAGGTAAAGCTTTAATATTTAATTCTTTAAAAAATAAAACAATTATTTGACTTCTTAAATTAATACTTTAAATTTTCAGAATTACCAATGCACAGATATGTAAACAGTATCGTGAGAGAAAAAATAAAAAAAATCAATTTACAAGAAACTAATTATACTAAACCTTCAAGGTAGTGTACCGCAAAACTACTACTTATTATTAATTACTCTTTAAAATTATTAACTACAGTTATTTGTATTTTCAAATAATTTTTATCTTGGTGTATATTTTTCCTTTTTATGGAATTGTGTTTCTGTTTTACCAAATCGGCTAGTAGTCACACTGAATATTTTAAAAAATAGACAGAAGAAAAAAGCACAAAGTGATATTACAAAATTGAACATGTGCATAATGAATCATTCAAACCAGTAAAACAAATAAAGCAAGTCTGAGTAAAAAAGTAAGCGCTACATTTATAATGTACGAAAATACGATATGAAAATAGTTTCTACCGGGTTCTACCTCTCTTTTTGGAACTGTGTTTTCTTATTTCTTTTTTGGTGGATGGGAACTAGACGAAAAAAGTGTTCGCCATATTATTTATATTGCCAATGAGGCCATATTTCCTGGTTTTGGTGCCCACTCTTCATGCACAAGGTAGCAGAAACTCAATAGATATTTTTTATTTATATTTTTTTTTAAATAAAAATGATATATAATTAAAAATGCATAATTTATAGCGAAAGAAACAGAATTCCTACCGGGACCTTGTTATAATAAAATTTCATGCTCATGTCTCTATTTTATTTTGAATGGAGTAGCCACAGCATAGGAAAGTTAGGAATATAGAGGTATTCTCTATCACTCCTTTTTGTTTATGGGAGTTACTAGCGTTTGAACCACAAGCTGCAAACAAATTTCATAAATTAAACAGTACCTGCTATGTAAGCACAAACACATACTTATCACAAATCTATGAAGGGTCCACTTCCAAGGGTAGGTGACGGTGCTGACCTACTCCCCTTCTTTTCGGTGCCCCCATCGTTTTGGTTTTAGACCCTGGGATAATACATTTCCTAAGTAGAGTTTAAAATTTTCGCAAGACCCATAATTTTAACGGTAACAAATTCACCCTACTGCATACTTATTATATACTTGTTCAACTTTTTAAGGTGCTACATTTTTTTCTTTTTTTGTTGTATTTTGCATGATACTTAAAAGTAACAAATAATAATGTACATCTACTATAAAATACACCTTCATCTAAAAAACTTAAGTATTATGTGCTGTTATGTACGCGAATGAAACGTGGTGGTTCTTTCTTTAATGGTGTTGGTGTCTCATATCTCTACATCTTTTTCGACTAATGCTTTCTAAGTAGAAATATACAACAGTTTGTAATTTATATTACAGAAATTCGAAACAATTTTTATATTATATTTGTGTATGCATGAAGTCTTGAATGTTTGTTTTTGTTATTTCTAATGGAAATATTTTTAACATTGAAATAGAAATTTTTAATGGAAAGGTTTTAAATTTTAATTTTCCATTGACGGAAATCCCAAATCGTTAAATGTTTTTTAATGAACTCATTTTACTTACTTTGCCGGAACTAGAAAATTGGATTCAGGGATACAAAGAATAAATTTTTCCGTGGAAATTTCACATAGAAATCAGTTTTAATTTATAAAAACTTAGAATATTATAATTCAAAAAAACTTGTATAGAAAATATTCATAACTAGGTTTGCCACTTCCCGTTATATGTTGAAACTACTCTAATTTTTAATATTAAATTTAATTTTTCCATATGGGTTGGCATTAGGGCACTATTTTATCTTCCTCGGGCGCCAAAAATATGGGTACTTATTCTCATTTATGATTATGAATACCGGAAACAGATACTTGTGTTGATATTGAATTTTTGAGGGTATGGTAGAAACTTATCCAAAGTAATACATGTGAGATGGTAACTATGGATATACTTGACCTTATACAAGGTCATTGAGTAATTAAAATAATCAAACGTCTACAATTACAATATATTTCTGACCTTCGATTAAGGATATGCTAAAGTGAAGGAAGTTTCTTCTGAACAGAATAACTTATCCAAAAAGTGTCACATTATATGAATAATAATTAATATAAGCAAATTACTATTCTCATTTATTCATAAAAATGTATCAAAAAGATTTGTATTCCAATTATTGTAACAACTACCCAATTACTTTACATACAGTTGAATAAATATAATATTGAGTTAATGATTTTAAAAGCGATATAATCTGAAACGCGTAAAAGACTTTGGAATATCAATATAAATTAATGATTGGCTTCCAGTTATTCAAATCAATAAGAATGGTTTACCACAAACAAAATTGGTTTTAACATGTATTATTCGTATTTATATATAAAGAATTCTTATTTATAAAAAAATTTGAATTCCAAGATATAATAGAAAGTGGCAAACTTAATTACGAATATCTTGATGATTTGTATACAAGTTTTTTTGGATTAAATTTTCTAAGTTTCTATAAATAACGACTCAGTTTTATATTATTTTTAGCGGAACTATATATTTTATGTGTTACTGAATTCATTATCACAAGTTTAATTTTTTTAGATATTAAAGTACTTAACTTTACAGTACGCGCATGATGAGCATTTTTCCCAGGCTCTATTTAAAGCATAAATAATGTTTATTATACCATGTATATATGAAATATACATTGTATATTAAGTTTTGTCCCAAGTTTGTAACGTTTAAAAATACTGATGGTACGAAAAAAATTTTGGTATAGGTAAATCGATCGGAAATCGATCCGAAATATCGTTTTTTTCGAAAATTACACGGCCAATCGCCAAATAAACTCGATTTTTGAATTTCTTGGGTCAAAATTACCTTATAAACTGAGTTTCATCAAATTCCGAAAGAAATAATTTTTTACGATTTTTTCGAATTTTTCTAAGGGGTACCCCATGAAAAAATTGCAAAAAAATCGATACAAAATTATCGTCTCCAATTTCGATAAAACTCTGTATATAAGGTAATTTTGACCCAAAAAATACAAAAATCGGTTTCATTTAACGATTGGGCGAATATTTCTCGAGATAATACCGGAAATCGATCCGAAATATAGTTTTTATCGAAAATTACACGGCCAATCGCCAAATAAACTCGATTTTTGAATTTCTTGGGTCAAAATTACCTTATAAACTGAGTTTCATCAAATTCCGAAACAAATAATTTTTTACGATTTTTTCGAATTTTTCTAAGGGGTACCCCTTGAAAAAATTGAAAAAAATCGATACAAATTTATCGTCTCCAATTTCGATAAAACTCTGTATATTAGGTAATTTTGACCCAAAAAATACAAAAATCGGTTTCATTTAACGTTTGGGCGAATAATTCTCGAGATAATACCGGAAATCGATCCGAAATATAGTTTTTATCGAAAATTACTCGGCCAATCGCCAAATAAACTCGATTTTTGAATTTCTTGGGTCAAAATTACCTTATAAACTGAGTTTCATCAAATTCCGAAACAAATAATTTTTTACGATTTTTTCGAATTTTTCTAAGGGGTACCCCTTGAAAAAATATGAAAAAAATCGATACAAATTTATCGTCTCCAATTTCGATGAAACTCTGTATATTAGGTAATTTTGACCCAAAAAATACAAAAATCGGTTTCATTTAACGTTTGGGCGAATAATTCTCGAGATAATACCGGAAATCGATCGGAAATATAGTTTTTATCGAAAATTACTCGGCCAATCGCCAAACAAACTCGATTTTCGATTTTTAACAGAGATTGTTTTTATTAAGTGAGAGATTGGTGCTTCCTAGTCGAAAAAACTAAAAAATTGGGGACGATCTTCAACAACGATTCAGTTTGGAAAAGGCATGACTTATAATTTTAAAATATAAATCATTACTATGGAAATGAATGGTTAAAGAAACCTGGCTCCATTTATTTCGAAAAGTGAAATGTCAACTCAAATATTTCAATTTCAATTAAAATATTTCCAAAAATTTGTCCCAAAAAATGATAGTTCTCGAAGTATCATTTTCAACTCATCTGACGTCCTTGACCATCACTTTGATATAGATAAAAGCTGCTATCGCCCCTAACGCTCGAACCGACTCGATTGAGAGCGTTTTAAAGTTTCCAAAAATCGGTTTACAATGAATAAATCGCATTTGTTGAGGGTTTTTTAAATTTTGTAAATTTCACTTGTAATTAGCTAATCACGCAACTAATGGTTACCGGTCGCTCGACGCGAGTGCTGACGTAATTTTCTATAAATTTTGTCTTCACTTTTGTTTTCAAAGATATTCTTTTGAGTCATAAAAAATAGAGTTAAACAATATTACAAATTTGGAAATCAACTGGATAAAAAAAGTATTTAGCTTAAATCAGTTTAAAACACACAACCAGACAGTTTAAGGGGATTATATTATTAAATAATAAAAACAAAAAATATCCCATACCTACTTAAAAATCATCAATATATGTAACAAAATGCGTATCATAATGTGTATGTATGGGTTACGTACCCACACATACCTAAAATATTATAAAAGATTATCTGTGCATAGATGGACGGGTGTCCAAGAACGACGGTTACAGAGAGATCACGTCGGGTTAGGCTAGACAGACGATGAAGGGTAGACTATACCCACGCCTCAAGGTCATCACATACCACATATCAATGTTCTATTACATGCGAGACTGATATGTGTGAGTAAGGTAGGTGGTTGTTTGGTTTCGTATACTTACAGTCTGTGTACATTAGGGTAAGCCATAGAAAGGGTAGATACTGTCTAGTGTTGTTTTAGTTGAGTTACAAAATCAGTTGAAAATGATTTAAAACTCGCTTGATACCCGCACGTTTCACGTTTAAAAGTAAAAAACACCGCTTTATAGCCTCCACTTCTCTTGATGTGCACAGTTTTCAATTTTGTTAAATGTAAAATAGTCATAATTCATTGAGTATATCAGAAAAGTTGGCCATGAATGGTTTGACATTTACTATTTAAAATTTTTACAGAAATCTTTAACTTATGGTTCAAAGTGATGATCATAGATCATCATAGATCATCATCAGTATCTGCTCCACCTATAATTATCATTTTGAACTATAAACTAAAGATTTCTGTAAAAATTTAAATTAGTAAATTTTTTTTAAAATATATCTTTAAAAATTATAGATCATGTGTTATTTTGAAGTATAAGCTATATTGCTGTTCAGTTTCATTAAAAATCATTCTCTAGTTTCAGCGTGAAAGCGTAACAAACAAATAAACAAACAAACATGCTTACGTTCGTATTTATAATATAAAGAGATAGAGATCAACAAGGACTCGAAATGCTCTATGTTACGTAGTTTAGAACACAAGTTTTGTGTAACAACCAAAGTAACTAATAAAGACTTCCATGAAAAGTTCTGGAAAACTTGAAATAAAAATTGAATTTTATTCTTATTATTGAATTATATTTATAGTTCATGATCAGATAAATTTGTAAGTATCGAATTTGACATGTAATAACCATGAAAAATATTTTAGTAGGTATTTTTATTAATGTTATTTTAGTTGAATTTTTAGGTAAAAAAAAAAAATAAAACAATGATAATAAAGCTGAATTGGGGGGGGGGGGGGGGTGCCGACACCCGCTCGGAAGCCAGAGGCCTATTTTATATCCTATATGTGTTTTGACCTCGTTTTTCGCTAATTATTTAAGTTCCTCAATTATTTTGAGAGGCAGAGTATATCTTCTTCATGCATTTAGCTTTTTTTTTCAATGCTCTTCATAAATTTAATATTTTGTTTGTATTAAATTGATTTTTTCTACTATTTACAATATTGTAATTGGAATACATAAATAGCCATACTCAACGGAAACAACGTGTATAATGAAGTGAATCATTGTCGAACCATGATATTATCATCGGTTAGCTTAAATAAAAAAATACTACTTTATACAAATATTCATTTTATGTGAGGGTTCAAAAATTTTTGTTTTTTTATAGAGAAATGTTTAAGTATTTTTTTAAAGTATTCTGATTTTGTGTCATGGATTGCTTTTAGTTTTACAAAAAACTGAAGATACAACATAATAAAATTTTTATTTAATTTTACAAAGTAGTTGATAAAGATATTCGAAAAATTGTGGGTTCATTAATTTCTCATAAAATATATTTTCTGTGGAATTTTATTGTCAATGATGCAATATTTTCTGCTTGGAGCTTGATGTATTTCTGTTAGTTATTTCGGAATAGCTGTTATATTTGAGAGGGTATTGTGAAATAAAAGCATTAAAACCTTTTCCTCTTCGAATGTTTTCATCGCCCGAGAATTCCCTTTCAGAGGGTCTGAAAAAATTCAATTGCACGACTTCAAAATTAAAGTTTCACGATTCATCCAAGTTTATAATAGATGAATATTCATTGAGGGCAATTATCAAATAAAATTTAAAAAACTAAAAAATCCACAGAGGGTGTTCTCTTCATCCGTTCTTTAAATTGTAAAATATCGGCCACCCCAAGTCAGCCACCATATTACAATTATAATTTTTAAGCATTTTTTAGTGCAAGTAAACATCTTTTTTTAAGTTTTTTAATCTATTTAGTTTTAGTTTTCAAGTAATAAATTTATTATATTAATAAAAACTAATAGGATTAAATTATTAATCCAGTGTTTTTGTCAAGTTTTTGGGCCATCTGGAAGATAATTCCTTGGTTATGAAAATTTCCGTAGTGGTAAAACACCTCTCGATTTTCCAGCTTAGCGTTTTGTGTGAAAAACGAAAATAAAAGACCATCAAAAAGTGAAATTTACGAAAATTTAAAAAATCTACCACACATTTTTTGGGTATGAAACCCTAACCTCGCCCTTGAAACACAGCTAAGAACACTCGGAACAACAAAATCGGTTCATCCGTTTATTTGTTACGATACCACAGACAGACAAATAGAAAACCCACATAGCGGTCAAACTTTTTTTAGTTCGAGGGTTAAAAAATTTTAGTAATTATAAAGAATTCCTTCTAAAAAACAAACATTATTTATCAAATAATTTCTTAGGAAAAGACAATAATAATAAAAATAATAAATAATAAGATAATTTTCTATTATACAATAATTATATCTAAACATATAATAACTACTGGTATTATTAATACTTTAATAGGGGCATTTATTAATGCTGGTAATAAAACATTATACATAACATGTACTGTACAATAAACAATCATTACATTATAGATTTACATCTCATATTTCATGTTATTATTTACATTGTAAAATTAAAACCACGTTGATGGTATTTTAAAAAATGTTTTTGAGCTAAGCACATTATACGTATAAAACTAATGGAGATTTTTTCTGATCTACAAGCCAAACATACTTATTTTTGTACATCTCCAGCAGTCCTCTTTTGGTTGTGATTCTTACCAGGTGATTTTTTATTCTAATTGAAGTTACACAAGATCAATTTCATAGTTTCCATGTTGGCTATATTTTTTTAGGTTACGCTGATTGTCATTACTCTCAAACTGTGGACAAGAATACATCATACTTCGTTGTTTTATTTCTTTTTCCCTTATTCATCTTTATACTCGCACTTGAAACGTATCTAAGAACACTCCCTATTAAATTACATTTTCCCTTAGAGCATTCTCCAAACTGAACCGATTTTGAGGGTCATCGCCTATTTTTAAGTTGTTTCTGGTACGGAACCCAGAACTATGACTTAAACATAGCTAAGAACACTTCTCAATAAATACCCAAAATTCAAATCGGTTTGTCCACGCTACGATGCCACAGACAGATACACAGACAGACAGACAGACACACATAACGGTCAACTTATAACTCCCTTTTTTTTGGTTTGGGGGTTAAAAAGTTAAAGATCATTAACAAGGAAACTATTACGTTACTCCAACGTTTTATAGTCTTATGTACACAGCAACTTTTCAAGTTGATTTAGAGCATTGAAAATCGATGCAAGTTGGGGCAGTGTCATGTAATGGTTTATGAAATTTACTTTATATACCAAATAACCATGTTTTTGGTTATTTTTAAGGCCTTGAGAACCTGGACGCTCTCTATTAACAGAGTTCGAGGATTTAAATTGAGGTCAGGTTAAGTAAATGTTTTTATCTGTGCCAACTAAACCTACTTACTATTCTTTTAAGCAAGCCGTCTTCCATCCGTGTTATGTTCAAAAACATAACAAGTAAAATTCCACTCCCACACTAACGAAACGGGCGTGTCCTTGAATTTTAAAATTCCGTACTACAGACTCTTTAATTTGTTTAATATCTAATTAACGTAAACAGTGTCAGGAAGCCGATAAGCTTCTTATTAGAATCAGAAGACATTCATCAATTTGAAGCTTTCTAAAATATGAAAAATATTCACACCAATAAAAATCGGTCGGCCACTCAATATCGCTGTGGTTCAAGGTTATTCAATTTCTTCAGGATAAGCTCTTCATAAATTTTTGATTTTTTGCAAATGAGTGCAAAAAGTATACGCTAGCTTTATACCAATTATTATAAATAATCTTTTTTTCTAATAAAAACAATGTCAATGCGCTTTTTGTGTTTTATGTTACAAACAACCAAAAATATGATTCTTCTGCTATTTTTATATTGAATAATAAATAAATACTTTAGTTTTAACAGTAGGTGGTAAAAAATCTTTCTTTTTTGTATCTTAAAAAAAAGACTGTTTGATGATATATAGGATGTTCTTAAATGATAGGTAATATTTTTAAAGGTTACCACCACTCCAGATTTGTTCCAGAGACGTCAGAAATTGTGTAGTTTTTCCCGATTCCTGGTATCGACATAAATCCGCCATAGAGCAAATAAAAGTATTTTTTGTTTCATATTTAGATAAAGACAGTTCTGAGCAGCTTTTATTTTGAAATATTTGAAGAATATTTATAAAAATTTTAATTATGGAAAAATTGGGTATCAAAAACATCCCAATTTTGTACAGTAGGCAGTATTATAAATCGGTGATATAATTAAATTAATTTCACTTTCTCCTGTCTTTCTGGTTTACCTTCCGACTTTCCGGAACTGTAAAGTGGCAACCTTATATAATATTGTCCCTAATATCTGTTTCAAATGTTTATAATTAAGAAACCAATATTTCACATACTCACATAATATTCATCCAATTTTAAAAACAGTTTGAAAGCAAAGACCAATTTTGAAAGTTGCTAGTACAAAATGAAAAATTCAAAAAATCTTTCACTAGTTTATCGACTTCCATTGAAACTGATGAAAATATGATCTGAAATTGACCAAATGGTTGAATGGATTAAGAAGTTTGACATCATTTTATCATAATTAAAAAACTAAAGTTTGGATAAAGTAAGCATACAGAAGTTGTTGAGCAAATTATATTGATCTTCACATGTTCAGAATATTCGAAGGCATAAATGAATGAACGAGTATTAAAAAATAAATTAAGGTTAAATTAAAAAAAAAAAAAATATTTTGAACTTTACAAAAAATAACAGGAATGTAGTCTTAGGGATAAGATTTTAGTAGACATTAAAGGTTTGAGAGTAATGCCTTTAGTAAATCGAATTGCAGTTAAAACTTATTACCACAACTTCTCCTAACATACTTCAGTGTGCATTTAAGACTTCTGAACTCTTAAGAATGTTAGCAATTCTGGTGTTTTTTATAGTTCTTAAAGATGTCTTCAGTACTTCTGCAGTGAATAGGCTACTGCTTTAGTAAATAAGTAAAGAATTCGCATTTCTCCATGGTAGGATTTTATTTATATTGCATAATTAATTTTACGCGATATTATTTGATTCAATTTATAGAAAGAAATTAGAAATAGACTGGGAATTATGTTTGAAAGATAATTAAACTGAAAAATATACTCAAAACAACCCTATAATCCACTCAAATCATGTTATATAAACATTTTTTTTTTAAATTTATACATGACTGTATTAGTTAAATTTAGAATTATTTAATACATAATTATTTTCTGTCTGACTACCCAGGAGACGCACTATTTCAGGTATTATGTGTTTTTTTTTTTAAATCTATATAAAATTTTATTACATATTTTTTTGTTTTTATATTCGTTATCAACAAAAATGTAATTTTAAAGTAAACCATTATTTCAAAAACTAATCTTAGATTACCATTAAAGATTTAAAATAAGAATTTATTGAGTACTTTCTATCCGTTGAGCATTTACTTTATTACGTATAACTCATTCAAAATTATGTTTGGTAATAATTTCTTTTGTAAAAGATCATAATTAGGTATAATAATTTTTAATAATAAATAATTTTAATTATAGTACATAATTTTTATATCAAAGAGTTTTATTTAAATTTCAACACATTTTTGTTTGTTTATGAAACCGTAAATATTTTTCCTTTTTTTAAGATATTTTTATTACGTTCGTTGGAAAAATTATTGCTATCCAAGAAATTTACAGCTGACTGTTATTGCTACTAAATGTTATCATTAATAGCTTTCTGGTTTAAAGACTAATAAATAATTTGTTTTTTGTTGGATATTTAATGATGAACGATATTTTGTTTTGCTATGTTACTCGGATGGATTTTCTTTGATCTTCCTGGTGAACAGTTAAAGGTTCATCATGAAATAATAAAGTTCTTATTGTGTGCGTTTTTTTAAAAACAGTAGGTTGATAATAAATCTGTCTAAAAAGTATTTTAAATCCAGTCTTGAGACACACGATTGGAGCTGTTAACCTCAATATCACCTTTTTTGATATTTATTTTAAGAATGTGTTTCTCTTCGTTTATATATGTGAAGTGATAAGGTCAATGAATTTTCTGAACCTTATCGCGCTTTCATCTCAATTTCTATAAATTTGGAAGTGTTTATTATTAATAAACTGTTTTCTTCAATGCAAGTAATAAATAACCTATAGAATTAATTATTCTATTTTATCCTCAATTAGATGCTCAATGGAGAAGCGATATTAGTTAGGTTATATTTAAATCCTTTCTCTACACAAACTATTCTAGAAAACTGAAAAAAAGTTAAGGTAGCAAACTATTCTGTCACACTTGTTTCCTTGGCTGACACCGACTTCAAAAATAACAACAACTACATTTTATTTTTTTACTTTTTAATGCCTATTGCTTTGATTTGTGAATCTGAAGTACACTAACTAATTTGTCACTAAAAAAAGAATCACCGAAATCGGTTGGCGTGATATTGACTTATTCGTCCATTTGTCCCGCACATACTTAATGCAAATTTAAGACTTATATGATTTTCTCATGGATGCCATTGTCAAAACCTGACCAAATTAAAATGTACCCACACGAGAAGCACCATCTTTTAAATAAAAAAATCATCAAAATCGGTTCACCCAGTCAAAAATTTTGAGGTAACAAACATTAAAAAAATACAGTCGAATTATAAGAACCTTCTCCTTTTTTCCTTCTCCTATGGGAAATTTTTTTAATTTTAGAGGTTTCCTAACATTGAATGGCGATTTAATTGAGCATCACAATTTGGGAGGAGAATATTTTTTATTGCTTTCACAATTTTTAGAGCGCGATTTTGTAGTCGTCAGGATTTTAGGTTTTAGAATATGTTTTATAATAAACTTAGATTCTTGGTTATTAACTACCTAATGACTGTGCGTGTGGACGGCGCTTAATTGATTTGTTTTGTTTCTTTCACGAATAATTCATGTTTGCATGATTTCTGTTTTTTTTTTAGGAAATAATTTTATCATTATTTATTAAGTGTTTAATAAATTGTACATATTACACGTTTCTCACAAACAAAAATAATGTAAAAATTCATTATAATATACAAAAAAATTGTTTATAAAAATTCTGTCTATGATAATTTATTTGTTAGAATAATATATATATAAAAAAAAAAAAATATGTACAAATAATATACAGGCATTTTAATGAGGGGGTCTATGACACATGACAACCATGTTGATGGACTTTAATGTGCCACTATCATCATTGTCTCCTCCTGTTGTTGTTTCTCTATTGTCAACAGCACATTCTTTAACACACATCCGGGCATTGTGTTGTCCTCTGCCGCCACGATCACATCTCCAACTTCACCAATAATAATAATAATGATAATAGTAATAATATTAATTCCACTGACAATAATATTTTTTATATACATTGAGGCATTATTTCCAAAATTACATGCATGAAATTTTATATGCATTATTTATTTTGTTATATTATGTGCATTTGAATAATGAGTATTTTCCTTTTTTACGTAAAAAATTTACTTAAAGTTTTCAGTTAATAAAATTATAAAAGGGAATAATTTACCTTTTATTTACAAATTTTTTAAAACGACGCGCAAAATATTCCAATTTTTAACGGTTTTATTCTTACAATTATTAGCGAATTGTCAAACGAAATGGAGCTATTGATTTGGTACTGATGATGTTATTTTGGAAAAATTTCTTCAAATGTTCATCGATCCTACCTAATAGATGTCAAAACTGACCAATAAAATTTATAAATATATATCTATACGTTTATGTGTCTGTATACTCTCTTGCAGTTGCAATTTAAATCCGATTTTAATAAAGCAGAGGGGGTGGTTGTGCAAGTACAAAATTTTGAATTTTTTTTAAAACAAAAAACGATTTTGTATTTTCTGATCAGATTTAAGCAAAAAAGTACTTTTGTGATTTTTTCTCTAGACGCTTAGTTTTCTAAATAAAAATTCTTGGAAAACTAAAAACGCAATATTCGATTTTAAGAAAATTGTGTTACTTTTCCAATCTCTGAGAGAATTCGCTTGGCCAACGGAGCTCCTGCGCAAATACTTTTAATAAGATTTTGGCAGATCAAATTTACAATTACTAAGATTTTGGGAGATAAGTAAACCGTCCAATTTTCTTATGTAGTCAGCAACTGTTACTGAGCAGTTTTTCATATTAAGTTTGACATGAAGATAAAATTTTAGAGCTACTTATTGGAGTTCCAATGATGTTCTGAAAATTGTTTTCTACGGTGTGGAAGCAAGAACGGATACAGAGAAGAACGATCTGAGCAATTGAATACAACAAATAGCAAAAGAAAGTATAATTTTTTGGCAAATAGTGTGCAAATTTAAGCCATTATACATAACAGAGTTTCTAGCTGGAATGAAATATCAGAAATAAAATTATAAACAACTGAGAATTTGTTTGCATCCAATTTGGATAACATCAATTTCTAGAGTAACTTCGACACAAAAAATATGGTATTTTCAAGCGGTCACTCATCCTAAAGTGTGCTCAATATTGCTTAACTTCAGTGACCAGGCGAAAACCATTGTTTTAAACGTGGTATGTATGGTGCAGGGTGACGATTATGTGAGCGTTAGAGCGGAGGGAGGGGGTGTATTCCGGAAATGAATTGCTCTGAAACTTTGATTCTGATTCAAAAAAGACAAGTATCAGATTCATTACTTGAATTGGATGCATACTTTCTAAGATGTTGTCAAAATCCTAAATATGGGTCGATGAAATGTTGTAAAGAAAAATATCGACTGATATAGGTCTAATAATTATACGAAATGAAATGGTGGCGAAAATGGAGCGTGGCGATGACGCGTGACGCTTTTTGTCACCCAAAAAGTGCTCAACGTTCCTAAAGAAGTTTTCACTTTAAAAACGATAAACAAGGTTAACAACCTGTCAGTTGATTCATACCACTCAATTTCATTCAAGGGAAGTTTCAGCCTTAAGTCTTTTTTAATTTAAGGTCTCTCAGTGTCTCAGTTATTTATTGTACACAAAGTACCACTATAAAATACATTTTCGAGTGTATTTATTCTATTCATGTGACAAAGTACCTGTATCTTATACACTTATTATGATGTTGTCTACTCAGCAACACATCTATAGCGGAAACCACATATGTGTAAGCATTAATGTATTACAATTCGATTTTATTAGCTATTTGTTGCGTTTTGTGGTTGCATTTATAATTGTTATTATTGCTTTCATAAATTTATTATTACTTTCGAATCGAAGATGAATACAAATTGTATTATTACAACTAATAGTTAGAAATAAATGTATAAGAAAGTTTATATACTGATTGACAGTAGAAAAGCGTAAATACTTGCCATATGGATTCAAGAGTCATTAACCTTGCTTACGAAATCAATTTAATAAAACAAATAACAAGTAAAATTTTCGAAATTTAAATACTTCCGAGAACATTTTCGAGTACGGAATCCTAAACTCGAATTTGAAACGTATCTAAGCTTTAAATTTCACACTGTCCATTAAATTACCTTTTTCCTTAGATCCTTCTCCAAACTGAATCGATTTTGAGGATCATCACCTATTTTTTAGTTGTTCTGGGTATGGAGCCTTTAAATCGCATTGAAACAAAGCTAAGAACACTCCCCATTATATTACCTTTCAAATAAAACAACAAAATTCAAATTGGTTTATCCCTTTAGGTGCTAAGATGACACAGACAGACAAACACACATAGCAGTCAAACTTATAACATCCTTTTTTTTGGTTTGGTGGGGGTTAATAAGAGCGTAGGTACTGTTTGATTCCAGGATCTTTAAATGCTTAATTGGACAAAATTGTAGATGCCTTCATTTTGCAACAGTCCATGAGATTACAGTAAGCAGATTCACCGTGACCATATTTGCAACTTCTATAACTACCGGTAGCGTTCAGGAAATAATCTTTTCATTGCCTTCACTTTCAATTTATGTTGATTTCGCAGCATAAAGGTTTTGAAAAAATTACATTTAAAATTTTCAATGGGAAAATAGAAAAATTGTTCTGATAAAATCTACTTTTGCTTTTAGAACGTAGCCATAGATAAAATAATACTATAGACTAAGAAATTCATCCCAGGTTTCTCTAAGTCATAAATTATCACCAAAATCAATTCAATAGTGAAATCGTACATACTTTCGAATTGCATAAGATCAATAAATTACCTAAAATTTATGGTGAATAAATAATAGTCAATATTTATAATATAAATTTTATTAATGCATTACAATATTTTTTTACAAATAAATCACTCAATAGAAATAAACATCACTCCCCTATTTTAAGCAATCAATACATTTTGGAGAATAATCTTTTTTAATCTATTATTGACGTAACTACCAGTGATATAATACTTAAAGTACTTTATTACTTTGATCAAATTAACTTTTTGAATTTTTTAATTCTGAGTTCGGAGAAAAAATTGAGGTAAGTAGATAATTATGCAACAAATTGAAGAAACTAAAATCGAACATTTTTTGATGGTCGGAAAGGGTCCAAAAAATGATAAAGTGGCCCAATCCGGTCTTTCGCGTCAGACACCCTCGGATTGAGCTAAAAATAAAAAAGCTTTTAATAAGCTTAGGCACCGTAAAAAGGCGAAAAAAATGAGCTGCGAATGAACCCGATTGGTCCATCGATGTCCCCACAAATTGCAAAAAACCATCGATTTTGCTCGAAATTTCAAAACTTCATAACTCTTGTTGTTTTAAAGATAAAAAGCTGAGATTTAAATAGATTGTAGCTTTCGTGCCCATGAAAAATCACACACAAATTATGTGTGATACTTCATGGGCACAAAAGCTAATATAAAATTAAGTATATGATCTGTGAGCTACCAACTCGAATATTTTTTCTACTTTCGTTTTGAAGAATTACGTTAAGTATGGCTATGAATAAAATTAAGGATTTAGTCTATGCTCGAATGTTATCAAAATCGTATTTTTAAATTTTCACATTTTAAAGATATTTATGGTAATGAAATTACTAATGCTAATAGGCCGAAAAATTCAATGAATTTTTATGGAAAGTGTCGCCTGGTTTTCCCATCACTTCCACCATATTTGATATATCTTTTTTAATTTTAAATTAAAAATGAAAAAAAAAACTTTTTTGTACTAGAAAGTAGAAAATGATCATTTCCATGAGTCACTCATACATGGTTATTTGTAAAAGCTTGAGGAGTTTCGAATCATGTTGATATTTTAAATTTTGCGCCTCACCTTTTTACGAATAATACTGTAACAGTGCCTTAAAGAAATAACTAGTTTACAATAAAAGCTTGTCTTAAAAGGATTTTTTCTTTGAACTTTTTTTTTTAAAATTTACTCAATGCTTTTTGATTTATTCGTAAAATTAATGTGATACTAAACTACTTCGAAAATGAGCTATATAATTTTAATGGCGATGAAGGTTTTTACTTGCATTCTAACCGATATTTGGAGAAAAATCAGAAGTGAATATAATAAAAATTAAAAAGTTTTATTAACACATCAAAATATTATTTTTTTAATAAATCAACCAATAAAAAAACTATCATTCCCCTATTTACAGCAATCAATAAATACACTTTGGATAATAATCTTTTTTAATCTTTTATTGACGTAACGAGCTATCAACTATCAATGATAAAATGTTAAAGGTACTCTATTCTCAAATCAATACTATTAATAGTGAACCCAGTTAGGTATTAACCATTTATACATCGATTGTTAAACGATGACAAATGTACATATTAATATATCATTGCATTGTATACCTACATATTGTACATATTGCACAAACAACCCATCACAAACTATGAAATAGGATAATCAACCACATACTTACCGATCGATGATGAAATCAATAAATTTTAACATTTTGACCTCGGATTGAATAATAGATTAAAAATGGTATAATAGATTTTGTCACAAAGTACTATTTTAGAAGTCACAATAAATATTTGAATAGATATATATGTTTATAAAGTGGATTAAATGACATTTAAAAATGTTTAGGTAGTCAACTTTTTTTTTTTCAATACAATAAATTACAAAAAAATTTATTCAAATGATTGATTGTAATCAATATTATTTGTTAAATAACGTTTTTTATTATTGATGAATTTAAATATACTTATGAAATTGAAAGGTCATTTATTTATGCTACAATATCAATAGTACATTTTTTAACATTGCTATCGAAAAACGTACCTTCAATAATATTTAAATTAACATTTTTATACCATGCATATATATATGTAATATGCAAGGTATAGAAAGTTTAGTCCCAAGTTTGTAACGTTTAAGAATATTGATGGTACGAGAAAAATTTTGGTATAGGTGTTTATAAAATCAGCTAATTAGTCCATTTTCCGTTGCCCGTCTTTCCTTCCGCCCGCCCGTCAATGAACACGATAGTTCAAAAACGAAAAAATATATCAAGCTGAAATTTGTACAGCGTACTCAGGACGTAAAAAGTGAGGTCGAGCTCGTAAATTAGCAACATAGGTCAATTGGGTCTTGGGTCCGTAGGACCCATCTTGTAAACCGTTAGAGATAGAACAAAAGCTTAAATGAAAAAAATGTTCCTTATAAAATAATAAACTAAACGTTTGAAACATTTTCTTGTAAACATCACTGTTTACTCACGAGGGCACACATTTGCTACACATTTTATACTATGTATTAATATGAGATTATCAGTTATGTATATGTGACATGTATGTATCTGTAATGTGATAGAGTAATAAACACTGTCTATGCATGGTATTTCAACAATAAACTCAGTCAACTGTTTGTTTTCACTTTTTTTTATTTTAACAACAATATGATTTGTTAATTTGCTGTCGTACAAGGAATTCGTTGGAATGATCCACCATTCGTTTGACCGTTTATAATAATTTTCATTTTCTGGTATATTCGAACCACAGATGAATGAATAAATAATATCCACAAAAAAACGATTCAGTCTAACATACCGCTAAAAATCAGATCATTGAGGAAAAAAGTAGATCAACGCTGGGTAGAGTTTAAATTGGTTAGCTTTTTAACACACTTATGTTAACTTCACTGGTAACTTACAATGAACCTACTTCTAATTCTCCGATTAACGATTATTTTGTACTTTATAGTATTTTTTGTGTTGCATTCTTTAAATTTTCCTATAGGGACTACATATATCTGGTTTTGTATAGTTACAATTGGAGATGAATACATATACCTAAAACAAAATATATAAAATAATTATTTCATTGCGAATTGTATAATTAATCAAATTCGATCAACGAATTATAGCCATTGAACTTTGTTTGGAAATCTGAGGTAAAACATTTGCAAACACAATATTTCAATACACTCTTGATATAATTTTGGGCACATTGAAAAAAAAAAAGTTTCCTCATATAATTTATTCTAATTTTTAATTGGAGAAAAAAGAGGAAATGGACATTAAATCGAAGAAAATTACCTTAAATTAGATCATTTGATTATTGAAATACTTTCCAAATGATCCAAATAAAAAAATGCAAAGTTTTTGTTTAAATACGATCGTGTATGTAAATACGAAAATCAATCTGCTAAAAAGTAGCTAAAAATATATAAAGATTTAAAATTGAATATCTCACGTCACGTTTCTTATATTATTGTGTCTTATATTATTCTTGATAACAATCCACTGTAAATTGAGTAATCATGATTTAATTTTTTTTTCGCTCATACAGCAAATAATAAAAATATATTTTTGACAGTATTACTCATCAATATTATTTTAATCACTTGTTGAATTAAATAAAATATTCAGACATTGCAAATTTTGTATAAAGTAATATTTATAAAGGCGAGATCCGAAATTGGTACAGAACATATAATAAGTCAATACGGTATTACTTTATGAATTTTGTTCTTATTAGTTTCAAGTGAATTATTTGAATTGGCGTATCAGTGTTTAAGGAAAGTTTTTAATTAAAGCATTTTACGGAGTAAACAAAATTGTGGTAATTTAGTCATTAAAATCCGAATGATACTATTGCCATGTATCTTGCAGGGTCAGAATTTAAATTCTTCCATATTCAGGAAAAAATATTTAATCAACGCATCAAAAACAATTACTGAATTCATTTAAATGCTTTTGTTTGGTAGTTGTTCAGGAGTTTTAATAATTACTCAGGCGTACCTATCACTTAATGTTGAAGTTAAGCCGTGTTAGTTAAAACCCACCTTAGTTATAACTTAAGTTAGTAAAATGTAGCATGGTAAAGCCACTTTTCTAACAATGGAGGGATAGAAGACAACTTTACTAAACAATTTAAATATGAAAGAGAAATAATTACTGATTTTGGATGCTTACCGTATAATAAACACTTCAAATACCATTCGTTACCTATTCAATTTTCATTTAACGTCTTATTTATATATAATTTTTTAACAAAAACAAAAACCAATTTACAAAAACCAACTCATCAAAATAGGAGATAAGTCCCATTTGCATTGGAACTTAACATAAGTCATTCGTGATGCTTTGGCGTAGATGTCCAAACAACAGATTCCACTCGTGTTATAATAATATCTATAATAGCTTAATATTCGCCTACGTTGCTGAGTTTAAAAGTAAAGACTGGTAAAGACCACCGCGACATAGCAATCATCTCCCTTTGGTTCATATACCCGAATTCCATAACACTCGAAATAGGGATATGGAATATTTTACACAGGTAAAATAAATGTTTTAAATAAATTTTTTAAATGTAAAATAGTCATAATTCATTGAGTAAATCAGAACAGATGGCCATGAGTGGTATTTTTGCTTTTGACACTCTTTTCAGCATCATACTTTGATGTTAATAGGCAACAATTGGTGAAAATCCTGGATGGATATCCTTTTTATTCACGAGCAGAAATACTTACGAACGAACGAACATGCATGCGTACACACAGACATCATTCTAAATTTTGATTTGTACTAAATTAAGATATTTTCGAAACTTTTAATTGGATTTTGGGATTCATTCCAAGTACTTTCCTGTGGAATGTTAGCCAGAGTTTAAAACCTCCTCCTTTTTCTCAACGGTTGTAAAAGTAGCATATAAATAAATATGTTTAATTATTTTATTATGACATCGCAAAACAATTCTATCAGAATGAATATTCAAGATGAAATGATTACGTTCAAAATACGATCGAATAAATCAAATGAGATATGTTTTTAAAAAAAACATCTACAGACGTTTTTGTTTGTTGGATTTTAAATTGAATATTAAGGTATAGTAAGTTTTTTTATGAAATGATAAATACAAAATATCCGAGTAATTGCACAAAACTAAATGTCTTATAAATTAGGTACCTGTCTATAAATTATGACATCGCATCATAGTAAATTAGTAGCACTGTGGTTCTTTGAAAAAAGGTTCTGTGGAATGAAGCCGAGTAGTGGTGTGTTATAAATCCATTTCATGACCCCAGAATAAAATTTATATAGTTTTCAGATGTCTCCAAAACTGCTTCTTTCGACATTTTTATGGGTATTCATACTCGCTCCCAATTGAGCTAGAAAACTAATATCAGTACGGTGGTAACGCTTTTATCAAGGCTGTGCTTTTTGGGAGTGTTTTCTATTCCCTATACAATAAAATCCTATATACACCTCCAACCCTCTTCCCCTAGTTGATCTATAGTGCAGCTCATAAATAGAGCAAGAATTTTGTTTAATTCTATCTTCGCAAAAAAATCAAATCATATTATTAAATTAAAATTTAAAGAAACCCTCGATTTAAAATCATATGTGTTTCACGATTTTTTTTATGGTAATTTGATCGAGAGTGTTGGTAGGTATGACTTAAAGAAATCTACTCAGACAGTTGAAGATCATTCCTGTTTGCTAGTGTTTTCGGAAACAGAAGCTTAAACTCTCACTTAAAACATAAAAACACTCTCGATCGAATTACCTTTTAAGCAAAAGAAAAAAATCATTATCGGGTCATACGTTTAGGAAGAACAATACCACAGACACCCCCACAGATACACAGGTGCAGAAAAATTTATAAAGCCGCTTTTTGCCGAGCTTACAAAATAGAATTAAAGAAGTAAGAGACAAAACTTGTTTGTATAAATAATATACCACTAAAATTAATGATCATGGAACAGCAATTTCTCACTAGGACATTGAATTTTTTGGATGAAATTGATATGCAGATAAAATTTTTTTTAGAGACTTCAACTAGTTTTGTAATATAATCCTGCTGAAAGTACTCTGTCTTAAATTACCTATATGTAAGAAACAGTTTTGTCATTTCACACCTCTGAGTTGAACTTAATATTTGAACTATTTTCAAAAATTAAATGAAAAATAAATTCTCATAGATATATATTATATGTTCATTTGATTTGTATGGGAATAAAAGATTTGTTTACATTTGTCATATGGATTACTTCTTAAACAGGTGTTATTCTAACCACAAATTGACCTAAAACTAAATTTAATTTTGAATAATATTTATTTTTTTGAATATACACCCAAGTTATTCTATGCATTGAAATATTTATCTGATATAATAATGCCTTTATGTACAAAAAATAAACATCCTTAGTCACTACTATTCTGTTTGTCAAAAAACTGCCCAAAGTAAAGTATGAAGCCTTATTAAGTGGTCGTATTTTTAAATTTTGGTGAACTTCAGAATATTTTTAATAGGTTTTTGTACCTGCGAAACCTTAATATAATAACATTTCTTAAAAAGCACGGCGTAGTTTTTTAACCGTAATTGTATTTATTAAAGAAATTCACCATTCATTTATAACAAGTGTTACAGTTTATGTAGCTACTTTAGACAACAATAAATATAAATAAAACAGAAAATATCCATACATTATATTTCATAAAATCGGTGCACCAAAAATCCGGCCCTCCGAAACTATAAACTAAGCCCACAGTTAGTTATTACAGACATTTTATGTATACAGTGTATTTATTTAAGCTAGGTAATACTTGACCTTGATTTTCTTACGGTCGATCGAGCACCAAGGCAATTTTAGATTTAGATATATGCTTTGGTGTTCGAAATATCGAAGGGTTATTAATTAGACAAAATTTTCAATGTTCGATATTTTGAAAATTACTCCAGATATTGAAAAATTTATTCTTACTTTTCGTCTTATATTGCCAAGTTATAACATAATTCAGCATCAAAATAGGAGATATATATTTTTTTAAATTTGTGTTCCCACTACCGTGATAATACATCATTAATCAGTCGGACACAACGGGTTTTTCTTTGTTTTCGATAATTTATTAAAGTGTTAATTTTAAATGGTTTTCTTTTTAATTACCACCGACTAGTTTTGGAAAAATCTATGAAACCATATCATCCATCTACCGTTTTACCATAAAACCAATGTTTTATGGTAAAAAGGTATTTTTGAAGCCATTTTTTTATTTAAATAATCGCGAAACCCCCACCTCCCTAATCGTTACAGTTCACTTGAACAATTCTAGGTAGTACATCTTACCCTTTTAAAATATATTTGATAAATTCTATAAATGAATTCATAGCCACAAAACAGCTGAATAATAAAAAAAAAAAAAAAAAAACAATATAATGGAATAACTAAGTGATGATAAGTTTTGACATAAACACTTATATTATACTCGACCAACAACAGACGATAAATTGTTATGATAGTGGTTGTGTTTTTAAAAACAAACCAAATGAAACTCACTGACAAAAAAGGAAAGACCTTTCAATGGCGAACAGGCTCAACAACAGTCATAGATGTATAATATTATGAGTTAAGTTCACCAAACCGTAACTCAAAACACAAAAAAATACATATCTGCGTTTTGCTTTACGATTGTACAGGTTCCTTTCAATTCGATTACATATTTTTACATTCATTCACTTAGCAAAAATAAGTTACAATATGTCTTTTTTTATCATACAGTTTTATTAGTAGATACAGTATGTGCTAAGAATATCTTAAAAAAAATTTACAAACGGCAATTTTTAGTTACTAGCTGCATTCTTTCACGCTCCGCTGTGGCACATTATGATTGCATGAAAATAGATGAGAAGTTTAACAGCTTGTAAATTTTATAAAATTTGATAACCTCCTGATACAAGAGTTCAGATTATTCATCCCCACTTCCATTCCACTCCCATATCCCCTTGCATCGGAGATTATAGTTATGTAGGTAATGTACACGTCATGCTCTTTTATTCGATACCTTACTTGGGTATATTTGAAAATAATTGATTGTTCATCCCCACTTCCCCCTTCATCCTCTAAGCGGGTTGTATATCGTGTAAAATTTTGAACTGAATCGATACAGAACTTTTTGAGTTTTTGAAGAATACACAAACCAACATAACATTTATATATATAGATTTTAGAGTATGTACGAGGCAAGTATTGCCTCAAATTCCTTGCTTTCTAGGGGTTGTTGATTGACACCAACAGGCCAAGTCAATCGTTTACTCCTTTACACATAATTACAAAGACAATTAAAATGGCAATGCTGAGGGGAAAAGAAGCCCACATAACGGCAACGGATATGACATCCTCCTCGTTCAGTAAACAGATGAATTATAGGGACCCCATACAAAATTATCTCCGAAACAAACGAAAAGTTGTTTATGAAATTTCAGTAAAACGATGAATTAAAGATTTTCCAGTGAAAAAAAAGCAAAAGGTGTATGCTTTTAATGTTGAGATGAATCGAAAAAAATCAGATGACTGAAATTGTGTTTTCTGCATCGAAATTACACCAAAACTTTTAACAGCGTATAGCTATTATTCAAATTTTATAGCGTGTAAATAATAAACAAAATATACAAAATATGTTTTGATTGAAAAATGAGGGTCGTTTTTTACAATTTAATCAACGAATATGACGCAATTTGCTTTACTCTAAAAAAATTATATCATAATATGAAATCGTGCAAGTGAATTTATCGTTTTGTTTCTTAAAAATTTTATAGGAAATAAAAATTTAAAAAATGAAAAGAAACAAACCACAATAAATCATCTTACTAAATATTTTAAAGAAATGATATTACCTACTTTTTGCTAAGATATAATTTATTGTTTATTAAAAATGAATGCCACAACAGCATTTCATAGTCATCTATAAAATAAACTCGTTCTTTAAAAGTTCAAAGTGGTAACAAACATAAAATTGTTGGGAAAGGTAATAAAAATAATCGAAGACAAAAGGCCAAAAAGTAAATAAATCATTCAACAAATTAATAATTCAAGAGATAAATTTGAAATCGCACTTAGGCACCTAAATACTGGACTAAATTATATTTAGTTGAGGTTTGAAAATCATGTAAATATTTGCAACTGTTATCAAATCATCAAATTTTGACGTTAATTAGTATTGTATCAGTTAAAATTGAAGACATTCTTTAATGATTTGTGTGACTATGGAAAGAAGCGAGACCAGTCTATTGTATTGCCTCGACTTGTAAAAGTTTTCTACCGTCCTATTGGAACTATGTTCCTTATCGCACGCTCTGATTTGTAAGTATCAGTCTGTAAGAAAAGGATCATTTTTTTCCAATAATTTTTACAATTTCGTCAGTTTTATAATAAAACGATTTTATATTAATTCCCAACAAGTGATAAAAGGTATAGAGGTAAATACAGAGAATTCGTAGTTCATCAACATTTCTCTACGAAAGATGGAAGTTAAAAAAAGTCCAATAAAATTTAATTGTCGTTAAATACTAAAAAACCTATATCTGTCAAATATAATATATAACATGTCAGTCATTTATGATAATATATAAACTCTCTGATACCCGCATTTAGTGCCATTATATGTTTATATGTTGTTCATTGTCAAAACTACTTAAATTGGTCTACTGCCCTCGTGTTACATGATAAAACATTACAGTGTTTTTATTCCTTTGATATAAAAAAATTCCATTAGGATTAATATCTCTAAAAGAATAACACATATTCAGTTGTTTTAAAAATAAATATAATATTTATCATGGATTTTAACTTATTGAAATTATTTACGGATATTATAGCCCTAGAAAATAGTGACCTGCGATGGAAAAATTCTCTTCAGAACTGGACTACAGGACAATAATTATTTTTAACTCGGTGACGAACAAAAGAAATTCTCTATTTTCAATATTTATATTGTTATACCCGGTTTTTAACGTCTGAACTAAACAAAAGGGGTGTTGTAAGATTGACCGCTATGTGTGTGTGTATCTGTCTGCCTGTCTGTCAGTCTGTCTGCCTATGGCATCGTATATTTTGTGATTTTTATTGAATCTGAAGTACACTAACTAATTTGTCTCTAAAAAATGAATTATCGAAATTGGTTGGCGTGATATTGAGTTATTATTTGTCCTTTTGTCGTGCATACTAAATGCAAATTTTAGACTGTTACAGTTTTCTCATGGACTCCGTTGTCAGAACTAGACCAAAATGGGGCCACACGGGAAGCACCAGCTTTCAAATAGATAAAGAATCATCAAAATCGCTTCACCCAGTCGAAAGTTCTGCATTAACACACATAAAAAAAAATAAAAAAAATACAATCGAATTGATAACCTCCTCCTTTTTTGTTTGAAGTCGGTTAAAAACATTTCTTCTTATTTTTTATAGGAGATATAGATGTTTAAAATTTCGGAAATATTTAAATTTTTTAAAAAAAGGTGTAATTTTTTATGCCTTTTGTATTCAAGTTTCAGATAATTTTTGATGATTTTCAATAGAAGTTAATTTTTTTTGAATAAAAGATTATTGGAAACGTTGATCAAAAACTCTAATAAAATAAACATTCTCAATAACAAGACTGTTTGGACTTGGTTATAATATTTTTAAAGTCATAACACAGCATAGAGAAAAAAAATTGTATACACGTGAACAAATTTTGAATATTTACACCAGACATAATATAAACAAAAATATGAAATGTAAGCAATGTTTTTCATAAATTGTCAAAAAAGAAGGTAATAGGTAATTTTACCTCGAACAGATGTCATTTACATATATACATTATACAACAAACAGACACCATACATCCACGAATGTATGCAGCATTGTATAGTATAGGGTGCGATGAAAAAGAAGGGTTCATTATTATATTGTTAATTTAGAATCCATATAAAAACTATTTTTATTCATAAATATACCTAAGCTGTGAGCCCGTGTAGAAGTAAAAATACTGTGATTCGTAGTTAGTTAGTTAGTTTCGTAGTTGAGCTAACGAATTGTTACTTATTATCATTAATTAATTGCTACTTATGTTACAATAAAGTCATTTCAAATATAACGAAAGATACCTTTCTACTGCCTATTGTGCTGGTAGTGTTTTCGCTCCTTCAGGAATTGTTTATTAATTTTGAAGTAATTAACTATCAAATACGCATCGTAGGCCTTTATTTTCTTCTTAGAAAAAATTATACTATATTCTAACTGAGATCCAAGAAACTAGTACACTTAAAGAACGTTAACGATTTTCATTAGATTCATAATTATATGATCGATTTTGCACCACTTCTTGAGATGAAAATTAAGCCAAGCAAATTCTTCTATTGTTTTCAGTGGCTTACTTGTATGTCGGTGTATATGTTCGGTTTATTTAAAAATTATGATATTCTCCAATTACCGAAATAATACTAAGCTTTCTTCTGCCCATCACTTCCACCATGTCTTGATATAAATACATGAACGTCTTTTAGCATACCACGTTTTTAAAACGGACTAAAATGTGTTGAATAATTAAGTTACATTAGAAATTAAATTTTGATTTAATAACTATTTACTTATTTTATGCCAGCTCACATCTTTTTATCTGACGTTTTAATCTATGACTAAAAAGTGTTCCTATAAGAGTGGTGGAGGCGCTTGTGAAAAAAAAAATTATTTATTTATTTGAATCTCGATAATCGGATAAGCCCAGTAATCGGTCCATTTTCTGTTTGTTCGGGCTATCCCCACCGCTCTTTTCAATCAATCAAAATGGGATTGTTTGTTTGTGATCTATCTAATACGATTCATTTTTATGATTCCAACAACACAGTAGCATCAAAAAACGCACGACAAATTTTTCGGGAACGGAACCATATACTCGCACTTGAAACGTATCAAAAAAAACTCACCATTAAAACTTTCGGTTCACCCATTCATCCGTTTAGGCGCTAAGATGCCACAGACAGACAGAGGGGCAAGCAGACGCACATAGTGGTCAAACTTATAATATCCTTTTTTGGTTCGGGGGTTAGAAACATTTGAATAAATACATACCAATACTGTTTTTTCAATAGTTCATTTTATTTATAATGGATTTTCCATACAATTCCAGTAATCGGAACACTTCTAATTTTTATTGAGTACCGATTATCAAGACTCTACTGATTCTTTTTATTTTCAAACAACGAAATTCTCTTCTGTTTACAAGATATTTTCAAAAATATTGATTTAGTGTGATAGATGAGACACATTCGTAAGATCCTAGACCATTAGAACTGACAACTACCCTCTCAAATTATGATAATCAGTTTTTCAACACTCTCAATAGTTCACAAAATGTGAACAAATAAATAAAATATAGTGTTAAACAAATTTAAAAATAGAACATATCGTATAAGCAAAACTGTGTATATGTGTAAACAATTTACATATACACTAAAAAACCCATTAAAAAATGATAAATATTTGTTTTAATAATATTCAACCATGTGCATAAAATATATTTTTAAGTTAAATTGTTGGAGTCGAAAAGGGTTTCTATTGAGAATGATAAAGTCTAAAATACTGAAACTAAACAATCCATATAACAGAGGTCCGTAAGGTATAAATATGTTAAAAGCTTGGAATCCCAGGATAGTCAATGAATCTTTATAAAAACTGTGCGAAAACATTGTTTAAAGCTTACTTAAAGAAGTTAAAAAGAAAAGAGTGGGGGAGATCCTATCTTGGGGTAGAAAAGTTTATGTTAAAAATGATAACAGGAATCGATAGAAGGATGAATTCTAAGCAAAAAAAGTTATTTAAGTATATTTCGAAAAGTCAATGCTTTTCTAGTTGTTGGCGATTGAAATTCGGAGCATTTAACGTCAAATAACTGACAAATTAAAAATTTTTTGAAGAAAGTAGATAGTACTTTTTAAAGTACTATGAACAACCATTAAAATGTACTGTAATGTTCCAAATGTAATGTACTCACATATTGGGTTGACTACTAAATCAGAAGTAAGTAGTCAAGTTAATAGTACAATTATTTCATACCTTACTTAAAAGTTAAAGCTAAAAGTAGTTATAAAATTAAATTCCTTAAAGAATCAAACAAATATTTGATTTCTACAATTAATACCTTAAATTTTCATAAAAAGTAAGCGCTACATTTATGATGTACCTACGTGGGTACGAAAGGAATGAAGTTCCTACCAGGTGTCCTACGAGATCTGTCAATCTTTTTATTCTTAATGGGATACCCTTTATGTGTATTACATTATGAACCCACTAACTTGTCATTCAATTCTCTTTTATATTTGTTATTTTTAAAACATTCCAAATAATGAACAATGTGTTGACATCATATGTAAACTATAATCGATAGTAATAAATTGGTTTTTATCTGTGATGCACATTATGTTCCATGGTCTAACACAAATTATTTTGTTTGAGTATAATGTTAACGGTTATATTGTCACTTGTAATTGGAAGTCTATGATGTAGTTAGCGTAACTATAAAAATATTAGTTCCTACAAAAAAAGCAAGTTTTTACAAATAACTGGCTTCATTGGTTTAATGACTTTAAAAGCTAATTGAATAACTATAAAATTTCCTACAATTTGCAAAAATTATTGTTCGATACTAGAAACAAAATATGGTTGAAGCTTTAATATTTAATCGAAAAAGTAAACAAACATGTTAAAGCTAAAATATAGTTGAAGGCAGTTGAAAATAATTTAATATATGTACATTTATATAACTTGAAAATTGTTAATTAATCCCGATATTAAACGACTTTCAAAGTTTTGCAATGAAAAAATTAAATTATCTACTAATTTTGAATCAATATTAAATGGTTGTTGTAAAAGAACATTAGATATAAAAAAATCGCAAAATACAATTTTTTGGCAGTTTTTCCAGATGCTGTTTGTATATGTTATTTGCTTGTTAAAATTTTCCTTTTTTCGTCGGATGATAGCGCATATAAAGCTCTTCTCATCTCTTTTCTTAGAATTGAGCAAAATTTACCGAGAATATGAAACATTTCTCTTTTATACTAATTTTTAGTACGAACGTATTATAAGATGAAAAAATGCTTGTAATAAATGATGTTTACGAAACTTACTTAAAATACTTCAAACAAAAGTTGTTTATTATTAAGTAACATTTTTTTACACTTAAACTTTTGTTCTATCTCTAACGGTGTACAAGAAGGGTCTTATGGACCCAATGTTGCTCATTTGTGAACTCGACCTCACTATTTAAGTCCTAATTTCTAACAGGTATCTCTTTTCGTTTTTGAGTTATCGTGATGACAGACGGACAACCGGAAAAGGATTAAGTAGGCGACACTCTTTATGAACACCTGTACCAAAATTTTATTCGTAATATCAACATTTTTAAGCGTGACAAACTTGGGACAAAACTTAGTATACCTTAGTATATATTACAATTGAAACAATAAACAAAAATTGCGGTTGTGGTACCCCCTTTAGGAACGAAGTTCCTTGACAACCAAAACTAGCTATGCATATAAATATGCATAACTAGTGTCAATAATATAAAAATCCAAAATTCGTGTACTCCAATAAATAAAAATATTATAAGTAGGTGAAAACACTCCAAAAACAAGTGGGTGATAGAATCATTCAGTGCTAATTTTAGAAAATGCAAAATCGATACTAATATGAGACCTACTTATTAAATTTAATAACATGAAAAGTAATTGAAATGCATTATTAATTCATTTGCTCATATTCAGAGTATTTATTAAGGAAATGCACGATACATCACATCATGTTGATAAAAAAATTAAATTATGTGTATTTCATTTTACTATAATTAAGATTTTTATCATTATGTTCGTTTGCTGATGGAATAACCTTGATCACACTTGACTGTCTTTTTTTTTTTTAAATTAATTAATAAAAATGAATTTATCTAACATATTTGTTACATTAACCATTTTATGTATAATATGTGATGGCATATATTACACACATATTGTACACAAATAATATAATGATCATGAATGATAAATGGGTCCCTTCAAATGTTACATATCTAATTTAAAATAGTTAACAAACACTAATTTAATAGATATAATTTACAGAATGTTTCAAAAGTGTATGAAATGATAGATACTGAAAGATTCTCGTAGAAATACTAAACCCGAATACTATTTACCATGTAGTAAAGTGACGCAACAAAATCAAAAATTTTGCTTAAATAAATAAGAAAAATTTTCAACAAAAATCCGTAGATTGAAAAAATAACACATTTTTCTAAGAGTCGAATGTTATTACATTTTAAGTTCTTTCAAGAACTATTCTTTCGGAAAATATCCGCCTAGGTAAAAGTCATAATAGTATTACTTTGCATAAAACTGATACAAAATACAAAAATGCTTTTTTTCTTTTTAAATTCAAAATTTTGTGCTTTTGAATTTTTCAAATTGGTTTATTCAATTTGGATGTGAAAGGGCAAAATTCAATTTTTTGGTTTTTTAGAACGTGATATTGTTCAAAAAATCAATTTTTTTCATATAACATCCAAATTTTATCCGATCTGAATGAAACTTTATTGAAACTCACTACTTTTGGGTCAAACTATTCATTCTTAATGTTATAATTTAGCTAACATTCACCTTTGTGCGAAATGTCGGTGCCAGGGTTTAGTTCTTCTTCACTACTTGTAGAGGTAGATTAAATTTGATCACAAATTTTAAAAGTGTGGCCCAAATTTAGTATTATTCCATGCTTTGTTTATTAAAATCGGATATAATTTGGATGTTATAGAGCAAAATCTAATTTTTATTAATTTGATGACGTCATAAAGTTCAATAAATTAATTTTTTATAATAGACCAAAATTTGTCTGACCAAAATAAAATTTTTTTTGAAACCCACTAATTTTGGGTCAAATTTTTCATTTTGGATGTTATAATTTAGCTCACATTCATCATTGTGTGATCTTAAAAACTCGGTAAGCGATACTGCCTTTGCCTTCAAATCGGAAGTATTTCATCTATAACTTATTTCAGTAAGAAAATAGATATTTAAAATCGAGTCGCTTTCATATCAACTTTCTGATGAAGCGGCTAGCAGGACAAACTTTTTGAATACTCTGTACAAAACTACAATAATAGTAATGATAATTATTATTACATGTAATAAGTTAAGTTAGACTTATTTTTTAGTTTGGTCATCATTATTTTAATAATTTTCTCATTTTATAAAAAGCAAAACATGATTCAGTCAAGAAACATTTGCGTGCTGGTTTAATATTTGATTTAATTTAAATTGAATACAGGCAACAACAAAACAGTGACTGATAAACGGTCAGTGATGTAATATATCCTTATTAATTATATTGAGTTTGGGTCCTTAGACCATGAGCCCAAATTAAAGAAAAATTCAATGACCCTTTGTGTTTGTGTTTTAAATCCAATCGAAGCCAAATATTTCACTGTCAAAATGTAATTCGTAAGACATATTGATAACATGTTGATATAGTTACTTCTGTCTTCCCCTGCGTTTTAAATTTTTTTAAATGCTTGATAGATAGATGTATCATCTCATGTTAAACTAAATGAAATACAAACTAGAGATCACAGTTTTATTCAGACAAACTAGTATACTTAATAAACATCTCTTTGTGTTTTTTCTTTCGAGTAGAAACATTTATTTTTAGACACTATATTAAGTTAGATTTATTAATTTTTACTAAATCTTCACATTATTTTGGTTATTAGCGTAAGCCCAGATGTTAAATAATAAATAAAATAAAAATAAATTAAATCCAATAAAGTTTTTGTATTAATCACAGAGTGTCTCGTGTACCAAAATCTCAATCGAATTACTATAAGTTAGTGGAAATCCCCATAAGAACATCTCCCTTTTAATTTACATAATTTATTTTTTAAATCGTGAAAGTTTATTGCTTGTATTAATTAAGCAAGATTATTATAAGCAAGATTTCTTCATTAAGTTTAATCTATGTCGTAAATTTGATCCTAGTTGAAATAGATCGCATGGAATAATAAAATTTTGGATTGTTTTGTAAGGAAAAACGTTTTTATATAAATTTTATTAAATCTTTTTTATTAAAAGTTAGGAACAAGTTTCTTTCAGTTCTTCATTTTTTGTTTTTAAAATCTTTCGATTTAAAATCAGGAATTACAAAAGGAACAGAAACACTAGTAGAGGGAATCTAAATGAACTAAATTGTCGGAAGTGTTTTTCAAGAATTTTTTTTCTCCCCGTGCTAGGCTAAATTTTATCCAACCGAAAAGTCTTCTTCAAAAATATGAATCCGACCATATGTTTTTTGATTTACACTGCGTTTTAATTTTCTTTTCGATGTTTTTTGCTTTTGTTTAATAGTCAGAGAAGTGTTTGGAATATTGAGGAAAAAACTTATCATGCATTTTTTGATTACTTTAAGTACAATAAGAACGTCTTCCGAAGCAAAATTGTAGAAAATAAACTTTTTTATCATTCCTCGATTTTTTTGTTTATTCAATTTGCAGTGTCACTTTCAATAAGGACGTTTTCAATATAATAAAGGACACGGATTAATTTCGACCTTTTGTTTTGCCCAGCCATATGTTTGCCGGATTAAAGTTATTATTTGAAAAATAAAATGTTAACAAATATCCGTGCAATGGGTTCCTTAAAAAACTATGGTCAAGACTGTTCCTAATGAAAATATCAAAATCTCGTAATCCTCATTTTTTTATCGATATTTTTCGGACGATTGAAATGTGTGCGAATAAATGGCTTAACAGATGAACATAATTACTATTATTAATTTATAGACAGTGTGATTATTTCAAAGGTATCCACCATTAATAACTCTACCCGATGTGATTATTGTTTCGAGTGAAAACACGTCGATTTAAATATTGAAGGGAAAGTACAAAATTGGTACCTACAAAATTTTAGGATTCATTTCTTCACCCCCACCAACTCCAACTTTGAAATTATTAATGGCTCTTTCTACTTCGTGCTACCTCGTTTGAAAGGGCATAAAATTCTTTCTTTAGCCATGATAAAAAAATGAAATCGTTCGATTTGTTCCTAAGATAGACTACACAGAAGATGAGAATCTTCTGTTTAGCCTATTTTAAGAAGACTAATCGATCACTTTATTTTTAGCATGGTTAAAGAGACAATATTATGCCTCCTCTTTGAAATCTTAAACGACGTATTTTCACTCAAAATAATATTCTCATCAGGTCAAGAGTTATTAAGGGTGGATATTTTTGAAATGATCGCACTATATATGCGAAAATAGTGAATGCAAAAGAGGCAAGCAACTCAGCTGCTGCATATTTCTTATAACAAGCTAGTTTATAATTTTACTATTGAAATTTTTAGTAGAGGTTTATTTAGGCTTTGCTTTGCAGGTTTATGTGTTAACATTTTAAATTTTGTAAAAAAATAACTATGAGCAGGATCATAATTTGTATTTTAGACTACCAGCGACTACTAGGTTCGGACTGCTAATGTTTGTAAAGTGACAATCTGTATATGCTACATAAATCTTGTTTGAAACGCATCGTGTTATTAATGCGTGTAGATGACCTGTTTTTTATTAGGGCCAAATGAATTTTGACAGTTTGTTATTAGAATGTCTTTATTTGATTTTTTTAATATTTTGACAATGATATATATATATATATTTTTTTTTTAAATTACTATGTTTATATCATATTTAAGAGGCATATTGTTAACAATAATGCTGTTAGAAGTTTGTATTATTACATAAATTAGAATATCACTATTTTGAATAAAACCACATAAAAATTGAAAAAAAAAATAAAAATTTAATACGTAACACGTAAAATATATACAACAAACAGTACGTTACCATCCTACGTGATTGTAATAAATTTTATTTCACGTATATTATTTATTTTAAATATATAGATTTATATAGTAATATTATATTTTAATATTAACACAAAGTAGTTGAATTTATACAGTGTAAGGCAAATATTATGCCAGCCTGGTGATCTTTTGTTTCACTTCTTTCGAGAATACTTGGTGCACTTGTTTCAACATGTATGCTGATCGTAAAAACGGTCGATTAAAACATTATAAGCTTTTCGTCTCTGTGCTCTTTGATCGTTTTACTCGACTTCGAGCACAATTAACGTCTTTTCGTAAGAACATTCCATATCAAGATTATGCAGAAAATTATACGTCCTGTAAATCAATTTGCAATCATCCTTTTCGGATCTAATAATTTCGGATGTTTTTTTTATTTGATTATAGCAATAGTTTTGTGTGTAGGTATAGGAGAATTATTGTAATGGGTGAGAAAATTCATTGCACTCTTAAAAAATTTTTTTTCATTCGTTCGTAGACACTTTTTTGTTTCATTCTGTTCACGGGTTCTCCCAAATGATAGACGATAATTTTTATCATGATTTTGCGCCAGACGATGCTTAAAAGTCGTCGAGGGGGGAGTAAGGTTATAGAAAATCAACTAAACAAAAATTTATCCTTAAAAAATATTTACAGAAATGTTAAAGATAATTGAAGTCTTTGAATTTATACAATATTTAAAATAATATTTTTTATAAGTGCCGGGTAATAAGGAAAAAGTTATAGAAAGGAACGGAAATTATAGATAAAATATTGTAATAGGGACCTTCTGCAGTGGCTGCACTAAATATTAGCCCTAAATATGTAGAAACGCTCGTAGCGTAGACGATCAGATTAGTAAAAACAAACTTACGATAGGTGAATTAACTCGAGCGCGTCAGATAAAGATATGGTGGGTTAATTACGTGCTAAAAAATGTACATTTCAATAATCTGATGATTTAAGTGAGACGCAAAGAAATGGGAGGTTTGCAAAGTTGCGTTACCCGTAGTAATTCGAGCGAGATAAAAGTTTCTTCAGACTATTGAAATATACATTTTTAGCATATAATTAACTCACCATATCTTAATCTGACGCGCTCGAGTTAATTCACCTATCCCAATTACGTTTTTACTAATCTGATCGTTTGCTCTACGTGTATCCCCCTATATTTATAGGTTATATTCTGTCGAAGTACTAAGGAAGATCCAAGTAACTCCCATATGTTAATCTGACGCGCTTAAGGATCTCTACTATTGCAGTGCTTATAGCACATATGGAAAATTATTCTTCTCGTCTGAGTGTGGACCATAAGTTGATAGTGTAGGTCATAAAGTTTGTACTCACATGAACAGCTTCTTTTAGATATTTTCTTTAATTCACTGTTTCAAATGACTCTAGGAATATGAAATAAAGTTTATTGCGGTTAGTTATCTTGTTTTGTAAATCTATTTTAATAAAATTTATTACTTTATAATATAAAATTTATTATAAATTGTATGAGGTTTAAAAAAATATACATTTTTACTAATTGACTATATTTAAATATTTAAAAAAATATGATATTTAATTTTGTTTTTTTCTTTGTTGTTATTTATTATTTAACAAATAGAGAACACTCCTACATCTACATTATGTAAAGATGGGATATCTTTAGAATTTTTGATAGTAAAAACTATTTAGTTACCCACTTTAAGTAGAATCTATATAACCAATATGTTTTCATTTTAAAGAAACATGAAATTAATTCTCTTTAAACATAGATTACAGTTAAATTTTGAAGGAAAAATAAATCAAAGTGTCAAAAGTTACTTATTAAATAACAGGCCTAGTCACTTTTTAACAATTATAAAGTAGGTTTGGAAATAATTTAGCGATGGGACGAATATTTTAAAGATATTGCTTTCTGTTGATATTTCCAAAGTCAAATCATTTCTTTTAATCGAAGTTTACTCGAATAGTGAGTGCATTGCTTGCGTGGGTACGAAATTGTTTTTGTTTTTATCAAAATATATCTCAGGCCGTCTTGATCCAATCATTGCGTCTTTTTGAATGCAGGCTTATGTATTTCGAAATATAAGACATCTACATCTTTTTTTTCTGAGCACAAATTTCACTGCAATAGACCAAATACCTTGCAAACCTACATGTGAGACAATTTTATTCAACGACATTGTTGTCGGTTAATCGACATTAGCTTGAATTCAAGTTGTTTTCAAAATAGGCGACAAAAAATATTTCATAAAATTTTTTCGATTTTTAAGAACTTTAAAAAAATTTGAAGCAAAAAACCAAAACAACAAAGTTTTATAGCTTCCCATTGTCAAAGAAATCATTTTCTAAGGTCATTCAACTACGTCCATTTGAATGTCCCACTTATGAGTTACAAAATATTAAACATCCAATACTTTTGGATTTGAATTTCACTACAATATAGCAGGCTGATATCTTGAAAATCAAAAATACCATAAATTTGAGGGTTTATATGTAATGAAATAAACATCTTGATCCAGTGATTGAAATTATATTCACTATATCAAAATAAGTTTTAATACAAGTTTCTATCCAAAATTTTGCACTTAGTTTTCATAAAAATCATCGTCTGCCTAAAAACATATGAAACAATGTCATTCTTATCTTTAACATAAAAAAAAACAGAATTGGAATAGCTCCAATAGTCTAATAGTTACAACACCATACCATCTTTTCTTTCTCCTAAATGAATTAAAAATTTCTGTTTTAGTAAAATTTTTGCAGAAAATTCTATTCTATAAAAATTAATGTAGAAGAAATATAAAACGGTAGATTGACCCCACTTTAAACGTTTCTTTTTCATTCATACATCTGAAGTCAGTTTGCTTTTCTAAATTTACATTCTCTGCTATATGTTGATGCGTTTGTTTATCATATTTGCACAATTAAGAATATGTTCAATTGATTCTTTTTGTTCTTTGGACTTCCAGCGTTGTCCTCCTTCTGCGTGACGCTTTAACATTCCTAAAGTTGAATTTACCAATAATTTAAAAACGTATATTTAGCAATAATCTAAAAAGTTTTTAGCAAAATGTATGCAGAGTTACTACACAACTTATCGTGTATCTGCATTTTATGGAATTTCTTTTAGGCATGTTAGAAATTAGTCCAAAATTTAGTAAACTTAAGTACTTACAATACATAAAGAAGTTATCACTAATGTAATAAATTAAATATTAAAAATATGATGTTCGGTGTCCTAACAAAGAAAAAGCCGCGTATGTATCTTTATTCATGCACACAATGTCACCCACCCTTGTCGTTTTACCAATATGTTCTGATGATGATGCTTCTACTACTTTTAGTAAGTAATATTTACATTTAGTATCAAGTAAATTGGATAATAACACAACACATGTTTCGTTGTTTAACTATTCATCCGCCATTTTTATTCATATGTCTTGAATACATCTATGTACAGTAAAAATAGAAGACCTGCGCTAAGAGTTCGAAGTTCAAAATGTTTTCTTTCTACGACTAACGGATTTTGTTTTGTACGAGATAAATAAGTACGTACAAACAAGTATATACATACCGTAGGTAAGTGCAGACAAACCAAAATTGGAATTTCTTCTGAAAGGGGCATATCTCCTGTTAAAAACCATAATAAAGTTTAAATGATTCAATTAATGAAGATTTTTGTAAAAGAACTACATCTTAGGAAAATGATTTATTTTCAGAATATCTGGTCATAATTCATAGCATGTTAATTGAATCAGTGCAATTTAAATTTTACACAACTTTAAATATAGTAAATTTATACTAAAAATGATCAAGTTTCAGTATTTTTTTCGATATCACAACGGACCCTATGGTCTAAGTGTGTCCCACCCACCCTAGGACAGCCACTCTAAACTAACCTCACCTTCAGTATTTTGCTTATCCCAAAGCTTTCACAGTTTATCATCAACCATATTCATTTTCTGCGAGGAACAGAATTGATGCCAAAATGCCAAAGAAAAATAAAAGTAGTGCCAAAAAGGCTGAGAACCATTTTTAGAAGAATACATGGCAAACATATTTGTTGAATATAACATCTCATTTAATAATTAACTATTATCCTTAAAATATTTGAAAAAAAGTACTGAGATTTAAACATTGCTAATGTTATACTTATGATATCCTATTATACTGTAAATTGATATAGAAAAATTTATGTGAAAAACTTGCAAAAAGCTACCGCAAAATGCATGTTTGTAAAAAGTTTTTAGAGGAGGGTGGGTTATGTTATACACATAATTTTTTCATATTTGTTTTTTAGTATATAATAGAAAAAAGTTTTAATTCTATTAATCTAATCTGATAATGGTTACTTAATTTACAAATATTCTGATTAGCGTGACATAAAATATATGGTTGCAAATTTGATTAGAATCACATAGTGGCATAATTATGTCTTCTTATAGTTCATTTAATTATGAAATAATGACACCAATGCTTAAGGCTTTAATAAAATAATGAAAGGGCTCAGTTCTACTAATTATTTTATTTAAAAATAGTACATTATTAAAACATTTCATTAATTACATGGCATTAACTTTTTGGAGACAACTTCACCATATACCCTTTTGCAACCCCCTGTGCGCGAGCTGTATAGCTGTATAACAAATCGTATTCCAGTCACCGTTTTAACTAGGCCAAATAGCCGACTGTTAACTTACACTTAAAAACTTTTTATTCACTTTGGAACAACTATAAACATGCGTTAATTTTTTTTAATTTATGAAAATTGTAGAAAGATACTAGTGGTTGTAGAAACTTGAATGTATAAGTGATTGTTAACATTTACTCCGTATTATAGTTATCTGTTATACATATTTTAATATTATGTAATATGTGTTAAACATTTCACATTTGTTACAGAAAATAAAGTGAATTAACTCACGGCAGCAGACAGCAGTTAGTTCGTTAACTAACATAGAAATATATGAGGATAATAGAGAAACACCAACATCATCACTTAATATGTTAGCGATATAGGTGCATACAATAACACAATCAAACGCAATACAATAGGTAGGTCTATTTTATCTTTTTTTATTCTATGCATGATAAAATTTTATGTAGTTTTATCTACATACAAAATCAAGGTTGAGTGATATATTTTTGTTAGTCCTAAGCCCTACGTGGTTTTTACCGGAATCATACCTTTTAGAAATATCATTATGATGAAAATAATAGTTTATTTTTCTATTCGTATGAGATCGGAAAGTAAGGATGTATGTGTTTGATAACTGTTTACATATAATATCTCTAAACAGAGAGTGTTTAATTTATTGTTTCAATTATTTAATTAAGCTTTATACTTGTTTCAGCAAATATGAAAACCAAAAGTATGTGCAAGGACCTGTAAACTTTAAACGAATCGTGCATATGGATAAGCCGACACAAATATTTATCGGTACAGGTTATAGAACGTAGATTTCCGGAGTATTGACAATGTATCGGAGTTTACTATTGTGATTTCTAGACATATTTGTAAGCCACGTAACATGCACCTTTCATACAAACTTAAACTGTAATTCTTAACCACCGAACATAAAAAAAGGGGTGTCTTAAGTTTGACAGCTATTTATGTGTGTCTGTCTGTCTGTGGCATAGTAGTGCCTAAACGGATGAAACGATTTTCATTTTTTTTTTCGTTTGTCATTTTGAAAGCTATGTTAGCTATGTTTCAAGTGTAAGTTTAGGGTTCCGCACCCTTATAAACTAAAACATAGGCCATGATGTTCAAAATCGGTTTAGTTTGGAGAAGGTTCTAAGGAAAAAGGTAATATAATGGAGAATGTTCTTAGATATGTTTCAAGCTCTAGTTTTTAAATTTTGTAAATTTCACTTGTATATCAAACATATCTAAATAATTTTATAGCTGATGTCTCATGTATTAACCTTATTTTCGCGTTACAAAATTCAAAGCAGTATTCTAGAAATCAATAAATATAAGGACAGAAATGAAATCTGTCATCGTCACCCAGTCTATAAAGAGAATAATAACAATGTTTGTTCTGCGTAGCGCGTAGGAGTACAGTGTTGGTATTGAAAAATATAGCTATTTAATTTCGGTTAATTTAGATTATATTGATTGACTAGGAGAGACTCGCTTAGTCTAAGGGCCTATTTTGATTCCATATATGTGTTTTATCACCTTTTTCGCTAATAATTTCATTCATCAGCTCCTCAATAATTTTGAGAGGGTGAGAATACTTCCTTCACGCATATACCATGCAATACGCCACCCCATCACAATTATTATTTAAATTAATTTTTGAAGTGAAAACTTCTTTTGGCACGTTGAGCACTTTTTTGGTGAACAAAAATCATGAAACTCGCGCCACTGTCGAGTCAAGTTAAGCAACATTGAGCACACTATGTTCTAGGATGGGAAATCTATTGAAAACACTGTTTGTTGTTGCTAAGCTTATACCAAATTTAAAGTTTTCATAATCCCAATGACTGACCCCATGACCTTTTTCTTTTAAGTTTGATACCGTTGTACCAGGTTTTCCTACGCACAATTGTTATTGATATCGTTTACAATATTGTATAAAAAATAGCTAAGCTACAGAAATTATGTTCCTTTTAACCTTCGAAAATCTTAATCCAAGCTCAAATTATTGAATAAACAAATATCGTATTAATCTCACTTTATTAACCAATCATCAAATCATTTGTTTCATTTCCCTGCTTTGCTTGTTTCTTTGAGACAACGCTTTGTCTACCTTCAATTCATTATCAAACTATGCGAATTCTCTTTTAATTCTTGAAAGACTTAATATTATTAGTTTAAGATCATCTAAGCATTTAAAGCATTCAAACTGGACCGAGAGAAATATTGAGCATAAACAGACCAAAATTTTACAAACAACATGACTGTGTTGTAGAATAAAATAATAAGAGAATGAATATTTGTTGTTTTATATTGGTGTTGTTACCACCTTACATGTTCAAGGTGTGGTTATCATATTATTATTGTTTTGAACATTATACGTACAGGTATATAGTCAAATGAACAAAGATAGAATACAATATTATCATTATTATTACTTAAACAAAACATAATATTTACATATTGTATCTAAATATATACCAGTGATTGTCAATTTGTTTATATGGAACCTTACAAAAACTTAACAAGCTTTGTATCCTGTCAAAAAAGTCGTAGAGCCGTGAAGAACGAAGGTTCTTAAATTTCCATAGTACACGGTAAGATATTCATGGCGTTTACTACAATGCTGACATAAGCAAAAGTAATATTGCAGTGTTGAATATGCTATCTGCCAGAAATATTGCGGGTATCGCTAACCAGTACGGGTCTGACGCTCATACTGCAATAACTCGACCGCCATAACTATTGCTATTGTTACTATTCCTTGAATACAGTACACAGTATGGAAAAATGAAAAATATCCCTTTAGTGATATCAAGTCACACCAAAATTATTTTAGTTAATAGTTGTGATGGACTGGCGTAGTATATCCGTGAAGAAAGTGTCCAAACAATGTACCTCCGACCTCTAAGTGTGTGTCAACAGTACATTATATTCTCAAGTAAACGTTCCGTGAAAATAAGTCTGCTGTACTTTTAGGATCTTCTGTTTTTTTAGTGGAAAGAAAACTAACCACTTCTAAATTTATACAATTCCGACTCAAGTATATATACGCTTATTAGTGGTAAAAACCCGAAAATGGTACGTTTTAATTGAGGGCATCTACTCTCCTTTATATAAAGTGCATCATTGGAACATTTCATTTCATTGCAACAAAATAAATCAGTAAATTCAATTTTTCACGGCTAAAAACGTAATTCAGAGTTGTGTAACTTAAAATTAAATCAGTCTATTTTTAAAACTTTGGTTAGAATGATATGGAACTATCTTTTCGATATTAAAAAAAATTTACCAAAATGAAATATTGAATGTTCGCATCCGTCGAATAAAGAATAGTAAAGAGTATGCCATGTTCATGCATTTAAGGGAGATCCGTTTTTTACTTTTGCTTCCTTGAAATGTAAAATATACTTTTCTAACAAGTAAGTTTAGAAACACTGCAAAGTTAATTTTAATTTCTAACATGATAAAAAAAATTGTAACTCTATATGAAAATTAACCACAAAAATTAACATTTACACATCATGTCATGTATTTTATTAAATATCAAAATTAAATTTGTTGTAGGTAATCTACTAAAATTACTTAAATAAATTAATTACATTAACATCGTAAATTTATTTATATCTGTACGCTGACATTTAAGCGTTCTAATAAAGTAATCGTCGACAGTATATTCTAGAATCTTAAAATAGTTCAAAATTATTAATCTTGGCGTTTATAAGTTCAGTCAATTTTTCGACTCTTATACCTTCTAAGCAAAACTCAAATCATTACCAAAACTCGAAATTCGACGTATAAGTTAATGAGTACTTAATGCGTCTTCTGTTAAAATTGCAAGTCGATTTTATGTACTGTTTACCAAAAAAAATTATTAAAAAAAGTTTTTATATGGAGGAATGGTAATAAATGCCGATTACCACTTTCATTCATTTTATCATTGAATAGTAAAAAATCGGCGAGAGGAATATTCAAATTTCATCTGTTCCCTTAGACAGACAAATGGTTTCAAAATATTTTATTAAAACAAGACACCTACCAGTTTGGGTAACAATCACCATTCGCCAGAACAATTGTGGAAACAATTCGCCAATAAAATTGATAATTTGTTACCATTGAATTTTTTATTTGTTCAGTGAAAATCGTGTAATTAAATTAACAATAAGGCGCTTTTTTTCAGGACACTCGAATAACTTTTGTGCATTAAAAAAACGAAGTTGGCAGAGCATAGATCTTATAAGAATAAAAAAAAAATTCGTAGTGCAGGAGCTGTCTAAGTTTAGCTAATTCCCTCAGAGATTGAAAAAATAACACATTATTCTTTAAATCGAATATTGTTCCCTTTTTGAGTTTTTCAAGAATTTTATTTCGAAACTAAGCTACTAGAGAAAAATTTTTTAGTACTTATTAAGAATTAGAGTACTTTTTTGCTTAAAACTGATTCCACCATCAAAGCCAGCAATACAAAAGCAATAACTCCATTTCTTCGTCAATTGGCTTAAAAGAACGGAATTTCGGAGTTTATTGTAGACCAAACAATATATTTTATATCCAAGGTTAATCAGGTACTGTTCAATAGGTACTGTAACTTTATTATTTTTTATTTTCGCTTGATTTAGGATCATTTTTTTTTAAATTTTATATTATTGTTTGTATTTTATAATTTGAGTCTCAGATTGTCTATAGAGGGTTATATACCATAAAATATAAAAAAAACAATATTTAATTATTAAAAAATATTGTGTCTGAGTAAACACTCCCTTCAATATAGTATGTTATCCTTCATAAAAGCGTTTATCTATCTTCTATAATATAATATAAACATAAAACTGAACTATAATATAATATTAAACACGTTATGTAATAGACATTTAACGGAAGATAGAGAGTATCCAAGGGCATTAGAGAATCTTCTATCACATCAACAAATTCCCAGTGGTAACTATTATAGCTAATATGTATATATTTGAATAGCGTGACTGTTTCATGAGTGACATGCCCAAACATGCAACTACCATCAACCACAACAAACTACTACAGTAGATATATAGCTTAAAAAAATAAATACCTCACAAAACATACATACAAAAAAATCTGGGGTTGTACACTCAGAGTGCCTCCATATAAAAAAAAAATTCCAAATTGTGCTAATAGCCTATGGTAAAATAAAAATGTAAGTACATTCCGTGGCATTTCAAACCAGAATATTTCATCAACGAAGTGTTTTTTGCTGAACAATGTTTTTGTTCTCTGTCCGGGAACATAACATTTTAAACATAATACGAATATCATTGAATTATAAATGGAAAAAATATTTTATCCGACACTCGGCAAGGCAAGATTATCATGTCACGCATTTTTTAGTCAATACCACTCCTTGTTTCTATTTCGACAGCAATATCGCGATTTTGGAACGAAATTTCTTACGGCGGCATGCCATGGTGAGCAACCTGGCTAAATTTATCACGTAACAGTGTGGCATATGCTTTGTGTGTGAGTGTGTGCCATATCCATGACAACTAATGTTCACCTACAAATTTTCAGCTTATTTCGTTAGATTCCAAGGTTAACCCCATTTTCTGATTAAGATGAGGCATATTAGCTACCAAAATATACCTCAAATTCTGACAGTTTAATTATCACTAAATGTATGTAAGTCATCCTGTTAATGCGAAATATAAAAAAAAAATCAACTCCTGCTTGCTTAATACATTATTACATTATTTTGCTGTGACTAAATTAAAATGTTTATGGCATTTTGCCTTTATTGGAAATACTACGAAAATACTTCGAAAAGATTTTACAAGTTATTTGTAGTCTATTTATAAAGGTTGGAAAATTTAACATTAAAAAGGAATAGTTTGTGTATGGACGTCATAATAAGTATAGTTAAAATATATTATTTTACTTAAAATTGTTATTATATTTATCTAAATTTCGGATTTTTCATTGTGGATTTGGAGGTTTACCTTGTTAGTAAAATATGAACCTTTCGTATAATAATATATAAAATGTAACAAAATTTGCATATTATTCGATGCATTTTCCTTTTGTTAATCAAATGATTTATATCTCAGCAAACTTTATAACCTTTTTCTTCTATTATAATAATGTACATGCAATCTAGAACAATGACATTAAAATATCTTTTGTAAATACTACACATACATTTTTTTTAAAAGATACTACTCCAATATAAAAACTTATTTGTTTTTATCATCAAAAATTACAAATTTAATAATTTAGGAGTTGTTGAAGCTATAGAGTGTTATATTTCGTACATAAAATAATGTACATAATTAATTTTACCTAATATATGAAAGCAAATGTGAATATAATTCTTGCTTATTATACCTAGTTCTAAAATTTGTTGTAATTTACATCAAATGTGTTATTCATAACGTGAAAGTAGTTATTTTGGAACCGCTGCGGGAAACTAATATACAATTTCTTTCCCGCGCAGCACGAAAAATAGTATACATACCACGTGAGTGAAGAATTAAGTCTCAGATCTCATTTTTCCACACTCAGCTTCATCTGGGCAGACAATAACCATGAGATTTGAGTCATTCTTTACTTATGCTCCCTTGATATATTATCTATTATATATATTTCGAGTGTGTAATTGTTTGTCACTGTGCTCTTCCTAAACGGATGGACGGATTTTGATGAAATTTTGTTTGAATGTTCTAGTGGGTCTGATGATGGTGAAAAATATACCATTCGGTCCACTACAACTGCTTTTCTAGGTTCCACACCAAATAAATTAAATTTCATTAAAAGATGGGAGCGCATAAAAATAATTTTTCATTATTATTACAACTTACTTGGTATTATGTAATAATTTAATATTATTGAGGTATTATTTATTATTATTAAGGTATTGTGAAATACAGCTATATGCGAGAGCAGCTAGCCCCACTGCGGAGGCTCCAGCCAGGCTGAAGGTCAGGCCATGGCCTGCCCATATATAAGAGTAAAATGTGGGTTTTGCGGCAGGCTTACATAGTATAGGTAGTAATGAATTGGAGTTACGTTTCCACAGGACAACGTCTGTTGGGTCCGCTAATATACAATATATTATAAATGCTTACTTATTACTGAGTAGTCATTATTTATACTTTAGAGAACTATTCACGGCAATATTTTAGGAATATATTTTTCTGAAATATAATATATCGACCTCAGCGATTGGACCAGTATTAGGTAATCTGGTTTTTACCAGACTTCCACCAAATATTTTTCGACACTTTATGAGAATCAGTTAAGTCTAAGAACAACTTTTGTATTAATGTAGAAATCTTATGCAGCTATTAATAAAGCTTTAGAACGGCATTTTAATAATTTCATCAACAATGAAAATAGTAATCTTTTTATCTGTCAAACTGCCACAGTCAATTTTCTCCAAATTAACTGCGTATAGCAAACCAACGAACTCAAATTTTGGCGGCTCGTATCGGAGTGTAAGTAGAAAAAAAAATTAAAAAAGTTTTCAAAAGCATATCAAGTTGCCCATTTATTGAAAGGGTTTATCATAGGGAGTGCTAATATTTGTAGACATTTTTGTGCCTTCTCTGAAAAAAACTTAGTTTAAAATTATTGTAAAAATTGAGATTAGATTATTAAACCAATCATTGTTTATAGCAAAAAATTTGACCAGTTTGATTAGTTATTATAATTTTTTGGTTGTGTACTTTTAAACTATTATTACTTCATCAAACATTTTACTACTGCATAAATAAGCTACTTTACAAAATATTGGAAATTGTGCAAATTTAACTGAAATTATGGGAATAATTGTTTGATTATAAATTTAAAACATAAATATAAATAAAATTTCTGATTTCTAATAGAGATATATACATCGTACATGCAAACACAGCGTTAGCAAAGTTCATTTTGTCAATATAATAAAATAAATATTATCACAAATATTGAAAGCAGCAAAACATTCAAGTACGGAGTAAGCTGCTAGTATTTATTAAACCACCATTTTAAAATATATTTCATATAGTTTGGAAACCTTATGATTTAGATAAAACTTCCTTGCCAACACACATTATATTTCCCGATATCCTGATTCAAAGAAACAAATAGCTATAAAAAATCTTTTACAATCGGGTCTGAAAATTGGTCTTGATCTCTCAATATGTCTCTTGTAAAAGGTCTGAATATTTACTTAATTATAATGCGGGTGGGGGAGGGGAGTGGGTGTTGTCAAAAGGACTATATTAATAAAAACATCTTAAGTTTTGGGTTACTTTAGCATTTTCAACTATTTCGACCTCTTTTTAAAATCTTTTAAAATACATTTATTTCATACACCCCTTCACCCTAATAGCATGGGGGTTAAAGCTTAAAAATTTTGCTTTAAACCATATAGGCCTCTTTTAAAAATAGTTTTCTGAAGCCAAAGCAAAAAACCTCCCCCAAGGGCAGTCCATACACCCCCCAAATATTTATTTCCAGAAAGTGGTAAATTTTCCGTTTTTCGCAAAAATATGGATCAAGGAGTCATTTTAAGAGTGTGCAACTCACTATAAAATCGAAAGATAATTAAAAATGCTACAATTTAAAAAAAAAATTGAACCCCGTAGGAGAAAATGGCATAAAATGGCAGCCATTTTAAACAATTTACTAAATTGGAAATAAATAAAATCTACTATTGGTATTAGTTTCAATTAAAATTTTTACAAGTTACAGTCAAATGAACTGTTTTACCATATGTATTTATACATATATAATTAACTGGGAGGGGAAGGGACGAAACCTCCCCAAAAAATATGAGGAGCAGTTCTTAACATTGACTACAAACCTACCAAATTTGTATATGCACCGATATCTCCTCTTTCGAATATAAAATAAAAATGATAAAATTTCTAAAAAAAATCCATTTTTGACGTCATTTTGTTGGTTGTTGCACCACTCAAAAAAAAGGAAAGGGAAAATGAAAAATTTCAAAAAATACTTATTTTGATGCGAAAAGAGAAACCCCAAAGTTTCGCTGCCTGAACTTTTAATCCATACACAAGACATAATTTTACTCTACTAATATAGACAAGTAAACCTATCAACTTTGTATTTGACTACAATGTTCGATGGATATTGCTTATGGTCAAGTTATTTATGATGTGATAGGTTCGTGAAACATTCACTATATTATATTATATTAAATACATTGATTATATGATATGTAATTTATAATCATTTTATTATTACATAAGTGGTGAATAATGTATTATATTGAGTGAGTGTACGTTATTCATGCTCGCGATCATTCTCCTTACTTCCTCTCCAGTCTTCTATCGTTCGTCCGTCTGTTCATCTGCATGATATGTGATGATGTAAAATCATTTTATTTTCAATATAATCAAATATGAATGATTTCTTTCAATTTAATGTACATTAATAATGATCATTCTTGTTTTTATAAATTGCATATAAATAATTATATTATTGATTTTAATTTTTGAATGAGGAAGTTTTTATAATCGATCCGAAGATCCAAGTCGAACTTTTCCAGGTCTCTTTACGTATCATAGTATGAAACTTAAGAACACTTTTTGATCGATGTCTGTGGGGCGCATATGTTTCTTTTCCGGGATTTGTTTTCGTACACGATTTCTCGTGCATGAAAGTTTATCGTAATCTTCTATTTGTGCCAATCGTTGTACTAAGCAAAGTACCAAGAGCAGTGAGTAGAAATGGCGCATTGGAGAGAGAAAAAAAGTCAAAATTGTAAATATTATTAAACTAGTAACATTGTAGAAAATCACTCAAACAATAATTTATTCACTGATCACATATTTTCCCAAGTGTCGGGTATTCATCGCAGTATCTCTTGTTTAAAAAGCGCGTAATTAACCACTGAGCTACACGTCTGTGTTCTCTGTTCTACATTAATATTTCAGTGTTATAGGCAACAACCACTACTACAGATACCAAGCAGGATACGTAAATCCTACGAAACGATGGTCATAGATACTGTCAAAAATAACGTCAATATTATTTTTGTGGGATGGAACGAGAAAAAAGTCTTTTTTTTGTTATTTCATGAACTTTATAGTGCGTATTCACTTTTTCGATTTAATGTGAGGTTTTTCGATTTGAGGTACGTGTAAAGAATGGGAATTCACACATATCAATCAGCTCATATAGTTGCATGAAATAATACTCACTAGAATACACACTTAATTGAACTACACAGTTGCTGATAATTTTAGTTGTTAAATTCAAAGCATGGGGTAGTCTCTGCATTCATTTTTTAAATTACCCGATTTGACTGATGTTGAGCACCTCGAACTTTGAATTTTATATTCCAACTAGGTAAACCCTGCCATGCTCCACTGGGGAGCAAGATGTTTGTATGGAAACAGATGAAAATTTTCTAGAAAATTTTATAAAATTTGAAATACTCTCGATAAGAATAAAAATTTTAAATGGCTAATCTTTTCATGTATCTTAGATTTTTAATGTTCAACATGCTTCCCTTTTATTTAATATCAGATTTGGATATATTTGAAAATATTCGATTGTTCAGCGGGTAAACAGAGAGATTATTTTATTCTTGAAATACCTTTGAATCAAAAAAATAAATTTGAAACCAGAATAATTGTTTGAGCTCTTATATTTGACTTTTATTGAATTGGTTGAGTTTTAGTTTAACCAGCTTTTTGAGACCAATTTTCTATTCTAATGCGGTACATAATTGCTTAATACATTTGTTTATAATATTGAATTTTATTATTATTCCATACTTTTTAGTTATATAATAAAGTTTATAATGCAATATAAACTTGCAAAACCAAAATTCTAAGAATATATAGAATTTCAATAAAAAGAATCGTGTACACACTTGAAGCAAAAAATAAAGTATACTATCCTATAAATATGTTTTTGTGCTCATATGGTTGGCCATATTGTTGTTATAATAAAGTCATAAAACATGACAATCTTCTATAAAGTTGCAGATTTGCATATGTGTGTGTATATTCTTGTTAACTTTGGTGTAGAACAATATATTCTTCATCCCGAAAAATGAAATCGAAAGTTGAATGATATTTTTACACTGAGATAACTTAAATGCAAGAAATGTTAATCAAGAGTTTATATGAGAAAAATTTTTTAAGAAATTGTTTATATTTTGATGAGATGGATGTGGAATTTAAGTAAAATCCACTTACGTCGTATTAAAGAAAAATGAAGAGAAGATTGCCTCCTGACCAAGATCACTAGAAAATTATTAATCATTGTATTGTCATCTGGCCTTTTTAAGTGTGTTACACGAACTGGACAAACACCTGCGCATATCATTGTCCCAGAAACGGCGTGATTCATGGCAGTCCGTATGCTACGCTCAGCACTTCGCGCATTTAAAATTGCTTGGAAAAAAAGTAATCTAAAGAAAGCGAGCAACCACTTCCTGCTGAATAGGCGGTACAGTCGATTTTGCGATTGCTTTATCCACCGACAAAAATTAGCAAATTTACATTTAAATTTTTAAAGTTTTGGAAAATTTATTGTAAAGCATTCATTAAAAAAATTGATGTAATTTACTGAATCAGAAAGTTATTGATATGGATCTTAAGAACCGAATCCACCTCGTCTTGTTTGTATATTTACGTGTATATATCTTGTGATTTATATACCATAGAATATATATTTAACAGATAGTTATTATAAGCCGTGTACGGATTATAACGTTGATTAATTCACAGTGTTGGGTGGTGACCATGCCTCACTGGATCATCATAATTCATACATAACTTAAGATTAACAACATAGGTATGCAAAAAAGAGTTTTAGAACCTTATATAAGGTGTCCACATAAGAGCGTGAAAAAAGCTTGATCACAATGGCATTATTTAATTGTTTAACGCTAATATTGGTTGAAATTTTTATCCAAGAAAGCACTAAAATCTTAATGTTTATAGTTATAAAACTTCAAAGAAACAAAACCAAAACTTAAACTGTAACAAAAGTGCAAAAAAAACTGAAACTATAGTAGCAATAGGCTAATATTTTAAATAGTCCAAAATATTTGTTAAAAGTTTTGACTTTTTCGGCCCAAGTTACTGTTTTGTATTTGTTTGCCCGTTTAGTGGAAAACCGGCAAATGTTTCAACTAATAGTTAAATAGGTTACATAAAAAAATTGCAACCACCGTTGTAGGAAAATAATTGAAACTCAAACAATGTTTACGTTAAATCCAACAATCGTTTTGAATGAAAAATTAGGTTTTTGATATTTAAATGGCCCATTGATTTTTTGTGCTTTAAAGATTATGTAGAAGCACATAAACATACATAGTTTTTCGTCTAACACATTGTTTTATACAAGCTTTTAAATCTTCAACCTCTTCTAAAAAGCAATTTTCTAATATATTAATATGGGTTGGGACGAGTAATTGAATTAGCTACGTTTAATATAAATTAAACACACCGTTTCAAAGAAAATCTTACTAAGGGCAATCCTACTTTCCTTTGGAACCCAAAGTTGGATTACTCTAATGTCAATAACCTATGTTTTTTTGTTGTTAAGATATCAGGTCTATCACTTATATGTACATTTTTTTTCCAATATAGTTACAAGTTTAAGAGTTACACCCGGTATAATATGTTCTATACTCATAGAAGAATTACTTAGCTGGTAATGTTTATTGGCTCACATATCAAAACATAGATATTGTTGTAAAATATATGATAGTAACATGTGTTATACAATGTATACGAGATAAGTTTTATTGACTACAATTGTGGCCGTAGTTCAAACCTGTTATATAAATCCTAATTGTTAGATGATAGTATGTTACTTTAGCCATGATTTGAAATTAGTTTTCATAAAAAAACATAGATATCCGAGGAAAGAAATCCAAAACAATCGGAGCCATTGTTAAGAGAAATGTGTTGATATTATGTTTTGAAATGTGATTAAGAATATCATGGCAGTTACTCAATTTTTAAACTTTTGTCTCTTAGGTGAGTGAAAGTAAAGTAGTTGTGACTACATTCAGAAGAGTAGAAAATGTTAAAATAGAGCTGGTTTTGTGAGACACTTTCACATGGTTTAGAATTTGGTGAAAATAGAATATCTAAAAGATTAGAGTGGATAACGCATGTAGCCAAAAAGAGTTATTGACCTATTAAGATTGGCTAGAGACAAAGTAAGATAAAGACATGGTGCTGCAAAATAAGACATGGTTCACTACCATATCCAGGTTTTTGGGAACAACACTGACAAGTCCCCTCCAAGACATGAGCAAAAGAAGAATACGAAAAACCTTAATGTGAATTATCTTATGTTGTATAAAAATAACAATTTGGTCTGCTAAAATTGTCAAAGTTTATGAGCCGACGTATTATTATTTTTTCAAGAATTGACATTTACAGAAATAAAATGCTAGATAATATAATTTACCTGAATTTACGTGACAATTATACGATTTACTTTGTTGTTTCTAAACAAAGTAGAAAAAAGTGTATAATACTCAAGAAATATTATTAAACTCATCACATAGAGTTGTAAATACAAACAAAAAAATGATTTCTCAATACATCTCCATCCGTTTCATACAATAATAATAATTCTTTATTATGTTTTATTGCATTTTATTCTTTGATATCCATAAAATGCTGGCATACCTAAAGGTACGGCACCTACAGAGAGATGTTCAAACATTAAAGAAGGGAATTGATTTCAAGAGGGAGTCAAGGGTTATTTCAGTATCCAGGGTTAAAAATGTGGTGGGTATCTTCTTGAATTAAAAAGAAGATAAATGTTTTGGAAAATATCACCGTTTACTTCATCATGAAAAAAAATTCAAAATTCAAAACGCAGGCTTTGTTTTCCGAAATTCAATTAAATAAACAAGTAAAGTTTCCTGAGTGCATTTCTTCTTTCCATATTTTTATTTCATGTAGACTAAGTTCTACTTTTTTGTAGATATTTTCTGCTGTCTCTTCTAACCAACTGAGAAATAGTTACCTCGATATATAGCATCGATTTTTAATTTAATGGTATGATAATATTTGAGATTTTGACTTTTGATGATGATTTAGGTTCAAACTTAATTAACTTGGATAAAAAAAGGATAAAATTTTAATTTTCGAGACATTATAGTCTGCATATGCAGAGGAAATTTATATGGTATAAGTGGCATTAATTTCATAAAAATAGTCAAATTAAACAAAATCTAGGATTGTTCCCAAAATTGACTTAATTGATAATTTAGATATAAATAGTAAATGTCAAAGACAATACTGATTACTTTGAACATATTTTATGGTAAAAAACGGAGTCATGAGTCTTGTTTCCATAATATCTGGCGCAGTATTAGTGACGGCAAATTTTTCTGGCAAATATAATTTATATAGGTAAAAGGATATAAAATTATAATTGTTTTACAGTATCTTAAAATGATTTTAAAATCAACAATTTCCACAGCTGGTTTTGGGAATGTACACTTGTAAACACAGCCAACTCAACAGCTCTCAGGTGCCAGGTGTACTTCATCTCTTCCTCAATTCAATGAAAAAAATCCCTTCGTCCCTTCCTATTATACCTCAATGTAAATATTTGTATATATAATATTCATAATTTGCATTACTATACTTAAAATCACGCAAATTGGTTCATACATAATTTTCAAATGCACAATAATTCGTTAAAATACTAATTCAATGATTTCAAAAATCCAAAAAGCATTCACTAGGTATATTGAGACAACAATATATCAGTGGAAAATGATTTTACTAACTCCAAAAGTCTTAATTATTTTTCGTTGTACCCAAAGAGATATTTTTTCAGAATGAAATTTCCAGCAGGTTTGTGTGGTATACTTAGTTTGTGATAATAATTACAATTTTTAATTTGACCACTAATATTTAGCAGACATTCATTACAATATACTACTTATAAGCCATCATATATGTATATATATATATATATATTACTGCGTTTCATTACACATAAACTAGTAATATAATACCTACTAGAATTAATATTATTGCATAGTTAAAAGAACTTTTATAATAATAAATTATAAAATTATTATATCAATTATTTATGTTATGTTTATTTTTCAATAAATAATTATTTTTGAAATCTTTTCTACTATTACTCTTCATATACGTATAAATTTATATTTTATGAACTTTATATTGCTTGCTTACAATGTGTAATAAAAAATTGATACAATGTTAAATGATTTACAATCATAAATTCTGAGCTTTTTTAAATTACTTTATAATTTAACCGATGGCTGATATGGAGTGGTTCTTGGAAGAGTTAGGACAATATCACCATTTTTAGTCAGAATGGTTTAACTTTAAAGCAGACATAGCCGAGTTATTTTAAGTCAAAATCACCATTGTTATAACTTTATAGTATGTCTCTTTATCCACATTCACATTGTTTATAGAGGAGGGAGCGGGACGGATATACGACTCTTCGAAAAAAATGTTGTCTCTCTGTCGTACTCGTATTTTAGGTTGCCGCTGGTTAAGTTGTCACTGGCTTACACGTATTTTAAGTGTTGTTTTAAGTCAAAATCACCATTTTGTTAATTTTGGTAATGATGACTAAAACACAAGGCTTGTCGCAGTAACCAAAATTGAGAAAGAAATTTCTATGTAAAGTTTCTCAAATAATTAAATAGCACCTACACTGAAATTAAATTCGGCTTTAATACCACAACGAATTAAAATCCACTGTAAAAAAAAAGTTACTGTATTGATTGAAGTCCATTTATTTGGGCGTTGACATCCTCATGGTAAATAAATATTTCTTGAGCCAACGATTTTAGTACTTGATTCAAGGAAATAAGTATCCCATTCCTTAAAAATTAACTTAAACCAAGAAAATATATACTTGCCAACATATTTTATTGCTATACTATAAATTTTTTTACAATGTCATTATATGTCCATATGTATTTACGAACGGAAATTTATATGACAATTCATAAGCGCGAAAATATTTCTATTATAAATTCCTCTTTGTCGATTTAAGAGTTTTAAAAGTTGATATTTATTACTCTCCTTTAAATGAAGTAAAAATTCTTCAATTGAAATGATACAAATAGCAGTAATTGTGCAGGTGAAGTGAAGTGAACATCTAAAAAAGAAAGATTGGAAATAGTAATTCCTTTAGACTTATGGAATGGGGTTGCATTTAATTCTGTAACATGATATCACTGGTATCAATCGAAAGCAAGCGTCTTCAAATTTCAAAGCACCATAACTCGACTATTAACATTCAAATATGGTTTAATTTTACCATTTCAAAATATTTAGAACTCTGATTAAACGTGTCAAAAAAATGTGTACTTCCTTATTATAGATTCAATATTTTTGAATAAATGTGTTTATATATTTTATATTGTTATGTATGAAACACGAATATATGGTATTCAATTCATAATACTCATAAATTATTGTGAAATTCTTGAATTTGTGCTACGTACGTGGATATTAAATTGCATAAATAAAATATATTTCTATATATTATATTGATCAGGGTATGATATTAACATATATTTAGTTTCATGATTTTCAGATATTTTTATATAATATAAAATAATAATTATATTTTTATCTCTATAATATAAAAATTGCAGTTTGATAGTCATCATGGTTATATTTTTTTAAAGCATTTGAAAAAAGTCAATATGAACTTTTCGAATCTATACGGTGTTTCAAATCTATACGGTGTTTTCGAATCTATAATTTTTAATTAAGGTAATGCAATTTTAGACTTATGGTTTAAAATATTTGTACTTTATTTCAACTTTGATAATGATTTTTATAAAACTTCATGAATTTATATACGAAAAATGAGAGTACAATTTTTCGATATAAACCTTAGCTTTCGAAATATCGAAAGCTAATAATCAAACGTTCAAATATCAATTTTCCGATATTTTGAAAATAACTCCAGATATCGAAAAATTTTCTTCGTACTTTTCGTCTCATATTGTCAAGTTATATCATAATTCATCATCTTTTGAAAGTGAAACCTCATGAAAAACAGCCACTTAGTTCATTTTTACATCACTTGATAACTTTGTTAAAATATGGGACATTCATTTTTAATTTTAAATAACAAAAAATTATAATTTATGGTATTTTATTTGTCATATACGAGATTTTTTGAAGAACGACTAGATTAAGTTTATTTTTAATCTTTCAAATTTATCGGGTTATTATAATGTTCAACTTAAAATTTAAGAAAAACAAAATTTTTTCCTTTTGTCCATTGCGATAATATGTGTAATGTGACAAATTCATTATCAGCCACTTAAATTTTTCAAAATATATACGGTTAATAATAATAGCTCTAATGGCGGTTAACAATCATATATTGTGTAATGACTTATTGTTTAATATAATTTGCCAAGTTGTTCCACATAGGTACATTATTATAAACTTGATAGTTGATACATTTACAACACCAATAGAATAAATGTAGGTAATATTAAGGTTACTTATAGAATACATGTAACCTTTAACGCATTACTTATTGTCTGTATGTGTCAATGTAATTAGAGTAGTTGTCACGTCAATTTCAACGTACTTAATTTCAATGGGTACACGGTATTTATTACTATATGTATATTACTTCAATTATATTCATAGAGCACTACCCGCTACCCGTTTGCCCTGTTGAAAACTTCCAACATCAAAAACAAAGACTACCGATCTAAAGTCATCATCCCTCATGCCCTCACGTTCTTCTTCCCAATGAATCTCAGAACATAGACAATGTCAACTTTAAAAACAAATCCAACAAATCAAATATGCTGAGATTATTGATAAGTACATGTCAATAAATCAAAGGGCTTATACTTACGTTAAAAAATTGCAGTAAGTAATTTCCAAATTACATGTTTTAAAGAGTGCGATTGTTTATAGAACTTTGTATATCGTCAGAGTATCATTAAATGGTCACGTACTTTATCACAGCGATTAAGATTCAAAATTTAAATTTACTAAGTTGGTATACAGATATTGTTTTCAATCATAATATCTCCATAAAAACAACCACTCTGGAAACTTCTTGAGTCCGTTGCCATTTTATATTAAATAATCCACAAATATTTTTAACAAAGCTCTTGAAGTCCTTCTTAGTCTAAACAAAAACAAAAACACTTATAAAAACATAATAACAAAAACACGACTGACAGAATTTTTCGAGTAATAGAAATCGTGTTCGAATATATTGAGCCAGTTAAATTGATATCAAGTATAATCGTTCGATTTGTTATAGGCTCTTATTATTTATTGCTAAATATAAAACAATGGAAGTAAAGTGATGTTGCATTAGATAGAACTTGTTAACCTTTGCAATATAGTTAGTTTCCAAGTTGAGCGGTAATGACACTTTCTTCACCGTTATTTATTATGTTATTGTCTTACTTCCGATATTATCTATTTCTAAGATATTAATAAACATCTTATAAACTTACCTATATTATTATGCAGCATTTGTTAGAATTAGCAAATGATAACTTATAATATACACATTCCTTTTTTGTTGATTTCTTTGACTTAATTATTTACTTAACAAATTAAGCTTTAACACACATGGTAAATTTAATCAAAAAAATATCGTTTTATTAGCAAAATAAATAAAATAACAACAATAATTTGTTTTAGCTCGATACAATTAAATATTTAAATTTGGAACATTAGTTTTACCCTACAAAGACGCAGAAATACAGGCAGAAAACATAAAAATAATCATAATTTATCAATACACTTATGGCCGAGTAATACTCTAGATACAGTGTGTTGAACTTTTAGAAAAAATGACATTTGTGAGAATTTGAATAATTAGAAATTTAGCACACAGTATGAGCTCGGGATTTGTCATGAATTAAAGCTTTTTGCAATAAATTACGAAAACCAGTGGTAGTGATATTGCCAGACCTCTGTTTCGACTAAAGTTTGATTTCCCTTTCAATCGATACCGTAAGAGGTTTCTTTCGAAGCAGGCATTAACAACGTGTATTTACAAGTGTTTATAAAATTTAAAAAACCCCGAGAAAAATTTCACCCACGGAACCCTAAACTCCCATTTGAAACAAAACTAAGAACACTCTTCATTAAATGACTTTTCAAACAAAGCCAAAAAAATTAAAATCGGTTCATCCGCTTAGGCGCTACGTTGCCACATACAGACAGACATACACACATAGCGATCAAACTTAGAACACTCCTTTTTTTTAGTTCGGGCGTTAAAAAGAGAGCACTAATTATCTAGCACTTGATATTGTCTTGCTATTATAACTTGGACCCGCATCTGCATAATATTTTACCTATTTATTATAAGTAATATACGGGCTAATTCTATAGTCTTAAGAACAGAAATTCATCAAATGATAAATGTTTCAATAATAGCAATTTCTCAATAAACTTAAAATCAGAAAAGCATCCTTTTCTATAATTCACGGCATAGAAATTATAGAGAAAACGATATTAATTTATAATATTGCCAAACGTCCAGTTTAGAAATTTTTTTCTAAAGTTTCTTCTTTTAGGGTGAAACTACTCAACGTGTTTCTCTACAAGAACGCATTTTACCGAAAGTAGAAGTTTTTTGCAGGACATTTTTCATTAAGTTTAAAGCTAATTACAAATAATTATACATCGATGTTTATTGGAAGTACTTATTATACGATAGATATAATATTATTCACTTAAAACAATTTTTTTTAAATAATAATAATAATAATAATGCTATTTATTCTAATATATATTGAATACTTTGTTAAATATGATTGAATGGTAATGTAAATAAATGTCTAATTAGTTGGTAAACCAATATGTACAATGTACATACATAATACACATACATACATACATACATACAAGCATGCATACATACATACATGGACATAATTTGTAGACTAAACAATACTTTAACAACATATTTGAATACTATGTATGTGTACAGGCTGTTAATAATTTCGATTTTCAAATGGAAAATATATATTTTAAATCGAAAAACATAAAAAAAAAATTTCTATGGAAAATCGCCAAGAAACGATTCGTTAAAGAGGCATCGATTTATGAAGAAATAAAACCGTGGAATATAATAAGAAAATTGTTTAATTGTTTTGAGATATATAATTTAACTCCCGACCCAAAAAGAGGGGTGTTGTAAGTTTGACCGCTATGTGTGTCTGTCTGTGGTATCGTAGGCCCTAAACGGATTGACCGATTTTGAACATTCGTTTGAATTTAGAGGAGTGTTCTTTGCTGTGATTCGAGTGCGAGGGTAGGATTCCGTACCCGAAAACTAGAAAAAAGGATTTTGCATACGAAACATTTTTCGAGATTTCTTAAATTTTGTTAATTTTTCTAATCAGTATAGCTATTTTAACTGGTAACACCGTATATAATAAATGGTATTCAAGTACTTATTACATTTTATACTTTTGACATACATTGATTGCATAACACCATACATTTTACGTTTTTTTTTTAATTGTTTGACGTTGATCGTGAGTGTCTGTTTCATTTAAAATTGATACGGTTAAATTATATATTAATGCATTTATTCTAGGAATTTAATTCTATAGCCCGAAAGAACAGAGCACAATTTCATAAAATTGTTCATGGAAGTAAAAGACTAATATTTTGGATATTTGAATTTACAAGTATTAAATTTTTTCGAAGAAACCTTTTTGGTAATATATACATAGTATCTTGGAAAAAAAGAAATATGTGAATATGTGAATTCTTTTTTTTTTTTAATTTTTTGCATAATATGAATTAATATTCGTCTTATTAAAAACCATTTACTATCTTCTAGATATTTCGATCTAAATATGATATGTAATAATTATACCATTTTATACCGTGAAAAGACCATTTTATACCGTGATCATGCTAAATATGAAGAAGCTTAAAAAATGCAAAAAAAATAAAATAAAAGGGCATAAATCTGAAAAAACTGCATATATGTATGCATACATTTAAGCATTTTCATTTGATAAAAATTTGAGAATAAAAATTAAAATATTAAAAAATATTTGTGGTTTAATTTAAGAATCATTCTCAAGAATTATTAGAGAGCTTTTCAAGGAAAAAAGCTTCCGAATACTTTTATTACAGTTTAGAACTTGGTTTTATTGAGATGTTTTATTTTATTTAAACAACCCTACACGTTTAAAAGTAAATTTGACTTCTAATTAAAAAATTTTGAAACTTGAAAATACAGGATATTGTTATCCTAATCAAAAGTTCAAATTGATAGAACCTTCTAAAACTGTTCATTTTAGAATTACACACGTTTTAATAACCAAAATTAAAGTTTCGTATTTCTATATGAATTAATTTTTGTATCTGAATACATACAGCTTCAGAAATAATAAATAGGGGCGTCCGAAACCATGACATTTAATGATTACTCTTTCAAAGACAAATAATAATTTTAAGTATTTTCACATTTCAAATAATGTTTTATTAAAAGAGTATTTAATAAAATATTATATATTGGACATATTACGGGCACATTATTACGGATACAGGAATTAACGAAATGATTTTCGCGAAATTGATCTGGATTTTAAACAAAAGTTCGCTAGATTTCTATATATTTAGGCGGTATATATTCTGAAGTTGCGTATTCACTTCCAATAACAAATAGGGAATATTCATATATTTTCTTTATATATTTTTAATTCATTGTTTACACCGTTTTAACATAGTAAAAAATATAAATACTGTTTAAAAAGGCGTAATTAAGTGTAAAAAAATAATTAATATACAGAATAATTTGGAGATAAAGAAACGCAGTCTTTTGGCGCTCTCTGCTGATGACGTATTAATATGTGGCCTGTCAATTGGTGAGAATGTATGTATCCTTTACACTTTAAACTTCATGAATATTACCTATTCTTATGAATAATTCTAAACTAGATTTGTAACGATTTTAAGGGCTGTCATTTCGAAACAAATGATTTTTGTAATTTTTCGCCTGTTAAGACTTTTTATCAGGATAATTACATCGTTCTATATGTACCATTCAACTCAAGAATTTTTACCAAAAGCCAATTACATGTTAAATATGTGGAGCCCTTTTACAGTTCGCATAGTTAACAAAAATCTGTTTTTGTCCTTCTAAACAGTATTATTACTATGCAAATTAATACGTTATACAGAAACTATTTCCTATTCAGAAATAATAAATAAATGAAATTAATAACGGTGAAATAATTGCAATTAATTCATTCATTGTATTAAACAAACATTAATAAAATCTAAACAAAAACAAAAATCACTATCTATGGAATTCAGAATCATACATTTTTATACCATGTATATAAAATATACGAAGGTATATTAACATTAGTCCCAAGTTTGTAACGCTTAAAAATATTGATACCATGAACAAAATTTGGTATAGGTTTTCATAAAATCACTTAATTAGTCCATTTCCGGTTCTCTGCCTGTCGTCTGTCGTCTGTCTGTCCGTCAGTCATCACGATTACTCAGGACGAAAAGAGATGTCAAGCTGAAATTTTTAAAGCGTGCTGAGGGCGTAAAAACTGAGGCCATCTTCGTAAATGAGCAATATGGCAATTGGATCTTGGGTCCGTAGGACCCATCTAGTAAACCGTTAGAGATAGGACAAAAATTTAAATGCAAAAAATGTTCCTTATAAAGAAATAAACAACTTTCGTTTGAAACATTTTTTCGTAAACATCACTGTTTACTCGTGAGAGCGTAAATTATTCACAAATCAAATATAGTATGTTTTATATGGGAATATAAGTTATATATGTGTGAAATGTATGTATGTGTAATGTGATAGAGTAATCAACACTTTCTATACATGGTATTTCAACAATTAACTCAGACAATTGTTTGTTTTCACTTGTTTTTATATATATTTACAAAACCATAGTTAATAATAAAGAAAAACAACATTCACTAAATATATATTTATCGTTCCAGTTGCAATACCTATTGTTATGAATGCACACATGAAACTTATAACCATACATGTTACATGAGTTTAAGTACACATATGAATGTTCCGATCTCCACCCAATAATCACATACTTCCTGTCCGCCTTTTTAAACAAATGTGCTTTTTGTCTTTTTTAATCACAGAGATTATCATTTAGCGAACAAATATCAACAATATACAGAGTCCTACATGTTTATAAATATTATATCCATTTTATTGTTATTTTTTAAGGTAATGTTTTCTGGTCTTTTAAAGGTATTGTGTTTTTTTTTTTTTTTTGTACAATTTTATTGTTCTATCTTTTCAAGTATAATTCTGTACAGAGGGAATTATTGTACGGATAATGCTAGTACGGTTACTCTAGACCAAATGCATACATTCAAAAATTTACATGGATACATTAATATGAAGCAGTTCACTGAAACAAATAGTAATTTTATAATTCTTTCAATCAATTAACTCAAAGAAATTCAAATCAAAACGTTCGTTTCATCAATTCCTTCTGATTGAAGTTATGATAAATGATTGAGCAAAGATGACTTAAAATCGCTTCTCTGATTTGAGATTATTACTTAAGTTGATATATTTTTATGCCAAATTTTTCATTAAATCAATACATGTTGGTACAGCTTTCTTAATCATTTATCATTTACTAAGAGAACCGAAAACTTTTTGTGAATATGAAGTTTAAAAATATTGTCCATGTCGTATTCATGTAAAATCAAATATCGATATCATATAACCAGGTACATATAATTCATTGTAATTTTAAGTAACCTCATTAATATAACCGATCTGTGAAATCTAGTACATAAACATTTTTCGTACAAGAGCAATTTTACAAGAGAAAATTTTATTTTCAAAATTAGAGGTCCACCTTCTTTCCTCAACACCGTATTGGGCAGATTAGAATTTCATTCAGTCCTAATAACTTTTCCAAAAAAATCTTCTGTAACAAGTTTTCAGCTATTGGATTTTAATGTTAAGAAAGACTCTATCTAGTGATAGCAGAAAGAACTATTGTCAGAACGCCAAATATAGCACAGCACATGTATAATAAAGCATATATCTCCTCTCTCTTAAATCATTGAATTAAACAGCTGATTGTAACGAGAATGGTGTACATTTTGTTACTCGTGGCGCTGACATCTTAATCTTAAAGCGTTAAAATCCAATAGCAACTCACATTTTTCAGACCTTGTGTTCCATCGTGCTAACTAAAATCAACTAATAGAGGATAACCACGATAATTTCATAGTGGAATTATTTAACTGTGAGTTTTAAAATCGCACTTTGTTTTTCCAGGATTGGTTCCTGTAAATTGAATCTGATTTACTTCTTGTGTGAATTATCAAATAAATAAAGTAGAAACCGAATAAAAGATTTGGAAGTATCAAACAGTATTCAATTTTCAAGAGCAGAGGTTGATGGACAAATTATAAGGTTTATTTTATCTTATACTATACAGTGGTTGAGCTTGGACAGGATATCGTACGTTGGACTAACAACAAAATTAAAAAATGATAACCAATTATTAAAATATGAAAGGCCATCCAATAACATATACTCACACATATAATATAAACTAAATGTATAATAAAGTGGTTCTATTATTATAGTCTGTATATAGGGGAAAATGTAGTGCCAGGGTAAAAAATTTGCATTCATTTGTTTTTTTCAATAAGAAAATCGCCCTTGTTTGTATTACGATTGTTCCTACATAATATGTTTATGAAAAGTTAAATGTGAAATAGCTATGATTCAAGGAGAAAAAACCTATGTTTCATGGTACAAAAGGTGTGCTCCTTGGTACAATATCAGATTTTCCAACAGCCTGCATTCTGAAAAGTCTGGTTTGGAACGGAATCATATAGTGTAGTTGATGTAGTTGGAATCATATAGTGTAGTCAAGACATAGTCAAGACATAGCCAGTTTGGTAGAAATAAGCAGGCTTAAGGTGATTGTAAACCTACAATATTCTAAAAATGTTTTGGGTTATTGCACGGTACGTACATATAAACCAAATACATGCTTTATAGAGAAGTTCGGAGTAATTTTTGGATTTACAATATCACGCAACTACAAAAATATATAATATATTGTGTGCAAGCGAGGCTTATAAATTTGATAATATAGATATCGCCCTTGCTATAGTCGCCTCTGTACATCAATTGATGGATCATCGATTAAATTAAAATCGATGATCCATATGATGATGATATTTGTTGCCATATGATGCCATATCATCGGCAGCCTTATATTTTATGGTATTATTATAAACTACAAGATTGTATAAAGACTTTAGTTTTTATCACACTCTCTAGATTTTTTGATTTTGAAATATCCAATTGAAAAGGATAACCTTTATGATTCATCATTTTTTCAACCAACTTTGAAAGATAAAATAATAATAAAAAGCCCAGTGACCTAGGAATTTTTCGGGATTTTTGGAAACTTTGTTATTCTAAACATGTATTTATTAAGTTTTATCGAAATTCCCAGTATATTCCAATCCTGGCATATCTCCTTAAATCGTAAAAAAAGCAACTGTAGTACAAACAAAAGTTATTTCATACATTTGAACAATATTTTTATAAATTACTATGGTTTGTTTATATCTATATATTCATTCCAGGTCTGTTGGAATCTTTGAAAGCGTACCATCGTAGTTTTATGTTCATCTAAGTACTTTTGCATAGCATATTGATTTTCTCAATAGAGTGATTCAAGGTAAATTATATACTGGGTTCTGCAACTCACCCCACATATATTATTTGAAATTTACTCTTTATACATTGTCATAATATTTTTGATGTTATTGTCCACAATACAATAATAATTGTGAACAAAAAAGAAGAACAACACAGTATCATCATCATATCATAATTATTATTAAATAAGTTAACTAACTGTAGCAAAGCGAAAAGGATATGCAACTTTAAAAGTTACTTCACACACAAGCAAAACACACTACACAACATACATAGAAGAACACTGAACAGTTCAAACAAACAAACTATTAATGAATAATATAATAATAAATGTTATATATATGTCGCAGCAAAGTAGCTTAATTAGCCCTTCAATTAACAGCCTTGATAATTTAAATAATCGTGGCAGTTGAAGTACCTGAATGGTATTGAGCCGTAACGTCTAATACAACTTTTAATGAACTAACTGGCTGATTCTCAGGCCATTCATATAATAGGATGGCCATTTGACAAAAAGTAATAGTTTAAAAAAAAACTAAAAAACACCAAAACACCCTTTTGTAACTAGCTGAACTAAAATGTAGAAAATAATTCCTCTAAATTCAAAAAAATCTGTTTGCCGTAAAAAAGCGTGGGATGTTAAATTTCAATTATTGTAGATATTTTATAGGCAAATATTGGTAAAAGTAAAGTCATTATAAAATATCTTAAAAAGCATCCGACGATTTTTTACGATAATATGATTTTTTGAATTTCAAGAAATGATTTTCTACCTTTAAGTTCAGCTAGTTACGAAAGCGTGTGTTCTAGTTTTTTTAAACTACTGTTTATTTTGTGTTTTTTAGTTTTTTAGACAATTATTTATTTATCAAAGTTCAGTATAAATATGGTGGGAGCGCAAGTAAATGTATATATTTTCAGATATGAAAATCAATAAACTTATTAAATTATTATATTGTCATCGGTCATTGATAAGTATGCCAAATGTCGTTTTCCTTTCCCAAGTTAATTCGACGTTTTGAAGGGTTTCATAATCATGTTCAAAGTTTCCGTTACACACTTACATACTAACATATGCATGAAGCTACTAAAAACTGATTAAAATATTAAATACCTGGGATTAGAAATTGTTATTATTTGGTAGTCATGAGACTAAATAATAAAGTGTAACCACACTGAATATTGTTGCTTGCCGACGCCACATTGACAATGGCAGAAAGTGGAACTGAATTTAAACTACTAGGCTAGGCAAGTAGTAGAATTTATGTTAACAATCCAAGTCAGCCTGTTAGTTGAACGGTGCTCTTTATTAAAAAGGCTAAGTTGTTAATTGAATGGCTAATTAAGCTCTTTAACTGCAACATATACATTCATTCTATTTTAATATTTTAGTGAAAATTATTCAACAACATTGTTGTTATATGAGATGTTATCATTAAAGTATGAGACTGAAAAACCTGTTGGAAAATTTACTTTTTGGTTCAGCTCACTTACCAAATGAGAACTGGGTTCAAGCTACCTCATCTGTCCCATGTATTCTGAATAATTGTCTTAATGGGCACAAAGACAAATAATAGACTGTTTAAGAACTATTAAACATTCTTACGGATAGACTGCTCATTTCATTACGGATAGCTTATGTTATTTTGTTGCAACCAAGGAAGTCGTATGGCAACGAATTCTTAAAATATAGTTTGGACGTATAAAGACACCCAATATATTAAGTCAAACACTTGATTTGACTTAAAATTTTCCAAACTTAGAAATCCCTCTACCGTGTAAGGTTTAAAGAAAAACCCCCCGTTATACCCATAGGGTATAAAGCCAACGGTAAATAAGTTATTGTCATTTTATGTATGAAATGACATTGATCATCGGACATTCTGTATGAGACGTCCTACAACATAATATCAAAATGATATGATAATAATCTGTCAACAATAATTACATTATATTATGACTGAGTGGTTATGAATTGTCTATTACGTGAAGAAGTAATCGATTTAGTTAAGTAAATACACATTCATGAATAAATATGAACGAAATAAAAATTGTCCAAGTATGAAGTTATACATTTCATTAAAAAATTTAATCTCTTAATTAATATAATTTCAAGCTGTCGTCAGATCAGTAGCGTTACAGGTTGTAAAATGTCTAGCTCTTGTTAATTAATTAAATTTTCATTGGAAGACTTCAACCGTACTATAGTTGAGTTATTTTACCAAGGCCAACATTTAAAAATACAAAGTACGTTTAGACAGGGCACAGGGCATAGCTTATATTTAGCAAAAATATGAATTCGAATCAATTAAATTATACTATTAGGCTCGAAAACACACGTTAAAGTTATAAAAGTGTGGCATCGTAATATAACTCAAGTATAAAACACTTAATTATAAGAAATAATAAATAACACTTAATTAAAAATCGGAATATCAAAATCGAAGCCAAACTACACTACCAGAAGTAATTTGTTAAAAATCGAAACTGTTATCCAAAAGATGCATGAAAGAATGTTTTTTTTTAATTATTGCAAGCTTTTATTTAACCTGAAATATATGTAGCTATGTTATTTGTTCGGGTGGAATCGTGCAACTCAATTTTATCGACAACTGATTGAACCCTTTAATTATAACCTTCAATTAAACCCTTATCGACAACTGATTGAGCTCGAGTCTATGTAGCTTGTAATAACTTTTAGAGCCAGAATTCAATTATAAAGATACATTTATTTTAATAACTCTTTCGTATTTTTATCACTTTTTATTAGCAAGGTTTCATAATTAATTTTTTTGTTGATGTTTAATGACGCAAAAAAAATAAAAATAAATGTTAGAAATTAAAATAAATTTATGGTTTACCACAATGGAAACAAATTTGGCGACTAAATAAATGTGTAATTATTATAAAATGTATTAAAAATACGTCATATGTTTGTTTATACGTCATTTAGTAAATTTGTTGATCATTTTATTACTTCCAATGTACAACATGAAAATAGCCAAAACAATTTGTCGGATAAATATGTTTATAATTTAGCTTATTTACTTATCATTAAAATGATTATTTAAATGGCTAGCATCGATATATTTTGTTTAACTGTGATTAAATTGTTTGCCAAAAATTGAGAAAACTTATATTTAATATTCAAAATTCCATTTACAGAAATTTTGAATCCATTTCCGCTAAACCATAAAAAAAAAATGAAATTTATTTTCAAAAATAAAAAGTAGATTTCAATTGCGCATCATACAAATAAATAAATATTATTTTCTAATTTTAGATTCTATCCAAAGTAATTTTTTTTAAATTTTCCAGATAATTTTTTGTAACTGATTACAATATCAACAAGTGAAAACAAACAATTGACTGAGTTAATTGTTGAAATACCATGTACAGGCAGTGTTGATTACTCTTTCACATTACACATACATACATGTCACACATATACCACTAGTTCGATTTACAGCTAGGCATATAAATATCGCAAGTATGACAAAGTACATGCGTTAAGCAATGCATCTAAGTAAGAGATATTATAGATGTTATATGAAATTGCAAAATAGACTTCGATGGCTTCGATGATGGTATCGTGGCTTCGATGTCTTTTCAGCTATACAACAGTTCTTCTGTTGTGTGCTTGCATAGAGTGGGAGAGAACACATGTAAATAATACTGCTCACTTAGATGCATTATATAAAAATTTCAGCTTGATATGTTTTTTCGTTTTTTAGTTATCGTGATGACAGATGGACAGACGACAGACAGACAGACCGATGGACTAATTTAATGATTTTATGAACACCTATACCTAAATTTTGTTCATAGCATCAATATTTTTAAGCGTTACAAACTTGGGACAAAACTTAGTATACCTGGTATATTTCATATACATAAACTAAAGTACATAAACAAAAAATCGAAAAAAATTTATGGTTTCTGATTTGAATGAAACTTAGTATATAAGGTAATTTTGACCCAAAAAATTCAAAAATCGTATTCATTTGTTGATTGGAAGCATAGTTTTTGAAATATCACTCATTATCCCATATTTTGTCTCGATATCTCCGAAACTAGTTTCCTAAGCGTCATATAATTACGATTTTTGTAAATTATGGGTCAAAATTACCTTATAAACAGAGTTTTATCGAAATCGGAGCCAAGATTTTTTTTTCGATTTTTTCGATTTTTGTAAAGGGGTACCCCTTAAAAAAATTCCAAAAAATCGAAAAAAATTTATTGTTTCTGATTTGGATAAAACTTAGTATATAAGGTAATTTTGACCCAAAAAATTCAAAAATCGTATTCATTTGATGATTAGAAGCATAGTTGTTGAAATATCACCCATTATCCCATATTTTGGCTCAATATCTCCGAAACTAGTTTCCTAATCGTTATATAAATACGATTTTTGTAAATTATGGGTCAAAATTACCTTATAAACAGAGTTTTATCGAAATCGGAGCCAACATTTTTTCGATTTTGTATAAAGGGGATGGGTACCCCTTAAAAAAATTCCAAAAAATCGAAAAAACCAATACTTGTAATTTTGGAATAATTAATAATTTTGAATGGAATACGCAAAGTTAATTTTTGATAAGGAACATTTTTTACATTTAAACTTTTGTTCTATCTCTATCGGTTTACAAGATGGGTCCTACGGACCCAAGACCCAATTGACCTATGATGCTCATTTACGAACTTGACCTCACTTTTTACGTCCTGAGTACGCTGTAAAAATTTCAGCTTGATATCGTTTTCGTTTTTGAGTTATCGTGTCCACAGACGGCCGGACGGACGGACGGACGGACGGACAGCCGGAAATGGACTAATTAGGTGATTTTATTAACACCTATGACAAAATTTTTTTCCTAGCATCATTATTTTTAAGCGTTACAAACTTGGGACTAAACTTAATATACTATGTATATTTCATATATACATGGTATAAAAACTGTAAAATACGGATTTACTTATATTTGGGGGGAATGAAAAAACTTCGACTAGTTGTATTTTGAAAGGGGGCCAGTCCGCTAAAATAACTTCTTTAAATTACCTAATTTTAATACCAGATTCTGGTTGTTTGCAGAAAATTCTGTCCGAAAAGGTCCGTCTGAAATTTTTTGGTAGCCCCACCAACAATTTTTTAACCAAAAACGTCTCTAAACAAGAATATGCCTTTTGGGCTGTATTTTATAACATTATCGCCGCTCTATCCTTTTAGGTTTACTTTAACGAGGCCTTAAAAACCATTTATAGGCTATATTTATTCAACTAGTTTCGACCAGTATAATAGTTTTTATATTACAAACATAATAATATAGTCTGTTGCATATGATAAGTGGTTGTAATTAGTATTTAAAATAATTATAATAATAATGATCTTAATTTCAACTTGTGTATTGTATTTTAATGACTAAATTAATAAAATTAAACAACATTTGTATTTATATTATTTAATTTAATAATAAAACTATGCATATGCATTGGACTACCGGTGGTAGAACGACGTCTACTAGCAAAACTTTATCACACATACATCAAAGCACCTCGAAGAATATATATTTTAGAAGTTTGGGAATGTGATCAATAAATATTGATTTTAAAATTACCTCATTTTATCATCGTGTATGTATATCATCGAAGTAATCGTGTCTTTTCTTTGCCCGTTGAGTTGTCAATATTTTACCTTTTACATAATAACAATTGGTTAGTATTTCTACACAATCTAAAAAAATAACGTCAATAGTTCGATAGTGACAATAAATTTGATTGTGTGAAGGACACACGCTTAAAGATTATGTTGTACATTTGTTCTTCAGAATATAAAAATTTTTAAACAAGGCGTTTATGGCAGAAACTTCAATATAATGTGGCCATATCGATATGTTGCATCGCTATCGTACGTCTATATCATTAACGATTCCAAGCCGATAATGTTTTTACAATCCGACTTTTTGTTAGATTCAGCTTAAGAAAATCGTTTGATATATTTAAAGAAAATGATATTGACAGTTGATTGAAGATTATTAGTTTTTTTCTTCGTTTATTAGAATCAGATAGTATGGTGAAAACTCTGGGAAGAGTAAACAAGAATGTATACTAAACGAGATATTTCGTAGCACTCTCATGGAGTAATTTTTAGCTTAATTTTGTTTCAAATTTCACTCTTTATTTAGCTTTAAAAAAAGAAAAGACTGGACATAAATGGTGAGAAATAATGACTAACGAAAATTTTTGTAATTTTCATGGAAGTTTATTAAGCATAAGTTTGCATTTTTCAATTAAAGTTTATTAAATTACCAACTACCAGAAACAAAATATATTTAAAGAGATTATCTACAATAAATTCATTCCGTTGCATAGTTGATTTTTTAATATTTTAAAATTTTTCATCAATAAATCAATTGAAATATTATATATCTATAAGACAAATAGAAACACAAAAACATGTTTTTCATAAAATTTATTTATTACCTGCCTACTAATCATTTTCAAAAACAGTGATTATATTAATTTATAATGAATTTGCGATAAATTTGTTTAAATTGTTTATGTAAATTAATCATAATAATATTGAAACATATATCATAGAATCGTGTGAGCAAATTTTGTTTTTAATATCATACAAGATGATACAAGATTATATCAAATAATCGAGTTAATACATAGGACATTTTGATATCTAAAATCTTTAGCAACTCTTATTTCAGCCACTTGGAATAATGCATGAATATTATTCTTTCCAGTCCGAACAATTTTTGGTTTTGACATTTTTTTTGTCGTAATCGGATAGTTTAAATTTTTACAATTTCATTTAAAGTAAAATCTTGCCGTAATACATGAACTTGACAGTCGATGTTTGATCACTATTAAAACGAATATTATTTGGAGTAGTCAAAATTTTATAGGCCATTTAACGCCATAATCTAGCGATATATTTGGAATTTTGATGTGACGATGGTAAATATTTAACTTATAAAAGAAAAGTTCTGACAAATTGAGGTGTAATATTTATTGTTAGCGAATTTCCGTATTAAATGGAGCTATTGCTTTTGTGCTGATGATGGAATTTCGAAAAAATTTCGTCAAATGTTCATCGATCATTCTTTATAGATGTCAAAAATGACAATCGTTAAAATTTATCTATACATATATATGTTTGTATCTATGTTTTTATGTATTTGTACCCTCTCTAGCGGTCGCAATTTAAGTCCGATTAAAATAAAATTTGGTAAAATCAGGAAAGTTTTGAATTTGAAAGGTCAAGTTTGTTAATGAGAAAAATCGACAGAAGAACAAAATTTTGAAATAAAAATTTTTGAAAAATTAAAAATGCAATAATATTCGATTTTAAGAAAATTGTCTTTTTTTCTCTTAGAGAATTCTCTAAGCTAACAAATTTTTATTACATATTTTTTTCGATTTATGATTATTTTTATAATCTGGCATCATAAATATTTCGAACAGATATTTATGGATGGTAATACCTAACAAACAAATGATACCTTTTTTTTGTAATAAAACTGTTTTTGGTACATGCTTCTTAGCTCACTCTGTGTTGACTCTTACTATTCGATAATACAAAAATAATAATAATAATAGATTATATTAATTTTATCCTCCATGGACATTGGTCATTTTTTTTTCAAAAACGATAGAAAAAAATTGAATGCAATATAAATTACTCAATGCTAAACCTTTTATTATACTCAATTTATAAATAACATTTATTTCAATTATCTTTGAAAATATACGTTTAACCGACTTAAAAAAAAAGGACACTCCGTGTAAACTATGATTAAAGGCAATTTAAAACATTATATTTCAGATAAAAGCAGTTGAAAACGGACAGGAATATGAAAAATCTCGGTTTATTGTATTGTATACATTTCACTTAAGGTTCAATCTTTTGGTATATTATTTGACGATGCTTCAAATTTTTTGGACTACGTTCAGAATATGTAATTATTTAGAAAATATTCTTATTCCGCAGTTCACCGCCTACAGAAGAAAACAACATAGTAATGCTGTGACTTTACCTTCCCTACTATAGGAGGGCCCTTGAAACGGAAGTACACATAGCCAAAATTTCAAGGGTAATCAAACATTGGTGTGAATAATTTAGAAACCTTTAACTTCCAGCGGAAGTCACACGTACCACATTTTAATATAATAATTTTCCCTGAATATTTCGATAATTCAGCTGATATACATAAAATATTTCCTTGTTCATAAAAATTGGAAAGACATGCAAACGAACAAAGAAACAGTGAAATCCCCTGCAAATCAATAATAATGATTTACGATACTAGTGAGATGACAGTAGTAATAATGTACGCCTTCGAAATTTGCACATCGAGTGTGTAGAACGAGTTGGAAAATCGCAGAAGTATATCGTACAAAACTTTATCTGCGCATTTAAAATGTGAACAACGATAATTACTATTTGAAATTTGTCATGAATTATTGATAAAAATAGAAAATTAGTGATAAAAAATTATTGATAAAAATAGACAGTGTTTTGGAATGGGGTAATGAATTTATTACGACACAAGTGCGGTAATGAATTCATCACCGCACGGGGATATTGAACTATTTTTTCCACGGATACTGAGTCAGACAAGTACTTCTTATGTCATGGGTGGAGATAAACAAAGTATTATCAACCAAAAACAATTGGTTTGCTTGTAACTATATGAAAAAATTTATCCTTTTTGTATGATGATATTCGTTAACTTCCCATAATTTTCTACAAAATTCTCCAGGCTAGATCCAAAAGAAAAGACAAGGTTGCTAAATTTTGATGGACGTATAAGCTCCGTCAAAAACCATGGGTCTGAATAGATCAAGTAGTTAAGGGTGTAAGTTGTAAAATTTCTGGACTATGTACTTATATTGAATTCAATCTATAGCAAACAAACAATAAATAACATTTATAACAGAACTAAAGATATTTTATTTTACATGCATGTTAAATCAAACCCAATAATCATATTTATCATAATCATTTCTAATTGATTTCATGTTTATTCATACATTAATCTAGAATAAGCTGACATTTTATTTTGAAATATTTACATTTTCTTTTTATTAATTGCTATAAGTTTAAATAAAACTATAATCTATTATAATTTAGCACTTATTGTTCTTGTCTATTAATAATAATATTGTTTGTAAAATACATACCTTAATAACTATAAGATATTTATTTCAACATATAATACCTATAATTCTATGCAATTCTTACGTAGATCTTTATTTCTCCAGTTGAACAAACGCATGATAAAAGCCTTCCTCTAAAAAATTTCGCGATAGCTGAATTTTGGAATACAGTTCACTGTTGATGTTCTTATTAACCTGTAAAAAGCCCTCACAGTGTCCCAAAAAATATACACTATTTTTATATCTGTAACATTTATAATTAATAAAATGCGGTAAAATTTTTTAATTTGAAAAAATGTGAAGGAGTGAAGAAAACAGCCATTTATAGAAAGTATTCAGATGGCTTTTAACTGGTATTTCGGCACATTCATTTTCACTGACTGCTTTTATCTTACTGATTGTAGCTGGCTTTATTTAGGGTACTTTGGACTATTCGTTCTTCCCCAGCCTAATCTGACAAATAAGTTATTGCGAATCTCGTTGGTAAATCTCGTTGAAGCTTCACCAGTGTATACATTTTTTTGGAACACTCTGTACATGTAACACTAGAAAAGCGGGATGAAAGATGCGATTAGCAGAATATCTCGCTAACATTAAGTAATTTAGAGACTAATCATGGAATTTGTTTCAATGAATTTAGATATCAAATTGCTTTCAAAAAAGTCCCTCTACTTGTCCCGCATACAACTTTTTCTCTCAAAAATGGACCGATGAATTGAAAACAACCTTCGACTGTTTCATAAGAATTCTAAGATTATATTTTATTTACATAAAATATAAATTATTGAACATTTCATTAGGAGAACTAGACATCAGCCTTGACTTTTTTTAATAATCAGTGGATTGAAGTACACTTGTTTACTAGACTATTGTTGATGCTCTTATACCAAGTCAATAATTCTTAAGTCATCGACCTAAGTACTAAATTCAAGAAAAAAAGTATCTGACTGCTTAAAAATTAAATAATTGCAAGTAAAAAATTTCTTGAGAGAAAAAAATAACTTCTTGCCCCATATCAAGAGGATACTTTCTTGAAACTAGTACCTACTGTTTCTCATTGTGTGCTTGTGTATAAATAGTCTTAGATAAAATCTATATATCTGACCTTATCGTAGGTAATTATAAAAGTTATTTTAGCCCGAATTTTGAATATTTAATTTCTTGACGAAGAAGTTGATTAATTATAAATAATCATTTTATTTAAAGCCATATGGTTAAAATTTATAAATTTTCATTAACCAAATTTAAATTAGTCAATTCCAGCGTTTTAAAAATTTTAAAAATTAAATTGTATAAGGCCCACTTATGTAAATTATAAAAACAACAAAATAACATTAAATTTAATGTTATTTTTTCTTAATTTTTTGTGGGCATGATATAAATTGTAGACATTTAATTAATGGTTTACATAAATAAATTAAAAATATCATACCTACATTTCTAATTTCCAATTATAAGTTATTACCCTTTTAAAATGATAAATGGTGAACATGATAAAATGTTAATGATTCTTTAATTTTAAAATAAAGATTTTTTTGATTATTAGACGGATTTTTATTTGCATAAAAATATTATTGATTGATTGGATAAAAAATTAATTAGTTTGGATGCTTACTCCTAATTTATATCATGTTCTTTACATAAATTTTAATGTAAAGTATTAAAAATATTTTTTTATTTTGAATAAAATGTTTAAAGAAATAAAATAATTAATAAAATGTAAATCGAAAATTTTAAATTTTATAAATTATTAACAACAAATGCAATAGATGGACTGGTTTAAAATGGAAACTGTATACAGTATAAAGTGGGTAAAGACGACAAAAATTTTTGAAAAAAAAAGCATTGAAGATTCTTATACTGCAAGGTTGAAACAAAAATAGTCAACTGATCCATTATAGTACAATTTGTCTATAATTTCTTATTATAAAATTTTAATTTCATTAACTTAGCCACAAGCGGAGGCTGTTCATCCTTAATTAATATAAGCCAACTTTCAGCTAAAACGAAATAGTTTTTCAATAAAAATGATAAGCTTTAAAAGCATTGTAGGAAATGCATGTAATTTTTATGGTTTCACAACAACATAACAATTATATGGAAGTCTTTTGTTAAGTCCTGTATTTACAGGTACGGGTGACTGTCGTACCTCGGGTTGCAATTTACATTTATTTGTTTTTTAAGATCAGTTTTTAAATATTACAATGGATTTGCGGGGGGATGATCACTTCTAATATTACCATTATTGACAAAAAATACACACAAATGATATAAACAGCTATCGATAAAAACTATATTTCTTAATATATGAGACAAAGTTATAGACTTCGAATCAGTTCAAATCAGTCTTACTGATTGTATCTGAAGATGATCTCGTCAAAATGCAAACTTTATAGTTCACTATAGAAAGATATTTTACAATTTTTTCGCCTTAATAGTTGGAATTACTTTATTGATTTCAATTTTAACCCCCTTCAATTTTTTCCCAAAGAAACTGACGTTTGATTCAATGCATATTGTGTCCAAAGTACAGCACTTTACCTGATGTAGCTAAAATTTTGTTGTTAATTCAGTTTTATATTATTACACGTATCCATTATGCATTTTAAACTAATTTACAGTGGAACTCGGTTATAATGACATTGTAAGGGAAAACAATTATGTTTGTTATAATCGATAGTCTTTATAAATGAAATGAGAATTTTATATTAAAATGGAAGTGTGTACACTTATGTTGGGAGTCAATGGCGATAAATTACAATGCTCAAAATAAAAATAATATACTTTATCTACGCCTGTGTGATAAGAACTACTTACCCACTCATTTTGCTTGGGTTAAATAGCTCATTATCGCACGAAATATCGGGACTAGGTCACTTTGCATTTTGTCTATAAAATCGATTTCTCGTTGTACCCGATGCCGTTATAACCGGTTTTAACTGTATTGCGGGAGTACTCTGACTAATAAATAATCAAACATGAAATTACTCATCAACTGACTAAATAGTATAATATGTTTAGCAATAATTAAACTCATGTATGTATATTGTATATACATATGACTCATTAATATATGACAAATTTACCTTTATCTTTTAATATTTCCGTCTTTGTATTTTTATTTTTCCTGTCATATTCATTGTCTGATACAAAACTTTTAAGTCCAGAACAATTGTTAATGATTTTTAGTAGAATTTATATGTTTTGAAAAATAATAAGTGGATATTTTTTGATAAGGTTACATTTCATTATGCATTACTTGTTCATTATGTATTACGGTGGCGTATTTCATTCGCAATAAGCAAATTCCAACAACGCGATTTTGTTATCATGACTAGGTTATAAATATCAAAATAAACAAATATGAGTGGGGTTTTAAACATATGTTTCTGATAGATTCAATCATTAAAATATAATTGGGAACTTGTGTGTATGTTTCTCATATTACATATAAATACAATTAGTTCTATACCTTGAGCTAATAATCCTTTACTCTCTTCTATGGACATTATTCTGAACATTAGTTTTTTCCGTTTTGTTGTTGTTAACTCCCCAGAGGAAGTCAATGTCATGGGGCCGATTTGGAAAATCTCCAGTTTTACATATTTCCGCGGTTTGAAGGCCGCAATATCCTACTCAAACCTTTTCAATGTGATATTTGTGTGTGTGTGTGTGTGTGTGTGTATACGTATGTGCGTATGTTCCGATGTTCGTTCGGATTCTTTCGCCTCGATTATCTCGCGAACCAGTTATGATATTAACACGTGAATGGGCCTATTCGACGCTTATTTTTTAATGGTTAAAAAAAACTGGTAAAAACTGAATAAACAGAATCTGAAAAGTGGACAAGACAAATCATTTATCTATGGAGATAATGATCGTTCCAGCGTAAGCTGCAGTTCATGTTCGAAGAATAATCTATTGAGGCTAACAAGACTTTTTTTTTAATGTTTTTTCCCTTTCTGGGTAGTTAGTCATGTGGACTACAGGGGTCGCACTCACACGACTTCAGTATCAGCCGTATTTATGGGAAAGTGAATTATTCAACGCAAAACTAAAAAAGAAGAATTATGCAAAATGACATGCTCTTTGCAAAATAAAAAAGTTTTCAATCTCTTAGACTTTCTGTTCTTTCGTTGCCATTTTTATCGATGTCTGTCTTTTCTCTGATAAGTAGCAAACACAAAAATGATAGAAAAATCTAAAAATCAATAAAATCGATAAATATTAATACTTTGAGCACGAATAAAATCTCAATTTTGAGTATACCAAACTAAAGTTTTGCACTCGTGCAAATTCAGACATAATGGAATTATAGACCTTTTACTTGTTTACTCGCTGTGTGCTCACGGTCATCTATCCGTAAATAAAAACATGTATGCATATGTGAACATTTAACAAACTCTGATATACAAACGTTCAATTGTTTTGTGTATGCACAAAATTAGTTATGCATATAAAAGGGTTATTGATCTTTTTTCAAATATATATTTATTGTTCTAAATTTATTTATGCATACTTATAGCTAGTCCAAGCTGGAATCAGTAGTGTATCATGATAGGGGCAGATACAATCATTAAGGTCCGTATGACTGTGATTACAAAACCTTTACTTTGAGTCTATGATTCCCTATAAAAAAAGTTACTTTACAAAGAAAAAGATCCCCGTATTGATTGTGACTACATTAAAGAGTGTATTATAGTGTTGCAAAATGTTTAAGGTTAGATTCCTTGCATTAAAAAGATAAAAATATCACAGAAACATTTAGCCAAAAAGACTTTTCTTTTTCGAGATTAGTATTGGAAAACATTATGTATATCACGAAAACTTTTTATATGTTATCAATTTTTACCGTGAGGAGTAGCTGAAAAAAAGTTTTTTTAAAATTGGTCCCTTTATATGCCCAATTCAGGCCCAACAATTTTTATTTTAATATTTTTTTTTGTTATTCTAAAGTTGGGTGTCTATTTTTACAATATTTATTACTTATAGCCGCTGCAAGGTTTTAAATAAAATACAATAGCAGTATCGTTCCTTGAAAAACAATGTTACATTTCTCTCTATTTTGGTCTCTCGAAACTACCACAATACCTGCGCCACTGAAATAAGGTATATACATTAGGCTTTAGACGAATTCTATTTTTCTCATGGCAAAATATTCAATTGATACTAATGACTTCAAAATGTGTATTAGTTACAGTTTTTAATAACATTTGAACATAATTCTTAAAAGTAGTTATAATTAAAAGAAATAATTTAAGAGGTTTTCGATTACATTTTAAAAATTTATTTGTATCTTATACAAAAATAAGATATAAAAGTGCATACAATAAAAAGTCTAGGCCTTTGGAACGAAGTTCCTTGACACGGTTTTCCATGGTGAGCAAACTGACAAAAACCGTTACGTAATAAAATGAGATATGCTTTGTTTGCGGCTGTGTGCCATATCCATGGTAACCACGATATGTTATCCTTCTTTGTATTATTTTTATTTATTATAGTACGCGAATTTTGTACTATTTATGTCCAAAAATAGTAATGAATGCATATGCATAACTAGTTTTGGATATAAGAAAATTCGTTCCTAATTGGAATCCCATTACCGCAATCTTTTTGTTTTTCTTGATCTTATTTTTCAATAATTTATAAGCTAATTTTTGGTTTGCTTAGTTAAAGATTGCTTACTCTTTGGGCAACAAAAATGGAATAAAAAAATCAACCATCGTTGCTGGGGTATGATCTTTCGCATAAAGAGCGGATATGCTTACCAATACACCATCAAATCACACTAATATTAACTTTTCAAGATAATTTTGCTAAAATAAATAATGATCGTTTATCAAAGTTAATGGAACAATTATAATTGGACCTGGAGTACTTGTTATACACATTTTGAAAATTTGATAGCAGTTTCTTGAGAATTTTGGGGTTATTTGAAGCAATAAATATCGGTAAAAATTCGGACGTATCACTCTCGTCATTTTAATTCCTAATAGAAAAACCTCAAAAAACAAAATTATCGTTCCGCTGGTATATGAACAGAAACACCAACAAAAAGTATTTTTACTTCTTAACAAATAATCCAGACAATCTGAGCAAAAATATTCTACATATATATAAATTGCATACAATAATAACACACTCTTACATAAAATATAAAAAATTAGCCATAGTATAGAAAAAAAAAAAAACTAAAGTAACTTACTGATATCTGAAAGATGTTCAGCAATATGTTCAATAAGCAATCGATCTTGTATAACCTGTCACCTGAACCAACTACATGAACCACGACTACCATATAAATGTAAATAAACTACTGCATTTTACATCTTTATCTATTCTATGTTTTTGTATTATTTATTGTCTTATATAAGATACATTTGAGGTTTTTTGGTATACAAAAATTATCATAGATGAAATTTGTCTTACACAGTAAAGTCACTTTTCGATTAACGTTGCCGCTTGGGCACTAATTAAATAATGTTATTATTTTTAGCTTCATTCTTTATTTACAAGTTTAAATAATAGCTTTCTACAAATAACAGTTTTATTGTTATACAAAATATCAATATCAGAGATTGCTGAAAATCACTCTTTACGCTATTGAAATTTCATTATCTTGTCTTAGGTTAGGTTAGGTTATATTCGCTGTCCACGAAGGACACACTTAGGCTATAGAGCCCATTGTGATACCATGTATGTGTTTTACCACCTTTCCGTTGATAATTTTATTTATCAGCTCCTCAATTTCAGAGGCTGAGTGCACCTCCTTCATACATATACCAAGCACTACACCAGCCCATCACAACTATTATAATTAAATTAATTTTGTTGCAATGGCGGGAATCATTATATTGTCTAAGTTAGTAAACAAATCAATGGAAATTATTTTGTTCAACAACACAGTTGAATCCACCTTAATTGGGACATACCTGATTCGTGACAAATTAAATGGCTTTTTATATTGACCGTCTAAATGAAAGGCATGCTACAAAGATCTTAATTACCTCGGCTAGTTTTTCTTTCAAGGCTACTTTCTAAGTGGCAAATGGCATGATTAGCACATAGGGTTTGATTAACATTTTTTCAGTGTAATGCTGGAACTTGGAACTCATATTGCTTTAAGGTAATATTTTTATTCAGAAATATTAACATCCGGAATTTTTCGATTAAATTATTTGAAAGATTCCGAAATTTTAAATTATTAGCATAATTGTTTCAATTGACGGAATGTTCAAAAGTTCTTTAATTTCAGGTAGTTACTATTTTTTATCACGTTTTCTAAAAGTGGGCAAAGCTATTAATAAAAAAAAAAAAACTCTTTAATCAGTTATATACATTCTAGTTCATTCATTTTAATCACATTTAAATTATATTCTCAACGTACTGTGCCCTCTTGGTTTAATATTTGATCATACTATGAAATTATTGTTAAACATTATATCATTTAGTTTTATTTAAAGTTAAACTACATCTACTACAAACAAAGATTAAACAATATTGTACAACATATTTAACCATTTAAATATTACTCTGACAGTGATTTAATTAGCAAATACCTACATATCCTTTTTTATTGTTAAAAATTATTACAAAGATAATTCCATCTTAATGTTATCTTGTACCTTTAATATCGTGGAATTTTCCAACTATCTACATTTTTCTCTATAAAGTTTAGAGAAAAAATCACAATAAATGTGCTATGCAGTAACACATGATTGAGTACACAGCTGCTTACAATCTGACCTTTGGTTATTGAAAATTGTAGAGAAAAGGGAATATTATTTTGGCATTGTTTGCCTCTATGGACCCTTTTCCAGTTGAAAACGTGGGAATAAATGGCTAAAACAGACTCTATATAGGTTGATCAGAAATTTATTCAGTTAGTTTAAAAAAAATACATTTTAAGCGTATTTATTGAGGAATAAGGTAATTTACATACTATTTTTAAATAACTTTAATCCATTTATTAATTTTAAGGCACAAAATAAAACTTTTATTAAAAATGGAATATGGATTTCAAAATTTTCACAATTTGCACGGCTGGTTTAACTTGGTTTTTTTCTGACGTCCTTTTCGGAGCACTTTTAAAACTGAAATTTAATCTGAACTTGTAACAAAATTTATTACTGACTATTATTTTCCCATTACCAGCCCGACTAGAAATTTTTTCGTGATCCTTACCAGGGCCGGACCGGGCATACCCGATCTGGACCAGATAAGGTGTGTAACGCAGATGATGTACCTGGACCCGATCAGGAAAACCTTGTCGGGACCCGATCAGGAAAACCTTATCGGGACCAGATCAGGCAAACCTGATCGGGACCAGATCAGGCAAACTTTATCAAGACCCGATCAGGAAAACCTTATCGGGGCCCGATCAGGAAAACCTTATCTGGACCAGATAAGGTGTGTAACGCAGATGATGTACCTGGACCCGATCAGGAAATCCTTGTCGGGACCCAATCAGGAGAACTATATCGGGACCAGATTCGGAATTCCTAATCGGGTCCAAATCAATCATCTGCGTTACATACCTTGGCTAATCCAAATCCGGTATGCCCGGTCCGGGCCCTTTCAGAAACAATCTTGTAAAAATTATTACACTATTATTATTATTGTAATTAAAAATATTATTTATTATATATTAAAAATTGTGTACACAGCAAAAAAAAAAATAATTTTTAAAAAAGTGAACAAAAAAAAGTTATTTTTTTATTTTCTTGTTTTTTTATCCTGGCTACTCTGTGGCCATCCCAATCTTTAGCATTATTTAGCACTGACGATAATGCTTGATGCAATTTGGTGTCAGGAATAATATCTTGATTTTTTTGGGATTTTTGTCTTACAGCAGCTAAAATAAAAAATTTTAATTAATTATGTACGTAATTAAATAAGTAATAAAAAAATAATAATTATAATTATGTATAAAATAATAACATATGATTAAGAAATAATTAATTAGTTGTCAACGAGAGTAATCCTGCAATATAAAATAACTTACATCCTTTTTATACAAGTGAAAAAATTTGTATCTTTGAAAATTTTTTTGTTTTGAGTTGCTTTTACCGCCACAAACGACAGTGCTACGTCTCTTGATATATATGCTCGAATAATATTATCCATGTTACGAGTAATGGTATTTTTTCCATCAAGACAATAGTATAAACGTTTATTCTGGAAAAGAAAATTTATTTTAATTATTTGTGATTATATAATTATAATGATGATATCAAGTATGACAACTTCAACATTGTCAGAGTCACTATATTAGATCTTTCTTATATTTATAAAATCAATATATCCTCAAAATTTCTTTTGGCTGTTCCTCCTCCAGACTATTTCCGCCAACTTAAATATTTCTGATTTTAAATAATACTGAAAATACTGAATAATTTTGAAAAAAAATTCATCAAAATCGGAGCTGTTATTGAGGACTCCTGACTAAAAACATATTCTGATGCGACTATAAGATGAATTTAAAACGAAAGATTTGATTATTACGCCAGTAAAATCTTACCAAAAAAACAGCTAAAATCACATAACGCGATGTAAAGGTACATTTTTGATTTGCAATTCCGACCCGTTAGGAGAGTGCAAAACCACATTTAGCAATCAAAAAAGAGGTTGTGCTACCGGCGTAATAAAATTTTCGGACTTTTTTCAGTTCAATTCAAAAACAATGAGCTTTTGGCAAGAATTGCTATTATCATTTGAAAAATAAACTAAATTTGGAACAATTTAAGCCGACCCACAGTTCCGTATGTCTAATACTTTTTGGGAGATGAAGCTTGAAAAATTTCAAAAAGATAAAATCAAATAAACAAAAGATTATCGTTAATTAATAACTTAATATTTTATACTAACCTTGTATGATTTACGGAATTAAACTTCAAAATGAAGCTTTAAACACAACACAAATTTATAAATAACCTAATTGTTTCGTTTATTCAGTTTTTTTATCAAACTTATAAATTTCACTTATAATTTATTAAAACTCTTGGTGTTAATGTACAAACTTGTTAATGTACATTTGTTGAATAGTTGACTTATATTTGTTATTTGTTAATTATTAGTCGGGTTTAATTAATAAAAGACCGCATGGATTTCATGATTTTTATTCAATGTCAAAATATCCTCTAACCTAACCTCATTCTACATTCTTATGCCTGGCCTACACGTGTACATATCATATATTTATGCCTGAGATATACTCTTGCCTGACACTTGTCACTTGTATATAAGTATATACATTTAAAGTAAACATACGATGAATACTTGCAAATAAACAGGTTTGTGTTTGTCTACATAAATGTTCTAAACAAAAATAATATATTCACATAAAGTGACCACATGTTTGACTATCCTTTAAAAAATATAATCTATCCAAAAAGGACAAGATTCAATTTTGCTTATATTACAAATTGATAATGTTTATACTTCTTCAGGTGAAAAAAATATTACAATTACTGGGCAAACACTAGAAAAGAGAAAACCAATTTACAACTATCCATGTTCATCAGAATCATTAAATATGTGGAAAGTGACTAGAAGAGATTCCAATATTATCACTTGTTCATTAACTAACATTGAGAAAAAAATGATTTGTATTGACTTAAGTACAAATCAAAAAGAAAAATTGTAGATATGTAATTCCTTTACTTCATACATGAAACACTCGCATAAAAAATATTGTATTATGTTGACTATGACATTTAATATCATAGCATACTTTGTTATTAAGTTATGTCATTATAATTAAATATATGCATTAAATTTTTTTTGTGTATTTTTCAAATTTAGGAACATGATATGTAATCCTAAGTTTATGATATCGATGTAACTTAAAAAAACGTTTATTTATCAAACATTAAATTTATTATTATTACTCTTATTATTATTTCACCAGACCAATTATATTGAACGATTAGATTCATTAAAATTTATATGAAAAATATTTTGAATTGAATTAAATTATCATTTATTCCATTATAGACAAATGAATTTTAATCTGATCTGATACAAATACAACCTAACTCATGGTATCAACATGGCATGATGTGAAACATGTCATATACTTGATAATCTTTTATATTATGATAACTGTATCTAGTCCTGATTCGGTCCTGATGCAGTATGCCTTACCATACTTGATTAAATTTTACATCAGGCTTTCCTCATCTGGTCCAGATCTGGTCCTGATGCAGTATGCCTTACGATACTCGATTAAACTATACATCAGGCTATCCTCATCTGGTCCAGACCTGGTCCTGATGCAGTATACCTTACCATACTTGATAAAATTTTAGATCAGGCTATCCTCATCTGGTCCAGACCTGGTCATGATGCAGTATGCCTTACCATACTTGATTAAATTTTACATCAGGCTATCCTCATCTGGTCCAGACCTGGTCCTGATGCAGTTTGCCTTACCATACTTGATTAAATTTTACATCAGACTATCAACATCTGGTCCAGACCTGGTCCTGATGCAGTATGCCTTACCATACTTGATTAAAATTTACATCAGGCTTTCCTCATCTGGTCCAGATCTGGTCCTGATGCAGTATGCCTTACGATACTCGATTAAACTTTACATCAGGCTATCCTCATCTAGTCCAGACCTGGTCCTGATGCAGTATGCCTTACCATACTTGATTAAATTTTACATCAGGCTTTCCTCATCTGGTCCAGATCTGGTCCTGATGCAGTATGCCTGACGATACTCGATCAAACTTTACATCAGGCTATCCTCATCTGGTCCAGACCTGGTCCTGATGCAGTATGCCTTACCATACTTGATTAAATTTTACATCAGGCTTTCCTCATCTGGTCCAGATCTGGTCCTGATGCAGTATGCCTTACGATACTCGATTAAACTTTACATCAGGCTATCCTCATCTGGTCCAGACCTGGTCCTGATGCAGTATGCCTTACCATACTTGATTAAATTTTACATCAGGCTTTCCTCATCTGGTCCAGATCTGGTCCTGATGCAGTATGCCTGACGATACTCGATCAAACTTTACATCAGGCTATCCTCATCTGGTCCAGACCTGGTCCTGATGCAGTATGCCTTACCATACTTGATTAAATTTTACATCAGGCTTTCCTCATCTGGTCCAGATCTGGTCCTGATGCAGTATGCCTTACGATACTCGATTAAACTTTACATCAGGCTATCCTCATCTGGTCCAGACCTGGTCCTGATGCAGTATGCCTTACCAGACTTGATTATATTTAACATCAGGCTATCCTCATCTGGTCCAGATCTGGTCCTGATAAGGCTTACCGGATATGGCAAGCCTTATTCTATCCTGGTCCGGCCCAGATACATGATCTGGTTGAACCTTACTTACTTTCTACTCGGGAGTCTCTAAAATTCGTCAAGGGAATAAACGAGAAATCATTATTAAAAAATAATGCCATATGTGCTTATAAACGGATTTTATAAAAAATAACCTTAAACACGTGTATTCAAATTAATTATTACCAAGTAAAGAATATCTTCATTACTTTTCTAAGAATTGATTTTTTTTAAATATATATATTTCTTTTTTTTTCTTTTCAAATGTACATTTCATTAAAATATTTTACTTTGTTACATGAAAGAAGTTATAACCATGCTTTAATCACGAATATTGCTGTTTCTATCATTATATATTATTGTCAATTATTTTATGTTTCAATAACCGATGCCAATTAAAAGTACTAATTAGGTATATATCAAAAACAAGAAAAAACATTTTAAAAAAATAATAAAAATGAAATTCTTATTCTTAATTAGAAAGGTCATCAAACAAGGCCATTTGAAATAGCAATGGAAATTAAAATAGTTTATTTAAAATAACTTGCCCAGATGTGGGTATTTAATGTCAAAAAAGTCATCTGAATGATTTGAAACGCTTTCAGTTTTTTAGACTGAAAAACAGGCAATTTATCTTTCTATAATCATAACGTACTAAAACATTGAAACAAGTAGATATACAAATAATTTCCTCTTTGAACAGAAATAAGAGTTTTTAAAATAAATTGATAGTGTATTTTGATTTGCGCTCGAATTTCCTTACAGGAGTGAATTTTCAAAACGGAAACCATAAGAATACACAGTTTTCTCACTAAGCAGAAAGTAATCAAGATGGTAGTTGTCCATGTGCTTTTGTTTTCAAGGATAAGTAAACAATTTGGGTGCAAAAATTAAAAAATTTCGTCTTATTGTTTATTAACCGACTTTAAATTCAAAAAAGGAGGAGGATCTCAGTTCGACTGAATTTTTTTTTTTTTTTTTTTTGTTGCCTCAAGACTTTCGATTCGGTAAGCCGATTTGATGTTTTTTTTTTTAAATTTGAAAGCAGGTGCTTCTCGTGTGGTCTTATTTCAATTTGGTGTATTCCTGACAATGTCATCCATGAGAAAACCATATATGTCTTAAATATGCATTAAGTACGGGCGCGGTAAATGGCCGAATAACTCAATATCACGCCAACCGATAATGGTTCTTTTGATAGTGACAAATTAGTTTGTGTACTTCTGATTCACTAAAATCACAAACTAAAAACTTTTAAGAAAAAAGATAATCGACTTCAAATAAAACTATTCCAAAACAAATTATTATGCACAAATTAACAATAATATAATGTAGTTACAATTAGTATTATTTTTGGAGTCGGTGTCAGCCAAGTTAATATAGTAAACTGTTGTCACAGTTGTTTCCTTGGCTGACACCGACTAAAAAAATTACAATAATTGTAACCCCATTATATTATCGTTATTTTTACTTTTTAGCCCATATTAATTTGTTTGGGAATAGTTTTTTTTTTTTTTTTTGTTTAAAGTCGGTTATCTTTTTTGTTAAAAGTTTTTTTTCAATTTATAATAAATAATGAAATAATAAAAATAATTTTATTATTAGTGTATGACAAGTGTTTTATTTGATCTCAAAATTTTACGAACTTGTGTTCATTCTCAAGAGATTCAATCTGAAAATTAACGCAATTGGAAAAATTTTGAGATCAAATAAAAAACTTGTAGTCATACACTAATAATAAAATAATTTTTATTATTTTAATTATTTATTATAATATAGTATGTCCGACCAAAAACCTAATATAAATTAAATTTATTTATAAGTTGACTATTGTGTTTGGTTTTTCATTTTACATTCAAACCAAATTCCTGCTTATTTATAGGCATTTTGTTATGCTATGAAAAAGACTGAGGAGGTAAAGTTTTGATTTGAATAGACAGTTCTAATCTGTCAGTTGGATTTAAACGGATTTTGTAGTCTCTAATTATACTGATAATAACAATGTACGGACCAGTTAATCGATTAAACATGGAGATTTATTGCCGCTTTATTTAAATTTTCCAAGCAAATGACTACAATCTGCAAAATATCGATGGCTTTTATTTATACAATATAAACAAACAAAAAATTTATACAAAAAAATTGATTTTTTTTTTATGTAGCCGTAATATTACTAAAAATTAATATATGCCTTATATCATAATTGCAGTTAAATATGTTAAAAAGCATGTCATGTTTCACAATTTTAAGTTTCTGAAGTGTATTGTTTTCATAAAAAGATACCAGATTTCTCTATTAGAATGAAGAAGTTCCTAATAACATCATCAAAATTAAAAATTACATTTAAAATAATAATGAAATATGAATGTTATAGATTTTTTTTGTAAAAATAATAGAACATGTTTTCAATCTTGAAATAATAATCATAAAGAATAGAAGTGTTCTTACTACATTTTGCTATAATTAATATAATTACATTTCATATACAGCATGTAATAATAATATAAGTTCAGATTCAGATGATGCGATGATGAAATCAATAAACGAACACATTATGATGATGTTTTAATATTGATAGTGATAGTAAATCGTGTAATATTTATTTTAAAATATTATTTTATAAATATCAGATGACTGCAGTTTTTAATTTAGGTAAGCTTGTTATTATACTAAGATAATTTTTGTTAATTCAGTATTAAGATTAGAATTCGATATATGATCACGGTTGCCAGATCCTAATTTACTAATCCTATCATCTTATCGCTTTTTTTTCTTAAACTATTACTTTAAAGATTTGCCTTAAAAACTTACTTATTACTTATTACTTTTAAGATTTGCCTTAAGTACTTGCATTTATACTATTTGCTTTTCTTGAAAAACTTGGCCAGGTAAACCGGAAAATATCATAGAATACATTATCCGGGAAATATTATATAAATCAGGCAATCTAAGAAATATAAAAAAAAATTATCCCACAATATAACTGTTTATTTCGTTTTTCGACTTTAACGTAAGACATTATTTTTAAAATAAATTGCGATTTTGCTCCAATTTTTCTGTGACATAAATAGGTATTTCGACAACCAAGTATTCATCATCAGTATGAATTAATAATTACTATTATGAAGCGTATGTTACTTTACTTGTTGATGATAATTTGGTGACAGTGTGCACGGTGCATACCAAATAAGCAACGAGTAATCGCTTTATAAAAGCAATTACGATGAGCTAATTCATACGGATGATGACTTCTTGGTAGCCAAAATACGTAAATATATTTCGAAATATTCTAGATTTTTCATTCATTATCTTCTCATCAATTTTTTTTATCCAAATCGCAAATCAATTTTATTTTCTGATTTTTAATCTAATTTTTTGTAATTTATCGGGATGCTTTAAGAAGTGCAAAGGTTTTGTTGTCTCTAATTTGGTAATATTTTATATAAAAAGACAAAAAGACCCAAAATACAGATCCATCAATGGCTATAACAGTGGTTCTTGACATTCTCTCTACCATATAGGACTTCATTTGGGATTACGAGCGATATTATCAAAATAATCGACCAAACGTCAAAGAGCGATACTTTTTTTGAGTTAAAAATACTATTTATAATAAATTCTTAAAAACACATTAAAAAAAAAAATTATGAAAACACGAAAAACGTTTTTTGTCCCAAACTTAATAAAACTCACTTTTCAAGGTTATTTTGATCAAAAAGGTACACAAACCTGGTTTATTTGATGATTAGACAATTTCTTGGTGAGATTTTAGACAATTTTTCAATTTCGATAATATAACTTGCCAAAACTACAATAATTATTTAGTTTTGAGGACTAGTTCAAAAAAATAAAGTTTTATTTATCCACGGTCGAAAGTGCGAATTTTTGCTTCTGTTGGGAGGCGTAATTTTGGCCAAAAGGACAACAGTATACATCACGCGGGCAGGAAATTTGAGAGCTCAGAACTGCGCGCCATGATGCACTTATACTATTATTAGACCATTGGATATCCTAACTAAACTGTTCAATTCGGCATAAATCTTCGTTTATGGTTTACCACAAATAACTCTAGATAAGAGCCTGGAAATATTCGCCTGGTGCTCTAAATTGAATACTAGTGTAATAGCTACCTAATACATCGCGTAAGTAATGCAACATTCATACAGCCTTCATCATAATCTAAATTATAATAATACCTACATGAAAACAAAGATTATTAATTACAATGAATACTTATGATGATGATCGATTGATTATTATTATTATGATTATCACATATCGATTGTACAATATTTTATTTCATAATTTTAACTTAAATCTATAACATGATGATCTTAATATGGATTCATTTATTTACCTTTTACTATTATTAAGTGGTATATTACTTTATACTCTGTTGTTAAACTTAATACAAGGTTAGTTGAATGGATTTATTGGTTCGTTCCAGGTTTATGATTGAAATAAAATAATTACTGTGAAAAAAGTACTAGCTAGAAGGAAAATATGTTTTTGACATAGTAGCACGTTATTATTTTTGTACTTAATTTCTTAAGTATTTAGATCCTTGACTCAAGAAATATTTACTTGTTATAAGAACGTGTCAAATAAATAATAATTACTTCAATTAAGTCATTTGTTTTTCCGTATCACGTATGAATATTTAATAAAAATGCAGTATATCTCACATAAAATGACATACAAAATCAGTTTATCAAAAGTTGAACACAAGAACGGATCGAGAAAAGAGTTGAAGGCGATTAATATAAACTTTCCACGAGTATTTTTATAGTATTTATTAAATTTCACATTTAGTTTGCTTTGTTGAAGAAAGAGATGCAAAACACGCCTGTCTGGTTGTTAAGATATCAAGTAAAGGAGTTGCTCTAGGATAGCATCCCTCGTATACAGTTTTAGTCTTTTTAGTCGATATCTGAAATTATTTGTACAATCATCAAAGGCATTGAATTTTTGTATTTTTTTGCCCCCGAAACAAAAAAGGGGTGACCGTTATGTGTGTCTGTCGTGTATAAGCTTGACAGTTATTTGTGTCTGTCTGTCTGTGTGTCTATTAGTGGCATCGCAGTGCCTGTAACCGATTTGGATTTTCTTGTCTCGATTGAAAGGTTATTTAATGGGGAGTGTTCTTAGCTATGTTTTATGTGCGAATTTAGGGATCCGCACCCAGAACAAACTAAAAAAATTGGCGATGATCCCCAAAATCCGTTTAGTTTGGAGAAAGCTCTAAAAAAAGGTTATTTAAAGAAGATTGCTCTGGGATACGTTTAAAGTGCTAGTTTAGAGTTCCGTATCCGAAAATTTTCTCGAGTGTTTTTTATATTTTGTAAATTTCACTTTAGTTAAAAATTAGAGAAAAGAACTTTTCCTGATTTTTTTCAATTTTCTGGTTGAAGCTTCTGACTTTTGAACTGAAGAAATTGCTCCGGTATATCAGTCGTAGTACAAGATTTTAGTATATCTCACTAATTTTTAACACTACTCTGGGTAAACAATGACGTTTTTCTTAATTGAGAGAATTTTGGTCTAACCACAAAAAATTATTTTTATTTTCAATTTTCCTTCAATTTTGTATTCCTTATTGGTATTTCCTAAAAATCGCTAAATCCTTATATTTTGAATCAAATGTGAATGAATTTTCGAAGTAAGCTAAAAATTGGTTTTAAGGATATATAAAAATTTAGTCTGGATGGGACTTCCAACAAATTTTTGGGGGCAGTATGTTTATATAATGACTGCGAACTAAGCAAATATTTCAACATCAATAAATCTATATTTGGTTACTAAAATGTATAATTAAATTATTAATTAAACATTATTAATAACAAATATTATTAAATAATAATATAAACATTTCAGTTGACTGTTTTATTATTAACACAGTTATGATGATCATTCTACAAAACTTTCAACACTTATCAAAAATGACTTTTATTTTTTCAATTTAAGAAACCAAAATTGATTTACATCTTGTGTGGAATCAGTTGTCAGCTGTCATGTCAGAAATAATCAAAACATGAACTTTAATATAAATATAAAAACACTAAATGGGTCCGTAGATTTTAAATTGGTTCATTAATACTTTAAAATTATTTGATCCAAATACAATCACCTTTTTTCTATTTTTAACTTCCTGATTAGGAAAATCACTTGGTTAGATATACTTTTTTGAAAGTTTGAAACTTTTCTGTGGTTGACCCGGTAGAAACTATGTCGTATCGTATCTCCGTACATTATAAATGTAGCGCTTACTTCTATATTTATAAGATATTTGTCTGAAAATTAAAGATATTAGTTTTAGAAGTCAAATACGTGTTTAATTCTTTCAAGAATTTTATTTTAGCTACTTTTACTTTTTACTGTACCTTTTGCATAATGAATCAAAGTTACCTACGTATATACAATTTTCGATTCTTGTTGAGCAATAATTTGACAATTTGCGGTTTGAGCTACAATTTATTAAATCTAAACTCCTAAAAACGAATAACCTTTGACAGAACTTTGTACATATTATACACAATATAAAATTATTGTTAAAATGATGACATCATACCATTATTACGTCATACTTACATACATTATATTCAATTATTTTAACTAATTTATTGTTATCATTGTTAATTATGAGTACACATAAACATAATGCATCAATTATAACCAATTTGTATATTAAATAACATATTCATGTTATTAGTGTTTTTTTTTTTTTATGTTTTAATACAATTGTTTAAATAACTTTTTACAGTTAAATCTGTATAAAACAATTTAATCTTGTAAAGAAGGGCATTTTTTTGCCGATTAGCTAAGCGAATTACCTCAGAGATGGAAACAATAACACATTTTTCTTCGTCAATATTACATTTTAAATTTTTCAAAAATTACAAGAGCACTTTTTTGTTTAGAGACAAGCAACTTTGCAATATTACTGATCAAAAATTTAAAAAAAATTTGTTATTTTGAAAAAATTTTGTACTTTGCTGTTTTTATTATTTGCAAATTCGTGTTACTTTGATTCATGAAAGTTGACTTTGTATTAAAATTTTTTTATGGAAACCATTTAATTCTTTGTCAGACAGTTCTTAGAATAAATCATATTTATCGATTTTCTTTACGAATTAAAATTACTTAAAAAATTTTAATTCTCCAAAAATTCTCAAATAATTCAGTATAACCACATAAAATTTTTTTCGTCTATTCTTGGTTTAATAAAAAAATATAATTGGATATTTTTAACTTTTGGTCTATACTTAACAAGAAATTTGCTTGTAATCATCTTCTTTGAAAGACCTGCAATTTAATCATGTTCATTGTAACCAATGCAGCCAACATTTGCCACTGCACATTTATAGCTAAAGTGAAAATGTTACAAAAATATTACAAAGATCTGTGGAACTGCACGCCCCAGTAGCAGGTTAAAATACCTTTCACAAAAATGGCAAGCAAAAAACATTTTGTTTCGTTTTTTGTAAAAAAAAATATTTTGTTTTTTATATTTTAATTAATTTGTATATCAACATTGAACAAATTATAATAAGCAAAAAAAGTTAAACTCTGTATATATTTAATTGCAAGTTGTTAATAGTTACAAAATACAACAAATATATAAAATATTATTTATAGTTTAAGTAATGTACTCTGTATTATGCAGAGGTGTAATTGGTAAAGTGAATGGTTAAGTTATCACATTCAACAGTGCAATCCACGCAAGGACACATGTCCCTTCGAGGCAAAATGTATTAATACAATAAATGTTTACATGCATCACAAAGTGGCTCTCAATTTATTTTCACTATGTTCTATGTTCTAGAATCTAGATCTTATGAAAGTGATCGATAAAAGTGCCTTAATATGTCGTGTTGCCTCGTAAGAAGTTGAAAATTAAGCTCAGCTTTGCCTAAATTGAAAAGTTCACTGCATCGATAACATATGAATAATTTATTATCCTTTTTTATATCACATGCATTTATTCTTAGTAGAATGTTCACAGAAATTAAGGCAACTAAATTTGAAAGCAGTTATTCTCAACCGATTGAGCTGGAATTTTGTATACATGTTTAGTTTGGATGACAATAAATGGTAAGCTAATTGGCATCCTGATTTGCACATCACTTTGGACATATTTTATATGCATGCCTTTTTTAGTCTCAAATTAAAAATTTTAATAAAAAAATACTTTCAAGGACAAGCTTTTACTGTACAAAAACAAGAAAATAATTTTTTTTAGCAATCACTCATACCTAATTATTTGTAAAAGCTTGAGGTGCTTATTGTAAAATCTAAGTAAATCTAAGAGATTCCACTCGAACAAACATAGTTACACACATACATTGACATGCTCTGAGTCATTGTTGATATTTTATTTTGAGCGCCTCAAGCATTTAACAACATCCAATCAAGTCACTCAACTCCTAAAAAAATTTATTTTCTACTTTTGAGTATAATAAAATATTGCCAAGTTTTCATAGTGGTTGTCAACAGCCGTAGTTAAGGAAAGATTATTGTCGAAATTTGAAAAAAAAAACCTTCTGTCTACCTCGATGTGGCCAAATAAATGTGAAATTCTTAATTATAATATTTTCAAGGTAGAAGATGAAGAGTTTTCCATAACCAGTCAGTATTGTAAAATAAATAAACGTATACCTACTTACATGAAACAAACACATTATAAATGATTTTTCTATTGATGAAAGATTGAAAATATCAAATCATAAATATAACAGAATTTTTATATGTAAATAATAATAATAAAATATTGTAAAAAGCGACCACACGTTCTTTAAATAAAGAATAAATAAATTTTATATTGTTTAGAAACAGTAGATACTTGTCACGTCATTAAAATTTTTATTAATTGACATTTAATTTGATACATAATAGTACACTTTTCAAGTTAATTAGTAATTATAATGTGTATTAAAGGGCTTGTCCATGTCGTTTGTAAAATAATTATATTAATTGGAATTAAAACATGTAATAATGATAAATATCAGCCAGCATCTTCAACACATATCGAACAAGGTCCGATCTAGCTATTAAGTCGCTCCGGACGAAAATAATATTCACAGTCCTTTACACTAGCGCCATATAAGTCATAAGCTTGTTATTCAAAAGAAAATCTAAGTCTATTGGGGCTTCCGAACAAGTATACAAAATTTCATGAGAATATATTTGTAAGTATATATGTAGGTATGACTGTTGAATAATTTCTCAGAAACTACTTAATAGACTGAAATTCGAATAAATTTTTTTGTATTCTCTTCTCTATTCAAAAATGATTTCATACCCAAAGAGTTGAATCTTTCTTTCCTTTTAGGCATTTCATATTCTTTCTTTCGACTTGACTTGCCCATGTGCTGCCTCATAATTTTCTCGAAAGATTTATTCATTAAAAAAATTATGTGAAAGACAACAAAAGTATCATTTCTTTAATTAAAGAAAAAACTTAAGAAAGCTTATTTTGTTGGGCTGCTAAGTATGGTAATTTTTAAAAGATTTTTCTTTGAAGCGATAAAACCATTCCCAGATAGCCTATAACCACTAATTAGATTGGACCCTGACAATAATGTTTTCCTCCTTGAATTCCAGGTGACGAAATTGTTTTTGGCGATTAAAATAAACCTTTTAGATAACCCTAATCGATTTTTCAATTATATTTTTCAACTAATTTGAATCATATTTTAGACATTAGCAATGTAAATGTGACTTGCAATTGATTTCATTTCAGGTGTCACATTTTACAAGAAATTTTCTTGAAGAATTCCTTTTCTTTTCTAGGTTATTAATAAAAAGACGAAAATTTTTTTCACGTTCTTATACAAATCAGTCAAATAAATGAAGCACGTTTCTGTGATTACATTGTTAAGGGACCTCCGAACACGTTTTCAACAATTTTACACAACTTATTGAATTACTTTGACTGATTTAATCTAGAATACCTACAAATTTGTTTCCCAGGAAGAATTACCCGGTAGCGCCTACTCGTTGCCATAATTTTACAACAAAAAACAAAACAGGTATACAATTATTTATTGCATAACTATTATCAAAATTTCAAAATTACGTTCCAAAATTGAAGACTATATAATACAAGTCATATCGAAAATACGTTTTTAAACACTATTACTTCTATAAAATATCTTAAAATTATGATTATTTTTATCAAAAATATTTTATAAATAAAATTCCCAATTAAAAATGAATGTTTATGAAAATTGGTTTAATTTATCGATTTTTATTAAAATTATAATTGGGTATATAAAACTAAATTTTATTAAATTAAAAATCGCACAAATAAATTGATTAAGAAAATCATACTGTGAGATAATGTTTTCCGTAATTCAATTTGCAATAAAATATACAATATATGAATTACAAGTATTAAAAACTTGCACTGCAGATCGGAGCTCAGTAATTCCGATTCACTAGTTGATTCAAATCATCATTATTGATTCAGATCTTTAAATCTTTCTTCTATTATATATATATAAGTTTCTTCATATTGAGTTATACCAAATTTCTGCCATTAGCCCGCTTTAAAAGTATTATATGTAGAATTCGTTATAGTTTTGACAGTTTCACAAAAATAGTTTGGAACCAAAAAATTAAATTCTCAAGGCTTTTGAACCTTTAAATAAGCATAATTAATTGGATGGAATCAATGGTGAAATAAATTACCGGAAATGTTTTTAATTTTTAAAAATTTAACAAATAATACAACTTATATATTATTAAATGTAATTTTGAAATTACTTTATGTAAATTCTAACAAATTTTAAAGTAAAAGTTCCACCACTTTTAATGAGAAAGCCCTTACACTATTGTCCACGTTTAATTGAAAACCTCTTTTTTCCGCACTCAGCGGACCTTTCGAGTAATATTCAAGGAAAATGGAATAATATTCTGTTAAGCCCCTGAATATTCAAAACTTGATCATGTTAACTAATATTGTTATTGTTATATATAACGAACACATGTATTGTATGTACAAGAAAGTATGACATTCATTTTTAATTGCATTCGAATTAGAAGGTCATATCTTTCAAGTGTTTTCTAAAGGCACATTACAACATAAGCATATGTGGTTATTATAAAATAAATAAATAAATAATATCTCAACTAAGTTTTTTTAATTAAATATCATTTGAAATAATGAAAACATTATCTTTATTGGATTAGGTCTTACATAATTTATTTAACTGTCATATTATTTAATACAGTAATTATTTATTCTAATTTTGTTGTTGTTGTTAATTTAATGCAGGAGTGTCATTTGTCTTTTTAGAACATTTTTTTTTTGTGTTGCAAAATAATGCCCTGTCTTATTATTAATAATTAATATTTCATAAATTTGTATTGATATTCGACAATTTGAAAAATAAAAAAGAATTCGATAATTCGAAAATTTATCAATAAGTTTTTAATAGTCCTTGCGCAATCATCCAAAAACCAAAATAAAATATAATTATTAAATTTTTTACCACTATCTGTCTATAAAATAATTAATAATTGAAATTTGGCACCCCACGTTTTTTTACAATAATATGATTTTTTTTTCTACTATTATTTATTTTTAATTCATATTTTTATATACAAATTATTTTAGTTAAAAAAGTAATTTTTCCCAAAGATATTTTTAAAAAAACGTGTGGAAGAACGTTTCTTTTTTATTTTGACCTTAAACTTACGAAATGAAAATGTTTTTATCAGAACAAAACTTTGTAAACTTTAAAATAAAGCTGGCTTTGACAATTCTCGGTTGCATTTTTTTTTTTTTTTTTTTGGCAAAAAGTAAATAGAATCGTGAAAATAGTTACAACTTGATGTTTGCAAGATTTATCAGAATAAATTTATTATTTGTAATATTATTTTTAATATTTAATTGTTTTGTACTTTTAACTTAAGACATTCGTGTCTAAATTTTTAATTAGATTTCCAATTATTTTATTAATCAATGATTTATTGAAATATTTAATAATAATAAATAATAAAATACAATTTTATTTGCTTATTTCACTTTTAATTATTATTCATCATTAAGTGCACTAATTAAAACTGAATACAATTAATAAATTAATAATTTATGATTAAATCATATTGATTGCAAAATTTTTTTCCTTAATCATGAGGCTAGCGCCATAGAAAAATTGCCTCAAGGAGTGCAATAAAATAATCGTAAATATTAAAAAAAAAAAAAAATAAATTAAGTAGCAAGTACAAAACGATTAAATAATGAAAATAATATAACAAATAATAAAATTGAAATTTTTATTGAAATATTCAATGTTAAAAATTTTTTAATGGTGATTTTTAAAAACAAAAAATTGCCAACTTCAATGATCAGCAGGTGTGCCTTTTTGCACGAGATTTTGACTAGCAACCATATCCTACATAGCTCTCTTAATTTCCAAAGTCATTACCAACACTTCTACCAAGGTTCTGCTAAAATTCGACTGCCAAGTCTGTATCTTGTATGTATGTATGTAAATATGTTTGTAAATTTCTTTATTATCCCATATAAATCGACTCGTTAGATTTCGACAGTTCAGATATCGCTATATTCGTCTTAAAAACCCAAGTGGCCTTAAGTGGGTGTTTGAAAAAAAAGACAATATGGAGCATTTTTGGCGCGAAGTAGTTATACGAAGTAGTTTTAATATAGTATAATAAGAAGTTTTTTTGGTGCCAAGACACTAAAAAGTCTAAAATAAATTTAAAAAATTTCTTAAAAATATCAGTCCAGCAGTTTACATAGCGACTTTAATAGCCGGACCCATTTTAATCTAGAGCAGCTGGATTTGTTTCTTTCTTTTCAGAATTTATTTCAGAATTTTTTAATTAATTTAATTTTCAGAAGGATTGCATTTTCGAAAGCTTCACTGTAAATTTTGAAAATATTCTTAAAATTGCATCCCAGTCTTGTAAGCCTACGACAAGTCGTGCGAGATTAAGGCCAAGAGCGCAACACCGGGACTGTAAGTAGGTGTAAAAAGTAGATTTCGCCTAGCCGATAATTTGGCAATTATTTTAAATAAAATTTCAGAACAATTTGATTGATTATATATCAATGTCATTTCTGGTGGGTTCATAAAATTTGGATATACACTGGACGCTCCACATTCAATGAATAATGGTCACATCTTGTAGCCATAATTTATAGTGAATCAACCATTTTCGTTACATTATCTTAAATAAACGTTCTTAATCTTGAGTTGTGACTTTAAATATGTTATTTTTATTGATTTAATTAGTACAAGACACATATGTGACGGGCGATCACACACTGATTATTCGCAAATCTTCCCAAAAAATCTTTGTCTCGCTAATTTATTCATGACAATAAACTGTCGTATGAAGTTCTCATGTAACTTCTGTATAGATATAAAAGTTTTCCTTATAATGATCTTAATTGCTTAAAGTTTAAGTTCTTTAAGGCCGTCACATGACCAGTCAAGCTAGCAGCTATTTTGCATTCCTTGAATTTAAATCTAAGGTATTAAAAAATAAATATGCTATGAATAAAATTATGAATAACATATTTGCATCATGTAAATGTTTTTTAATGCTTTAAAAATATCGTAAATGATAAAATTTATACGTCAATTTGACTAGTTTTTCACCTTGGAACGTCAAAAACAAAGTTTTTTTATATTTTCTTTTTGGAAAGTGCCGCAAGGTAATGCCTTCTTTTGCATAAACAGAATCTGTGATAAATTTTCTTCATGGTTAATACTTTTTTGAATCTCAATCATCGATTAATTTTAATACAATTAACATTATTGTGAGTTCTGTCATAAAGTTCGCTGTAAAAGCAAAATTTAAAAATGATTTAAATCACAATTTTGCCGCGCAAGAGGCATGGTATTTCAACAATAAACTCACTCAATTGTTTGCTTTCACTTGTTTTATTACAGACATACGTACATAGCATACGAAAATTTGTATTTTCGAGTCCTGTTCAAGCAGTTTGTGTGAACATTCTCATGACGTTATTTCATAACAAAACTTCAAAAGCTTTCAAGGCTTCAAAATAAACCAACAATTTACTTTGATACCACGAGTTGTTTGTTTTTTATTCAAATTTCAAAAACTAACATTATTATCGAGCAACCCTAGTGATAAATATATCGGATTTCGAAATTAGCGAGCCATTTATTTAAATGCATTTTTTAATATAATTTTGTAGATAGAGGTAAAAAAAAAGGAAAATCATTTGATTAATATAAAATAATTGAAATGATAGCCACATTTCAAAGGATTTAAAATATAAAAAAAAGTATAAACATTTAATTGAAATAACATGTCACATAAAATTATAATATTATTGTACTTTGAAAATAAAAAATATGACATTTATTTTTATCATTATCACATTGGCAATATTCGTACATGTACGTATTATCTATATATGTGTTAATCGAATTCATCGAATTCGGCTTTTATTCGAATAATTTACTCACAGTGTTTATACCATGTATATATGTAATATATCAAGGTAAACTAAGTTTAGTCCCAAGTTTGTAACGCTTAGAAATATTGATGCTACAAACAAAATATTGGTATAGGTGTTTATAAAATCACCTAATCAGTCCATTTCCTTCTGTCTGTTTGTCGTCTGTCCGTCTGTCATCACGATAGCATGTGAGGTCGAGTTCGTAAATGAGCACATAGGTCAATTGGGTCTTGGATCTGTAGGTCCCATCCTGTAAGCCGTTAGAGATAGAACAAAAGTTCAAATGTAAAAAAAGTTTCTATAAAAACTAAACAACTTTTGTTTGAAACTTTTTTTGTAAAAATCACTGTTAACCTAAGAAGGAGCAAATTAGGTGCAAATTATATAGTATGTATTATATGGGAATATCAGTCATACGCGTATGACATATATGTGTGGCTATCTTAAAGTAGCCATCTTTCGTGACTTACATGACATAAAAAACAAACGATTGCGTAATCAACACTGTCCATACATGGTATTTCAAAAATTAACTCAGCCAATTGTTTTTTTCACTTCTTTTGTTATTGCTTGTATGGGATAATTTACAAACTTTACGAGATAATAGATAGCAAATCCAAATATTAAAATTAAAATCTACAGTCAGATCGATTTCACGAATACTTAATTACCAATGAAAATCTATTTGGAAAACGAAAAATTCTAAGACACTGGTTTACAACAATTTAGGACAATTATTTCAGAAACTTCTAGAGAAGACATTTTGGCTGAAAAATTATGACAATAGCAGAATTCGTCCATCGTATTAAAAAAATATCAAGTTTTAAAGCTACAAAGTAAAGTATTTAAATTATGATCATTCAATGGTTTTTGTATATAATTTTTTTAATCATAAGCAACACATGTACACACACATACATACTCATAGTCAATTGCATTGCAAAAAGTTAAATATCAAAATAAAAAAATGATATAAAATGAAATGCCAATGTTGTTGGTTTTTTTCTTCAGAGAACAACGAACAAGATTATTCTCTCAAGTTTATTTTTCACTGTCAATGTTAACAGCTTTGCCAGTTCCATCATAATAATATTATATTATATATAATACGTATGCATATTATAAAATAGGTATGGGAGAGTGTTGTACCTTTAATGACAATTATAGGACACTGAGTACACTTTTTATACGTGTAGCGGACCAAAGTAAATAGTACAAGTTTTCGTAGCAAAATTATTACCAGTACATTTTTCAGGGAATACGTAAACACTGATTTTGAAAAATGGTAAGGTGTACCGAGTGGCTCCTGATGGACTTGACATCAGGAGCTCTTGACTTGACTTGACATGAAAGCTCACGAAAATGACGTGTTTTAACAAAGAATTACCAAACTGCTTTCTTCTTAAAAGTCAAACTTGACAAGTATGCCTTACAAAATATTTTGCTACATTAGTTCTTTCCATTTAAAAATCACGCAAGATCCACAGAGATTTTGTAGATCGTGTAAGCTTAGTCTCCCGTAGGAATCAAGTTCCCACAATCTCTCCTATATGCTTTTTAAAACGTTTTTTTTTTTTTTTTTTTTTTTTTTAATATTGCAATGAAAATTTTTCTTAAATAGTCTTTTTTTTTGGTACTATTTTTGACAACTTAAGTCTTTTTGATAACTTATGATAAAAACTATATTTATATTTAAAAAATTGTAATCTATAGGACACTAATTTGAATATACTTTGGCCTAATTCCAACAATTATTGATGAAGGTCTACCATCCATATCTCGGAACAATCATGTTACGGTCAAACTTTTCGTTAAACTGAGATTTATGTAGAATGTAATTTAAACTAAAACACAATACTGTTAGTAACGAAACTGAAAGCAAAATTTCTTAAGAAGTGATTCATGGTCCATTTGTCCCCTAGGAGCAGCACTTTACTCTGAATAATATTGAATGACAAAAACTCAATATTCAAAATGATGATTTCATTTTGATATAATATAAACAAGATTATTTTATTTTATATTAATTGAAAAAAAGTTTACATTCAAAAGTGTAGTGATCTTTACATGTGCATCATAACAAATAAATTTAAATTAATAACTTATCATCGCATAAGGTCATATGCACGAGCTGTACCAACAAAATAATAGAAACAGTTACAGGACTAAGATCTTTTCACCATATGCCTGTAGCTCTCTCTGAAAAGAAACAATCGAAAATACATTTAAATTGAATAACGATAAAAACGAAAAGTTAAAAAATTTAACTCAACTCTCTAAAAGAGGGAAAAACAAAAATTAAAACTTAAAACTCGAAAACGCAAAAAATGAAAAGAAGCATGAAATATAGAGGAATATTCCTTTTTCTCTTAAATTGGGCTTCCAACCACAACTATATTTTTAAAACCAAACCTTCCAAATGGGATTAGGATTTGTATATTCCTTTATATTTTTTGCTTGTTTACAGATTTTGTATTTTCGTGTTTAAGTTTTTATTTTATTTTCATCTTTCGTTTAATCCAGCTTGCGTTTTTTAACTTTTTAACCATAATAAAAAGTTACACATACACAGTATCATTTATTTTGTAATGTGAACGACGATTTTATCCACTGATACAATACAGTACAAAACTACAAAATTTTGATTTTTTTTTTAAATAAAAAAATTTTTGTATTTTTTGATCACTCATAAGCAAAAATGTACTCCTGTGATTTTTTTATCTAGAAGCTTAGTTTCCGAAATAAAAATTCTTGGAAAAGTAAAAATGCAATATTCTTGAAATTTTAAAATAATAGTTGGGGATTCTAAGGGTTTTTTGCTCTTATATTCGTTGTTATTGAACATTAAATGCCTGGATTCAATTAAAATAATCGATTCATATGTTTAATTCACATGGAAATACGAAGCTCGAAGTTTTAAGCTACTTTTTTGGTATGTTATGAGGACCCCTTGGGAGAGTGTGAAACCACGTTTTGTAAGCAAAAGAAAGTTGTGCTAACTGTGTAATACGTGAAACACTGCAAAATATTTGGATTTTTTTCAGTTTTTCGAAGTATTTTCTAGAAAACTTATTTGATTTCATAAACTTTTCATAAGGCTCGCAAGTTGAAGGTATCTACAAATTTTCATATCCCTATCTTTAATATTTTTGGAATTTTTTTTTCAAACAAAAGTTGTTTATTTTGGTATAAAGAACATTTTTTATATTTAAACTTTTGTTCTGTCTCACTTAACACTCTTCTGTCACAGTTTAACAAACTGTTAGATACAGAACAAAACAAACTGTGGGTCGACTGTTTAATAAACTGTTGGTCGGCTTCAATTGTTCCATATTCAGTATATTATCAAAATGATACTAGCTAATTCCAAAAGCTCATAGTTTTTGAACTACAAAATTGAAAAAAGTCCGAAAATTTTGCAGTTTTTTTTTATTGAAAAACGTGGCTTCACACTCCCCTAAGGTGTCCGAATAACATATCAAAAATTAAGCTTTACATCGCCTTTTGTAATTTTATCTGTTTTTTTGTTTTTTGTTTTTTGTTTTTTTTTTTTTGTAAGATTTTACTGGTTTATTAGAGTTTCAGAAAATTGTAACCAAAATCCAAATCCACTGTTAAATATGCGAAGTCCTTGCTACAAATAATAAAACCATCTAAATATTTAGCCAATATACAGTATCCACTCACAATCTATATGATTTATCAGCTATAATATGTATGTGTATAAAAGAGTTAAGTTTACAAACAACATTACAAGGATTACTACTTCTAATATTGTATCAATGCTACTGTAATTACAGAAGCCAGTGAATTGTCGACGTAAGAGTGGAGTTTATTTATTTTATACATTCATACCATGCGATTATTTCTGTCTCCATTTATTATACCTATATTTAATTTAATTAAAGTGGAGTGCAGTTATTTAATTTAACATTGATGTTTTTTTCTGTTTTATTCTACTCTTTCTTCTTTAAATCAAAAAGTTATGTTTTTGTTGAATAAAAAAAATTTATATTTCTATGTAGAACAATTTTATATTAAACAATCCGTTCCTGGAAGTACGACCTTTATGATCAACTTTCCAGAATTTGATTAAAAAATGATTTCGTGCTCGTGGTGTGAAAGTAGTTACTTTCGTCCCACTACATAAAACGAAGTTACCAATTTTTTTCTTTGCTGCAGCGGCAAAAATTCATCAAATCTAATATAGTAAATATTTAGATTTTAATGATCAGGCCATAAATTGTTGCTTAAAATAAATAAAAAATTTTATCTTATCAACGCTACAATCTCTGTGAGCCACTTTTGCCAGTCTTTTTAGCACATCTTGGTGTTATAATGAGACGATTGCTGCACATTAGAGATACTCTATTAAATATTCGTTATTCTAAAATCATTTTTTGTAGTGTCTAGCTAAAATTACCCATAACTGGCTATTTTTACACATTTAATTAATTTCTAAACAAAGAAGCTACATGCTATCAATTCAGAACCTTTCATTCCAGCACTAACAAATTTATTAGAAGTGTGTATTAGTAATTTTTTCTAAACATTATATATTTTTTAGTATGTAACCATATACGTGTCTTATTACCACACTAATGTAATATATAAACATCTAAACCCAACATAACACTTACAGGGCTTTCAAAAAGTACAATAATTCCGCCTTATCTCAGAAATTCCGGATTTTATAAGAAATGACTAATATAAAAATTTGTTGACGATTTGTAGAAACGGAAAAATGATTTTAGCCCAAAATTTGATGTTGATCTGTATGGACTTTGAAAATTCAACTATAAAAAATTTCTCGTTGAGTCGAATCTATTCGGCAGTTTTTAAGAAAATTAAGTTCTGAAGTAAATAAATTGTGTTTTCATTTAACATAGTAAAGGTGATTGGCCCAATCCCTTATTATCCGTTTTAACTTCAATAAAATAATTGCCGTCTAGTTGCAGACATTTTTGCTAATGAAACTTGAAATTATTCGCCATTGTTACATCCCAAGTAAGTTTTGAACCACTTCGTGTAAGATCGGCCTTTTGTTGCCAGAATATTGTTGATAAAACGCTTGTACAGAATAGCCGGAATGATTTTTTATGTTGTTCAGGATGGTAATCAAATACTGTAAAAAATAGGATTTAAGTTTATTTACAGCTTTTGTAAAATCACCCACTTTCTCTGCCCTACCTTGTATTTTAGTTTCTATATCACGGGTAGGTGGCGATACTTTTTGAAAACCCTGCATGCACACAATACGTATTGTAAAAAGAAATGATAAAAATCTTTTTGAGAAACATGTATAGATGGTACATGTGTATATTTTTACGCGGCATCCACTTTGTACTTTGTGTAGTTTTTTTTTACATTTTAATATAGTTTTATCTTTAATTTTTACACACACACACACACATAAAATACACGAGTTAGGTACCATATTAACAAAAAAAGAAAAAAAAATAGCAGTTTGTACAGAAAATTAAAATACCAATATTCATAAACCACGCAAAATTTCTGAGAATGTAATTACTTATTATTTAAGAGCTTCGGAAATTTTGGAATAAAGGGAACACCATAATTTAGTTCGGTATAAAAACATAGAATAACTATGAAAAACAAATTAGATTTCTATATACGAGGTATTTGTATTCAATTTTGTTCTTTTGCAATTTATATGGAAAACGGCAGTCAAGTGGCTGCCTCTATTATTGAAAACAAAATATGCCCTTTTTCCACTGACGCCAAAATGCGGAAAATAGTGACTTTCAGCGCGACACTTAAAATTACACAATATTTGCAGGCATGTAACCTTGCTTTCCTTGATCTTATAAAGACTTAAGAGTAAATAGGCAAGCAAGAAAATTCGAAATGTTGTCATGGCAATCAAAACATCTAATTTTATTTTAAAAAAAGTTCAAAATTTGCCCTGATATCGTTGGATATTTTGTAAAAAACTGTTATACAGCACTATTTCCTTTGATTTTTCGTTCCCGAGATAAGATTATATTTGTAAAATGTAATCACACTATTTAAGTAAAATCAAAACAGATATATATATAGACATTCAAAAACGTATAATTCAATTCAAATTTACTGGATTCTAATCCAAAATGTGTTACATATTTCAAGGATAATTTTTCTAAGAAATTTCTTTAATTATTATTCATAATTTTTGTCCAATTGTATATTTTTGGAGAAATTTCGAAATTTTTCAATACTAATGACAAAGCGTGAAAAAACTGTAATATTCTTTATCAGTGTTTGTGAAGCGAATTTTTTACAATAATCCTACACCTAGACGTAGTGATAAAATTGTAAAGATACACAACATTGAAATTTATTCAATAAAAAAAAAACTTTTTTTTTTTAATGATAAAATTTGAATAATTATGGCCAGATATTATATGAGTGAATCATTCTGATCAAATTAAATAAAAGTTAATTATATATATTGACATATAATATAAAGCTATAAGTAAATAATAAATGTGTCTATAATATAATCTCTCCTATTAACTCACGTTCTCACTATGCAATATACATAGGTACATATAAACACAAAAAATATGTTTAAAAGCCGTAGCAGAGGTGTTTCTTTCATGGTAAAGGCAGATTGATACGTTTATAATAATCAATTTTCACAGGCGTCAAATATCTATCAGGTGAAAAATAAAATATCAGATGTAAATTTCATAAATTAAAATATTTTATTACAAATCGAATTATTTGTATTTATTTGAATTTAATTTTACTCTGACTTTGGTTTGACTTGCTTTGACTGGAATTAGCAAGTATCTTCTTCTTTAGCTACAGCGCTTTTAGCTTCTTATTATAGTTTCTTTCATTCGAAAAGAATTTGCATAGTTTTGCAAATTGTACTTATATATTATAAATGTGAAAGTAAGGATGGTTGTTTGTTTGTATGATACGATTTTACGCAATTACCGAATGGATTTGAATTAAACTATACAACAAGCTACAACAAGCAAAAGTGTACAATATAGCTCATATATCAGAATAACACATGAGCTATAATTTATAAAGAATATAAAAAATAAATGTTTTTACTAAAAAGTTGAAAATACAATCATCCATGGCCATCTATTCTCATATACTCACTGATTATTTTACACCACTATTTCGAGTGTTATAGAAGGGGATAATTTAGAGCAAGAGAAGTAAGGCTATCCAGGAAGAATAATGCTCGTTATAGCCTTACTTCCCTTGCTCTCACGTATCCCCTTATTACACTCGAAATGCGGTTAGGAATGATTTTTGTGCTAAACTCACCAAAAAGTGGTTTAGCACCCTGACTAGTCAGTTTTGTACAACCTAGTAAACAACTGTGGCAAATTTCAAGGATTCAACACTTTTTACTTTATTACTATGATTTTTGTTTTAGTTTTGTTGTGCTACAAAAATTAAAATTTTTGTGGGAAACTGGAGTAGCATTTTTTAATATGTGATTAAAGTTGGTTTATACATGCCGAAATTTCTAAGTGTGAACTAACCCTTAATAGCAACTATAATACCTTAAGAATATTTGTATTTTTTATATTGTATAGAGTAGTGTAGCACCATGGTTGGCACGGTAATATATATTATATATGTTTTTAAAAGAATAGAAGAAGTTTGACTTTACTTGTTGTTTGGGCGGCATGTAGTTTTGATCTTTGCCGACAGACACTTAAAGGCTTATTAGACCATGTATAATAAAGTGAATCTGAAATACTCCAAGTCAGATTCCACACATATTTACTACATATATATAAATATTTTTTTATTAGATAAAAAAATGGTAAGTTGCTTTAAAAAAATGGTGTTGTTTGTGAAAAGATGTGAAATATCTATTATTCATTTACAATTGTTTCACGGCATATTGTTTTTTTAAAGTGACAAGTTTTTTATTTTGAGTTATGAAAAGATTTTATTGATATATGGCTCTGATTTGATGTCATTGGATTAAGCGAAACGGCTTATGTTCGAGAAGAGTAGAAGTTCAAGGAAGTTTAATTGAAATTTACGCAGGCGAAAAAAATCATATAATAGGGATAATGTACCTACTGAACTAATGACTTGCAATCATTAATTCCTGCTCAACTCGGTTTGGATAAAAATTTGAATGATTACGACCATCGATTCTCAGGATAATTGATCATCGATAAATAAATTCTTCAAAATGTTACTCACATGACAAATGGTCCTCAACACTTCCTAAATAATCCCCAACCTTTATTGATTATGTAAGTGATTTAGTCGAGTCAATAACATGTGGGTAAGTATGGGTAAATTTTTTATTGGTGTGTGATTAAAATATATACAAATAATAGTGATAAACAAAATCAGTAAACACTACAATACTAAGATCAAGAGCTACATACACGGTTAACATGGAGTTTTGTGAAAGTACCAAAACCTTGTGAAATTATTAGTATTTATTAAAAAATTTCTGAGGTAAAAAAATCAAAACCAAATTCTTAATAAAAAGAACCAGGTTTTATAAGTCTTATTGTGCAAGATAAAGCCTTCATATCGGCTCTATCTTACTTACTATCTTGCTCTATATTTTGTGCAGTATTTCTGTAGTTTCAAGCAAAAATCGCTCGTATCAAATAACTATTCGAGGTTATCTAGTTTTCTTCACTAATGACTCATCGATGAATTCAAATTAGAAAAATTTTCCTAAAAATAATCCTTTTAACATGAATCATTTTGCTTGAATCATTTTTCTGTATATAAAAAGAAAAATTTTACTCAAGTGTGTCTTATATATTCTAGGACATAGTGTATTAGAAAAAAAAAATTTTTTTTATTTGTTCATTTAAACTAATCCATAGTAAAAATTAATCAGCGATAGTTACTGTCAGGAACGTAGTTTTGATGAAGTAGTTATGGTGTCTCTTTTAAAGATTTTTATCAGTTCAATGTATCTTTTACAAAAAGGTAATGATAAAACAATAATAATTAAAAGAAATGATCAAGAAAATATTAATTTTGAATCAGATTAGTTCAAGTAGCTAACTTCTTCGTACTTAAAGTACGAATTCTATCAACCTCACACAGTAGTTTCTTTGGTAAAAACAAATTATTATTCCAAAAATGGATTAAATTTTTACTTTCGATGATAAATATAATAGTTTTTTGAAATCTTACGCAATATATTTTGCTTTGCCTTAGCTCTTAAACTAAACATGATAATATTTCAACAAGTTAATAAATCAATTGAAATTTATTACATGTTTCATATATTTAGAGCTATATAATAATCTTATAGTATGTAGTTAAGTATGATGAATAATATAGATACAAGTTCAAAACTATGTAATAACATAAAAGAAATTGTTTAAATGAATATATTTAAAAACAAGCTGTACAGATATGGTCTTTAGTAACTAGATCAATAACTTTCTGACTTGATTAATGGCTGTATTCATTGATAAGGCTTATCCACTAAGCAAAAGAAGAAACATTCTTCATTTCGTTTAAAATAAATAATATTTGCAGGCATGATTCTCTGCCATTCTTGGTACTGTTTGGTTCTCCCAGTGCTCATTCTAAGGGTCATGAGTTAAAATTCCGTTTCTCAATACACTTTGAGATCCGAACTGCTATGACAGTCGAAAATTTAGCACTCTTTGTAAGATGCAAAACATGTGTCACACCTTTTTTTTATGTAAAAAAGGTAGTTTCTTAACGAGTAGAACAGTTTTCTTAAATGAAGCGTGACACGGGCGGTATATCACGTCAAACATTGAAATTTTTCTCTTTTAAGAAATTGGTTTAAGTATCAAATTCGTCATGACAACAATTCAAAAGTTAAGTTTTAGAGTATGTTGGAGTGGTGCATCACCAAACTCACTTTCTGTCGCTTAACATGAACCGTAATAGAACGAAAAAGTTTATTTTACATCTTAACTTATGAAAAATGTTTCCATTTAAGCAACAAACTCATAATGAAGCAAAAATTATTTTTTCTATCCATTTTTGCTTCTTAAGGAAGATTCCTTACGGTAGTTTGAGTATCGAGAATTCGCGTTTTAGTCGTGGTTTATTTTTGAATTTATTGACAATCCAATAAGTAAGCAAAAAAGAAGGAACTGTTGAAAGGATTGAAAATTCTGTGTGGTGGTAAGCAATCATCAACTGTCACATGTTTTGACAATTTTTAAGGATTACTAAGCAGTGAAAAACTACTGTGTTTTTATCTTAAAGTTAAACTTTGTGCAATAAAATAGTACCTAAGCCAGAAATTCAAACTTTGTGTTACTTTCTAAAATTAGAATTGGACTTGGTAAATGATGGAATAACAAAAATGTATTTCTAGCAATAATATTGTTTATGTAAAACTTTCTTTCATAAATACACAAATTTAATCGCCCATATTTTTTATATGATTTTCTATTGTTGATGCGCCAATCATAACTTACTATCAGAAAATACACTCCATAGATAGATATTTTGTGCACGGGGTATTTTAGATTTCTTGTAAGTATCATCATTTATTCCATTACAATCATATTTCAATATTCTCAATTCTCGTAAAATAACAAAATGCATAAATTGTAGGGTTTTCTGTTTATTGAAAATATAAATAAATATAAATCCTGGTTGGCTATGAAGGAAATTTACTGAAATTACAATTTAAATTTATGGCTAGAATGAATTTATTAATATTCCTTATAAGGTTAAAACTCATAGTGGCCACGCCATCAACTTTTCAATAAACCAGAATAGCTTATAATTTAGAATGGCGTTTGAATTTTATTAAAAACTTTTTTTATATACTTGCAGACTTTGTTCTTTAAGTCTACTTTGAAATGACGATAAGAAAGTAAATTCGTCAGTTTAATCCTTACTTCTTTTATAGAACACCTAATTAAAAAAACCACAAAAGCCTCTTCTAATTGCAAGCTAAGTTACAAACCGGTTGAAACCTACTAAAATTTAGTTGACAAATTGAATTCACCTGAAGGAAAAAATCACCTCATGAGCTGCGCCATTTACTTGGACCTAATCGATTCGTGCTGTCATCGAATTAAGTCAAAGAAATGATTATCTTTTGGTAACTTGATTTCGCTATGTATCTAACATCCGTTTTTAATCGAAAAAATCTATTGATGCTGTCTACAGAATACGGTATTCGAAATAACTAATAAACTCTATTTGCCTATAATATCGCTTGATATTAGACTATAATTTCATCATTTGTGAAAAATTTCTTCTACGGTACAACTTGCTACGGCAAAACTGCTTAGGTACTATCTTATGCAATGTGAACGTTGTACTTATTCACATGTCAAAATCAAAAAATTCAAAAATTGCTACATTGCGTAGGTATTATTATACAATTCTTACAGTTGTTCTAAACAGTTATTGTTTTGATGATAAAATATAGTACAGAAATTCCAAAAAAATCACTTCCATGTATAATATTCTACAAATTGATCGTGTTCCAGATTTTGATGATGAGTTGTTGAAGACGGTAAAAAAACTCAGTCATAAATTTATGGCGTAAAATTTTTATGAGGGCAAAAAGAAGAAAAGGGGCTCGTGTAATGTGTTAGTCTTGGCTTTACCATCGATAAAATAATTGAAAGAGAATACAAGGTATTCATAAAGAAAAGTAGAAATAAATATGACAAAATAATTGCGTAGTTCCAAATTTGTGGTAAAAATTGTCAGGAATTAAAGGAATTAAAAAGTGGTAATAGTTATGTATGAAATGCAATTAAAAAGCGGTGGTAAGATGCTTAGCGAAACAAAATGGGCTTTGTTATAAAACTACAATGTTTGATGGAGAAATGTTAAAGCGTTTTAACACAGAAATAATATTAGGTAAAGTTAACCGTTTTTTTAACACAGGGTAGTCGAACGGGCATTGCATCTACATATCAAGATTACTTAACCCCTGAACCAATCCAGTAATGGTACAAGCAATAACTTGAAAGTAAAAATTGCTGATTTTTAAATCCTTTGAAGGCAATTTTTTTAAACATATTTTTTGCTTTTCTGTTGATAACACCGCATACGATATTATTATCACAATTTAAAAAAATGTTTTCAAATAATTTAAGTGGGAGTATTATTTAAATATGTTATGGTTTTATAAATAAAGAAAGTTCCTACTTATCTTTTATTTTTCATACAGAAATTCGGATGCTTTATAAATTCAGCCGAATGCAAAAGCTCTTAGTCGCAAGACGTATTTCATTCCGATTTTGGTCCTTAAGAAAAGAAATATCCGAAATTCATTGTCTTGGCATAAAGTCTCAAAAACGTTTTTATCTACCATACCATAAGGGTAACAATGTTAATGGTCTAAGAGACGGCATAAGGTCAAACTTCACCCATCTGATAACCAGATGAGTCATTTTTTTGTATGAAATTTTATTGATTTTTTAACATGCCTATCATAGTTTTTCTATCGAAAAGTGATCACGGCTATTTTTAATTTAATTAATTTAATTAATTTTTTCCATGAACGATTTTTTCAAGCAAGCCTACACGATTAATTTCGTAATTAAATTATCTTTCTTATGATATTAATTTCGATTGGTTACCAGATTGGTGAAGTTACCTCATCAAGTATGAACAGATAAGTCAATATAAGTAACTACACCGATCTGTTAGCCAATCAAAATTGATATCAGAAGAAAGATAATTTTATAAAGAAAATAATGGTATAGACTTGCCTGAAATTAATTAAATAAAATTAAAAACAGCCATGAACACTTTTGGGTAGAAAAAATATGATAGGCATGTTTAAGAATTAATAAAATTTCATAAAAAATATATCTCAATTGGTTATCAGATGAGTGAAGATCACCCTTATACCGTCTCTTGTACTATAACTGAACATGGAAGTAAGAATTATTACCACGATAGCATATATGTATGAAACACACCTTTATAAAAATTTCTTTTTTTCTAGTATAAAAATATGATCAATTACACACACAGTATCCAAGTACTAAATCATTAAAATCCATATAAGACGTTTTTTTATCATTTACAAATCTCATAAAATAAATACAATAAAATGAAATTTGATTTTATGATTCAAGATATACATGAAAATAATAACGTAATATATATGAAAGATAAGTTTTTTAGATAACATTCGCCAATTATTCGTACAAACCGTATAAATATATAGGTATAGCTAATAAAAATTCCATCACGAAACATTAATTTGTTTCGAATGGTCTAATGACAGTATTGTGTTTTTCAAAATGGATAACTGTGTTAAATCCACTTTTATTAGAAAAAAATATGAAACTTTTATAATTGCTTCGGACATTCAGATTTCAATGACAAATTAAATTTTCAGGAATGGATAAAAAAACGTATGTGCTTTGAATATAGATAAAGAGAGGAATGTCATTATCGAAATATTTTTGTGCCAATTATTTGACTAATATGTATAAAATCTGCCAGCACAATGTACCTTGAAGCATTTTGTAGTTTCCTGGGAGACATTGTCATTTAATTGGTAGCACTTATGTTAAAATGAAGGTATTTTACCGAAGACTGGTTGTCTATGTGGCAGTTTTTTTTTTTTGTTAAAAAAGTAAAAAGAAAAAGGATTTGCTTTATTTGATTGCCAATTTGCAAATCGGCCATAGCATATAGTTTTATTAATCACTATCTGTTAACCACCCGGTTCGCTTGGCGACTTCATTTTTAAATACATAGATTATCGTGTTATAACCTTCAATTCATATGCTTCACTTGTCACTTATATCCTTTAGTACAAAATTCGGATGGGTTCCGCAACAAAATTTCGTCGATTATATAATTTGGGTACGGACCCCATCTTTTCCGCACCTTTGAAAACAGACCATGTTACTCGCTGATATGGAAGATTTCCATGCGTGAAATAATTTTTCAACTCGGTTATATTTCTAGTTTTTAAGTGAATCAATCAACTATAATGTACCCGTAAACTTTCATCCTCTTTTTCACCACCTCAAGATTTAGTCATTTTTCTTAAAATTCTTCGTTAGTGCTCACCTACAGTGTCACAATAATCAATTTTCAATATTTTTAAATATGTAAGATATATGTCTGACGACCTTGGTGTATAAATGTCCACAAATTATATCTCCTTCAGCCTTTTTCACAACAAAGAAACAAACAAACAAACATCCCTACTTTCACATTATAATATATAGGGAGAGGGTATGTTTAGGAATAGGGAAGTGGATAAAGATAGGGAACTTCAATAATGTAAATCGTTTAGTATTATTATGTTGTCATACCATAAGCCATATTTCCATTTTACATCGCTGTCATCGTTATCTGGTCTTTAAGCACAACAAATCGTTTAATAACATCTTGTTTAGTCAGCATCAGTTTGCGTAATTCCTTATATTTCAAGTTGTGTAGACGGATATTAATAATGAAATAAAATATATTTAATTTTTTATAAATTATTAAAATCCCACCTTGGAGCTAAAGTGTTAATTTAATTTCCTTTTTACGTGGACAAAAATAAATATTTATAAATAAAATAATAATTGTAAAAAGGCAATCATTAAATTTACATAATAATTGCATCATAAATTTGTGATTATCATAAAATAAACGTACTTAGTGCTTTCGAAAATTATTATAAGCTTTCTGGTAAAATTATTCTACCTTATCAGCAGAATGATAATAATTATCCTTTAATGTCAAGGTTAATGATTTATACAGTCAGTATAAATGAATTATGAAGTAAGCTTAATTATTTTCAACCTGCTTCCTAAAATAATTGAATCTGTAAAACGGGGTGCTTATAAAAGAAAATTGAATAACATTGATTGATTGCAAATAAAGTGGAGAAATCTGCCAAATGAGATAAAAGAAAAAGCCAATGAGTTTTTCCCAATATCGACTGGACGTCAACTAATTATTAACCAAGTTTACATTTAACTCATTACGCTGGGTAGAATCGTTGTTACGTCAAATGTAGTTTTGATATAATCTTTTGGTTCCGCAATAACATAAAGCGTGAAAATAAGTAAATATTAAATTTTTTCAGTTTTATGTAATAATCATTAATTATTTTATCATTGTACATCAACAGTTAAATGATGACCTTTTATATAAACTTATTTTATTTTTTTGAACGAATATAATTCACGTATTAAAAGTATTAATTTATAAATTACTGTCATTAATATTTATTTAAGGGCAATGGACAAACATATATAAACCTACAGGAAGATTATAAAAAATTCATGGTGACAAGTTAATCGAAACAAATCGATATTAATTCGTATTAAATAATACCATTTCTCCTATTGTCCAAGTCTTTATTTTATTCAAATCGTTCTTTCTTTAAAGATACAAGATTGCAAAGTTGCAATAATTCTGTTTTTAGGATTTAAAAAAATTCTGCCTTTCCATTTCTTTTTCTTTTTAAAGAATATCTATTGCTTCAAAAAATAGATCACTAGTTGGGACATCAAGTTTATTTAACAAGTGAAATTTACAAAATTTAAAAAGCCTCCCACAATTTTTTCTGGCACGGAACCCTTAACTCGCTCTTTAAACATACCTAAGAATACTTTCCATTAAATTACCTTTCAAACAAAATCGGATCATCCATTTAGGTGCTATGATACCACAGGTAGGCAGACAGACAGACAGACAGACACGTATACATAGTGATCAAACTTATGACACCCCTTTTCTTTAATTCGGAGATTAAAAATCTACATTAATTTTAAGTGATCAACCCCGAGTGTCGGGCCTTTGTTTTGGAAGAGACTGAAATAGGTACATATCGAACTACCTACATTTTTTGAGCTCTGTAACATAACTAAAACGATATGCATAATTGTTGAAATCTGCACTTTAAAAATTTCGGTCGGTCAAGTAAGATGAACTTTAACACGAAAAAAAGATTAAGAGCCAGAAATATTGAAAGCTAATTTTTGAAAGCGAATTATTTTCCTACCCAAGGTGAGAAAATGGCCTTCATGTGTAATTACCTTACAGTGTAACTAACGAGCTTATAATGCTATGCTTAATCAGCATCAGTTATTGAAAATCACTCGTTACATGCATACATGTAGTTCCATAAAATATTTAATATATATTTTTCACTTTATTAATGTTATTTAGATGTTAACGAAGTTTTTATTTTTTATATAATTTTATTAAATAAAATGATATTTATTCATCTTCATATATGTGATGATAATAAACATTTTAACGTGCTAGTACGGTGGCTACATGAAACTTCGCTAATGAGTTAGATGCCTTTTTGATCCTATTTTTACAAAATTGTTTATAAACAAACATTATTTTTGCATCAAATAGCACGCATGCATCTTTATAAATAAATTTCCAGAAATGTCAAAAAATTGGTTGTTTTTATTGGTCCAACTGCTTTACTAACCCCCCCCCCCACCAAAAAAGGGGTGTTATAAGTTTGACGGCTCTGTGTGTGTGTCTGTCTCTTTGTCTGCCTGTGGCCTAAACGGATGAACCGATTCTGATTTTTTTTGTTTTGTTCGAAAGATAATTTAATGGAGAGTGCTCTTAGCTATGCTTCAAAATAGGCGATGATCTTAGAAATCGGTTCAGTTCAGGAGAAGGCTCTAGGGAAAAAGCCAATTTAATGGAGAATATTCTTAGGTATGTTACAAGTGCGAAGTTACGGTTCCGTACCTGAAAAATATGTCTGGAAATTTCTAAATTTTGTAAATTTCACTTATATTTTAATTGTTTATCCTCTTGTAAGGCTACTTTGAATTCATATTAGACCGTTCATCCCCCATAAGTAATACTAAGACCACTGGGTGAAGCTGTTATAATTTTGGATTATTTTACTGTTTGTTGCAAAAGTACATAAATTCTTCAAGAAAATCATGTTTGATTTTCCAAATATATTCAGAACTTATATATTTTAATTAAATATTCTTCAAACTCACTTTACACAGGCCTGTTATATGAACTACCCCATACCCAACTCTCCATAGTGAACTTTCTATGTAGAATGACAGTTATTGCCGTAGCTATCTTAGATTCCAGACTAAACCTCGTTGCTTTCTATAAATGAACTTCACAGCCACCTAAGGTACCATAAACTCCTCATTCATGAGAAACATATTCCATTATACACTTTCATTGTGCCAAAATGATCGACGAAAGCTCAAAAAGAAGTGAAACTGAACTCAACCGCCGTACTATTCGTTCTAGTAAACGAGTAAATAGATACAGTTGAAAAGTTCAACAACATCATCACTTTAATTTTTATAGTGTTTGTATCAAATTAAAAACATGACTTTTTTCATCATCATCTAATTCGTGTTATGTGTTTGTTGCTTGTTAATTATTTAAAATTATATAACTAGAGAATAGCATATAATTTATTTATTAAATATAATAATTATGGCGGTTTTTATCAAATTAATCATAGTTTTACCTTTTAAGATTATTAAATATCGCCTGTAAATCTGTAAATAATAATTCAAAAATCGGTGAAAAATTTCTTATTCTCCATTTCTGACAGGAAATGAAATCGGTTTCAGACTAAGTATAAAAAATAAAAATAATGTTACAATTTTACTGCATGACCTTACAGTTCGCTAAAACCTTTGACATTGTCTTATATATTTACACAATCAATCAGTGGACTATAGATTTTATATGCCATGTTCTTAAGCAGTATTAATATATTGTGATGTAAAGAAAATATCAACTCTTTTTCGCTGAGTAATAATATCTGGTTTATTTTTACAAAGAAAGCACAAGTATGGCGGTTTCTACGATTGTGTTAGAAAAAAGAAGTACAACCCGTGATGATACCCAAGTATACGTAGTATTTTCATACGTTAAAAGTAGGAAGAAATAATTTAAAATATGTAAAATATTCAAAATTTTTGCTATCTCTCAGCAATTTACTATTTATTTATATATATATAAGTAATATATAATATATAAGTAATCCAACTATAATTTCTCAGCAACACATCTTTTACAAATACACTGCGAAGCTGCGTTACAAATATAATTTGACAAACGAAAAAAATCGGAAAATTAGGTAGGTATCCATATCAACAAATATTCAAGTTATTAATAACATACAAAAAAACGAGAGGTGTCGTTCGAAACCCGGTAAGAGCCTCCTTCCTATTTATTCGTTTCGTACCCTGTGTTATAACTATAGCGCTTACTTTTTTTATTTCAAAGATATTCTTCTGAAAATTTGAGGTATTAATTTTACAAGTCAAATACTTTAAAGAATTTATTTTTATTTTTTAATTAATTTAATTTTATAGCTACTTTTTGATTTTTCTATATGAAATAATTGTAGTATTAGTTTAAACAAGACATACTTCTGATTTAGTAATCAACCTATTATGTGGGTACATTACGTTTGGTTTGATTTGGATATTTATTATGACATAATTTTTCTTTAACTTCTGATAACTTTAGGTAACCCAGATATCGACTTTTTGGTGTCTGTTGTAGTTTTTTTTTGGTTTAATCTCCCCATCAGCAAACAAATATCCTGCGCTTAGGAAAAAAGTTCTAATTTAAAATATAATTTGGTAATTAAGAATCGAACAATCGTTGACTACACCCGGTATGAATGAATACAAGAAAAAATATTCATGATTTAAGCACCCAATAATTTGCATCCGTTACACAAGCTACATCAACTTGTATTTCAAAAAACCCACACCTTGAAATGTTCATTCATTTTTTTTTTCATATTTAAATTACTTTCAAAATTATTACGCTAATTATATGGACAACACCTACAATGAAAATGAACAGTTTAACGATGCAATTGATTATCGATGGAGGAGTTTTGTGTATATATGTATATAAATTCAGTGTAATAAATGTGTATCATATTATATACTTGAATACACGATGTCACAAAATCATGAGCTACAGTTGGGGAATAAAAGGACTTCATAAAGTAACTATCAGCAAAAAAGGGCAAAAGCATTGGAGAAAATAGCTTAATTCATAATGTCATCTTAAAATTAGCGATTAAAGTATTGTTTTAGCAAAGTAACAATAATATTCATAAACGGGAGAAATCACATTTAACAGTTCTCGTCAATTTTTTGTTACTTAAGATAGTACAAGTGCCAAGGTTAGATTTGTGGTTGAAATTATTTGTAACTTCTTCTCAAAATTATTTGTAACTCCTTCTTTTGATGATAAACTTCATGAATGTAGACGAAAAATAAGAATACAATTATTTGATACTCGCATTAGTTTTCCAAGCTGAATAATTAAAAAAGCTGAATAATTAAAGAAAATCTTCAATTTCAATATTTTGAAAATTACTCCAGGTATAGAGAAAATTTATTGTTACTTTTTATTCTTAATTTTTGGTCTTATATTGTCAAGTTATAATATAATTTACAATCAAGATTGAAAAAAAAATATATTTTTTAATTTGTGTCACCACGACCGTGCTCATTCATCGTTATTTAGTCGGGCACAAAGGGTTATTTTTTTCAGCAATTTATTAAAGTTTTAACTTTAATTTAAATAGTTCCTTTTTTAATTTCCGCTGAATAGTTTTGGATAAATCTATGAAAACATATCATGTATCTACCGTTTTCTCATAAGACCAATGTTAAATATGTCTACTTTTGAAGTCATTTATTTATTTAAATAATTTGGCCTAAAATTTTTAGAATTGATTAAGACTAAGTTCAACTTCATATAAAAAAAATCATGCTTTTATCCAAAATTGCTCTGGCACTCGTACATCCTTAAAAATTACACTATTACTTTTTTAAAAACTAGCGATTGAAAATTGCAGGTGAACGCTTGTCGTTAAGATATTAACTGTCATTATAAGCGTTATCATTTCTGCGGCCAGATAATCAACATTTTTTGAATAATTTCAACAGCTTTAACTTGCAAGGCATATTATTAGCAGGCAAACGAATGGACCAACAATATTATCTAATTTGGCTACAATGGAAGTTTTGGCAATTATTGAACGTTTTTTGAAACTCTTACAAGCGTCTTGGTGCTAGATCAAGACCATGTTTATAAAGCAAGGATACTTGTGCAAGACAAAGATCTTTGAGCCTTAGGTTAGGTTAGGTTATATTGGCTGTCCACGAAGGACACACTTAGGCTATAGAGCCCACTGAGATACCTTATATGTTTTTTACCACTTTTCCGCTGATAATTTCATTTATCAGCTCCTCAATTTCAGAGGCTGAGTGCACCTAGTTCATGCATATATCATGCACTTCACCAGCCTATCACAACTATTAATTAAATTAATTTTGTTGCGACGGCGGGACTTGAGCCCGCTACCCGAAGCCTTCCGCGGACGAAATTGGTTACGCCTTAACCTACTGAGCTTATGATCTTCGAGCCTTAGTTTTAGCCTTACCAATCACTATTTGTTACATCTTGTAATAATACATGTAACATAAAATGTAAATAAACAAATTTTATTATAAATTCCATTAATATAAATTACAATTTTATTTACAAATTTATATACAACATAGGATAAAAACTAGACGACATAATATGTACAATGTTACTACACAACATTTGTGCAATAATATACGAATAAAATGAATAAAAAAAAAATTATATATATTTAAAGTAATAAAATCATATCAAAACTGAATCTACATATAAGTAAAAATAAATTTTATATTATTATTAAGTATATATTAAAGCAATTTATAGATACTGAAAGGCATACTATATAGGTAAAACAGAGTCAAGATTCAACTTATTGGTACAGTTTATCGAAATGTTCATTAATAACTTTAAAAAAAAAACAAGTGGAAACAAACAATTGACTGAGTTAATTGTTGAAATACCATGTATAGACTATATTGATTACACTGTCACATTACGCATACATACATGTCACAGAAACATAACTGAATCCCATATAATACATACTATACCATTTGTGCCTAATTTTTCCTCTCACTAGTAAACACTGATTTTTGCGAAAAAATGTTTCAAACAAAAGGTGTTTATTTTTTTATAAGGAACATTTTTTATACTTAAACTTTTGTTCTATCTCTAACGGTTTACAAGACTCAATTGACCTATGTGGCTCATTTACGAATTCGACCTCGCTTTATATGTCCTGAGTACGCTGTAAAAATTTGCAGCTTGATATCATATTTCGTTTTTGAGTTATCGTGTTCACAGACAACCGGACAGACAGACAGGCAACCAAAAATGGACTAATTAGTTGATTTTATGAACACCTATACCAAAATTTTGGTCGCAGCATCAATATTTTTAAGCGTTACAAACTTGGTACTAAACTTAATATACTATCATATATTTCATATATACATGGTTTAACAAACTTTTCCTTAAGTTGATAAATATATACGACTACAAAAAAGCTGAATCCAATCAATGTTAAGTAACCTGAGTATCTTCACTACTATCTAGAGTAACAAAAAAGGCACTCTATGGGGTTCCCACCTCTTCTCAACATATTTTAAATAGAAAATAGAATCAAGCGAATCCTTCTTTTTTTTGTGCTAAATTTCGTTGGGATATCCAAATTTTTAAAATTACATCAGACTTTTTATAGCATACAGCCTTATATGACTTTTTAGTCTCTTATTAGTGTACCTCTCAGTGTATATAGCATTAAAGACTGTATGTCGTCATTATGTTAAAGATAAATAATATTATGATGGGTTCTTGTATTTATATTGATTTTATGACAGTTCCAACCAATCACTTTAAATAAGTTTATAAATAAAATAAAATTAGTGTTTGTGACCATGTATAATTTTCAACGATTGGCAAATGAATTTTTATGAATCAGGTGTATTTTACAAATAAATGTCTTTGTATATCATGTTTTTTCTATAATAAAATATCAGGTCTATAACGAAATCAATAAACTCAAAATCAACCTTAATATACTGGGAGTCCGTGAATAAATAATACAAATAAATATCTGTTCATATCATGTTTTTTCCATAATAAAATATCAGATCTATAACGAAATCAATAACCTCAAAACCAACCTAAATAAACTAGGGGTTCATGAATAAATGGTAAAATTTTAAGGACGTTTTACTTGAGCATTTTATCTAGAATGCTTCTTCCATTTCTAGCTATAGCTCAATAGTTAAGAAGCTATGAGTTGTATTAAATTTCAAACAAAAATATTTAAATGGGTTTGACGAGTATACAAATAATTGATGCACGCAATTTTTGTTGTTAGGATGAAATTAGTGTGATAGTGTGTGGGGATCTTTAGTTTAGGTTGAGCAAAATAACCACATTTTGAATAAAATAGTTTTTATTAAGTAATAATCTTAAGAAATAAATACGCTAAAGTAATTTAATTTTAATGTCATTTATGTTTATTTATCATACATTATCATCAACCTACTAACTAAACCATTAGATGGGTATTCAAAGTAAACTTAAATTAATGCATTTGTACTTACTTTATTTAAGTATATTTTCTTTTACTATTTATAATACATGCGGTAAGATGTAGTACCTAGAGACAATTGTACCTTGATTCATTCTGTGAAGGTATTTTACCAGAATGCAGGTAGGTTGAAGACTGATTATCAATAGAAAAGAGTAAAACTTCTGGCTATCTATCCATAAGCTGACCATTGCATATTTTTATAATTTCATCAATGTAAATCATTGGTTATTGATGAATAAGTTGTTTTATCATATTCCAGTTTTCAACATTCCGGTAAATTTTGAGCTAATTCCGTTAAGGTCAACTTTCAAATAATTAAAATGAGGTACTTTGAATGGAACAACATAATGTACCTTGAATCGAGCAATTTATACAAGGTAATATGTGAACATTTAATTTTAAAATTATGTATTTTATAGATTTTCATGTAAAGGTAAGCGCAGTATAATATGGAAAAAAAGAAATCTATTCACCTTGAGTCAATAAAAATACCAGGTGAAGATGTTGCTGGACGCTAAAAGTGTTTGTAAGAGAAACATCTGTAAGAGAGAATTATGAACCGTTTTCAATGTTTCAATTATAAACATTCTATGGTGCTATTCCTGAGAGAAGAGAATCGATCATAAGTAGACGAGGGCGTCTTCAAGGACAATCGGTTTGGTTGATTCATGATACATTATCATGTGGTTGTAGGATTCATACGTATGCACCGTCATTCGACAGTAGCTTAATATTTTAGTTGTTAAATAAATACATAGTGTTGAGGAATAATGCGTTATTAACAGAAACATTTACCAATGATTATTTCAATAAATGGCTTTAAAAGGCACTTAAATGTAAATTTTTTATTCTTGTAACCACACCTTCCCCATTTCCTACTTTAAACACATAAAACTCTAAGTTGTATATTTACTTTAATTTATATTCAGTGACATTTATAATGATTATACACTGGTAAAATGTATATTAGCTGTATAATAAGCTTAGCTAATTCTATAATTTGCGATTTGAGAATATAGTTAAACATGAGCTTAACTTTGTTGTAAAACATAATTTCAATCTTATGCACAGGTAAATTTTGAAGACATATGTGGGAAGATCGTGAGTAATGATCATGGTTGAGACTTTTTGTCCATTACTTCCGTTTAATAAACCGTTTGGAAATTTCAGAATGATTTTTGCAAAACCCTAGAGAAAATTACTTTGTTTGTTTTTTAACTTTATGTCCTAATCAAAATCCAAATATTAAATTTTGCTCTATCACATCCAAATTTTATCCAACTTTCATAAACCAAGTATGGAATTATACTAATTTTGGTACATACTTTACAAATTTGTGGTCAAATTTAACCTACCTCTAAAAGTTTTGAAGATAGTCGAGTCCTGTTAACGATATTTCGCACAAAAGTGAATGTTAGCTAAAAGAACACATCAAAAATGAAAAGTTAACCCGAAAGAAGTGTGTCCCAAAAAAAATTTCATTCAGGTCTGATAAAAATTGGGTGTATTATGAAAAAAATTGATTTTTTTAACTTTATTATGTTAATAAAATTTAAAAAATTGAATTTTAATTAGGTGATTACCCACCAATACCAATCCACTTTTACCAAGATTTTGTTCGATGAGTCAATATTTTTAAGCGTTACAAACTTAGATCTAAACTTACTATACCTTGATATATATACATGGTATAAAAATAGAAGGAAGTTTATATTTATGTTGAAAACTGCTTCAAAACAAAGAACCTGATTTTCATTAATTTAACCAACAAACACGACTAAAATTTCAAATTAAATGGATTAAAATGAATCCTGGAAATTTCGCATCGTTATGGGCTCCCGGTCTATAATATTCAGAGCAAGAAATCTTACACGTGCTTTTAAAAATTTAATACCCCAATAACTATATGTAAATTTTTTTTGCATTTTTATTTGATTTTTTTATTAGAATTAAAAATTTGCCAAATTACTGATAATTATGTAACACATATTCATTTGGTGTAATTTGTATTTGCATTTTAAAATTATTATAAACGATTTAAAATGTTAATAAAATATTTTAAATTCTCTCATCAACACAGACAACGGTGACTTAGGTTTTATATACATTCAAACTCATATAAATGAATGTATTCGTGTGTTAAATAATTAAAAGCCACATGAAAGATTATTAGCAATTAATTATCAAGTTCCCACAAATTGCTAATTGTACTTTAGCATGTTTCTATAATTAGATAACAAAATACGTAAATCTTAAATTAATGAAAACATATAGTCAAGTACAAAAACTTTCATGTTAGAAATAATTAACAAACAGTGTTTCTAATGTTTTTTATACATTGGGTCAAATTTTTTTAAGCTTTCGAATTGTTATAAACGTTACGAGAAACAGTTTAAACTTTTTGATAAACGGGTGCTAAGCCACCGGGGATATGACTGCAGATCACTTTCATGACATACAAACCAATTAATTTTGCTATAGATCTTGAAAACGGTGCAAAACAATTATTTCGAACACACAAAAGGTGAATTTTACAAAATTTAAAAACCGCGATAAATTTTTCAGATGTCAAACCCTAAACTCGCATTGGAAACATACATAAGAACATTCTTCATGAAATAACCTTTTTTCTTAAAGGCTTTTCCAAACTGAACCTATTTTGTACATCAATGACAACTTTTTAGTTTTTTCGGGTATGGAACCCTAACGTCACATTTGAAACATACCTAAAACGTTTAAGCACTACGATTCCACAGACAGCTAGACAGACAGACAGACACACATAAACACACACGGGGCTTTTTATTATTAATTTACCGTTCAAGTTGGCTGAAAATGAACTAAATAGGCTATTCTTTTCAATTGGATATTTCTATAATAAAAAATCTAGAGAGTGTGGTAAAAACCTATCTAAAATATTGCAATCTTGTAGTTTATAAAAATACCATAAAAAAATAAGGTTGTCCATGATTTAAACTACAAAACTAAACAAAACAAAATTTTAATCTAATTATGAGTTTATCGAAAATCCGTCATTTGATGAACAGAGACGACTATAGTCATAGTATTGATGATTGAAGTGCGATGCCTATGTTATCTTTACAAGCATCACTTGCACACAATATATTATATATTTTTGTAGTTGCGTGGTATTGTAAAGCCAAAAATAACCCATTACTTGACTATAAAGCATGCATTTGGTTTATACGTATGTAACGTGCAATAAATCAAAATTTTGTTACTATACTGTAGGTTGATAATCATCTTAAGGATTTTTGAATACAAAAAATAGTATTAATCAGAAAATTTTTGGTCTAGCCTTTTCAAATAGTGACTATCACGGATTGATTTTTTTCAACGATCTTATAAAATTGATAATGTATTTGACTGTTTATAATAATACGACAACACAACAATTGTTTAGCGTAATTTTATAAACAATTTATTATTTATTCAGTTCATTTCTATAAGACGTTGGTTGTTGATCTGTTGCGTTTCTGTCACATTTCATATTCCAAAAATGTATTTCTTTACAAACCATATTTAGGTATACACAATTCAATTTTAATATAAAAATGTAGTTTCATTCAATATATGCTTTGTTTTAATGATAAAGAGTTCTAGTTTTTATTTTTGTTTTACTTTTTAGTCGTGTTAGTAGTCTATGATTGCTATACAGACATAACGGCGACAATAATATTCAATATTTTTATTGGAAATCAACAATTTAATATTTTTATTATGATTTGCAGCTGTATTTTTCAATCTTATTAAATTATTAACTCTTGGCAAAACAAGTGTAAATAGGTATTTTAATATGAGCAATAACAAAAACGAGCTATAAATAAATAGCTTGGCTAATAAGCTTTACTGAAACTATTAAATAAAATTCAAGAAAAATATCAAGATTAGTACAAATATAAATATGAATAACAAAAAAATAAAAATAAACAAAAAAATAAAAAATAAATATATTTTTAATTTATCATGTTTTTATTTACCCAAAGGTATAATATAATAAATAGCTACTAAAACACTTGTAAGATTGGAAACTAAAAACATGGGTCGCATGCGGCAAGCACTACACTATACAGGCCGTTTAAGTACCATCTAGGCATATACATGTCTGTAGTATGACTGAATACATCCGTTTAGTAATGCATCTAAGCGAGATGTATTTTATATTTAAGGTACCACCCTACCTTAAAGCCTACATGACCTAACAGCTCCTTAATCTCCCTATACCTTATCCACCTCTTAGTGATCTTGATCTAAAATCATTAAACCAAAATTAACAAACAATATTTTCCTTGACTTTCCTGTCCCTTATACGCCACGTTTGCTCTGAATAACACATTTGACCAAATCAGCCTTTGGGCTTTATCTATCATTATAATTACAAAAACCCCATCAAAAGCACTTTCAGTTTTTCCGGACACCTTTTTTTCCAGGTTTCCAGGTTTTTTTCCATTCAAAACTGTCTCGGACGAAAATTACGAACGAAAATGCATTTCAATTAATTTCCTGGCTTGTTTCAGTATATTTTCTTCGATAGAGATTTTGTCTATTTTTTCACTCGGTATTCTTGGAAACTCCGGTACGAAATCCCGAGGTACGATTAGTGATTACATAAAATACAATAAAAATCAAAAGAATAAAAAAAGTTTTACAATAACAAGAAAGGCTGTAATTCTATTTACCTTATTTGTCATAATATGATGTATTTATTTGGTGAAACATGTACTTATTTACTTATATGGTTATATTTAATTCTCAATTCAAATTCATAAAATGGACATCATCTACAACAGGTACCCAACAATATAAAGAGAACTCAACCATCATGTTGATTTCTTCTTTGAGTTTTTAATTCAAGACGTTGTTCGTGTGAAAACAACTTCTACGTCTTGTCATTTTTAATTACTAACTAATCCTATTGATACTAATGACTATTTAGAGGAGTATCGAGAAGATATTTCCACTATGGAGTTTTCATTTCCGTCAGAAAAACTGGAATATGTAAGAAAATGATCGCAACGCTTCACGCGGAACTGAATCTTAAGAGTATGCGAGGTGCAATTTTGTCGTGTCAGCTTCTCAGCTTCTCCTCTCTCTTTAATGTCAACCTATCCTGAATCTGATCGAATTTTAAGACATGCTCACCTTTGCAGTACCACAAAACGAAAAAATGGTCGAGAGGTGTCGTGACTCACTCGATAGGACCTATATTCCTTTCGCATCTTGGTATATTATAAATGTATCGCTAACCTTTTTTTATTTACAATATATTTTTCTGAAAATTTAATGTAATAATTTTAGAAGTCAAGAAAATTGTTTGCTCTTTAAAGAATTTAATTTTATAGTTACTTATAGTTTTTACTGTATGAATTCATTGTAGCATTAGTTTTAAAAAAACATACTTCTGATTTAGTAGTCAATCCAATAATAAATAAATATTACTATATTCGTATATTACGTGTGGTTTGATCAGGATATTTATTATGACATAACAAAAATTTCATTTTAAATACAAACTTTTGACAAAAAATACAAATTGACAGTTTAAAAATATTTTCCCATTTTCTCAAAATTCATGGCCAGCCGAATCGGTTAAAAAAGTTTTAGTTTTTTCGGTAACCTTGATGTCAGGTTTTGGTGAAGTTCGTTTTTGTTGCACTTTTTTTGGTACTTCCCAATCAACAAATAAATCAGAATGAAAACGAATCAACAAATAAATCAGAATGATGCGACTCTGCTTTTCGCGAATTGTTTACTTCTAATTGTCTAAATATTTAGACGACCGTTCCATCTTAAAGCATTTTAGAGTAGCAGCAACTTCGTGTTTTTCTTCAAAACGTGTCTTAAAAAGTGCCCCAAAATATCGGTTAGTTTTTTGTGGTGAGTATGCGAACATTGAAAACTGTCCGGGGAAATTTTTGTATGTTGTTTGCTATTATGGCTTAATAATCCCCCTGCAAAATAAAAAAAAAAGTTTATACTAAAAGAATGTATTTTTACTCATAGACAATTTCCTTCTAGAGTAATAAAATAATACTTAATTTGTTATATAATTTGTTATAAATATTATTACAATATTAACAATAATATAAATAATTATTATAATACTATATTAACAACACAACTGTATATATTTTTAATTATTATTTATTTTTAATTATAAATACATTGTTTATAATATTATTTATTGATTTTTAACATATTGTTTTGTTTACTAGTTCAACGATTTACTGCTATAACAATTGTTAATTTTATGGTATGGTAGTAATGTTTATAATTTAACCATAATTCATAAAATAAATAATAAACAGTTTTTATAATGTTAAATAACCAGCATGGATAAATTCAATGTATTTATTAATTGGAAAATCTGGGTGCACCATTCGCAAGCAAAATAATAATCTTTATCGATGCAAAACTTTCCGGTTTGGTCCTGGAAATATTTCTACTTCTTTTTGTAAGACCTTTTCTTACATAATAAATTAATCTTTTAACAATTACTTATTTCAGTAACTAATTAACACTCTCTTTTTCAATTCCTGCGAAAATTGTAACTTCCTGAACTTTTTTGTTACATATTTGAATTGTTAATAACTTTCTTTTAATTCATACTACAAACAAAATAAAGTAATCGAAAAATGGGATTTCCATAAATGCGACACTCTAACCTCCGGTATCAGAGTCCACTAGGCAACGGTACCCACTAGAAAATCGGATATAAAAGGTATCGCCGAACACGCCTATAGAAGTTTTCACTTAAAAAAAAATATAGTTATTTCAAAGTTTCAATTTTCCACTTCTGTCGACAGTCCCCTTGACTAATTGTAATTTTGATTCATTTTTTTCCACCCTACCTAAAACTCTTCGCCGCTTTTGTCAGGCATTTCAACAATCTTGTTATAAAGGAAGATGTAACAGCACAAATTCGAAATTTTTAACGCCTATTATAACGAAAAATCGTGAACGAAAAAATGTCTTTGAACGAAGGAACATACATGCGTTTACAAGAACATGAATCTAAAAGTAGTTAAGATACATTGTCTTGCCTATGAAACGTAGAGATATATTGAAAATTTCAATTTGGAAATTCGAAGCCATTACAATAAATTCCCTATACCGAAAAGTGAATTAGACGGGTAAATACTTTTTATATGACTGTATTTATTATACGTGGAATTGAATTGTAAATGCACGTGGGCCCGCATACGTTAAAGTTAGACTTAATTGCAAAAATATGCATAGCCATAAAAATATTATTTGTTTAAGACACGTATACCAACCGATGCAATACAATATAAAAACATCTGACCGCTCAATACAGCTTATTTGTTTTATATAAAAATATGATTACAAATTTTAAAGTTAATTCAAACCCTCTGTTTTTTAATAAAATGTAGTTAATTGTTTCAATATCCTGTGTATTCTGAACGAATAGTCAAATTTGTATAGAAATAGGCAACTAAGTAGATCACTTCACTCACACGCGAATTTGGCCTATGTACGCTAGGATGACAAAAATAGATACACAGATACGTTAAACTTACAACACTTTTCTTTGTTAGTCGTGGTTAAAAACTGAAGTCGAAATACGATATATGGAAGATATGCGTTTAATACCATGGCCGATTTGGAGAACAGATCTTAACATACAAAATGTAAAAAATCTTTCCACAGATAATCAAATTTTAAACTGATTGTTTTGTTAGTTGAAAATAAGTTGTGAGTCTGCCAATGATTGATTGAACCATATGCATTATAAATTTAGTACGCGATGTACTTTCAACAAGCAGATATAAATCATTGATAATAACTTAAATATTATTAATAGTTACGACATTTTACATTCTAACTAAATCTTAAAATAATCTGTGTTTTCTGTATTTTTATCGATGATTGGCATAACGAACGACACAACTTTAATTAATAGATTATTTGTTTGCGGTCAGTTAATTTCATTGCTTTGGCGGTTCAGTATTGACTTGTATTGACTTGTACTGTTGTTAATTGTTCAAATACCTTGCGTATGCTACCTGAGAAAAAATTACACAAAAACATGCACAAATATAGATAAAATAAAAAAACAAAATTGTATCTATATTAATATTCACGAGCACGAAGTTACTCTTTAGGTTTATTTAGCTCGTTTCCCTTTTCGTTTTTGAATTATCGTTTTCGTGCAAACAGACAAATGAAAATGTACTAATTATAAGTTGATATTTTATGATCATGTATACCAAAATGTGATCTAAATCAGTATAGCAATATTTCTTAAAGCTTTTAAGAGTTTATAACTTAAAAGACTACATTTTATACATACTTGATATTTAATAAAGTAGGTGCCCGGCCACACGTGTCTCCGACTCAGACTACCGCGCCTTCGTCTTCACTTTCGCTGCCCTCACATGACCTGCTCTGCGGTTACTTCTACCACATAAAATGTCAATCCCCTGCCTCTCCCTTAGTCGGGGGTAAGCGGGTTCTAAAAGTATATCCTTTTATTAAAGGTGGATCAAATTACAGATAATTACGATATTCTATCAAAATCGATTCAGTTGTTACAGTTTATTCAGAACAAAATTGTACCACGAGATTTTTTTATATCAGATATCAGAATATAATTTTAAGCTAACAGGCCGACCTAGTCTGCTTTACTTTGATCAAAAAGATTTTACCACGTAAATGGGAATCATTTTATTTAAAAATCAATTTAAATTGGAGAGCCACGTGGTTCAAAACGAAATTAACACTTGAATGACGAGACGTGTATTTTAAAAGTTCTTAAAATATACGTTTTATCTATTTAAGAAGTAAAATCTTTTTGGACAATGTGCACTCTCTATCAAGTGGTAACATTTTAAAGAACACGTGTATATTAAACACCTTCATTCTTAAAAAAAAAAGATTACTTTTTCAATTTTAATTCGTATTTCAATAATGGTTTCTCAGTTTTTCCCCAAGATAAACCACATATATAATTTACTTATTTACTTATGCAATTCCACTCACAAAATATAAACCGATCTTTCACCTATGTCGTAGTTCAAATTTAAAGATACAAAATCCCTAATCCTTCTTTCTATTATTTATGCGCCTGGAAGTGACCGAAAACTGAAATTTAAAGTCCATTGAGTGTTTCAATAAAATTATTTAACTATTGGTTCGTTTTGTTTTTCGAAAAAAAAAAAAAAAATACATTTAATTAAAATTGTTACTGTCATTTGAAAACAATACGCATTTATAGGAAAAAATCCATTACATAAACCTGTCCCACTTATAAAATGATAAAATAAAATTTTCTTATATTATACTGATACAAGCCATAGTGGTTGTGATCTCTGGAAGTCAGACCAACAACGCTTTAATTTCTAGAACAAATTTAATTAGAAAACTGCTTCGTCGACTGAATTGGACTGCAGTCGTTTTTAAAGTAATTTTCGCATTGTGGCACCCTTAATGGCAACAATGCAAGCAAGTTTTTGTAGGTGTTCGATTTGTTTTTGATTTAGCTTAATATATTTGGGTTAGATTGATATTATTGAATAGTTCGCCCATTCTCTTAAAACAAACGAGAGACAGAAATATACTACGAAATATGCGTCACACTGGGTCTTGTGATCAAAATGTGACCAAGCCGGACTACTTCGGAAATCTATATCTAAACTTATCATATCTTCTAAGCAGAAACAAAATAAATATTCATCGAGTATGTAACCTAGTGTCTGCTAGCGGCTACACCAACCCCAGCTGTAACTTATTGTAAAAAATTCTAAAGATATACGTTGACTTTATGTCCAAAAAACGTAAGGATTATACAAATTATTGATTTCGTTTTTTAGGTCGAAAACATTAACTCCAAATCAGAAATTTAATAAATGAATTTGTAAACCCTGATGGCTGCACACATGTGTCACAGCACACTTGCTATTAATTAGGATGGCCCCATAGCTAATTAATTTTAGACTGAGAGACGAAACGCGGTTGCTTTGTAAATGATATTTCACTTGTTTGTTGTTCCTTTCAAAATAAACTAATATATAAAATGTATCCATGTCGTCGTATGACTCAACTGTAATATATAAACAACTGAGTCTAGTCAAATGTTAAAGGCATCTTAATTTTTATAGTAGTTCACACGTGAATAAAAAATTTATACTCAGTCACGGGGACTGCCACCAGAAAACTGCTTAACTGATTAAAACTTTGTAATAACTGTGTTATTTATTTATTTATTTTTTTAATTAATTATAGTATAAATAATCTACAATACTGTCAAAATTTTAGAAGCTAAGTTTTTAAATATAAGACTAGATGATCCGGTGAACTTCGTTTCACCACATACAATTTACAAAATAGCTTGTAAATTGTTTATTTACAAAATAGCTTGTAAATTGTTGTTGGTCCCTGCCTAGGTCCGTCACTAAATTTGAAATATCAGGGAAATGGTTGGTTTTATTTATGAATATGAATAAAAATTTAACAAAACAAAAAACTTACATAATATTTTTAATTTTTTACTAAATATTAGAATCTAACTTGTGATTGTGACCTTTGTTTACCGTTAAACTTTTCTGGTATTATTACGAACTTATTACAGAATTATTACGGACTACCAAACAGCTTTATATTTTTATATATAGATATACAATAGACATTAAAAGCTATTATAAATAATAAAAAGGCAGTAGTATACAATGTTCTCAAGAGGTCTTCTATCAAAATACAGACTCTGCTCAATGGTTCTTACGATCGCGATCTTCTGTTTAGTGACGATACGATGTTTGGGTTTGAAAAAACTATCGACCGTTTCAACCAGTTCATTGCAACGCCTTGACTATGTCTACTGGTAACGATATTCTCGACCATATGCACGTTGAGTTTACACAACTGAATGATTTTTTTAATGCACAGCGTCAATATTTCGGCGCGTTGTTTCGGTTTGAAGCGATTCATTGTTAAAATTGTACTTCATTGACGTTTCATTAATATGATCTTCAATCAACTCAATCGCTTGACAAATGTCAAAGTTATTCAATAACCGAGAAAACAGATATCGCACCCTATAGACAATAATTGAAGATTTTATTGTCGGTTATATGCGAAAAATTAAGATCTCGAAAAATGATACCTAAGTTCGCTATAATATTTTGATATGTGAATGTATTTACATTTTTATAAAACTACTCTGGACATTAAAAACTATTATTAGTAATAAAAAGGCAATAGTAGCAATAGTATACAATGTTCTCGAATGATTTCCTATCTAAATTCTGATTCTGCTCAATATTGCTTAGCTTCAGCGATCAATTTTCACTTTAAGAGAACATTAGTATCATAAACTAACCTATTTTGTGGTTGATTCTAGCGTGTAACATGCTGTAACCAAAATATAAAATGATAGATAGAGAGAAAATATTATAATATTATTATACAAATAATAATGTTTCATTCATCTCATTTAATTATTAAATATACTTACAATTATTATATATTATCGTTACTGTTTATAATATGAATGATATAATAGATTGATATACATTGATAAATTTTGTTGATTATAAAATACATTTATCACTACAACTGAAAGTCTCCTTTCTCTGTCATTTTAAAGTTATTTTTAATATATTAATAACATACACAGATATAGTTTTTGAACTATATTTTAATTTAGGCCAGTGACATTTGCATACATTATCCGCGTACAATTAATTAATTGTTTAAAAAAATATCAATAAATCTTGTCAATTTCGTTTGCGATTTTATTCATTTGCAAAGTGTTTCATTATCAGGCAAATTATTCTTTTTAACTTATAAAACACAAGTTTTATCTCCACACTTTATCATTACATTATCAATTTTATAATAAAACAAACTCTGAAAAATTTATGAAAAAGAGTAGACATAGCAAAGTTAATTAGTTTCATTTCTTCATCACGAATTTTAAAAAGCAAAGATTCCTTCAATTAATAATCTTTTTTTGAGTATTTATTTTTTTACTTTTTTTGCGATCGTCAATGATAAAAGAAGAGTCATTGTCAACACAATGCGAACAGAATCCCTTGCGATTTACAACTGTAGAATAGCTGGTGTCAAAATATTTCTTTAATTATTTGATAGTTTTTAATTCCCTCGATAATAATTTACAAATTATAAAATTTTGACGATTCAAATTGCAATGAATTAAAAAATTTTTAAAAACGAAAAAAAAAAACAGTTATTTCAAAATTTTAAGTTTTTACTTCTTTCGACAGTTCGCATGAGTGATTATAATTTTTTTTTTTAAAGGGAATTAGTTGAAAGTGTTTTTGTCTATGTTTCAAGAAAATCTTCTCAGCTTTTTTAAGATCATTACTTCATTTATATATGTTATTGGGTATGGAACCGAACTTTAACTCGAACTTGAAAAAGCGGTTTATTCTTTTCGGAGCTACGATGCCACAGACAAACAGATTACCAGATAAGGAGACTGGTTAAATTTATAACATCCATCTTTGTTAGCGGGAGGTAAGAAAATCACAAATGTGTCGATGGTATAAAAATTCTTTAACCGTTTTTACGTGTTTTACGTTTATAACCAATTTTTATAAGGACGCAAAACGGTTGCACAACGTAGAGGTTTTCTATGATTAGACAATGTATAATCAAGAATATAATATAATTGATAGCTGTAGCATACTTGCATACCACATAGACCTAAACTGAGACCAGTACATACATATTATTATAATGTAAATATTAAGTAACGTTAAATGAATGATCCATACAAATTAATTAAAAAAGTCTATTAATAACTATACACACACTTTACTTTTTTAATACGTATTACATCATCGTCTTTTTTTTAAAATTATATTTAAATATAAAGCCCTTTAATCCGGGTATAAATAAATCATTTGTAATTTTAAAAATAGCTAAAAAAACATAAATAAATAACTGGTCAGTTTTATCTATTAAGTTTTTTTTGTCTCTTTCTCTTGATTCTTCTTCAGGACGCTTAGTAAAATATGTTTTTATTTAGATAATAATAATTAACGGCTGATTATACAAATGTAAGATGTTTTAAAGAAATATTTTTGTAAAAATGAAAAGGTAAAAGTAAAACATAAAACTTTTTTCGTAAAGTGTTAAAGAAAAATATCGTCGTAGATGAATATTTGTAATATTGTCTACCAAAACAAATGGGCTGCAACTTGAACATGTGTGTGAATCAAATATATTTATAGGAAATTATTTGAAAAATTATCTATCCCGTAGAAAAATGGTGTCGATTTTGAACATTGAAATTAGAAAAACTCCAGTGCCATTCCTCTCTGTATTCTACATCAAAATTTCAAAAACCTCCAAGGGACCATTTTTGCACTTCTTTGAAAAAATTACACGTTATACCCATGGCATCATCCCTGACCCAGATGTTTCTATCTCCCAAGTGCATCAAATTAATTTTTCAACGCCATCAAAGTGAACAACCTCACCGAAAAACCGTGCCAAGTCTAAGGTTCCTTACTGCGATTTCTTTATTATTATAGTTAATGTCTATATAGTCACACAACATTACCTATATTAAAAAAGAAATCGCAGTAAGGAACCTTAGACTTAGCACGATTTTGTCTAGATTTCATTACTTTTTAGAGATAAACAAGCAGCTCCATCGAGACTTGGCTAGTATTTACGGAATGTTTTTGGTGGTGGTTTAGTGCACTAAAAGAGATAATCTATTTAATACCATAAAACATTTTGTTTATTTACAAATCCTGCAGACGGCATAATATTAAAACATTTTGAGCACAAAATTAATAAATACTCCTTATCGAAAGTATAAAACATCATAATTAATTACTCATAATAACAGTATAGAATAATTTTTTTAATCGAAAATATATGTTCGTTATAATTACTTTAAAAAAAATACTAAAAGTTATCATACGACGAAACGTTTTAATACGGACAAAGATGAATTAATCAATTTTGTCTATCATTTTATACTTTGCCGAACCTATTAATAACATATGTAAGCAAAATCAAGCGCCCTTAATGAAGTTAAATATAGCAAAAGTTGTACCGTTTTTTTTGGCAGTTTTTAAAAATATATAAGCTTCTGCTAACACAAGGACGTCGGCAGCCGATGGCAAAAAGAGGGGCAAGTTGCTTTATGGAGAATGGGAAAAGTATGAATTGAAGGTATTGGATAAAAGGCCGAAAATTTATTTTAATTTTAAAATTAAACCTATTTTACCATTAATTTTCCTGAAAACAGCCGTGGATCTAGAGTTAAATTTTGGAAGGTACAGAAACTGGAATCCGTATTTATACTGGTGAGAACCGTGGACTTTTTTTTGTGTTTTCTTGTGGGGGGCACACCTAAAAATTTATTTTTTCTACTTTTCTTTTTCCCCCTTTCATCGTATGACCGCCCTTTTCCTTAAAAATTCTTGTCAAAAATAATTTTATTTTGTTTTAGTACCCTATATATGAATTATATCAGAGTATATTAAGTTTAGTCCCAAGTTTGTAACGCTTAGAAATATTGATGCTACAAGCAAAATTGATATAGATGTTCATAAAATTAACCTAATTAGTCCATTTCCGTTTATCTGTCCGTTAACTCGATAACTCAAAAATGAAGAGATATCGAGCTGAATTCTTTTTATATCGTACTCTGGACCAAAAAGTTGAGTTTGAATGCGTAAATTGACCACATGGGTATATTGGGTCTTGTAAACCGCAAGAGAAACAACGTTGAAAACTTTATATGTAAAGTTTTTTAAATAAAAAAGTAAACAACTTTTGTTTTTTAGTAAGTAACTTTGTTTTCCCTTGAGAGTCTTATTTACAATCAAAAATTTAGCTTCCTTCTTCTCAAAACTATAAGAGATGGTTAGTTGAAAATTTGTTGGTAGCTTGATTGATTCTAATTTGATACTAAACTCATCCGATAACTGATATTTTGAATTCAGTAGAACTTTACTTATTTGAAGCAAGTGGGTGCTTTGAACCAATTTTGTGAATCTCTAGAGGAAGGCAGCCCCCCCCCTTCTTGAACTAACCATGAACTAACACAAACTAAAACTTGTGAAAGTATCAATTAAAATGCTATGTTTTTTTAAATACGGTGCACAAAATCGTATTTCACTATCGGATATAAAAAAGAAAAAACAAACTTTTAATAAAGGTAAGATTTAAAATTTTAAATGCAATTTAACAATTTGTAGAATATTTGTAAATATGACAAGAAAATTTGTTCCTCTACATATAATTGAAATTAATGTGTCTACTTCAATAAGTTCTACTTACCTTTTATGGTCTGGTTTTAGCACATTCATACGTGTGTGTTGTAACTTTATAAGAAATTTTTTCATAAATATAAAATCCGATTATAATTATATATATATATATATATATATAAACTTTTTAAGAGTATTTTTATTTTAAAAACCAGTTATTAACGATTATACCGCAATTAGTTCATCATTTTTCAATAGTTTTGTAATAAACATATTTAAATCATTTCTAATTGATATGATATTGGAGTGTTTGAACTTTATACATGAAAATTAAATACATAATTGATTACATTTCTTTAAAAGGTAAGAACACAGTTTTAACACTCGCTTGTATCAGTTATTATTGGTTTTTTAAATGGATTCTTTTACTTTTGTTATCTTTTACTTTTCATTTTTATTCTCAATTAGATAGCAGTAATTTTGTGACAACAATATATTTTCCTATTATTATTATTTCATATTTTTTTATTTCTTTCCTTCCAACAAAGATGGCATACCTTAATACATTTTGTATGAAATAGATTTTTAAGAAACTTCATTAGTTTGTGACGGTTTTCGTCGTTTTGGAGGGAAACTTGATTTTACCCTACATTTTCTTACATTTGGATAATTTTCAAGAACTTTTAATCGAATGAAATTTTATTCATTTTACTTTATTCAGCAATTTAACTGTTTTCAAGTCTTTTATTCAAACAACTCAAATTGTAATTCCGTAAACATAATAGGTAGAAAGTTAAATTTACTCATGGCTGTACCTAGCTTTTGGCCTAAGGAGGGAGGTGATAGGAACTTTCGCCCTAGAGAAAAATCTTACCTTAAAATTTTATTAATTTAACTACAACATGTCGATAGAAGCACATATTTAGGTAACGAAATTAATGGGAAGTTCCGGCTCTGTATTTTTGAGAAAATGGTTGAAAGCATAAACCAATTCTTTAAAGTAAATATTATCTATTCAATAAGTTTGGCGATAAAAACTTTACGGGAACAATTTACTCTTTCCTTTACGGAATTTTCAATATTTGAGTAAAAAAAAGTGAATGGTAATCTTTGATTATTTTATACTTCAATGTGAACTAGATCAAGTTAGAAAAGACATTAGGCAAACTTTAATCGGAGCGTTTTTTAAAGCAAAATAAACTTTTCAAAAAATATATTTGCTAGTTTACTTTGCTTCTGCGAATGCATTTTTAACATTTTATAACTAAGTAGTAAATAATGAAAAAAAAAAAAGAAACGATCCTACACTTATAAAAATATAATCTTTGATATCATTTACTTAAAACATAAAAATATCAACAATTATTAAGCACTGTAATTACATCAATTATAGTTATTAAAGCATCGCGTTTACTAATGCTTTTATGAAACAATATATATTGTTTGAAGTAATAATAGCAGAATAGTATAATGTTCTGCCTGGGATTATTCATCAGTTTCTTTCCAAATATTTCCAAGAATGAGACGGAAATATCGTAACGATAAAATTGATTTATCAGTAGGTAAGCTAGAGACGGGAATGTCGAGAGTTCCCTAGCCAAGCACGACACCCCTCTTGCGGCCATATATTATTAATTTTTTCTAGTGCTTATTTAATATCTATCCTCTTTGTTTTAAAACTTCCACGTGGGTGCCCTTAGGCCCGTGCCTAGTTTGGCTTACAGAAAATCCACTCCTAATAACTTTGTAAGGGGACATACTCGGCTAGAAATGTTAACTATAAGACCCACTTTGAGTTTTTTAATTTATTATGTCTGAAAGGAATCCATTCTTTAAATAAAATGATTTCGCTGATATCGAGCACCCTACGTTTGAATTTTACATTACCATTAAAATTATTATCCACTTTTTAAAGTTAAAGTTATTTTTCCAAGTTAAATATTGTACACTATTTGATTAACAAACTAAAATTACAAAAATATTACCTATGGGTAGGTTTTGACCTGACGACTTTCCAAATAAAAAGCGGGCATTTTAAGATATTTTTATTACTAAGATAAAGATAATAAGGTAAAGTTATTAGATTATTGTATTGTCATGGGTCCTGGATACAAGTACAAATTTTCAAGCTAATTGGACGTCTACAAGTTGACAATTATGTTGAAAGATTCCGTTACATTCATACATGCATACATACCGGTCAAGCTAATTAACACATGTTTATAAAAATACAAGAAGAAACAATTTTATATTTATTTATTTTTAAAATAATTTACTTCAGGATATATTTTTAATAAAAATTGTATTCCTGGGTACAACACTCACACTTCCATAAATATTTACTTCTATATTATGTGTAGTGACGTAGAATATGTGTGTGCCACGCCACAAACGAAGCATATGTTGTTGTTGTTTTTACTGGAAAGAGTCCTCAGCCTCCTGGATTGTTTGTTGTTTAATAACGTAACCGACCATGGCTTACCAGAGAAGAGAAGAGGCTGACGCACTCAACTTCTTTTACTTCTTCTTGAATCACTCTCTATCGGTTGTTTGTCGCTTATAACATTGTAGCCTTGAACCCAGAGCCACGGGTTTAAATCTACTCTTTTACTACAAACATATTATAGTTTATTAGATTTTTATTCTTCAGAAGCATATAGTTATGATTTTCAATAAAATTGTTTATAAATTATTATTTTTTCATCAATAATATAAAAGAGTAAGATTATTTGTGGTTAATTGAAACTATGTGTCTCATTCCTCCCACGTTCGGTTGATGGGGACTTGGCCAAAAAAAACTTCCGACACCGGCCGATCGACACTTTTTTATAGTTTATTGTCTTACTTCTTGTCTACTCATACAAAAGGGCGTTAACCCAGAGAATATAGCTGACTTATTATAGTGGTCTTCTTAGTGGACAAGCCATAATACAGAAGGCAGTATCCAGAGAAATCAACTCATGTAAAAAATTAAAACAGACCCATAAGTCGCCATTGGAGAATCAAATTGTCAAGGATATTATCTTTTGAAATAGAAGTTGACAATCGTTGACCGGTGATCGATGTGAAAACCAACCAGAAGAATATTGAACTAGTTTACGATTGAAGATTCAATGTCTGCAAAAATTTTGGTTGTTAAAATTTATTCATTTAAGCTTCACGCAAAGATTTTTTTCATAAAACTTTTGTTTTTCTATATACTTAACCTATTTTTCGTTTTCCAAGAGGAAATTTCCATTCTTACAGCACTCTCACCACCAACAATTTTATTGGGAGTGTAAAAATGTTTTACCGCGAGTAAAAATGCTTGGAAAACTAAAAAGCAATATTCGATTTTAAGAAAAATGTTTTATTTTTTCAACCTCTGAGGAAATTAATGCAGATTCTGCGCTACGAATTTTTTCTTTATGCGTAGAATGTCTGCTGAGATTGTTTAATAATTACATATGTTATATATTATTAAAATACAAAATTTATAGCAAAATTGGATAGAAAGTTTACCAGAATATACACAAAATTTTTCTGTATTTTTAAACACAAGTAATATTATGACAAAAAAACATTTTTCTATTCATTTAAACTAAGTACTCATTTGGATATGAACAGATGATTCGAAGAAAATATTTTAATGGATAAAAACAAATATTTTTTAATATTTATAATTATAAATATATAAATTTTTCATAATATTTCTACTGTTTTTCTATATCAGTTCCACAAAATTGAATACGTTTAATAACTTACGGTCAGACCTAAAATTTGATAATTTTAGCTTACGTTAGGTTTTTTTACGTTAAAGTCACATTTTCTTACAAGTTCCTAGGCTAGAGGTCCAAAGCTGGAAAACAAATCACCTCCAAGATATGAAAGTATAGCTGATGGTTAAAGGGTCTCCTAAGCGAGGTCAATTGGGTTAAAGAAAAGTTGTTCTTAAGGTTGGAAATATGAATACTGTGGCTGTTATACGGGCTGGGCGTGAGTTGAAGGTAGGTGACGGGTATAATGCGATAGTTTTGAATTTAAGTTCAAATTTCCCAAAGAGCCAAGTGCCTAGCGACTAGTGTTGATAACTCTAAATTCAAATAATAGAATGTCTACAAACAAAAATTCATTAGCGCACAAATAACAAAAAAACAAGAAAAAACAAACAGTTGACTGAGTTAATTGTTGAAAAACCACGTAGGACAGTGTTGATTACGGAATCGTTTGTTTTTTTACGTCATGTAAGTAAAGAGAGATAGTCATCCATACATACATGTCACACACACATGACTGATATTCCCCATTAAATACATACTATACAATTTTTGAACCTAATTTGCGCTCTCACGAGTACACAGTGATGTTTTCGAAAAAATATTTCAAACAAAGTTCTTTAATTTCTTATAAGGAACATTTTTTACATTTAAACTATTGTTCTACCTATAACGGTTTATAGGATTGATCCTACGGATCCAAGACCCAGATGGGCAAACAGACAGATAGACGAATAACCGAAAATGGAATAATTAGGTGATTTTATGAACACCTATACTAAAATTTTGTTCATAGCATCAATATTTTTAAGCGTTACAAACTTGAGACAAAACTTAATATACCTTGATATATTTCATGTACATAGTATAATAAAAAGAATTAATAAAGTAGTCGTTAAGGGTTTCCCTTTTCTTGTGGTTAATTTTAAGAGTAATATTTACTGAGTTAGCATACCTGTATATTACATAGGTAATACATGATTATTATTGATGTCACGGCAGACGGTACACCTTGAGGATATTTTTGAAATAACGACTGTTCCATTTTATATAAGGTAGTATAAAAATAAAATCATAAATAAATTTTCAAGCACTGGTTCAGTAATAGTTTTTTTTTTTTTTTTTGTTATGCTCACGCATACTAATGCAATCCGGATACATGTAGACTTTTGACTTGTTCTATTAATGACGGTTAATTACACATTACATTGCATATGTTTATTTATTTAATTTGTTTGAAATAATCACTTTCCAAATATGTACATGATTTGTGTAACGGCTGTTCCTGTCTGAAGTTATGTTTTACATACTTATTAATTATTAATTATTGGTATTAATTATTATGGTCGTTAAATTATTTACTTCTGTTTGTTATTTTTAATTGTTTGTAGCTACATACTGTATTATAGGTATTATAAGTTAAATCTTAAATTTATTATTTTCTATAATGATACAAAAGAATTTTTGTATCTGAGTTGTTGAAATTTAAGATTATATCGATTAGAAAATGACTGTGGTGGTCTGAATTTTCACAGCAGAACTTCATCAAACGATAGATAACGTTAAAATAATGACAATTTCTTAGTATACTCATAGCCGAGAAAAGACTTTTCCTTTTCTAGTAACAGGATGTTGAAATTTAGAATGAACACGGATGTTTTTCAGAAGATGGTCTAGAAAATTGGACATTTGATTCCATTCTTCATGATTTAATGGCTGTAGTCATAAATTACGAAAACAGCGGTAGAGATATTTTGCAAAAACAATAACGTTATGTAATATCCGGTACTTTGTCTTTTTTGGCAATAATAATTATTTTTAACTAGAATTTCAAAACTGTGTCTATAGAATGACACTTTCTCGTCTATAAGTGTATTGACAAGTCTTCTTTTTAATGTTATCTATCGTTTGATGACAATTTTGATATAGTTATCAATCTAAGCTCTAAGCTAAGAATTATTTCCACAAAGCCTCCAAGCCAAAACACCATTTGGAAATCTCGATAAATTTGTTTGTCACTTCAAACTTACTAAGACTTTTGCCGGAACAAAAAGAAATATACAAATTTACAAAATATTTATATACAAAATTACAACGTGCTGCTGAATGACTTACGTCATTAATAAGTACTTACGAATTATGAAATACGAACTGTTCAATAACTTTTTTTGTGTTTGGTCTCATTGAGTTAAAGAAATTGGATTAGTACAATAGATGTTGCATTAGGCTTAGTGTTAGGATTGCCTCATTTGTCTTCATAACAAGTAACAAGTGAAATTTACAAAATAAAAAAAAAAACCCTGACAAATGTGATTTAATTCTTGTAAACTAATTTTTGGAAACTTTAAAGTCGATTTGACCGTTTAGGGGCTACGATGCCACTGAAACGAAACACATAGACGCATAGATAAACACTTTAAACTTATAACACACCTTCTAAAATACATATCAAAGTGATGGTCAAGGACATCAGATGAGATGGAAAGGATACTCAGAGAGCTATCATTTTTGAGGACCAATTTTTGGAAATATTTTAATTAAAATTTGTTCTTTTGAATTATTGTTTTCAATTTCCTAATTATTTTACCATTTCACTTTTCGAAATGAATTGAGTCAGGTTTATTTGGCCATTTATTTCCATAGTAATTATGTATATGTTAAAATTATATGTCATGCCTTTTCCAAACTGAATTAATTTTGAATATCATTACCAATTTTTTAGCTTTTTCGGGTATGGTACCCTAAGCTCACACTTGACAAATTAACCTCCGTTAAATTACCTTTCTAATGAAACCAAAAAAATTAAAATCGGTTCATCCGTTCAGGCACTACGATGCCACAGGCAGACAAACACACAGACACACAAACATAGCGAACAAACTTATCAAACCCTTTTTTTTGGTTCGGGGGCTAAAACAGTAGAAACACTGAAAAAATTATCTATGCCGTGAATGATTTAATTTGAGTTTAGTTTTTGTTGTTGTGAAGCTGTGGCTATAATCATTGAGTTTAGGTTTATCGACTCAATCGTTAAAAACGGGAATATCAACACGTGTTCTGTGATTGAAGTATCCCATTGGTTTTTTTACATTAGAAATGCAGTAAAGAATAAAGTATCGTTGATGAATCTGAAGTGTTAGTAATCATATGAATAATAATGTTTAAATAATACAGTGTGTATATGTTATATATGTGTGTTTGAATGTTGTTTCATATGATGTGGCTTAATACAATATGTTGGTTGACTCGCGTTTACTAACACAACTGACGGACAAATCACATAAAGACAGATTAAAAAAAAAGAAGACGGACATGTGTATACATGGTGTCGCATAAGTAACCGGAAGGCCCAAGAACTCTTTGAGAAGAATTTTTTTTTAAAAAAATTGAAACATTTGTTTCAAGTGTCAAAAAGATCTATGAGGTTGATCAGTGAGGTTACAGTAAAAGTCGAATTAATAGGATGCAAAATTATATCTATAAAGTAATAGAACAGATTAGCAATATTTTTAACAGAGAGTCACATTAATTTGAAACCTTGACGTTTATGCTTGAAGATACACAGATAAAAGTGAAAATCCCCTTTTGTACATTAGCAATCGAAACATAGGCATTTTTACAATCAAATAACCTTGCATGCTTACGCCAAAATCTCAATGAAATTCACCGCTAGACTACACATGAAATGCACAAATAGCTAAGTTTGACGTTTTTAATCCTTCAGCACTCACGTCAATCGTACGGTATTCTTAGCCGCGTCATGAGAGACTTGCTAACGCGCTCTGCCTATGCGTCAAATATTTCACAAATTAAATATTCTTTGATTTTGTAAATCAAAACGTCTTCATAATTTTATCTAAAATTATTTTTAACTTATATTTAACTAACGACTTATATTTAACTAAGTACACCAACAGGTCCAAAAGTTAATATTCTTTTGCTTACACCTTCACTCTCGTGATGAAAAAAATTCTCACAATTTTTAAAGGACTTGTTTTAAATGGAGGGCGACGCTGACGAGTTTATGAACTTTTTGAAGCACAAAAATATTGTTCTTAGATCGTTCCGTTACTTTTGTGACACCCGATATACACATATGTTTGGACTATAAATTGGTCCGTTATAAAATACTAGCAAACCAAGTTTTATAGTAAAAACAAGTGAGATATTAAATATATATATGAGTGAGACATGATGACTAGAAGAGTTAGTTTTTAAGAAGACGGACGAAAGAACGCTACGATGTGATGTTTGTTTTGACGTTATTGCTTTTTGCAGTATTAAAAGTTGATAAAAAAATGTTTAACTGTCACTGAACTATCGTATCGTTCTGAAGGCCATTTTATTTCATCTATCTATACTTAAGTTTTAAAGTTTTAGTTGTACATGCTGTTTGTAATTCTGGTGTTTGACTACGATTCTTAATAATTTTTTACAATTAAAGCTCCGCTTATAGAGTTTCTTTCAAAATAGCATTATAATAACCATGAGAATACTTTAAATCATACAAAATTATGTTAAAAAAGAAAATAATTTTAATAAAAATACTTTGTAATGGACAAGATTTTATTGTACTAAGCAGTAGAAAATAATTTTATCAATAAGTCACTCATACCCGACTATTTTTAAGTGCTTGAGGCGGTTAATTTAAAATATCAAAAAATGAACCGAAACGCCTCATCTACTCCACATGCATAATTACTTTTCGATTCATCCTTGATATTAACCGCCTCAAGCTTTTACAAATAGTCGGACATGAGTGACTTATAGATAAAATTATTTTCTACTTTTTAGTACATTGAAAGCTTGTCCCTTAAAAAGTATTTTTTATTAAAATTTTTAATTTAAGGCTAAAAAAATGTATTTATGTAAAATATGATGGAAGCGATGGGAAAATCTACAAAGGGATGGGAAACTGTAGTTTGGAAAATCTCAAACTACATACGCCTGTAAAATTTTACCTGAATCGGTTCAAAGAATCCACCGTAACATACATACATACATTGCAAGTTAAATAAAAGCTTTTAAAAAAGCGAAGCTGCTGTAATATTTAATAATTCAACTATGTTAATAATTTAAAATTCAGAAATGTATCTGTAAGGATTTTGTGTAATTTTATATTACTATGCTTATATATATAATTGAAAAAAATCGACACATCTCACAGAAGAATGTCAAAGAAAACAAAAATTTCCAGGAGAGTACTGGCTGAAAACTACTCCTCGCTATTCCTAAAGTCCCCTTCACATTTTAGCCAAGTAACACGAGTGTGTGACTGGGATACTTGAGAAATTTCCCCTGTCCTCGCCTCGCCTTGCCCGACTTTGCTACAAAGTATTTTTTTTTATTAGAGTCAAAGACAAGACAAGACCCCTAGACGAGTTTTAATAAAATTTGTATTTTGATTTTTTCATTATTTTGGTCTTTGCTAAAAATTATTACTAAAAGTTTATTTTTTTAATTTTCTAAATATAGTGTGCTATTAAAAGTAATTAAAAATGCGAAATTTATCATGAAAATCGGTATATGAGCATAAAAAATTTTTCTAAGCAACTTTTGCTAATAATTTTTTTCGATATCTCTATCTTTGACCATTGCCAAAAATTAAGAATCGGCTCTGTTTGTCAATTTATAGTAGGCTGAGTTTAATGTTCAGATTTCGGTTAAGTAGGTATTTAAAAAATGTGACCCATCACCCTGTATGAATGTGCAAAATTATAAATCGATATTTCTATAAATAACGAAATGATGAGGTTGTCTTCATCTTAAATGCGACACACTGTATAAAACATTGTTGTGTTATTGATAACCGTTAGTTTCCTAATAAACGTTTTTTTCCATAATACAATAATTGTTGCTATTAATTTCATTAAAAATCAAATTTTTTTCTTGTAATAAACTTGAAGAAACTTAACTAAAGCACAGAGAACTACCACAGGAGTTGATGCCATATCAATGAGATGCTCACAAACTAAGGCAGTCGAGATTGTGGTAGTAAGTGCTTCACTTCGGATACTCCGTGAAAGTGTGGATACGGGGGTTAACTATTTTATTCAAGAAAAAACTGTTATGGCTAAGAAATAGTTTTTTTGCTGAGATCAAAATGCACAATAAAATCCGCAACTTTTTCAAAAAAATAAGATAAAATATAATAAAACATGAGAAATTCATTATTTAATTTTTTTGTCTTGGACGAAATTTAATACAGATGAATGAAACAGATTTTTTATAAAAATTAAAATTGAATGCACTAACATTTAAATAACAGATGTTTTAATGTGTCAACTAATTTTTCTTTACATTTTGCAATAGCAAGAAAATTTTGTTTATTTTTTAATCTCATATTTAATGTTTAGTAATATTTCACACAACGGAACGTTTATTCTTTTAGAATGTCGTAGAAATATCTTAATCCCCAAATATTTTATCATCTTTACAAACCTAATAATAAAAATGCTTATTTTCAAAAAAGAATACTTCATCAGTATTTGCTCGTTTTGGATTAAGAAAATTAATTTTTCAAAACATAAATATACTTTTATTTCTATTTTTGAAAAAGAGATATATATGTCACAAACAAAATTTTGGTACTGATGTTTTAAGATTCATCTAGGTTGCACACATTGTCTCCGCCGCCTTTCAGAGAGTGCCAGTATATCTATCTAAATGAATGTCTGAAAGCAGAACAGTTCACAAAAGATAATAACGAACGAGAAGGCCAGCTAAAACTATAGCAAGTAAAATGATTCTGATTTCGTGAACAAAACTACTTGACAAAGGATCATGAAACTATGAGAACCTCAAAAAATTATCTTGGTAATCGTAAGAGAACTGTTTAAAAAATGTTTTAAAATTTCCATTAATACATTAATGTCACATGTTTAAATTAAAATATTAAAAGATGATTAAAGTTAAGGTGGTTCCCTAACGCAGTCGTTTACCGATTCTTAACTTGATGTCGATTTTATTAAAAATTTTTAACTGTGGTTTTATTTTAATTATTCCTAATTATAAAATTAAAAAAATATGTGACGTCACACCAAAGGGGAGGGCCGTAGTCTCGTGGCCATCAGAGATAAGGCCGTAGAGGAAGAGGTTTAAAATCGTATAATTTGTGTAACGTAATTTATGGATGGCAATAATTGATTCCATTTGAGAATTGTTGGTTATTAATTTATTTTTTTTCCTTTCCCTTTAAGATATTTAAATTAAGTTTTGTTTCTTAATTTCTTTACGTAAACCTACCAAATGCTGAGTATTTAAATACTTAGCTCTGTTTATTGTTATCTACAATTAAAAAGTATCTGTGGGGTCGTTTAATTAATGGATTCATTAGAATTGATATACAAACTTTCATTATAACGAGTCATGTTTTGAATTTGTAATGAAACAAAATTATATGGTGATAAATAAAATATATAAAATAAAATAAAATTTATATTACTTTCAGAAAAAAAGAAACATTTTTATGGATAAAATATCTCAATAATAGTGGGTTTGTTTTTATTGCTTCCTTGACTTTCAGGTAAAAAATTTAGTGACGTTCTTATTATAAAATCGCATAAAAAAAATTGAAATAAAAATATTTAATATTGAAATAATAAAAAGAATGAACATGTATTTAAAATAAAAAATAATTGTAAGTAAGTAATGGCAACATACTTTGATGAAAACTCTTTTAATAAATTCTTACAAAAATGAATTATTACAAGGAAAAATTAATTATCTTATTAACAGAACAGGCAACTCTGTGTCTGAATATTTTACATTTATAATAATTGCAAGAATATAAGAAAGCAACTCCATACATTTCTCGAAAAGGGCATAGTAAGGATGAAAAGCGTATTAAAAAATAATCGTTAAAAACTCAATATTTTTAATAAAATTTAAATATCAGTTTCCAGTGACACCTTTTGGCGTCTCATCCTTGCACCAGAAAATATTTACGGCGTTGTTGGATACTAACTGTGCATAAGTATTTAAAGCGAATTACATAAATTACGGTACCTCTGGTATCAGAAGTTAAAAAAATTTTCGATCTCCCGTCAATTTTACTTTAAGGTAGTACGAGCAATTTTACTTTAAGGTAGTTTGGACTTATTATTTGTAATTGAAATTATTTGTTCAACTTATGTTCAACTTTGATGATGAATTTTGTTATAAATTCATGAATGTAGATGAAAAATATGAATACAATTTTTCGATATTTGCCTTGGTTTCAAAAACACTGAGACCTATATATAATTTAAGAAAATTTTCAATTTTCGATATTTTTTAAAATCACAGATATCGAAAAATTTTATTTATACTTTTCGTCTTATATTGTCAAGTTATAACATAATTCAACATCAAAATTGAAAAACGTATATTCTTTATTAAACTTTGTCTCCACTACCGTGCTCATATATCCTTAATTAGTCGGGCCCAACGGTTTTTCCTTTTTTAATTAATTTATTCAGGTTTCAACTTCAATTTAAATAGTTTTTTCAGTTTCCATCGACTAGTTTTGGAGAAATCTATGAAAACGTATCATCCATCTACCAGTTTTCCATAAGGCTAATGTCAAATATGCTTACTTTTAAAGTCATTTAATTATTTAAAAAATCAGACCCCCCCCCTCTACAGTTTTCAGAATTGATTAAGGCTTAGTCCAATTTCTGAAAAAATATATAAATTTATGTGCGCTCTCACCATATTTATATTGAATTTTTGGTACTTGATAATCTGAAAAACTAAAAATCAAGCTAAATAAATAATAGCTTAAAAAAACTAAAAACACGCTTCTGTAACTAGCTGATCTAAAAGGTAGAAAATAATTTCATTAAATTCAAAAAATTATTTTATCGTAGAAAAGCGTGCGGTGCTTTTTAAGATATTTCATAATGACTTTACTTTTACCAATATCTGCCTCCATAAATTATTTACAATAATTGAAGTTTAGCACCCCACGCTTCTTTACGAGATAATGATTTTTTTGAATTTAAAGAATTTATTTTCTACCTTTTAGTTCAGCTAGTTACAAAAGCATGTTTTTTAGTTTTTAAACTATTACTTTTTTACTGCTGTTTGTACTATGTGTGTACAATGTGAGATGATAAATTATTTATTGTAATAAAATATAGATCAATATATATTATATATACGCATATAACTGCTATTATAACATATACCTATATGTATTTCCATATATTATTATAGTTATTTAACAACATCTTAAATCATGTTAATTTTGATAAATATTAAAGATAAGGTTCTTTTCTTCTAGAGGCATATCCAGTAGCTGCATTGTATATAAATGAATATAACGTTCAATATGTGCCGGCCGCGCAATTCAGATGGATCAACCTCGCAGCTGGTCGCGGTACTCTCATATATTCTCTCTTTTTAAAGTCAAGCTTGTTTGTTAAGGTTTGCTTTGTTACTTTGGAAAGATGATCTACCCACATTTGGATATTTTTTATCTTCTTATTATTAAATATTTCATGTAATCATTAATATATGTATAAGAAGTGTATATACCCATATTGCACATGATATCTTGTATAAATATCTATAATAGTTCTTGAGGAATTTCTTTTATTTTTTTAAATTAATTAATTGAAATAAAAAATTATTATAGCATTAAATAAATGGTTAATAAAAATAGAAGTGGACATTAGTTACAAAATTTTTTTTAAATAAAAATAATGCATAAAAAAGCATGTAAGTAAACACTATTGAACTGTTCTGATTTTCCCTCAATCACATCGTCAAATAAAACCATGGATTTCTTACTAGAGTCTAGAAGAAAAAAGTCATTCAAGGCGATTTTCGATCTGTCGCACCGTTAACAAATAAAGCTTCGTAAATTATCATTTTTAAAATTGTAGGATACAAAGTTTATTACAATTTATCATCAGCCCAAAAAGAAAGGGCAAACTCTCCAATGAACCGCGTTTGTCGAATTTTTCCACACAGCTACGATTTTTTCAACCTTCTCTTGTTCACTAATTAAATTCGTTGATAGAATCTATCACTAGAAAAAGATAGAAATAAGGTTTGCAAGTGAACGAACGGTTAAAATAACACCATATTTTTTTTCATTTTGTCATTTTCCAAATTTCAGAATTTTCTTTCGGGCAAATGACAACGGAAAATACCCAAGGAAGTTTGACGAAGATTATTCTAGCTCACTTCGAAGTCGAAGTCTTAAGCTATGTCATAAAGGGTAATCAAATATTCTGAATGAGGATTTTATTAATTTTTTAAATGGAAATTGAGTTATTTGTGTGGAATTATAGTTATTTGTAAATTATTTCTATGGAATCAAGATTTTTTCTAAATTTCATATTCATTTAATATAAAATCATTTTTTACTCTAACGATGTATGTTTGTTCGCCTATTCTCGTAATTTGATAAATGTGATATCGTTGGAAGTGTTTTGATCGTCCGCTGGTTATAGGCTATATCAGTTCACGTTAAATTGAGTGTGGCTCCCTCTAGAGAACAAAAGTTCTGTCCTATAAACAAATTTTAGTATAATAATACTGTGTTGAGTATCAAATGAACGTTCCTAATGAGCATATTTCAAAAATACACCCAAAGAGCGAAGCGGGAAAAAAATGATTGTTGTCTATTTGATTATAGCATACTTTACTTTTTTATCGGTATTGGGAACTTTGAAATAGATCGTAATGCATTTGTTAGGAAGACTAAAAATGTTACCTATTTTTTTAAATATCTACTTAAATACAGAATTCTTCTAATTTTTGTTACGTTTTTGTAAGGATTTATAAAATTCCTTTCTAATAAAAAGAATAATTATTTAAATTTCTAAAATAAATCGGTTTTTTGAAATGGTTCGCCTCTAAGGCGCCAGTTTATCTTTTCAGTGCTATAAAATAAGAATATCTTTATAGGGTTTATTTTCATTGATTACGTCTATCAAATAAAATTAACTCAATAATTATTTCTCTATAGTAGTAGCATAATAATACTTTCCTACAGAAGATTGACAACTGGCCGCGTGCACATGTACGCTTGGCATCAATAAAAATGTCATTTCAAAGAAGTTGTGACTATTAATGGTACCTTCCTAGTAAAGATATAATTATTATGTGAATTTATTATTATCTATTTTAATCACAAAAAGGAAGCTATTTTATAAATAGTGTTTCTTAATTCGATATCCACCCTGAGAAGGATAATTAAGATGGTTTATAGTTTTACCATAAAATTGCAAATCAAAACCTAACGGTTTTCGAGATGCAAAATTTTGTAATAGTAACAGATTTTTACAAAACAGTGTTTTACATGTGAAGGTTTTACATGTACCTTGCTTTCCTTTTAAATGGGGTTGATCTTCCTCTCCATGTTACCGGGCTAAGAGCGGCTTATATATATCAGACAATTGAAAATGTAAGGTTACATCTTTCAAGTATTGCCTATACAAGAATTCATTAATTTTCCCTCGAATATCATAAAAACAACGAAAATACTAACATTAGTTTCAGAACACCTTGCACATTATTTAAAAATAAAAATTATTGATCAATAAATAATAAAAAGGTTGTAAATCAATAATAGCCGATTGTAAAACATTTCAGTTTCTTAGATCACAATAAACGATCGCTTTTCGATGCAATTTTTACTTGTTGAATGTGCTACTCCCCAAGCAGCTCTAGCTGCTCTATCGCTAAGTTCTGTCGCTGTGTTCAAATTTTCTTTGCTGTGAAAACTAAATTAAAATAAATTATGTTTTTTTCGGTGTATACACCTCTAAATCATTTTTTAATGAAGACAGATGAGTTTAGAATATATCACCAAACAAGTTAATAAAAATTCTTTCTTATAAAATCTATCAAAATAGACTTAAAAAATTAAATAATAAAAAAAATTATATTACAACATAAATTACATAATATGGAAAAAAACTCATGAGCAGCAGAGCTACATGACTAAGGTCATATTTATTCTCAATAGACCCTTCCTATATTTAATTTTTCTATTGAAATATAATCAGGGAAATAAAGCAGAAAAAGTCTAACGAAGGAATCGACTCCTCGTTAGAAGATTATTATGAGAGCCGGTGGAAAATGTTTGCTTGAGTATACTTAACAAAATCACATTCATGCGAATTTCGATTTACGTCTATAGGGTGGGATAGAAGTACTCTACTTTCCGAAACCACATTTTCTTCCCGAAAGCACATGGATAATTGCCAGCATTTCATGATTCCTGACATTTTTACCTTACCTCACCGTTTCAAGATTAGACAAAAAATTCCGATTTTCGCAGAAAACTCACTGACAAAAATCAAGATTATTTTGTGGTTCCGGTCAAAAACTTTACTCAAAAGCATTGGTTATTATATTTGGACGACTTTAAGTATTTTTTCAAAATCTTTTCGCAAAACCTTACCGACTTCATACACAATACAAATTTTTGTTGAAAATTCGTTATTGACGAAAATGAAGATTACTTTGCGATTTTGACCAAAGATTTAATAAGAAAACTTTTTTTTTTGACTCGGTTAAAGCGATTTTTCCCCAAGATTATTCTTCAAATTTTTGAAATCAAAATTTTTTAACTCGGTTTAAGCGGTTTTTCCCGGTGATTATACTCCAAATTTTTGAAAATAACATTTTATTGACATCGTATTATCTGGTAAACGACCCTACATACGACCCCCAAACTCTTTTTACATTTGAAAAGTTTTCGTTAAAAAACCCCAATTCTCCCCGTTAACCTCGAAAATAGTGCATGTGTCTATATGTCCGGGGAAAATACGACTAAAAAAATTAATGTAGTACATCAACTTTGAGTAAAATAAAATAAATTTAATTTAATTACCAATAATTTTTTTTCTCTAATTTAAAGAATTAAATAAATACAAAATTTAATCTTCATGTAATCTCACGTATTTTACATTAACTTAAATTGATCTAACATTATTTTTAAAAACCTAATCCCACATAATTTACTTAAAAATTTCTTTATTATTACATTTATTATAATTTTTTGTTTCTTAAGTGTAATTAATACATTCAAACTTAAAATAAAAAAATCAATTTAAAAGTTACATGATATTAAAATGATTTTTCTTAAGGTTATTCGTTGTTGGTTGTACATTAACGAATCGAAATAAATTGAAATAATTTTACATTGAAAATATTAAAGTTGACATTAATTGATAATTTGTAGCCCAAAAATTGTTGAAATCGTGAATTGTATCTCATCTTTTATGCATTTAAAAGTAATATGTTTGTGCGGTAAACGGAAAGAAACAGAAAAGCTATCACAAAATAAAATAAAACTTTTTTTAAATAAAACGTTTGTCTTTTTTTTTAGGCAAATATTCTACCATATGGTTGAGGATCATATCCGTATGGTCTTTATTCGCTCACATACCGCGGTGATGTGAGCGAAGGGAGAAAAAACTGAAGACTGAAAATCCATTACGCCTAGTATATTTATATAGCGCAAGTAGGCGAATAACCTTAACATGCAAAAAAAAAGAAACTAAAAAATCAGTTTTATTTCTTCATTGTTATTATCGTGAATATATTGAACAATAATTATAGTCGCAGAAGTTACAAGTTGGCAAACATTAAATATATATGTGTATGTGTGTGGTGGTCATGGAAGAAGCCTCTATTAGTAATTGCAATACCCCTGAAACGAACGTTGTTATTATCTGCCCACATCTATCGCCGTTTCGGATCTTCTTTTCAAAAATCATTTCACTCATTACAAAAACGTGATGATCTTTCAATTTTTTTGCTTTTTTTGTTTTTATTATATTCTCCATTCAATATTTCTCGTACAATGTTGTCAAAAATTGGATGGTTAATTCAATGTAGACTTTGAAAATCATACAGGCATGGTATTAATTTTAAAAGAGTCGAGTTCTTTGAAATATTTGAAAACGATATTTTAAGCATAAAAATCTGTCAAATCGGTGGTGTATTGGAAAATAATTATGTTTTTCAGTAAAATGAAAATGTGTAAATAATGAAAAAAAATATATTATTACAACATTTCATTTAACTTTCCCAGTAAAGGAAGTTATTGTAATGGGTTCGATTTTCAAAATCAAAAGTTTCAACATATCTTTACGTTTGGTCAGAGCAAGGCAATAACACCATTTTGGAAAAGAAGGATGTGTGTGTGTGCACGTTCGTGGTTATTTTTTTCCTGATCAATATCACGCGAACAAAAAATGTTATCGACTTCGCTGAGGTGCCAATCGAAGCGTATTAACGCCAATATGATCCGAAAAGAATTTTCTAACATTCGGTTTAGTTTTTTTAACTATCTTTTTCATAACTCTAATATACTGAGAAGTTATTCGTGTGGACATCAATGGTCGCACCAGACCTACCCCACGACTTGTTAATGGGAGATCTGATTTTATATGATGTATTATATGCTGTGTCAATTTAAACGTTTCAATTATATTTACGCGTAATTTAAATAAATTAAGGGTGCGTAACAGAAGTCTTTCGATGGTTAAAGTTCAACAAAACTTCTACGAATTTTTTATCCTACCTACATAATAATTTCCGTAATTGTCACTGATCTGAGGCCTTTGACACTTTTAGAGACTGAGACCCTTTATACGCAGTTAGGGTATTGACTAGTTTACAGAATATGATACTATGAAGGTATACTTTCTTCTTGAATACTATATTACACTTTGCGTGCGCTTAGTATCCCATGCCTCGAAGTTTAGACACTATATTATAAAAAACACTCCAGTAAAAAACTTCATTGTTTATCCTGGCCTTGTAAACATGCAATAAAGTTGCTTTGAAAACTTCAGTCTTGTAAATATGGAGTTAATTGTACTTACTACAAATTTTCTCAATGTGGTTCAATCGAACCACATAAATTAAACTATGTGCTTTAACATCACACTTTGATTTTTTTAAATGGCCTTGGTAAAATAACTCAAGTATACAAATATATCCGCGATAGTTTATCAATAACATTATGGTAAGGTTAAAGATTACATTTTAATAATCATCATTGTTTAATTATAGAAATTTCATAATTGCATTTATATTTATCCGTGTTTGGGTTTGATTAACTTATGTTTTCTTTGAATTTAAAATCATCACCGTTATTTCAACTTATAAGCAAGCTAAACAAGACATATAGGAAAAAGTGTTGAATTAAATTTTTTGATAGATAATGACAACATTTATATGAAGATAAAATATTCTTACTAGACGGCAAGCAATCAAATGGTAGTTGCCTGCGTGCTTTTCTTTCCAAGAAATACAGATAAATTGAAACATTATTTTTGTTCTTTATTGTTAAAATTTATTTATCAGAGGATTGTTGTGCATACTGTCCTTTTAATCACATTCGACCTAATTCACTACTTATTGGTGGACAATACGTTTGGTATTATTATGTTCTATTTCAGTAACTAATGAATATGACATAGATACTTAATGTGACAATAATTATTATTTTACCTTTTATTACAGGTGAGAATTCCACCCACTTATTATTAAAATAAGTTTTGATACCATTACCCTTCAAAATAATTCAAAATATTTGATATTTAGTTTTGTGTTTATGTGTTAAAGCGACGAATAAGACATAAAGTAGTGGTTATTTATTAAATCTACTTAAAGGGTCATTATACACATGTTAACGAATAAATAACACAGGAACTCTAGCTAGATTCAAAGGTCATGCGTCAAAAAGTTCGATACTCTCTCATTTCAATTGGCTTGCCGCATTTCGTCTTTTCAGAAGTGTCATGTAAATGCAATATATAAATGGTTGTCATCCTAATAAACAAACCTATTTAGACATGAACATCGTATTAAGATATTTGATATTAAGAAACAATTGATGTTAGTTTATTAAACTTATTGCAAACAGTTTGATTTCATGTTATGAAATATCTTGTTATTTTAATTGTATTGTTTTAAATCTTACATTAGAATACATTTATTTGTAAGTATGTACATATGCTTCAGCTTTAAAGAATTTAACAAGTGGAATTATTTTTTAATTGTAAATAATTTTATGCAACGTTACATATAAGCTATGTAATTATGTTATTGAGTTTAGTGATTCTTGGATTAATTATTATATTTTAATCATAATTAGTAGACCATTATTACCCAGTTTTTAAATATAAGCTACCAGCAGATAACACACCCGCTTCGCTGGGCAACTGCAATTTTAAATACAAAGACTATTGCATTACAAAATTTCACTTCATTTACCATCATTATTCTCTCAAATTTCGTTGTTTTAATTTGTTGGAGAGGGGTCCTAATATTTTTGAAAATAATATACAGCTCACCTATCAGTGAACATCCTATATTAATGTTTTCAAAAAACTTCTGCTAGGTCACCACCTTAAGGGTTAAATTTTCATCCGCTTCTTTACCACCTTAAGGGTCCAATTTTATTTCGCTTGTTCACTACTTTAAGGGTTTAATTTTCAAAAATCCTTTCTTAAGCTCATCTTCAGTGTCAAAAAAACTCACGTGAAAATTTACATCATCCTAGCCCCAGAAGTTTAAGCTGTGCGTTCACGCCAATTATTTTGAGGGTTGGCTGTCGAATATTTATCGCCTGTCTCGTATCAACTACCTTGTCTATCAAGCTCTTCGTACAAAATGTCTGACATTCCTTTCGGTGCCCATACTTCTTTTCATTTTTTTGTGACATTATTGTTTGCGACGTGCCTAAAATGAAAAATCTATTTGTCGACAAATAAATGAAGCGTAGATTTATAAAAATTTATGCTTACAAAAAAAAAACTACGTGTTTGTGTATTTTGAATACTTAGGTATTAATATATTATACGTTAAAAACCTCATCATAACCTCCATGTAAATATTTCTGCCTGAATTTAGATTACCTTATTCATCGTTTCTAATCAAAGTTATATTATGATGTTATTGTTGTAACAATAAGTTTTTATATTTAGCAAAACTCATAGGTACCTACCTTATGATTCAATTATTTTTACCGTAAAGATACATAAAACTTTTACAATTTAATATAGAATACAAGTTAGTTGTTGTTTTTTGTCTGATTTAGGGTAGAATGGAATAAGATTTACTGTATTATATTTGTACAAGAAAAAAGTGGAAAGAATCAATTTATAAGTTTTAAGAAACGGAACGAAAATTTAAGTAGCAATCCTTGCCATGCACTCTTGTGTGAGCCACAGCCTTTGGCCGTGTTAATGTTGAAATTTTCAGATTTGACTAACTTAATGCATTTACTATCGCAGTAGATGTTCATCACAGTACGATTAGAGCCAAGCCACTGTGGTCTGCTTGTGAAACACAATTATTACTCTCTTTTTCAAGAAGCTTGAATATTTATGATCCTGCTTCATTTCCTTCAAAAATGGCTTAACATCATTTCTTCGTTATGTTGACCTTCTTTTATTATCTTACATTATACATTATAAATGTAAGGCATTTTTTATTCACAAGATATTTTTCTGAAAATTTAAGGTATTAATTTTGTAAGTCAAATATTTGTTGTATTCTTTAAAGAATTTAACTTTATAACCACTTGTAGTTTTTACTGTATGAATTAATTATAGTATTAGTTTAAAAAGACATACCTCCTTCTGATTTAGTAGTCAACCCAATATATGCGTACATTACGTTTAGTTTGATCAGGATATTCATTACGACATAACACAAAAATATCATTGTATACTTTCTTTGAATTATCTCTGCACTGTTAGCTTTAACTTTCACAACTCAATTTTTTCAAATGATAAAGCATAAAATTTTGATAAAAATACAAATTGACAGTTACAAAAATATTTTTGCATTTTCTTAAAATTCATGGCAAGCTGAAACGATTGTTAGTTTGGTTTCGTTTCCTGTGTTGCACTTTTTTGATTTTACCTCCCAATCAGCAAATAAAACGATAACGAACGTAACTATTATTCAGAACTGAGTAACAGACCTTAGAAAAAAGTACCATTTAACCCCTATTCTTAGATAATATGATGTGACGGAATATATTATATTCGAATTCATTAAATGTTGTAGCTTGTATACATAGAGGTAAAAACACACCTTAACATTGAGAGTAAGCTAAGTCACAAATAATAATATTTTTGATATAAATTAGAATAATAATAATAATATTATTATTTAATTTGAATGCATATAAAAATGCATAAATTGTAAATGTAAAATAATAAAACATTAGCTATTATAAATATATACAAATAATAAATAAATGATAGATAATACGTGTAGTACTGTACACAACACACAAGTACACAATCATATACGTACGTACTTCATACTTGTGATGAATGGTAAAGAACATTTGAATGCAAAACTATTAGTTATGTATTATTATTTAATATTTGTATACATTTAAATTAAATAAAGATGGAATAATGTGTGTGTGTGGTGTATACAATAATATTATAGACTTGGAGATACTGGTACGAACCATTTGTAGCAGTAATGTTATATTTCATGCAATTTGCACTAATTAAACTTATAATCATGTAAACAAAATCAATTTTGCACTTGCTACAAAATTTGGCTAAATAAAATTGGCCCAGAAAGAAAACTTGTATGATGTTGGAGTATTCGAATGAGCATATAAACGAAATATCTCTTCCCAATTTAGTAAACTACAAATTGGCTATGTTTTTGTCCCTTAAGATCTAGATAAACTCAAACTGAACCGATTTTTAAGATCATCTCCAATTTTTTAGTTTTTTTCGGTTACAGAATACTAAACTCGCTCTTGAAACATAGCTAAGGACTTTCTCTCGTTTAGTTACCTTTCAAACAAAACAAAAAAATCAAAATTGGTTCATCAAATTAGGTGCTACGATGCCACAGACAGGCAGACAGACACACAAAGGGGTTAAATAGCGGTTTTCACCGGGGATCTTACATGTTCTAATCGACCAAGTACACGAATTTTATAGAGTCACTGGACAGCAAGTTATTCACTTTTCAGGTCGGTTTGTAACAAATTGAGTATTAATAGCTATTTACAGGTCTCGGGCTTTGCACTTTGACTCTGGGACATGTTAATCACTCGGCAGGCGGGCAAATATTGATCGAAAACTACCTTGCTACTGAAAATGTGGAAATTAGTAGGACATATGTAAATGCGGTACATAAGTTCATATCATTTGCACAAATTTGTGTGCACAAAGCAGCTGTACAAATTGAATGACCCTATTGACCTTACTTAGATTCTTAATACAAATTGAATGACCCTATTGACCTTACTTAGGTTCTTAATAAGTAGAATTCTATAATTATTGAAAAAAAAAATTATTTAAAAAAATCATGGCTATAACTATGATAGTCTCGACTCAATCTGAGGTGATTAAAGTAATTTTTTAGATGATTAATGCTATTTTATTTGCTAAGGGGTAATTTTTTGCCTTACTAGTCTTCTTCTTGTCATTCAAGAAAATCATCATATCATACATTTCCAATGTTTCCAAATAGCCGAAAAACGATTAGTCCTAAAAAATAGGTCGTTAATCGGTCGAATTTCATAATTATTGAAAGAAGCAATTTTTTACATATGCGTTTTTATTTAGTAGCGAGCAATTTTTTGAACAACTACCCCTCTTTTAATAACTCACGAAAATCATATCCTGTAAATTGTCCTGTAATAGCAAATATTAAAGTTCCTCGTCACTGTGACCTTCTTTTTTCTTTCATAAATTACGTAAATCAATCTTTGAACGTACCAGCGTTGCAATATAACAAACGTTTTGAAATATTCAGTTTGAGTTGCTAAGTCTACTAAGTATGTTGCTTAGATTTCATATGAATTAAATAATAATAATATAAAATAATAATATACATAATTTGTATTTTAAGTATTCAAATTAATCGTAAATAAATATCAAATAAATCGTCAAACTATAAATCTTAAATATTTAGAGATATTACAGAGTAGCATGAGTTTTCTGACAACTAACTACATGGTACAATTCCATTGTTTGTATTGGTTTCAGAATTACTGGCAGGACAATAAAAGAAAAATTGCTTTTATAATAAAATTCCTAGCAGTTTTAAGTTTAAAGTCATTATATTTCTTTAGATTGACCCTCAGAAGAAAACAAAAATTGGTTGAAAACAATATTTAAATAAAAAAAAAACTTAAGCGTTAGAGTTGACTGATTCATGCTTTAATTTAATTTAATTTTTTTTTCAATAGAATTATACTTCACGTTGCATGTAGTATCTAAACACAATGATCATGGCAGTCACTCAGCCAATAAGAATATTATGATAGTTCGAGTACGTACTGAGTATTCCAAAATGAATCTTCTCTAATTCTTCGAATCAAAAAGATTTTTTAGTAAAATAATGCATGTCATATACAAATTTAAAATATAACCTAGATCCCACTATAATATAACCTGAAACATCCCTGGAAGTTACCCTGGAGCGTTTCAACATGTTATCTCTACGGTACACTTTAAAAAATAGCATCATCAGAGGTATATGATTGAAACATTGAAAAACGAATAGGTTCTTTCGAAAAGCAGCCTACTCTCTGCGCATCAAACATTGCTGAATAACTGCTTTGACTATTTATGATTTCAATGATTCACAGTATGCAGATAACCTGCTAACTTATAGCCACATGACGATGTGACTTTTCAAACTTGACCTTCGCAAAATTTTTGATGCACTGTGCTCAATAGTCTCCTGGTTTTTAATAAAAATAACTTTTCAGTGATGGGCGACAATTATGAAAGGCAGACGAGACAGAAATTAATCTGCGAGTGACTTATCAAAGAGGGTGTAAAACAATGCGAGATACATTAGGTTTTGCTTCGTCTTTTCTTAAATCAAACTGTGTTCTATATTCTAAATAGAGCGTAGTATATCTAATAATTTATTATGTTTAGCCAAACATTATCCTGTGAAAAAGTTCTTCAAAGGATTGCAAAATTCTTTTACTTGGGTCAGTAGCTTTAAATTTATAGATAATTATTTTCTTATAGAAACTGTTAAGATCAGCACCATTAAGCCAGCTTAGAGTTTCTAACAACATATTACCACCAGCATAAATAGAGCCAGTGAAAAGTAAAAAAAAATTGAGGTAACGAAACCCATTAAAAACGTTCTTAGCTATGTTTCAAGTCCGAGTTTAGGGTTGCTTACCCGGAAAAACTAAAAATAGGTGATCTCTTAAGAAAAAAGTAATTAAATGAAGTGAATGTTCTTTGATACGTTTCAAGTGAAAGCTTAAAGTTACATATCCAAAAAAATTATTCCAGGTTTTTAAAATTTTGTCAAATTCTCTTTTTTGCGAAAATTATGAGTTTTTACTTTTTAAATGAGTTCAAGTTTACTCTCTTATGTAACAAATAAAGTCCGTTACACGTATTAGTCCATAGCTATCTAGTGAAATAATCTTGCAGATTATATCCTTTAAAATAAAACATAAAATTTTCAAAATCGGTCCAGAATTTATTCAATAAGAAAATGATTATCGAAATGGGACTACTCTAAGACTTTTGCATGATCATACATTTAAAATAAATATGCGAATTGAAATGCTAATTTTTTTTTTTCGTCAGTTAATAATCAATAAATGTATGTTTTTTTTGAACACATTGTCAAAATAAAAATACAAAATACCTATAGGCTGTTAACATACAAAAGCAAATGAAGTATAGTGTGAATGTTAACTGATAATATATAATCTGAAAGCCTATTGTATGGTAATAATTTAGTCATAAATTACATTTAAACCACCTCACATATTATGTAGGTACTATGTATATGTATGATGAACGAATATTATTATACACAATCCATACACCTTTTAGTTACGTCTGTATGTACTTCCCTGTTGCATATTTATTTCATTTCAATAATAATGATATAAGAGCTAGCAACGTCACAAAAAAGTTGATTTTAAGACATGTAGATTTCGGATATTTCTGTTTTTATCACCTGAAAGTGGTTGCTTGCTTGGTTGAATAATGCAAATTCTATACTTGTATCCCCTTTGTAGCTTTAAAAGATCGAGCGGTGTTGTGGTACACCCAGCAAGAACTATATTCCTTTCGTGCCCTGGTTCATTATAGATGTAGCACTTTTTTTTTTATTTACAAGATATTATTCTGAAAATTTAAGGTTCTAATTTAAGAAGTCAAATACTAGTTTGATTCTTTAAAGGATTTTATAGAAACTTTAAAGAAATATTGATAGTTTTAGTTTAATAAAGTTATACTTCTGATTTGGTCGTCAATGTGAGTACATTACGTTTGGTTTGATCAGGATATTTATCATGACATAACATAAAAATTGCATTGTGCTTACTTCAAATTATCTCTGTTTTCTTTAACCTCTGATAACTTTCACAATTCTTTCTTATAATTTACAAAATATTTTACAAATCTTAATTTACCTATAAGTATAATTTTATTTAGCTGAGTAATTAAATACTGTAATTTTAATCTGCCAGACAAAAAATAGGTTGCTTTACAAGCTTTAATTAACACAATTGCTCCTAAGTGCTGAGGCACTTCATTATTATAAGTTCGATAAGGAAAGAAAAACATTCGAAATTCAGCTCTCTTCAGTCTTTAAATAAACTCGAAAACGTTGACAGCTCTCGTTATATTATTTATTTGTTGTAAATAACTCCTTAAGTCTTACTGCGTTCGTCTTGTTATCGAATGTTTAAAAATAAATTATTATTTTTAATGTTTTATATTATTACTACAGTCGACAATGTGTACGAGGTGGTCCATATTATCACCCCATTTAGATTTCCTCCAAAAACTATACACTGTGCATCCTGTAGTACTGCAAGTAGTACAGTATATTTTCTAGTTATTCAAATTAGTTGAAAAAATCACAAGTAATTTTTGTATCATCTCTGTATCAACTGCTAGAGATGGTTTAAATTACCTTTCTATATTATTCTGTCAATATAAACCTTCAATAATATAGTTTTAAAAGTTTGTTTATTATTAATTGGAGCTTGCAGCCAATCTTGAACAACATTTCTTTTATCATTTAAGCCTCCGGCTTCGCCTTTGGCTTCAGTCGAACTTTGTGGCGGTAGCCGATTAATCGTCTTCGGATTCGGAAATCAATTTTCAGTCAAACACTACAACATTCAAAATGGATTCAGGGAGAATACAAAAATAATGTGTTGAAATCTTAAAATTCTAAATTTTCGGTAGAAAAATGAACTTTTTAACTTAAATTATTAACATTCACTCACATAGCTTACGTGTGATAATCTAGGTCATTTCATTTGGAGGCTCCTTGGCTGACAACCACATGTCTAATCCAAGCGTTACAAAAAAAAAATAGAGCGAGAGGTGTTGGATAACGGTAGGAAGTATGTTATCTTCGCTATAATTAATATATTTTTAATTTTTAGAAAATTGATTATTTTTGTAATAAAATTTTTAAAATAATCTATTGGCATGGATGGGTTTCGAACTGGACGACCCTCCGCATAGGTGGCGATCGCTGTAGTCACAAACGCACGACTTCTATAAAAATAAGTGTTGGTTGGTTTCTATGTTTTTGTCTGACACCCATCAGCTAAACGCGTGATAAAGACTAAAGTTCCAAATAATTTTTATCAAGAAAAAGTTGGAAAGAGGATCGTTAAAAACACAGTAGTGAATCATTTTACAGAGCCATCTAGTTAAACGTAACAAAAGGCATTTATTAAAAATTTTTATTCAAGATGTACTCAATATATTTATGAATTATTCATAATGCAATTTTTTAATACTCTCATATGCAATTTTTATTGACATTGTTTAACAATTTATGAATTTTAGTTACTTAATTTTTTTAAACAAAAATATTGCTGATCAATCATTTATTTAATAAAATGTGTACAATATAGTTTTATGAATTTATAATTAACACATTTAACAATATTATGCTGTACAAAAATTCTTTTTTTGCTTTTTATTGTGTGCATCATGTTTTTAACATTAATTTATGTTTAATAAAGCAATTTAAACTCAACTCAGTTTGAGACTTATTTTATGTTAAGAACGTTTAAATTTTCTATATATTTCAGATTTATGACCGAATTTTGTTCTGCTCACGTTTCTTAAAATCCTTTTTTTTTTTAAACGTCTAGAAATAGACCATTATCAGCATTATATTGGTGTTTTGTTGAATCCAATTTCAAGCAACTTGAATCATTTATTAGAAGTTATGTACTAATTATAAAGCCCATTTATTTCCAATATCCAAATTATTTCTTGCATTTTAAATATATTAAATGTAAAAGTTTTCAAAAATTCCTCTGGCTATTTCTTTCTTTCTGTATTCTTTCCCTCCTATAGCTTTTATCTTCTATTCACTTTTTTTTTAGGATGTCATTCTAACAAATTCTATTGAAGATAAAATTGTATGATAATGCGATTGAGGGCGACACAAACGAGATATTCACAAAAAACAGGCTTTCGAGACATTTGACCTTGAATATCTAAGGACACGCGTGAACATATGTGACTTTTGAGACAACATTTGTACTATCAAAATAAAAGTTTGTACAAAAGTTCAGTTTATTCCGTTAGATTCCGAGGTGAAACCCTAAGATGAATGGAGTATAACTATAAATTTACATTACTTTTTGCGTTTGTTTACTTTTAATCAAGCATACGATATGTATTTACATCATGGTCTCTCGATTATAATTGCTGTTTTTAATATGATACATACAGGCGTAAATTAAATATTGACAAATATCTTGTCTAGTAATCTCAATTCTCTATAATTATAAATTTAAACTTTGTTTGGGCAATAAAATATGCATACACACATAAATGTCTCCTCGAATAAAAACCTAACTACGAATTACACACAAACTTTATGTATCTAAATCTAACACATTTGTTTTTGAAGTGTAACCACAGATTCAGTTGAATCGTCATTACTTCCACAAATTTCTAAATATGTTTACTTGCTGAAGTTTTTTTTTTGGAAATTATTTCTTTTCAGAGACTTTTTTACGAAGCGTACATGCTTATGCTCAATATAAATTATATGACTTTACATAGTCTAATTATATATCTGCCGCTGTTATTTTTCGTAGAATTTTATACATCAAAGTACTGCCCGATTCATTTACATCATACGTAACACGCATATGTATATATAATAAATAGTTTAAATAACCTATGAACTGTTCATACAAAAGGTTATTTACGATATTTGTAGTATAAAATTTGTAAAACTTATTAAAATTAACAACAAAAATAGTAATAGAAGTGATAAATTATCTTTAAAGTTGTCTGTTATAAGTTCATACACAACTGTTGTTTGATGAAGTAATCGCAATTTTTAATCACTTTCAAATAAATATGAAGAATTATAGCAATTACAAAAAAAGACTGAGATAATTAATACACAATTGAATCGGCCATTTACAGAGGGAAACTTATAAAATTGCAAAAACCTTAGAGTGAAATATAAATTAAGCGGTTACAAACAAACTCAATTTTACGAAAAGGTGGTTTTCTAGAATTATTGAAACAAAGTTCCCTATCAACAAATTTTTATACTATATATATATGTAATATATATCAAGTTTAGTTCCAAGTTTGTAACGCTTAAAAATATTGATGCTTATAAAATCCTAATTAGTCCATTTCTGGCTGTCTGTCTGTCCATACGTGCGTCTGCCCGTCTGTGTGCAACAAATACAACTCAAAACCAAAAAAAAGATAGCAACCTGAAATTTGTATATGTGGGCACGACACATCTTGTAAACCGTTAGAGATAGAACAAAAGTTTAAATGTAAAAAATGTATCATATAAAACAATAAACAACTTTTGTTTGAAACATTTTTTCGTAAAAGACACCGTAATCAACAGTGTCTATACATGGTATTTGAACAACAAACTCAGTCAATTGTTTGTTTTCACTTGTTTAGTAAAAATTTTAATGGTGACTACAAATGTAAGCGAACCCGGGTATACTGCGTCTGACGTTAGGTACCCTAGCTTCTTAAGCTGTCAAGGTATTGTTATATATGTATATTATTTATTTAGTTATAAGTTGTCGATTATTATTCGTTTTTTCCTTGCATTACTCTCAAAATATTAAATGTAAATTATATAATCTTTTACATAAGGTACTCGCATATTACGTACACTACGAAATCAATTATAGTACCATAATTTGGTAACGTTTAACATGAAGGCCGTAAATAACTAAAATCAATATAAAAATAAAAAATAATGATTTTTTTTATATGAAGTCATAAAGTCTGTGCACTACACTATCAACTCAAAAAAAAAAAAAAATGTAATCAATCATATAACTGCTCATTAAATTTGCCAAAAATATAAACATTATATTTGATAATTAATTAAATAAAAGTATCTATAAAAAAAAAAAGTATGTTAACAAAAAATCACCTAATCAGAATTTATGATCTCTCAATGTTATAACTTTTTAATCTCATTAGTTGCTATATATAAATTTTGTTTTATAGTTTATTTTTAGATTTTAATTTGTTTTTTAAATCTTTTGAAAATGTAATGAATGATGTTTGATGATTTAATCATAGAATGTTATTTTACAGGTAAGATTACCATATTCATCATACACACACACACACGTAAAAAAGTGCATTATGAAATATTTATATTTATTTTTATGATTTTCCATAAATAAACTGCAAATAAGATAATTACATATAAACAAATGCAATTATGAAATCAAATTAGGTAATAGATATTAAAAATAATTTATTACCGCGATTTGAAGTTCTAAACATCAAGTTGCTGTAGATGAGTTGCCGAAAAAATGTTTTAAAGACTTTCTTAAAACTATTTCTTTATTAATGAAGTTCGATTTGCACTCAGACAAGATTCTTAGATTCTTAATCATAATTTGACAAACGAGGTATCGTTAGAAGCGTCTTGATCGTCCACTATCTATAGGCTGGTTAATTTGAGTCACATTAAATTGAATAAAGCAGCAACCAGAGGGATATAAAGTCATGAATTAAAAAAAAAGATTATTCCAACACCGTCTTGAGTATCAAATTAACGGGCCTAATTAGCGCATTGCAAAAATTAATTAGCGCATTGCAAACTTTATTTTTTGGAACTGATAAACAATGTTGACGCGTAAGATACAAAAATTGTATTCATTTTACTCTTGATTGTTAAGTTTTTGAATTATAGCCGAAAATGAAATTTCATTTCGAAGTAATTCCGGGGTATACTAACCTAATCGTGAAATTAGCTTGATTTTTAAGTGTTTTGAACCCTCGTCATCCGTGTAAATGATCTATTGATTTGAAAATCTAGTTGATTTTCCGATAAAAAAAAAATTTCTGAGATATCAACTAAAGAAGCTTAAATGGAATATCATTATAGACCCACTGTCTATGTTAACTTGGCTGAAATAACCTTCAAGAATAAAAAAAAAATTATCCGACCTTCTGTAATTCTATTATTATTTTAGTTTTAATCACATCTTTGGGAAAATCACTACAAAGTTTGTTTCAGAAAGTACTGAAAACGGTTTTATATGGTTTATGGGAATAACTCTGGTTTATAGGACACACAAAATTCAATTGGCGAGCATATTTCATAATTGATTGCACAGTACAAACTAACTACAAACGTTTCATTTTGGAATTAAATACACAATCGAAATAGAAGTTTATAAATTATGTAACATTTTTCGATATTATTAATGTTAATCTTTTAATATCTCACCTGAAAGTTCATGCAAAGGAAAAATATCAGCTTTTGGTCTACACTCGTTTCAAGTAAAAACAAATTTTGTTATGATCTTTGATATTTTTCAATCATGATTTCAGATTTTGCCCACTTGTATACATAAAACATTTTTTTTAATGATTTGTTATCATTTTCATAACATAATACATACTTACTGTAAGTATTATGACATCATTTGTATTTGTATAGAATACAAAGTTGATCATATGACCTCTAAAGGTTATACGTGGGAGTGACAACTACATCTAAAACAATATCCTAACATACACATTTAAGTATTCTTGAATAATATACTTAAAATAATAACATTACAAAATATTCTGTTATATTAAGATGCAATTTTATGCATGCATCTATTAAGTCAATTTAAATACAATAATAATTGTATTCACATAATTTATAGAAGAAAATCAAAATTGACGTACGAGAACTGTCTTACAACTATGGTAGAAATTAACAATACAGGGTAAGATGTTGTAGGAGTTTGTTCTTACATCTCACAATGTAGAAATATAAAATACGAAATAAAACCAAAAAAACTATGTTTGAGAATTTATTCAGCAATTATCTGGAGTACAAACAACAGGCGTTGCTTAGGTAATATTTGTTTACAAGGCAATTGCAATGTCGTTACACTACTCCCCGGACCCAAAAAAAAAGTGTGTAGGCACGAATAATATGAATTTTGGTTTCCAAACAAGTATTTTTGAAAGCTAAATACTTATTTTGTTCAGGGGGATGTACTATGATTTCTCTAACACGTTGAATGAATGGTTTTGGAACTAAGCAAGAAGCTATATAATATTTCGTTTGTTCTTACATCTGAAAATCTAGAAATATAAAATACGAAAAAAACCAAAAGAACTATGCTTGAGAATTTATTCCGCAATTATCTGGAGTACAAACAAAAGGCTAGGCCACATCAGGGATACCCTATGCGATAACACCGAAAACACTACGAAAATACTCACCTTCATTCAAGACTCAAAGTTCATCAACCAAATATGATCAATATGTATGTAGTATGGAAGAACCTAAAAGCTTTTGGAAGAACGTAGTCAATTGTCAGTTTTTTCGGATACGTAGCCCTAAACGCGCACTTGAAACATAGCTAAGAACACTCTCCGTTAAATTACCTTTCAAACGAAACCAAGAAAAATTAAAAGCGGTTCATCCGTTTAGGTGATACGATGCCACATAGCGGTCAAACGTATAACACCACTTCATTTCAAATTATAATATAAAAGAACTTGTACGAATATTAAGCCAATAATCAAGCCAAGAACTTTCCCCATATTGGGGGAAATACCCCGAATCTCTCAGATACACGATGGCTTATGGACATGTGGAATCTAGAACTTAGTAGATCTGATTTTCGTAATCGGAACCTTTCACGATATCTTTACGTTTCATGGTTAGGACAAGGCATTAACACCAATTTGGAGAAGAAGTATCTGTGTATGAGTGTTTCGTTGTCGATATTGCGCGGCAAAAAAGTATAATCGGCTTCGTTGAGGTGTCGATCGAAGCGTATTACAAGAAATAACATTACATTATATCGACTTTGTTGAGGTGCCGACGTATTAATGGTAATAAGACCCGAAAAGAAGTTCATAACATTCGACCAAATTGTTCAAGTTTTTATTTCATTTATTTATTTTTTATAACTTTTTATTATGCTGGGAAAGTATACGTGTTGACCTCAAGGGTCGTACCAAACTCTATCCTCGGCTTTTAGATTCATGAGAATTATTTGCACCAAAATTTGCCAATGTTAGAAGGAACATACTCCAATATTTGATTTAGGCAAACATTTGCCAACTATTGATAGTGATAAAATTGCAATATTATTATTATTATTATTATTATTATAGCTTTAATTAATTAATCTAAATAAATTTTTATGATTACCATAAAAATATATGAAATAAATCTTTTCATTTTTATTTATTTTATTTTTATGAAGTGTGAGTGATGTATGGAAGGTTAGGTGCGGTCGCCACATAGGCCATGAACAATTTATCAAATTTGAAAAAAAAACACTCATATATATGGTGAATAAGTCTATTTATAAATATATATAGTTTAAAATAAAAATTCAAAATATATTATTGTTAAATCAAATGAAAGTCATTTATCATTTCTTATTCTTATATAAAATTCAGCCGGTACAGTATGTTACAAATAATTAAGTGCTTTACATTATTTCAAAATTAAAAAAAGAACGTGACATGGGACACTCGTTAGGAACTACTTTTGTTATAAATCATATTATTGAATAACAAAAACAGTGAAGAAATAATAATAAAATTCATGTTATAATTTTTTTCCTTCAAGCTTTCATTTATCAAGTTGTGAAAATTGAGTTTTTATTAATATTGCTTATTAAAAAATACATATAATAAAATATGTATAGTAAAATTGCACATTTGCAGTACATTTAGATATCTTTTTAATTTGACCAGTAAATTACCAAAGATCAGAATAATTTCGTTTGGTTACTGTTCATATAGTTATCAAAACACAAGAAGTTTTTCAAATTTTCTGTACCGAAGGTCAGACTCAGAAGTTATTTAACAAAGTAGAATATAACCAAAAAATTTATTGGCGTTGAAAAGCATTAAAAGACAATAAACTATAAAAAAAAATTGTTTCTCGATGGGATTTTTTTGGTCTTTTCCCCATACGCCGAACACGCGAGAAAATATAAGCTTCTAGTACTGTAGGACGCGTCAATAACCTCATTAACTGGAATGCTAAGACAACTTTGATATTAAAAAATTCTATTAATTTTCTTTAAGTATTTATAATCATTGTTCTTTAAGGAGTGTTTCAAAATATAATCTTTGACAAAACGAGATGTTTTATTCTAAAAAGCCGTGGTAAACTTTAATTCCACGAATTTTCGATTTAATTACTTTAATAGTTCTGCTGAAGACTTGCTCTTACTTTGACAGCATACGGTACGCAACAATAACTCTATAAGACATTAATAAATAGCAAACTGATTATTCTAGATCCCGATCACTTACATAATTCAGTCGAAAAAATTTATATACTCAGTATTGCCTCATATTTAATCATATACTCAGTATTGACTTGTTGATGAGAATCAATTCTAAGTTGGAAATGAATTTGTATCGTCCTTAACGGTAATCAGTGAATGGTTCAAAAGTCGAACAGAGCACTGCTTGCTCCATTGTGTGTCTTACCTAAAAATGAAAATGTAAAAAATCCTAACAAAGTACTTTTTCAATATATTTCTTTAATGAAACTTGGAAAATTTCACTGAATATTTGACTCAATAGTGACTCATCATAGAACAATATTTCATATTTTGTATTAGAGTGTATATGGGCGTAATAAACCTGCAACATGATATTTGCGGTTACTTTATCTTTTATTATATAAAGCATATAGCTAAGTTAAGTATTTATCAGAAAATAATTTCGAAATTAAGCTTTCCAAAAAGATCATGTTAAAATGGGCTTAACAGTAACATGTAGGCTGGCAGAAATCTTTTTTACACCCCCGACTATCACACTTAAAAATTAATTAGTACAGTGTTAAGAAACAATGTTAAAAATTATCGATATAGACATAATTCCAATGGTTTCTTTCTCCATAAAATAAGTAATAAGGATCCAAGTGTGTTTAGTTATTTTCGAACTGCATTCCACGTACCTTTTGCGTTTCAGGTTTCCTTTGATTTTGTTTTAAATTTTTGACAAAATTTTTTTGCCTTTGTGCAAATTGAAGAACACACACACAAAATTTGTCAGTAATTGAAAAATTTTACTGATTGTAATATTTCGAAACAATTAATTATTGTCAATTAAATAATTTTTTGCTGAATAATAAATTTATTTAAAATGTGTAAAATTTTGCCTAACATGCGATATTTTTCTATGTTACACACAATAAACTATAAGCGCATGTGGTCTTAAATAAATTATTTTAAATATATTTATTAATTATTTATTATTGTGCTGGCGAGATTTAGAACGCGCTTATATTTCAATATATTATCTAAAAATTGTTTAATTAATTGAAAATATGGGTTGGTTTAAGAATGTTTTATAGTTAGTAGTTAAGTTTTGTTTAAAAGGAATTTATTTATATCGTAAAAATAGTTTGTGAAAAAAACTTTAACCGACTTCAAGAGAATGTACCTAAAAAGTTCACAATAATTTTGAAATAAATACATCTACCACTAATTAATAATTTTGATGTCGACACCTATCTCATTTCAAGGTAGAGTTGAATTTGTTGACATACACTTCTAAAGGTGATCTTTACTAACAGTTATCATTATATGAGATATATCAAGGTATATTAAGTTTAGTCCCAAGTTTGCATCGCTTAAAAATATTAATGCTTCCAACAAACTTTTGGCACAGGTGTTCATAAAATCACCTAATTAGTCCATTTGCGGTTGTCTGTCCGTCTGTCTGTCAACACGATCACTCAAAGTCGAAAAGAGATATCAAGCTGAAATTTTTATCGCGTGGTCAGGACGCTAAAAGTGAGGTCGAGTTCGTAAATGAGCAGCATGGGTCATTTGGGTCTTGGGTCCGTAAGACCCATCTTGTAAACCGTTCGAGAAAAGTTTAAATGTAAAAAATGTTCCTTATACATTTCCCTTCGTATAAAAATCACTCCACTTTCAGAATAAAATCTCAAATTCGCCCTTAAATCGTTTAAACAAACATACAGGTGAAACACATATCCTTTATTTTTTTAAATCGGTTAAAAATGATAATGTTATATACATTATAATTATTATTTTCAAAAAATATTTCAATTATGTAAATATCTATCATTTTTAAGATCATATTAAAAAAATGTTCAAAATTATTACATTTAACTAGTAAAATAGATTGTTTTTATTTTTACATTTTATTTACAAATATTTTAAATGCTTTCAATGAATATAAACATATCGTATATCACATTTTACCTCTATATACAAACAATTCGAGAATCTAACAAAAATAACTTTATAAATTGAATTTTGTCTTAGAAATTAGTCACAATAAAATAGATAATTTAAAAAAAATAAATAAATAAATAAAAACTAAAAATTATTGCTATTCATAAAAAATTGTGTATTTTTGAGCTTATTTTTTAGCAATACTACTGAATTTTAATATTTAAATAATAAAATGTTTATATTTTTGACTTTTCTTAATGTTCAATTACGAACGATTTGTAGGTACATATATTGAAAACGGTGAGGTTTGATGAAAATTGTAATATCTTATTTCTCAAATTAAATTTTTACCGCGACCACAAATCATCTTTATTTCAGGATTCACTACAGAACCCTAAACTCGTGTTTGAAACTATAAAATAGCTGAGAACACTCCATTAAATTACCTTTCAAAAAAAACCAAAAAAATCGAAATCGAATCATCCGTTTAGGCGCTACGATGCCACTGACGAGCAAACAGACAGGCACACAGACAGACACACACACACATGCGGTTAAACTTATAACACCCTTTTTTTAGTTTGGAGGTTAAAAATGCTTAGAATTATCAAAATATGAGTGTGGTTTTTGGAAATAAGGTACTTCTGCCCCGCTTTATAAGCGTAAATCAAAAAAACACAAGTTCGTGTGAATATCATTTTGTTGAGTACACTCAGACAAACATTTTCCACCAGCACCCATAAAGATCTACTGGAAAGTAGTCGATTCCATCGTCAGACGATTTTTTCGATTTTATTTCATCGACTATATAGAGTTCATTTGTAGTTAATATTGAATTTTTATTTTTTTTTACGTATGATATAAAATTTTAAATTTTAGGTCAATTTTGAAATTTTTCAAATAACTGTGATTGTGTGTGTTTTTATTGTCATATTTAACCTAAAATAATAAAATAACTTAAAGTAACAAATGATATATTTATCTAAGTTATGCAATAAATCATTTCAAAAAAGATTTATGACAATTTGTGCTAAATGTTTCAAAAAAAACTACACTACTTAGCTATCTAGGGGCTCTTTTAGTATGTTAAGTGTTGCTTAAATGAATGATAGATAGTATAAAATGGAAATACGTCTAGCTCTATCTAGCTCTAAGCTATCAACTCTTTTTACGAATTTTTTCCTAATTAAGTGTTTTATTCCAGTTTACTGTAAAATTATTTAATTAAAATTGAGTTAAAGTACTTGCGCAAAGAAATTCTCCTTGCTCCAAGAGAGCAAGCAATATTATTTTTTATTGTTCATTGATATTTTATAAACTTGCAAATAAGTCGTTGTTATTTTATATATAATTAAACAATGCATTTATTGAGATAGAAATTTCAATAACCTTAATAAACAGGAAAAAGTAATCATAAATTTTGTAATCTAATTTGTCTAGAAAAATAATTGATACTTGCTTCAAAACTCAATCAATAAAATGTAAACTAACCATACATCTAAGTTGATCGATCGATCATATTATTATCGATTGTGATAATTAATATTGTCAATATCTTTGCAATATAACAAATTTAAAAAAAATACAGTATTCATAATATATGAATGACATTTCAAAAATAACAAATTACTTCCTTACACAATAAGTTTGTATTTTTCTAATTATTAAAATATTAGATTTTATTTTAAATGCTGAAAACCGTTAAAATATCAACTACACACAAACATTTATTAACGATGAAACTAGAATACCCTCGTAAACTAAACATTAGGGCGTAAGCTTGTGTCTTACATCTAATGATGTAATTAGATGCAAGTGTACCATAGATGCTATACCTCATGTAAAGATGGCCTAATCAAATGAAAACTTTTAGAAACAATCAGTCATCAATTCTGCCAAGAAAAGGCATCGATTTTGCCAGGAAAAGTTATTGTTTATAGCGACGATGTAAACTGAAATTTTGTAAACGGACAGGACGAAAAAAATTGGATTAGCTAGTTATTTCAAAATTTGAGAGTCCGTTTTTAAGGTCGTGAATAACAAGTTTTTTCTCTTAGAAGATTTTTAAAAGCGGAGATCTATCTTTTTAGAGTGCCTGTAAAATTTTTAATTACGCGATTAATTAGAAGATTAAAACTGATGAATATTTTCTGAACACGATATTCAAATAAAACATAATTGAAAAAGAAATGTAAACATCATTTTGCAGTATAAATATTATCGAAGATAATAAATGAGAACTCTAGGATATATGGAAATAAATTTCATTGTGCAGTCCGCCACCAAATTAGCAAAGGGTAACATTCATCAAAAGAGTAATCACTAGTTAATTCTTACTGATGATGACTACTTGGTAGTCGAAAATACGTAGTTTAAAAATACAAAAAACTGATCTAGGAAATTGGGGAAAAAATCGAAATTTATCATTTTACAGGACAGTCGAAAGAACTAGATGACCGATTTTCGACATCTAAAAATTTAATTACAAACGAGGGATATCGTTTTTGTGTGCTGGCCAAAATAATGTTTGAATTTTTTATTCAATTATCTTCGTTTAGATAGGTAACGTAATAAATATTCACTAATTTTAGGCTTTCGCACCATTAAAATTTTCCGGGCTACCTGCCAAAGATATTCTCGCTTATGAATATTTTCTAATCATTCTGAATAATAACAAAGTTAAATAGGACGCTTACATACTTCATTCATACATACATACAGGTCAAACTTTTAAAAGCGTGTTAAAACAGGGAACATAATTGATTTTTATGTATAGGATTTTATTGAAAAATAATTATGCAGGTTCTATAAATACAGCAGTATTATTATTTTATCGACTTTTCAAAAATTATATTATCTTTTGATTAATTATAAAATTGACATTTTCTAACTAAATACAAAACGCCAAAGTCACTAACAATAATTATAGTCAAGATTTCATCCTATATGTTCATTGATTATAAATGATATTATTAATCATTAAAATTATTATCAATCGAGATGTTATTTTAAATCTGTGTAGGTAAAACTTAAATCTCCTAAAGGTATTTAAAATGTAATGGTATTTATGATGTAATGAGTTTACCGGCTTTTTGACTCATCTTTTCAAATTAATTATTCATGAATAAACTCTTAGTTTTTTTGGAATTTGCCGGTCTATTATATAGGTAAGTAATTTGCACATAAAACTCATAAAATTAGATTCTCAAATCCACTTAAGCAGATACGAAAAAAAATTATTAAATTGTTAGTGTTCTCCAACCCTTTGTCTAATTAAAAAAAAATTTTGCACACTTTCGAGTAAGTATCTCGTCCATTAAAAAATAAAACTATGTTAGGTTGGGTACACGATTAGAAATGCATGGCGTTTACTACAATGCTGGTATGGTAAGTATAGAGACAGATACAGTAGAATCTATGTTATAATAAGTAATATTACAGTATTGAATAGGGCTATCCACTTGAAGTATTGTGTGTATCGCCACATACCGACATACTGTATCCGCAAGCATACCCGGAACCGTATGTCGGTATGCAGTGCGTTCATCACTAATATTCCTTTTGCTTTAGGCAAAACTCTTTTCTAAGCTTAATGCATAAAGGCTTAAGCATAAAACATTTCTTCACTTTGAGTCGTCTTAAAATTGATCGAAGATTCTAGAACCCATAATTTAGCTTTTATACTCTATATCGCTTTGAAATACATATCATTGGAGATATTTTTTCCCCAAAAGACATATTGGAAAAATGTTTTTTTCTTGTAATTTGTAGCTAATTGAATTTTCTCGAATTTACGGCATTTATCCTACTCCTATGGCATTTGAAAAGGCTTATTAGTTAAATTATTGAAGTAAGTTTTGGTTTGGCTTACAAGATTTAAAGGATCCATATGCGATAAAGAACCGTGCACACTTGACAATAATATTTATGCTAACGGTATAAAATAATTGATAAAGACAAACATTATACAGATTTTATCTCTTCTTTAAATGTCATCAAAAATTAGAAATAAATGTTGTTTTGTAGCCATGTGCATGCAATTTCTTTTAATTGATTTAATAAATCATAAATCTTGCTAAACAAGAGATGACACGAAAAAGATTTCCATAATATTTCTATATTAATGTAGAAAACGCAAAATTTGAAATGAATTGCGAAAACCTATTTCGGAGAATATATTTTCAAATTGCGTTTAACTTACATTTTGAAGAAATATTTTAAAACGTATGCTGCTAGCAGATAACAAATTGAACAGCGGCTAAATAAAATAGTGTGCCTTTTAAATCGGATATACAAGATTATTTATTAATAAATGATTAAATTTATTTTTGATGTATAATTGGTTCGTAGCCCTTTTCGATACATTTTGAAATACGTATTTTGAAGTAAATTTTTCGACATGCTAATAGTCATGTTTCCTGTCAATTAATACTTTGAATATACAAAAAATGTGCATTAACAGTGCCACACGTTAACAGTGAGCACACGTTTTGTTTCATATAAGACATTTATTTTTACAAACATAAATTTAGGGCTAGGTTCTAACAATATACATCATATCTCTTTAGATTATCAACTTTCAAAGGAGAAAAATTATGTTTGTTTTGTGTAGATAGATTGTAGATCAAATCGAATATACGATCGTATGATATACTTGAGAAAAGCAGACCAGAGTTACAATTTAAACTTATATAATTTCTATTCGTTTTACTCTCTTAAAGTTTAAGGAGTAAAAGTCTTTTCCGATATCAGCGTTATAATCCTGTTCAAATAGTTGAATATTAGTATTAATTTGACTCCCAAGAATACTGCTTTATCTCTTTATTGCCACCTATTAACACTTAACTTTCATCTTAACTCCATGCCTAAGCGCAGATACTTTCCAATAAAAAACGGTTTTATTAATAAGAACACGTTAGTGAAAACAAACCAAAAACAATATTTTTCGAAAAATAAAATAAACCATACAAAAGTTTTGTATTCTTTGTAATATTTTTATTTTTTTTTTAAATTTACTGTGGTCAATAATAGTAGCATAAAATTGAATATGTATAACATATAACACAAACATCTTTGCAACAAACAACTAACGTTAAGAATATGAATCATGAAAAATAATAATATTTGTACTTTGAATGAAATTAGTTATACAAGATTAACTATTTAGTAACAAAACGTGCTTTTTATATAAAATTTTGTTACAGTCAGACTGTGTTACGCTAATTTATCTATAATATAATACTTTTTCGTTGAGAAAGACGTATAGTTATAGTTTATATTATACAGGGCTAAAACTCTTTATAATTTTTTTTTCGAAACATTATACAAGCAAATAACTGTACAAATATAACATATAATGGATAAAGATTAGTAGCTAGCCTTTGAGTCCTGGTCTACAAGTTTTGTAATACAAAGATTGACTTGTAAAATCAATTGTAATATTTTTGATTGACTTAGGTAAAATAGGCTTTGTTCCATATTTTATTCAATAATAAAATCATGTTTATACTTTGAACTTTACATTTATCATAAACCTTACGTTACATTAGACTTGGTAGTTACATCTAAATGAAAATAAATCTTTAGAAAATATGCCAAAATATGACTTTTTGTTTTAAATTTAAATTATCAGCCAACTTGTTTCAAAAAAAGAATCATAGATAACAAATTTGTGTAGAGAACGTCAATTTTGTTATTGGAAGAGGCGTTCAAAGTATTTAAACTATACTTATATAATAGACTTAAATTATATTCAAAATTTTAATGAGTAAAAAATAACACTTCCCAAATTTATTCAAAAAGATTAAATTGGTTGAAAAAAATTATAATTTGTAGCCTAATAATAATTTGAAGGCAGTCAACATATATTTATTAACTTTGGTACAAATTTATGAGTTCCTCATAGTTAGAGCAGACCCTACTTACTACATATGTATTGTATACATATAGTGGCCCAAATAACAGTTATCAACCTGTATAAAATTAAATAATAATACTTTTTTATTATAAAACTTCACTGTTACTTCTTTCTTATAAATGACCCGATGTAGTCTTATACACGTGTACAACCGGTCATTCACATATATAGACATATGTGTGTATGTATGTAAGTATGCATACTGAGTAATATGGGAGAGTACAGTACCATCGACCAAAAATTAAATTAATTACTTTTAAAATAACATACAGGCGAATTTCTAAAGGAAATGGAGCTATTGCTTTTGTACTGATTATGGAATTTTGAAAAAATTTCCTTAAATGTTCATCGATGCCTGCCTAATAGATGTCAAAAATGACCATCGTTAAAATTTATACATATATATGTATCTATACGTTTATTTGTCTGGAAACTCTCTAGCGGTCGCAATTTAAGTCCCATTTTAATAAAGTTTGGTATCAAGAAAGGTTTTGGTATTTGAAAGTTCAAGTTCGTTAATGAGAAAAATCGACAGATAGATAAGCGGTGGGGGGGGGTGTACTGTAAAAAATTTTTTGAATTAAAAAAAAATAAGTTTGTTAATTTTTGTATTTTTTGATCAGTTTTAAGCAAAAAAATACTCTTGTGGTTTTCGTTCTAGACGCTTAGTTTTCGAAATAACAAATCTTGAAAAATTAAAAATGCAATATTCTATTTTAAGAAAAATGTGTAATTTTTTACATCTTTGAGAAAATTTGCTTAGCTAACGCAGCTTCTGCGCTAATATATTTTATTTTTTTTTGAAGAAAGCAATGAAGATTTCTTTACAGCTGAAAGAAGAACGTGTGATCCGTGATACAAGATCATAATGTAATGACTCCAAATATAACAATGATTGTAACTACATTAGGTATATTATCCTTATTTTTTTACTTTTTAGTGCAAATTAATTTGTTTTGGAATAGTTTTTTTTTTTTTAAGTCGGTTATTGTTTTGTTAAAAGATTTTTTATTAAGTAATTTTTAGTGAATCTGAAGTACACCAACTAATTTGTCTCTAGAAAAGGAATAATCGAAATCGCTTGGCGTGATATTGAGTTATACGAGTTATACGCACATACATAATGCAAATATAAGATTTATATGGTTTTCTCATGAATGCAATTGTCAGAACTGGAACAAATTCAAATAGGACTACACGGGAAGCACCAAATTTCAAATAAAAAAGAACCATCCAAATCGGTCAAAAGCTCTGAGGTAATAAATATAAAACAAATACAGTCGAATTGAAAACCTTCTCCTTTTTTGAAATCGGTAGAAAATGTTCCTTACAAAAATATAAATAACTTTTGTTTGAATTATCACTATTTACCCGTAAGTTAGATTAGAACATAAAAAGGCCAACGGGGCATTTTCAAGGCCCCACACCTTACCTTACTGAGTATATTACGTTTGAATGGTATTTTACATTTTGAAAACATTACTTACCTATTCATTTTTTTTACGATCGTGTTAAAACTAAAAATGTTTAGAATTAAAACTGATTATTTCATAGAACTGATGTTTTTTGTGTTATTTGCCCTCAAGAAACGGTTAAAGCGATCATGTTGAACACTACTTGAAGAATGAGGATTCAAACTTATTTTTGGAATTATATTATTCAAACATATTAATTAAGTATCCAATTGATACTTATGTATCTATTGAAACAAATTAAAAAAATTAAAGGCTAAAAAGCAACTTGCTAAACAGAAAGAAGCGCATGAGCAATTATTTGGATTACTATATGGTCCAATAATCGCCGGCTAATAATAGGTTAGTATATTGAGTGTAAAACATACTATTTTTTATGCATTTTACTCGAAATGTGGTTTTATAATGTAGGTTCTTTAAGAATAATAAAATTATAAATTAATGAAAATATCACTCGTATATTCTGTACACTCTAAGTTCTTCAAATTCATGACTTAATCCCACGTTTAAGTGGTAACATCTTTTTGGCCAACTTATCTGCTGCACCTGTCAAACTTAAGTAACAGATAGAAACATTTTTTCGTGTAAAATGTCTTTCTAAATTTTCGTTGTAACATCTAACTGAACAACTCTATATTGTTAAAATAAATGTAAAATACTGCACATACAAAAAAAGCATAATTAAAAAATATCAAAAGCCCAACTGTGTTAAATAAAATCTGAAAATGTTTATGATGTTTAAAAAAAGACATTTTCCAATTGTGCTTGTGAGTTTTAAACTTTGTATAATTTGTTTTCTGCATTGTAATTGTTACCACAAGTTGACTTTCGAGCCACTTTTTAAAACACACCATTTTTACTACCAAGCAAACTTCTATATGGCAGACAAAAAGAATGGTGAATATTTCATTTCATTATGGGTTTATGTCATCATAAATTATCGAAATAAATTTAGTTTGGGTTATTAAAAGCCAAAAAATTTACAATAATATAATTATTGTATTACATCATACACAATGTATCCAAAAACAATTTGTAATTGTATATAATTAATACACTCTAATGGTATTTAAATTTTACCTTCAAATAAATGCAATTACATTACATAAGGCAACATAATCTGATATTATTTATTGTAATAGACCGTGTGAGCCCATAATGCAGGGAAATTTCTGTGAATATTTTTGACTGCCATTTGGATGATTGATTTGGTATTTCATAAATGGGACAAATTTTGTTCCATAAGATCTTACTGTTTAAATGGGAGAGAATAGTAAGATTCAAATGAATTTGTTTGAATAAATTATTCCAATATATATGGGCCTTCTAAAGATTTTTGGTAGTTCATCCGAACATATAGCACCTACATATATTTCAAGCGTTCAAAATTTGTCAAATATAAAAAAGATTGCGATCGTGGGGCCTCCAATCGGGGACTGGTAAAAGTCTCATTTAAAATTTTTAGAAAAAAAAAAACAGAAAGTAAGGGATTCGCTATGGCGAAAAATGATGTTGAACTCCGAAAAGATATAATGTTTGATCATTAGAAAGATACTTTGAAATCAGACATTCAAAATCATCTAGCATTCTTTCTGTTTAACATTGGATTGATATTTTCAATGCCAATTAATGAAGTTGGATCTTAAAATTTGAAATGATTACAAAAATATGTTGAAATTATTTAGTGCTTTTCAAATAAAATAAAAAGCTTATATGATTCTAACGAAAAATTTCAATATAATGAAGTATCCAAAATATAAATTCAAAGCACAGAAGGTAAACTGCTTTTATTATCGTATCGAATTATTATTATTATAATAACATTATTAATATACAATGATAAAAACGTTAATTTACGACTTCATTAGCATTAGGTATTAAAAATAAAATAAAATCTAAAAATTTATTTTTTTTTAACCTTAAAAATATGAAGATATGAATAATATTTATGTGATTTTTAAGTCTTTGATCATATTTTTAAGTTTATTCCAGTATAATAAACCTTAGGGTGGTACAGTTTTTGTTTGGCTTGCTTCATAGTGGCAGAAACAAATATCAATCCTGAATTGAATGAAATATAATTTGCAAAGACTACCGTACCTAAAATATCGAAATCATCGTTTAAATTATGTCCGCTTAATAACACCACCGGTCTCCGAAGAAGATATCCCTTAAGAGTAGCTCGAGAAACAAAAATTTAGATAAAAACCTGATTTTGTAAGCAAAATATCTACATTTCAGAAGACATCAAAAAAGATACCTCGATGTATTGGTTTAAAATCTACAAAAAGTCAAGTCGAAGATTTCCATGCTTTTCTATTTCAGTCATTTACCTGACACAATTTTTCGGTTTGAGAGAATGTATTAGATTAAATTTGTATAACAAGAGTCTTGCGCTATAAATTATATATTTTTTATGCCAGCCATATAAGAACATTAAGAGTGTTTGACATTTTACATGTTTTCGTTTTAACCATAAGGGAATGTGTGGAACCATTCCAATCTTTAAGCTAGATATTTGTAGCAATGAAAAATGTATTAAAATATTTCAATTAAGGATGTATGAGTACGTAAGTGGGGGGGGGGGCGATTATAACTTGGCGATAAAAGCCGAAAAGTAAGAATACAATTATTCGATATATGGTGTAATTTTCAAAATATGAAAAATTGTATTCTTACTTTTCGTCTTATAACATTGTTGACATGCTTATACATACTTAAGCAATAAATTAAGAAGAGAAAAATCAAAATATATCGTTTATTTATGGCAACAATGTTTTAGTACTGAAATAAAAAATAATTTCGAACAGTTGTCACAGAGACATCGTCAAGAACTTTGTGATGTATTTTTCTCTATAACCAACCACTAAATTTACTTCAACATCTTGTAATTTTTTTCACTGTATAAAGCGAGCGACCTTAAACTCCTAAATTATATAGGAAGGATATTCATGAATTGAGAGACTTTCTGTTCACTTCATTTTAAAAATAATAAATAAATTTTATAAATGAAATAAACGATAATTTTTAATTGCATTCAATAATTTTGAAAAAATAAAAATTATAATAACTAGTGTGTGGTTGATAGAAATATTTATTATTGGTAAATAAATTTGATTTGGCGACAGCATGGCCATAATTTGAAAATATTACTTCAAGTCATTATATTTTACAATATTTTTTTTTATAGTACACCGTTGTTATCCGGTTATATTGTTAATTATTTTTACATAAATTACTGGATTTATTCTCAATTTTGTTATTTATTTGAAAAAAAAGAGATATATTATTTACTTCTTTTAATGAAATAAGTAGGTATCGACCATACAAATTAACAAATGCGTATAATTCACCCACATTATGATAAGAAAGTAGGAGTTTTAAGTATTTCAAGATTTTTTTATTTATATTTTTATGTTAAACTTTGGTTTTTATATTAAAAAAAACGGTATTCACAGAAAATGAGAAACTTTAACAACAAAAATGCATTTACGTTTATAGTGTTTTGTGTAATAACGGTTGTGAATATGTTTATTATTTCTTTGTGCTCATATGTGTGACAATATTATATGATTTATGTACTGCTTAAATATTTTAGAATGGATATATATCAATGGTTTTGTTCAATAAACAACATTGTAAAAACAAAAAATATGTTTAATAATATAAATAATTTAAAAAGAAAAAAGCCCGATTGCGTTAAATAAATTCTGAAAAGAAAGAATCAAGTCCAGTAGTTTACAAAGCGACTTTAACAGTCGGAGTCCATCGTTGGGAAGATTTGAGTCGGTCTAGAAATGGGCCCCGACTATTAAAGTCGTTTGGTAAACTACTGGACTTATTTCTTTCTTTTTCGGATTGATTTAACGCTGTTGGGTTTTTTATTTTTTCAATTATTTTATGTCATAATAAATATTTTAATCAAACCAAACGTAATGTACTCACATAATTGGGTTGACTGCTATATCAGATGTAGGTATGTCTTTTTTAAACTAATACTACAACTATTTCCTACAGTAAAAACTAAAACTAGCCATAAAATTAAATTATTTAAAGAAACAAATAAATATTTGACCTCTAAAATTAATACCTTAAATTTACAGTAAAATATCTTAAAATAAAAAAAGTAAGCGCTACATTTATAAAGAAGTACCAAGGTATGAGAGGAAATAGAGCTCCTACTGGGTGTCCCACTAAACTTTTCGATTTTTATTTATTTACCTTCAGATTAATCTCAACATTAGTTTAGCTTACGTTTAAATGATTTAACTGTATTTAGTACACAGTTAACAATGAAATTAGTATTTCTTACAGAAATTTTAATTTAATTTACACATTTGTTTTATATTTCACATTTATTTTTGATAGTTTTATTGATAATAATAGCAAAGTCATGTTCAATCAGTAGTTGTTAATAGTTGTTATAGTCAATTTACAAAACATTGGAAGCACTAAATTACAGAATTTAAAAAAAAAAAGGAAATGTACACCAACTGATACAAAATATATAGATATAGATGTTTCATGTATGTAATATGTAACCAATCGTAAAATTCCTTCTTACATGCTATCTGACAATAAAAAACTCCATGTTAATTTGTTATTGTCTCTTTTAGTTATTTACCTCTTCATTTATCGGTCCAGCACCCTTACTTTACTCGCTTATTTTAACGCTTATTTTTGCTTAAATTGTAGGTAAATGGAACAAAATCTCTTGTTGAATCAGTATCATTTAAATATGTTTCTGTAAAAATGCGTTTTTTGGCAAGGTGCTTTATAAAATGACAATTTTTCAGAACCAGTATATGTGTGTAAAATTTAAATGCATTTAAAAGTTTCCATTTGCTCATCCCCGGTTCGCTGTATCAAGTTCAAATTTTGACCAGCCTGAAAAAAATTGTGTTTACAAAGTCTTGGCCTCTCAGTCATTTCCAATATTGCAGGAGATAGCAAGAGAAAGAAGAGAATGAAACAATAACTAACTTTTTCAATTTTTAGCAGTTTTCATGAAACGGTGGACTAACTTGGGTCTTCCATTCTGTAACCACCTTTCCAAATTCAAGTCTGTTAGCGTTAAAACGTTCTTTACTCTTCTGAAACATTTCCAAACGGTTCACAAAGTACTCTATTAAGTTTGAAAAAGGGAAAATAATGAATAGTCACTACAAAATTGTTATTTGTTATATTTTTCACTATTTCGAGAGTAGTGTTGGAATAAGCCATTGAGCCAGTCACATTAATGAAGTTGTATCAGTTCTTTTGGTCTATGTGTGTCTCACTCAGAGAATAAATTAGATTTTTAGTATCTGTCAATGATTATAATGCGGTTTACTTCTATAATACCTAATTTTAATAATGTATTATATAGCTATGTTAATCATAAAACATTGTGAATTCATTATTATGAATTAACTATTTGTATATGAACAGATTTTTATTTTTTATTCTAGTAATATAAAATTAACTTTACATAAGTTTGATTGTTATAATATTATAAAATATACGCAAGTGAACAAATTAGCCTCGCCTTTCAAATATCCACCTACATTTGAAAAAAAAAAATGTACATATTATGTAAGTTTGTATATCTGTGAGTATACATACGGATGGCATACATTACATTTACAAAGAGTTTATAACAGTTTAAAAGAAGTTTGACAATTCGAAGTTTGACATTACTCAAAATTTGAAATTTTTGTATCAATTATTCAAAACTAAATGCGTTTTCTGTTAAAATCAAGCCGATTCACTGTACGGTTTACGAGAAACTAACTATTAAAAGAAGTTTGTTAATGAATGCTGGTTAAAATGTTACGTCACAGACAAACAAACAAACTAACAAACAACCTTACTTTCACATTAATAATAAAATAGCTACCCGCCCGCTTCACTGGGCTTAAAAGTAACAACCACCGCTTTATAGCCTCCAGCTCTTGATCACACTTATCCTTCATCCATAACACTCGAAGGGATTGTTTTAAACAGCTACAATATACGTACAGTTTTCAATTTTTTTTAAGTGTAATATATTCCTAATTCCTTTCGTGTATCAGAAAGGATGGCCATGAATTTATTTTTATAGAAATCTTTAATTTATGGCTCAAAATGATGATCATAGATGGAGGAGTAAAATGTCAGATTATTTAATTTTTTTTATATATATTATTTTTTAAATATATCTTCAAACGAAATTATTGAATAGTTTGCTTCAATAAAATTTAGTCATATTTTAATGTTTTATAAACCTCCTGTATTAATAAAAAAATATATTTTTCAAATATCAAATTTATTCTTATTTATATTTAATAGTTCTTTTGACACATTATAATGTTTTGTGTATTTAAAACATATGAGTTATTTATTGAATTGAATTTTTATTTGTTTTTATGTGTTTTTAATAAATAATATCAATATATCTTCTTCATTCAATGTGAGCATGCGTGTTATATTTGGTCAAATAGTATACAAAAAGAAAGTTTTACTTTCGTAACATTTTATTAAAGAAAACATGATAAAAAAACAATAAAATTCATTTAGAAACCATAAAAATCAAAGTTCAAATCGATCATATTTGTTATGAAAACTTCACGAAAAAAAACAATTACTGGATTGAAGAAAAAATTTTCCTGAGCCAAGAAAATATATAATTGTTACAATGTTAAGAGCATATTTTCTTCCAACTTCAATTACTTCACTGTGTAAACAATAATGTGTACAAAGAAACTGAAGCCTGTTATCGGCTAATGCTACAACGATGAAAACAAGCTACGTAACTGACACTTTTTTGACACCTTTCAAACGAATTGTCAGTTCTAGTAACGACATAATTATTTTGTACATTGCTCGTAGTCAAATAAGAGCTGCGAGGCCAATGAAACCAATCGTACCAAGAGTCAAACTAGATAAATCACCAGCCTCTAAGCACTTATTTAATCACGTCCGGTGAAGATGCATAATTTTGTATTTATTTTTTGTTTATCTAGGCAATAAATTTAAATCGTCAAAGAAGTAAAAACGAATATTCTTCAAAAAAATTATTTTTATATCCGTTACTATGGTACAGAAACTTTATGCTTAATATAAAATAGAAGAAGCCATGGTGTATATGTTCTTTTAGGACTAGATCAATACGGTACTGATTCAGTAAATTCATTAATCCCTCATAGTAAAATTTATTGTCTACAAGCTTGAATATTATAAATATTTCCATTTTTAATGCCTAGTTAAATTAACTGAGATTTTTTTTTTGTTTTCAATAATTTTTTGAGGGTTTAACTTTAATTTAAACAGTTTTTTATTTTTATTTCCACCGTTTTATTTTTGGAGAAATCTATGAAAATATAGCATCTATCTACCATTTTCCCATATGACCAATGTAAAATATGCCTTCTATTGGAGTCAATTATTTACTTGAATAATCTGGCAACCCCCCCCCCCCCAATTTTCAGAATGATTTAGACTTTATTCAACTTCAAATCAAGCCGTTTATTCAACATTGACCTAACGCCCGTACATCTTAAAAAGCCGCATAATATTATGGCAAGTCATGCAGGGCAAAAAATTGCTTAAAAATACTTATATTTTATTGGTTAATGTATGATTGATTTTCGTTTTTATATTATCCTTAACTTACGTCAAAATTTCTTAATTTTATAAAAATTAATTTTTTCGTTTTCGGGGAGAAAATAATATTCTTTAATCTAAAAGCTAAAATAATATACATAAAAGAATGGACCATATGGTCTATGATGGCGCGTCGCGTCTCTTTATTATTTCATAAATCAGTGCTTTACATAAAAAACAATTTATATATTACAATAAAAAACCCAACTATAGTGAGTATGCTGGCTGAATGTAATATATTGTGCCTGTGAACCTTTTAAAAATAATATAATAGTGGTACCTATATTTAAAAAAAAAAATCTTTTGTTTTAGGCTTGTTGTTTTAAAATCTATTGTTTTTAACTAATATTATTTACGAATAATACGATTTTAGTATATGAGATTTAGAAGGGTTATGTGCTGTACCCCGGGCACAAGTTATCTTACATGTTTCTGTTACCATAGTTTCTCGTTTCTGATTAACTGAAGCAATGTATAGCATATCTGGGCCTAGGAAGCCTTTTGGATGACTCGTCCTGAAGTGATTCGCAATACCTCAAATGGCCAGGTAAAATATTGCGATTGCCTGAAAATTAATAAAATAATTTTAAAAACTATCAGAAATGTAGGGGTGTTTTTTATAACCATAAAACAGTTGTCCGACAACCCTTTGAAAATTTGAAGGCTTACTTATCTGCACGGGACTGTCGACGGAAGTGAAAACTTAAAACTTTTATAACTGGGTTTTTTTTTTTTTACATTAAGTTATAAATTTATTATAGTATAAATAATTAAAATTTCATAATTTGTTAATTGAAATTATCAACTTGTGTATAAAAAACTATTATAAATAATAAAACAGCGCAACAACACACAGTGTTTTCAAGCGATCACCCATCCAAAAACTAAGTGTTCTCAATGTAGCTTAACTTCAGTGATCTCACCTGACGATGACGTGAGTTTCATGATTTTTATTCACACCGAAAGTCGGGCCAAAAGAAGTTTTCACTTCAAAATTTCCATCTGTGTTCTTCGGATAGTCCGACAGTTCTTCGGAGACGTAGCTGTTCAATAACGAATTTTTTGACCATTTTCAGTAATTTTATTAGTTTGCCACGCGTTAAAATTTCTTAGACGCAATTTTCGATCCTGTATATTATATGTCACACTATGCAGCAGGAGGCAATGAATTGCTTCAGACCCTAAATTACTGCGAGCCATCTAGTGACTTGTTTAGGTCCCACATCCACGTTCTATTGATTTGAATGGGTGAAGTAATAACATTTTTTAGTAAATTAAAGTAGTAAATATGGCTTTTAATTTTCAGCTATTAACATATGGAATTTTTTTATTTGTGTTTTAAATGACATTTCATCCAAAAGCCTACTTGTTGATGATTATTTATTATTACATACCTCGATTTCAAACGTCAATAAAATGGTAAGGCTTAAATTTTGAAAAAGGGTACAGTTATATAACCGAAAAATCATACAACATACTGTACCGATACATGTTCATAAGAATGCACTTAATTTTACAATTATTTTCTTATTCGTTGTGGGATACCATTCATACTTTAGCGGAGTACAAGTGGAAAGAACTGGTTAAAATTTTATACCATGAGTAACATTTCTTTTCCATGTATGTAAAAATAAACAGACCAACTTTACTATTATAAAACATTGTGTCATTTATATCCCAGGCACTACAGTAGTCCCTAATTTAAACAGCCGTACTTTATAGCTTGTAGTAGTCTCACGCATGTTTCGAAAAGTATTATAAACACAGAAAGGTTTTTGTTTTCAATTGAGGGTTTTGTTTTTATTGGATTCAAAGTAAATTTAACTAGAAATACATACACACTGATGGGGTTCAAATAAGGTACCTATTGTTTTATGCATTTTATATGTATATTACGCTTATAATTATTAATTTGTAATAAATATGATTATAAATTTTATTAAAGTGTGATGAAGTATTAAAAAGAGAATTAAAATATCACACCAGATGGGTGTGAATACTTTAAATGAATTTTTATTAGGTACTCAGTTTATTTATAGAAATCAGTATCAAGGAGTAACAAATGTGTGACACGGCTAATAATTTCTATGTACATATTAAACTTAAACAAGTGAAAGCAAACAATTGACTGGGTTAATTATTGAAATACCATGTATAGACTGTGTTAATTACGCAATCGTTTGTTTTTTACGTCATGTAAGTAAAAAAAGATAGCAGTTCTTAGATAGCTACACACATATAACTGCAGATATTATCATATAATACATAATATATAATTTGCGCTGTAACGTGTTTACAAAAAAATATTCCAAACGAAAATTGTTTATTTTTTATAAGGAACATTTTTTGCATTTAAACTTTTGTTCTATCCACCACCAACGGCTTACAACATTGCAAGACCAAATTGAACTTTGTTCCTCATTTACGAACTCGACCTCACTTTTTATGTCCAAAGCACGCTTTAAAAATTTCAGCTTTATGTCCTTTTTCGTTTTTGATTATCATGTTGACAGACAACCAAAAACAGACTAATTAGGTAATTTTATGAACTCCTGTATTAAAATTTTGTTGGTAGCATTAATATTTTTAAGCGTTACAAACTTGGGGCTAAACTTAATATACCTTTATATATTTCATATATACATATAAAAAAAAATCATGGTAAATTAGTCCTTATATTCGAAGAGAAATTCTTAAATTAAAAACGAAGCATTAACGGTTATGTTACCAACTTACCAACTTTTTTTATTTAACAAATGTAAAATTTTTATTGACATACCACCATCTACCGTGGAAGAGTTGATAAAATTATATTACATGTTTTATTTGGGTAAGTATTTTATCTTTTTTTATTTAAGTATTATTTTTTATATTTAGATAATTTTACTCAAAAACTAAAAATTTAGACGCCAACATACTGAGACCAAGACCACTTAAATACATTCAACTTTTTTTTATGATTTTTTATAGAAAACAGCTAGTTTTATTAGAAAAATAAAGTAATAATTATGATAAAGTAGTAATAAAATTTTAAAATTATTACTGCAAGCTGCAATACACCAAGAGCCAGGCCGTTCAAATTTTGATAGTGCACTGGATTTCTTGTGTATTTACTTTTCATGAAATAATAGATGGCACAGGGAGGATTAACGAATTATGTATGATACTATTGTTTTTTAATTACTTCTTGTATCTTTAAAATATCAATAATAACATTAATAAGAATGATTTAATAGGTCTTAAAATCCCAGAAATTTTTAGGGGAAAGTTGGAATTTATTGGAAAACAAAAAATATATTCCATATTCTCTTAATAGTAAATTTCTCTTGAAACTATTAAGCTCTTGAAATAATTAAGTTCTTTGATAGTTTATCCTCCTATAGTCAATTTCATAAAAACATGCGTAAACACAAAACATACGTACGTTCACTGTTTCACTGTATGTGACAACAGTCACGGTACTGTACAAGATACTTAGACGTATGTGTCGATGATAAAGTCCCACACATAGTACACAAGTGCATATCTATAGGTTTCATAGGGATTGTCAACGTAAGTGAAAACTTAAAACTTTGAAATAACTGTGTTTCTTTGAATTTTTTAATAAATTATAGTATGAATAATTAATTGATTATGAAACTAAACTTTTTACATTTATTTCAAATTTGGGTGTACTTTTTATATAAGTATCTCATGTATTTGTGTATTCTGTATATACAAACACACAAATAGAATAAAGACACGAACAGGCTACATATAATTGGTGTCACTTATATAGAACAGGAGTGGCGGAATGGATTACCACCTAGACTGGATATCCGGGGTACACAAATTTGAGTCCCGTCTTCTAGGTAATTTTCTTCAGTTCCTTTTATTTGTTCAAAAAAAAAAATTATTCCAAATTTGTAAATTGAAATTATTAACATCATACAGTGGGTATACAGAACTATAATAAAAAATAAAAAGGGAATAGCACACAGTGTTCGTTAATGGTTTCCCATCCAAGTTCTAGCTGTGTCAAATTTTTCATAACTTCAGTAATCGGAAGTGATGTTTTTATCGTTTTTTTAGACACAACTTAATTTTTAATTAAAAATAATTACAGAAACTTAATGACATAAAATAAATATACACACAAGAAAAGGTGGGGACGTTAATCGATGTTTTTAATGTGGTTTGTTGGTCCAGTGCTATGCATGTCGGTTCTGAGGTGACGATAATTTCACGAAACTAGAATTTCTACCCGCTACGAAAAACTATTATAACATAAATCGCTCAACGCGGCTGAAAAAGTTTTCACTTCAAAATTTCGCCAGTATAGTCAATTTCATAAAAGCATGCTCATATAAACGGAAATATTTGTTAAAAAATAAAATAATAAAACTTACACTAATTTTAATTTCATTTAATTCTTAAGAAAAGTAAGTTTGTGGCCAAACTAAGTTAAAACTACCTTCATAACCAGTAACGCTATGCCATGCGCAGTTTCGTGTAAAGTTTATATATTGAAGCAGTCCGCGGGACAACACTCTTTTGTTTAAATGATTAACATACATGTAACTTCATCAGTAGCTTCTTTTTGGCGGGTCTACCAAAGTTTCTCTCTACGATTTGTTTCAAAAATGTAGTGTTTTTTTTTAAAATAAGCATGGGAACATTATATTTAAGCTATCAGCCAGAAAAAATGCCGCAAGGAATTTGTCGGACACTATATGTAATAGAAAACAAAAATACTTATGTATGGCATGTTCGAGGTGATAGGTAAGCTCATCGTTGCAGTATTTTTGTCGTACAGAATATTTAATTGTTTAATAATTACTAATATTACTAAATGGTCAAAGTGTCCGACAAATTCCCTGCTGCTTTTTTTCTGACTGATAGCTTTAATATTATTTTATAATGTTTATTTAAAAAAGCAGCAATTTCGAGAAAGGTAGAGAGCAAATTTGGTAGATTTGGCAAAAAGCCACTTACGAAGTTTCAAGTATGTATTAATACACATTGAATATGTATTAATCATTTAACAAAAAGTGTACTATCCCGCAGACTAATCTTTGGGATAGAACGATGAAAATTTCCAGCTCTTAGCATATAAATAAAATGTGTGTACATTGATGCATATGAGACCATACGGAAATAAAATTATATAATAAAAATAAAAACTTGTTACAAAGAAGAATAAAAAAAAAATACATAAAAAATTAATTTTAATATAAGCCAGTTGCTGCGTCAGTTGATAGAGGTTAGTTGATAGGTCACATGATATCTCATCCGCGCATACAACTTCAATAATAATTTTAATATTAGGAATTAGTCATAGGCAGTTTTTTTCTTTCACTTTGTAATCAGTTTTTTCTATGATTCTATTGTTAATTTTAAGCCAGTTTTTTTTCACTGATAGTATGATGATAATTTGCATGAAATCAAAACAGATACGTATTTAGTTTGATTTACAGTCGAGGAAATAAATGGTGTTAACACAGATTACAAATTTTTATGAAAAATTAAATCCTTGAACGACGATATATAAAAATTATTGTTTCAAAAAATCAAACTTTATGCTTTTATATTACAAAAATTTACTGCCGATCAAATACATGTCTATCTGCTGCCTCGCTTTAATTTTCTGGTACCATATGGTATTGCTGCCGGTTCTTACTATTCAATATATGCATTATTGCAGATATTTCAGACGAACTGAAGTGGCTGAAAATCGAATTAAAGATTCCATTTCACAAACAAGTTAAGACTGCATTTGAAAAAATTCCCCGTTGAATTCTTTAATGGAGGGGATTTGATTCGCTGATGGAAAACGGTTTCAAGTTCTTAATACTTACTATTTCCTTAAAAAAATTCATCAGCTCGTCTTTCGCTTTTCAAATTATATGCAAATAATATTTATTTTAAAATCAATTTCAGTATTGTTTCTGATTAATGATAGGAAAATAACGCCAAATATTGCAAAGGGACGGAGTATTTCCCTTTGATCAAGCTATAACTCTTGTTCTTGCTTACACAGAAGACTGTTTCAGATATAAAATCTGATCTATTTATGATCCCATTTGAATTTTTTATATTTTTGTGGTCGCCAGATTCCTGAACTACAAATCATGGTGAATCATATTGTATTTCAAAAAAATGTTTAACGAGAAAGTGATTTCGAATTAGTGAATACCGTACCGTATTCGTTAACATGTAGAAAATAGCTTTCAATTTTTTCTTTTACTGTTACGTTAAATGATTTCATTTTATATTTCAAACTTAATCGATTTTTTAACAAGTGACTTTTAACCTTCGAAAAAAGTTGTTCTAAAATTTATCGCTATGTATATCTGTCTGTCTGTGTGTCTGTCTGTGGCATCGTAGCACCTAAGTGGATAAACCGATTAGGTATTTTTTATTTCCTTTTGTAAGGTAATTTAATGGGGAATGTTCTTAGCTATGTTTCAAATGTAAGTTTAGGGTAACGTATCCGGAGCAACTTAAAAAATAGGCGATGATCCCCAAAATCGGTTCACTTTGGAAAATGCTCTAAGGAAAAAGGTAATTTAATGGACAGTGATCTTAGATTCGTTTCAAGTGTGTGTTTAGGGTTACGTACCCGAAATTTTTTCAAGATTTTTTTAAATTTTGTAAATTTCATTTGTTTTCATTTTAATTCGCGGTTATGTTTAGAAATTTATATACTGAATACACATCTGTTTCAATTTATAGTTTATTAGTTTATTCGTTAAATATTCTCTATCCATAAACACTTAATATAAAACATACACACACGACCCCCCACACCAACGAAAATAATTGCCCACACAGAAATCTTTGTTAAATATTATTATTGCTATAAAAAAAAGTTTAACCCTTGGATATTCGCCGATTCATCATTATTGTGTACGATGTATACATAAAATATGTTAGAAAAAAACTTTTTTTTTTCTAGAAATTTTTTTTCAATAAGTTAGTACTCTGACTGTGTAATATGATTTAAATGTACATACGTACATCTGCGTTTACGTGTAAAACCGCCTTATTCTATGTACAACATATTATCCATATTACATACATATGAGTATGGATAGAATAAATAATATGCATAATTTAATTGTTTTCGAACAACGAAACATTGGACAGTGTTATATAAATAAATTATGCATTACATAATAAATAACATATTGGAGTTAAGTTATACAAGCGAGGTCTGCTTCTATGGTAATCATCATCTTGATCAAAAAATAAAATAAATAATTAAAAAACCCGACTGCGTTAAATAAAATCTGAAAATTAAAAAACAAGTCCAGTAGTTTACATAGCGACTTTAACTGTCAGGTGCCATTATTGGACTCCGACTGTTAAAGTCTTCATGTAAACTACTGGGCTTGTTCTTCCTTTTTAGATTTTCGGTAACGCAGTCGAATTTTAATTTTTTTATTAATTCATTTTATCTTAAACTTTTTAGTGTCCCAGCATCAGAAAAAACTCTCTTGTTATACTATCTTAACACTTTTAAACCAATTTATTATTCCGAATTAAATTTAAACATATAACTTAACTTAAACATGTATATTTTTGTAATTCGCTTTTAATTTCCTTTATTTTAATACCGTACTCGATAGGTTTTGTTAACGACTATTTCGTTCCGACAGCTTACCAGTTTGTCTTGTTTTTTTTTTTTTTTTTTTTAAACCAATTTAAGAACACTTGCATTTTTGAGACAAATATAATGAAACCTGAAATATTGAAATCCATTGAGCCGTTTGAAAAGTACGAGGTAATAATGAATTTTACATTCAAGATACGCGCGAAAAACATAAAGCCGCCTTGAAAGTCGGATAAAAAGCGATTTATTTCAGTTATCCTATTAATGGTGGAAATCCTATTCAAGAAAACCTAGCTCACCATTGATTAAAAAATTTCTTCTGTTTGTAATACCTGTTCTAAAGCCAAAAATGAATGACACAACTTTCGCCAAAGACCTAAAAATAAATAACGTGTCATTTTTCAACAATACCTTTTTTTATTGCCGGAAACCAGGATTAAAATACACATTAAAGAAAAATATCTTTAGTAAAAATTATTTTTTGTAGGAACATAACATTTAAAAATCGGCCTAGCTCCTTGATCAATTTTTTAATTTTAAGATCACTTTTTACCTCTAAAAAAACATCAGATAATGTCCCTAGTTGTTGACACCTGCAGGTTATGGGTAATTTATTGAGTGATTGTTATTTATGAATATGCAATCATTTTTTGTTTCAAATATTTTTTTGTAAAACGAAGAGGTAGTTTAGACAGTAATTTATAGCAAAAATCTATACCCATTTGTGCATTTGTTCATTCGATTTGAACAAAAATTGCCTTAATAGAAAAACAATTCACGTTTATTGGATTTATGGGAAAATTTTTTTCAAAGAGTCCTAGATTTCGCAGAAACAATTGTGCAAAATAACAATTTTGATACGGAAAAACAATTTTGGGTAAAACTTTTCAGCTCGTTTTTTGTCTGTACTGTTGTACGGTTTGCGGAAAATGTTTTGAACAAAATATATTACTTTTTTAATCAATAACGACTTTCTAATTTAAAGAGCTCATCTATCAATTACCATTTATGGAATGGAGTCAGCTTTTCCCTCAGCCTGAAACTTTAGGTTAAGTCTAATGTATGCGTAAGATGTGCACTTTCATACCCAAGATTTTTTGCTTGAAACATTTATATCGATAAAAGTTTCATTTCAATTTTCTAGCATATGCCAACTTAAAAAAGACTTTCTGTATAATATTCGAAATATTTATATTACATAACACCGTTCCATTTGAATTTCTATTCAATATTTTTTAATGCAGTTACGAATAGGCTTTAAGTTACAATCAGAAAAAAATCATATTTAGAAAAAAAATGTTTATAAAAAAAAATTCGAAAAAAAATTTTTATGTTGCTGTATTGTCTTCAATTTAAAAATTTATTATTTTATAGAGGAATAGATAGACATTTTATAGACATTAAGAGGAATACATAAACGTTTTTTGTATAATATATACAGTGGGAAAAATAAATACGACTTTTAAAATAGAGGAAGGGTTTCTGATTTGTTTAAAATATAAAAAACGATCTGATATGCTGCTGCACATGGTTTAAATACTTTTTTTTTGTCATTTTTTTTATTTAAAATTTTTTACATGCATATGCAAATACAATTGAATAAAAGGGCTGAGTTGTCAAAAATTTATTAAATTATTATAAAACAATTGTTCGGATTTATAAAAGTAAATTTTTTTTATTCTTTATTTGAAAAAAATATATAAAGGTTGTTCGATCAATATGGTAAAATAAGAATGTTTGAAAGACAAGCTTTTATTTTAATTAAACACAATGAACTCGAAAGTTCTTATTTTAATCATTTAAAATTTTAAGAACAATTTTATTTTTAGTATTGTGATCGAAAAAAAAAATCGATTTCGGGTATTCAACGGAAATACACGTTTTGAGGGCCCCTGATTCCAAAAAAATGGTTTTTAAAAAATGTCGCGTCCGTCGGTATGTCGGTATGTCTGTTACCAAGCTGGAGCCTTCAATTTTCAACCAATTTTTCTCAAACTCGGTACATAGGTTGAGTTTGGTCATAATTCCAGACAATTTTTCATTTTTCCCTAGGCCTTTTTTCAAGGGTATTTCCCTATAGGGAAAAACAGGATTTTTGTGGTTTTCTGAAAAACGGCTCTAACGATTTCGATTAAACTAGGCACAAGGCAAAACCTTAAGGTGTTCCTAGGATTGGTATAAGCCACATATATATATATCTGGAGTAATTTGCCAAATATCAAATCTTTAAAATTTTGTTTGATTATTTAACTTTCGATATTTCTAAAACTAAGGCAGATATTGAAAAAATTTTACTCTTTTTTTTCGTCTTAATTCATAAAGTTAAAACAAAATTCATCATCAAAGTTGAAAATTAGGCACACTAAAAACTTGCCTTGGCGCTCGCACTACCTTAAGAGCTGTTGATGATGTCAATAACGTCCAGATTTCTTAATGTAATCACACACTTTAGTGGTGATGAGCTCATCTCATCTTTTTTAATTTTATGTTGATCTACTCCAAAATACATACAGCTGGAACAAAAAAAATCCTATTAATTTAATGAAAATAAAAAACCGTCGTAGATCAACATCAAACTTGACATTTCTTCAGTTTTTACTCTATTGGCAAACTAAAAATATATCTTATAAAATAAAATATAAAATATTTATTGACGGTGTCGTTTCAAACATCTGATCATTGATCAAACTGATAATCTGAAATCTATATAATTAATTTGACAGTTTTTGATTTATTTACGTTAAAATTAAAAAATTCGATTGCGTTAAAAATTAAAAATAGTTTTATTGACACTATTCTGAAACATTTTCAGGATAAAACTGTTCCCACATTCTGAATCACTATTAGATAGAAAATTCTTTGGGTAAAAAATTTTGTTTTTTAATATACCACTATATCGTAAAGAGGTGCCTTAAGTTTAACGTGTCTGTGAATCTATGTATCTGTGTGTCTGCGGAATGAATCGATTTTAATTTTTGATTTTGATAGGTTATTTCAAAAGTGATCTTAGCTATTTTTCAAGAGCGAGTTTTGGGTTTAGTACCCGATAACAACCAGGAGGAAGGTGATAATACTCAAACGGCTCAGCAAATTTTTTTGAAACATAGCTTAGTACTTCCCGATAAAATTGGTTCATCCGTTTAACAGCTACGATGTCATAGAAGAATCGATCAAACCTGATTTTTTAAAAATTTTTAATTTGTTTGAATTGTTGAAACATGAACTAATTTAAGACGGATCTTCTGTTCTATTTAAAATTTTGTATAGATATTTTCATCAGTTGTTGAAAAAAAAAACTAAATTTACTTTCTTAAAATCGTTTACGAAATTATTCGGAACATGCTCAAAAACATTCTTTAATGCTCAAAAATTAATTTCGGGATTTACATTATCTTATTTTCAAATACGCAGTCAAAATTTTTTACGTTTCTGGCATGTATAATGCATTTATTGGCAGTCAGGTAAAAGATTTGAGTAAAAAGTTAATCTTACATTATTTTAATAAAAGATGTTACATGACAGCATAACTGATGAAAAAATAAAATGTAAATCCGAATTTTATTACAGAGTGTCTTAAAATAGTTTGTCGTTCTACCACGTGAGTTCTTTTTACGTTGCATGCAGTATGAGAAGGATCAAGCCTACACATGAATTATTTGTAAAAGTCATGTAATTTGACAATAACCATGAATGTAAGATTTTAATCCACTAGGCTATCTATATGAAATCGTTGTTTTAAGAACACAATTGTTTAATGCATTCAACGACGGAAAAGCATACAATCCTTTTAAATTCTTAGAGCCTCTCCTGGTCAGTTTAGCCAAGACAGTGAAATTGTTTTCATCCAGCAAAGTTTTGTAGCTTTGGGACTTATACAGAGCTGATTGCGATCACTCAATCGGGAATTGATTTGGATTGTCTAATGGAAAATAGAATGGAAAATATATATCTGCATATTAAAATCCAATGGGACAACTCTGTTTGTCCCAATTGCGAGCACACGAAAATTTCAAGTCGGGATCACAGAACTTGAAAATTAAATTTAAATTTATTAATAAAAACCGAAAATGTTCTAAGATTTCAATGATTGTTTCGTTTTTATTTTTGTCAGAAGCTGATTTTGATTTCCCATACGGGAAATGATGAGATGCTATTCCTGAACTGATTGAGTTGTCCGATTGGGACCCAAATATATATCTGCGTTATATGCTCATTTGGAATGACAAAATTGGGAGCACGCGAAAATTTCTAGTCCTGCATCGAAAAACTTGAAAATGTAATTAAAATTTATTAAGGAACGAAGAATTTATAAGATTCCAAAGATTGTTGTTTGTTTCTGTTCTAACACAGGGCTTTATATGAAGTCTCTAGGGCAATTCATACAAGTGACGTAACACTTCGTCTAATTCACCAACTTCTTCAACTGAAGAAATGTGTAGTTATCATCCCTATGAATTGATTTTTGAGCATCTTGTACGTATAAATTAAATCAGAGTCTTTATATTCTAAAAATAAAGTTTACAACAAAACAGAACAAGACAACAATACAACAACAAACAAATAAACAACACAGCCAACATATTCTTAAACAGTATACTCGTACAACAACAGTAGTTATTTTGAATCGAAAACAAATTATCTTAAAAATTACTACACACATATATAAGTTATAAGAGATATTATGTTGTAGATTGTTGTATATTTATAATATAAATAAAAATCTGTGTATGTTTATACATAATCAGTAGAATGAATAAACAATGTCAAATCAAAATCATCACATAAAAAATATATTTTTTATAGTTTTTAACCATTCAAATTTATAATATTCTGTGTGTGCAGTTACTACAGTCATTTAAAACATATTATTTCACTAACCTTTTAAAAACGAACGAGGTAAACTTATAAAGGAAAATCATCTCATTGTGAAAAAAACACAGTTTGATATGTTTCTAATTATAATGAATAAAATTATTACAACAACTTTCAAAAAATACAAAAAAGGTAAACTCGTAAAGTTACGAATATTAAAATTCAATTATATTTTGTCCTCAGCTTCAAACAAACTTTATGTTGGAAAATTTTAGGTAACTATTATTTTTGATTAATGTTTAAAATTTTATTTGTCTGCAGCAAGAAATAATGAAATTTGAAGTAATATCTATAAAAAAGCCTTGTTTTTTATGAATTTTGTTCCTTTCCGTGTGATTTTTTATTTCCAAGAGATGAGTTCTTTAATTCGATTATTATAAGAGTTATTTTCAATAAAAATTTATCTGGGAAGAAAAACTTTAAAATATTATGATAGACTGCTTTTAGGCCACAGATTGTAGTTTTGACAAAATTGAGTGGTGAAAGTTATCAGAAGTTAAAGATAACAGAGATAATTTAAAGTACGTACAATGAAATATTTATGTTATGTCATAATAAATATCCTGATCAAACCAACTGTAATGTACATAATCAAAAAAGTATGTCGTTTTTAAAACAATATTACAAATAATTATACAGTAAAAACCAAAATTGGCCATAAAATTAAATTCTTCAGAGAATCAAACAAGTATTTGACTTCTAAAATTAATTTCTTAAATTTTCAGAAAAATACCTCGTAAATAAAAAAGCAAGCGCAACATTTATAATTATCATCAAGGTACGAAAGGAATATAGTGCCTTCCGGGTGTCCCACGATACCTCTCGTTTATTATTGGATTCTATTCATCACACACTGTATATTTCCAAAAGTCTTTCTAGTTCGTAATTTTTTAGAGAAAAAAAATCAATATGATTGTACTAATACAGAATGTGAACGAACGATCGATGTACGTATGTTATGTTATATTATGTTTTAGGTGTATAATATTTACATACAAGTAACATAAGGAGAGGTTTTACATTTTACCAATAGTCAATCCGTATACGATTTTTAATAGGGTTCAGTAACTGTCGGTAAAACCAAGTCATTAATCACTGGCTATGATTTCAGAGTTGAAAATAAATATAATTTGTACAAATTGGCTATATATGACTATATATATATCAATAGAATTCAATATTTCTTACACATGAGAACGCCCCTACCAAGATAGAATATAGTGATAATGAGTAGCTGATGATTTTTAGACGTCAGAGGTTACAAGAAAATGAAATGCAGGTTAAGCAAAAAATGCGACAACTGGCAATAAACGAACATAAGATAATTAGACTCTTAATTCAAAGAAAGAATCCTAGTAGATTAACCTAAGAGTACAAAAAATATTTTAAATGACTTGGAATTTCGTGATAGATAAAGGTAAAAGAATTTCCCAGTTGAATAAAAGTAATAAGGAAAGAATGAAAATCCATATAATTTTAAATATGTACGGCGAAATAATAAAACAAGCAGATGTTAAATATTAGTTTTGGCATATAAGCCGGGAAAATGAAGTGAGAGGTATAAAGTGTAGACATGAAAATCATTAATTTATAAAGATAAGGCATCAATAAAAGCCTTTTTTCATCTTTTAAAAAAGATTTCTCCCATTTTGAAAAGTAAATTTTTATGACCAAACTATTTTATGTAATTTTCATAAAATTACATCCTTTTCGCAGACAAACCCCATTCATTCATCTCATAATTGGTGTCTTATCTTCATAAATGTATAATATATGGCAATATTAAATTGTTAATTATTTTGTAAATGTAACACCTTCAAGGATTTGCGATCGTCAGGGCAATTTTGGACACAAGGCTTGATTTTTTCTTTAATGAAGTTGGAAATCTAAATGAATTCTGAAAATATTAAGGGTGGTTGCCCGATTATTTAAATAAATAAATGACTTCAAAAGTAGGCATATTTAACTTTGGTCTTATAGAAAAACGGAAGATGAATGATATGTTTTCATAGATTTCTCCGAAACTAGTCGGTGGAAATTAAAAAAAAACTATTTAAATTAAAGTTAAAACCGCAATAAATTATTAAAAAAAACCGTTGTGTCCCACTAATTAAGGACGTATAAACACGGTAATGGGGACAAAAATTAAATAAATATATATTTTCAATTTTGATGGTTAATTATGTTTTAACTTGACACTATAAGACGAAAAGTAAGAATAGAATTTTTTGGTAAATGTAGTAATTTTCAAAAAATCGAAAGTTGAAAATTTTGTCTAATTATTTAGCTTTCGATATTTCGAAAACCAAGGCAGATATCGAAAATTTGTATTCCTATTTTTTTCGTCTACATCATGACAAAAGTATTCATTATCAAAGTTGAAAATAAGGTACAAATAATTTTAACCACAAGTTTAAACTTGGCTAGACACTCGTACTACATCAATGCTCACATGCTAATTACTTAAGCTTTGTATAAGATATATATGTAGGCTAAACGTTCGATAAGCTTTAAGCACTGAACCTTCTACTCAAAACAAATCAATCTTGATCGATAGGATAATTTTATGTGTGTATATATATATTTTAATAGATTTATATATTTTTTAAACAATGTTTTTATTTTTCATTTCCCAGCATGACCCAACACAACAGCAACAAAAAATATAATGATAATACGCATACATATGTACACTGTACATCGTATGTCTTTAAAGGTACCTTATACAACTATACTGTGAACAACACATGCATGCAGTTAAAAAAAATAAACAGAAGATTTCCTTAAATTAAATTACATACAAACAGAAGTAACATTAAATAAAAAGATTGATGGACATAAACGAATAAGTCAAATAGTATTAGCGGAAAGTCGGTTATATCGTACCAGTTTTGAGACTCATTTGGTAGCTTTTGTAACATGCTTACAGTAGTAATGAGTAAGACCAAGACTAATGGCTACTGTTGTTTTACTCATTGGTCTTGATCTTGAAAGTCTAGTTTAGTTTTGCATGTGTGTAAGAGAAAAGTTAATCCACAATACCTAGTATGCAAGAAAGAGTTTGACAATGACCACGACCATTGCGTAAGAAAAAGAGCAAAATACAAATCTAAGTCGGTGCAAAATAAAGATAGTCAAATAAGTCTTGTTTTGTTCTTGCTGCTCATCATTACCATGCAGTTAGGTTTATTTTGTAAATACTTTTACAGATATGAGTGAATATTTAAATTTTAGTATCTTGACTACCACACATACAGAAAAAAGTTTATTACGATTCATTTAGCTCCGCCGAAAAATAAGTTTTTTCGATAATCGGACCGACATGTTGAATGGCTTTAATCGTATTCAGTAAATTTCTCTCTTTTTACTGGTTAAAAGAAAGCAAGCTTTCATTTAAACTATTTGTTTTAGACTTGTTAACATATAGTATAAGTAAGCACATTGTTATGTTAGCCATGATTTCAACGTGTAAAATTAATATATTCCAAACCATTGCACAATTTTGAAACCATCGCCTATTGATTTTGCTGACAGCAGGTAAAATGTTTCTCAAGACAGAAAATACATGTGTTTTAAGAAATGGAATTATTGTTGGATAACGTATATTATGTAGGTAAGGTTATATTGGCTGTCCACAAAGGACACACTTAGGCTATTGAGCCCATTGTGAAACCATATATGTGTTTTACCACCTGTTTCCGCTGATAATTTTCATTTATCAGCTGCTCACTTATTTTCAGAGGCTGGGTGCACCTCCTTTATGCATATACCATGCACTACACCAGCCCTTCACAACTATTAATAAAATTAATTATTGTTGTGACAGTGAGAATCGAACCCGCTACCCCGGACATACTCTATTCATGATATTGCTCTACAATAGCAATACCAAAATTTAGAACGAATGTCAATAAAGCAAAAAATTAATAGGTTCCACTTAAAAGTTGCGTACACTCGCAGATAGCCACTTTTGGTGTTGCCAGAGTTTCCAATAGAAGCTGTTTTAAGGGAAAGAACGAATTAACTGACGGTACAATAAAGCCAGCTCTCCTCTATACACATTTCATCACAGAGGTAAAAGTGTATCTATTTTTTATTAATCATTTAAATATTAATCGGACAACACAATTATGATTCTAAGATATACGATTTCAAATGACACAAACTCTACTCTATTTTAGAAATTACTTGTATAGATAGTAGACATCTTCAAAACATTTCGCCTAATTTCCTTAAAATTCTTGAGAACATTGAAAAATCGGATTCTTGATATCAAAAACTACCTATGTCTTAATGTGCAGCTGGCTACTTGAGGAACAAATGTACCTTATAATGAACTGTGCTCCATATTCCACTTTTACTGTAATATTGTTGCAAAATAAATTCATTTAAATATTTTTTTTAAAATAAAATCTACATAGTCAAGGTAATCAAAAAGTTTCACATATATAACAAAATTAAAATATCAATACATTTATTCTCAATAATAGTGAATAAAAAACATAATCCTTTAATCCTATTAAAACCTATATAGCAGCAAATGATAATTTACATCAAGCAATAAAATTTGTATCTATAAATAATAATAGTAATAATTTTTCAGATAATTTAACAGAATATAACGAATATGTAAATCAATTTTAATACAAATTTGTTTGTTGTTATTACCATAGTGTATATTCTTAGACTTGGAGATACTTGAACACAATAACTTTTGCTAACCCATGAATAGGTCGAATTAGCTTATTATTGACAGCAAAATGACTATCAGAGAAAGTCATCGGACTATAATCATCATGATCGAAGGGCGTTTGTTACGGGCGCTAATTATTAACCAATAATTTGTCTTCTTTCATTGACGAAAATCATCATGCTGTAGGTACACGAAAATAATCATTTGGAAGAGATGGAGGTTATTTGAAAAAAATAAAATTTTTAAAAATTAAACGCACTAAACTTCGCTAACAATTAAATAATAATTTTAATTGTATTGTCAATTTTAAAGCGTGTAGTGGTCTCTATATTTATTTCCTAAATTAGCTAATTTGGTAGATATCGACCACCACACGCTTTTAGTAAAATAATGTGCGTTTTTTGGGATGCAGAAAACTTAAAATTAATTTAACATAATTCATTTAAAAAAATCAATTGGCGTGACTGACAAAATCAAGCGATTATCATATAAAAGGAATTTTTGTCTCAAAATATAGCCTGTTACCAATTATGTTTATCAAACTTATCATCGAAAATAAGTTCCATAATTGGATCTTTTAACAAATCACCATGCCATAACAAATTCGTTAATTTTCTGTCAGCATCTCCAACTCTATGTAGCATACATTCTCGTATAATATTTTACTACAAATATGTATATTATTTATATTTAAACATTCAATTTTATAAATAAATATAACTAAAGGGCATTGTCCGAAAAATTATTACAAATATTGTCATATCATTTAGCAACTTTTATAAATATTTTTCTCACATATATGTATCATGTATAAAAAAACAAGAACCTTTGACTAAATAGTCACTTCTGACGTTCAAATAGAGTAATTTAATTAAAATTAGTTGCATTTAAGTAAATAATGTTTCGAAATTGAATAAATCAGAAAAAAAATTTTCTACTTACTTCCTGAAGTTTTCACTTCAACATCGAAATTATTAGACATAACTCCGAAAATTTAATATCATATAAGGCTAATGAACATTTTAGTAAAAGAGAAGTACAATTTAGTTTCCAAAGCTTAGAATATAATATATATAGCCGCACTACAGGCCTAGAAGGCCCTTGGCAGAAAGAGAGAGAAAATAATATTAATAGTAAAAAATTTGGGTATACTAACAGAACTGAGTAATGGCCACAAGTGTTTTCCATCGAAATTAAGAAATAGGTACATCTGAATGTTTACTACAAAGACTTTAGTAAAACAAAACCGTAATACATTAGCCAGCTCGAATTAATAAAAGTTTGCTAAATCAACGGAATCAAGATTAGATCAAATAGTTCGAACTTCGTAAGAATTGGTCAGCAGAAAATATTTCAAACTAAAAATCCATGGGAATAGGCTAATTACTATAAACAGGAATTTTTCACTTAAAAAACCGGCCCATAGGTTATGAAAAATGGTCTGCATAATTTTGGAAAAAATTCTCAAGTGTATTCGATTTTGATTAATCAATAGTAACAAATATTTGTACCAATCCAAAATACATTATTTGATCACATGTTTAACGTAAATTTTTTTAACAATTTTGGACAACTTGTGGTGAATTACTATAATAAATTTGCATCATTTTAAATAACATTATTTTGTTCATATTTTTAAGATTATCATAATTTACATATTATTTACACAGTGTTGTATTTTATTATGTGCCATATCTTATTTATATGTAACGGTTATACTTGTGACTATTATTATTATTATGTTACACACTGCATCTATATTATTGGGATCCTTATTATTTATGCTATTTAAAGAGGGAAATGATTGAACATTTTATACATCTTTTATAGGATTGATTCAATAATATAGATGGTAACAAGTTATTCATATTAGTTTAATCTTTTTGGTCCACACTATCCACATTTCGCAGTTGATGATGAATTTCGACGACTGTCTCAAACACTACAGATACGTTGCTTAGGAAGAACATTGCAGGTACGTTGCTTGGAGACTAAACACGCCCTCTTTATGAATGAATTTAAATATAAAAATTAAAAGAAATAATTATAATACAGGCTATATGGAAGCTAGTTACTCTTGGCCATAATGCACTAGAATACAGAGGATATTTTATTATTTAAATAGGTGCAGTATCTCGTATTGAATGTAAATGAACAAAATCCTTACAAAAATAGACGGGAGAAGTGCCTCCATTATAAGGAAAACCGATAGGCTATATCTCCATAACCGTGTATCTTAACCCAAAAATGGTTATAATCTTTGTTGTAGGCAATTAAATTACCTACCTTGTTTATAAAATAACTTTTTTTGCATCACTAACCGTTTATGACTTATACGACTATGATGATTTACTAATTGACTATTTGACCGATATGTCTTCTAATATTTGTTTAAACAAGAAAATGATAATAACTTTTTAATCTACAAATTTCCTAAAACATTTACTTAACATTTTTTTTATAAAATGTGTTTTTATGAAGTTATAATGCGTTTTTATTTTTATCTGTAAATACTGTAAGTTTTACAAAAAAATTATTTATTTTCTACAATTCTATTAACGATCCAAATTTTCAGTTTTTCATCATTAACAGAAAAAGTTTAAGTAATTTTTTTTTAGTCCTCTCTCTTAAAATTCTAGTACTTTTCAGCACATATTAATGTTTCAACCCAACGATTATCTCAATTTTGGTATCGTTATCAACTACCACCTTCATGATATCGAAAACACATGCATACATACCTACACACATGCAAACATTGCAAGTTAACCCAAAGTTAGAAACAAATATAATACGGGTAGCACCAAAGCAATTTTAAATAAGAATCTTGGTAATTTTTGTATGAAATTGGACTAGATTCAAATCAATACTGAAAATTTTAGAGGGGGGGGGGTGGTGGTTGCCGGATTATTTAAATAAATAATTGACTTCGACTGTTGGCATATTTAACATTGGTTTTATGGTAAAACGGTAGATGGATGATATGTTTTCATAGATATCTCCAAAACTAATCGGTGGAAATTAAAAAAAAAAACTACTTAAATTAAAGTTAATACCTTAATAGATTATTAAAAAAAAACACATTGTGCTCGACAAGTTATATCAAAATTCATGATCAAAGTAGTAAATAAGTAATTTCAACCATAAATCTCAAATTGCCTTGGTGCTCGTACTACCAAAATGAAATTATCTGATTTTTTAAGATGAATTGTAACACCTTAAAAAATAGAACAGCTCTACACCAGATTTTAATATGTATTTTTTTATTGTATTCAAAGCAAATAAAAATTTTTTTAAATAATTTGCATATGTAAGTAAAAAATTGAATAATATAAAAAAAAAAATAACTGAAAGATTTCTTACCAGAAAATATTATGTGACAAAACCCTTCTTATGTGAGCAAAATTATTGTAATAATACTTTATATATACTTTTACATTATATAGGTATATAATATAATGCACAAAGGTAAAATACACCCTACCAGTGTGATATTTATTCAATCACAGCAAGTCATTATTTATTGATTACTGTTTTGCTAATCATAGATTTCATCTGACTTCATTTGAATATAATTTAAAAATGTGATGTATATTTAATTTCATTCATCAGCATTTCAATAACATTGGTGAGAAAAAAAATTGAATTGTAATTTTATATAAGGTATATGCAAATATATTTTTAAACCTATTTATATTTATAATGCATTGGAATTATTTTTATATTCTTTAAAAATGAATCGATCGATTCGTTTGGGTACCTGATGTAATAAACAATTCAAAAATACTTTTAGATTATTATTCTGAATTTGGTTGTTAAATATCTCATGAGATTTGTAATAATTTAATATTCAATATGCAAATCGATAAAAAATTGGTTACCTGTGGGTAACCTTTTAAAGTCATGAACTAACTGTCATGTAACTAGACTGTTCTAGTAAACTAGTAAAATTATCACATTTTAAAACATCTGATTCTCTGCTTACGGAGATGAAAGACTTCGATCAAAGTATTACAAAGAGACCCATTCCCGCGGCTTTTAATGGAAAAAAATTTACATAAATACACTTTTTAGGGACACTGTGCGTTTTTTGTAATCAAATCTTACGAGTTAAATAAGATACACTTCCCGATTTCCAATTTTGCATGCATATGCATTTTTGTGGTTTTATGGTATGGTATGGTATGGGCTGATGTTCCCATCGCTTCCACCATATTTGATATACATACCTTTTTGGTTTTAACTCAAACATATCAATAAAAATTACTTGTTAAGGGCCAACATTTTGTTGTATTAAAAAGAAAAAAAAATATATTTCTTATATCTTATCTTTAACTATTTGTAAATATTAAAGATTCGTAGCGCCTCATGCTTGAGCTATTAATTATGATTGCCTCATAAGAAAATCCTTTTATTCTGAAAAAGTTTAAAGAAAAAGTTTAACTCGTAAAACTAATAAAGGTGTTATGTATATATCAAATATGGTGGGAGCGATAGGAAAAGCAGGTCAGACTCACCATAAAAACGCAGTGTCATCAAATGCGAGTTGCATTTGCATACAAAATTTCAGCTTAGTTGGAAACTGGAAAGAGAATCAAATTTAAGTCTTGAGATTTGATTACAAATATAACAGAAAACTATATAAAAGCTTGTAAAAAAAGTTTAAATAAAAGACTTGAATATTCTGAGATCCATTATGAAAGAATTGTTTGAAAATTTTACTTCAGTTAAAATCTTACAAGAATAAAAAGCTATTTCTTATTTGATTTTAAGATAAAAATCAACCAATTAAGGTCCTGAACAGAGATCTTTTGTATCTTAAGACATTGGAACAATATTGCACGTCATTTGTTACAAGTCTGGCAACTCTCAATAAATCAAAATAACGTTATTATTGAACGGAAAATCAAGATCCGACAGGTGGTCGCAGTACGATTTATAGAAGTTGTTACTTGCATAATGTTATTTATTATAGTAAACCAAAGGGAGACATTGTTGAGAAAAACTTAAAGTATATGCAAATTTATTCTTTAACCTTTTTATACTTACAAGGCATTGAATTTATTTTAATACTTTTTAACGGACTCAATTGATTTGGTTTTGAGTACCTGACTACCTGATTTAGAAAACAATTCAAAAATACATGGACTGAACTCTGGTTTGGAAAATATCTCATAAGATTTTAAATATTCAAGTTGGAAATCAATAATAAATAAATCGGTTTCTTATAATTTAATGTACCTATTTTTTTTTACCTTTTCTCTGTGCATTTTTCAACTAAAAAACGTGGAATAACTGTCAAGTAATAAGTCGTTTACCTAGTAAAATTAACATATGTTTAGACGGTATTTAGTCCTTTATTCTTATTCAAAGAAATCCTTAAGAATCGTTGCTAGATATTACAATTTACGATTACATGCATCACTTCTTTTACTTATTATCATGGAAGAATTTATTTATTTAAGAATTCCCATACTTATCACATTCTAACTATATAAAATTTTCTGCTGAAAATTCGTTGCCACTATCTTGATTCTTTGTGGATCATCAAATTTATTAAGAAATACTTTGTTACCCATTTTTATAAAAACATATTTTAACAAACCACAAAAAGCGTGATGTGTAATACAAATCCCACGAACTTTTTTTTTTGCATGAATAATATACTTTTTACAAATTACAAAAATATAAATGATACAATATTTAATTTAATAATTAGTATTTGTGTTTGTGTGCATGTGGATATTATATTTGTCTGCTGTTATTCAGAACATTATGAACTCATTTATTTTTTTTATTATTTCCAGATAGTTGTGTTTTACGGCAAGGTTATGATCACGAGTTTAAAGAGAAAAAACATTATTATTTAAGTTAATTTATCCTAAAACCAAGTTTGGTATTCAACGTTTATATAAAAAAAAAAAACAATAATGTGTGTGCTCACTTAATTGCAGTTTTTTTTTATAATTTATTTTGCATTTATTAAGCATTTTAAAAAAAATTATTAATCGTGTTTTTTTTTCTTCAATTTATGTGAATTTAATTGAATGTATTACGTCAAAGAATACTCTAAACAAGTATTTTGTTGTGCTGTACCGGGTGTTACCGGTAATAAGTTCTAAGACTGAATATTCTCGAATATTAATCTATGTTTGACTTGCTTTGATAATTTATATACATTTCGCTTCTGAGATAGTATTTCTAAAGGAATCGGTAGTATAAGTAAAGTATATTGAAGAATTTCATAAGCAGGAAAAATCTGCTACTGATCTGATTTTTAAAATTATTTTTTAAAAAACAAGCTCTTGTTATGCTCATAAATAAAAAATAATTTTTCTTATGAGTCACTCATATTTACTATTTGAAAATGCTTGAATCGCTTAGAATCGGAATCTTATACATTAAAGTGAGCTCCTGATATTTTAAAGTGGACTCCTCCAACATTTACTATTAATCAAGTACGAGTGAATCATAGAACAAAAGTTTTTCTGCTTTGCTTTCGACCTTGGGCAGAAAATTCATGAAAATTTGCAAGGAACTTCAACTAATGGACTTATGAAAGATATTCGAAAAACCAAAAAAAATCCAGAAAATATTTTTAATTTAATTTTCGAACACCAAAACAGATAGGGTCCAAGGTACTGACATCAACACTTTCTACACAGGGTGTTTCAATATTAAACTCAATTATTTGTTTTACTTCTTAAAACTAAAAAAGTGTAACAACATTAATAAGTTAATAGCATATTAATAAAAAGTTGCGTGTCAAAAGAAACAACACTTTTACTTAAATAGCGATAACACATATGGTCGTAAATTATAATTATTTTTATTTAACAATGTGTGTCTTCATTGATATAACCTTATTTTTATTTATTTATAAAAAATATAATGTATCCAAATAAAATATTAAATATGGGTCGAAATGTCTGTCGTCAATATTATAATGAATGTAACACAGGGTAGTAAATTGTATTTTAATGATTGGTGCTTTCATTTTTCAAAAAAAGAAAAAAAAAACATGTTAAAAAATTTTGTGTGAAAGTTTACAGGACCTCCATGTGAATTCTCATATCGCGCTTAGTTTGTTTGTAAAATATGTCTAAGGACAATATAGAATTGAAAATAATAGAAGTGTATTTATATAGCAGTCAATTTATTAAGTACATCAGAACAGTTGGCCATAAATTTTATCTCGATCACCATTTTACAGAAATCTTAAGTTTAGCTTTCAAATAATGTTCGTAGATGGCGCAGTGAAAAAAATGTCAAGGACAAATTAATTTTTATTTTAAATATATCTTTATAAGTTATAGCTCATATGTTATTCTGATGTACGAGCTATATTATTGTAAAGTTTCATTCAAATCCATTCAGTAATTTTTCTGTGGACGCGTAACAAACAAACAAACAACCTTACTTTCACATTTAAGATATAGTTGACAAATATCAACAAGGCACTGGCGAAGAATGATATGAGAAAATTATGGCAATTCCTAAATATGTAAGATTTTCTTCTTTATTTTTAGCCAAATAATGTAATATTTTGAAATTATTTTTATCTATTTGTTCATTAATATTTATTGTTATATTAGGGATATTATATATTATAATTTTTTAAATATACACATATAATTTATACATACAAATAGGTACATGAATTTTAACGATGGTCATTTTTGACATATATTAGGAAGGATAAATGAACATTTGAAGAAATTTTTTCAAACTTCCATCGTCATTACAAAACAATAGCTCCATTTCCTTCGGCAATTCGCTAAGCTTGAAGCAAAATTGATAATACACCAAAAACGATATATTTGTTAACAAGCGTTAGGTAAAAGTTTTGAAATAAAAACCTTAACAGACATTTATGCCTACTGAACATAGAGGTTAAAAATGTATTTGCAATGAATGAATACATACGGTGTTTTTGAAGTATGTGGAATATTATATTTTATTCAAATTACTGTCCTGAATGAGATCTGTAATAATAATAGCTGATATTACGAAGCTAACGTGTCACGATTTACACAAATTCACGTGTATCAACTATCTTTATGTATTTACTCTGGTGTATATTTATGACGTGATATATTCTGCGTAGTATATTACCAGATGACTGACTGACGATAAATTTTCGAAGTTTACTAAATAGTTGACTTACAGTGACAGATGTGTTTTGTAATTTCAGAAAATTAATATCTATATAATTTTGTAAATACCTACATAAAGAATAATCTCTAGCGGGAGAAGATGCTGTGGAAAAAACTTTTTGATAAATAAATTACAATTTCTTAAAATAAATCAATTCCTTGTTTTCTAAAATATTTTTAAAATTTATAAGCCTTAAAAAAATAAGTCAGTTGAGTTGTTATTATAAAAGTTAAACCTATTTTCTATTTGGGTGGCAGTTGCCATTTTTCACAAATCTATAAAATCCTTTTGTAGAAACGAAAAACTAATAATTAGAATAAACACACATACTATTTTAAAAGCAAATTTCCATGAAGTTGCAAATTTCAATGATATACAGTTTTTTTAATATTTTAGAGGTTTATAAACATCACTCTTCTTATGTAAGCTGCAAAAAGTCAACCCAAACTAACTCAACATCTGCTTAGCGTAGCAGTCTATGCTCTTAAAAACTGACAGTGTAAGTCTTCTTCAATAGATTTCAACAAAATAAAACAAAGTTGTAATATATAGTTATAATAATTATTTTTTCAATTAATGCATTAGAAATTTTGGTGGTTTAATTATTCGAGAGATATTTTGCCGGGCTATATTACTTTTAGATATTTTTGTTGTATTAACTATGAGGGTATCAGATGATAAGGTGTGGTTTTTTTTTTCGAATCTGTCATTTAAATTTCTACATCTAACATATATTTAAAATTAATCAATATGTAAGTATTGACTAATCGTTTGTATAATGTACTTAAATAAGTATCGGTATTAGCTGTAATCTATAATGATGACTAAAACAAACATATTTATTTAATAATAATAATAAAAAACTTTATTTTTGCTAATTTTATTCTAATCATGTACAAAGTACTTATGTATTTAAACAAGAAAAAAAATTTATTTAAGTGGATTATACACTTTAAAATCTAGCAGTAATAAAATTTAAAAAATTATTTAGATAAGTATTATAACTTAAGTTTTTGTAATAAACAATTGAATTTGTCTATTTAAAATAACATTTTAATTATATTGAAATGAAAAGCTAGTTGAAAATTAACGGTTACCTCATAAAAAATTTTATTTACCTGTTTATTTTTAGTATAATTGCAATTTCCCATTATTTTACCGGAAGTGAGGCGATCTACAAGATGTCACAATTCTGCGAATCGTTAAGAGCTAATTAAAAACAGGAAACGAAATTTGGAGTCGACTCCAGAATAACGTTAGAGAACGTAGTGACAGAGGTGATAGATCATCGTTTCTTTATTATTTTCCTTGTTAAAACTACTGCTTCTGCAGGTGCTATGGTACACTGCTACAATTATTCGGTGCCTTATAAAACACTATTTCACGATTGGTCTCTGATCGTACCCCATGCCCACATGTTTGTTGTGGTATGATAAGTACGTTCCCTTCTCCACTTGACACTTGATGAACGAATACATCCCAAGGAATGTGGATAGATTCTCCACTTTTGTTAGAATGTTTTCGTCGAAGAGTTGCTTGAAGTTCCCGAATATATATATACACCTGGATGCTAGGTCATACTTTCGTTTTTAGGTTTGATACCAGTTCTATCAAGCTCGTTACCTCGAAAATTTCTTAGAACTTCTGTGAAATAACTACATTTTTTTTCATTTTCAATAAAAAAATTAATTTGTTATAATTTTACAACAATTATTCTGTTGGTTCCTAATAATGCTTTCCTTCGTGTTGTTCAAATCTTTTTTCTTCTCTTCTTGAGAAATAGATTCTACTCATAAGGCATCTGTCAGATGAACAGCTTATGTTAGCTGATATTTATATACCAAACGTTACCAATTACAAACAATCGACATACCTTACCGCATTCGAATGTTTTCTACGCAGTTCTACTGCTTAGTTGAATATATAGGCCAAATACATACGAAATCATGTCAACGCGAATGGAATACTTCTCGTAAAAGTCATAGAGGTAAAATCTGTTTTACAAGCAATGTAAAAACCTCGCAACTTTAATGGTAATTATGGGAAATTTTCGAAAATAAGAAGTCAGATCAGAGTATATTCAAGGTAATTGTATAGTTATAATTTTGTCGTTACTTGAAAGAACTAAGTAAACTTTTGAAGTAAAATTTTTAAATCTGAAGATCATTTAAGTCAAATTACACTTAGGTTTGAGTTACCAAATCATTAAAAAAGTACAATTTTGTATATTTAGTTATAAAAAGTTGTTAACATTGTGAGAATAATGGCCTAAGATCGCCTTTAAGAAAACCAGCACTTTTGTGACGTACATAAAAGGACGGGCCGGGCAAATGCAATGTGTTTATTAGTCTATATATATGTGTTCCTATATGGCACACTAGAGACCAAACGCGAGGGCCGATTTTTATGATTCAGACGTCAATCGATTTGCCTTAGCCTTGCGAGTGCTACTGAAGATATGGCAGTAATGAAAATTCAAAATGGCGACCACCAGACGCCAAATTGTGAAAATGTGTTTTCTAGGTGGCACATGAGAGACCAAACGCGTAGGCCGATTTTGATGATTCAGGAGAGAGTGCTACTGAAGATAGGGCAATAATGAAAATTTAATATGGCGACCACCAGACGCCATATTGAATTATTTCAAGTCTTGTATCATTGAACAACTATTAAATTTACAAATCGGTTAACGTAATAATCATTAAAATCGGTTCACGCGTTTGGCCAAAATACATACATACATAGGCTGAAAATGAAAGTCCACAAGTAAGTGGGATATCGTTGAATAGGTATTTGAAGATCCTTACTTAAAAGAATAAAAAAAAATTATTTAAAAAATCAAAAAACCCGACTGAGTTAAATATAAACTGAAAAGAAAAACAAAAATTCCAGCAGTTTACATGGCGACTTTAACAGTCGGGACCCATTAAAACCTACACTGGTAAAAATATTCCCAATAATTTGCCCCGACTGTTAAAGCCGCTATGTAAGCTGCTGTACTTGTGATTTTCTTTTCAGTTTATATGCATCTATTTTTTTTTAAATAATTTTTTATTAGTTTCTTTTTTGTTATTATTTATTTATTTATTTATTTTTTTTTTTTTGTAGATAACTCCTGGTATCCATCTGCATAATATGCTGTCTTTTTTAGGTATCCCTCTAGAAATTGAAGTGTTACTTACAACCAACCAATTGTATTTATTTTTGGAGCTTTTTTTACCTTCTAAGCTGACGTCCTCTTTCATGTAGTATGGAAATTTTTGATTTCGTCAACAGCCTAAGATTCACAAGCATCATTGTTTTTGTAACTAAAATAGGTTGAGTATTTGAAAATAAATGCATAAATCACTTTTTCCGCTTGTCTACAAAACCAAGTGGTACAGCAACAAAACAGGTTGTACAACGAAGACGAACAAATTAATATCTCATTATAGAATTTCTGGATGCGGAGATTTTCATCATATATTTTCTGGACGCGGATCTATCAAAACGATATCGAATGATTACCTAACAATACGGTGCAAACCAAATCATTTATTCAACTAAAGTTAAAAACACATGCATGTCATGATAATATTTCATTTTATTCATCTGTTTAATTCATATAATTAATACAAATGATTTTAATTATAATGAATACAATGTGCCAATGGTGCAATAAAGTGTGTCCTATTGTTTTATAAAAGGATGACTCATTTTTATAAGCAAAATGAATGCATAAAACAAACAATAATAAATAAATAATCAAGGATAAATGGAAAAATCATTATATGGAATATAGAAACATCATGACAATAAAATGCAATAGAATTCTTTGAATTGTTCAAAATTTATTATGAATTTAGGTATGAATAAAACCGAGATTTCTTTCTGATATGAAATTCATATTTGAACCTAGATTTGAAAACTAAAATAGTAATGAAATTGACAAACCTTGGAAATGCTCACAATTTCAATAAATACAACAAAAACAAAATTTATGATGTTCTTTGAAGAAAGCTAATTTTATTGGAACGAAGTTAGTTTTGGAACTAAGTTTCTTAACGCGGCTGACCCTGGTGAGCAAACTGGTGCATATCGTCACGTAAGCATGTAAGTATACAAAACAAATTCATTACTATTCTATTAGCTGCCCAACGAACAACAATTTATAAACTTTAATTATTTAATAAATTATTATAACTCATTAGTTTTATCTTAATTTAGGGGGGAGGCAAATAAATCAAAAACACATTATATGTATCATACAGATTCAGAAAAGTAGGATAATAAAATTGCTTATAAGTATTTATTAGGAGTAAAAATTTGTTTTTGTACAGATTTCGTAAAGAATTTAATTCTTAACGGGAGTCACTCGACCTCACTCTTTTTATTTTTGCCTTATTTCTACAAAGGCTGAAAAAAAAGAATTCTAAAAAAGAGGTGAAAGGTTAAAATTTGTTATCCTGATTCGATTACAACAATTCATTTCATCGATTTTTTTGCAAAAACGGGATTAGAAATTAAAACTCACCAATAAAAGATTTTACAAAGATGGCAAAAAGATAAATTCAACTTTTATATTGAAATACTTTAATTATCGTGTAGCTATCTAGAATGTAACTATTGAATGTTAATGCGTAAACTAGTAGTTGTGCATTTAATGGTCAATTTTTGAAGAAGAAAAAAACAGCAACGCAGCAATATATAAACTTATAATATATGTCAGTTCTATGTTAAAGTAATTAATATTTATTGCAATTATTGTAAATTCCACGTAGACATCACATGTAAACGTATGTGCACTTATTAACGTACATAACAGACTCATACATATATATACATACATGCATCAGTATAGGAAGATCGTCAAGGCAGTCTGTAGTTTAAAAATTGATTGGATTAAAGTTAAAAACAAAATAGGCATTTAAAAAATAAGAACAATTTTGCCTGAACTTGAAATATAATGTTATTAAACTTGTCAACTATTGTTTTTGGAAATTAAATTCGATAAAGTGAAATAAACCGCACATTTCTAATAATCCGACAAAATTTTCTACAAAAGCTTTGCGTACTTAAGCTCTGGCCATCACTCATGCCTCAAATCACATTCAACCTTACCAATTTATACTATCAGATACTCGCTTACTTTTCTGGGTAATTTCAACCCCCCCCCCCTCCCTTTCATGAGTTTTTTTTTTTGGTACGGAATTCTAATTTTTGCCAAAACTACATGTTAATCCCTCAACTTTTCGAGTTTTGTGGCCTTAAGCATACGGAAGCTGAATTTTTATAAATCAAAATTTACTTAATTTTTGTTTCGTAAACAACCTCTAAATTTGTAAACAACCGCATTGCAAAATGGCACGTAAAGAGTTTATTCCCAAAGAACAAAAAAATTTCACGATAGGAAATCTAACTTAGACAAAGGGTCTATCTAGACACGTATCCCATACTAGCCCAGTACCCAGTACTCATGCAGTAGTATTGTGGTAAATTGTTCACGTAGAACATGTTAGCGTGCATTTATGCACAATACTTATGTGTATATTATTTGCACTTTTAAACAATTTATATTATTATTATTAATAGAATATGAATGATCTAATGGTTCTTCACTAATTAAAACATTTATATATTATATAGGTACAGATTAATCATTATAACAGAGCTAATATTATAGATGCACTTCAATAATAATCATAATTATCCAACAAGTACTTCCATCTGACTCGATTGCACCTATACTAGATGAAAAGTTTGCCTGGGGTTCAAATTTTTTTAGGATACCTACCTATACTTACTAGGCATCTGAATGAGGATGTGACATTTTTCATTTTTCTTACATATATGGAAAAATAATTATTTGCAATAAATAAATAATAATCTTTAATTTTTGCTATTATGTTTCTATGATGTTTACAATATATTATGATAAAAAAGCGCTATTTGATCTTAAATCAAATGAATTCGATAAAAATAATTTACCTGGCTGAAATAGATTGTAAACAAATTAGCAGTTTAAACAAGGATATTTGTGATATTATGAGACTGAAATATTAATTGAAGGTAACAATAAACTAGAGAAATACACGATTTCTAAATTTGTTGTAGAGCAGCTTTAGTTGATAAATCTAGCAAAAGCTTAAACAGCTGCGCAGCTCTAGTAACACAAACAACGAGCTATAACAAAAAAAGAGTACTCTATGCTGTAGGTAGAACTCTCTTCGCTCAAGCTGATGCTCTACAAAGATTCATATTCTTAAAAAATTCGGCATGTTTTGAAAACTGGAACCTATAACGGTTCGGTAAAAAATACAAATGTAGTTTAACAAATTACTAACATATCTTATCGAATAAATTGTTGTTTTACAATAAACGCCTAGTATTTTCTAGATACATTAAATTCTCGAAAATCGGGATTGAACAAAACCATGGATATTGTGAATACTGATTGGATGAAAAAATTAATTATAAATAAAATCAAATATTGCAAAAGCAGCATTGGAACGTATGTAGCCAGACTGTACACATAGCATGAAACACGTGTTATTGTGGTGATAATGTATTTAGGATCAAAGTTCCTTAACGCGGCTTGCCATGGTAAGCAATCGGGCATGGTAAGCAAATCGTTACAGTGTGATATTTGCTTTGTGTGTGTGTGTATGCCATATCCACGACAACTAAGCAATCAAAAACATATTATATTTTTATTATTTGAACGTTTGCATTTGTTTTTGTACAGGTTTTATAAGGAACTTCGTTTCTAACGGGGATCCCACGATCGTAATCTTTTTTATTATCATAACAATGGATTGATATAAGATGTATACAGCCTGTGTTTGAAGCATCTTGGGATATAAATATGTCTGTAGTATGACTGAATACAGAATACATTCGTTTAGTAATGCATCTAAAAGAGAGGTATTATTCATGTATTGTAACACTACAGATACGATAAACAGATACGATAGGACAAGCTGTTGCGTTGTATGCATGCAGAGAGTGGGGGATTTGTTGCATACTAACTTACTAGTTATCTGTAACTAAAAAACTCCCACCTCCAAGTGTCTTCCAAGTAATTCAATGCATGTATATAATACCTCTCTTTTAGATGCATTACTAAACGAATGTATTCTGTATTCAGTCATACTACAGACATATTTATATCCCAAGATGCTTCAAACACACACTGTATAAACGCAAACAATATCATTTTTAAGCAATTGGTTGAGCAGTGTGGAAAGTGCGGTAAAAGAAAAATGTTCGGATTACTGGAAGTTTCCGACTATCGAGACTCTACTCTATGTAATTAAATTAAAAGCATGATAGAATTTTTGCAACAACTTACCAAAAATAAATTATATTTTGAAAATGGTACACTTATTATATAATATAGAATTTTTTTTCATATTTGTCAATTTTGACCATAAGGTAGATCCAAAGGAAATTGTGCCAACGTGGCCCTGATGAATATTGATATTACGTTCTGCTATTCTGACGCTATAATATTCTTTGTGTATAATTATGTATATGTTTAATATAATAATACAATTTTGTTCATGTTCAACATTAATAAAAGCATTATATTTATTTATACTTCATATGAAACAAAAACAAAAAATCAAGTGTGAAACATAAAACTAAATTAAATGAGTCCATGTTTACACAAATATTTTTACAGATATCTATAGAATTTTATTTGAAAATTATATATATTGTTTTTAAAATAAATTTATTTAATTGCATTGAAAATTAATGAGTCGGTCGATAAGACTTCTATTTGAAATTCTATGAAAAAATATCATTATTTTACTATTTTCTAATTAAAAGTAGATATTATTAATCTACAAATTATCAAATTCCATGCAGCAATTCACACAATTATTTTCGCATATTGGTAATCAAGATTTTTCTCGTTCATTATTGAAAATAATTATTTATAAAAATTTTTAATAACTAATTATCGATATTATTTGATGTATAACCGTTTTTCCGATCAAAAATTATTTTGGACTTAAAATTTAAAACTTAAATTAACAAAAATTGAGATTGCTAAATTAACAAGTGGTTTCGATTTGAAGAAATCGACCTGTCTACGAATATTATTATGATTGCAGAAACAATTCTTTCAATTGTCAAATTAACTTGATCTTTTTCCCAATTTTATTAAGAAAATAAATTTTTTTAGTTATTTCAAATTTTGTTTACTTTAAATAAGTCAAAATCCCTCATATGCATATACTTTTGAGAGCTTGGGTATCTCAATATATTAAGCCACTATGAGGGTGAGATTCATTTGAACAACAAATCGAAAGAAACGCAAAAATTACACAGAACCTTTGACTCGAACCCAGGTCCTCTAGATATCAGATGTAGGACGCAACCAACTCCGCCTCTCCTGTTCTATGTGGATGATTCAAATTATGTGTTACCTCTTCTATTTGTATGTTTGTGTATGCAAAACACACAAACGTTTTACACTGCTAAATACGGGATGTAAATTAGATATTTTAATATCGAAAGGAAATTTTTACATTTATTTCAAATTTTCTGTACCTACTTTATATAAGTCAAAGTCTCTCATACATGACTTTTTGTAACGTATTTGTGTCGGAATTTAATAAGACTCGGCAAAAGTTATGGTGAAATCTAATAACCGTTTTAACTAGTCCGAATTTAAAACAATGTAATTCCGATACAACCGATACTTTTTATAGTTGGAAACAAATGTCATCCATAGTGGTTAATGTCATAAAAAAATTGTATAATAAAAGCAAAAATCAAAAAACATTTTTATTATTTGTCTTGAATTCTTTAATCGAATGAAACTACTAAAATGACAAAATTGAATCTTGAACTTTCATAATTTCTTGGATAACATTAATGAGAGCATGGCAATTTCTGTTATTTAATGAAACATAAATAAACAAACAATCAAGCATATGCATTACCCAATCAACCCTATATTTTTTGAAAGGTAAAAGTGTTAAATTAAAGCAAACTGAAAACCATTTTATTATTATTACAGTAAATAAACAATATTTTAACAATATTAAATTCTTGTTCGTCAACATACAACATGTCAACAACCACAATTTTGAAGTGAAGGTTAGTAGCTGAATGTAGTGAGCAGATAGTTCGTTTGTTACAAATGTTTATTATGCAAATAAAGGGTTAAATAATAATATACACCTTTAGTCAGCCTTCAAATTATTGTAGGTACAGACTTTAGATACTCTTTTTTAAAATAATATTTTATTTCACTACCGAATTTTTTTAATAAATATATATGTAGATAGGGTGGACCAACCCCATTTATTTTTACATATCACTTTTCAAGTAAAAGTCAAAGTTTCAGTGCTCACTTTCAGCAAATTTTACCCTTCCTCAAAAAGCAATGTGGCCAATACGATCGTACTCAATCAACATGAGATCAGCTATTTGTCCTTGAAAATGCGAAAAAAGTGTTTGCAAATTGGGTGACTATTCATTGCGTGGTTTTTGTTACCCACTCAATAGATTGTGGCTCCATTCTCGAGTGCAGTTGAGGCTCTCATTGGACAATGTACTTTACAATAAAATCTAGTGAGTTTTAAACTCTCGAATTGGATAAAATCTAAATTTTCATTGAGAGCAGAATTTTAATTTTTGAAGTGAAAACTTCTTTAGGCACAACAACAATCATGGGCGTCTTTGTCACGCTCCATAACATACCACATTGAAAACATACCACGTGTCGATCACTCAAGTTAAGCAACAATGAGCACACTTAATTCTAGGATGGGTAACTGGTTGAAAACACTGTGTTATTGTTTTTTTTATTTTTTTCTATTTATAATAATTTTTTATACACACGTTAATAACTTAAACTTGAAATTTGAAATATTTATGCTATAAATATTTAAAGTATTTAAATAATACAGTTATTCCAAAGTTTTAAGTTTTCACTTCCGTCGACATTATCCATGACTGACTGTTTTTTCAATAGGTACTTATTTTAAATAGTTATATCTTGAATTTTTGTAAGAGAATATTGAGCAATTGCTTTCCTGATCAATTTGTCTGATTAAATTTTGGTGTAAGCGAAAGCCACTTTTGGATCCTTAATTTGGGCTATTATTAAAAAATTGTTGATCAGTATGAAACCCACAAATAATTCTCCTTACATATTTTCCATACATAGGCACAACTATTTTTCATGATAGATTTCATAAAGTCAATTTCGCTTTCTTCTTTTTTATGTGAATTGCGATTCTTCTCCAAAGGAGAGAGCCGGTATCGTATAATTTGCATAATACATGATAAATACATACATGGAAAAATAGATTATTTAAAAAAATACATCTGCCACTAATATTAAGTATTTACGATCACAAAAGAATCAATTATGGTTTTAAAATATGCGGTTTAAAAATCTCATATAGGTATATTTAATGTATTTAAAAAACAATTCTTAATTATAATACAAATAAACCTGGAATAAAATTGTCAAACGACTTCTATGTACAAACATTTTGAAGAAAATCATGAATTTCATTGATTATTTCGAAAAAGCAGTTTAGCTCTGTGATAAATAGAGAAAAAGTGGAAGGGTTGGAAAAGATTATAATTGGTTTCCCTTAATTTTTCCTTGTTGAACAATAAATCAGAAACTATCCACAAATAATCAGTTTTTTTAACAGATATTGTGTTGTCGGTGAATCTCTAATTAGATATCCGACGAACACAAAAAAACGTTAAATCTCGAAAATCAGAAAATTAGATTGTATATTTCACCTAGGCTACAATTGAATATACATTAAGAACTATCCTTCTATTCGCACTGTGTATGAGTTTTATTGGAGGCGTTTCCATGGTAACGATACACTGCTCTTATTTTCACAATTTTTAATGAAACAAGTTTAATTAATTATTATTTTTGCAATAAATATAATTTAAAATTTACAATAACATTTACATGTAGAGTACATGTCCCTTCCATGACTACGCACACAACGAATATCTCAATAATTACGCTAATAATAATCAACATTCATATATTAATATGAAGTTAATAAATGAAGAAGAAAGAAAAATCTCCATTAAAAGCTGTTGGTTTATAAAAAAAAATTAAATTCTGACAACTGTAATTAATGTCACTGTTTTCCATTAAGAGCGTTTGAATTTAAGTTTAAGGTTCGGACATTATTAATGTGAAACCCACGATAAGAAATTAAACAGTTGCACATACATGTAAAGACATTTCATAAATTCTAATATTACTTATCATCGAATATTTATAAAATTAATGTATCAAATATTCCAATCAAGAATATCAATTAATTAAAATTTCTAAGAATATATTATTATTTTATTATTATTATATATTACTTTTGTGGTATTATATTTCGATTTGATAAAGCTTAAAAACAATTGAAACTATTATATTGAATTGAATTCACAATTTTATACTTATAAATCAATATTTTAATTAATACAATTAATAGTTTATAAATTATTCTGTTAATGTGTACGCTATTTAAGTTTAATTTTTTTTATTATTTAGTTTTTTGTTTTAGACCGTGAGTGAATAAGGGGCCGCCATCCATAACTTACATCACACATACAAATTTTAAGTTACGGAAATTTGAATAGAATTTTTTTAGAGGTCAAAAATAGGTAGCCAAAGACTTAAATTATAGAAAATTTTTAGCAAGAGATATCTTCGAATAAAGTGGTTCAAATATCTTTTTCAAATTCATTAGCCCCTTTTCAAAGAACATTTTGTGATCTTACACCCTTATTCAATGCGTTTCAAAATTGATAATGATTAGCTATGATATAAAGAAAAATGGTTTTTTTCCTACGTTTTAAAATAAGTTATTGATAACAAAATGGATACTTACGTATACACAAATGGCAAAAAACTTGCAACTCTAATTGCAAGGTAAAATTTAGAGAAACTAGATTTCCGAAATTTCATACCTAGCTTCTGTTATAACCTCGTTTATCTTATAACACAACATGACTTTTGCTTCATCTACATGGAGAAAAAAATCAACGAAATTCTTCTTAATATGGGCTCACGGTCTAAATTTTTTACGTTAAGTTTACAACGCCTTAATTATAGATTATTAAAACAAGCTGCTACATACTTTTAGGCAGAAAAAAAAACGTGAATTTTAATTAAAGTTATTAAATTATTAACTTTATTAAAAGAGTTATTTTTAATTACCTAAAAATATTATTTTATATTTTTTAATTAATTTTTTACTTTTTCTATTTATGATATTGCCGAGAATATAATAAACATTTGTTTTATTAAATTTGATAGTTTTAGCTAATTTATTAAAGTTTGGCTGAAAGCGAAAAATAGAAAATTATAATCATCGTTATGGGCAAAACCAAATTCAATTTTAGAACAAAAAAAATTTTTTTTTAATTATCTGGCTTTTCTGTTTTTTCTATTTTTATCGAAGCCAGGTGTCATTTTTAAGTTTACCTTATTACACATTTAATATATTTCATCATAGAAACAAACAACGTACATTTATAGTTGGAGGCGTATTCAGTAGAGGTCTCCTATAATCAACAACGTCGCGACGCTTGGTAGTTTAACGTATTTCCACTAGGTTCGTCATTATCAGTGTATATTTATACAGATTTAGTATAACAATACTACACTAAAAATAACTCAAGTTTAAAATTTTATAAAAAAAAAAAAGTTAAGAATGGGAATAGGATTTTATCTAGTGACGACTTTAGCTCATTGGACAGTTTATTCCCAGTATTTTTAGCCTGTTTTTCACGTTAATTGTGCCTTTCGTAGCTTTATTTGTCTATGAATGTGTTGCTCAACATTTATTCTTGATGGCTCACCTCAAGTAATAAATGGTAATTATAAAGTTTTATTTATTTTTCCAAAATTTGATCAAGGATATATCAACTGAATTTTTGTCCCTTAAGAGCCGAACAACAAGCGTCATATTGGCTCACGATTGAATATTACTCACATTAAAAATAAATATATTAGATTAAAAAAGCACTAATTCAATTAAAAATAAAATAATTAGCAATAATAGCAAAATACAAAGAAAATTCTTTTGTTTGATTTGTAAATAATAAGAATTGTAAAATTTTTAATAAATGGATATAAAGGCAATGAATTTACAATTCTAATTTTTCTTTGTTCTAATGTTTGATAGTAATTGATAAATAAAATACACATAAAACATTAATTAAAATTCTAGATGCACTTAATTATTATTTTTTATTTGTTTGTGCTATTTTTTGTTTGTGTAGTCTGAGAGATGACCGCAAAAGCAAAATACTTCAATGATATCAGCAAAAAGACAAAATAATCCATTTATAGATTATTTCTAATTCAAATTTATCAATATAAACTTTCATTATTGTATGTATCATTATTTGCCATTTCAATCATCAAAAGCTGACTCAACACAGATCAATCCAATAAAGCCTTACACAATCGAAACCAATATATATTTTAAACTCTTTATTGACATTGGTTTATTTCGTCCTTGATAACTGTTTTTCTAAATTTTTAGTATTTATGAAAAAATTTTCATTGCTTACGGCTAGTAGTCGCAAAGGATTGCTCTTGAAATTTAAAGGACAAATCCCAAGGAACGAACAAGAAAGAAGTTCATGGTTCACAAAAAAAAAAAATGATCCGTTTATCTAACAAATAAATCAACTGACACTAACGCATTTTAGAGCTTATAAGATTGAATATTTTAAATTCGTGTAAGGTTGCAAAAATCTAATTCCGTGATTGGTAGTGACTATCACCAAAAGTGGATGAGAAAAATGCGCTGAGAAACAGAACATAAAGTGGAAAGCATTTTCTTCTCATTTAAGTCAATGAGACCACCGAAAAACGAAAGGTATAAAAGTCTCAACTGACAAAGGATGGAAATATATGATTTAATAACGAAAGATGGCAAATGGCTAGCTTTTAGCTATGATTAACAGTATTGACATAAGGTTTGAGAATGTCTAAGTCAGATTAAGGTCCGATACATGGAAATATATTTTTTGATATGATCGGAGAGTGTACTTACTTATTTGCCTTCCTTTTAGCCACGCTGAAATAGTTATCATCGTCTTCGATTCTGAAGCGGAAAATAAGGCATCAAAGCGTCACTGAGCCATTTGTTACTAACTACTAACTCCTTTTCCCGTTGCCTATGCCCTAGATTTAATAAGGTTGGCTGCCGATTTTGTATTGCCACTTTATAACACCACATTTTTGGTTGGTTCAGGCCATTTATAATAATAGGAATATTGTACAAAATCATTGTACCAAATCTTTGCTACAACATATTAAAACTTCAGCCTCAACAAAAAACAAAACTTACGGTGCAATTTTATTTTGGTTAATACTTGAAAAATAGCGGAAGTGAACTTTCTTTAGTTACCGTTCTTGCAGGAATAAAACCATATAACTTATAGCAGGTATAACTTCGTAATTGGAAAAGTTTATTCTTTATATCAGAATATTAAACCTTTGTAATCAACTCTTGGACTAAAAATTATCAAGGTATTAACTGACTATACTCAGAGATTATTTAACAATTTTGTAATTTTCTAGTCAATTTAATTTAAATTTTTGTTGATAAAATACAAAAATAATTGCATATATTCAAATTTTTTTAATATATTCTATGTGTCTGGCAATTTTGTATACGATTAGTTTTCAAAAATTGTTTTTTAAAAGTTAATATAAATGCAAATAATTTTTTAAATTAGTTGTTTAATTTCTTGAATGTTCTTAAAAACATAAGTTTATTATGTAGCCTTTTGCATAATTTGCAGTAATTGATCTATACGATAGATAATTATGTTTCAAAATTTGAATACATATCGCTTTCATATCTAAACGATTGTAATAAAAAAGATTGAGTGAAACAATAAATTATGATGGGATTCATTGTATTTTTGCTGTTGCCAGGTCAATTTATCTACTTAGGTCTTAGGAAGATCGGATGACACCTTTGAGACTACAAACAAAGTTTATTTTCGCCGTCCTTTCCTTTATTTCGGCCTGCCTGGATTTAAATCAAAATATAAATGAACAATATAAAGTATAAATGTTCTTCAAATGTCTCGTTTAATGCTGATTGCAAACATTCCAAAGATTATAGCAATATGAAAAGTGGAATCCACCACGATCACTTTTAGCCACCCACAAGAAAGAGAAGTAGTTTAACTCGTCTGTTTATCCGTGGATCTGGATTTTTGTCGGTGGCATCGTAATTACTAAACAAATGAATCAAGTTTATGTTTCACTTCATAAGTTGATTGATCAACAGTGTGCTTAGTTGTTTAGCTGTGATGTTTCAAGTGTGACTTTAGACTTCAGTATCCGATAACAACTAGAAAATAGGTGATGATCTTCACATGGCTGAGAAGATTTTCTTAAAGCTCTCAGCTATGAAGTCTCTCGATTAAATTACAAAAAAAAAATCATAACAGGTTCATCAAAAATCGTGACGGCCATTCTTAATGTATTCTTAGGTTTGAATCTACAGGTAAGTTTTCTAGAATTATTAAACTTTACCTTTGTATTGTGCTGAATGAGCGCTAGTTGCAATCCAACTTCTGTTCGAAGAAGAAAAATAACATTATTTAATTATAAAAGGGAATTTTTTTAAAATGATATGAATGCCATTTGATACTAAAATAATATGAATCCTGTTTTAAGCAATAGAACAATACTTTGCGCGGTGTATATAATTTAATACTTTTAGAATTTATATTGCCAAAAGAACAATTATCATAAGTAAGCTGTTTTAAAATGATTTTAAAATCAACAATTTCCACAGCTTTTTTCGGGATGTTAATTTCCAGCTTCCTATACCTTTTGATTGATGGAACATTTCCCTGTACTTTGTGAACACATAATAAATTATTTTTCTTGTAAAATAAATATTATTACCATACAGAATAGAATAATTACCGCATGCATAATAAATAGGTATATAAAATGTATTTTTTTATCATTTGGGTAATAATTATATCAACATACCTAAGTAACATTTTATTTATAAGATAGTAAGATATTGCTTATGTTTTTTATACTATTACAAAAGCATTGTTTTTATTTTATTGTTTATTAATATACGTATTTATATATTAAATGGTAAGTACAGGTATATTTTTTACATGAACAAAACTTCGGTTTGTTGCACAGTACAACATGCAAAACATTGAAAAATATTGTTTTTGATTGTTATCAGCGTGAACTGTACTTGTGTATTATTCTGATTATACACAATAAAATGCGAATATGAAATATTTTACATCTTATTTTAAACCAACATTTTACAGTGGAATCCTTACACAAAGATAAAAGCATCTAGATTCCTCCATCAAGAAAATGGGCGTTTCCCTGTTCACAAAGTACAGGGAAATGTTCCATAAGAAGTTGGAAATTAACGTCACCAAAAAGTTTGTTTTATAAGACACCTTGATTTGGGATATCTTATTTGCTTGAATGGATAAAGCACGCCTGACACCTTAAAATGGTTACGTTTACTGTGTTACTAGATTCCTATTTTCTTCGTTAACTATGTTAATAGATTCCTCAATCAAAAATTTCGTTGAAAGCTAGATTTCCTCACATTTCCGTCTATTAAATTTGCGAAAATTAACAAATTTAACCAATTTTACCACCCTGTTTCACATGATGTCGATAACAAATGTTTCTATTGGAATTCACATTATAAGAATCTTAATTAGCTTTATTTTTATTCATCCCCTAACTGAAAGTGCAGTTTTGTCGGCGGCATATATCTTCAGAAAGATCGACTTTTGTGACACATTATTTTGGTAACATAGCAATAATTTTTATACTTATAATATCAACTTTAAAAAAATTTCCAGTTTCTCACTTGTGGTATGTTGAGACTACTTATAATAGCACTTCAATATTCGAATGTGATGATCATCTGAGTCTACTTTTTTGCTAGATATAAAACACGTCGTTAATTAAAGGAGGGAATAATAAAATGCGGGAAACCGCGTGCTCTGGGCTAAAAGGATCAAGAAAATTGTTCTTTTGACAAATGGACTTCTTCGCTTCTAACTTTATTCATTTTACACAATTTTTCTTACTTTGATAACATTTTACTTTGTAAATTTTGAATTTAATGACGCTAAATTGGGTAGGAGATTTTTACATTTAAGTGAATATTTCTTTCTACCCATGGCTTAGTTTTTCTCGGCTGTCAAGGAGTGGTTATGTTTTACGCGCGTATCTTGTAGTATGTATGCATGTAAGTATGAATGTAAATTTGTTTGTAAATTTCTATATTACCTCTGTATCTTCTAAATAGATGGATGGATTTCGCCAGTTAAGGTATCGTTATTTTCGTAGTAAGTATTCAGTTTATTATTATTCGTAAGTATTATTATTTGTTTAAATTTTTAATCAGGAATAAAAAATTGGTTTAAGAAGTTTTAATATACAAGAGGGATTTTTTAATGCCGAGACACTAAAAAGTCAAAAAAAGTCAATAATTTAAATTAAATAAAAAACCCGACTGCACTAAATAAAATCTAAAAAAAAAAAAGAAACAAGCCTGTATAACGACTTTTGCAGTCAGGGCCAAATTTAATCTAGACCGCCTCAAACCTTCGCAATAATGGGTCCCTACAGTAAAAGTCACTATGTAAATTTAAACCCTACTGGACTTATTTCTTTCTTTTCAGATTTTATTTAATGCAGTCGGGTTTTGGAGTTTTTTTTAAATAATTTATTTAATTTAATTAAAATGTTTATTTTTTAAGAATTTAGTTTGAGATAATAATAAATTCCAACTACTCACGATACTTTTTTTATAACTCATTTCTACTACTCATTATATACTTTTATAAATTAAGATTATTAATAAATTAGTACAATTAGCGAAGCAATACATAACCCACTTAGCAAACAAGGCTTATAGCAAAAATTCGATAAAACAATATAGACAAACATTTTCTAATAGATTATGTTTTACTACAGTCACAAGACTTGATCGATCTCTCCCCATTATGCTTTTAATTACAATTAATTAATTGGTTACACAGAATTGGTTGATTTTGAAGGTTCTTGATCTTCAAATTTGTATCCTCAAAAGGGATTTAAGGTAGTACCTACACGAAAGTGATATTCCAAGAATTTCTCAAAACTCAGAATATAAAATATTTAATTCATAATACACTTGCTGTTAAAATTAGAAGATGATTTACTATGCCATACATGAGATATTAGCAATTAAAAGTGACGCAATTTGTACGTGTACATGGGAGAAGTGTATAAAAATACACAAATTTACAAATATTATATTTATTTACCAATGAATGACGTCCACCATCTCTATGAAAAACTAATATAATGTAGAATACTATATTTAGAAAATATATAAAAAAAAATAAAAATTATTTACCATATAGTTTCGATAAAAAACTTAAATAAATAACTCGTTTTAGCGATGATTTTTGTGGAAAAGATATGAAGACTAATGTTAAAGGCATATGTCATAGTGTGTGTGTTTATATGTATACTAGAAACAGTAGTGAGGAACTACAGTCTTGTGAAAATAATATATGGTATATGCATAATAGTCATAGCACAGTTAATGCACTGAATGATAGTATTAGTCCAAAACTTTTTGACTGGACGGTCGCGGAGGAACTACCTTAATAATGTAAAGAACTGTAAATCCATAACCATATAACTCTTAAAAATATATTGTATGTACAAGAACTACCAACCAATATAATATAAAACTCTAAAAACATAAATTATAATAATATTATGTAAGTATTTGTTCAAAATTTGTTTAGTTTAAAATTTTATGTTTGCTTATAATTAGTTACAATGTTTTACTGTTATATCCTCTCAAACATAGCGTATGTAACACACCCAACATTAACATTTGAAAATAAACAAAAACGTGTATTATATTAGGTATATAGATATATACATATTGTACATAAAATATATTCAAACATCCGTAAATATTACAAAAAAATAAAAACTAAGAAAAATATTATTAACTTTTTTTTTTTCGTACTTTGAAGCAAGTACAGTTAACATAAAACTTTATTGTATCAAAATGTACAAGCTTAGATGATTTTTGTACCATGTATATAAAATATACCAATTTATACTAAGTTTAGTCCCAAGTTTGTAACGCTTAAAAATATTAATACTATGAACAAAATTTAGGTATAGGTGTCATAAAATCCCCTAACTAGTCCATTTATGGTTGTATGTCTGTCGTCATCTGTCTGTATGTCAACCCGATAACTCAAAAACAAAAAGAGATATCAAGCTAAGATTTATAGCGTGCTTAGGACGTAAAAGTGAAGTCGAGTTCTTATATGAGCAACATAGTTTAATTGTGTCTAAGATCCGTAGGATCCATCTGTTAAACCGTTAGAGATAGAACAAAAGTTTAAATGTAAAAAATGTTTCTTATAAAAAAATTAACGATTCTAATTTTTTTGAAACACTTTTTCGTAATTATCACTGTTTACCCATGAGAACGCAAATTGTGTAGTATGTATTATATGGGTATATCAATTATATATGTGTGATATGTATGTATGTGTAATGTGACAGAGTAGTTAACACTGTCTATACATGTTATTTCAACAATTAACTCAATAAGTCAATTGTTGGTTTTCACTTGTTTTATTTTAACATTATTGCGACAGCAAAATTATTTTTTACTTTTCATTGGTATTTTACAAACTTGCAAAAAAGTCGTCAATTACCTGAGGTTCATTATCATACTATATATCTAACAATCTAACTCCTTTTTCGCTTATAATTTCAGGGTCTCAATTATTTTTAGAGGTTGAATATACCTCCCTATACCAGTATGTTACAACTATTAATGAAATAATTAACTAACTTAGTCAGTAGGCTAAAATCAATTCAAAATTATTAGTGTTAATACCTAACTAAATAATTGGCTAAAGTAAACACCATGATTACTCGTTAGGACACTAGCCAAAAAACACTGTTTTTTTACCTGTTCAAATGTATTCGAAGATATTCAAAATGAGGGCTTCCGTTGAAAGCTCATGCTAAAGAAAAAGTCTTAAAACTAAAAGTTGTGATAATTTGCACTGTGTTGCACTATTAACTTTTGTCAAGAAAGTGAAGGTTGATTCAAGGTACATTATGATTAGGGTAGGTGCAGTCGTCTTCCATATTAGCGGTAGTTCAACTGATATATAGTCAAGTTTTTAATCTTTAAAAAAATATCAGGCAAATGTAAAAACAACTTTTTTTTGCTTATAATATATCAATATATCTGATATACGGCTTTGTCTGAAAAATTGAATTTTTTAAGAATATCGAAAGAAGTATTTAAAGTTTCATATCAAAAGAATAATATGGGGCTATGCGAATCCGATAGAGTACACTTTTTCTTTGAAAAATATGCAAGAAATCAACAAATCCAAATTGTAGCTGCTTTCTAAATCAACATGACTATATATAAAATAATATTTAAAAAATATCAATTAGGAAGTGTTATTACCGGTAGGTAGTTATTGTACGTGCTTACAACTAAAAGAATGGAATGTTCACTTTGTATATTTGAATTATTATTTGTTTGTTTGAAATTGCAAAATTTATTTATAGAATATTTAATCAACGTATAGGAATTTATTTCTTCAAAAAAATTTAACTCAACAAATATAAAATATAAAATGAACAGGCGCCACTTAGATAATACTTTCATATTTCATTTGGATAAGGTTATATAACAACCTGAAAAGACTAATTTTGTGATTAATAAGAAAATTGGAAACTTAACATTTTCTGAATTAAAATGTTTTGTTTATTTCTTTTTAACTAAGAATATGTTGAAATGACACAAACATTTTTGTACTGAGTTTTTTTTTTTTAAATATTCATTTTCAACTTCTTTTAGTCCACTTGAACAGGCTCAAAAACCATTACTCGTGGAATGTTGAAGTGAATGGGGAATATAAAAAGTGAGTGACTTAAGATACACTCGAGTGTGTTAATTGTCCTATGGGATCCTATGATCTAGCACAGTAGTTTCTGAGTTTTCTAACAATTTTTCTTGACCTTGATCCTTGCAATATAAAATCTGCAGTTTCATTTCATTGCATGTTCAGCTACCTTTTATTGATCCCATGGTTTCTATCCTATAGTTTGATTTATTCTTGCAAACTCACATTTACTTCTCTAGGGCCCCTTTTTATAATTTCGCTGGTGTAGATCCCTAACGCCTCGGAATCAACCTACAAGAGTTGCTATAGACTACCTTGAAAATGATTGGTCGAGCACCCAATGAATCAATGAATACAGTTTTTATATCTAACAGTTAAGGCATACTCAATATGGTTAAGTCGGGACAGCTTCCTATAATACATTTAAAAAAAAAGAACGTCTCTCATGAGATTTCAGTTAATATACATTTGAATTTTCATTTCAAAAAATATATTTTGAATACAAAAACAGGAATTTAAGAGAAATATCTTAAAAATCATTTAATACTTAAAAACAAAGAACGTGCTATGTTACTGAACAAAAACATTATTCATGACAAGTATAAATGAAAACTTCACACAATGATTATATTATGAATTTCCATGCACAAATTAAAATATTTTTGAATAAATTGAACGCAAAGCTAGTTTTTTTGCTGTCGTAAGAACGTATATCAATCTAACATAACTAACTATTCTTTTGTATTTATAGGTACCTAATCATTTACACCTTATTTCAAATGCATAATAAAAAATAATTAAAATATTATCGTGAAGGAATGTGCAAGTAACTTGATTTAAATTTCACCTTGTTTTTAAAAAACACTGCACAAGTACTTATATAAATAATAGAGAAAATTATTATACATATCGTCTTATTAGGTAGATATGTATTTTATACAGTAAAATTGTGTACAGGATGTCACAAGATGCAGGTTTTCATTTGGTGTAGCACTCTTCAAGTGACTTATAATAGTTTGAACATCAATTATTCTTGCATTTACTTAGAATTCAAAAGTTTTCGAGATATTAAGACTTCTCCAGTTGAAGAATTTCCCTTAATTTTCGAATATATCCATAGCATTTTCTTACATTGATTTTGAAATTCTTTTTGCGAATCATATCGAGATTCTTTTTTTAAAATACGTCATATGCAGACCAATTAGAGAGGTTTCCGAATTGAAGTCCAGAATGTATTATTAGCTTTACAACGAAGATTATGACTTGAATGTTATAAATATGGTAACTAATTTGAATGATAAGAGCACATTTTACAAGGTCGTTCCAGAAAAACATGGTAAGATAGGAAGAAAGTAATAAACCCAAAGAAAATAACGTATTTAAAAGTATTTAGCTTATTCCGTTAAATTCCGAGGTGAAACTAGATGATCATACTAACACTAATACTCTTGTATAGGTCTCATGTAAAATTTTTGACAAAACAGGATTTTGTATATTTTGACATAGTAGTGGACAGTATTGTAAACTTTCGTCGCATTCGAGAGTATACCGTATAGACGGTATACCGTAGACGGTATACCGTATAGACGGTATACCGTAGACGGTATACCGTATAGACGGTATACCGTATAGACGGTATACCGTATAGACGGTATACCGTATAGACGGTATACCGTATAGACGGTATACCGTATAGACGGTATACCGTATAGACGGTATACCGTATAGACGGTATACCGTATAGACGGTATACCGTATAGACGGTATACCGTAGACGGTATACCGTAGACGGTATACCGTATAGACGGTATACCGTATAGACGGTATACCGTATAGACGGTATACCGTCGGAATATTTTACAGAAATGTAACATACCGTGTGCGGTATACTCTCGTCCACCGTATACATTATACAGATGGGAAAGCGTATTCTACAGAAATGTAACATACCGTGTGCGGTATACTCTCGTCCACGGTATACACAATACAGATGGGAAAGCGTATTCTACAGAAATGTAACATACCGTGTGCGGTATACTCTCGTCCACGGTATACACAATACAGATGGGAAAGCGTATTCTACAGAGATTTTTTGCCGTGCGAGGTTTTTAACCGCACACGGTAAGCTATAACACACGGTATGCGTTTATACAGAGATTTTCAAGCCGTGAATGGTTTTATACCACACACGGTAAGCTATAACAATGACGTCATCCAACTTCCGAGGTTTCCAACATTCACCTAGGTTTGCCCTTTTTGGAAAAGTGTACCATCCAACTGCGCTGAAAGTGAGCTCGATTATCTCATCTAACGTCCAATTCCCGCCCCTTTTAAGCCCCACTTCCAAGAAACACACTCCTGTCAGCCGCCCCCACCACTTTAAGCCCCACTTCCACCAAGAAACACACTAACGCTCTGTCAGCCACGCCCACTTTCATGTACCATCCAAGGTTTCCTTCTCAGTAGGTTTGCCTTTTTGTCTACCATCAAAGTGGGGTTACTTGAGGTCAAACTGCGCCAGAACCGGTGTTACTATACTACTAACGGGGGCATCCTACGAAACGGAACTACTGAATTTAAACATCCTATAAAAGAACAATATGAAGGGTCACGTTGTAAAAGAAGGGTGCTAAGACCCACATCTTCTATTACTACTCAGCTATTGCTATGCGATGTTTGAGCCACTCAGCTAAAATCGACCTTTTTTGACGTCTTCTTGTAGTTAAAATCGATTGGTGTCCAATCTCTTCATACTGATCTTGAAAAGCTCTAGAACGCTGTTGGAAGCCTACCTTCAAGGAAGGTAGACTATTGGAGCATTCTATGTTTAGATATTACACCCAAAGTGTGTTCCAAATGAACATCTGTTGCATCATAACGTAACATAAAGGCATACAATCTATTTCAAAACGTACCAATTTAACTTTTGTTACACCCTGTATTTACAAATACATCTACTGGAATCAAATAACTAGGATATTTCCGCATGTCTGCTTATAATTTTTTTTCTTTAATATGTAGAATGCCTTTTTATAAATTGCGCGTTTGATGTTTGTGTAATGCAAAATTAAGGAAACAATGTAAGAAAGGGAACGAATTATTAGGTATGTGTTTAGCGGAAAATATAGCTGTACAATGATTTGAAACAATGTTGTAAATACTCATATGATGAAACGGTACTCTTGCATTTGTGTGTAATAAGTAACTTTATGTGAACTAAGACTGTACATTATTTTTTGCAGTGTTTATTGCATTTATCATGTCGTTAAAAAACGATTAAGTAGAAAAGTTTAGAAGCAATTTTGTCATAAATCTGAATGTTGTATTAAATCAAATGACATAATAAGAATCAAGAACTGGATAATTGTGGTTCTTCACCGGTTAAATTCCGTTGCAAATTAGGATTCTAGAGATATAAGCTCCATAAGACTTAAATTCCTAATTCAGTGGACTGATAACGTAATATCTTGAAATAAAAAGAAAATTGGTTCGATAAACGCTATTTTACTAATGTTTTGGTGAAAGCTACTAAAACCTTAAAACAGGGCTTTCATTAAAGAGAACAAACCCATGTTTTCCAAAGAGTTAACCTTTAATAATCGTAAAATTGAGAAATAAATATTGTCTCCAATTTTAATGAATGCCTCGTTCTATGCTACCTAGCTAAGTTGAAAACCTAACAAACATGATACCACCGGATATATTCCATTCCAAATTATGATTTTAGAGCTTGCAGCTCGATAGGACTAAAATGCTTAATGCAATTTCTGTAATTTTTAGTTGAAAGTATAGATGGCTAGTTTCATAATTTGAGAATAAAATGATTTTTCATTTTTTTCACATTTTTACACTTAAGAAAAAAAATCTTCAATTTTAATGAAAACTTATATCTCCAAACTAACTTAAATCTGACAAAAGCGTTGCTATTGGTCAAAATAAATGAAATGGATTGTAATATTCAGGTTAAAATTGCCCTAATAATTTCATGAAGTTTGAGAAAAAAAATTATTTGAAAGCTGCGTTCTAGGCTTATTTAAACCTGAAAATATTTTGCAAAAACGATGCTTCCAGCTCAATTTAGTTTGGAATTATGATTTCGAGGTATCAGTTTTAAAGAGCCGAGAGTCAAATCTAACCAACTCAGCACCATAACTATTTTCGTAATTTTTTGTTTAAAATCCTCTTGATAGTTACTTATAGATAGATATCTTTACTAGTTTTGTTGATTTCCATTCAATCTGAAAACCTATGACTGCCAGGCTAGGCAAGCTCACAAATAATAAGAACATCGATCGCTTTAATTCTAGTTTTTCGTGAAAGTCTTTGCAAATGAACTTTATCATTTTTTTCTGAATTAAACTGTACATAAATTGATAAGTAATTTTTAGTGTAAAACATAAATTATATATCATTTGAAGGTTGAATCCATTAATGTTTTTAGTTGCTTCATTTATTTAATTTAAACTACTATTTCTTAACTCGTAAACATTTAGTAATTGGTGTATAATGTCTTGTAGTTTTTTTTTTCTCTTAAACATAATAATATTTTTAAACAACACACAGAATATTTAAAAAACCATTATTTACATGGTACGCTTATAAAATGAATGGCTTACGACTAATTTTTACTATTTAATTATAATTTTTTTGACGTCCATATACATGGTCTAATAGGTATAATTGACAAGTGAAACTTACAAAATTTAAAAAACCCAAAACAAATTTTTCGGTTAGGGAACCCAAAAGTCGCACTTGAAACATATATATGAACACTCTCCATTAAATTACCTTTTTGCTTACCTTTTGATCGTCGCCACTTTTTAAATTTTTTTCGGGTACGGAACCCTAACCTCGCACTTTAAACATACCTAAGAGCACTCTCCGTTAAATTACCTTTTCAAACGAAACCAATACATTCAAATTGGTTTATCCATTTAGGAGCTACGATGTCACAGACAGACCGATACACACACATCACGGTCAAACTTGAAACACTTCTTTTTTTTTTATTCGGGGGTTAATCGGAGTTTTGTGGCATTAGTGGGAGTCTTCTGAGGTTCACCCACGGACTTTCATGTGAAGACATAAAATTTCTTAGTTTTTGGCTCGTTCGTGACTTGCAAATTATGCGCGGTATGGTAAAACATACTAATAGGAAAAAACAAGTTTTTGTTGTTTATTGTTATCTGGAAGAAAAAGGATTTTAACCCATAATATTTCTACCATTTGTATACTCTTGAAATACCCTGATGAAGCTTATTGAAATATTTGAATATATAACACTATTAAATTGTCAATTTGTCCAGGTTTTTACATTCCATAGCACACTTGTTACATAATTTTTTAATTTTGTTTAAGAAAAAACTATAAGAAAAACTTGCTTAGAATGTTTTTCTATACCCATATATCGATTTTCATGACAAAATTCACTTTTTTAATTTTTTCATTATTTTGGTCTTTTACGTTTCAAAGTATATTAGTTAGGAAAAGCGTTAAATGGGTATAAAAAAATATTCTAAGCAACTTTTGCGAATAGTTTTTTTCGATATCTCTAACCATCTCTGGAGAGAATTCAAGTTCAGATTTCGATTAAATATCTTAACAAAAATGACCAATCACCCTTTATGTGCAAAATTTCAAATCAATATAAATAACGAAAATGTGAGGGTGTCTTCATCTAGAGTACCTACGTACCTACAGCCCAACGGAAAATAATATTCGAATCTGAACCCAGAGCACAGCTACTGTTTAAAGACTTTTAGCTTGTGTACGGAGATTATGTGGCGATCTCAACTGATTATTTAGTTTAGTTTGTATATCGCGATATTACTATTTGATGGTTCTTAACATGTTGACATATTTAATAATCTTTTTATATCTGAAAATTTTTGAATATTTTCCAATTTATTAATAATATTCGTTTTATGATTAATGTTGTTCTAGTTTTTAATCTGAACTGTGTGTGATTAGTAACTTTGCATATAAATCATCTGTAAAAGAATATTCAAATCGAAGGTCTTAGGAAACACCATAAATTAGTTTTTTTTCGAATCATTTCATAATTAATTTTATTTTTGCGGTTTGTCATTCAAGCGAATAAATTGTGTTTAAAAGACGCTCATTACTATATCATTGAGATAAATTGTTCGTTGCGAATCGAAGTGTCCACGTAAAAATGTTATTTTGCATAACTGAACGTCATTTTATGATTTAAAATTGTACTATTAAATAATTACGCATGGAGCTAACTGTCGAATTATTTTTATAATTACAGACCGGGTAAAAATTTCTTATACAGGAAGAAACGTTCCCCTGAAAAAAAATTCCTTTGGGGAGATTTAAATACAAGACTGATGATATTCTACGCCGAACCATCTTTGGGTTATCCAATCAGGTGTATCCAATGTTAAACGGAAATTAGACATTAAATTAAATTAAATCTTCTTATTTTTGTTCTTTTAGATTTGCTATTTTAGTTTTGAAGTTCTAGATATCAAAATCTTGCATAGTCAGCAATTAACTCCCAGCATTATTAATTATTTATATAGATTGTACTTTAGTTTCTAAATCAAAATAGGGCTAACTTTCAGCTTCTAAGATTAGTTCCCAGGCCTTTATCATCACATAGTTTGAATGTAAATTGATTTGCGATATGTGATGATTTCGAGGCTACATGACTGTTTATATTCTTTTGATCAACTCTTAAAGATCTCTTCAACAAGGTCACACGAAATGCCTAAATTGAAAAAGGTTTGCAATTTTTTTTTTTGTATCTGCTTCAACGTGGGATATATTTCTAAATATAAAAGACCTGCAAATCAAATAAAATATCAACAGGTACCCAAAATTCGACGTGCAGGTTGCCTAGGAAACTAAAACTTTTTTTATCGATTAATGTAATAAATTTTGAGAATATGCAAAAGCATTTGTCAACTTGTATTTTTTGTCCAAAATTTATGAATTTTCATTCAAAGAAACGAGTTGTGACTTATGAGAAGTTAAACATAATAGAGATCATTTAAAGTAAGTACAAGGAAATTTTATGCTATGTCGTATTAAATATCCTGATCAATGAAATTGTGAGTAACGTACCCACATATTGGGTTGACTACTAAATCAAAAGTATGCTTTTTTAAACTAATATTGCAATTAATTTATAAAATATAGAGTTAAAGTAGTCTTAATATTTAATTCTTTAAACAAAAAAACAAGTTTTTGACTTTTAAAATTAATACTTAAGATTTTCAGAATTACCAATGCACAGATATACAAACAGTATCGTGCAAGAAAAAATGAAAAAATAACAAAATAAACCTTAAATCACCGCATAGAAATGCAAAAAGTATCGAGAGAGAAAAATAGCAAGGTAGCGTACCACAAAACTAATATTTATAATAAATTACTAATATAGTTATTTGTACCATAGGAACTTAGTTCCTACCGTTTGTCCCACGAAACCTCTCGTTTCTTTAAATATTTGTTAAGTGTTTGAATTTTCAATAATTATTGGCTACTTATTTATTTGTATAGATAGTCACGAGCTACAACTTATGGTCACTATATTTATGTGTAACATCTACAATCATTGATCTATACGCGCTTTTAAAATGTATTCTTTAAAACACACCAATCTTAGTAAATAATCGAATGCATGTATTTTTTGTATGCTTCCTGTAAGATCCCGAAACTATGATTATTTAAACAGAACTTTAAAGTGAAAAAGTATTTTTTTCTGTTCTTTTTTTAAGGTGTGGTGATTTCATAAGTGTATGTGCCATGTATTTGTTACAATGATTCATTTGCGTGATTTCATAATACATATTGTTGTTTAGTTTAGGAATAATACTTAAGAAATACACACAATGCATTCACCATATAGAAAAAAAAACATACTTGAAGATTATTTTATAAGTTAGTTAATTACATCTTATAGTAATTAATAATTATTTTAAAATGAAATATATGTACTCATGCACGTACATATCAGTCTAACGTAATACGATGTGTTTACACCTTGCTTGAAATCAGGGTTTTGAAAAATTTATAATTTTATTATTCTTATACGCTTGAGAGGTATCATAAAAACTTGGAAAGTACACTTACGTTTAACAAACACGGATCACAAAAGTGGAAATATCTTATGATGGACCCCAGTACTTTATTTGGTTAAAGCATCACCAAGTCTCTAGTCGCTATGCTTAAACAACGGTCTCTAATTGAGAATGTATTAAACACAAAATAGTAAAAGAATGGCCTCAAATTTCCGAGTGAGATTCAACTTAACCTAATCTAGCTGGATGTCAACCTACTCTTTGAGTTTTTTATCACTTTTTTATTTTTTCACAACACTTATCATTGAAAAAGTCAAAAATAAAAAATTGTTGTTTTTAGATTAACTATTTTCAATTTGATAATGTAAAGAGTTTTTATCCAAAATTATTTTTAAAAGACCTTTCCATATTTATGACGGTTAGTCAGATTATTATACTTTAAGATCTCTTTCGCCAAATGGACTATGCGAACAAGTCAATCGCAGAGAAGTCAATGTAGAGAAGATTGTTTCTACGGAAGGAATAAAATCTTTTAATGTATAGCACCTATGAATAAGAATATCAAAATATCAGGTAAATTTTGATGATTTAATAGGTCAATCCCTTTTTATGTGCCGTTTTAATGGAATAGAGACAACAAAATATGAGTGTCCTCTTCGCCTATACCGACAACAGATGTAAGAAACTTTACGATAAGCGACCCTTGTCCCATATCACAACCAAGCAACAACAGATTGAATTATCCTCTTAATATAACATATTTAATCCTACATGAATCATACTGAACCTTTGAAAACTTTATTGGCAAGACTTTCACTTCGGAAACCAAATTGTTTTACAAATAAAAACTATAATAATTTCTTGCGGAGGACACGCCATGACTAAATTTAGACATGCAAGGCTATAACTAAAGTGCTTATTAGTGACATCATTAGGAAATTACATTAATTCAAACTAAGCCTTGAAATCATTGTATTTTTGCAATATGAAGGAACATCTTTTCATCAAAGTCATACAACTATTTGAGGTGTTTATACTTTGTGACCCTACTTTGAATAACTTGTGCCCTGAAAGTCTACACAGAAAAAAGTGATTTATTGAACTAAGAAGCAAAAGACAAAAATATTTGACCTTATCGCGCGTTCAGTGGATGGGGGCTAGACAAAAAGATGTCCTACCAACCGATACCGTTTTATAGTTTTTAAGTTGTAAAATTATAAGTAAATTCTCACTGAGACCATGATCTTGAGGTTACGGTGTTCGCGCCTCACGTGGAAGGTTCTCAGGCCAAACCGCACCCACATCAATAGACTTTTGTCAAATTTTACTTTCCAAAAAAAACTAACTGTTTCTGATCTTTCCGTTCGTAAATAATTTTGTATCTAGATGTACTGATCATGTATAATTTAAATATTTTATAATATATATTTCTACTAGTGGATCCGACAGACGTTGTCCTGTAGAAACTTAACTCCAATTAATACCTATACTATGCTTAGCCTGCTTGCTAATCCGGTTAAGCCCACTCGCTTGCCTATCACTCAAAATCCCATCCCATTCAACCAAACTCATCCCGCTAACCCCAAATTTTACTCCCATCTACTGGGCAGCATTCTTTAAGCCTGGCTGAAGCCTTCGATAGTGGAGTTCGCTGCGCTCGCATACGGCTCTAGAAATTACTTATTCACAATACCTGAATAATAATAAATAATTCCTCAATTCTATTAAAAATACATAGTATAGGTACATAATAAGTTGTAATAATAATAAAATGTCTTATCTTATATATTTAAACGAGCACATCTTTTATATATACATAACAAAACTCTTGAAAATGGCTGCAACGATTTTTATGAAACTTATTACATAGGGGGTTTCGGAGGTGAAAATCGATCTACCTAGCTTTCATTATTAGAAAATTTCGTTTTGTATGTGTTTCCCGGAAAACCTGAAACATCAACTGTAAAATATGACTCTTCCTGACATCTATCGTTAACCCAGATATTATTATTTATACGCGGTCTTACCATTTATTAAAACTCAAACGCGGAACCCTCAAAAATTGTTGTGGTGGACCGAATAATAAATCTGAACCCATCATCGGATCTACTTGAACACACAAAAAATTTCTTCAAAATCGGTCCATCTGTCTGGGTGGAGATCAGTGACTACCATGTATATTCAAGAAATATATATTATAGATAATAAGAATTAACTATAAAACGTCTATTTTCATAACTTGATAAACGAAAACTTGAAAAAACATTATGACCAATTTTCTTACCATTATGCCTGTAATTCAGTAATATACATTATTATAACGAAATGAAGATCGTGTGTTCCACGACATCTTTTGTTCACTTTTTAATTATTATTGTGTCAAGAAAAGCATTTTTTCTGTGTATTCAGGTAAGTCACTGAGTCGTAAACTTTTAAAAACTGAAAATGAAAAAATTTAAATACCAATATTGAATAAAAAAAGATATTAAAATAATTTTTTTAAATTTTAGATAGTGGATCATATTTACTGCCCTTTGTGGACTCGAGATCAAAACCTAACTAGTCTTAAATTGGTGATTCAATTAAAACTACAATTCAAACTCCAAATTGTTAATTTCTGTGAATCTCAACGCGATTCCTGAGCATGTGGGTTTTATATATTTTTGAGTCAAAGTGGGTATTTTTTGTGTTCAAACATATTAACTATTTCATGAAAATTGCATGTTCATTCAAGTTAACATCCTCAAAACTTAGGTGTGAAGCTTAGCATGATTTGTTTGTAGTATGGAAGTGAAAATATTTTTTGCAAAATAAATTACCGTTGTTGTTACCCCTAAAAGGCATTCATTAGATCATTTTTAAATAAAAATGCCATTAACCAATATCCAAGTTAAGAAAAATCATATTGATATATCTCATACCGTTTTGCGTTTATTTAAAAAATGTATAAGCCTTATTCGATTACCATACACATATTCTAAATTAAGTGATAGCTGGCAAAGACTATAGATATCTTTCACATATCACGAAATTTTATCCACCCTGAGTTAAGTTATGATTGGAGTAACCACTGAACAAAAAAAATTCTTTGCATTTTGTTTGTATATCGTATTTTATAGAAGTATAATGTTTAAAAAAATGTTTATCACAATTAATTACAATGAACGAAAGAAATCATAGGTAAAATACGGCAAAAATAGAAATATTTGTGTTGCCTACACATTGGCCGTTACCTACAATTGAATGTGGGTGTCCATAAAATATTCTCTAACTCATTCTTTAATAACAGGTTTTTGTTTATAAATTATATAAATGTCTAATTACAGAGTATTTTCAAAACATTCAAGGTAGAACTATTTCTAATTCAATAAATTTCAGCAACTAGTTTCCTTTAAATTTAGATCATACTAATTAGTAATCAACTTTGGAATGAGAGTTAATAAGCTTAATTTTTGTATATTGCTTTATTTTGGCGTTCTAAAAGCTGCCTTAAAAGTCTTATCATATCTCGTATCTGCGCCGTAAGTTATCAGTTTTTCGTGATTATCTCGATTTCTATTGCCAATGATGTTGAAATCTCTTATAAAAGTTTAAGCACATAAAATTTGAAACAAAGCTTAAAACATTTTTTCATGCGCTGAGAGAGAGGGTAGTAAGCGCCCTAACGCAAGATGACTCATTGACTGATCAAAACAAATTCTAATGGATTGCTAAACATGCTAGAAAGAAATAGATTTCGGCGTTCAACGCGATATTGCTTGAAATCTATGGGAATATAAGAAAAATTTCCATTTTTTCATTGCAACTATCGTGGGCAATGAAATTTTTCAAAGAATTCTATTAATTTATTTAAACTTATTTCGGGTCGATTGGTAAAAATCTTATATTTCATGTATAGAACAGAAAAAAGGGATTTTGGGAATGGTTTTCTGATTTCTGGTAATTAAAACTAAATATTTTTCTTCTTTCGAATGTTCACAAACACTCTTTACATAAATAAAATGTGAATAATATAACTAAAAAAGTCTGATATAAATCAAGACTTTACATAAATTTCTGCATTCAAAAATATAAAAAAAGTTTATTATAATACTTTGTTTATATGATTTATGAAGGTAATTGATGAAATGATGAATTTCTTATATTATTTACATAAGTTTTTGTTTAATTGGATTAAATATTTTATTAAGAAATAAAAATAAATTTTTTTTTATCCTAAACGTATCTTATATACCTACTCCGTTACTTATTATACCTATTTGATATTTATGGCAAAACGTAGGAACATACGTTTACAATTTACCTACTACATACCTGGTTAGTGGTAATTGTAGTACATACAAGGTGTCTGATTTTAAACACCAATTCTAAAAATTTCTTCCCGTTTTCTTGAAGAAGTGACCTTAAGGACGAGAGTCGACTTGGAGGGAGATACACTTGCGGAGCTATAGCACAAAATGATTTTTCTCAAAATGACGGCACTTATATCCTACAGATTTGTAAGAATTTTGTGCTTTTACATTCAGTACGTGATACTAAACCTATTTTAAAAACTGAACTCCTGTAACGTTAACATTATATTCAGGGTGAGCGATTAAAATCGTACACACGGTATAGCTTATTCTTGTGGTATTTGGTAATTATTAACATGTAGAATAAACGGAAAAGTAATGCATGAATTTCAATGTTTATTCTGTTATGTGTGCGGAGGTTGTTTTTCTAAGGTAAATATAGATTAAGGTAGGTAATTTCAAGTGGAATATTTTCTACTTAAAAGAGTAAATCGAAACAAAACAAGAAGTATAATATTTTTCTTATTTAATTGTTAAAATAATAGTATTTTATTTGGTTTTACAAAAAAAGATATGTCAGACATTCGGAAGTAAAAACTTAAAACTTTGGAATAACTGTTTTTTTTTAATTTTTAATTTTTTTTAGTATGATTTATTAATTGAGTGTCATTATTCGAAAATTGACATTATTATTTGTATAAAAACCTATGATAATAATAATTATTATAAAAATATAAACAAAGCATAAAATTAATCATGTGTTTCAAATTTTACATCAATCGTCGTCTATGAACAGTGATCAGAAGTTACCCAAGATCAGAATCACTTAATTATAATTAATTGTACAGCCTTAGTATATACACAGGAGTTGTTTTTTCGATCGAAAAATATATATCTGTAAAACTATATTCATAGCATGTTGCAGACGTGAAACCATAAGATTTTACCCGACCAAATATTATTTATTACACATCGTTTAACGCACCTATAGTAAAATTTAAAACAGTGCTCTGTCAGAATTTTCAAATTTTAATTTATATACCTATAACAATACTTTAATCTGTATTATCTCCATTAGACTTTTCTTTTTATGAAAAAACTTTGTGTCAGAAAGCGTAACTGTTTGCAATTAAATATACGGCCTTGCACAAAATTACCTGATCCAGTATTCAATATAAAACTTAAAATTTGATTATTATCAATGATTGGTTTGGCACTGTCAACTTATCAAATGTATTAAAAAATAATTATCTATTATTAGTAGTGTATGTAAATGGCTTATTGATTAATTGATTTTCAACAAGAACAAACTATCTAACCATAAAAAATCTGAAATTCAATAGTTCGAACTTGTTAACAATAATTTTTGTTGCATTTATTACTGCTTTAACAACGTACCGCGTGTTTCAAAATAATGAAGGAATATAATAAAGATGTTTTAAACTTTTTTTAGTTGAAAAATATAGAACACCAGAAATTAATTTTCAGAACTTCCGGTGAGTCATTTGGACTAAGCAAAATATCTATATCCAAAGTATTTTATTAATTAAAATACGTTTTTCATCTATAACTAATTGTCTTGAACTCAAAAGGTTGGAAAGATAAAAGATGAAGTGATGTAAGTGACGTCATTTACTCCATTCGAATTATCTTGTTACAGATGAACAATTAAAACCCTGATCTTTATTTCATAGTATAGAGCTATAAAAACAATCAAACAGATATACGACTTGAACGAGGGCAATATGTTAAATAATGTGAGGGAAATTTAATAATATAAAGAAAATTCGAATAGGCGTACTGCTAGAGCTAGTTAAGAACAACATTGAGAGAGTTATTCAACACTGATTTGATTATCGAAAACACTAAATTTTTATACTATTATTAAAAAGGCAGGTTAAATTTAGCAGAATCAAGATTTCAGTCATCATTTCCACTAGTCAAAATGGTAAATAAATTGGATGAACTTGGCCTAAAATATTTACTAATGCCTCGAAATATTTACTTATGCTATCACAATACGGATTAAAATGACAAACAAGAGAAGATATTAGGATTTAGGGTATCGATTGAAAATAATTCATCCAATATTCGATGATTCGAAACAGAAAGACAGAATTCGAAACCTAACCAACAAGAAGTTTTATTGACTGAAAAGTTTAGTTCGAATAACCATTCGAAACAAAACCAAGAATGTTTAAAGTGGTATAGGTATAAAATTTTTGTCCCTGATATAGAACTAAATTAAATATCATGGAATACCATGCAATTTCTTAATTTATAAACTTACTAAACTCTTTTTTACTATTTTCTATTGCCCGACATTTTCACAATCTCTTTAGATATATCCATAATTTCAAGGATTTCCAGACCACCTGTTCACTTGTTATCTTCATCATTTATTATGACAATGGCCTTCCAAACAGTTGGGAGTGAAAGTAAAACAAATGGTTTCTCTAAAAACCTTAAAAGGGCTTTCCTAACTCCCTTTTCGTAGAAACAAACTCTAAATTCAAGCAGGAGTAAACGGAAAGGAGTAAAAGGATTTTGCAAATATATTCAAACCTTCAATATTATCATAAAAGTACTACTTGTAAATACTTTTCTATTTAAATGATACTATAACTTTCCAAAAGTAGTTATTTGTCAAGAAGTATGCATAGATCCATCCACCCTAAGGCTTGACACTCCTTCTTTGTATCATCCTGTGTTAATATACATAATACATATATGATTGTTACTTATTTAACTAAATACTAAATAGCAAAGTAGGTAATAATAATGTGATTTAGCTAAACTATATGACTATCTATCTGTTTAGAGTTAGTTTTATTTATTTATTTAACAATAATGTGTGTATATATAGACTTTACACAGCATTAACTTCAAGGTTGACAGTTGACACGCCCGTCCGGTAAAAGTACATACAAAGTTACCGACAATTACTATAAATGCTTATTATACTCCACATATTTACGATATAATAATAATTATTGTTTTGTTTTTAATTTATAATATTATATTATATATGTGTTTTTTTTTTTACTATTTAAAAAAAAAAATGTACTAAAAAAATAATAATTCTATTTTAATAATTAACTACTGTTCTATTATTAAAACTGTAATACAACCTCTATGCACAAGCGGTAAGTTCTCAACTGATTTTAAGTCTATATAATATGTTAAAAAGACGTGAGTTTTACAAAATTTGAAAACCACTGAGCCTTCCTTAATCCTTTTTAACTCCCCTTAAACCTCTTTATTCCTTAAATTCTCCATGGAAGTCTTCGAGTCGGTATCCGATTCCTGTATTTCTTTAATAACATTTTTGCCCCCCCCCCTCGTAGTAAATCTATTTTCTTAGTAGTTTGCATTGCTTAGTATAGTAGGTGTATCTTTCGAAATAAACTCATTTCGTAGTTTTGTTATCTTGGAAACAAAGTGCTATCCTTGTGGACGACTTTTAGCAAATTGCCGAAGGAAATGGAGCTATTGCTTTTGCACTGATGATAGAAATTTGAAAAAATTTCTTCAAATGTTCATGGATCCTACCTAATAGATAATATTGTTTGACCAGTTTTAAACAAAATAATACTATTGTGATTTTTTCTCTAGGCGCTTTGTTTTCGAAATTTTTGGAAAACAAAAATGAGAATATTTGATTTTAAGAAAAATGTAGGTATTCAGTTATCTGCGTTAGCTAAGCGAATTCATTCAGAGATTGAAAAATAACACATTTTTTCCGAAATCAAATATTGCCATTTTTATATCGCCTCATTAGAATGGATCCGATTTTTCCAGAGATTACTTCCTACATTCAAACCAAGAAAAAAATTTTATCTCTTTATAAATAAGCTGAAGTATTTAAGAGTGTCACTTTGAAAATTTTGTAAAGATCGAAAGATTATAAGGATTATCGATTGAAACCTCTGATCATAAACAATCTTGTAAAATGTTGGACATAGAGGTAAGCAAAATAATATCATTTTAATAGTTAACTACTGTTTTACTGTTTTACTATTTAGCATTTCAATAATAAGTTGTTAGCAATATTTAATAAAATCAATATAAATTTATATTGGATTAATTAATTTTAATGTTTTTAATAACTAATTAATTTATCAATTTTTTCTTTTGAATAATGTGTTTCTAAATACTATATCATATAATTTTCTATGATAAATCACTTTTTTGTGTGTTATTATGTTTGATACGGTTATTTATTAAAAATAGTTCATGAATATTGTAAAATATGAATATTAATTTTATTTAATATTTTAATTGAATTATCAATGAATATTATTGTTAGAATAAGCACTTACTGTTTCAGGATTGTTTTAATTATCACATACATTTATAAATTTTTATAATACAGTGGTAGGTTTACCACGATTAACTGACAACGCAACTAAAATTTTCCAAAATTAACAACTGCAATCTAAAACCTACTAATGATATTTTTAATTAGGATGGAAAAAAAATTGATTTTTTTTTCTTATAGGAGCGCTTAAAAATAAAATTTGAATTTTTTATTGCATTTTTGCACTAGCTTGGACAATGATAGCTCTTTGTATTTTTTTGAAATTTTAAATAGTAGTTACCCATAAAAACCACGTGATCCATGGTAAAAGAGGTATGATACATCACCCTTACTGATTTCATCTGGCGCTTGCAACTTCTATATACCAGTAGGTAACAATATCAATAGGTAATCTTTAAATCCAACTCTGAGGAAAAGCATCGTTAAATTAATACTGATAGGCATCTTCTTGCCTTACTAACTCAGTAAAAGCTTCAAATAGAAATTTTCTTGACTCGGAGGATGAGATTTGTTTTTTCACTAATACTGTCCTTACCAATACTTGGAAATTTATAAAAAACTCGAATTTTTTGTATTTCAAAGTAGCCATCATCAGTATGAATTAGCTAATCGGAATTACTCTTATTATGTATGTCACTCGTTGCTAATTTGGTGGCGGACTGCAAAAATGCGAAATATCCTAGACATCTCTTTATTAATGGTACTTCATGCTCTCAGATTTATTGTATACAAAAGATGATATCTTCTATTTTACTTTATCACAAATTTATCTGCGTGAAACAGAAATTATTTGATTTGCTTGTCTTGTAATAACTTTACTCTGTCATAATGTGGCTGTTGTTTAATAGCGATAACGATGTGGATATATTGAGTAATTCAAGATAAATTGAATCCCAGGTACTATAGATTACCCTCTAACATAATACGAATAATACGAATAAATACGCAATTTATAATAATTATTATCAAAATTAGAATACAATGCAATGTTATGTTAATTTTGTGATAAATATAAATAATTGTATCTATATAAATAATTAGTTGAATCAATAATAACCGATTTAAATAATATCTACATTATCATGATAACAATTGAATATGTTATTCGTTTAAATTAATAAATATGGATTATATTTTCCAATTAATCAAAAATGTGAGTTCAATTATGATTATTCGTTGTGTGCGTAGTCATGGTAGGGATAATAAAATCGATGCCAGCGCTTTAAGTGAAAAATTTTGGAGATAAAGTGGGCTGTTATGACTAATTTGCAATTATTTACATGTTAATGATATAGAAACTGTCAAATTAAAATGATTGAAAAACACTAATTAATTAAACTTAATGCATTAAAAATTGTGAAAATAAGAAATCAAATTGTACAAATATTATTTTTCAAATGTTAATTATCGTAATTATTTATTTAAATTTGTGAAACAAGAATATTAAATTTTAAATGTAAGTTTTCAATGCAATCCACACAATTATATATTCATCCATTAATTCTATAATTAAAGTAGTGTATCGTTGTCATGGAAACGAAATTCACGCTCGGAGCGAATACGAGAATCAATACTCGACGAAAAAACAACCGTAGTCAGTTATTCGGTTCATTACAAAACAACATTTCATACATATTATTGGGAACGTTTTTGACTGTCGCAATGAAAATCATTCCTTTGAAGCTTATCGCTTGGTTACCTAAAAAATGATAAGAATAAAGGATTATTTTCGAAGGCTGGTTGTAAGCGGAATATCAATGGCTTTTTATCCACCTCCGAACTAAAAAAACGGGTGTTATAAGTTTGACCGCTATGTGTGTGTGTCTGTCTGTGGCATCGTGGCGGTGGCACTTAAACGGACGAAATATTTTGATTTTTTTTTTCGTTTGGAATATAATTTAATGGAGAGTGTTCTTAGTATGTTTCAAGTGCGAGATTAGGATTTCGCACCCAAAAAAACTATAAAATCGGTGATCTTAATCATCAGTTCAGTTAGAAAAAAGCTTTAAGGAAAAAGTTAATTTAATGAAGAAGGTCCATAGATATGTTTCAAGTGTGAGTTTAGAGTTCCATATCCAAAACATTGGTTGGGGGTTTTTAAATTTTATAAATTTAAGTTTTTTTTTTTAACATTGGATTCTTAAAATATTGCATGGTCCTAGTTTTTATACATTTTATTTCGTTATATTTTTTCTAGTACCATTTTTTCTAGGCTTTTATGTGCGGTATATTTAAAACTACTCTAAGGAAATGACATAAAGGATTCTGCTGTACTTGGGCAGCTATAATTTCTTCAAGGCAGTCGTCCTTCTTGCGAAACGATCATTAATTTAAGATATTACGGTAAATAATGGAAGTTACGTGGATTTTGTGTGATCCACAACCTCTAGTGCCGTAACCTTGCCTATTGGCTTGTATAAAGGCCATACTTACATGTACAAGACAATATCTCAGACATAAAGTAAATCGATTTTTATAGTTTCAACTAACTTAGAAGATTCAAAATATTTGAGAATAAGAGAGGACACTGTACATCGCACATCAAATAAATAACAACATATATATGATTTCTATAAATAAAATTAATATGGTATTATGAATGTATTAATATTTCTGTGATAACAATTTTGATCAAAGCCGGAAACACTGTTCCTAGACTTTTAATTACTTTGCCTTCATTTGAATATAGAAATCTGTCAAATGTGTATGATTGATAAGTATAAGTACAGAATGATAATAGCTTAGTTAAATTTAGTCATGATCGTATATTCATATGAACGAGTTCCGGAATAAGATTAGCGTTACTCTTGCATCAAAATATTTCTTTTTCAGAGATGTTAGAATAACTTTTCATTATGTACTACCTACAGTATGTCACAATAAAGATAGAATTCGATAAACATTAGAAAGACTATTTAAAATTTGTGAAAATTTGTCTACAAACCAGCATTATTTATATTAGTATTTGTCTATAATCGCGAAATTATATCATTTATTAGTTGTTTGTGTATACGTGACGACAGCCGACTTGAGTCGCACACAAAACATAATACATCAAACATAATATATTGTTTGAAGACTCTTTCTTTGTCTCATACATAAGAACGTCCATAGAAACTTTTCTTACTTCATATATAAATGGCTAACAAGATGGTTCCCAAACTGTATGTATAGTTAATGATATTTTGTTGTAACCATGGAAGTGGTATTGAATCAAAAATTATTCACATTATACAAGGCACATATTTTGATGAAAATTAATTTCAACATATAAAAAATTTAGACAGGTGTTATTTTCCCCACCAAGTGTTATTTTCGTTTCTTTTAATTTGTATATCTAAATCCTGCAGATTTTCGTAGTTATTGATGTTAACCAAAAATTAATTTCACACTATGATTTGGCTCGATAACGAACGTCTTATCGTTCTAGCCCATTTAGCTGGAATCCAATTTTCCTAAGGGTTGTGCATGGCCATTTACATTTTCGATTTAGTAAATTTAATTAATTGAAAATTAAAATTTATTCAAAATAAATTGTAAATTTATAATTAAAGTAGTTAAATCAATCTGTATAATTTACATAATACATTGTTTAACACAACTAGAAGAGAGAAGCAAACAGCATCGTGTAAGTATTTGAATATTTTTATGGCTATCGATATATCATTAATATTCATATAAAATAGGTATTGATGTTACCTACAGGTATGTTGTGTCTATTATTTAAATAAAGAAATACATATAAATTTTTTATTTAAAAATATTGATGACTTCTAGTGTTCAATATGAACACAGTTTATATCATGTACCTGATACGTTACTACAGGAGCTGAAATATTTTAATTAAAGTGACTTAAAATTCAAAATTCATTTTGTACCATGTATATGTGAAATATATCAAGGTATACCAAATTTAGTCCCAAGTTGGAAACGCTTAAAAATATTAATGCTACGAACAAAATTTTGATATAGGTGTTCATTAAATAAGTAAATTTTCGGTTGTCTACCCGTCTGTCTGTTAACACGATAGCTCAAAAACGAAAAATGATATCCAGCTGAAATTTGAAATAATTTCCAGCAGGTCTTGGGTCCGTACGATTCATATTGTAAACCATTAGATATAGAACAAAAGTTTAAGTTTAAAAAATGTTGCTTAAAAAAAAAAATAAACAACTTTTGTTGCAAATATTTTTTCGTTAATATCAATGTTTACCCGTGAGTTATCTAAGAATGAGTTTATTTTTGAAAAAAAGGTTATGATGCCTTAAATGTTGAAATACATTGAGCTGTTTGAAAGTAATAAAGAAATTCACAAACAAATATGCATGCATACATATAAACATACAAAATACAAAATTGAATTGTAACACATATAGTCGGATAAAGAAATACATAATAGCCATTCTTAGGTAGTTCTCAATGACAGCTCCGATTTGGATGATTTTTTTATCAAAATGATTCCTTAAAATTATTTAAAATCAGAAACATTTCAGGTGGAGGACATAATCTAGAAGGGGAATAGGCAATGTCGCGACCGATATATCGACGCCTAGAATTGCTAATGATAGAAGTTTGGAATTTCGATAAGATATTGATTTTATACTGTAGGTGTTTCGAAATTTATGCCCTAAAAGGGTGAAATAGTGATGGAAGTTTGTATCAAAATATATATAAACAAATCATTTTTGAGTTCACTACTTAACCGATTTAAAAAATTCTTTCACCTATAGAATGCTACATTATCACCAATTAATATGGGTTGAATTTTATTCTCCAAAAAATTAGAATTCCCACTCCAGATTATTTCCGCCATCTCAAATGTATCTGATTTTAAATAATATACAAAAAAATCATCAAAATCGGAGCTGTCATTGAGGACTCCCGACTAAAAATATTCGTTGATGCCACTAAATTGTTTCTCCTTATAGATGTATTATTTCACACTATATCGATGCAGAAATCATTGGTATTTATAATAATTTAAAATTTATTTATAATAAATTTTAGTATGCTTAGTATAATTTATCACTTGTGATGATTTAAATCATATTTGTATAATGAAATAATAGTTAATAGGTATGTAGTGGAGTTTATAAAACATGTGTGTTGTATATGTTTTATTTCAAATTACTATAAGTACTATTATGAAGTGTTTAAAGTGTGAAGTATTTAAAATAGAGTATTTTACTTTTTCGATAAATAATAGGGAAAGCTATCTAGGTAGATAAGCGTATGCTCGTTTTCTAGATCAGCATACTACATTCTTTACTTTCCATAGGGAAGCTCGTGATATGGGCTTGAAATGGAGTTTCAAAGTCAGGTCAATTAACACCACTTTTGGATTGATATTTGTGATTTTACATGCATAAAAAGTGATAAAAAAGGCTAGAATATAGGTTCACATTTTCTCTTAAAACATAAAAGATAGAAGGTTGAAAATTTTAAGGTACCTACAAATAATTATTCTATTGATTATAATGCCATATCAAACTTGCTGGATAATATGAAGGGGTGCAAATAGAAATTATTTCGAAATTTCGAAAAATCGGTCAGAATGACACCATTTTATTTCACATAATTGTTTTTATTTCTTTAAACTTATCTAATTTATAAAACAGTGCAAAATATGATGCTCGAAACTGTCTCTACAGGGTATTTCAACAATTAACACAAATTGTTTATTTTTTCTTGTTTTTTATTAACAATCTGTTATCTGCGAATGGGAATTCCAAAACAACAAATTCTTACAATTTTGTTAATAATTATATCTCAAATAGGTTTAGACATATATTGTTTTGTCACGTATTTGATAATTGTTCTTTCAAAATCCAAGAAACATACCATAAAATTGTTTAAAATTCTTAAAAACTTTGTAAATTCCATTAAATTGTTAAATCAATTCGGTATAAAAAAAGAGGTAATTACTAAAAGGTTAAATTAATAGTGAAATTCGACTAATTTGAAACAGTCTCTTGCTTGTACAAGATATGAGGATCAAGTTCGATAGCGTCTTAATAAAAAATATAGAGTGATTAAGAAAACATTTTGCCTTAAAAACAAGTGAAAACAAATAATTGACTGAGTTAATTGTTCAAATACCATGTATAGACAGTGTTGGTGACACAATCGTTGGTTTTTTACGTCATGTAATTAAAGAAAGATACCACCCACTCTTAGATAGCCACACCTAATTTGTACCTAATTTGCGCTCTCTAGGGTAAACAGTGATGTTATGAAAAAATGTTTCAAACAAAAGTTGTTTATTTTTCTATAAAGAACATTTTTTACATTTAAACTTTTGTTCTATGTACCCAATCCTATGTTGCTCATTTAAGAACTCGACCTCAATTTTAATGTCCTCAACTTGATATCTTTTTTTCATTTTTGAGTCATCGTGTTCACAGACAGACGGGCAGACAACCGAAAACGGACTAAGTAGGTGATTTTATGAACAGGAAGCATTACAAATTTGGGACTAAACTTAATATACCTTGTATAAATTTCTTATACATGGTATAAAGAGTGCTTTTTTAAGATATTTTATAGTGCATTTACGTTTACCAATATCTGTCCATAACATATTTACAATAATTGAAATCTAGCGTTCCATGTTATTTTACGACAAAGTAAGTTTTTTTTTTAAATCCATTCCATTTGAACTTTCGCCATTACAATCGAATAAATATTTTCAATTTTTTTTTATTTATTTTTTATTTGCATATTGAATACACCTAGATTAACGTTATATTTTAATTTAATCAAATCCATAAGAAAAGTGGGTTTACCAACAATCTACTATTAAATTGACTCACTTACGTTGCCGTTCATACTACATAATTAATTTAATAAATAATCAAATGTCTTATTACATACAAATTCTTGGAAAATAATAATAATAAATTTGTATATTGTAATAGCTAGGGAATGTTTTTGTGTGATAAATAATAATATTTTGCTCATCACAAAAAATGTAACCGCAAAGTTCACTTTTCCACAGAAATTTATTATGAATAACATAAAAAATATTTTCTTTGTGTTACATTTCACAATTAAATATTTATTTATATTTCTTATTGTAGAATTTTACTTATTTCTAATTACTTTTAAAATTTCCATTTTATTTACTTTATTACAATGTTTTTTTTTTTTTTCTTTGTATTTCTGAAGTCAAAGAAGCCGGGTTTTTGGTTTTTTCGAAAGACTTTTGTCTATGTGTTACATCCACCATAGTTCAAATTTCAAGTATATGTTACCATATAATTAAATTTCACTGGGTACTAAATACTTGTGCAAAATCTTAGAACATTCAAAGGTCAGAAATTATGTAGGGGTCAAATTGAAAAATTATAATAAGGTGACATAAATTGAATGTAAAAGTAATATTTAAAAAAATTATTACTAAGGTAAACTTTAAAATGATTTACGCATAAAACAAAAGCAGCCAGAAAATTTTAGAATATTAAAATATTTTTTATTGAAACGTAGTTCCTTAACGCTACTTGGTGAGCAAACTGGTAGAAATCATCACGTAACCATATAAGATATGCGATAGAGATATGTGTATGTGACATTTCCATGCCAACCACTATATGTTCACCTTCTTGACATTAACCAAATCATTACTATTCTGTTAGCTGTCAAAAGAACAACAATTTATAAAGGTTAATCATTTAATAAATTATTAAAACTAATTAGTTTATATCTATATTATTAAGGTGAGTAATCCAAAACAGATAGTATGTATAATACAGATTTAGAAAAATAAGTTAATAAAACTGTATAGAAGTAATTTTGTTAATAACGTGTCACACGACCTCTTTCTTCTTTTTTTTTGTTTATGGAACTTTTCCTGGTTAGTTGTCGTTAAAATAGCGGACTTTCTGGTTATTCCGGAAAAACTTAACATAACAAAGTACTTAGTTTTTTCTTCGGTTGTTCTAGGATAAAACCATTTTGTCCACAAATAGGCCCTAGTGAGTAGAACTGAACTAGAACTTTTGGGTTTTTACTTTAAATAACTTTATTGTTTGACCATATGACTTACACTAGGATACTTACAAAATACAAACATTTATCCCGTTCAGTAAGGTTTTTATTTTTATTTCAAACACCTTTGACTACAATATCGTAATGCTACTTGCTACCCCGTTTATTTTAGCACCATCTGGAAAACTTCCAATAACAAAAATAAAAAATATTTTAGAATATGGTTAGTAATGTTTTATCAATATGAAAAAAATTTTCGAATGTCGGTAGAAATTTATACTTCTAGAGATACATTTTTTTATTAAACTGTTGAATTTAGAAGTTTTTAGAGAATATTACATATGCTTTAATAATAAATAGAGTAAAGTGTGTATTTTTTTATCGAAAGTTATTGAAAAGAAAAAAGTCTTGATTGGCCACTGAATGTGATTAAAAATCGGTAAGAAATATTTTTTTTACATTTTTAAATAAAATAAATAATGTATTATTCATTATAAAACCTTTTGTAATTAGTGCAAACAAGTTGATGCTTGAGTATAGAAAATAAATAAAAAAGTCATAGTAGAATCAGACCCTTGGGGGCCGCACCAATTATCTGATAAGATTAACAAAAAAACTGTAATACTAATTTGATCTCAAATATATTATTTTTTTCCAAATAGCTTAAATATATTAAAGCAACTACTTGTTTTCTTGTACAGAGTGAGGAAAGACTTGTTTGAGTTTTGTGGCAGCATTAACAGTATAAAAGTTTTTATGCGACATAAAAATGACTATTTATAGATAAACTTCTTTTTAATAAATTCTAAAAAAACTTGAAATCAATAATTAATGTATTGATTGGTAATGTAAAAAAGTGAATTAATGTTTTCATTTTTTTTTTTTCAAATGTGCCCAAATGATTAGATATAAATTCTAAATTACAGATTATTGACAGTTTTTATGACGATGATTACCTAATTAAAGATTAAATTGGTGAAAATATAGTCTTCTTGTATTCTGCCTAAATTTTGAACGGTTGCTTTAATTTTTTTTTTTTTGTATGTCACCTCGGGATGTATAATCAAATTAAAATAATAAGTAACAAACCTCCTCACATAATATTATTCGTACTTCAAAGCCATAAATTCGTGTTAAATATTTCTATTATTTATTTAAACAATTTTTAAAGGAAATAGCTGTAAACACAGAAAAAAATGTAGTTAAAAAAAACTTAAATAGATTCGAAAACATATCATGAACCAAAAGTTTTAATTGAACACATAAAAAAATGAAACTTTTGCGATTTTATTTTCAATATTCAAAACTTTTGACCATTCGCTATCAAATTTGACACAAAATATGAACTAACGAACATTTGGTTAAATAAACATGGTTTTCCCCAGATTCAATAATCACAATATTATCCAAAAGGAAATGGTGTAAGAAAATAAAATTTTATCAAACAACTATTTATTGCAATTTTTGTGGTTTTGTAAATATAAATTAAAAAGGAGAAAATAATTGAGGCTACTTCTTTTTGATAAGTCTTCAATATTATTAATTATTTACAATTATCACGACTGCATCTCGAAAAGGCTTATGTATTGATATGGAAATTTTTCGAGAAATTTCGAAGCAACGTTGCCAACAATATCTACTATGACAAACCAAAGAATATTTCGGAAACCAGCAATAATTTCAAAGATCAAAAAATTTGTTGGTATCTCACGCGATAACAAGCGTTTAGTGTTATCCTTGAAAGGTGGATTAGACTGTTCTTTTCTTCTTATACATTGCCACTATTAAAAGTAAAATTGAAAATGTATTTTGATGTATGACTTTCTTTTGTTTTTAATAACATACAATTTAAATACTTGATTGTATCAATTAGTATATAATTTTGGGCTTTTGTAAATATTTTTTTCTAAAAAATCTCTAATATAACTTATTTAAAATCCATCTATTTTTATTTACGTTTTAAACTTACAATTGAATTAAAATTCAAATTTAAATAAATAAAAAATCATTAAAAAAAGTAAAAAAATTATCAACCATAAATATCTAATAATAAACAACAATAATTTTATTAAACTTTATTTATTTATTTGTAGGCGTATTAAGTCGCTCACTAATCGACACGTGTTAGATCTCTCTAGAAATATATGTTATGACTCAAAACTTGTATCACCACATAGAGGATGGAAAATATTTTATTATTATTTTATTCTATAACGATTACACTCATCAATAAAATTAATTTTCTTAGAAAAGTCATTCACAAATATGTGATTTGTACTTTGTTTTGAAACCGAATTCATTCAAGAAATTGTAGTTCTGGGTTATCTTCTAGTTTAATTAATTGAAAACCATAAAATTTCATTTTATTTGACATGTGTAACAAAAATAAGTGAACTCACTACAAATCTTAACTTTTCTTTTTAAATACTAGCCATAATGCTTCCCAGTACAGTTTTCACCAATCTCGTGTTAATGCAAAGAATGCCTTGGTTTTGTAAAAACCAAGCTTTAGAATTTATAATCCAAATATACAAATGCAATTTTTAAGACATATCACATACAAATCAATTATATCAATACACTAATTGACCCAACAATGAATTTTCTTTTTGGAATACTATTTCTGTATCACTGTATTGTGATTGAACTGTGTCTCATTAAAGCTGCGTACCGTAAACGTATTAAAGTGCTTTATGTGCTTACCAAGGGGAGGGCAGGTCAAGGCCGCTGAATCCCTTGGACCTAGACTTAACATTGGTTTAGTTGGCTAAGTATTATGCCAAAATGCTGTTAAATAATGTAATTTTTAAAGTAATAATATAATAAAAATGGTTGGTTTGCCCCTCTCTTGACAAAAACTTCCTGTCTTGCACGAAAAGCTAGAGGTGGGATCTTTACAAACTTAACCTCTCAACAATTTACCTACTATTGAACATCAAAATACAATTTTTCTCTTGTCTTTCGTTAACCTACTCATATCACATCTATTTTCTCTCGGTATCATTATTTTGCTTCTCACTGTATGTACTACGTGCATTTATCAGAATATAAAAAATAATTATTAAAAATATTATTTAAAAAAAATCACTCTTAGCTGTTATAAATCAAATAATTTTAATAATGTTGCAGCAAGCAGTGTTTATTGTTTAAATTGTTAAAGTATAATATAACTAGTTTAGTTTATTATTATATAATTTAAAAGTAATAATTTTATTATAATTTATTAATAATAATATTTTCTTACATTTTATTGCAATATTATTAATAATCTAAAGGACTTGTTGTCTATTATCATCATATAAAATTTCATTGTTTGTTCGATGTTTTGCACTCGATGGTGTTCTATAGGAATGAAAATTAAATCTCAATTCAAATTCTCTGATGGATCAGGAGTATCGCTGCTTAACTACTATTCTACAAATTTGCGTTCAAAATCCTACCAAAAAAAATTTAATTATTTATAATAATTTTTTATTTTCACGTTAATAATTTCAATTTACAAATTATGAAATATTAATTAATTAAAAAATTCAATAAACTGGCAGTACATAGTCGGTGTGGTACTGAAGTCGTGTGAGTACGGCCCCTGTAGTCCACACGACTAACTTCCCATAAGAATAATAATAATAATTTATTTAATAACATTAAAAAAAGGTCTTGTTAGCCTTCATAGATTATTCTTTGCACATGTACTGCAGCTTATGCTGGAAAGATCTTTATCTCCATAGATAAATGATAAGTTTTTTTTTTTCAGATTCTGATTATTCAGTTTTTCAGTTTTTTTATTACCATTAAAAAACGGCTCAACTAATTGCTGAAAACTCTTGCAATTCTAAAATACACGATTACGCATCGAATAAGCCCAGTCACGTGTTAATGTCATAACTGAATCCGAACGAACATACGCACGTGTGTTCGCACTCACACCGACATATTGAAAAGGTTTGATTCAGATATTGCGGTCTTGAAACCGCGGAAATATGTAAAACTGGAGATTTTCAAAATCGGCCCCATTAAATTAACTTCCTCTGGGATTTAAATAAAAAAATCCAAAGCATTAAGGTTTCACTTCTATCGACCATCGTCCTCATAACTGACTATCATTTTTTTCCATGATTACTTCTTTTTCTAGACAAAGTGTAGTGAGTTACATTTACTCAGCTATATTTATATCCGATAACTGAATTGATCACAATTTAACGATAAATTCAGATTTTTTTCAAAATAAACTAGGAAAAATATTTAGATATCATGTAAAATTCCTACGATTTTAGTAGAATTCAAATTTACATAAATTTTAGTATAATTTAACGTTTTAAGGTTTAGTTTGGTTCTAAATTGGTAGGGAAATTAGTGAAGAAAACCTAGTTAAACATACCGTTGAATTTTCAACAGGCTTTACGACTCGTATATACAATTATGTTAGAACAGTTTGACGTTTATATTTATAAATCATCTTAGAATAAAAAACATAAATTAAATAAAAATAATAGTTACTTTGATTTTATATCTGTATCATAAACGTGGCAATATTTTTAATATTTATTAACTGGAAATAATTAATAATAAACCGTACTTACTTATATTTCAATCATATATTTTATTGATTACTGACTGAGTATTGTATTTTATTCACTGTTATAAAACCCACGTTAACATCTTGTTGAAAGTTCCTCATTTGTTAATATCGAAAAATAAATTATGATAGCATAGCATAAAAGTATTGACAGTGTAGAGATTAAATAAGCCTTAGTCTACTAACCCACACTTTGATAGTAAAAAAAATAGCAGATTAAAGAAAAACGATGGGAACAGTATGAATGAATAATTAAAATTTCATATAATTTGAAAATTGAAATTATTAGCAAAGTAGCTAAACCCGGCAAGGTTTCGCTGTGTTTGTTTGTTTTTTTCGCTTTGATTTGTCGTAAATTAATTAAGTATATCAGAATTGTCTAGAAATATATTTGACATTTATGTTACTTTCATCCCTTTTGTCAATTATTTTTAAATGCTTTATAGACACTCTTGTAATGCAACGACCTGTCACAATTTCAAGTAAATCCTTTTTTTCACAAGCTGTCCAACACGAGTTAAATATTTACTACGAATGATTTGAAAGCAAAGCTACTGAGGAGGAAGTAGAGCTTTAGTACTCTACTTCCTCCTCAGTAGCTTAAATTTTAAAAACATTTGTCATAATACTTAAAATATTTCTCTCAAGAGTCCAATAAATTTTTGTAAGTACGTACTTTATGAAGTTTCTTTCAATTCTTGATGCTCGTCTTGACAAATACGTTATTAATTATTTTGTTTTGTGTTTCACCAACAAAAAAGTTTCAAATATTTTTAAATAAATACTTGAAGACAAATTTAAAAAATAACGGTTTAAAATTATTACGTAACACGACAAAAATATTTTTTCATAAGTTGATAACTGGTGCTACTAGATTCACAATTAGGCATTAAAATATCATAGTGACAAATTATTAATAATTTCAATATTGCTGTTGGCTATAAATAATAAATTAAAAAAATATCAAAAGAAATTGAATACTTCTCTATATATAAGAAATTTAAAACGATATTTCAATAATATTAAGATATATTTAGATATATATATGTGCAGGATTAATTAAAAAAATCACTTATGTGACATACTCACACGACTTCAATATACAAACTTCAACAAATAACGTTAAAATAGTATCAATTTGTTAATATATTTTGCCGGGTCAACAACGTCCTATTCTTCATACCGGCTGTTGAAATTTTGGAAGAAAAATGATATTTTTGTGAAGACTTCAAGAACGCCTGCTAAAAAGAATTTAAAATTTGACAAACTGAATAAATCCCGTTTCGAGAAAAAGTCTCTAGCCCTTTATTGCAAATACAATAACGTTATATAATTGCCTATATAACGTTACAGCTTTAAATTGAGATTTACCAAATTGGAAAAGCTACCAGAATCCATTCGATTCTTGTTAAAGAAAACTTCATATACATCCGTTCGTTCGCTTGATAAAATGATTCGAAATCTATATATGATCAAAATAAGTATTGTTTTATCGAATAACTCAAAAAATACAGCACTGGTTTTCCTCGTCTACTTTTCAATGGACTAAGAGATAGAGGCGTGTTCTGCTCGTGATCTGTAGTCCTTCCAATGTTATCGGCTTTATGGAAAAGGGGTGTGGAGGGAACCTTTTTCGGTAATGGCCGCACTTTTTCCAATATAATTAACGTCACCTAAGAAGACAATATTAAAGTAGGCGGATGATTAGGTCTTGACTGAGGAGTAAAATAAAAGAAATTAAAAAAAATCATAAAGACATAAAGACAGACTTTTTTATTCGAGGTTGATTAATTACTTGAATATCGCTATTCCAGTTATATGGAGGTAAAAATGTTTATCTTGCTATAAAAATAAATCTAAAAAAGTCAGTAATAAAAATATAAAGCCCATCCTCTTTTTAACTTCCCAAAAAAATACTAAATAGTTAAATAATATTAAATGATCGTTAAAAAATATATTGTATATGTAAATTAAAATTACATCATAATATAAAAATTAATGGTATAACAACATAACCAATATGTTCAATAATGTAGGCGTTTACATATGTAAATTGATTGGCCCTGTGAAAATAGCACCTCCAAATTCGAATTTTCATAAACTGCTGATTGGATTCGTTTGTCCATCATTTGTTCAAATTTTTCCACCCAAAATTTTTGTTTGTCCACCCTCAAATTGGAATTTATGACCGAATTAAAAATTTTCATTTGGGGGTGCTGATGTCAAATTTTAATTCCGTCAAAATTTAAGATTGAAGGGTTAGCGAAAAAATTTTTACTGTGGACAAACGTGGACAAACCATTACCTAACGAAAGGCATTTTCACTTTGTGAAAATTCGCATTTGGTGGTGCTGATGAAAATTTTAATTTCCTCATATCTAAAAATTGAATTGTGGACAAATACAAATTTTTGGTGGACAAACGTGGACAAATAATTTTCAAACGAATGACATCTGAATTTTATGAAAATTTGCATCTGGGGGTGCTGATGTAAAAATTTTTAATTCGGTCATAAATTCCAATTTGAGGGTGGACAAACGAAAATTTTGGGTGGACAAATGTTGACAAATGATGGAAAAACGAATCCAATCAGCAGTTTATGACAATTCGAATTTGGGGGTGCTATTTTCACAGGGCCAAATTGATTTTTGTATTATTATTAAAATTATTGTTATTCGTTAATTATTTTCACATATTGAAAATAAACTTGTCAAACGTGATATTTACCAAAAACGAAAAAAAAAAGTTATAATTTATACCAAAAAAATATTTAAAAATATTAATACATTCAAGAGACGCACATTAACTCACCTTAAGTCTCTTTAAAGTCAAACACCTTAACTCTTTTATTGATTATTGAAAAAATTTCCTGGTAGACTCCTGGTAGACTATTGCATTCTTTGTAGTTTTCCCAAATTAAAAATATTTTGGATTTTTTATAAGGAAACTGCAGTCGAAAATTCTCCCTATTATCATCTGTGAAAAGGGGACTGGGATAAAGTCAGGCCGAGTAGGGATGATAGTGAGATAGCGGCGATTTCAGAGGGGAAGGCTAATACCGAGGTAGTTGTACTTTTTTTAAAGTTGTCATTTTCCTTGTTTGTCTATTGCTCAGTAATGAGTTACTTTAAATGACCTTGTACGTATGTCACAAAATGGTTTTTTTTACGGAGGGATAATAATTTCCAATTGGTAAATTTTTTCCCAAAAATACTTTACCGACAAATCTTAAAATAAACCCTCGATATACTTTTTCAAACTAGGTATAATGGTACTTATCCTGCATTTGGTAGATGATGGCTACCCCAAAAAACACGATCAACACTGGTATTGTGATTATAGTACCCGCTGCTTATAAGGAAGGCTGTCAGGTCAAAACTATCCAAGTCAATATATTTTTTTAAAATTAATTTTAATTTTTTTTATAATACCTAAATTATATTTACCTTTTAATAGTATTCCTAAGAAGAACAATGTCTTGTGGTCGGAAGGTCGTCTTGTGGTCGAAACGCATCCACGTCAATGAATATGTATTTAACGAAAGGAAAATAGATCCTACCAGATGTCTACGATACCCCTCGCTCTTTTCTTTTTGGTTCAAGCATTTTATTCACTCAGAGGTAAAATGATGTAATTTCTATAAGATGGTCCAAGTCTACAAAATAAGCAGTACCTATCTAAAGTTCCAATATTTCTCACCAGCCATAAATTCCAATACACGTAAATTACTGCTTCAAAGTCTTCGGCTATTGATAATTTATTAATTCTTGCGAAGAAATATTCCAAAAAATAACTATCCAAACTTAATAAACTTTGACATTTATCCATTATACACACAGAAAAAAGGTACCAGACAAACTTTTTTTTTTTTTGAAATTAATTTTTCCAACCAAGAATAAATTCAATCTAGACGTTTTTAGCTTTGTCAATGGAACAGCATAGACCTACAATAGACCATTGCTTCATTTTTAAAGATAAAACTCTTTTTAAATTTTATATCCACGCAATCTTGTACCCTTTGGTATAAAACGTACCTCGAAACCATCGTTATTATTCACAGAATTTTCCAATTAGTAAATAATTCGCACTATAAAAGTTACTAGCTTCCAAGATATCTATATCTGCTTTGATTTATTAAATTAACTTATGATAAGTTCTTACAACTTGCCTTTACTCGTATTCTGATTTACAAATAAAAATATAAACGACAAGTTATGAAATGAAAATATTTATCGTATTATTTAAGTTTTAAATAATAAAATGAATAATATCTAAATATTATTATAAACGCATGTGGAGAATGTTTATACAACCTCTCGATAAACATTATTATATCCAGCACCTTATCGTGTTCATTGTGACTAGTTAAGTGTTAACAGTAAGTTTCTGTAAATTGATTTATTGCAATATTAGAAATTATTATTATTCATAACTGTTATGATTGAGAATTATATGCGTAAAACATTTTTATATGAAACTTTCTATTATTACTAAAATTGGGAAATTTAATTTTAAAATATCTATAGACAACCAAATATAAGGGAACTATGTACTAGCTATGATTTGATGCGTTTCTCAACGAATAAAAATCATTATTTTTAAAATGAGACAAATTAAAATAATTAGAACAATTTTCTTAAATAACATTAAATGACATTTGGGTGTCATTATTTAACATTTTATCCCAAAAGATTTTTTTTGTCCTTGAAAATTTGAAAAAATATTGGTAATAACGAGGTATATTTAAAAATTTTATACAAAATTTAAAAAAAATAAAATTTTTCGGGTACGGAATCCTAAACTTGCACTTGAAACATATCTAAGGACACTCTCTATTAAATTATATTTTCAACGAAACAAAAAAACAAATCAAAATCGGTTCATCCATTTAGGCACTACGATGCCATAGACAGACAGACAGACAGATACGCACAAACATAGCGTTCGAACTTATAACACCCATTTTTGTGGTTCGGGGGTTAAAAATTAGAAAAATTAGAAGTTTAATCCCAAGTTTGTAACGCTTAACAATATTGAGGGTACGAACGAAATTTTGGTATTATTGTTCATAAAGTCACCTAATTAGGCCGTTTCCGTTTGTCTGTCTTTCCGTCTGCCTGGTTGTCTGTCAACACGCTAACTCAAAAACGAAAGCGTGCTAAGGACGTAAAAAGTGAGATCGAGTGCGTATATGAGCATCGTAGGTCAATTAGGTCCTGTGTCCGTAGAACCCATCTTGTAAGCCGTTAGAGATAAAATAAAAGTTTAAATTAAAAAAAACAATCCTTATACCAAATAAACTACTTTTGTTTGAAATATTTTTTCGTTAACATCACTGTTTTCCCGTGGGAGTGCACAATTTATAAGAACATTATAGTATTTGGTTCAAAGAGTGACTATCTTTCTTTACTTACATGACGTAAAAAAACAAACGATCGCGTAATCCTCACTGTCTATACATGGTATTTCAACAATTAATTCAGTCAATTGTTTGTTTTCCCTTGGTTTTTTACAGATACTTTTAATAGGAATAGGAGAATATTTTGTTGGGTGTAGACATTTAGCAAATTTTTCAGCAAATATATTTTTTTTGTAGCATATTTTTCGAGATGGTATATCAAATTCCATGAATATTTGTTTCAAATCACAGTTTACACTTCCTGAATCGGTGGTATTATTTCAAAAACGTTGTTATGGACTTAAGGCTTGCATATGTTTTAAGTTTGTATAAACATGTGTGTATTATTGTACAACTATTATACATTATACCTATACAGTAAATATATTTATATTTATATATAGATGTGGAAATTTACATTGGTAATAATAATAAGTGTGATTTGTATGCGGAGCTAGTAAATGAATGTGCATTATAATAAAATTGTTGTGAGTATGCAAGTCTGCATGTTTGAATAACTAAGTGCATATTATATTATATGTATATACGTTAGTACAAGGTAGGTATATAATGTACCTACCTACTATAGATTATAGCATAAATCGTATATAGTATTGGCAACTTTATTGTTGTGTAGCGAGTCTGGCCTCGAGGGTAACTGTAATGCTTATTTACATTAGATTTCGATGAGAATCACAGATGAGCTTAACACCCTACTAAACGTACCTATATACAAAATTTCAGAACGATCTACAGGACCGTTTTCGAAAAAATCGAAAATTTAGCATGTGTTTTTATGGGCGCAAGGGGTTTTTCCAAATTTCTCTCATACCATACTCAAAACTTTTATGAAAATTTTTCCAGTAGCACAGAATTATTTTAATTGTAAACTGCATTGCTAAACATGCGTTTTTATTGCACCGATGCTGTACAAATAAATAATCAAACAACGGAAGTGTCAGTGTACATGTTCAATCGTATGGTAAAAAGAGACTACGCAGGAACTTCAAATATAGATTTTTAGACAGTTTATAATTAGGTAATCGAAGTATTTCGTCCGACATTGCTCCATTCATTGTTTTGCTTTTTTTATTTACTATTTTTGGTTTACTTTGTTTGATTCAATTCACTGTTATTCAATATATCATTTTGCACTAAATGAGTTTATATCCAGATTGTTAAAATAAGGGGAAAAGAAAAGCTAGCAACATCAGGTTGTCATTATTATAATGATTTACTACTTCTGTTACTTATACTTATGTACGGAATACACTCTCTTTCGTGCAACGTTGCCAGACTCAAAGCAACAGCCGCAAACTGAAGTTAGCATAGATTCAATTGCACCTAACTTCATTGTCAGCATAGTACTTTTAAGTATGTAATCTAAGGTAATAATAAATAGTTCGTGTTTTCCAAGATACGGCCTAAATAACAAGTCAGTTCATTGGAGAGTTCACTATGGCCAGTCATTGTGGACGCCAGTACGTATTGAATTATTGTTAAATATATTAGTAAAATAGAAATTTGGAAATCAAGATTGTAAACTGATGTTGTGTGGAATAATTAATGTACCAAACAAACTTGCAACAAACATTAAAATATAGAAAAGTATTCAAAGAGTTCATCTTATAGTGTTTATTGTATCGATCATACATTGGGAGCGGGGAGGTTGAACGTTACAATAGTATTTGAAAGTACAATTTAGGAATTTATGACATAGCCACAATGCTTGCTTAGAATCTTGTTACTTTTTTGTCCTTTGAAACATTAAAGTGACTTAATGGTATAGATGGCATCACCAAAACTGTTTTTTTATGTACCCGTTTTCGATAACGGGTAAATTCGGTTGAATCTAAAGCAAAATTCTTTATAAACTTATTTGTGAAGTTACTCACGGTTCTAACTATTTGTATTTAAGGAAAAACTTTCTTATTTTCATAACAAAGCTAATAAATGTTTTTAATATTTGAGTCCAGCTTTGCTTTAGATCAGTTCATAATCGTTTTTCGAAAAATTGTTTCCAAAAAAAATTGTAGCGTTTATTAAGACGTACAACTTTCCAACCTAAACTATGTTTCTATCTTATTAGTAATCAGCAAGGGGTAACTTTTAAAAATCTTGATAGTCCAAGATTCGACCACATAATGTTGATTTGTTGTGAGAAGTAGTTTATTTTTTGTGTGGAACTAAACAAATGGGCCTAAATCTATAAGATATATGGTAATTAATAATAGAGAAAAATTGTATTTACTGGCACAATCAATTCAGCAAATAAAGAATATTACCGGTATTGTATATTGTATATTTTTACATCAATACTTATTATAATATTACCACAGTTTTTTGTTGAACGCTGCATTAGGTAGCTAAATTTTCTTAAGACTAATCTATAAGTCTTCAATATGATTATACCCTTCTTATGTAGGTACTTTTTTTTATACAAAGTGGTTTAAAATAATTCAATTATTGTGACTAAACTAATTATTAATCCCTATCCCTATATATTATAAATGTGAAAGTAAGAATGTTTGTTTGTTTGTTTGTTTGTTACGCTTTCACGCAGAAGCTACCGAACGGATTTGTATGAAACTGTACAACAATATAGCTCATACATCAGAACAACGCAAAATTTACTTCATTGTATTTTTAATTATTTCAGTTGAAATTGATACAATTTGTAACTAGAAACTTTCCCCGTGAGTATTATCTCTGTCTCTCTGCATAAAAAAACTGATATCCACCCCCATAGACACCAACCATTTTATCTCTGCAAACTCAATCGTTGTCAATTCTTGTTTAAAAAATCAGAGCCGCATCAAACCTATTTCTAATAGATCTGTTTCACAGCTTCCCACAGCTAAATATTATGTAAAAAATAATAATTTCTTAATAAAATTTATTTTTACATTAAAGGATATTAAAACTATCACACTAATAAAAATTTCATAATTTATTATTGAAATAAATTTTATATTAAAGAAGAAGAAAAAAAAAACGTTTTATACGATCGATCTTAATTTATTCTAGCTTTTAAAAATTGATTTATGTTTCGTGAATGTATCTTTTTACGAGGCAATCTTTGACACAAAACAATCGAGTAAAAAATGTGTCAACTTATTTTGTATAAAAAGTATTGTGTGTTGTTTGATTTAGTTTCTTACACAAAATCACTTAAATTGTTTAAAAAAATTTTAAATAAAACATTTGGTCACTAAAAAACAAAAAACTAGTCATAAACAATTATTGTTTCACCATACATTAATACGACACAAGCACATCGTGGTAAATATGACCTTCAGAGCTCGGGTCATGAACTTCAAGATTGTTAAAAATATCGTCACTAATTATATTTTCTGCAATGTTGCTTATGGAAAAGGAGAATCAACGCTATGAGTTCTGGGAGAAATTTCATCTTTTAATCAAAAATCTTTTAATTAAAAGTGATCAGCGAGTGAAATTTTTTACTTCAAATGACTTTTTATCTGATGTAAAATTTCCCCATCGAAGTAGTAAAATTGGCTTTAAATGAAAGATTTTGGATATTCTCTAAGGGACTGGGTTATGTAGAGGTAAACCAGAGACTATTTGTCTTACACAACAAGGTCGTAAACTTATGCCAAAATTTTTGATTGATCACATAATTTTTCCGGCTGATATTTTATGCCGGAAATTTCACATCTTATTTTTTGTATGACCTGTATTGGTTAGAGTATCATAGTATTTAATTAAAATACACTCGAAATAAATTGAAAAAAAAATACACTCGAACAGGGACTTCTTGGATTCATGCCAAGCGCCCTACTAGACAAGATATTTGTCAATATTTAATATACACAGTTTGTATCATATTAAAACCGTCAATTATAATCAAGAGACTTTGGTGTAAATAAATATCGTATACATGATTAAAAGTAAACAACACAAAAAATAATAATGAAAAAAGTAAATAAACAAAGTAAAAATAAAAATTCGATGAGTTGAAAAGATTGCACTGTCTAGAGCTCGAATGGCCCAATTGGCAGGGCGCTTGCCATGAATCCAAGAAGTCCGAGTTCGAGTCCTGGTTCGAGTTTTTTTTTTCAACTCTCTTTAATTAAGATTACTAGACAATATATTTGTCAATAAGGATTTCGCTGTATGTATCATATTAAAACCGTCAATTATATTCGAGACACTTTGATGTAAATAAATATCGTATACATGATTACAAGTAAATAACACAAAAAATAATATCATAATACTGTTTTGTTTTCTATTTTCAGGAAGAATGCTATCATTTAATTACTTAAAAATAAAAATATCTTTAAAATTCACACCCAAAACAACAGCCAATCAAATCACTTCCATTGATGATGATGTGTCAATACTGGTTTTTATAAAGTTTTTTTTTTTCTTTCAAATATATGTGTATAGTATACATAATTATGTAAATGAAGTATATTATTATACAGATAATCATTATTAATAAGCATATAGGATGTTTTTTTAAATATTATATTCGTTTACAGGTCTTCAAATTAACTTGACATTCAAATACGATAAAAAAAGAGTTCAAATGTCAAACTGTATTTGGCAAATTCAATAAATTGAATTTAAGAATAAGCCTGTCTACATAATTTAATATTTTATTCTAAAAATTGCTCCTTTACAGAAGAACATTTATAAGCAAAATGAAATATCGCTGTCAACGCTAACCAAATACGTAGGTTCTTGTTACTTTCATCATTAAAATTTCTATTTCGTAGTGTATTTTCAAATTCCATAATGTTACAGGTAGGTATAAGAACTATATTTAACCGACTTCAAACAAAAGAGGAAGAGGTTCTCAATTCGACTGTATTTTTTTAATGTTTTTTACCTGAGAACTTTTGGCTGGGTCAACTGATTCTGATTATACTTTTTCTATTTGAAAGCAGGTGGTTCCCGTGTGGTTACATTTCAATTCGGTACAGGTCTGACAGTGGCATGCATGAGAAAACCATATGGCTCAAATTTAAATTAAGTATGTGCGCGACAAATGAACGAATAATTCAATATCATGCCAATCGATTTCGAAGACTCTTTTTTTAGTGACAAATTTGTTACTGTACTTCAGATTCAAAAAAAAAAATTAATTAATTAAAAAAAAAACTATTCCTAAACAAATTAATATGCACTAAGAAGTAAAAAAAAAATAATTGTGTATTCTTCTGAATAACAAATAATAATCAAAAATTTTTTAGAGTACTCCTAAGTAAAATGAAATAAAAAATATTAGACTACTTAAAAGTCAATCAAATTATTACGATAATATAATATAGTTACAATTATTGCTACTTTTAGAATCGGTGTCAGCCAAGTTAATGTAGCAAACTGTTCTGTCACAGTTGTTTCCCTGGATGACACCGACTCCAAAAATAGCAACTACATTATATATATTATCGTAATAATTTGATTGACTTTTTAGTAGCCTTTTTTTTCATTTTACTTAGGAGAAAAATATTTTGATTCTTGTTTGTTATTCAGAAGAATACGCAATTATTTTTTTAATTTTAGTGCATATTTATTTGCTAAGGAATAAATTTTTTTGTTTAGAAGTCGGTTATGAAGTTGTTTAGAGTCGATTTTTTTTTTTTTTTCTATAAAGTTATTCCGTTAATTCGCGGTATGTGTGCAAAATTTTGAAGTGCGATGTCAAAAAATTTATTTATTTTAATTACTAAAATCTTTTTAATTTGCTTATATTTTTAACTCAGTATTAATAAAGAAAGGAGCAAAAAATATGGTTTGATAAATAAAATCTAAGCCAAGGTATTTTCCTGATACTTCAAAATATACGTACTGTATATAAATAAGCATAAATACGTCGGTATACATAGATAGATATTAATATATTAAATTATTAATATTAATAAAATATAATAATTTCTCAATAAACAATTATTTTTGTAAAAACTTTAAGCAATTTATATAATTATACATATGTATTTATTTTGAAATGCTTTATTATATGCATACATTATTATAAGATTATACTTATTTTTATTACAGGATGTGTCATTGATATTTGGACATAATATACATTTTTATTCAAAATAATAATTATTCAGTTTCCTTCCATAAATTTAGCCTTTGTTTTATAGTGACACTAATTTTTCTAATTTATTACAAAAATATTCTTATTTTATTCCAGGAATAAAATTTTATTTATAAATTATATTTAATAATTATTTTCTAGACATTGAATCTAAGTTATAGTTATGTAGTGATAATAAAGAACAAAAATTTTCCATACGGCGCCAAGGTGCTGTGCAAAAATTATAAATTGATGATCACTAATAATATATGTTCTACCTCAAGCGTTCTATTATACTCATTTAAAATATGGAAATTTGCAGCTTGAAATTAGAAGGTTTTTTTTTTTGCTTTATCTGACAGCTTGCAATGCCACGCTAACGATGAAATACGAAACTTTTTGGTTTCATGTAATAAATGGTGTCTTAAATTATTGGCATTTGTGTAGGTGGTGTCTAAGCGATGGTGGTGTCGAAGAAAGCAATATATTCGAATACATTACCCGACAAATTATTAATCGCATGTTAAGTGATATACAAGATGAACCATTTAAATGTAGTATGGCTCGTATTGTAGGTTAAATAAAACTTTCTGAGTTTGATAGGCGTTTGAATCATGTTCTGACATCAGATTAGACATAGTTATTTGGGTTGCTTTTATAGTCAATTTAGATTCTAAAAGATGAGAGAAAGAAAATCGTTAGCTTTCGGAAAAGTATGGCATTGAAATTAATCTGAATAAAACACGCTAGCTCCAGAAAAATGTTCAAACAAAATGTCGGCAAGAGCAACAGAGGACCTTCCCGTTTGTCCATGACTTTGACCTCAAGTTATAGTTTCAAGATCATTCGACCTTGATCTTCATATGATCTTGGAAATTAACCTTTACTCAGGCAATGATTTTTATTGTCCTTGATAACTTTTGTGTAAGAAAGCTTACGATTTTCGAAATATAGTGTTTAAATAGAAATATTAGTAATCTCCTATCTTTTAGGATATAAATTGATTATTAAAGCAACCCGGAGATCCAGGTTCAACCAGATATCAGGACTTGATGCCTCCGATCACACCCTGCAAATTTTAAGTTATTTTTAATTGGTCCTGGGACGTCATAAGAACATGTTAGTAATTTTATAGTAGAATGGACATTATATCTTACATTATCAAAGAGATCCCGACAAACCAAACTAACTTATGTCAATACAGCATTGAAAGGGATGTGATTAGAGTATAAAAAAAGTTAATACAGTATATAAACAAACAATCATAACATAATGACTTAGAAACAGAGCCCGGTGGAAATCTTTAAAGGACACCTTTGTCGAAGGGAAAACTGTAGCTGAAAGTGAGACGAAATAAATGCTATATACAAATGAAGTTAAAAATGCAAGCACAGTAAATACTAATACAGGCTTATTTTGTTTAATAAAATTACAGCCATTCTTAAATGATTTTAAACCGTTTTTATTTATTTTTAAGAATAGTAGCTGATGAGGTGCTTTCGAAAATATTTACAAAATTTCAATAAGGAAAATACAGTGTCATTGGAAATCAACTTTTCGTGACGCTTTTACTGCTTATATCAAAAGATCTTTTTGTGTATTAATACATAAAGATATCATTTGCCACGATCAAACCACGTTATGGAGACACCATGTTGATTTTTTATCCGATAATTTCATAGAAATAAAACAAAATTATAAATTCCGTGGAATATTACGAATATTAATTGATTTCGTATCATATATGTTACATCTTAACGATCATGTGAAAATTCTTCTAAAAACCTTTGATAATTAATTAATAAATTCCACGAATATACCACATAATCTCAAACAATTCGAAGGTTACAATATCATGTCCAACAACAATATTCTACTTTCAATGCGCACACACAATTATTTTTCAATTACAAAAAATGCTCATAATTAGAATCAATTTATATTCGATGTATATAAAACGTAAAACACATTTTTTTTTTTCAAAAGTAAAAATTTACCATCCTGTAGTATAGAATAATAATTCCTTATAATATGTATAGAATATAATTTTGTTGTAAGTTCGATGTGCAGAATGCCTTTCATAGCTTGTACACTAGAACAAGATTTACGAAGTTGAAGTTTTATGATCAAATACATATAATTGCAAAGCGGTTTATAAGTAATTGTCATTCGATTTTATTATAAAAGAATCGTTCAAAATTCTATACATATAAAGAAGCCATAAAGATCAAAAGTGTTGATAAAAGTATAAGTTACTAATTAGATTTTGTCGTTTCACACTGTTTTGAATTCGCACGCAAATCTTAAGGCAGAAAGTATAAAGTTTTTTTGAGGGAAGTTTATTAAGACATTCAACAAAAGTTTAATGTAAATATATTCCTTATAACAAAATAACCAACTTTTGTTTGAAACATTTGAACGTTTGAATTGTATAGCATGTATTATATGAGAATATCAGTTATGTATGTGTAACATGTATGTATGTGTAATGTGATAGAGTAATCAACACTATCTATGCATGGTATTTAAACAATTAACTCAGTCAATTGTTTGTTTTCACTTGTTTTTATTACAAAAATTTAATCCTAGAAAAAGTCATTTGAAGATCTTCAACATAAATTTAAGTAACTGAGTGAAGTATATCATGATACTGTATAGAGCAACGAGTTTATTGATATACTTACATATCAAATGTGTTTTACAAAAACAGATATCATTGACTATTCAACGTGTTTTTCGCATATTGTGGAATAATAATTCGTTACAATGTATATATAATAAGTTTTATATACCTATAAAGTAAACAAGTATATATATTTATATATAACTTGTTTCTTTTATAAACATATAAATGCATTTAATTATGAAAATATATTTTAACTTATGTTCGGTATGTTGGTTAGTTTTGCAGAGGTATTACAGGTATCTATCTATACCTACATATATAAAAACATTCCTTTAAACATTCATAATAATTACAACTTCTTATAAGATTATTATTTTATTACGTTCATAATATATATTTTAAACGTTATAATATTATTATTTGAATTATATATAAAGATTTATTTTACATTGAGTAGCAGAATGAACGAAATATAATAAGTTTACTGGACGGAGCCTGAAATAACTACTGGGCCTAAACTACTGAAAATTTATCCACCCCCTCAACTAGTGGCTTATTTGTACAGTCAATTTCTTCAAGTTCAGGCATAATCTAAAATTGACGGAAGGATTGAATAATAGTTTTACATAAATTTGTCGTATCTATAGAATTATAATCTATTATATGGATAATCTATAAGTTATTTTGTAAGAAAGTGAAATTTACAAAATTTTAAAAAAACCCGAATAATTTTCGGGTCCGGATCCCTAACCTAGCATTTGCAACATATCTAAGAACACACTCTTTAATAAATTGACTTTTTCCATCCAAACTGAGCAGATTTGGAACTCCCCATTAAATTTCCTATCAAACATAACCAAAAAATCACAATCCGTTCATCCATTTAGGCGCTACGATACCACGGACAGACAGACACACAATAGACAGACACACAGACATAGCGATCGAATTCTGCCAAAAAATTAACGCCAAAAGAATTCTTATCATGAAGTAATTTTAAGCCCCAACAAAAAAGAGGGGTGTTCTAAGTTTTAGGTATGTATCTGTTAGTCTGCTTGTGCAGCATAGAGCCTGAATGGATGAATTAGTCAATTGAACGTATTATTTGTAGGGGGTTTTTAAAACTATGTAGATTTCATTTGTTTTATTTATTTTAGTATTTTGTCTATAAATGTATCTAGTAATAATTCGACTCATTAAATACACTAGATTCGTTTCATTAAATGCACTTTGTTCACAAAATCTTATGTTCCATATTATGAAATTTTAACATTCATTAGTCTTTAGCTTGGCACCAAAATCATAAATTTTTCCAAACAGCTTCGCAAAGAATGCTCTAGGCCACTTACGAGAATGTAGATAAAAGTTTGTAGTCTAAGCATATTTTAATCCAATGAGAGTCTTCAGAGGTTTATTGTCAAAGGTTTTGACTCACACGCACCCTTTATGAAGCGAATCGTTCTCTCTCTGAAATTTTATCACGCGTTATCAATTTTTTTTCGAAAGAAAAATGTAGATTATAAATGTATGAGACCGCTAAATCAACAAAGGAAATACCCGACTTACAAATACGCACAATACGTGTATTATGCGAGTATTTTCTTACCATTGTACATAGTATAAAACAAAGTCGCATCCCGCTGTCTGTACCTACCATATCCCTAAGTATGCTTAGATATTTAAAACTACGCAACGGATTTTGATGATTAGGTTTTTCTACTAGATAGAGTTATTCAAAAGGAAGATTTTTTATGCATATTATAGTAGACCAAGAGGTGGAAATGAGGGTTTGGAAAGGATGTGCTTCATGAATCTAAAATGTTGTGCATCGATTAAGCTCTAATATTGACAAGATATACAACCAGCTTTAAGGATTGTTTTTATCTATTTTTATACGATCAATAATCGAATAATTTCAAATAGACCTAAGTGGTGCATCAAATAAAAGAGCATGACATGTACATTACAAAACTGTAACCCGTCCGCAAGGGTATATGGGGAGAGGATTGAAAGTGAGGAGGTTTCCCAGCAAAGCAGCTAGTTCGCAGATACTAATAAAAATATTACTAAGACAACTCGAAATAAAGACGAATATTAGTGCTAATAAAAACCACTTCTTATTTTAAGCGTTATTTCTGTTTCATCTTGTTTACGTTACTTATATATTATATTCTCATCGAAAAATAAAAATTTTATATATTGTGGATACTCATCATATACACAATATATGTTGAATGTTTATTTAACTGATGACATCTTTAAATAGTAAATGTTGGCGCTTAAATTGCAAACCATATATAGTGAGTTCATCTTCAATAATACTAAGTAAATTAGTACATTCACCTCATCATCATCATCATCATCATCATCAACATCATTGTCATGTTGTTTGTTAATAGTATTATTATGATCATAGTTAATTTTATCTTGGCGATCATATTTACAAAACGGACTTTTAAAATTAAAAACATCAACGTTTATTATGCAAAGTTATAGATAAAAGTATTTATTCAATTAAGGTAGGTCATTTAAGAGAAAACAAAAATGTTGTAAGAATATTTATCATTACTGTCTTTGTTTAACAGAGTTGCTTTAATGAGTTTTGAATCTTTTTTTACAAGTGGTTAGTACTTGTCTTGAAAGACTTCCTTGATCCTGCAAATCTAAGAGAAGGGCAAATAACCTAGTGTGCAAGGTAAAGAAAGTCACTTATGATAGGTTCAAGGCTAATTAATAAGGGCAAAACCAAAGTACACGGATATCTCTAAGATAGGTTAGGTAAGCATATTTTTTTACATTTTATCATATTAGTCCTAATTATAATTTCATATTTTTGTTTCACCACTTTTCCGCTGACAATTTCTGTTCTCCATTATTTTGAAAGGTTGGATACACCCGTTTCATGCAAAGTTCAAACTTAAATAATAAATCCTGACGAATAGTTAAATATAAAATTAAGAAAGCAATAATACTAATAATAATAACAGAAATAAAAATATAATAACCATATTACTATAAAGTAAGAAAAAATAAAATAATTATTCATAGAACAAAGCAAATGCTTTTTATAGAGTAAAAAAAAAAGAGAAAAATTCACGGAGAAGCAAAGTAAACAGTTTACACAAGTAAATGTTTTCTTTTTTCCAAAAACCGAACTATAAAAAAGGGGTTTTATAAGTTTAACCGCTAAGAGCGTGTGTCTGTCTGTGGGGTCGTAGCGTCTAAGCGGAAAAACCGATTTTGATTTTTTTGGTTTTGTTTGAAAATATATTTATTATAGAGTGTTCTTAGCTATGTTTCAAGTACAAATTTACCCAAAAAAAAACTAAAAAGTAGCGATGATCTTCAAAATCGGCTCAGTTTGGAAAAGGCTTTAAGCAACAACACAATTTAATAGAAAATGTTCTTAGATATGTTTCAAATGCGAGTTTAGGTTTTCGCAGTCGAAAAGTTTGTCGTGGTTTTTAAAATTTGTAAATTTCACTTGTTACTTAAGACTGTGTTGACGTAATAGCCATCCTTTAGTGTCACTTTCAATTATTTTATCCATACTAAAAATAATAATTAATTGTTTTTAATAACTTACATACTTTACTTTAAAATAACAAAAAAAAAAACTAAATAAACAAATTCTTACGATAACCATGTATGGTTCTTATTTTTCAAAAATGGTATACAAATTTACACAGATGGTGTTGTTTTAAATAACAAATTTAATTTGATAATTAGGTTTATAGATAATTATTCACAAATATGGTGATATATTATCAAACTTGAATTTGTTGAAAGTAATATTTACCTAATTGTATCTATATTTTCCATTTATATATAAGTCATAGATAGCATTTTATTACCTCTATGCATGTGCAAATATAATATCGATGATTTTGTTTTCTTTTTTTTTTTGTCAGTAGTAAAAGCTCATGTTATTAATGACAGAGAAGTATGGAACGAAGTGTGCTTGGTAGCAAAAGGTGGATAAATTGAAATGATCTTTCATTCGTTCTGAAAATGTTTTCCACCCAAATGATATAATAATTCTTTTAATTAAACGACAAAAACTAAATCTTTCAAACTTCACAAACAAATATATGAACGTTACTGATACGAAAAAAAAAAAGATTTTTAGTTCCAATCGGAAGTGTGACTATTTCAGGCAATTTTCCAGTTTTTTCAAATTATTCGAAAATATTTCCTAGAATCTTTTTAAAAAAATGCGTTTTATATTTATCAACCCTCTCTTAATTTTAATATTTACCAACCTTAAGGGAAACCTCTTGAAAAGCGTGAAGTAAAACTAGTTGATTTACGTTCCAAAAATTAAATTAAAAAAAAAATCTTTCATTAAAGACCTTCATTGGATGTGTTTTTTTTTTAAATTTCTAATGCCATTGGGTCCGTTCTAATACCGAAAAACCGATTGTTTAGTAATAAAAAGAAGAAATTTTGACTTGAAATATAAATTTTTGAAGTGAAAATTTCTTTTGACTCTTCAGAAGAAATGACAAAGATCATGAATCTCGCGTTATCACTTGTTTGTAATTGAACTTCTCCAAAACGGATGGATCGATATTAATGCTATTTTGTGTGTGTGTGTTTAAGTGGCTGCGAGGATAGTTTTGATTCACAATTTGGTCAACTACACAATGTTTTTGAGGATTCTGCACCAACAAATTAAAACCCATGAAATAAATGGTGGAAACGCATAAAATCATATATTACATTCAATCTTACATTTCAAATGTATTTATTTGCGCCACGACATTGAGAACAGCTATTTGAATAGTATTGAGGTATTATTTATTATTATTCAGGAATTGTGATTGGATATTGTGCAACAATTTATATGCGAGCGCAGTGAGCTCCGTTGCCGAAGGCTCCAGCCATCCAGGCCAAAGACCAGTTATCTCCAAGTTTTAAGTTTTCACTTCCTTCAACAGTCCCCATGACTGACTGACTATCTTGTTTGGCTAGAGGGTTTTCTCCTAGTTTTGAAAACACTGCATAACTTAGTCAGTTATCATTCCATTATCATACCAATGCCTATTTGAGATTCAGTTTGTTGTATACAAACCCTCAGTTTTTTAATTTTAAATTCAACAGGTAACTTAAATTCAACAGGTGGTTAAGATTTTGAATCTCGATTGAGCAATCTCAATTTTTTTTTTCTGTTCTTTGTTTTTTTTTCCGAAACATGTGAGGTGAGAGCGTGTAAGTTTTACGTATATAGAAGTTATGCGGCGCTCACCTCAGATTTTTTTCATAAAAGTAAAATCGCATAATTGTTTGATCTTTGCCGACATTTTAGTTAAAATGTAAGTATATTAAATGTAATATCGAGATAATCTATTAATTTTATGTAATAAAATGTATGCACATGTAGACGATGACCATGACATTTTACTTTACTTTGTAGCGAATAAATGTTGTAAAATTATTTTATTCAGAAAATTTATATTCTTGTTCAATACACATGTGCTAAACTGTGCACTTTTTGATTGAATTCGAGAAAAAAAAATCAATGATTCCCACACTTTCATTTCCTAGTTTATATCAATGATAAATGATAACAGATGTGTTTAATACCATATTACTAAATACGATAAAACCAAATTGAGGAATTAATAGAGTTAATCAACTTTGTAGGTAAGTTCAGTAAATTGACAATTGATCTCGATTTCATTTCAGATACTGGTAGTAGATATAGTTAATCAAATTTATACTAAACTTTAGTCTACCTAAACTTTCCCCATAATCTACCATCAAGTTTTTCGAAAATTCATTGCATCCTAAAATTTTTTTAAATAAACTAAGTAATATAAATAATATTTTCCATTGATAATAATTTATCGCCCGATGTAATATTCTGTAAAACTACTATTCACAGAAATATTTTAGACAATGCAATCTCAGCTAACATAGAATAAAGCACGTGTTTTGCCTCTAAGCTACACATTTTTGCTATAATTTATTAATCAATATTGCTGTATTAGAAAATTTCCTCAGATATTGACATAAATAACACATTTTTCTTAAAATCGAATAATGCAATTTTAAATTTTCAAGAAATTTTATTTTGAAATTTTTTAAAACATCTTCTTTTTATTTTCTAAAACATTCAAAATTTGGTACTTTTCAAATCCCCCACCCCCTGTTTTGAGGTCGATTTCTCTCATTAGCGAACTTGACCATTCAAAAATCAAAACCCTGCTTGATACCAAATTTTATTCAAATCGGACTGAAATTTCGATCGCTAAAGAGGATACAGATACATAAAAACATATATCTATATATATTTGTATAAATTTTAACGATAGCCATTTTTGACATTAGGTACGATCGATGAACATTTGAACACATTTTTTGAAAATTCATCTGTACAAAAAATTCATTAGTACAAAAGTAATTGTTCGATATCCTTTGGAAATTCGCTAAAAAGAGCAGAAGTGGAAAATTATTTTGATCATCTGTGCTCATTGTTAGGTCGCCCTGGTAGCTCAGTTGGTTAAGGCGTAACTAATTCCTTCCGAGGTATGCCCAAAAATTAATTTAATTAATAGTCCTGATCTGCTGGTGTAGTGCATGGTATATATACATGAAGGAGGTGTACTCAGCCTCTGAAATTGAGGAGCTGATATATGAAAATATCAATGGAAAGGTGGTAAAACTCATGTATGGTATCACGAAGGGCTTTTTAGCCTGAGTGTGTCCATCGTTTACAGCCAATATAACTTAATCTTACTTAACTATGGACCATAAAGACCGCACTCAGATACCTTTTATTTAATTTCTTATTTGGCAAGGTTTGACTAACCTCATAAATCAAAATTCCAAAGAAGTATCAAATTTAGAAATATATTCTTATGAGAATGAGAAAAATCACCGTAATTTTAAGTGATAAAATATCATAAAACTCAAATACCACTTTAAAAACAATATACAATTATTAAAAGTAATAATAAATAAATAAATAAACATTATGTATTATGTTATTTAAGAATTGAAATTCTTAATTATAAAATAATATGTGTACACGGTAAAAATAAATTGAAATAAATAATGAAATATATTTGACAACATGAAATAAATTAATAAGTTTATTATTACATTTTAAAAGATGAAAAGTTTAAATTGTTGACGTACTGCCAAAAAAGAATAGCAAACGAAAAAAAAAAAATTGTTTTATTTCAATGACTATATTATAAACAGTGAACCTCACAACTAGATGTTTTGATCCCGTTTAGAGGTCCAGATATTTTCAATTTATTTGTAGTTCAAATGTTACTTTTGATATATGATGTGAGATATTCGCCATGAGAAACCTTCCTTAATTACGTAAATTTAAATCCTAAATACTAGCTTTTAAGCATTTAACTGAATGCGAAAAAACATCCAGAGCTTACTCCTTAGCTCTGACTGTTTAAAAACGTTGCTCCACCCATAACTTTTATTTGTCCATCCTAAAATTTTAAGGTATGAGAAATTTATTTCAGCAACCCCAAATTTTCACATATTTCAAATGCTATTCTTTAGGCAACGGATTGTCCACATTTGTCAACCCAAAACTTTTGTTCGTAAATACTCAAATTTTTAATTTTGAAGAAATTAAAATTTAACATCAGCACTCCCAAATCCGAATTTTCACAAAATGCAGATGCCTTTCGTTTTGCATCGATTTGTCCAGGTTTGTCCATCCAAATTGTTTTTTACCTATTCGTCAAAATAAAAATTATGACAAAATTAAAATTTTACTTCAGCATTCTCAAACGATTTATAAAAATATGATGGTAAGCTTTTGTAGCATCATTGGCAGAATTTGAATTAAATATAAGCTAAATTTTAACCATAAACTTATCATGATTAATGTAACAACAATAATGTAATCAAAAACAAGCAGTTTCTGTACTTTTTTGGAAGGTACAGAACCTTCCGTAATTGAGTTTGAGATGCACTCAATTGAGTGTCGATTTTAGAATAGTTATTACTTTAAGTTAATTGTTTAAATGAAACTTGAATTCGTCACAATATAAGAAAATCCTGCCAATGATGCAACACTAGCTTACCAGCATATTTTTATTAAATTTGGAGTAATTTTTGTTAGGTGTCATTAGAAAGCTTCTCTTTATTTTTTCTCTATGCTGTGAATAGATCCACTGTTTGAATATCAACTACCTTTTTTGACCGTACGATGTTTTTAATGGCAATATAAAATGTGGGAGGGATGGGAATAAAACAAATTTAATTTTCAGCATTTTAATAGTTTTAGTTGTTATAAAGTTTACAAATGTTACTTGTTATGTTTTAATGTAAAGATTTATTCAATATTTCAATACGTTTGGCACTTTTTTGTACAATCTGTACCATGATGTATTTTTTGCATACATAGAGCTGAAAATTAAATTCAAAACACATGAATTCGTGTTTTATAACGATTAGAGAAATTAAATTAAAAAAATATACAATGAATATATCTATCCTAGACCAAAAACTTTGTAAACCTATAATTGATGATTAGTAATGAATAATGTTATACTTCTAGTTTCGTACAATGTAGTCTTTATAATTGTTAATTTATTACTATTACTTCCATTATTTATTACATTCCTAGCAAACTTTTTATATTTCAACGAAAATTTGTATTATCACATTTTTTACATCAAGAAAGCTAGTGAGTAAAAGTTTTAATCTGAAGCTAGTAAGGATGAGAAATATACAATATATGAGAAATATACAATATATTTCATATTAACAAATATGAAAATTTGGGGTTAAAAAATGAAAACTTAAAGTTTGAGTAGTAATATTAATATTCTAGTAGAAAAACCACGCAAATTACCAGACCGCTTCGCCATTTGCTTAATTTCCTTCATTACTTAATCTGTTAAAGTAAAATTTGACAATAATTTACGAGTTTTGCAGACTCACAAAAATATGCCTTTAAAGCTGTAACATATACAGAGTTGAAATGGTACTATAGCAGTATTCGGACGGGTAAGCAATAATTCAAATACACAATAATTTTTCAACAAATTCATCAAATAAGCAATAATTTTTAAGTTGTTATTTTACAATTAATGACACAAGAAACTTAAAATATCATAATATAATGCTTTATTGATCAAATTTAATGCGTGGGAAAAATACATAAAAGCAATTAAAAAATTGTTTAGACGGAATTGATTAGAATTTAAATGTCAAATTCAATATGTTGCAGTTGTTTAAATGCATAAACGTAACTCCAAAATAACCCATTGCTAAAATTTATAGCATAAATTCCTTATATTTATTAATACTAATTACACTCTTTATATCACTTATTACACATTCGTAATTTTACTAATTACACTCTTAAACGGTGCGGTAAAAATATCTCATTTTTTTCTATTAACTAATAGAACTTTTACCTTTTAACAAATTTAAAAGAATAGTTATTAATGAAAAAAAACTATTTCTGAATAAAACTGGATATACCAATGGAAGTCAGAAAATCCTATATACAAATGCGAACTATATTATTATAAAAACTAATTTTTTTTATCAAACATAGAATTAATAAAAAATCCGTAGAAATGTAAAATTTCTTCATTAAATTAAGTAATTATTTCCAACCAATTAAAGGTAATAATTATCCACTAAAATATCTAATTCAAAGACCTAAATTATATCATTACATTATTTAATAAGTAGAGAAGTTATAAAATATATGTTATTATACTTTTTTTTTTTGGGAGTAATTATTCACATATTTTATTTGTTTATAAATAATTCTCATATTTTCTTATCTTGAATCTTAGAATGAAACGAAAAAAAGTAATTTATTTTATCACAGCAATGACAAGTTTATTTTCCACAAGTTAATCTATGTTTTTAATTACAAAATTATAATGTAAATCGTTTATTACGGTTTTATGAACAATGTGTAAACCTGAAGCATATCGACTATTATGGATAAAAGTAACTTTATACTTTAGGGCAGAAAGAACAAACGAGTGACTTCCTTGAACTACCATTTCTCAAAATTATTTCCCTTGTTTCTCAGAGAAACGTTTTTTCTATAGAACCAATATCGAATTTATGATACAAATTATTTTTCTTTAATCTATATGTCTTATTATTTTTTTCATCTTTAGTAATTAGTTTTCAACTTACTTTCCATCTTCCCTCATTCTGAAAGCCTGCAACACTTAGAAAAACCGTTTGTTTATACTTTGAGAAAGACTTCTTTGCACGAATAATCTAGATCTATGGGAATTGACTAAATACTGTAGTACAATTTTCGTTTCGATAACTGTTTCTTTCATATATAATTTCATAGGCTATTGTAAAGATTAGTGAAAACTGCAATGTTCTTTAGAGAGTCTATTTTTCCATTCGCGATTGGTGTGCGTTTCATATTATGATCATTTTTCGTTATCGAGATGTGCGCATATTTTTATGGATAATTTTTCTTGAGAATTTTTCGTTCTAAGACATATTTAACTGCTAAAATATAATTTTTTTTATATAAATCGATTCGAATTTAATCTCAAGATTAATGGGTTTATTTAACTCGACGTTCCCATTAACGGTTTTTTTACGTTCCCTCTTAAAATGGTATATCATATTTTTGCTTCTTCTATTTTATAATTTTTGAGACCTTGAGAGCACAATTCCGTCTTCTATAAACTCATATTTCAATACTTTGCACCATATTACTGCAGTAATTATCCAAGCATAATTTTAACATTAACTTTGACTGCAACAACGATGGTGGTAAAGTCACATTTTTAATAACCGTAAAATTGACCTCAATAAAATCTAAGTCATAACAAGCAAATATATATTTAATGTATAAAATTTTAATTCATAAAATTTTTAATTAATGAATCATAATCATTTTGCATTCATATAATATTATAATATATATAAAATTTAAATTGCATTTAACAATCATTTTACACAATAATCGCCCGGTACACAAAACATTGTTTTTGTATTAAAAGTGACCTTTTTATGTTGAGTCACTTACAAAGTTACAACCACAAACAACACTGTAGGCACAAATCGACTCTGAGTATGTAATGTAACACAGTTTTAAAAGACATGCTCAATGATAAAAATTTTAATTTTCAATTAATGCTTTAAGTTTAAATGATACCGAACACTCAATGCTTTTTAACACTGAACGTTACATTAACAAAAAATATTTTGTACTTTTTAGTCCACAGGTAAATAAAATCTGTCTTCTTAGCTTTAAAAAATTATATTTTGAAGTAGCAGATACCCGCCCGCTTTGCTGGGAAATTTTATCTTTAGATACAACTACCGCTTTTTAGCCCTTAATTTTCTTGCCAACATTCATTTTTACTTTTGTTTAAAATTTTATAGACTTTAATTTTTTGGTGCGGAACTCTCATTTTATGCCATATTATATATTGTCTTTAGTCCTAACTTGTGACGCTTAAAAATATTAATCCTACGAACAAAATTTTGATATAGGTGTTCATAAAATCAACCAATTAGTCTCTTTTCGGGTTGTCTGTCTGCCTGTTCGTCTTTAAACACGAAAAAAGATAGCTTTCTTTTTCTTTCCCCTTACTTCATTCCCCTTTTGTTGGCCATTTAATGAGTTTTAATTGCTTGGTGCTTAACCCAAACTTTTTTAAAACTAAATACAGCCCATGTTACTTGCTAATGACTATTTCTTATAAACTATTTCTTATATTCATCCCCTTGTGGAGTACAATTTCTTATCGGATGCCTACGTCTTATAAAGAACACACCCTTCAGTTTCAGGTCTCTACAATCTGCGGTTTAGACTGCGCGTTGATCCGACAATCAGTTCGTTAGCCAGTCAGTCATTCAGGGCAAAGCCTTTTATGTATAGATTAAATATTTTAAATTAAAGCCTAGATCAACCTCGTGCTAACAAAACAGTACATGTTCTCTCAATGTTCACGCCATCATTCAAAATTGTATTTTAAATTTCGATGGCTGCTGTGGCTTCGGATAATGTATGGTTGTAAACTGCTACTCCCAGTATATTTTTGACCTACGGAAGTGCAAATTGAATTGAAAATTCTATTGATACAAACCTACTGGAAACACTAACAAAAGCGAGAACGTATTTCAAAAGAGGATTATATAATTGAGATAAATAAGAAGAAATGCAAGTATCGTGATTAAAGCACAAGAGAATGTTTGAGTGATAAAAGAGAATCAAAAAATTTATTTTTATTTTTGGACTCTAAACAACCACTTTTCCATACTCAGAAGTTAATTTGCTCATCGTCTTTTGAGCATTCAACAATAGATAGTATCTACCTTGCACAGTTATATGTTTTTGTTGTATATTTAATGTTTTCTTTGTTTGCTAATCTTACCAATTAGAATAAAAACTTTATTTTTAGTATTTTTTTTTGTCTGAAAATATACAAAAAAATCAAAATAAACAACATTGTTTTTTATTTACATTTATCACTCATTTTTATTACAATGTTAATGCAATATCTCTGAGTCTCTGACGGTAGATGTAAAGCTAAGTTTACATGTGCATTATAATGAAAAGGGGTAGGAGTATTTCGGAGATTTCTGCCGGCTCTCATTAAAAGGGTTTATATCTAAAAAAATTTATTATTCTATTTTAAACCCTATATATATAGCACAGTATTATACAGAGATATAAACTGTAAAATAGAACAAACACTTTTTAGAGAAACATTCTTGTATAAGCCTTTTACAGATACACTCTTTTTTCAAGGCTTAAGCTCTACTCTCCCACACAGGCCAAAAAAAAAACAAAACAAAACAAAATGTTGAATGTAACATAAATGCAAGTGAAGCTTTTGGCATTCAACTCTGTCAGTTCCTCGAATTTCATTTGAGTGTCATTCTAAGACATGTTTCGTATTCCAAGTGATTTTCTATAGCTAATACATTTTGCACGGTATATCTTTTTTTATGGGCAAATCTCTCACTCACTAATTTCTTTCTCTTTTGTCAGTTATTCCAGCAAATTTTCTGATCAGAACTTTGTTTCCTCACCAGACAGCAATAGAGCTACACAATAGAGATTGAACTGCTTTTTAGCTAACAATATTTTTGAGGCAAAAACTGTCTACAATAATAAACTGATAGCTGTCTTTGCCATATAGGAAATAAGTATTTTATCTTTATCTAATCCTGCGTGTAAAAGTTTTAGTCTTAGCTGTTAGCCACGGTGTGTAAATGTCATGTAAGGCTCCAAGATGGATCGTTCACCTTGATAATTTTAAGCTACAAATATTATATAGATATACTTATAAGATTGATATTAGCATATTAGTATACTTAATAAAGAGGTTTGTCAAAGCCGGGTTTGAATCAGTATACGTTTTACTGTAAATCGGAAGCCTTTACGTCCTCAACAATTCACTTTACTACTATAAGAGGAAAAAATAGGAAAAACAATTTATTTGTTACTTTGTTGTTCCTTTGGCACTTGGTGTATATGCTATGACCAAATCTTGCCCAAGGGTTGGAAAACAAAGACTTGATTGATTAGACTGGATCGAACTTGAGGCAATGGTGAATTTCTCAATTCTGATTCAACCGAGATTCTACCTTGAAGTTTGACATTTTCACTTTAACAAATCAAGACTAGATTCTACGTAGAATCTTCCCGACTAGAAATTTTTGGATTTCGCACATATTAAGGACCCAGCTGGGTTTCCCAATTGGTATCTCAAATAGGAATGAAACGTAGATTCGTAGATACGGGTTCCAATCAGATTTCTATTTCTTAATCCCAATCAGCTCCTAACAAGAACGAAAATGAAATTATCTGTATTCATGTTTTGCCAATTTTTACTCGAGCTATACTCGTTCCAAGAATATTACTCGTGTAAACTCACCGCACAAATCACAACAACAACAGTGTGTTTTATAAATGCCACTAATGATCATAATAATAATATTGTTTTGAAACGGTGTTGTTTTGAAAGTTGTTCATAAGGTTATTGCCTTAAACACAACAATCTTTTGTGTTTGTAATTTATTAATTACAAAAGTAATATTTTGTGTGCAGTTATTAAGTGTACTTTAATATAAAATATTAAATGGTCAAATAGAGTATTGTGTTTGGTTTGATTGAGGTACTTAAATATTAACGGTATTAATTTAGGTACTAATGAATTCAGAAACAACATTTATTTATAAAATTGTTGAAAAACAAAACAATTAGGTCGCTAACGCTATCTAGCTACTATTTAAACGATAATCTCGACACATCTTTAACGAGTGGTACAGAAAGAAGTAGGCGACCTTAGAGACTCGGAATCATAAGTAATCACTGACATTTTATATTTAAATTTTTAATTTAAAACTAAAAAACATATGTATTTCAAATATGGTGGAAGCATTGGGAAAATCAAGTAACACTTTAAAAATGCATTGTAATTCGATTTATATATGCTTTCGAAAATTCAGCTTAATCTAAACGAAATAAACGCTTGTAGTAAATGAATGAATATTTACGTTTTCTATGTAACCTAGAAAATGCATTTTGTGTCCAAACTTTTTAAACGTCAGCTTTATCTATTATTCATGACAAAATTTAAAAATTATTCCTCATTTAAATATTGCTCTGTATATTTATTAATAAAATTTACATTTAAGACGGGATGTTAAATTAGTAGTAATTACTTTTATAAAACACTAATACATACAATAATATTAAATAATTTAAACAAGTCTAGAACCAGGCGAAGTATTTCTCAGAATGGAAATCTTAATGCCTTGTCTTAAAGTGTTGTTAAAGTAGTATCTAAAAAAAATTTCCGAAAAATTTTTCTCTTCCAAAAATCTACAATATTTTCAATTCGTGCCAAGATTTATAATGAAAAATATTCATTAAAAAAAATATAAATTAAAAATTTAAAGAGTAAAAGATTCGTTATTTGGTATTGTAGCTCCTAAACGGATTAACCCATCTCAATTTTTTGTGTTTGTTTTGAATGTTTGAAATGTAATTTGATCGATAGTGTCAGCTATGATTCAAAAAATTCTGCTCAGACGTTTTAAGAACATCAGCGCTTTTCTAGTTTATGAAGGTTTATATCTGTACATCAACAACTAGAAAATAGGTCATATTCAAACGTCTGAGCAGATTTACTTCAAGCATAGCTAAAAACACTCTCAAACAAAAAGTCTTAACTGGTTCATTCGTGTAGGAGCTGCAAATTCACAGACAGGCGCCTAGATTTACAGGCATGCCAAACTTATTATAACACGCCTCTTTGTTAGTCGGGGGGTTCAAAACGATATTGAAAACAACACCTTGAAAATTGCAATTTTGAAGATGTCACGTGACGAATATCTTGTTATTTTGCATATCATCCCAAAACCATTTTTGCAATTTTTATACAATTACCTTCCTATTTGAATACCATTCCCAATGAACACTCTTTTACTAATAGGGTATTATCGTTAGTCAAAAATAAATTATGAAATTTGAAAAAAGTTTATATTTATGTAAAAATATACTTAAATATTCTGATTTCGAGTCATAAAAGCACATTTTCCATTTAAAATATTAAAATGATAAATCGTAATTTTTAAACTGTATATAACGTGACCTAAAACGCGGGCAAGCCTTGCTGTGATGTCATATCGGTATGAGCCATATACCATCAATTAGTTCAGTGTAGACAGCTGGGTATAATATATCCATAGATAATAAGTATTTATATTTATTATAATCATATGTCTATGAAAATATAGTACAAACTTATTTGTGTTATTTCATTTAATGATACCGATATTACGTCATCAAATTGGATGCCCGGGTTTTTTACGGTTTAAAAATGGTTTACAATTTAATTTATGTTTTTGGCAAGAAAGCGTGTGTATTTTTCCGAAATAAAATTTTGTTGGCTTTTTATTAGCAAAATCAACATTTTGAAGTACTTTTTCAAAAATAGTAGAATACCCTATTATTTTCGCGGGACTTTTGTAGGACAAAAATTGTTAAGCATTATCAAGAATCTCTTTAGTTTGTATCCATTCTGATATGACCATCAAATACTACACCTGACTCTATACCTTAAGTATCAAATTCGTTTTAAATAAATAATAATCTGTTACAAATAAACGTATAAAATATTAAAGAATTGTACATGAAAAATAAAATAAAATATAAAAGCAACTTCTGTTCAACTATTAAAATGTTTTTAAAAGATTAATTTTATCTTTGATAGTTTATTGCAAGAGCCACTCAAATAGATATTATAATGTTTTGCGTAGGTTTTGAATAATTATTGAAATTAACAAAATATAATTAGTATATCAGGAACGTTTGTTATTATATAAGACAATAATTAATTAGAATATAAAAATAATATCTATTCGTTCATTAGTTTTTTCGTTCGTTCCATTAAGAATACTTTTATACAGATACAGACAGTCAAGTCTTTAAATATACATATATCATTTAAAAACTTTTTTTTAATTTTCTCTTTTAAATGATTTTATAAAATTTTCTCAACTGATTAAGAAAACTTTCTTTCCTCTTTTCGACGTTTTCACCTTTTCATAAAGACACTAGTCTTGTTTGACATTTAAATATAAGATTTGCTTCAAATCAAAATTGAAAACCTGTTTCAAAGGCAAGTTCGATGCCGTGAAATTATCAATTAAGAATTTTAATAATTTTCTTAGACCACACCAAAGATTTTCAGAATTACTACCCAACTTCGAACACATCGAACTTCAATCGCTAACCGTACTCCTAACGTACTAATCAAACTTTTCTGAGTGTGATTTAATTTAATATACATAATTTTTGCTAGCTTTTCGTTATTCAAGTCTACAGAAATTATCTATAGTGTACATGACTTAGTGAAGCTATAAATTTTCCTTATAATAGCCAAATTTAATCCATCTTCCTTCAGCCAGTACTCCGTGATTTCTTTAGTACAAAATTTTAAAGCTTTAACTTACAAAATGCCACGGGCTTTCTTTATAACAATCAATCCAATTTTGAGTTTGGATTGTGGCACTTCAAATTTAAGATTAAAAAAAAGAATAATAAAATACAAGCCCGTTCGTAAATGATACAAACTGTGGTTTTAAAAAAGGAGACAACTTTGAGAAAATTTTATCAAACAAATATTTCATCTGCTCTTCCACCAACTTAGATGAATTGAAATAGAAATTGGAAAGAATTTGAGATGGATGGAAATTGGTGTCTAATGAAATTTTACCAAGTAAATGAAAAATAAAGTATCGTTTATAAAAATGAAGCTTGTTTGACAAACCAAATTAACAGAAGATTTATCAATAACTCTTTTTTTTTTTTTTTTTAATTAACCTGTTTTCTTAAATTGAATATTAAAAATTGAATTTTCATGCACAGAAAATAATTTTGTGAAAAATACGTAAAATTAGTGATATTATGAATGACTTACTCGGCACTGAAGTAGTAATAAAATATCAGGAAAAATTTTGTTCATAAATCTGAAAACATATTAACAGGAGAGCAGCCAGTATGTAGAATATGTATCAACTTTGACAAGGAACTTCTGGATAAGAAATTTTTTATAAAGAATTGTTCCACTTTGTGTCCTATTAAGTATAAGTATTCCAAAATTATTAACTGTAGAATTAAAGCTAATTTCACCTTCAATATATTCAGAACACTTTACACCTTACACTTGTATTTATTTATAGGTTCACCTTGAAATAACTGAAACCTATAAATCATACAATATAATGTCTAATTAAAATAAGTAATTAATATACATGCAATAACAATAATAACGTTGATTTGTTGATTTCTGACAGATCCAAGAGCACGGTATGAAGTTCCTACATATAGAAATATTCACGTAGGAACTCTATACCTCGCTACTGGTCTACCATACCGATGAAAAGTCACACAATAATTTCTTCAAAACTTGTTTATCAAACCTGTGAAAAAAATTACATAAAATAAAATGCTGAAAATAAAGATTTATTTTTATCCGCTGCAGTAAATTTATTTGATTTGATTCAACCAAAATACACCCCAATTCTATTTATTTTTTTTTTTTTAATTAGAGTGTTTTTGATTAAATGTCATTTGACATCGTTTGATTTTAAACGATTGAGGCTTCTTTACCATCAATATCTTTCTTTTGTCTTGCTTTTTATTTTTATTGTCGATATTGAATGTCTCCAGCCAAAATCAAATACATTTACCCCTCCCATTATCGGAGAGTTTTTTAATGCACTTGAATTTAATGTCTTGTATTCAATATGTATAACAAAAGTTTAAATGCTTCACAAGTGAAGCATAAAATGAACTTTCAAACTGATAATACTTTTAATTTTTTTATTGAGTTGTGCACTTAAAAATAAGAAAAAGGTGAAACAAGTCACTAATGTATTAAGTCTCTTTGATAATTTTAGAGACAAGTGTGACTCAGGGCAACTGCTGGAAATTACAAGTTTTGCTTGAAGTAGCTGCTGAAAATTATTCCAAGACATTCTTGTAATTTAAATTGTTTTATCAGTATATTGTGCTTACAGCTCCAAATGCTGCATGGAGTAGTGGCCGGGCATGGGCCAACCCTTTTTCGATATCACAACGGACCCTACGGTCTAAGTGTGCCCCACCCCAGGACAACCTTAGCCAAAATGTGCAATAACCTTAGCCAACATGAAGTTCTCATGAGGTTCAAATTTATGTTTACAAAAATATTCTTATACAAAATTGAAAGATATTCAAGCCGTTGTAGACAGTTTTTTCTTAGATTGGGTTAAAACAAAAAAATTAAAATCGCGAACACATTTTATCAAATTAAATCGTTAATATCGAAAATAAATATAACATTAATTCATTCCACATTAAATAATTAAAACAGGAATATTCAAAATGTTTTTTAAAGTAGGTATTTTATACTTTGTATTATTAAAACACAAACATAAATATACAGAGTTGCGAATTAAATGTTTATTCCGGTCTGTAAAATATAATTACACTGCACGGTTATTTTATTGATATAATTAAATTGTAACGATTAAACACTTGTTTTTAATTGACATATACAAGACTGACCATTTATTATTATTAAACGTTAACTTTTATATTTTTTAATTGATAAAAATATTAAAACGTTTTACCCGTTTGTACGTACACAGGAAAAAAATAAAATGAAAGTTTTTTATTTTTCAAAAAAAAAAAATATTTATAAAAAAAAAAATGTTGATTTTATTCTATATAATACACACACACACACAGTCCTATGGAATTTTTAAGGGGATAGACGATACTATAAAATTACCACTGTGCCCTTTTGAATACAAAGATAATTTAAAACTGGAAATTCAAGTTTATAATTATGGTCTTTTGGTCAGATTGTGAACTAAACCAAAAAAAAAAAAAACACTACAAAATATCGAATACAGGGTGGCTCATTTCATAAACGATATTATGTAATTTAATTTAAGATATTACCAGCAAGAAAGCATTTGTTTTCGCTTCGAGGGTCTATAAGCATGTAAAATTCACTGTCATCTAGCTATTTTTTTACGAGATTAAAAAATTTACTCGAGAGAATTGAAAAAAAGTAGGAGAGTGGAAAGGAATGCTTTAGAATTTAAAAGAAAAAAATACCACCACGTGGTTTTGTTTTCGAGGTATTTATTTGATGTAAATTGTCAATACAGGGACAAACTAAAATACGGCTACGACTATAACGATTTTTAATCGGATTCCGTTTTAAATAAGGTTATAGCAATTTTTTTATTTTTAAAAATAATTGTGAATCAACAGCTCCATAGCTTCTAGTTAAAGACAACTAACTTTGTTTTACGTCACACGGTCGTAAATTTTTTCGTTTTCTCTTCAGAATGTTTTTTTTTTTCTTCAAAGTATTTACTATGGACTTTGTTTTCGTAAGGAAACCCTGTATCACAAGAAGTTTATTTTTGTTTTTTCGTAAATTATTTATCAAATTTTTTTTTCCAAAACCGATTTATATTTATGAATATTTCTCTTATCGTACAAAATAAAAAGACGTAAACTATTCAACGATAAAATAAAAATAAAACAAACTTTATCCATCAACTCGAGTTATACATATAAAGCCCATCAGTCACTTTTCAAATCACGTTGATGACATTTCAGTAATTGCACAGCGGTAAACTTTTAAACAACCCACCAATTCAACATATACACAACAGTACCAAAAAAATAGTTAAAGAAAAACCAACCCCCTTTTTAAAACTAATATCGATAATATTATATAAATGGAAAATAGAAAACAACATTTTTGGTAGCGACCACATTTATATTTACAATAAAGTTGAAAATCCTTTAAAATCACCATACATAATATGAGTATATGTCGATCCCTTGTTGTACAATCTAATCCTGACATGATCCTATTTATTCCCTATTCACATTGGCGGGAATATATATATATGGGGTATATATTGTTGTTATCATTGAACAAAATTATAAATTGGTGAACAGTGAAATGATGTGTAATTCATATAGATTGTACATTATAACGTGGTCAATTTGTTTTAGTGTATGTTCCTGATCAAACGATATTTGTTTGCTGGTTGGGAATTCCAACCAAAAAAACTGCAACAGAGACCACATCTAGATTACCTAGGAAACTAAAACTTTTTCAATCGATTCAGGTTGCGATGAATTTTGAAAAATTTCAAAAATCCTTTTTTAACTGTCAATTTGAATTTTTTGTAAAAATTTTTTGTTTTATCATTTAAAAAAACTGAGTTGTGAAAGTTATCAGTTAAGGAAAGCAGAGATGATTTAAAGTAAGTACAATGCAAACGGACCCTATGGTCTAAGTGTGTCCCATCCCAGGACAGCCACTCTAACCTAAACTAAGTACATTGCAATTTTTATGTTTTGTCATAATAAATATCCTAATCAAACCAAACGTAATGTACTCACATATTTGGTTCACTATTAAATCAGAAGTATGTCTTTTTTAAACTTATACTACAATTATTTCATACAGTAAAAACTAAAAGTAACTATAAAATTAAATTCTTTAAATAATCAAACATGTATTTGACTTCTAAAATTAATACCTTAAATTTTCAGAAAAATATCTTGTAAATAAAAAATGTAAGCGCTATCATATACCAAGGTACGAGAGAAATATAGTTGGGTGTCGGGTGTCCCAAGACACCTCTCGATCTTTTTTTTCACAACTGAATCGGTCAAGTATTGTTTTAATTGAAAACCAACATAATTTTTCTGTGTTCAGAAAAATGTTGTTAAATTCGTGTGGGTTGTTTTTGTTATGAACCTTTTAATTTTCTTTTGTCCCTGTTACAATACTTTATCTGTTGTTTATTGTCCAACAAAGACAGATATACAATTTTCATATGTTAAAAGAACACACCTATTTTATTTTATTAATTTGTTATGTGACGTAGTTGATATCAACTGGAGGGCTTCATGTATAGATGACATAAATGGCGGGAATGATGATTATCCATCTATCCAGTCATGATAAAATTCGAACAATATTGTTGTTGATGCATATGTGAGCGTGTTTATATACATACATACATGTATGTATGTATGTATGAGTGTGTATGCAGTCGTTTGTAAATGCAATGATTATCTCCTATCTTGGTCGCTAAGCAGGATGCTGTTTTTGCGCGGATTACATGTTTAAACAAAGATAACATTATAGATATCATGTATATAATGAACAAGGATAACATGATATAAATGTTATTATAAATTCAAACGGAAATATAATTTTTTCACTGCATTTAATTTTTATTTTGCAAAAATGCTTTATGAAAATAAATTTTTTTCATGTGTTATATTTTGGATAAATTTAAAAAATAAAACATGAGACCTTTATTTTTACACGTAATCATTTTTGTTGATAATTTTTCACCGGAAATGTGCGCAATTTTTTTTCTTTTTTTGCAAATATTACGAATATTAAATGGCCTAAATTATGAATGCTTGAAAAAATGAAATACCGAAAATTAAACACTTTCGAAAATTTCTGTTTTTATTATATCACACGAGGTGATAGAATATTTTCCATTGTCCTTTTCCACACAGAATAAATGATGAAAGAAATAGTTTCATTCGAGAGTTTCATCTATCTACAAAATGAGTTTTTTTAATAGTGACAAAAAAATTAATGAATAACAAGATATTTACCTAATTATCACAAATTAAATGAAACTATAATATAGTTTTGTTATCAAAGAGTAAATATAGTTCACCTGTTGAAAAAACTTAAATTTTTTACACATACACAAGAAAATCGAACGCAAGCGGGAGAATTGACAAAATTTGTCAACGTAATGGTAGAAATTATTTGCACAACCAAGACCTTGTACAAACACATACGAACGTAGGAACGAAATACTACATATTTTTTTGGTCACCATGGTTTTAAAGTTCGGTTTTCTCAACTAGATTAGTTAACCGCATTGACTTCTTATTAATACGAATTCACCTTTTACACAAATAACCAGTAACAAACGACAGTTACAACTTATATTAATTTAACGAAGACCCCGACACAAAATCGGTCCTGGTCGATTCGCTCTTGGCATCGTGACTCCTAAGAGAATGAACAAATTTGAAATTTTTTTGTTTTTGTTTGACTTGAAACATTGTTCAAATTACGCTCTATGAAATTATTTAAAAAAAATCAAAATCGTTTCACCCGTTAAGGAGCCACAATGCCACAGACAGGCACACAGATTTTTTAATCATTAATAAAAGACTTCTAAACACGAAGTATAATATTTAAAAAAAAAAAAAAAAAAAAGACTTCATTAAAGTTAATAATTACAATCAATTTTGGGTATTTAATCGTTATAAAACTTCCACAAACTCAAATATGAGAGATTAATAAACAGAGACTGAACTCTTAAGATATAATGATTCATTTTCAACTTTACTTTTTTTTTGTTCATGGACAAGGAGTAATAATTACATAATATTAAAAAAAAAAAAAAAAACTGTTATCGACATTGAAAATCAAAGGGGCGTTTCTTAAAATAAGATAATTATATTATTCTATACATATTTGAAACTTTAAAACTTTATACGCGAACGTAAGTTCTATCTCTCTCTCCACTTTTTTTTTTGTTTGTTACTTATTTATTAATTAAAGAATGTATATGCATATTTGTGTAATGCTATTGGCTCTGACAAAATTGCGTGGCTGTAATGATAAATGAATTTCATTATAAACAAAATGTGCAATTTGATATGATGAACTTATACTGGATAAAAAGTATAATTAATAAGAAATCATTTACTTTTCTGGAAAAGTAATTAAGGTATCACGTTGTAAAAATTGTATAAGTCACACCTTTTTTTATTTACTCCATAGGAATGAAAAAAAAAACTATAATGAAAGTATGGTTTTTTTTTTCTTTAGTCACCAAGTCAAAATCGTGCCAACGGCATTTAACCTTGATTATTCTTGGTAAAGTTATTCTACAAATTATAAATGCAATTTGTTTCTGGTTTGTTTTAATATACGAAACTTTTTCCATTTATGTTTCAAATTGTGAAAATTCTACAAGTTTGTGAGGTGAATTTTTAAAATAAGGTACTTTTTTTAAAATTTCTAGATGATTCTTTTAGATTATATAGAGTAATTTATTTTTTAAAGATTAACAAAATAATTCTTTATACGCATGTAAAAACTTAGCACCAGAAGTAATCCAGTTTATCATGTTTAAAACTCAGGCTTCAAAATTAAGATGTTGTAAAATCGGATGTAACCTTTTGAGGACGGTTGATTAATCAATGAATTGAATTGATTATACTTTCCTTCTTGGCGCTCGCGCTGTATCCAATTCATCATACGACAATTTATTGTAAATCGCACACTAGGCAGAGACGATTATTTGTAAAGCCCACAAGTTTGGATATTAATTTTATACTGAACAAATAATAGAGCAAAATTTCAGATATTTTTAATAACTAAAGTTTTTAGACCTTTTGAGTTTAATAAACAGTATTCTTATTTAAAATGATAGTACCTTTCGATTAAAGTACTTCCTTATTTCATTATTTTTTAAATCGAGGAGAATATCCAAACATCATTTTTAAATTAATAAAAAAATTTAAAACAGTGATTAAAATTTGATTAAAATTCAATGTATTTGAATTTTTCAAGACATAAAACTGATTATGTCAATTAAACAAACGATAAAAAAAGAAATAACATCAAATTTGAGACCTACATTATCTTGTAAAATATAATTTATAATAATTTGTCATATTTTTATCAAAAGCATATACATTAAAATTAATAAATATATTTTTCTACGAAATTAAAACACGCTACACAAAAGCATAAAAAATATGTTGGTATTACATAGAATTATTGTATTTATTTATTTAGAGACGTAAGTATATGAACCTTACAACCCAAATAATATAATAACGATATACCTTTTTCACTTTTTGTAACAATGTTAGTTATAAATCGTTGGGTGTTTGTAACTTTAACATTGGAATGTAAATCTTTACAATATGATACAAAAACCACGTGTTAAAAACACATTTATTGAATTTTTTTAAATTTTTATAAAAAATTTTAAGTATTATTATAGCTAACCGGAGAAAAGTACTCCCCGTAGGTGTTGGAACTACACGTCTTATTATCGAGGAAGTACCCAACACTGATCACTAATTATATCCCCAAAATCTTATATCTCTGTAAATGTAAATGCTATGACTATCTTAGGTATGCCAATAGCTAAAAAGCTGTAATTTTACACCAAGATTTTTTAGGTCAATTAAGGCTATATTATAACCAAGCAGAATAAAAATAATGTGTCTTGAAAAGCAATGAGAACGGTTAGTAGAAAGTTACCCGTACAACCATATTGTAAATACTTAAACACTAAATTTATTTTTTGATAGTGATAACGAAAAGTAGCAAAGTGGTTACACTATTTTGTAGCATTCTGTAATAAAATGTTATTAATAATATTCTCATTTTGTTGAATTTTGAAATAACTTTTATTTTTTTTATAATGTATTATGTGTTTATTCGTGGTATGCCAAGAGGTGGAGGTTTGGTTTTTTATTCATTTATATATTTTTTATATTCTTTTCATAAGTAAATATTAAATATATGTCTATTTTATGATAGATTATGGTCAAAAATAATAATCATTTATATACATATAAAATTGAAAAATAAATTAATGGAAAATTAAATTGAATGAATTTATATAAATAAGAATTACATACAATTAACTTTTCGATAAAACTTCTTAATTTACAAAAAATAATAAAACTAAATTGTCCAAAAATTTTACACTGTTTCATAATAACAACCCCTTGATAAAAATTGTCAATTGGTATTTATTTTTGGTCGGTTAGTTGATTAAAAAAAATTAAAAAGCCATAAAATAATGCAAGCGATGAAAAATTGCGCTGAAAACTCAGGAATATGATATGATATTCCAATACACATAAATTCACATTTGCGAATTGTGATGAACTGTTTATTGGTCAGACAAGTAGTTACTTGAAAGCCAGATGACCAGAATAATCCAATAGAAACGCAACATAGAAAGATAGGAACACAAACGTTGAGTTATTTATTTGATCGAAGAAAACGTAAAAATTGAATGCTTGGAAAATTCAATTCAGCTATTAGGTTTATTGTTTCGGATTTCAAAGTTTTAATTTTACTCTGATACAGATTTCAATATAATTTATTGGCTAAAATTTCCATGAATGATCCAACTTTGTACAAAATAACATCTCTCTAAATGATTTCCAAGGAACTGTTTTTGGTGTGAATGAAATTAATCAAAAAGAGTTAAAAAAATGTTTCAAATTTTCAAGAAAAGTAACTATATAAGAGTAAGGTTTTTTGATGTTGTAATACTACGACTTAAGAGCCAATTTATATTTGTAATATAAAAATTGATATAAAATTTACTTTACGAATAACTATAAATCATTGTTAAATTTAGAAGAAATATTAGAAATTTTAAGTTTAAAATCCCACATTATTTCTTTAACTGAGGCTTAGCAAAAATATATTTTGCTCCCAAGGTGAACAAGATCTACTAAATTATTAAATCTATTCAATGAACATTTCCGATTATTATCAGTGCCTGATGGCTTTGAATACAGGTGTATTATTTTATAATAGTGTAGTCAAAGTATTTTCACATACTGAAGTAGGTACTTAACAAAATTAGGAATATTTTATTTTAGAAATAGCGAAAATTCACTACATTAATGCTCGTATGATTTAACATCGCTAGACTTTTTTCTGTGATGTCATGTCCAAGATAAAACTTCGGTCAATGATCCTTCAAAAAATCAGATACCTACTCAAGTATAAGATTCGGGAGGTTCCTCGCGAAATCGATCAACCCATGTGCGGCAAACTCGAAGGAAAAGTTTGTAACCGTAAAAGTGGCGCGCATTGAAGTGACATCGTATTCCTCACGTAAGCAGACGTATAAATGTAAATATAGTAAGAACTGTTTTTTTTTTTTTTTTTTTTTTTTTTTTTAATTGAAATTACACTTCTTAATGGAAACCCTCTATTATAAACTTAAGCCATATTTATTACAATACAACATACTTCTACTTTATTAAGATAATCCAAATTTAATGTTTTTTTCTGTAAAAAAAAAAATTTTAATAACAAGTTTTGCAGTTACACACAAGCTTGTTTTATTGCGGTTTGTTGTATTCATTCAATTAAGATTGTTAAAGTATTTTAACGAACAAAAAATTTTTCAAAAAAAAACTCAACCAATTATAGCATATTAACCTCATATTTTTGTTTAAAAAAAATCACCAAATGTCATCGTTTATGTACTAATCATCCAAAAATATATGTTATTTACATTTTGATGTAATCACAAAAATAATATTCGTTTTGAAAAATTATAAATTAATTTTTTTTGTTTGGCGAATTAAAAAATATTTCTTAATTAGTTCCTTTGTTTTTGAGACTGATGCAAATAAAATTAAGTAAGAAATATTTGTCAAAAATATTTTTATTTTTTTGTTTAATTTTATAATGTTCCCCAAATATGGAAGATTGAAAGAACAATTGGGGCCTTCCCTTGTAAGTTATTTTAGTTGCTTGATGCTCTGAAATTTGTTTTTTCTTTTGAAAAAGGAGAAAATAGTGAATGCGAAAAATCCTAAAATTTATGTGCAGCTAGGGAAAAATATTAGCAAAGTGCAATGATCACCAGGTAGTCAATTTTTAGTACTAGAATTATCAAAAAAAATTATCATCCAAAAAACCATATCTCCATTATTTTATACTAAAGATCTCATTTCAAAATAAAGTCGGTAGAATTAGCAGGCTTTTCTAATTCATTAGTTTTTCTTATTATTATATGTACTACGAAAAAATTTAACAAAAGCAAAAGTTGCGTAAAACTTATTATGTTATGAAAAAAAATATTAATTTTTTTAATCGATGTGTAATCGATTAGTTTAAAGCCATTATTACCATAATTAGTTTAAAGCAATGTTTTATACCGGTATTTTTCAAAAATTTATCGAAATTGTTTAAGTTAGGCAATAAACTATTTTAAGTTAGGCAATAAATTAAAGTTAGTTATAGCTGATAAAAAATTGGAATTTGGTGGAAGCACAGAGTAAAGAAATAATTGTATATGCTCTGCAGAATTTGGACTTTCTTTTTAATAATTAACTGAGACGCAAAAAATAATTCGACAATAACCGGTTTTTTTTTTCGAAAATGATGCAAAAAATGAGAGAATGTACATTTGAATGTTCTAGCTAGTAAAAAATTTGGCTGAACCCTAATTTCAAGTAAGAATATCAACAAGTGAACACGTTTATTTCAATACAGTAATTTTTAAATTTAATTTTACAGAAAACATCAATTTTATTTCATTCTACAACAAAAAAAAAAACTAGATTGAATTATTTTTTAAATATTCATTTATTATAATTAGATTGTGACAATTATCATATTATATTTTTTATTGATTTATTCATATAATAAATATGACATATACAAATGTTTTGTTTTATTTATTTTTAATGTAGTATGAATATTTAATTAATAAAATTATATTATTATGGTTAAAATAAATTATAAAATATTAAAATTTAAATATTTTTATTGTAGATACATATTTTTAATGTATTATAATCAACCTTATCTATTAATAATAGTAATCATAATTATGATATTTTTATCAATTTTTTATTTTTATTTTTATTTATTTTATTTTTAATTTATGCATACAAACAACTTAATTTGTTTGATACCAAACAGCATTCGTTCGTACTGATAATAATTTTAATCGATTTATTATTCAAGCGTGTTTTTTTTTAATCGGACAGTTTGTTTGGGTTGTAAATTATGTTTTCATATACTTTCCAATTAGAAGATCAAGAAAAGTTCTTTTTGAAAATTTTATAGACATTTTTGTAACAACATTTTTTTTTAAATATATTTTTTCATTCCTACCGATAGTTTTCATACCGAAAAAGATAATTTAGGTGTACATATTATAATAGCAGTTCACATAGTAATTGGAAGTCCAGAAAACGAGGAATCAATTAAAGTTTGACATCAATTTTGCGAATAACACGAAATAAACGAATTATGTCTATATAACGTTTCTATCATTGTTTTACCACCGAATGCAATTATGGAATTATTTCAAGAGTTGAACAACGCACAAAAACAGAATGATGACATAATTGACATAAAAATAGAACAGTTAAAAATTTGTTTATATTATCAAAACTTGAACTTTGGCTTACCATCCCGAAATTTGAATAGAAAATATCAATAAAAAGGTGTCTAAATAAAATCAATAAGTTTCAATATTTACAACAGTTTTATGAGTCATTGTTTTAATTTATGGTTGAAAGAAATATATATTATTATTTTTATAATATTTGAATTAAATGTTATTTAAAATTATTGTCAATATTTATATTAATCTACAGTCCGTCAAATAAAATATTTTTTTTTATTAAAAATTATTTTATTTCTGATTATTTTGCAGTTGTTATTCACCTTTATTTAAGGTTTTTCATTATTTAATCTGTTTTTATTTTTGGTTATGTAAAAAAGTTATTAACTTATTTTAACTTGCGGTACATTCATGGATTAATTATAAATAGCTTTTTTCTAGTTCAAGTTTGAATTTTGTATTTACTACGTATTTATTAACTTATCGGATTAAAATCTACACCATTTTCCCACACTTTTTTTCATGTAGCAAGTAAAATTTGAATATTTTATTAAAAATATCCGCGTCACATTCAAATTTTGTGATTATATTTTGCTTATCCATCTTACAATGGTTATGCCGTGTTGTTCGTGTTACGAAATAAATATAAGAAAAAATCATGCTCTTAACTTTAACTTTAAAAAATAAGTTAAGTTCAAGAGTCTAGAAACGGCTGTTAATAAAATTTTTTTTTAGAAATTTGGATTTATCACCACATAATTAACTGTACATTAAAAAATATTTAGAGTTTAATATATTCAATTAATTAATACACAAATTTTTCAACCAGAGTTAATTAATTTTTTTTTTTTTTTGAATTCATAATCAATCAATAAATTAATGTATTTTTCGTACAAACATACAACTAAAGTTTCAAATTTTTTTTTACAAAATGAAATAAATGCCTGAATAAATCATAAATTAAGTGAACGCTAATGACCTCATTAAGTTCAATGTTTTGGCTCAATTATTTTCTATATGTGTCCGATGAATGTTTATTTAAAACAAAAATTCATATGTTTATGATAAACATATGACATTCATCACCCGAATAAAAAAAACGCTCATAAAATAACGAACATATTTAAATTTCATGTTAATTATAATTTTTTAATATTTTTAATGACTTCTTAAGCAATGGTAGTTATAGCCTATTTTTTATTTATTATTATTAATTTAATATTTTTTATTAGTTTATTGTCGTTTTGTTTTAATTTCGAAACCACTAAAAGACAATAAAATTCCCTAAAAATTTCGTGTTGTCATTTTTATTCAAAACAATTTGATTTATAAACACTAAAAATGGCGTCATTAAATGATTTAAAAAATATATATATATTTAAAAACTTACCACCATGATTTCCGGTGGTTAAATTACTAATCTGTTCGTACTTATTAGTTTTATACCACAATAAAAACAAAAACAAAAAATTACCAGAAAGGAAAATAACAAAATTACCAACGCTAATTATCATTATATTGATGGGTTATAAATTAATAAAATATTATAAGAAAATAGCGTGATTTCATATAAAAGGAATCTCAAAAAAAGTTCTTTCATTGTTTTTGTGTTTTTACTTATGAGAATTGTAACATGTGTTTCAAAATTGTTTATTGTTTTACTAAGAAAGTTTGCAATAAACTAATAATTTTTGTAATGAAATAATAGATGTAAAATTTGTTTTCATAATTAATTTATATCGTTATTAAATAATTCCAAAAACAGTTAATACTTAGAGGACTAGATATTTAGGAAAAAACATTAGACTATCTCCATTTTATAATTATTTATACATTTACTAAGAAATTAGAAATACATATTGAATTTCTGAAAAGTTTCAAGCTCTAGCGAAAACTTTATGGAAATAAAAAACGTGAAAACACAAATCGATTCATATTTATCGGGAATGAAAATATTGCCCTTTTATGTTTTTGGTCGTCATAGCCAACCCGTGAAAAATTTTTATCAAAAATTCAAATATTTTACAATTGATTTGCGAATAATTGAATTCTAAGCAAATCAACAACTTTCCGCTCATGTTGTTGATTTACTCGTTCAATTGAAAAGTATTAAACAAAAACGTTAAAAAAATAAAAACACTAGACAATAACAAATTGTAATTGAAACCAAAAATGGTAATATAAGATTCAGAAAACATAGAAATGTACTTATGTAATTTCGTAATATAGATAAATGAAACAGACAAAGTGTAGTATTGTAAAAAAAAATTACAAATACAACCCATTATTTGTTGTTTTCGTCGAATACGATGTGAAGTGAATAAAATGTTTTTTTTTTTTTGTATAATTCTTTTTGGAATAAAACATTACGAACATAGATTGGATTATTCAAGTACAAATAACACACATCAGCGACAATTTATGTTTACCCAAGGAAATAAACAATATTTAGTTTCAATATAATATAATGGGAATATTATGCCTATTCATTGTTTTATTACAGAATCGGTTAATCTTCTATAAGATGTCACTTTTAGTATTTTATCAGTGTTGCTTCCGTGCAAGAATTTGCTTTTGTATTTGCAAAAAATTGTTCAAATGTTTTCTTTAAAGTTTTCTCTATTCACAGCGGAATTTACTATAGGTAAACAGTATCTTAGCGAGTTTTCTGCTTGGAAACGGACAATACAAACAAAAACAAAAATTTATAAGAAGAAAAAAATTTATGTAGAAAAGCTATGATAATTTCGAGAACGTTTGGAGGTTTAACTAAGATATTTGCTTAGAAATATTAAACCACAACTCGTCCAAAAAATCCGTTAGTTGTATTTATTTTGTCTGCCATTTCAAAGATTGTTAGGTAAATACATTGCGCACCTCTCCACCTCTTGTTTATCTATCGATTTTTCTCATTAAAAAACTTGACCTTTCAAGTGCCAATGCCCTTCTTGATGCCAAATTTTATTCAAGTCGGACTTAAATTGTGACCGCGCTAGAGAGTTTACAGACACATAAACATAATTTTAACGTTGGTCATTTTTGACATCTATTGTGTAGGATCGATTAACATTTGAAGAATTTTTTGTCAAACTTCGTTTCCTTCGACAATTCGCTAAAATGCTAGAAAGTTTCCAAATTTATAAAAGAGCTAGAAAATGAAGACCAATTCTCAAAAAATAAAAAAGATATTTGAACATTTTCAACAGTAGCAAACTTCCTGCTATTTGAATGGCTGATCAAAAGAATCGTAGAAATTTCATCCCCTATATGGACTGCCAAATATTTCACTATTACAAAAAATATACTCCTACGGAATCTTGAATTTAAAATACTTGCACACACTTGATCTTCTAACATGTTTTTCGTAGATATGTATAATATTGTGGACAGATGTGATTAAAACCATGAAAGTTGACTTTTAACTTTTTGTTTTGTTTTATAAAAATTTTATGTCATTTAATAATACAGAACAAAACCATGTCACTTCAAAAACTAGAAACTTTTTTATTTTATTTTCGTGAACTCTACCGCATACATGTATTCATTTAAATAATAAATATATATCCTACAAAATTTACTAGAAGAGAACACCATATAATCATCCTATCAAAGTTTTTTATGTTTTAACGAAATACGTATTCTAATCAAGTGTGTGTTGAAACTCAAAAGTTGAGGATTCTATATTTATTTATTTTTTTAACAGCCATATGTTAATTAATTTTGATGTTATTTTTAAAAATATACTTTTTTATAATAAAATAAAAATAGAAAAAATTTAACTTTAAATATGTTCATCTTTAGTGCTACTGTAAATGAATCTGTGATTGAAAAATTTTAAAATGGTGGAATTGTAAGAAATTTTCTTAACTGTGAAAAAGCACCACAAATAATTGACAAAAACATCAAATGTGGTTTACAATATTGGCCAATATGAAAGAAAATTATTGCTTAATGAAGAGGAAGTAGGTAAATCGTACTACTTTTAGATGGGTCTGGGACTAGATGGGTTTATTTGTGATTAATCTAAAAGTAATGCTACATGAATTTTTTCCATTTAATTAAAATTAATTTAAATGTTCTTGAATACCCAGTTTCATGGATATAGCTGTGTGTTTCTGTTGACATAAGTGTAAATCTGAATAACCAGCTCAAAAAAATTAGCTACATACATTTTTTGGAGCTATATGCCAGCAATAAACGTACTTTTGAATAGTTTTTTAATCGGAAAATACAATGTAAGATTAAAATTTTGAAAATAAATACTAATTTAAAAAGCGTGTGGTGCTAGGTTTCAATTATTGTAAATATTTTATATATAGATATTGGTAAAAGAAATGGCACTACAAAATATCTTAAAAAGCATCCCACGCTTTTAGTTCAGCTAGTTACAAAACGTGTTTTCCAGTTTTTTTAACTAGTATTTATATTGTATTTTTTTTTGTTTTTTAGACTCTTTTTATTTATCAAAAATTCAGTATAAATATGGTGGGAGCGCAAATAAATGTGTACACTTTTAGATAAGGAAATCGTTAATTTTGAAAACCCTGATCAGTACAACCAAATAAACTTTTGAAATTATTTTATTTTCATCGGTCCTTGATACGTATGCCAAATTTCGAGTTAATCTGACGTTATAAAAGGGATGGAAATCATGTTCAAAGTTTCCGTTACATAATAACATACTAACGTACGTATGAAGCTAAAAAAAAGCGTGTTAAAAATACTTTAATTGAACACCAAATTTTTTCCTACTAAAGTATATCCTTTAAGTTACGGACTCCTAAATAAAACAAAATTTAAATATATCCTACGAAACAACTCCTCTTAACAAAAAAAGCATATATAAAAATAAAATGTAACGAGAAAGTTTAACATGTACACCACAACATATACAGAATTTTAGGCCTAAAAATATATACATAAATTTCAAACTTCAATTCAACCCCCAAAAAAATATTTTAATATCACACAAAGACATACCATACATGGATGGGCACTTGATATTTAACAAAGCCATAGCATACGCAGCAATGGTAGAGTTATCAAGTAGTCAATTCAAAAATGCTTTTTATAGAATTATCAACCTAATGAACAGATATGATTTAACATTTACAGAGTGTTCAAAAAATGAAATGCAACTTATTTTAGAAATAAAATTACATATTTTGTCTGTAATCTTTACTAATTGTAAAACATCATTATTAAGGTAGTACGAGCGCCAAGGTAAGTTTAAAATTGTGATTGAAATTATCAGTTATACCTTATTTTCAACTTTGATGATGAATTTTGTTATAACTCCATGAATGTAGACGAAAAATAAGAAAAAAGTTGTTCGATACCTGTCTTGGTTTTCAAAATATCGGAAGCTAAATAATTAAACAAAATTTTAAATTTTCGATATTTTGAAAATTACTCAAAATTTCGATAAATTTTATTCTTATGTTTTGCCTTATATTGTCAAGTTATAACATATTTTTTTAAATTTATGTCCTCACTACCGTGCTCCAACATCCTTAATTAATAGGGCTCAACGAGTTTTTTCAACACAACACCCTTACTTAAGAAATAATTTTGTACAACAATTTTTGTCTCTATAAAAACTGAGTTATGATCAGTGTGAATGTATGGTTATCAAAAGAAATCAACATTACCCAGAATTCAATAAAATGTTCTGCTCAAGTTATATTATTACATACTTCATTCCCTTAGAGATTTAATTTTGTTCATTATGTAATTAATATATATCATATATGAAATTAAATTGCCGATAAATAAAAAGAAAGTAACTTTTTGTATCATTTAAACATTATTTCTCTACCCTGTTCATAACTATGGGTAACGCATGATAATTCTGCACGAGTCGAGCTTGTTTTAATTTATTTAAGACCTAATTTAGTCTGAATTAATCAACTTTTTTCGTTGTACCTACCTAATTCAACAACTAATATACATATTAATATACCAAAAATTCGTTAATATTCTATGCTTTTTTTAAATTTATGGGGTAGTTTTGAATTTGTATAATCCAATTCTGTTTGATCACTCTGTACTTACATCATTTAATTATATTATATAGCTAGTAGGCAAACAAACATTATTTGGGTAGTTGCAAAATGGATTTATATTATTCAGTGAGTTATCGATCGATTATTTATTTGTAACATGTAACTAATACATAACAGTTCCAATAAAAGTTGGAGGATTTTATTCACAAACATATAATGCGATATATGTGTGGGGTAAACTAACTAACTCACTGTTAACTATTAAAATCAACCCCTCTTCTGTATTATTATGTGTAAACAAGTATAATTTTTATATATTCCACCATTTTGTCAAAATATGTGCAATAAACTGGAAATTTTTTGCATTATATGTAAATAGATTCATAAAATTCTTCATTTTTCCTTACCATATTTAACAAACACATTTTTTGAAACAATGGAAAAAAAATACACTCGATAGATAAATATTTGTCAATATTTAGTTTACGCCTGTATGTATCATATTAAAAACATCAATTATAATCGAGAGAACATGATGTAAATAAATATCGTATGCATGATTAAAAGTAAACAAAAACAAAAAGTAACCTTTAATTTCATTTATTTGAATAATTTATTTACTTGAGAAATTTTCTTACAATCTTGATCAAATCGTCAACTTCATCAGAGACTTCTATTTCGTGAATTAAAAAAATCAAAATTTTGTAATATTACCCAATAAAAATATAAAAGAGATATCTAAAACTCAATCAGTAATGAATAGTTAATAATTTCCAGAGCACCAACCCACTTAATGTGAAAAACCTATAATATTTGTTTTAGTTTTTTGTAAAGTAATTAGTGTTTCAATATTGAAATGTTATTGATATTTTTAGTGGAAATAATATCGTTGCAGATAACTAATTAAAATTGGTTTGGAATAATTATCCATATTTAAATATTATAAATTTTTTGACGATTAATTAAAATGCCATTTTAATACAAAAGTTGATTTGAAAAATTATTGGTTTCAATTAAAAACGATTCCATCAGATTACAAATTCTAATTACGGTATAAAAGGTTTTGATTTTTATTTTATAGCTATTTTTCTGTTTATAAAATGACCCAGAAAAACATTATGTATGATTTTTTACTAAATTTAGGATCAATTAGTCCTTCGCAATTATTTGTCAAAATGGCATATCCAACTCGAGACAATATGTTTAATGGAATGTAAAAATGCAAACAGTATGAACAAGAGTTTGTTTCAATTATTAGATGAAATAAAATCTGATGAAATATCGGAGGGGTTGATTTAAATTTCGATCCTTATTATAAAATGTCTCATCTAACTACATGAAACAGCAAAAATATTAAAAATTAAACTACTTTCAATAAAAAATTTCGCTATACCAAGCAGAAGTTAATATAACTACTCATCATGATTTGTCAACAACAATTCAAGTTCAAAACTGACAAATATTACAATATACTAAATGCGTTTCTTAGTCTCATTACGACAATTAAACGTTATCAGGAAATGCTTACTCTCCAACTAAATATGTATATTTTTTAATTATATATATTTATTTCTTATTATTTTATATAAATATACAAATTAAAATTATTATTATTTCTTTAATTATACTTATTTATACTTGTTAATTTCCCTCCCACCAATTCAACTCTATAACATTTTATTAATTTGTTTTTTATTACCACTTTTTATTATAATATGCAGCAGCAGCGTATTTATATAGAAATACATATTATTAAAATGTTAGCCACCATAAATATATAATATGATCCATCCGTATACGTATATACAGTGTGGGACATAAGTAGACACAGTTATATTATTAAAATTATTTTTTTTATATTTTTTTATTAAGATCCATGAAATGGATAGACTTTAGAAGTTGTGGAAAAATAAACGGAGAAGTTTTAATTATAAATAAATATTCACGACCTATATATTTACTAGCCATAATATTTATTAATTTTTGTTATTTGCTCTCCAAATTGACGAAAAACTATAAATTTTGTAATATAATTATTTTCAAGAATAATCCAGTACAAATTCTCTAAAAAATTATCCGGTAGTACAAGACCAGTGAATTCCAAACGTTAAATTTGTAATCGATAGTTAAACTTCTGTGCTCAAAATATTTGTATATATTCGAACACAAACTTTGGTATATTTTATTCAGATAATTAAACTAAATTTATAGAAAACTGAAATAATAATGACAGGGTATATACATTTTAATCTCTTACTTGAACTAAATTTAAAATTATTCAAATTGCCTTAAAGACAAATATTATATTTTAACATAAAACAGATGTTATAACTTTCCATATAATACATCTTAATACAATACTTATGGCCCACTCTGTATATTACTATGTAATATTATATTTTGATATTTATATTATTATTTACACTTTCATTAATTAAAATTAAATTATATAATTGTATAACTAATTAAGGTAATTAAAATTAATTAGATAGTACATGTGAATACAATATTAAAAAATATATATATATAATGTTTTATTTAGGTTTTTTGTTAAGTATTCCTGGATGTGTTAATTATTTATAGGTTTTTATTGTATTATTCAAAACATAAAATCAATAAAAATAATTTTTATATTTTAATATATTATTCAGTTCCTGTTTCATTGTTTTTCTAATATATGATATCGATAAGAAATTTAGATATTAAATACTAATTTGTTGAAAGTTGAATTAAAATTATTTAATCATTTTTTGGTAGCTCATTATTTCTTTAGTGACTATCATTTGTAATACAGTTCCAACTACCATTAGTTCAAATGCAACCCATTTAACGTTTTTTCCTAAGGCTTTTTTCTTTCTTTTGCATTTCTGTCTTATACATAGATTAGTTGAATATTTATTTACATAAATAAAGAAATAACAAAAAAGGTGTGTTAGATATTTTTAGAATATAAAAAGTATTCATTAAAATTTTATTACACATGATAGGTTAGGTTAGGTTATATTGGCTGTCCACGAAGGACAAACTTAGGCTATAGAGCCCAATGTGATACTATATATATGATTCACCACCTTTCCGCTGATAATTTCATTTATCAGCTCCTCAATTATTTTCAGAGGCTGAGTGCACCTCCTTCATGCATATACCATGCACTACATCAGCCCATCACAACCAACATGATAAATCGATGACAAATCTATCCATTATTTTTTAATGAGTAGGCAAAATTTTATTTAACCCAAAAATTTTTATTAGTTGGCAATAACCAAAACAAAAGTTCACCGACTACTCTACAATAATGAATTCATTGCAACCAAAGCTTTCTACTTTACTGCCTATTCCAAGAAAACTATTCTTCGTTTCTCTATTGAAAAAAAAGTCAATCAAATAATATTACTACAATATCCATAAACTTTGTTTATCGATAATAATTTATTATAACACACTAAATAAATTACATACTCTGTCGGTAAAATTGCATCCTTCCTGTGATGATGATGCAAGTAAAATGATTTTTTTTATTCAATAAAAACAAGTTTCTGATGAGTATTTTTTTATTAATAAATTATCGATTATTTATGTAAATAATTGAAAATTATTACTTTACTATGAATATAATAAATTTTTTCTATAATAAATAACAAATTTGATATGTAAATATTCATAATAATTTATTTATAAAGTCTGAAATAATTATTGCAATTTTATAATAAAAATATAAATAATAATATTATAAACAATTAATTGAGGATATGAGTGTAGGTTTATAAAAATAATCTAACGATGATATTTCAAAATCGGTTCGTAATATATGTTTACGTAAATGCGTAGTAATAAAAGTATCCTGTATTTAAAAACTATAACAACTAAGTAATTTCCTCTGCAAACAACAAGTTATTTCAGATTTCCGTGGTATTTTATTAGTAAAATAATTTTAATTTATTGATTAATTAATGTAAAACCGTTTCAGTGCATAGTTCGTCCTAAAAGTCGTTAGCATTTTCGAAAATAGACCTTGGCATAGCAACACTTAACCAAGTTTTATCTTAAAAGGGATCTAGAACTAAATGGATTCCATCGCCAAAGTAAACTTCCAAATATGTCATGAAATCTTCATATAGAATCATCGAATTTTTAAGAAAATCAGGTAGGCAAAGTGCTTTGGAGTTATTCAAATTGATCTTAAACGAGTGAAAACAAACAATTGATACACATACAATATAACTGGTATCTCTATATAATACATACTATACAATTTGCGCTTAATTTACGCCCTCACAGGTAAACAGTGATGTTTACGAAAAAATGTTCCAAACAAAAGTTGAATTGAAAGACCCAATTGACCTATGTTGCTCATTTACGAACTAGACCTCACTTTTTACGCCCTGTAAACGCTACAATAATTTCAGCTTGATATCTTTTTTCGTTTTTGAGTAATCGTGTTCACAGACGGACGGACGGACAACCGGAAATGGGACTAATTAGGTGATTTTATGAACACCTTTATCAATATTTTTAAGCGTTACAAACTTTGGACTAAACTTAGTATACTTTAATATATATTACAAATAAACATGGTATAAAAAAGTTTGTACTAGTACCAGGAATCGATCTTATAACATTCAATTAATTTAATAAACAGCAAATTTGTATAAATAATGCCAGAACACAAATACACTCTTAGATAGATCAGCCAAAGCCATAGAAATACCACATGTAATTTGACAATGATATCTTAATAAATTGTTTAAAGCATAAAAAATGTAAAAAATGTGAAATCATGTATTTTAGAACATGTTAACAATTTATTAATTTCCTCTAAACCAAGTACAAGTTATTCCAGATTTCCGTAATAATATTATTTATATAATTATTATAATTTATTGGCCAATTAATAAAAAATCGTTTAAATATGGTATGTTATAGTAGTAATTGTTTCTGTTTTTTTTTTGTTCCTAGAACGGTGTCTTAGAATATAACTTCTTAGAACATAATTAACTCTAGGTATGTTATTAGTAGCCAACGATGTACTCACGAAAGAATTTTCTTATGAGATTTTAAACATGAAATCAATTAAAAATATATGTATTAAAAATAAATATGTGGTACTCTATTCTTAATTTACTCAGATTGTGTGACGGTTTTATTTGTATGAACCGCAATGTTTCTTAGAAATAAATGAGTAAATAAAATATCTCCTGTTTAAGGTGAGGCTATTTCTATAAATTATCATGATATGTAAAGAATTTCTTGTCAAGATTTTTTAATAAATTCAATGAAATACAATTTGAACAATCTTGAATTTAAAACCTCTTCAAAAATATGGTAACCATAATAGTAAATGAGAGAAATTGCAACACGTGAAGTAAAAGGAGCCATAACAAATTTCTCAAACATTTCCTTATTGATTTTTGATTTAAAAAGAGTTGGAATCTCAAGAGAGAATTGAAGATATTTAGAATTATATTTTGTTCGAATTTAAAAAGAAGTAATGTTAAATAATATCAGAATTTGGATCAAAATAAAAAATCCAGACACTGTAAGCACACTCATTATTTCTGTTCTTTAAAGATTTTTAATTACACAAAATATGACAGCAGTATGTCTACGAAATAAATTTAAAAAACCAAAGAGCAGACATACAATAACAGAAGAAAAAAACCAAAACACAAAATAGGAAATGGAATGCCACATTGATTCGATTTGCTTAATATATATTACTCCATCGAATATCATCAAAATATACACATAAACATATGTTGTAATTTAACCCGAAGGTAAAACCAAAACCTGCTATGATTTTTTTTTTTTTTTTTTTTTTGTAGGGTTATGTCTTTGATAATTCAGGATTTTTTTCAAATACTAAAAGAAGCAGGTGTTTTTTTGTGTATACTAAAAAGATTATTCATACCACAAAAAAAGGTAGCGTCAAGTCTTATACCGTGTGTTTAACATTTATCTATGCTTACTACCTATTTAGTGCATATACATCTGAAGAGGGCATATTTAAAGTTTCGTTTTGGTATTCCAAGCAATTCTTCTATTATTCGAAAAATCCAAAAATAAACTCGCCATGAAAAATATATACGTCAAGGCCATTATCGTCAGCAGCCAATTTTAGCCAAATAATACTTCAAAAAATTTCTAAATTTTATGCGTCTTGAAAATTCACTTTTCAACATGTTTTTCAAAAATTAATCACATTATATACGAAATATGTGTTTGGTGATACCTCGAAGCAAGGCATAATAATAAACACTCGGTATAAAAGCGACTCAGGTTTATCTTCTTCTTTAAATAGATAAAAAAAAAACTGAACCCTACATTCTTTTTGGTTTTGTTACCTGTCTGTCTGTGTTGTATAATCGGTCACAGAAACTCAAGTGGAAAGAATATTATTTACAATATTTTTATTCATATCAAATTAATTTTTTTTTTTTTATCATGTGGGGAGAAAGAAATCAGTGAACAAAATAGATTCTACGGTTTTTTATAAAAATATTTTTTTGTAGATAAACTTTTTATGATGCTTTTGTTAAATTTCCTTGTTTTTATTCGTGGCATGTATTTTCTTTCAATGTCAAAGTGGCTAACGATAATATATTTTACAGATATGTCACCCGATTTTCTATACATTATTTATTATTATTCACAAAACGAGAATGTTTCAGCCTTAACTGACTTCAATCATGACTTTAATTCGCATCGATAGTCTATTTGGCCAAATACATTGAATATATTTATTTATCGCAAATCTTTCCAACGCTTCCTCCATCATCTACCACGCGCGATCTATGTGCAGCATAATTCAAAAACGAAAAGAGAATACAAGCTGAAATTTTAGCAGCGATTTCATCGTCCGAAGAGTCCTTATACGACAATTGTTTAGAGCTTTATTTAAAGTACATTCTTAATACAATCGTACAAAGACAAATGTTTTCGATGAACTTTACTATTCGCACCGTGCGTGAGTTTTATTGTAGGCGTTTCCATGGTAACGATACATTACTTTAATTATAGAATTGTATTATAGAAAATTTAATATTATTGTCTCACAAATTTAAATAAATAATTATGATAATTTACATTTGAAAAATAATATTTGTTCAATTTGATTTCTTATTTTCACAATTTTTAATGCATTAAGTTTAATTAATTAGTGTTTTTCAATTTTAATCTGCCATTTTCTTTTCCATTTTCATTAACATGTAAAGAACTGCAAATTAGTCATAACAGCCTTCTTTATCGAAAAAATTTTTCACTGGAAGTGCTGGCATCAATTTTATTGTCCCTACCATGACAAAAACAATTAACTCTGATGGCTATTATTTACACTAATTTCCGGGTAAGATTTATTATTATTGATGGTGAGTTAAATCGTGGACATTAACTAATTACTTCGTAAATAATTTTATACATTAAAAAGCCAACATCTTAAAATAGATTTTAATAAATTTATTGTATTATCGAGTCGACATTTTGACTTGGCAATAGTTTTAATTACATTAATTACTGATGTAATATTTAACAATAAAATAATACTCAAAATGTATTGATAAAATGATTAAAAATTGATGTTAAAATAACTAAAAATAATTCATAAATAAATAGTTATGCAAACAAATTAACTTTTTTTTGAAATAAATATGAGAGAATGCATCCGTTTAGATTGATGTTTTCGTTTCAAAGTTGACTATGTTATTCAATCAATTGTTTTGTAGTTGACAATACAAAATTTTAATTGAAAATAAAATGTGCCAACAAATTTTTTCATAGCTATCATCTCTCATTCTCCTCTAATGAATGCAATAACTAGTGTCGCTGTATATTAAGTTTTTTTTTTAATTTAATTTTTTTAATAAAAAAATCAACAATTCGTATTGTTTACCTTTTGAAAAGAAAAAGTAATTAACATTATCAAATTCAAGTCTTTTCATCTAAAGTTTCATTTAATTTCAATTAAAAAATTTATGTTAACTAAGAGGCTTGTAATGAAAATGAAACTATTAATATTCTCATACAAAATTATTTTATTAGACTTAAATTCCAGTTTTATTTGATAAAACACACACTGTTTGACCGTTTACGATTGAAAAGCTTTCTTCTAGTTAGTGAAGAAATAAAAATTGGTGGGAGCGCAAATAAATGTATTAATGATAATTGATTGCCATGAAACTAAATATTCCCAAATCTTCTACCAAAATAAAATATTGAGTTGATCTGTTTTTATTTCTATTCATCGTACTTAGCCTTCAAAAATTTGTAATAGAAGGTTCGTTTAGTGGGTATGTTTGTAGGATTAGACTTTACATTTAAAACCCTAAAACCGTTTTTTTTTCGAACAAAACAATGACCAAAGTTGCAATAACAATTCAAAACTTCTACGATACTTTCCAGGCTCATTTATTGTTCCTCAGTTTCTCATCAAAATGGCAGAACTTAACAAACATTGGAAATGAATTTCGGTTAGGAAAGAATAAGAGATGCAGCGTCTAGGTAAAACGATGTACCAAGAGTGATTATTTTTGTATATCTTCCCAAATAAAACATCTAAAATTGATTAATAAAATTGTCATTTTTTCTATACATAATAAAGTTAGTTTGTTTTTTAAACAATTTTGTGGCACGATTTCCGGCTGGCAATCATTGATGTATGAAATTAAATTTGAAACAGAAAATCATTTTTGTATACACACAAAATACGACATTTATTAATGATTTGAAAACGAAGATAATTAGTGATATTTAATTTTTGTTTGTTCTAACGATTTTTTTCTTTATCTCTCTCAATATTTTTTAAATTAATTCCTTTAGTGATAATGATTTTAGGTTTAAAATATAATATAAAAAAAAAACAAGAAAGCTCATCAGTCAAAAGTATAAGTACCCGTATCATTCATTTGATAATTTTAGGAGGGTTATTTATCATATACCGTCATTGAATTTAGTTAATTTTAGGTTATATTACCTATATTTTCGGTAATTGGGTAGAAACAAGTTTTTATGTAGGTCACTACATTCGAATAAACAGGTTTTGGTAAATATAAATAAGTATTAAAATTTACTTTTGTATTTTAGAACAAATTGATCAGATAATAAATTGAAGTAAAATTTAGTTTCTACAATTTGGTTTGAGATGAAAATATTTTCACTCGGAGGCAGACAAGACACCTTCTTTGCAGACGCGGTAGCATCAGTATCAAAAAATTTATATTTTTTGATTTACGAGACGAGACGAAGCTAATGCTTTTCTAGTAGAATGTGAAATTATGGTAAATAGTACTTACAAAAGTTCGAATGTTCCGCTGTAATTTTTCAGCAATTTCGCTTTCCTAATTATAATATCTGAAACAGAAAAAAAAATCATGTTTGGATTTGAAGAAAAAAATAAAAAAACTTTTTAGCACTAAATAAAAAAATATAATAATTTTTTAAATCACGTAAAGTAAATTAATGATAAACATTTTGAAAACATGAAACGAAATTCTTTTTATAAAATAATTACATACAAAAGTCAAACAGAGCAGCACCATAGCAAGGCACAAGCAAAAAGAGAAAAAAGAGATGATAACGAAAACAATATAAAGATTATTTGTCCGTTTGGCAAGTTGGAATGTTTCGAATAAAGATTGGCACTACTGATAAACTGTGTGTACAGTATAATATAGTTAGCGGGGAAACTAAGTCGTTAATTTAACAGATTCAGACTTAAGTGTTGCAATAATTTAGCTACTTAAGAAGTTCAATGTTTGCGTGTGTGTAGATTATGTACACATGTAGATGTATGTATTTTGTTGTTTGTTACGATTTTCGAAAGGGTTCCGTAGAAGTAAAATGATCTTACAATTTTATAATCAAGTCAAACATTTTTTTTTATTGTGGAGTTTTGTGTAACATCTTCCAGGAATTTATTTAATACTGCTGTGAAAGAGGATGCAATTTTGATGAATTCAAATTGGAGTCTTTGACACTCACAAGTAAGTTAATGACGGGAAAAAAAGTTGAGACAAATGGATAAAAACTTGGTATACGAGTATGGAAGTTAGCGATAAAATAAAATCAGGGACAAGCATTTTCGCTCCGATTTTTTATATTTTCTTATTTTTTGCTTTTTGGAAATATTCAAAATTTTATTTCGAGATATGCAATAAGTTGTATAGTTTTAGAGATACCACTTAACGAAAATATAAGATAAGCTTTTATTTAAGAGCAATTTTGGAGTTATCTCGAAAAACACACTGTCCACTTTAATTTGTTGAGTGAAAATCAATCGTCTATTTGTTAATCTGGCTCTTATCATTACTACGTAGCCTCGATAAAGCGTGCTGAATTACACACTTAAAGATTTGTACTTTTTTTCTGTAACAAAACAATATCGCAAAAAAGTATAAATAAAATGATTTTGTGTATAAGAGATGTGTTTATGTGTTGGGCCGACGAAATACAAGTTTTCAGTAAAAATAGTTCAAGTTAACTAACTATATATACATAGTCATAAAGGGTTTTCCATTAAGAATAGCAGACTTGGGTATGAGATATCTTATAATATTTATTTATTTAATTTTCTTTTAACTTTTAATTGAAATTTGTATGATATATGATTCCAGTATTTGTGCTTAATTTTAAGAGTACCAAATCGATCAAACTTCACGTTTCAGTAACGTTTGCGTGTTGTTTGATTATTTTCTGAACCAATTTTTATAAATTTTCTTTCCAAATGACGAAAATTGGGTTCATTTTATCGATATAATCTAATGAGATTATTATACTGTAAGTAGCTCGAACTGAACACTCATTGTGAAAAAAAGTTAAGTAATTTCAACATTCCATGTAATTTTACAAAATTTGTAATATTTATTTGTATTACGCTGCCCAACGAAGCTGCGATTGCCATTTTGTCTGCATTATATATCACACAAATTGTCACAAAATACTCTTTGAAAACAACGAGTGGTGTCGTGGGCACTTGAAAGGAAGTATGATATTCGCTATAATTGAAGTAATTTTATTTTATTTTTTTAATTTTTCAATTCAAAAAACATTTATTGGCATTGATGAGCTATAATCTGATGACCTTCCAAATGAGGATCGGACACATTAACCACAAGACCACGGCCACTTTGAAAATAGCATAATAATTTGAATAACGTTTAAAAAAAGTGTCGGTTGGAAACATAGGAACATATAATTCCAAAATTTTGTTATGTTAATATAATTTTAATGTTATATCACTATTAATGGAAAGCCTTTTATATTATTGCATGTTCTTAATATATCGTTATAGTTCAACACTGCTTTTTTTTGTAAAATATATTTTAAATCTTTTGTTAACGAAAATGTATAAGACCTACTTAATTTGGTTACAAAAAAAATATATATAGGCAGGTACTTCACATGTATACCTTATAACAACACTTAATATTTAAATTTCTACTTATAATTTATGTGAATACAGAGTGGAACGTGGAAAGAATCCTTTGTTTCAAGGCGGTTCTGGGTAATTATCGCACTCAGGAGGTATAGAAAAATATGAATTTCGCAGCAAGATAAGTTTGATGAATACACATGGGAGGAAATTGAAAAAAGTGAGAGGTTTCGTGGAGCACCAGGTAAGATTATGTTCCAGGCCACCTGAGAGAGACGTCTTCGACTATGAAAATTTTCATAGGCGAAAAAGTTGCTAAACATGACCTAGACGACACTCTCTCAAATTTTTGACTGTTAAATCTAACATCATAAAATCGTTAACTCTGTTTGAATAATAAATTTGAACTATCTGAAAATTTTATTAATTAGATAATTAATAATTCTTAGTTTAGAGAACCATAAGCAGATAAAAGTCTTACAAAAATAAAAACTCAAGACTTAAAATGCGGTTATTGTATATCAGTCATCAAAAATAAGAAAGTTTGTATTTTTTTAAATTGTAGACGAAACGGTGCCGCCTAGGGTTAAAATATTCTTTACCTGTTTTATTGTAACAAATATCTAATGAAATTTCAAATATTTTAGGGTTTTTATTATTTAAAATTCTAAACGATAAGAAACCATTTTAAATTTTATCATTAACTTTTAGCATTTAGAAAAACAGACAAAATACATTAATTTCAAAAACATTATCTTAAAATGCATGAAATTAGCTTCAAGATAAGCTATCAGACATTTCTAGAGGAATATTTAACTATACCTACGACAGTTTGTATTTTTTCAACTCCAAAACTATGTCATAATACAGTAAAATTAAATTCAACCATCCGAAAGTTGTCGCGTAAATCGAAATTAAAACGACTGAAAAGAGAATAGGCCGTCATGATTTGAGCCCTTTCTTAAGTAGACTTAACAATTGAAGGGATATTCCAAGAAAGAAGAATCAACATGACGAAATTACTGGAAGCATGATGTAACATTAAAAAAATCGCCATAACAAAGATAAGTATATTAATAATTTCAGTCATGCGGTTAACTTGGCGCCATTTGTGACCTCCGAATATTTTCTTTCAACTCATAGCAAAAAAGACTTTTACGAAGAATTTGACTTCACAACTAACTCTATCGCAATGTTCAACGTATTTTGTCTGCTACACAATCACACAACGTTAATAGTGTTAACTTTTTATAACACTCAATATTTTGCCTCCGAAAATAGATTTATAAACATTGAAATATGACTTATTATTAATTCAAGAAGAACATAATGTGTTCTTTTTGTACGATAGTGCGTACACTATTAACGCGTACTTAAGTAGAAATGTAAAGTCTTACACGCTAATCGCACTTTTATTTTCTACTGGCACTGAATAAAGTTACAAAAAGAACAAACGCCAAATTTATATAAGACGCATAATTTAAAAACGTATAAATGTATTCAGTTTTGAAATAATATTAAATCCGACACATTACATGTACAACAAAAAACGTTTTCTCAAAGGCATACATACATACAACAAATATACAAAACATCATTCAATTTTAATCCGACACAAATTTTCATACCTGTCGTAAAACGTTTGATTAAAGTAGTTATTTTTACTTTTATTCACAGATGAATAATAAATTTATTTTATTTCTTTTTTTAAGATGGTTGGGACAACAGAAAGAAGAAGGAATAACTCTACCGTTTAGTAAAGGAAAGATTTATTGTCACAAGATAATTTTTTTAACACGTCACTAAACCCTTTATGACAAAAATACTTTGAAATTTTACACATAATCAAAGAAATCAATGAGTAATAATTAATCTGCGACAGATTAAACGATAATATAATCGATATTCTAGGAATACACGATGTATTTACATGTGGGCTAAACCCACAATTAAAATTATTTTGTACTTTTTAGTCAATATGTTACTAAAGCGTCACATTCTCTTCTTCGTGTAATGTCGACCATTCAATTTTCTTTTTTTTATTGTAGTAGCTGTGAACTACCCGCTTTGCTGGGTAACATCCACACTTTCATCCTCCCCCCACATTTTCTAGCGTAGGGGATACCACTTGGTTATTTTTTTTTACCCCCCGAAGGTTGAAAATAGATAAAACAATCCTTAAAGCTGGTTGTATTTCTGGTCAATATTTGAGCTTAATCGATGCATAACTTTTTAAGTTTTTGAAGCACATCTCTTTCAACCCCGATTTCAACCCCTTACTCTACTATATTATGCAGGAATTTTATATTAAAACCTTCCTCTTGAATCACTCTATCCATTTTTGGAAACCGCATCAAAATTATGAGAGTTATCAATATCATTCACCCTAACAACCTTAACAAAGAATATTAATAAAAAATTTATTTTTGAAGAAAAAAAAAATCGGTTTAAAGCCTTATCTAATAAATATTAAGATTATAGCTGGTTGTGTATAAACTATCCTTTTGAGACCCGATCATGTTAAGATAACTTTTGTTATTCAATGTACCCCTTTTTTATACCTGCAGCGACTGACTTTTTGAACCTCGTGTTTGTTGTTGAATAATAGATAATAGGTTCAATGTTTACTAAATGATATATATTCAAATTATTATTTTGAATAAATTTTGATACTTCGCTTTTTTTTTACAAATTCGCACATAAATCATTAAGTTATTTTTAGAGTAGTATAAACGAAACACCTTATTTAAATAATTTTTTTTGTAAATAATAAAATACTTACCTGGATTATTGACTATTGAACCAAAATTATCCTTTCGATATGATTAATATTCGAAATAAACGATTTTTGTATTTAAATTTTTTCCTGAAATTTATGTGTGAACTGCATTTTGTAAATTTATTCAACAGATGTTGGGACGTGTTTATATTACATTTGATTCGGTAAAAAAATCTATGCATGGGTAAAAAATTTATTTCTTTGGTAATTTAATATTCAATTGAATCTAAATAAGCAAGGAAACTTTCTCACATTTCTCTTATTTATATTTTTTGTAGAAGAAAAAAGTTGCTACATAACGGCACAAATGTCAAACATTGCCTCTAAAAGTGTCGAGAAGAATTGAGCTTACGAAGTAAGCTTTTCCAAGTACGAAGAGATATTAATCCGCAAATTGATAAATTTTACAAAGTATAATTCAATATTTACACATTTCAGTGGTATGAATAAAATGTATCTTGTCATTTTTTTTTTTTGAAACGTTACTTTAAAAACTTGATTACAAACAGGTGCCTGTCTTCTGTAGTTAACTTTATGTCATTTTTATTCTTTGGCAGCAATCGATAAATGGTATATAGAAAGCTGAAAAGTGCGTGTATATTTCATTCAATAATTGTATCTGGAGTAATAACTTTTAATGTTACATTTCTCTTATCCTTGGGATTTCAAGGGCTTTCATTTATTGAAACTATGTTCCTTATCGCGCGTTCAGTGGATGGGGGCTATCCAAAAAGTGTACCGCCTAACATTTTCTATTAGTTTATTATCTTGAAATATTGATAGTATTTTTAATAAGCCGTGTGGAAGGAGGCCAAGTCAAAATCTCTCCACGTCACTAGAGTTTAAAAAAATTTCTAATATTAGCAAAATATAATTATAGCAAAAAGAACATAATTCCCACCGGGTGTTTCACATTACAACATAGAAATCATTTTAAGTTTAAAAAATATATCATTCTAAGCCGATTATTGCTCCTACACACTTTTAACCGTTGACTAATTTTTTTTTTTCACTTTTTGAATTTTATTTTTTTATTTTTATGTATAAAAACATTAGTTTCTACATAATAAATACATTATACCATTAAACGTATTTATAAAAGTTTTGTTACTATATACACTAGCTAGACGAAATAGAACGGAAGAAGCTCGTATAAATTAATTTACCGTAACTCTATCTCCTATCAGATGTACAAATATAGAAATGGGATTGTCAGGGATATAAACTATTCAATTAAATTAATACATTGTATATATAGTAGGGGAAAGTGTTGTACCTTCGGATAGATAAACATTTTACTGTTTTTTTTTATCTTGAGGAGAAACTTTATGTTAGGATTATTTTGTCCATTTTTATAGATTAGCATACATAAGTTTGCATAATACAGGAGGTAACACTTGAGATTATTTTTAGCCTGAGTTAATTGAAAGGCCACTACTGGACGACCACAGCCCAATAGGTAAGAAAACAGCATAAAAAAGGAAACTTGTGGGATGTTTCAATAATAATTTTTGATGGTCTTTCTCAAAGTCAACCGCAAAGATTGTTGAATATAGTATCCGATTTGTGGCGATGTTTTTAAGTAGATTAATGAACTGTTGTTAAGTGTTTGAATTCTCAAAAATTCATAATTTTTAAGAATATTGGTGCTTTAAGTAGAGGCCATTTGGTTTAAAAAAATATATAATATGTAATGTAAATTGTGATCTAAGCCACAACATTCTCCCCTACATACTTACATTCATGTATATGTGCATGTCTAAAAAATAGATATATTTTTAAAAAAATACTGTTTTTAACTCTGTTCGCTAGTCAGAGTACCCTGTTTTAGCCACTTTTGGTTTACTATTTTTGGCTACCTTTTAATTGATAAAAGACAAGCAAAAAATACTACAGTCCGTTAAGACTGTATAGAGCTACAAAATTTGTAAATTTTTAACACACGAGCCGGAATTTTATGAACGAAACTAAAATTTAAGTACCTTTTGACAAGCCTCATTAAGGTTGTTGAGGCTTAAAAAGATTGTCAGAAAGTTATTTCTATGAAAATTATTCTTAATTTACGGTAACTTATTTTCTGAAAAATTTGTAGATGTAATTGCTCGGCAATCTTTTATACGTTTAATTGCGACTTCTATAGAAATGTTTAAAAATAATTTCTCAAAATTTTAAGTAAGTTATTAAATTTTTAATGTTTTATGATAAAAAATGATACTTTCCTAAAAGCATGGTAAAAATATACAAAAATTAAAATTTTTGTTTAGAATGAACGCTATTTTAAAATATTCTAAAGTTTTATGAGGTATAAAAAAACGATATCCAGTTTTCATATCAAATTTGGTATCAGTTTTGTTATATTTCTTTATAAAATATTAAATGCTTATCTGACAGTAAGCATATACTGTCTTGTTATTTAAATCTCTGTCACGCTTGTTATAAACTTTGATCGATAAGTCACTACATACAGTGACTGTGTGTAGTCAGTATCTTTTTAAAAGATTAAAAAGGCCTTATTTTGTGTTGTTTAGTTCTGTTTAAATGACCGTTACATGATTTTATTTAATGCATATAGTAAGCAAAACGATGTAATTAAATAAATGTTTTTATGAAAAGTGCATTGTAAATTAGATCCATATATGGACAGTTTTAATGTCAATCTGATGTTAAGTATGATCTTTGTGATAGAAACCTGAAAACAATCCAGATTTTGGAGATAACAAGCAGTTTAGGTGAGTGCAATTCTTAACGTCCATACCATTAACTTTCTTATTAATTTTATAAAGTGGTCATAGTGACCGACAAATTTTATAAAGTGAATAAGTGTTGTAAGTTTAAAGTGTATATCTGTGCGTCTATGAGTTTCCCAGTGGTATCGAAGCCCCCAAAACGGTCGAACCGACTTGATTGAGAACATTTTATGTTATAGCTAAGTTTTCAAAAATCGGTTAACAAGAATTAAATCGCATTTGTGGAGGGTTTTTTCAATTGTGTAAATTTCACTTGTTGTATATTATTAGAAAATTTCATTAACAAACAATCCAAATATTATTAATATATTATAATTCCCGGCCGTAAGCCTTATAAAATTTGGAACACTTAATAAACAAGGCGTTCTCTTTCACAAGGTCCGGAAAATTTTCCGTAATCAAAGCGAAACATCATCGAAAATCAATTCATTACTAAAATATCCTGAGTGTGTTCGAAATTGGTATGTTTTAAATCAAACAAATCACCCAGTACAATGATAAAATCGATAAAGATAATTGCATGGTAACAAAATTTTGGAATACCCGGAAATTTATCACCCATAAATTTTTATCACACATTGTCATAACTTATAATGATCATCCGTTTTTAAAATATTATACAATTTTATTTGTAACAAAAAACATCACATTTAACTACCATTATATAATTGCACATATAGGAGTTACAACAAAAATAAATAGCAAAATAAATAATATACTTTGTACATTTTAATTTTATTACAGCCATTAAAAAGCTTAAAAGTAGATAGAAATAAATCATATGAAAAATACTATTAAATTTTCAACAAATATATTTTCAATTCAAAAAGATGAAAAACAATAATTTTTAAGGAAAAAAAAAATTTATTTACTAGCCTATTTTAATATTTCCACACGAGATGCAAATTATTAATGTTGTTTTAAATATGAAAACTTGGCTCAATTCATAAATAAATTCCAAAAAAATGAATATACATTTTTTTATCGTTTAATTACTCAAGAAATGCAATGAACCTGCGAAAAATTTATTTTTTAATTTATAAATCATTTTTAAAACTAATGAGTCTTGAGTATCAAACTATAATGTTGTCTAATGAGTCCTGATAATTCTAAAAAGTAAATTATTTCGAATTTCTAAAAATTTCGGAAATTTCAAACAGTAGGATGAAACCAAGTTTAAATTTTTAATTACTTATGATATAAATAAAATATGCGAATATAGGAATTTTCAATTAATTATATGAAAATAACCTTAAAATTATACGTCAGAATATCTCTATCTGCTTTTAATTTTGTTTTTTGATTTCTCATAGTCTTCGGGAAAAATTTTATAAAACTATTTATAGTTACTACATGCGGGTAAACTTCAAGAAAAACACGAAATTTCTTATTGACTACAAGTTAAATGTATTATTTATGGGAATTTATTTCAAAACATCTACATCGAATATTTTTGTATTCACTATTCGATATAGACGTACATAATAAGTTCTGTTTAAATTTCTATTTGTAAGGATATTTTGAAAATAATTTCCTCATTTAGTTTTAATTAACACTTTTTTTAGAAATAAAAAAATTAATTATTCCAATTCTGGTTAAATTTTTTAAATAATAACCGTTTTTTCGAGTCATGTTCACTTTGGCCAAGAATTTTAGTTATCTTTAATTGGTTTTAATTTTATATTAAATATTCTGATTCAAAATACATTTTTTATTTCTTGAACATTCATTTTAATAATTAATTCGCTGAGGGTGGGTGCACAAATATTCATTCTTTAATTCACACACAACTAAATCTAATTTATTTCCTGTAAATAAAATCAAATAACTTTCCCATTTCCTTAAAAAATATACCACCAAATAAGAATACTTAATGATATTTTAACAAGTCGATTACTAAAATTACTTCCTAAAAATATTTTCGAAACGTGTAAATTTATGGAAGTACAAGACCGTATGTAAATTACGATAGAAAAAAACTGTTCTTTGTTCGTTACTGAATACAAAAAAAGAAGCATAAATAAATACCATGATTTCTCATATGCATAAAGTAATTTATCATCAAATTATTATCAAAAAAAAAAATATTTTTGTGAACCCTTTAAACCTTATTTTATAATTTATGCAAAAGGTTTTTGTGTATACGTTTTTTCGAATGAATTTGGCTGCTGCAGTTCTCTGTAGTCAAAGAATATTTACTTATATGTATTATTATTTTAAACCCTTTCATGTGATGTTATTTTATAAAAAGATTAACATGAGTTTCGTTCTGTGTTTCAAGAAGTATATTACCATGCCAACATAATATTACGAACCAGCATCTCCTCTTCTATTGTGGGAATTTTATGTAAAATATACAAGGGTTCTGTTTTTTAGACTTTGAACAATGCAAATCAGATTTTATAATAAATGATTTTTTTTTACTAATAACAATATATATATATTTAAGGGATTTTATTGTATTAAAAGTATAAAAATCGTTATGAAAGTAATATTAAAATACAATAATTTTTATCTTAAATGTTAAGGCATTTTATTGTTCTATTAATTTAAGGAACGATTTTAAAACAAAAGTTAATAAATGAAATTAAAATTTTTAATTAATCCCACGGTAAAGTGAAAAAGCATGAAAAAAACAATTTCAAGAACACCGAGCATTTTTCAGGCTGGGGCGGTAATTTAATGTGAATAAATTGGGACATTAACTTTAATTTTGAACAGAAAAATAAATTGCAAAAGGTAGAAATTCAAAAGTAGGTATTGTGGATAAAAAAGTAACAATTTTTTTCTTTACGATTTCTCTTGGTAAGATAGCGATTCAAGGATTGGTATTCTTATAACGTTTGTTAAATGAACTCTTTCACTAACGATGAGTCTTGATCGAGTCGTTTTAAAATTATCAAAAGCTTATAAAAATTTAATAAATAATTTTTTGGACCCGGTTTTCAAGTTTTTTTATACTACCCAGTCTAAGTTTAAAATTGATTCATATTTATTAATTTTCTGATAGTTATGTAACAGCTGAGGGCAGAAAAGATTAAATATCAATGGATTATTATAATTACAAGAAAAAGTGCAGAGCAATTAACCCGTTTTTGCTAAGGCAGCAACAATATTTTTATACAGGAAGGAAAATACCTTAAAAGTAATTGCTAGCCGTTTATTTTCACCAAAAACAGTCTTAGAATTTAAAAAAAATTATTTTTGAAATTAGTTTTGCAAACAACATGTTTCCCAATATTCCACCAAAAATCATTTTTCCCAATACGAACATTTTAAAAAATTGTCGAAAAAAAAACATCGAACAGAATAATTTATACGTAGAAAATTAAATCTTGTGAAATAAATTGAAAATAATTCTATCTTTATAAAGATAGATAAACATTTTTTTCGAGCTCCAAACGAACATTTCAAACAGTTTTTAGCATCCAAATGTATCCCGTCTAGTATAAGAAATAAATTATGCTTGATATTTGCGGATAATATTAGAGAAGGCAAAATCATCAAATCAAATTTCCTTCAAAAATAAAGTATTATGCAGGAAAAATTGTAGTAATTTATTACATAGACATAGACTTTTTTTTTAATATTTGAAACGAGTGCAACAAATTTTTTCGAATTATTATAACAGAGTATCTGAAATCTTATATAATAATTGTTTTTCAACTAAGAAGGAATATATTTGAATTGATTATATTCACAGACAGACTAGCTTCGGTCGCGGTGTGTAAGGCAATAACGTTGTTATTGTATTTTTAGCTTATACAAACATACAAACAGTATATACATATAATACAGTAGAATCTCGATAACTTAAACCTCGGTAACATAAAAACCTCTGTTACTTCAAAAAATACTATGTTCCCTTCCCATCAGAGCCCAAAACCTCTATAACTTAAAAGACGCAACCTCTATAACTTAAATAAATAATCTCTGTATAGACCCTCAGTAACTACATAGAAACATGTACATACCTCTATATTAACTAGGGTACATAGAAACATGTACATACGTCTATATTAACCTTTACCTAACATAGACACTTGATAACTTAAAACCTCTATAACTTAAAATATTTTGTGTTTCCCTTGGACTTTAACTTATCGAGATTCTACTGTAATACTTTCAAAATGTAATATTTCCAACAAAACAACCTTCATGCTAAAAGTCACTGATAACAAAAAATAACTTGAACAATAACTTGACTCACTCATATTAATAATAATAAAAATAATAATAATACTATATATATATGACACATAATATTATAAAACAGAAACACAATACACAAACAATATTCTCCAATATCTTATAAAAATATTATTTACATTTGGAATTATATGGTCCATTATTTGTTAATAATAAATAATAAATACAATAAATATTTAAATTGTTGTAACAAATTTTGTTGTAACTGTTATATATTTGTTTAAATGTACAGTGAAAACCATATAAAGAAAAATGTACCAACGCAACGATCTGCTGGTGACGAACCTTCGATCTTTATTTAGTAGTCACTAGTTGTTAAAACTATTATGCATTTTTTTCTAAATATAGGCCCAATGGAATCTGAGCAGAGAAAAATCAGTTTGTGAGAAATTGATTGTTATATTTTTACAGTGAAAATTGTCTTGAGAAAAAAAGTACATAACGATCTGGAGAAGAACCCTCAATCTTTATTAATAGTCGTCACTAGATTTTATGGCTATTATGCATTTGCTTTCTAATGATAACCATAATGGGAACTGAATAGAGAAAAATCGGTTTTCGAAAAATTAATTAATATATTAGTGCGAACTACAAAAAAAAAGCAACGACTTAGTATTGAATCCTTAATCTTTATCAGCGATCACTAGTTTTTATGGCAGAATTATTATGCGGTTTTATATAGAGAAAAATCTTTTATGGAAATCTAATCGATTGGTTATCGAAACTTCAACCTTTAGTACCTTAATTACCATCGAACAGTTGAACTTCCGAGTCGTAATGGCTAGATTATGAACCATCGTTTTGTATATGATCAACGTTTTAACTTTTTTTTAAATGCATTAAAAGAAAGAAAATATATAAGTTTGAAAACTGAATAATTTCTTAATTGACGATAATTTGAATCTTTTGATTTTATTCCAAGGTTTAATTTCGAACACATAGTTGTAAAATTTTTATGAACAGGTGTTCATAATATTAGCCTATTGTTATTAATTCGGTTGTCTGTTTATTAACTAGCTCAAACTGATAAAGCATTGAAATATTAGATTTTTGTGAGCTTTTAAATCGGTTCAGGCACTCTACCACATAAATATATTCATTGATACTTGGTATACTACTCGAAAAGTTTGAAGTCAAGAAAAATTTGTTTTATCCTGAAACTTATTGTTTCCCATGAACTATATACTTGTTATACCTTGTTCGAAATTTTTTAAGTGTATACTAGCGGTTACTCGACATTAAGAACTGAATTAAAATTTTAATAAAATTATTACATAATTTAAATACTCGTGATATTTAATTGCTTAACATCTGTTTTCAATTAAAGCTGTTTCTAAAAAATTTTTTAACCTTAATTTAGAAATTTTTATTTTTAATTTCTATTTTAAACGTTTTAAACATTTTATTATTGAACAAAAATTAGAAAAAATATTTTAGTTTACCTTCTCTAAGCAAACGTAGAAAACCGAGATAGTTTATTACACGTATAACGTTCAAAGAAGGCAAGTTTGAGTATTCTACATTTCATAGTATATGGTTATTTATCAACACATCTTACGCGGTTTTCTTTTAGTATAGATAGATAAACATTATCAATATAACGCGTTAACTAACGAATATTAAAATATTTGATAATTAATTTCTGTTTCATTACTTCGTTAAAATTTTTTACCATACGAACTATTTTTTTTATTTTTTAAAGAATTTATTTTTAAAATAACTTTAAATTTCAATCTTAAGTTTTTTAAATTATAGTTAGTGTTAAATTTTATTAAACTTTAGAAAAAAGATCATCGCTTCTTTGATATGTATATCACTAAAAAATTTCGAGTACGAAAAGAAATAACTTTTTCTGTTCAATACTAACATTAAATCGACATTCTTGATTCTATTCATTTATTTTGTCATCTACATTTTGATGTTACATAATTATTGTAGAGAGTATATTTACATGTAAAAAAAAAATCATTTTTAATGTGTCTTTCGAAAAAGAGTATTGACAGTTTTCACTGTATTTTTATGAAAAAATACATTAAATATATTTTTTTTATTCTGGAGAGTTTTATCAGAAAAAAACAGGCGGCCATATGGAGAATTTAACTGATAATAATTATCATGTTTTAAAAAGATAATGAAATTTAATATTTTAAACAGGCTAGACAGACAGCATTGCTTTATTTTATTAAAATTATAATTTGCACATAGAAACAAAATTGCATTTTATGCAATAATGCAATAATTTTTTTATATATTTAAAAAAAAAAAAGACAAAACATGACGATGCATTTTTTTTTTTTATAACTTCAATAAAAATAATTTTGCATAATCCACAAAAATAAATTTTTGAAAAATATTCAGTTTTTTCGAATTGAGTCAATAACCTTCTAAAGTTCTTTTTTTTCATATGCCTTTCTCTATAGAAGAATGGCCTTGTAATAAAAATAAAAGCCATTCAATTTTGAAATTTCCTGTTGACAACAATAAAAGGTATTTAACAAATAGATTTAAAAAGTCAAAAGGTTTTATGCAGGTAGGAAAAAAAGTTGGCAAAATCTCTCTCTAATTTGTGGTTTTTTTTATGTAGACGCGTGCTGTTTGAATTTTGTAAAAACTTCATTTGACCATAACTAAATTATTAGGTATTACTTAAATGGTCACACTTTTTGTGGGTAAAAGGAAGATGTTTTAAGTGGTTTTAGAAAATAAATAAGAGATTTTTAATTGTGTACTTACAATTTGGACAGATCAACAAATATTCAGAAGATGTCATTAAACTTGATTTATGACCAATTGACGACATATTTTTTGTGTAATTTATGGTTGTTGCCCTGACACTTCACTTGTCTTCATGTTTTTTTTTGTTTTTCTTAGCACTTAATTTTTTTTTACACTTTTGTTAACCACCATTAAATGTTAATAAATTATTTCGAAAAATAAAGTCAAAATATTTTTTTTCCCCATAAAAGAGCACTATGTGAATTATCACAAATTTTTCAAAATGAAAAAACAATTTGTCTTGAGATATTGTTTTTCCTTAGCGTTGTATCTCATAACAAACTCATGTGTTTGAAGCACATCACGTCGACGACGCTTCCATGCTTACAGTAGTGAATGGATGTGTGGTGTTGATTCGTGAATAGATGTGTAAACCAACATCTACTGAAAGAAGAATGATTCGTTCGTCTTCAAAGTCTAAGAAGTAAAAGAGTGAAGGTGTATGCTCGCGGAGAGCGTTGTCAGCCCGCGGTTGAGACCTTGGTTATGTATGTATTATGTAGAGGGAGGGTAGGACGCGAGACTGCGCGCTTAAGATATCGCATGCGCCTTACATGGTGTGAGTTCATATCATCTAGCTATTACACGATGTGTGTAGGGGAAGATTGAGGAGAATTTTATATATACGTATATATATTTTTTTCTTCTCTCTCTCCATCCGCGGACTTTTACTTACTTGGAAGGAGGAAGCAAGTTTTATGTTGTACCTCAGGAGAAATTTGGGAAGAAAGTTCATAAGGTGAATTTTGTGAGGTGGAATGACCCCTACATGTGTGAGGACAATATCTTTAAAAAAAACACTAATTGATTTTAATTATTTTACCGCGCATTTTTTTTTAAAAGTTTCTTTTCTTTTTGAGAGTACTATTTTAACGAAACGTGAATGCATTATCAAGCGGTTTTTTTTATATTCCTTGCATTTTTAAAGAAAATTAATTTTTTCACATAATTATCATCACATTGTAGCTATTTTCACAATTTTACTGAAATTTTAAACCTAATAGGAAAAGTAGGCTTAATTATTTTAATAATTCATAACTGCCGACGGAACATGATTTTTGATTGGATATAGGAGATATAATCACCGCGGGATGAGAGTTTCATAGTATTACCTTTGAATTTTTTGTTCAATCAAATAATGTAACTTGCTTGTCGTTATTAAAATTAATTTTTAACATTTTTTAAGAATTAAGTTAACTTTTATCACTGTTTTAAATAATATAATTTTAGTTCTGAATATTTTTAAAATATGTTAATTGGTGTTTTTTTTTTAAATAAATTTTTCTAAAACGTTCTCAAATCTGATTACTGATATCCAATTGTTTATAGCTGTTAATTACAAATATTATTTTAGCTGTTAATTAACGAAGTAATTAATATTTTTAATGTAATTTAAAAAAAAGTTTTATGCATTAAATTACACCTATGGTGATGGATGGATACACTTAAAATTTTTTTTTTTGTAAATTTCAAAAAAAAAAGTTTATTGAAAATAAGCACTAATATAGGCACTAAACAATACTAGATTTTAGAATATTTAATACATGCAGACCATCCATACTTGTTATAAACACTTCTCCACAAAATAACACTATAATAATTTTTTTTAATCCCTTCACCTCTCCTTCGAGCAGACAACAATGATAATGCCTTCAAAGAATGATAGATATTATCAATGCTTCCGTCATGCGCAATTTATAAATCCCGCCTTCCCCTCCATACAATATATTTGATATCCAACATAATAGATATTTTTTAACCCCGCCTTGAATGTAAGATATTAATGTATTTGAAAAAAAATTTTATTTATTTTTTTTTAAGCCACGCCTTTGTATGTGTTTTTTTACCCATCCGATATTTTTTATCGCTCTCTCTTTCATCATCACGATTTATCTGTGGTGTGTGCCTTGACTAAAACTGTGTGTCTTTTATAACAACTAGTGCAGCGTAGCGGTAAATTGCTGAACTTGAAGTTCAGCTGTTCACCGCTAGTGTATATATGTGATGTTATTATGTGTTTGAATCATGGAAAATGGGTGCGTTCTTTTGATAGTTACGTAATTGTTATTTTCGACGCTTAACGTCGTCCTGTCAAACATGTGTAGACGTCTGGTGGCATTTTCCTTGACTATTGATAATAACGGAAATCATAGCTCGTAATATAATTTGAAATAAAATTCAGTTTGATGAAGTTATTTAGCTTGAGTTTAAAATATTTTGAGAATTTCGAATAACGTTAGAGAAAATTGATTGAATTGAATTGACACATTGTTAGTAAAATTAAAATTTTTTTAGATAGGGAAAACCATTGCTGTTTGGTGAGAGCGTTGGGTAGCTTTAAAATTGTATAGTTGCAATGATTGAAAGTGTTTAGAACAAATTTGACTTAAGAAACAATAATGACAAAAATTATGAGAATGTTGCTGCGTTTTTTTTTATGAATTTTTGAGTAGAACTGAAAAAAGTATATCTCATCCCTACCTGATGGTATTGTAACGATAACTTTTATTTTCAGCCTTATGCCTATATATTTGTTTTATAAAATGTTTCATCCACTCATTCAGTGAGTAGTAATACATGCAATTCAAAAAATTTCGGCTCATTAGGGAGCGTACATAAAAAAATCGAACAATATCTGACTGCAGCAGTGATTTGAGTACACAACTACACAAAAAAAACCAAAAAAAGAATTACTTTTGGAATTTCGGTGGATGAAGGTTAGAATAGAAAAAGTATTCGACACCGACCAATGTACATTTTTATTAATACTATTCTAAACTAGGCCGTATTCTTGTAATTACGGTGCCCGTTCTTCATGCTGAAGATCGTTAGGTAGAAATTTCGTTTTTTAAGTTAAAAATACCGGGTAGCCCACGACGTCACTTGTTCTACTTTTTTAGAAAATATATTAGTTTTCCTCGAACCAAGAACTTCAAAGCAAGACGCAAAAGCTCTTAAAGCAAAAATTTTGTTTTCTTTTGAATATTCTTGTCCGAATTTTCTGTGTAATGCGAGCGACAGGAATATTGGCTGACCAAAAAAGAAAATATTTCATAAAATCACATAAATTCGTGGAAGAGGAGCATTCATAAAAATAATGCAATAATGTGATTTATTGGAAAATCTTATGTGAGTGTAATTACTCTTTCCTTAGGATTTTCATGACATGCAATTTCATTAAGATATTCATTTTTTCAAATATCTTAACAGAAAACAACCATATGAAATATTAGGGTTCAATCACTAATCTGTATTTACATGACAGGGGTATTTATTGATAGTTTGAAAATGGATTAAAAAAATAACTTCAATATGGTACATTTAAGTTAGTAAAAACAAAACGCCTTTATAATATCAGTATCCTTATTACTGCCTTCGTAGGTAATACATAATTTATTGTCAATAAATAAGCTTAACGGCAAATTTGTATTTAAAAATAACAATAACAAGACAAAAAAAGCGATACATAAAATGCAAAACAAAAACAAATTTGTAGATTAGTTAATACACAGACAGAAAATACTCAATCAAACAGGTTTAAAAAAAGTACATGACAGAGGTTCAATATCCTGCTGTTAGAAGGTTGCGACAAATAAATCCCATTCACTATATATGTATATATAGATACATTTTATATACAAAAACAATGTGGCTCTTAGAAAACGTTATACATAAAGTTGTACGCGAAGTTGATTTTACGAGACGTGTTTTATAATAATATCTTATCATTTCGCACATTTAAAAAATTTGTTTCGTATGGTCTATTTTCTTATAATCTAATACAAAGCACAGTGTAAAGTATATGGGTTTTTATCCCAGATTGACTGATTATTATCTATTATTATCTATGCACGCGCTCTTTCTACGGTCTAGTTTCGAGTATTTTGTGAATGGTTTGATCTCAATCGCGTATACTAGATGAAATGTGCACGACTAAATGTTGATAAAAACCAGTAATAAACTTGCGTGTGGCCCTTTGGTGTCCATTTTCTCCAAAAATATAAGAGATCGAGAAATGAAAATTTGTAGGTAGCGTCAATTGCATTATAACAAATTTTTGAAAAAATATAAAGCTTTAAAAAAAATTTTCAAAAACTAGTACAATTGACGCCCGGGAGGTGATGAAAATCTGGTTTTTAAAAAAAATTTGTGTTACCTGCGTAAGTGGAAAACTGAAAAAAGTACAAAAATTTGGAGCAGAACTTTTTTGCTTGCGAAACGTAGTTTCACACTCGTCTAAGGGGTTCAAATAACAAAAAAAGCAGCTTTACATCGCATTTTACTATTTTAAGATAGAACTAGACTAACGTAGTATTTTACCATTGTATGAACAACAGTGTGTTCCACATTTGGTACCACCTTGTACGAAGATACATTTTATACATATATGAAACAACAGGGGTTTTTTGAATGTATTGGAACGACATCAAGTAAGCATTAATACTACAACAGTTAATAAACTCATCAGCTAATGGAATGAATTGATTTAATCAAATATTTTGTAAATGAAACTCAGTTTATATAAATTTGTGAATATAAATGGGAGCAACGAAAAGTACAACGATTATTGATTACAATTTGAATACAATATTGTGTTGGTAATTTGTGATTAAAAGATTGTTTATCAATAAATAATCTTATTTGTTTATTGTTGGGAAACTTGGGACGAAATGGGACAAGATAAAATAACGTTATTTTATTGTTTTTCATATTGTGCTATATAGCGCTACCACTTAGTTATAATATCCAGGAATACCTATTAATTGATTGCTGTGAGATGAAATTATATGAAATATTTTACCAAAAGTTAGATATTCAAAATTCTATAACTTAGTATTGTATGTATATAAAGCTGGTACTATCTTAAGGTATTTCCAGCATGGTATCTGCAGTTCCTATGCTAAAGCTATGGTTAAAATTTTTTTCGACAGAATTTAACGAAAAATTAAATTTAAGAATTTAATAATGCTTACTATTAATTCCCAAAGTTTCAGAAATTTTGACCGTTTAAAATGGGAAATAATTATGCCAACGTCCCAATTTCGATCAATTTACGTCAAAATTAATATCTCGAAAGTGAAAATTATAATTTCTAAATTTTTTTTTTAGAATATTATTGTATAAACATTTTTTTCTACTTTTTCTTCAATATATAATAATATCATAAAAAATAGTTGGAGAGACCGGACATTTTACATGCTTTAAATGGGACATGACCCTCAAAATCGCGAACTTTGTCTTCAAATATCTCGCGATCTAAACGGCCAAAAATTATGAAATTTTAGGAATTCATAAATAAAGCTATTATAAACCCGAGAAAAAAAATTCGGCCAAATCTGTCGAAAAGTGATTTCATGCTGGAACTACCTTAACACAAAATTATGGATATCAAAGAATGGCCATATGCGTATTTTAAGAAGCTGGATTGTTTTCAGAACTTATAGTGTTTTCAAAATGTTACTCGAGAATTTTTGAATTGAAAACTTCATTAGCCGTGTTGAGCGATTTTATTATAGAAGTTTTTTTAGTTGGGAGTAAAAATTCTAGTTTGGTGGGCACTAAGGTTTGGATCGTCACCTCGGTAGCGACATGCAATACCACGTGACATACGCAGTAAGCATCATTGAGCACAGTCAGTGCTTTGACAGTGACCGCTTGAGATCAGGGTGTGCTGATGTCTTTATATTATATTTAATAGTTTTTTTGTACCAATCATATATCATATAATAATATAGCTTTCGTATATTTATGGCCGCAAAACTTGAAAAGTAGCCGATGCATTGGTTTGAAATTTTGAAAGGTGGTTGCATTTATATTCGAGGATGTTTTAAACATACTTTGCATCCTGAGATCGAATATTTAAATTTAAATTGTAGTTTTAAGCTTTCACTTATATTGGCAGTCTCCTATAATTTTTCTTTAAGTATAGTAGATTATAGTCATGATATTTAAGAATTTTCATGTGTAGGATCGGAATTTATGGAATAAAACCGATTCTTTGAAAATGCGGCAGAAGGATCAGTTTCGAAATTTAAGTAAGTTTGGCTCTTCTTATATTAATGTTCTCTAATCAGTAATGTCAGTGTGTACCTGTGAATTTTGAGTACTCAGGGGCCACACTGATAACTTACGGGGATTCTAAGTTGAAGAAAGTAATTGATGAAAAAAAGTGCTATTTTGAGAGAAATTATGGACAAACGATCGATGTGTTAATGTCGAGATACATGTAGTTCATAAAAGTCTTTGAGTATTAGTACTGAACATGCCTATAAAAACTAACGGTAACCTAGAAAATTTGAGAATTATTGCGGAAAAGTTTTAGTTGCAATGTGGTGAAATCTTGAATTTTGTGAAAAAATAAATTGTAATACAAATTACTACATAACCGTGCGTTTTCTATCCGCATATTTTAGAAACTCTATGAGTAAAGAAATTCTAACCTTTATGATATTGAAATGTTACTATTCCTTGCGCTTCCACCATATAATTCAATCCCTACAGAGACAACCAATACAACTAGGAAAGGTGCAGATGACAAATCAGATATTTGTCAAAATTAGAATCAAGAAACATTCTAAGCAAAGCAGCCCTGATTTTAAAGGAAATTTCTGAAGTATTTGCGTTCCGATGACACAGGTGGTAGTAAGTAAGATTCAGGTGGGAGAATATAATTTGTGGGTAAATCGAAATTAAGAGATTTTTACGAGGTGATTTAAAACATGAGGAAAATTTGTAATTCCTGAATCAGATTAATGCCCCAAAATTCAGTGAAAAAATAGGTTGCAAATGGTTGCAAGGTAACCATAGCCGCTTTTCGAAAATTATAGAAAAATACAATGAACAAATAACTATTTTCGTGATAATTGTTACATAATAAACTGATCATGATTATAAATATAATAAATGCACCATCTGTTTCATGTAAATTTTAAAATTCTGACATATAGTTTAGTTGTACTCGTGTATATATTTCAATGAATCAACAATAATATAATATCCTTGAAGGTGTCATCTGTAATTGTGTCAGATAATAAATAATTTTATTTGAGTATGAATTAACTTTTTTAAATTTTAATTGAAGCTCATTTTATTTCCATTCAATTACAACATATGGCGAAGAAATATGATTCGATTAGAATCTTTCTTCTGCATAATTAAAATGGAATCGCTTACCAGAACCTGAATGGATATGAATTTAAAAATCGAATAAGGTTCAGGATTTATGTTCCATTTCTGGATCTTGAATAGGACATTAGAAAACTTCCCCAAAATTTCGTGAAAATCATAGCAATATGGTAAAATATTATGGGAATGTTTTTCAATTTTTCCAAGATATTTTATGTTTTCTGTGTTTCTAAAACTTTAACAATAACTTTATTTTGTAAGAGAAGTTTTAAAACATAATCTCTCAAGAAGAATGTTTCGTATTTTTCGTTTTTTACACGACGTAATACCTTGACATTTTTTAATTCTTCTATCTCTGATAGTTTAAGATATTAAAATCTAACATTGGTTAAATAATTTTTACTCTTGCATTCAGTCAATTCACTGTAATTTTAAATCTCTGTATCTTTTTCTTTATCCTTTCTTATTTATACAGAGTATAAAATACTTGGACAATTAAACAAAAAGATACAAATTTCGAGAAACCAACTAGAGGTTTGCAAAAAAAGCAAGTAATTCAATTCATTGCATATTGCATTTATCCTATTATTTACATTTTATTTTGATATCCAAAATTTTTTATTTATCTGTATGTTGTCACAAATTTTTGTCATATGAAAGCTACTGATGCTATAATGTCATACCTTAATACAGAAACACATTTGTGAAATCGTTTGCCAACATATTGTAATAAGAAAACATTTGGCTTTATAACGAATGTTTAATAAAAATTTGACATTGTGAAACTAAAACTATGAAACCGATCTATTTTTGTGTATTTTTTTTTACCTGAACTTGTTGGAGTATACGGAAAAATATTGTTGTAATACGGGATATTTTCAGTTAACCTTCTTAATCTAAAGTTTATATTATAATTAATAAATTTTATTTTTCTGCTGTTACAAACTTCTAATTGTATATTATGGGAATCCACAAATTGAGAAAGTTCTATAGGAATTCTAATGGTTGTTTAGAAATGTAACCATTTTGAACAGATAATAAGAGAAATGGTTCAAGAAATTACTCCTGAGATATATAAGTGAACAAACAAGTGAAAACAAACAAATCACTGAGTTAATTGTTGAAATACCATGTATAGACAGTATTGATAACTCTATCACATTACACATATACCTATACATGTCACACATAGCTGATAATCCCATATTAATACATACTATAAAATTTGCATCAATTGTGTGCCCTCGTGAGTAAACAGTGATGTTGACAAAAAAATATTTCAAACAAAAGTTGTTTATTTATTGATAAGGAACATTTTTTACACTTAAACTTTTGTACTATCTCTTAACGGTTTACTAGATAGATCCTACGGGCCTAAGTTTCAAATTACGACAATTGACCTATGTGACTCATTTACGAACTCGACCTCACTACTTACGTCCTGAGTGCGCTGTAAAAATTTCAGCTTGATATCTTTTTTCGTTTTTGAGTTACCGTGTTCACAGATGGATGGACGGACAACCGAAAATGGGCTAATTAGAAGATTCTATAAACACCTATACCAAAATTTTTTCGTAGCATCAATATTTTTAAGCGTTACAAACTTGGGACTAAACTTAATATACTATGTATATTTCATATATACATGGTATAAAAACTGGAAAAGTTTATTGAAAGGTTGAACAAGGCTTAGAATGGGCTTTAGCATACATCTGGTTCTTCTATTCAGTTTGTTCGTTTTCATACTTGTACAATGAAAACATACTGTATAATTTATAACTATGCTGAATTCATCATATTTGTTATATATCCATTATACTTACATATGCATATTTCAAAAATTGCACAATATAATACACATTTGCAGCAGTTTATTTTCAGTTCAAAGAAATTGGCGACCGTAAAATTTTTCAAGCACAAGTGCAAATTAATATTATAACACACCTATATTTATTAATATCATTTAGTTTTAATTTATACGTTTAGTTGTTATAATAATTATTATTATTTTTGTAATAATTTGGAATTTAAAATATTCAAGTCGAGTCAAAACACGTTAATTACCTGCATACAAAGTAATATTGTAATGGTACAGATTAGAGATATATACAAAGTTATTTATTTATTGAAGGAGAACTTGAAAATAAGAATTCAATCAATTTAGTGATCTTTAATGCTTTTCATATAATCAGCAGATATATTCTTTACACTATCATATTTATCGGAGGTCATTGTAACGTAGGATAAAATCTAGTTAGACTAAAATTTCAAACAACTAGTGAAAAGAAACAATTGACTGAGTTATTTGTTGAAATACCATGTATAGGCAGTGTTGATGACACAATCGTTTTTTGATGTCACGTAAGTTAAGAAAGATATCCACTCTTAGATAGCCACACATTCATAATTGATGTTCCCATATAATACATACTATACAATTTGGACCAAATTTTTGCCATCGTGGGTAAACAGTGATGTTTACAAAAAAATGTTTCAAACAAAAGTTTATTTTTATAAGTAACATTTCATACATTTAAACTTTTCTTCTATCTCTAATGGTTAACAAGATAGGCCTTACGGACCCAAGACCCAATTGACCTTTGTTGCTCATTTACAAACTCGACTTCAATTTTTATGTCCTTAACAAGTCCTTAAAAATTTCAGCTTGATATCTCTTTTCGTGTTTGAGTTATCATGCTTACGGACAGACAACCGGATGGACTAATTAAGTGATTCTATGAACGCCTATACCAAAACTTCCTTCGTAGCATCTATATTTTTAAGCGTTACATATATACATGGTATAATAACTGTGACAAGCTTAATGGAACTCATCTGGAATTTTTTTTAAAACATATATTGTAGAAATGCGATAGCTCTTTCAGCCCCTTGATTATTTTCAGATACTGAATACACCTCCTTCATGCATATACCACCCACTACTTTAGCCCAACACCAAAACTAAAAATTGATGCTGTGGCGGCGAGAATCGAACCTGCTTCTCTAGACATACCGCGTACGGAATTGGCTATTCTTTCTCTATATTGGCTTGTTGAAGTGAAACGCTCGCGACCAAACGAGCTATGACAAAAAATATTTGATTTGAACATAATGGCCTAATATTTAGATGATAATTTAAATGAAAGTACTTTAAGTATGGAATTATTATTTTAAAATCAAGTAATTAACTTTGAAATATAGTTAATATAGATTAATAGTGAAGAATTTTCTTAATTGTATTTCTGGAACTACTACATTTCTCAGGAACACAATGTTGCATTCAGCATAACAAATAATATATTCAAACATGAATACGCCCCTGGCGACAGATTGAGTAAAATAGAATGCTACGACGTTATTAAGTTATTCTTAAATACTTCATGCCAATTAGCTTTATCTTTGCATTTACTAATTAATTTGTGTTTATTAATGACTTAATGACGTTAATTAATGATTGAAAAATAAACAACATCACGAAAAAAAAATCGATCAAGAGTGAAGACTAAAGTCATAATGGGTCCTTTAACGTAGAAATTAACTTGAAATTTGTATTGTTTCCATGTAATATGCAATAAACCGCCAATTCTCTGAAAATTGTATAAATAGGAATTTCGAAGTAATTTATTCAAAAATGATTTTTTTTTCGCAAAAAAATAAATAAATAAAAAACCAATTATTTGTTATTAAACATATTAAGTTGGTTTTTAATATTAACTATTTCCAGCCTGTGCAAGGTTTTCAAGTATTGAATACTGGCTAATTTGTTTTTTGAATGAAATTGCAAATAAGTACTGGTTACAGTTTTATAAAATTGACATGAATGTAATGACAAGGGACCCTAAGATCTTAAGGTGTTTCGCCCCAGGCCAGTCGCACTATCTTTAATGGTAACCTAATATTATGGCTATTATGTCAATGACTCTCGCCCTCTTGCCTTTTTGGACAAAATATGTCCCATTTACGGGGTAAAATTTTATTAAACTACACTCACTGTACCTACACATACATTGCATATTTATTTAAACGTACTAAATACATCGAAAGAAGTGATTCAAATGACTGCGAAATAGTACTTAATTATTGGTCTTTGATAATGTTTTTTGAGCAAGGCATTGGGGAAAGTCTTCCATAAGTTTCAAAATAAATTCCTCGGAAACCAAATCCTATTAGGAACGGTTTTCACATTTACTTTAAATGCATGAATATCTCTTTTAAATAATATTTTAGAGTTACGGAACTCTAAAGTAAGATGAACTTTACAAATAAACATAAATATGAATCTATAATTAACATTGCAATAGGTTACACATAATCTAATCGATTTGTTTAAGTAAAATTTCATGTAAAATGTTATTTATGATTTTGAAATTGTAGGTATTTTTAATGCAAAACTTTATTTGTTATCATTAAAAATGTAGATGGTGCTCTTTTATAATGTCATAACATTCTGCTGTTTATTGGATAATTTACAGTTTTTGTCATTAATGCAAATTTTAAATATACATTGTATTATGTTAATTTTGTTGTAAAAACATTCAGTAAATGTATGCAGGCAGCTTTTATTCATTACTGCAAGGTGAATTAAGAATTATTCCTTCATTAAGTTTATTCTTGATTAACTTTTACCTGACCGATTTGCTTGACAGATTTGCTCAAAATTATCCGCAACCTGATTTGACCCTAGGCAGCGAGATTCTTCAAAGAAACTCCGTTCTTATGACACATTTTGTTTTTATTGTAATTTAAGATTTATTTTCTCAGAAAACTATTTCTGGCACCCATAATTGAATATATAACCAGCATAAAGGAAGAGTTAACCAGCGTATATAAAAACCTTGAACATAAAGATAAAAAGTACCGATTGACAGTAAATGAGCAAAAAATACAAGTATATTAAGCTACGAAATAATAACACAGAAAATGAAAATGATTTACAAATCCGATCGAACCAAAAAACTTATTCATTTGAAAGAGTAAGGCAATTTGAGTATTTGGGGAGGATAATTGAAGATAGAATTGAAGAAGAGACTGAAATTCAGAATAGAAGTAGAACCATGAGTTCTATGAAAGGGGTCATGCTGTTCAAGCTAGTTTCAAGGAGGGTGAAAGTTCGTTTATATGAAACAGTTATTATACCAACGGTTTTGTACGGAGCAGGAACATGGACTGTAAACAAAAAAACTTATTTGGGAATGAATAATCCTACAAAGAATCTTTGGGGGCCAAAAAGACGAAAGTGGACAATGGACAAGAAGAACTAACGAGCACATATACGAAATGCACATTGACTCAGATATAGTGAAAACTGTCAAAGCACGAAGGAACTGATGGTTGGGCACGTATATAGAATGCCAAAAGAAATACCAAAAAAATTTCTCACTCAAGGAGAAGGTGGTAAGCGAAGAATGGGGCGGCCGAAAAAGTGGTGATTAGAGTTTACCTCTGATGATTTCCAACCGATAGGAGTACAGAACTTAAACAGGAAAAAATGGAAACAAATTTGTCAGATTTATATATATATATATAATTGGATATATAGAAATCATTTTTAAACAGGAAGTATCTACTCGGAAAATAAGTTGTGTACCGAAATATTCATATACCAAAACATGTATGTTTCTAAGATAATAACTACAAAATTTGTTGATTGTGATTTTGAATTCATCATTATCTTCTCGTTGTTAATTATCGAATAGGATTTAATAATCCAAAAACTCCAAACAACCGAAACTTTGTACAAAATTATAGTGTACTCTTTTATAGTATCAGAAAGACCTCTGGAGACTATGATTAAACCCTCAATAGTGAAGGATAAATAAATAAGGACAAATATTTTACACGTATTTAATCCTCAATTAAACAAGTGAAAACAAACAATTGACTGAGTTAAATGTTGAAATATCATATATAGACTGTGTTGTAACACAATCGTTTGTTTTTTGCTGTCATGTAAGTAAAGAAAGATATCCTCTCTAAGATAGCCACACATTCATAACTGATTTTTCCATATATACATACTTTAAATTTTGCACTTAATTTGAGCCCGCATGGGTAAACAGTAAACAAAAATGTTTCAAACAAAAGTTGTTTATTTAAAATAGGAAAACATTTTTTACATTTAAGCTTGTTCTATCTCAAACGGTTTACAAGATGGGTTCTACGAATCCAAGACCTAATTGACCTATGTTGTTCATTTACGTAGAGACAGGCGTACACCTATAACACCTATTTTATGAATACCATTAACAAGATTTTGTTCGTAGCATCAATAGTTTTTAACGCTAGAAACTTGGGACTCAACTTTATATACTATGATATATTTCATATATATATGGTACAAACCCGTTAACACACAACCCGAACCTTGGGCGAATCGGGAGATTGAACCATTTTTCATTTCAAAAATAAGAACAGAAACTTAAATGAATGTACTATGTTTTTAAAATCTTTAATAATAATTTGCATAGCGCCTCTCAACCTACAACCGAATTATCACTACGTTCTGTCATTGTCAAAACCACTTAGAATTTACATACACCCTGGTTGAACATTAAGTCTTATTAAAAAAAAAACAACAAACGTATTGTAGGACGAAAAATAGTTCTTCAACAACATACACAAAGTATTCAAGATTGAAGCCTACTGTAATGACATTTGAAAAACTGAAACTGGGTAGGAATTGATCATTATTTGTAAATTCATTGTGTCTACATAATAATTATCTATTTAAAATATTTACACTAAGTGGCTTACCTATATTATAATGATGTTGAGTGAGCGAGCGAGTGAGTGCATTAAAAACAAAAGGTACTTAAAAAACATTCACTTCAGAATCATTGTTAATGGGTATTGACATTTTGCATAAAATTCCATATATAAATTTTAGCTTTTATTCCCATTTTTTCCATTCATTCATGATTTAGAAGTTATTGTAAACAAATAAGAAAATATGTTTTAACTAATTTTAGGTTAGAATTTGAGCTTTAATGTTTCAAAGCATGTAGACATCGGAAAAAATGAAAAACATATCTGTACCTACGGAGTATACCCGACTTTTATAGCATTCGTTGCGTCCGTCACCAAATTTAACACCAACTCGTCAAAACATTTATAATTTTTACAATTAATTTAGAGGTATAATTTTCTGCTAACAATTAAAGAACATCCTGTATATGAAAACGAATCCCAAGTTTGTAAATCTTAAAAATATTGATGCTACGAATAAAATTTTGGCAAAGATGTTCTTACAGTCAAGTAAATGGTCAAAAATTGCTCTTTATAAAAAACTAAACAACTTTTGTTTGAAATACTTTTTCGTAAACATCTCTGTTTATCCGTGAGAGCGCAAATTATGCGCAAATTACGTAGTATAGGAATTACAGTTATGTGTGTGTGACATGTATGTATCTGTGGTAATCTAACAGTGGCTATATTTTTTTACTTGTATGACGTAAAAAAATTAACGATTGCATAATCAACACTGTCTTTATATGGTTTTTCAACATTTAACTCAGTCAATTGTTTGTTTTCACTTCTTACGTATAACTTTTTACCAAAAGTCGAAATGGTAATAAACTTTTTGACTAAGACCAAAAAGATAATAAAAGCTCTTATCGAATCATTTGCATAGTTTATAGTAAAACCAACCTCCAGATCTAATCTGCAAATATTATTAACACGTTGTTATTCACAAGTCATATGATTGCAACCTACGATTGTTACTAGATATTTTAAATATCTAATTAAATATCAATTATTTAACATTTAAGTTTTTTATTTTTTTAAAACTACCCACATACTTGTATTTTGAAATAAATATTCTCTTTTTTTGTACGTTTTTAATATTTAATTCTTTTTAATGTTGAACAAAGGAATAATGTTTATTGGCTACATAGAGGAAGTATTCCTTCAAATTATTCCAAAGTTAATTTCCTTGAGAGAATTGATCATACTTGATTTGACTCCAGGATAACTTGTTTCTTTCAGAAAATTTTCTTGTTCTATAAACGTCGATTTATATCAACGTCATCGCCATTAAGTTAGATAAAAGATATTACATAAAGGCTGTCAAATTGGAGCGTTTATAAAGCAAGCGCTCAAGAAAACCAGTGAAAAACAAACAAGTATGTTTGACTTGCATTGCGGATACGAAAACGGTAGTTTAGTCTGTTCCTTTGATTATTAACTACAGGGTATTTAATTTTACATTAAAATAGATGGTAGCTAATTTCCCTTCTCTTAATACGAGTACAGCCTTTATTTTTAAGGAAAATTAAGGGCCCCATAGGAAATATATAGTACCTACTCGATTTTCGAGAATCGGGTGTCAACAAAACCTTGGGTTAATTGGATTACTGGATTTGTTCGCAGTACTGGGATTGTAAAGAAAAATGCATGTGTATAAGAATATATATTTTTTAAGTGATTTCCTTTGTATTCTCACGAAGTAGAGAGAAGTGTGAAAAAAGCGTGAGAAAAGTGTTTTATTACTGGACATTTTGGATTATCTTGCGTTCGGATTGTCTTAGTTTTTGATTATGAAATGATCCAGTACAGTTATGAATTTAATTATACACGACAAAAAAATGGTTTCCTTGGTTCCAGAAGATTAACAGGATTTTAAAAATTTTCTTCAGATAATTTCTGGTCACGAATAATCCACACAAACTACCACAGAGTTAAATTATTGAAATTTAAATAATTCGTAGACTTTTTAAATGGAGCAATTTTTCTTTATTTCTCATTGGTATCACTAGACTGAAATAAGTGTTGTCATTTATAGCGTGCTAAATAAATATTACAGACAGCGTTGTGCAAACGAATATGCTTGGTACAGTAGGTTTGGTTTATTTTAAAATAAATTTTCTGCTCCAACAGCAACATTATCCATTTCTTCTACAAACCCTGCAAGAAAATTTCTGTAAAAAGACTCTTGTTAATAATAAGTGACGCCGTTTTAGCCAGTTTTGGTTGTACTTCAATTAATAATGTGGCTATATATGAATAGGTGTCTACATCTCCGAGTAAAAAATCTGGTATTTTTCATTCTATGATCTTGGCCTATTATTATTTACTTAATACGATTATAATATTTAAATATAATTAGATTATGTAATTACTATACTTAGATATTATGATTATCTGTAGTACCATTGTTAAAAAAACATAAATTACTAAAATAACAATAAGAATGTGTGTATATATTAAATAATGGCATACCTAGTTATGCATATCGACATAAAAAAAATTACATGCTTGGTATTTTATCCTCGGAAATTTATATTTGACTTTTTGAGATAAAATATCTCAATAATTATAGAAATAGTTTTATTAGAAAAATGTATGCATTTTTTCAGTATAGAGCTTACATTGTAAATTATTATTCTTAGTTTTAGTTTTTGACTGTCAATTAAAGTAAAGTTATGACGTTAATAACTCAGAAAAAATGGTTTTCTTGACTCAAGAAGATTAATAAATGACGACAAATGGACGAATAACTCAATATCACGCCTACCGATTTCAATGATTCTTCTTTTAGTGCCAAATTAGTGGCAGTTAGTGTACTTCAGTTCAGATTCACTAAAAATCATAAAATAAAATAAAATAAAATAAAATAAAATAAAATAAAAAAAACAAAAAAAAACCGATTTCAAAAACAACAATTCAAAAACAAATTAATATGCACTTAAAAGTAAAAAATAACGAAATGTAATGTAGTTACAATTATTGTTATTTTTGGAGTTGGTGTCAGCCAAGTTAATGTAGCAAACTGTTCTGTCACAGTTGTTTTCTTGGGCGACACCGACTCCAAAAGTAACAATAATTGTAACTACATTATATTTTCGTTATTTTTACTTTTAAATGCATATTAATTTGTTTTTGAATTGTTTTTTTTGAAGTCGGATTTTTTTATTAAAGGTTTTTTTATCTAATCCAAGCTCGCACTTGGAACATAGTCTAAAATCGGTTCATCCGTTTAGGCGCTACGTTGCCACAGACAGATAGACAGACAGACCGACAAGCAGACACACACACATAGCGGTCATACTTATAACACCACTTTTTTTGGTTCGGGGTTTAAAAAACAAACATTTTATGCTCTTACAAAAAACAAAAATTGATTCAATTTAGTGCTTGGGCGAGTTGTTTCTGAGATATTCACTCAAATTGTATGTAAGTAATAATAAAAAGAAAAAAAAAACAGTTTTTTGGAAAAAAACACGAAAAATAAGAAATCTTTTCGTGTTTTTTCCAAAAGGATTTACTGGTAGTAGAAGTATGCAACATTAGCCACAAAAAACTTGAAACTCAGAATATTTTAAAATATAAAAAAAATTTGTGAAACAGCGATTTTTAATGTGTTTTATTGTTTTTCTTATCATACCATCCTTATAGCAAAATTAAACTGTTTTATACATTTGAAATTAATGAACTTACTTATGAAGTTTTTAATTGTTCATATTGATTTAATTTCAGATTCTTGATCATTTTTCTCTCATTATATCTAAAAAAGATATTTTTAATGTATGCATCTATTTACCCAAGAGTTAAATCTAAATTAAACAAGATGTAGGTATATTATTAACTGCTTAAATAAACATTATATATAGTATAATAATGAAAATAGATTACGATTATTATTACAGATAAGTTAGATTACCTCCTTACCTCCAAATAATATTTTAATCATATAGAAATTATGTATTTTATATAGTATACCAGGTGATTTACCATAAAATTGTCTCAACTCAAAGTTAACAAAAATTCATTCTTGTAAAAATAAAGTGTATTTAAACAATAGTCTATCAAATTATTTTTAGTTAAAAGGATAATGTTCGTTGTTACATATTATAGAATCAATTCTTCATGTTGAGGTGTCTCGGGAAATATAATGACCAAAGAAACTTGGGCGGATGTGGCAATTATGAAGAATTTTTTTTAATTCTTGTCCATATACCAATACCCTTCTATAGAAGAAAAATGTCACTTGGGCCCACATGGTTTTACACCATTGAAGCTTTCTATATTAATTGTACCTTTAAAATCTTTTCATAAATAAATTTATTCCAAATTTAGTGACTTTTTAATAAAAAAAATAAATAGATTTGGTCCATGATGATAAAAACAAGAAATCTTAGGTTTTAAAAGTAGATCTAGATTTTTTTCCATACCAACTTTCAATTATTTTTTAATAAAGTCGTATATTTTAACTTATAATTAATATGGGGAGCTTATAATGAAACAACACCAATGGCGATGGACTTTTGATGAATACCCGGTATATTACTTGATATTTTCAATTTTTTTTTGAAATGTATATTCTTCTTAGTAAATAAATATCCAGTATTATGTTTATATCTATGAATGTCATCTTAAATATCATTTTATTAAAAATTACAGAAAAATCAACAACTATTTGAAATCTTTTTGTATTATCTATTTATATAATTATTTTGTAACATAATTATAATAGAAAGAGTTTACGGTTATTATAATGAAAAAAAGTTTTTGTAATTCTGAATAAATAACTGGAGGCTTTTTTTAGATTACATACGTCCTTAAGTTAGAGGAAGACTTATAAACAAAAGTAATCCTCTTAAACAGGAGAGCAATAGGATTATCTTTAAACTATTTAACTTATTATACCATGTATATATGAAATATACATAGTATATTAAGTTTAGTTCCAAGTTTGTAACGCTTAAAAATATTGATGCTACGAACAAAATTTGGTACAGGTAAATCGATCGGAAATCGATCCGAAATATCGTTTTTTTCGAAAATTACTCGGCCAATCGCCAAATAAATCGATTTTTGAATTTCTTGGGTCAAAATTACCTTATAAACTGAGTTTCATCAAATTCCGAAACAAATAATTTTATACGATTTTTTCGAATTTTACTAAGGGGTACCCCTTGAATAAATTGCAAAAAATGTATACAAATTTATCGTCTCCAATTTCGATAAAACTCTGTATATAAGGTAATTTTGACCCAAAAAATACAAAAATCAATTTTATTTAACGATTAGCCGAATAATTCTCGAGATAATACCGGAAATCGATCCAAAATATCGTTTTTTTTCGAAAATTACTCGGCCAATCGCCAAATAAACTCGATTTTTGAATTTCTCGGGTCAAAATTACCTTATAAACTGAGTTTCATCAAATTCCGAAACAAATAATTTTATACGATTTTTTCGAATTTTTCTAAGGGGTACCCCTTGAAAAAATTGCAAAAAATGGATACAAATTTATCGTCTCCAATTTCGATAAAACTCTGTATATAAGGTAATTTTGACCCAAAAAATACAAAAATCAATTTCATTTAACGATTAGATGAATAATTCTCGAGATAATACCGGAAATCGATCCAAAATATCGTTTTTTTCGAAAATTACTCGGCCAATCGCCAAATAAACTCGATTTTTGAATTTCTCGGGTCAAAATTACCTTATAAACTGAGTTTCATCAAATTCCGAAACAAATAATTTTATACGATTTTTTCGAATTTTTCTAAGGGGTACCCCTTGAAAAAATTGCAAAAAATGGATACAAATTTATCGTCTCCAATTTCGATAAAACTCTGTATATAAGGTAATTTTGACCCAAAAAATACAAAAATCAATTTCATTTAACGATTAGATGTATAATTCTCGAGATAATACCGGAAATCGATCCAAAATATCGTTTTTTTTCGAAAATTACTCGGCCAATCGCCAAATAAACTCGATTTTTGAATTTTTCGGGTCAAAATTACCTTATAAACTGAGTTTCATCAAATTCCGAAACAAATAATTTTATACGATTTTTTCGAATTTTATTAAGGGGTACCCCTTGAAAAAATTGATACAAATTTATCGTCTCCAATTTCGATAAAACTCTGTATATAAGGTAATTTTGATCCAAAAAATACAAAAATCGGTTTCATTTAACGATTGGCCGAATAATTCTCGAGATAAAACCGGAAATCGATCCAAAATATCGTTTTTTTTCGAAAATTACTCGGCCAATCGCCAAATAAACTTGATTTTTGAATTTCTTGGGTCAAAATTACCTTATAAACTGAGTTTCATCAAATTCCGAAACAAATAATTTTATACGATTTTTTCGAATTTTTCTAAGGAGTCATAAGGTCATTTGGGTCTTTGCTGCGTAGGACCTATCTTGTAAACCGTTAGAGATTGAAAAAAAATTTAAATGTAAAAAATGTTCCTTATAAAATATTAAACAGCATTTTTTCGTAAACATCACTGTTTACCCGTGAGAGCACAAAATTGTATAGTATGTATGTTATGGTTATATCAGTTATAGTATCAGACAGAGTAATCAACACTGTCCATACATGGTATTTCGACAATTAACTCAGTCAATTGTTTGTTTTCTTTTGTTTTCATGAAATTCAGTTTCAGATCTATTTCCAGACCTACTCTTTTCCACCGATAAATATTTCCAATTGTCATTAAACAATGAAGTTTAATCAGCCTTAATCAGCTTCGATAAAATCTTTGTTTGTCATCGCAATGTTATATACAATAAAATATATTTCTTCCAAAAACTTTAAAGCACTTTTATCCCCAAATTTGGTAGATAAGCTTTTACCATCGGAACGTTAATTTTCTATAATCAAATCAATTTTTGTCACTTGGTTGGCCTCTAACTAGTTTTAGAAGTTTAAAAAATTTGATTTATAACTTCAATTTCGTCATTTATATATTTACAGTTACAAAATCTAAAATCTCTGCAGTAGGTACACAGGTGTTTATTATTTTATTTTCTACATACTATTACAGAAAAATTAAATAATCCATGGTTAGATCAAAATGGAAATCCTATCATTAAAGAAAACTATCGGCTTCGTTTTAAATAGTTGACCAACACGTAGAATGAAAACAACTCAAAATAGATTCAACAGCTTTATTCGAACTCAAGTTTCAAATTCTAATATTCATATTTTGATGTATATGATTATCCAGTCAAATTACACTTTGAAGGTTACAAAAATTCCTAAAAATTGGTATGTATGTTCAGAATACTATTATAAATGAATTGTGCAAAGTTCCCATCAATCCCCCTTGTGCACAAAATTTTATTGAGTGGGGAAGTTTGCAAAAATAGGTTTTTCGCGTTTTTCAGCAACTGGACTAGATAATAACTATAAAACGAAATTAGATTTAAAAAGATTTCTTCTTACCAAAAAGCTTTATTAAGTTTTCACTTGTTCTCCAAATCTTCATAAAACTTGAAATTGAAGTTTTCTATTAAACCAACCAATTCTGAAAATAAATAAAAACAATTGAAAATAAACAATTGACTGAGTTAATTATTGAAATACACTTAATATATTATTGCTTGTATTATTTCTACAAATAAGATAAGTTCAAAAAAGATTCATGCAGGTTAAAATAACGACCATTTTAACCTTCAAATTTCAAAAACTTTCTAGAAAATTTTTGAAGAAAAAAGTTTTACCCGAATATTGATTCATTTGACTCCCTTAATATATTAGATATATTTCATATGTAAGATAATACAACTATTATTGAAATGAGTTTAATTTCAAAGGTTTATTACTAAAATTCATTCATAAACCCAAATATTTTTTAAAACTGCAAGAATTTCTAATTTATTTTCTGACGACAAAAAATTTAATTATAGTCATGATATAAATAATTTAAAAAATGAACTTTGCCTATACCAAACAGACGGTGTGTGTGACCTTTAAATGTCAAAACAGTAACTTTCTGATACAAACAGAAAAATATTGTCAATATTTCAATGTAATAGATACTTTATTTTACTCATCCTATAAACAAATTCGTTCGTAAGTTTAATTTTTATAATAAAATAGTGTTTATTTTTTAAATGTTGCAATAAAAAAAAATCATGTGATCAAAATGCATTCGACATTACTTTTTATAACTTTACTTGTGATAAATATCAGATCTTTATGCAACCAAAACCTACATGGAAATTTCATCACAATTTCTATATATAGCAAATATTCATTCTTTCTATGGGTTTTTAAATTATTTTTTTGGTATACCATATCAGCCCATATTTTCTTAATATTGCTGTATTTTTCTTTCATATCCATCTTCACTTCATCACTGTCATTCTAGCTTGCAGCCCCTACATACTTACCAAGCACAAATCCATGGTATCTGAAAATTTATGTACTTCTCTTTACTTGACTCACACCATTATAATCTTTGGCCCCGCGTTTTTCGTAGTTTTTATCAATTGACGATCCACTATGCATGCGATTAGCTGCACTTCTTCCCATTTTTCACCTGCTATATTTAGTGATATCACAGTTTTTCTCAAAATCCTCTGTTTTTCCCAACTTCAAACTGTTAATGCACGGTCTTTCAAAACAGAAAATCATGCGGTAAATTGTGCCATTGACATCTTGTACGCAGTACATAAAGAATTGCATTCAATATCTCACACTAACTGTATTTGGCTTATGATAATATTTCATTTAGGTTGAACGTAAAAATCTACATTTGTGAGGCACTGCCGCCACTTTCAGCCTAATAGATTTTTACGGTAGGTAGCACTAAAGATATAGCTAATCACAGACTCATGATCAGTTTCTCTGTATATGTCCGAATCAAAAATTAAATTGTTTTGGTTAAACTCTTTCTTGATAAATATTGACTTACTTGTTATTTTGTAATTAAATTCACCAAACTCTTTCTTTGTGTTCTTTATGTTCTTTATGCCAGCTGGAAGGAAAGAAAATGGACAAAACCATACTGTATATGCAAGTATTATTTACTATGAAAATATTTTCCATAGAGTTAAATATTCTTGGAAAGGGATATTATTTTCGGGGGGAAAAAGACAGTTTCTATCAGAAAGTTAATAATTTAAAAAAAAAGTACACCTATATCAAAATCTTGAGTGAACTAGTGTAGAGGTATATAATATAAACTATTTTTATTAAAATCTATGACTTGCATAAACTACATTCTGTATTTTTTTATATAAAAATTTTTAAATTAATACAGGTATTATTACTGATACAATCTTTTTATTATTAGTTAATTGATCATATCATTAGACAAAAACGGAATATCATATCAAGAGAGTTTTTGAATATGATGTATCTACCTTTTAACTATAAAATTACGTCTTATAACTTCTGTTTTATATTAATAGTTTTCAGTTGTAGTGGGATTTAATAGGTATAGGATGTACCAAAAATAATAAGCAATATTTTCTTATATCAGCATGGAATTGAAAGAAATATGCTGAACGTGAAGAAATCATAAAGTTCGAAAAACCGCAATAACTGAAATAAGACAGTGGTCCTAGGCATGGCATTTAAAATCAGAAGGATTGAACGGCAATTGATAGGGCACATAATAAGAGGATGAGCCGAATGGAATAAAATTGTGACATTATGGTACTCTACAGAATACGCTAGAGTAATAGAAAAGGTTGAAAGAGGCCTGTCGATTTGCAAACATATATAAAAAAAAATACGCAAAAAGAAAAATAATCGAAATACCTTAGACCAGGTGTGGGCGAGTTATTTTAAGTCAAAGCCACCATTGTTATAAATTTATTGCGTGCCATAAAGTTTATTGTGTGTTTCTTTATGCAAGTCCATAAAGCATTGCTCATAGCATCCGCATTGCTCATAGAGGAGGAAGCGAGACAGGTATACGACACTTCTACCTATCTATGTTTCTCTAATAGTAATGAGATAGGTAGAACAAATTTTGTCTCCCTGTCTTACTCGTATTATTGGTTGACACTGAATAGGGTATCACTGTCTTACTCGTATGTTAGATACAGAAGTCTGAGTGGCTTCTCTAAGCCACGTTTGCCCATGGATGCTTTCGATTACAATATAATCCCTAGATTATTATAAACGCCACTTCTCAGAAGTAATAATAACTTCCTACTATAGTCAATATAGTTCAATCATCTTTGGCTTTCAGCTCTCACTTTTTCTCGATCAGAAATAGGCTTCATAATTGTTACTGATTAAGAGTGTTCAATCTCGTATAATCATTGTTCTTGTTACCTACCACCTAGTCATTATGATTTTAATTACTTTAATAGTGCTAATTTAAGAAGCTCACATTTTATGGAATTGTTAAAGAAAGATAGACTAGTTTTTTTAGTATTTATTGTTTGTTAAATCTGAAACGTGACCTCACAACTTAAATGGAACTCGTTTAACAAAATTTGATATTTTTAACAATTCCAATAAGTTCGAGCATTTGCGTAAGATTTAAGGAGGGAAATTTGTTTAATGTTTCGAAGTATAATATCATAAATTATTTTGCCAATATAATTACCAATTAAATAAACATTCCTCAAAATATCCATAAATCAATCACGATTGTTGTGTATATTAAAATAACATTGAACGAAATTTTTATTATTTAATAAATGCTAACGACCTTTTATGTGTAGAAATGAATATGATACGCCTTTTATCGAAATTACCAATTCACTACGATTAAAAAAAAAACTATTATATTATTATAATCTATTCAGAATAAAAACAATAAAAATGGCGCCTACCTATTCAAATATATAAAAAAATATATAATATATTAATTATTATCTAATTCCCACAATTATCTGTAAATAAATTGAATGCAAATCCTTTTTATTTTAGAATTCAGTAACTATCAGTAACTATCTCTATCTGCCGTTAAAGATTTCCAAAACAGGTAAAGTGAATAAAGATGACTTGTCATTGTGAAATTAAGTCTTTAGTTTACTATTTTTAAAATTTACCTCTGTTTTAAGTTTTATAATCTGGGTCAACCTTTTTTAAACTTGAGAGATGTTAAGTATCGTTTTGAGTAATTTTTTCGAATTTACTTTGCCCGATTGTTTATTTATGGTAACAAGATCTAATTTGTCGGAAGTAATGTCATAGAATAAAGTTAGGCAATTATTATTGATTAATTAGTATTCAACATAATGTTGCCGACAGACGAAATGGGAGGACAGAAGCATGTCTTTTCTTTCATCGCCCTTTTTTGTAAAGGTTTTTTACCATTTTGTATAGCATGCATATGCAAACATGGGTTACAGAAGTCCGTCGAAGAAGACTCCTAACTTAACATATGAGTATGACAGTGACAACCTAACCAGTGACAACCTAAAATACGAGTAAGGAAGAGGGACAACATTTTTTTTCTACCTATCTCATTACTATTAGAGAAACTGAGATAGGTAGAAAAGTCGTATACCCGTCTCGCTTCCCCTTCTATGTGCAATGCGGATTTGGATAAAGAGACACACAAAAAAGTTTATGACACACAATAAAGTTATAATGATGGTGACTTCGACTTTAAATAACTCGCCCATGCCTTTGGTATAGTATCCTCGAAATATTTAGCATAAACTAAAAATAATTTATTTTGTAACTAGTTAAAGTATAGGTAATTGTTATTATTCGGGTCGAATATCTTTAATGAGAATTAGACATAAAAATTAGAAAACCCTTCCAAAATTCGCTATTTTGTGAAGTGTATTTGGAAAGATTTAAAATCTGTAATAATTGATGGGAAAGTGTATCGACCACTGCTCAAATGTTTATGGCCCGTCATTCTAATATATATAAGTAAATGATATAGAAGTGCAAGAAATTTTAATATTTTCAGAATCCGTTTCGATTTTAGCGTCATAAACCCCACAGAACCCCTGCAAGCGATTGGTGTAATTATAAAATATGTTTAATTATTAATATGTTTGCTTATTGATGATAATTTGTAATTTTATATAGATAAATAAAAACAGCATTTTCATCCTACCAAAGTGTTTGAAATACTTGATTTAATCATTAATTAACATATTTGTATATAGTTTATAATAAATAATTAATTAATTGTGTGTAAATAGATATATTGTTAACTAGGGAAACTTTTTAAAACAAAGAGTAAAAAATTTCGTTGTATTAAATACTTATTACTATGGGGTAATCTACAGTACCTCGGATACAATTTAACCTTGAAGCTCTTTAATAGTTTCTCTATATCGGTATATTACTTGTTGTCAATGAAATGGAAAGAATAAAAGAACAAAGAAAAACAGAAATAATATATTTGAAAAAAGACCATTTCGTAAAATTTTGACAAATTGTTCTTAAACACATTAAGAAGTCACAATTAAAGTTTGTAAATGATTGTCAGAAAATTATGAAAATTTTTTAGAAAATAAGTTCTGGAAATTAATAAAGAATTGTCCATCTCTTTGACAGGTGCTTCAATTTGACAGACAAATACGCAGATAAGCAGACACACAGACATGTTAAACTTATAATACCTCTTTTTTAAGCCGGGGGTTAAAAAAGATACGAGTGAATAAAATACCTTTTGAAGCTCTTTAAATATATTCAGAGATAGTGATTCTAGGTACATTAGAGCGTGGTACATGGTACATTATAATCTTGTACCATCGATTTCGTATTTTTTAACATGAATTAGGAGCTTTAATCGGTAGCTGTTAAATTTTTTTCTCTAAAAATGATTAGTGTGTAAGAATAACGTGCTATAAAGATACTATTTCCGTTATTTTATTTTAAAAACATATAAATGTAAATTTTCAACCATGGTGCATCACTTTCTCCTAGAAATACAAGAAGTTATATTAAATAATTGCAAGAATTATTATTATGTTTTCATCAGATATGTTTTTTTACGCGAGAGCCGCGACTACTGGATAATTTTTTACATAGTAATTAGAAAAAAGAATTATTTGTAATTCTTTAATTAACATTGACGTACAGTTACATAAATTAGATATTATCGAAGTTGATATATTTCTTAGAATCTGTATATAAACGGCAGAAAATTCATATATAATTTTTAAATGAGCTCCTCTTCCAGTGATGGAATTGATTTGAGGAATATATTGGGTGTCCTAAAATTACAGCATCAGAAGATCAGATAGAACAAATTTTGAAAAAAAGGCTTTCCTGTATACTTTTTGATCCGATGCTTTATGAACGAAACAGAATTTCGTTTTTATTCTAAGAATGTCAATTAAAATTAGACAAATTGAAGTTAAATTAAAGTTTAAAGTGCCTATAAAATTGAAAATTTTTCAATCAATCAAATTTCTTGTTTTAGAATTTTAAATGTACAGTTTTGATTATAATCAAAATCTTCAATCTGGATATTTTTACCTAAAAATTTCAAGCTTCCTGTCTCTTTGTAGCCATCCAGTTTCAAGAACCTCTTTGCTTGCCTTTTTCGAGAGATATCTTGCAAGAAAAGATAATATCCATATAACGAACGCAGGTATAGGCTATTAGCCCGCGCCTGCATGTTTTTCGATTATCTCTCTGTTGAGATCTGCATGTGTCCTTTACGCCCTGCTAGATCACATCCGAAGAACCGTTGACAGCGCTGCTAAGTTTAAAATTTACAGATATCCGCTTTTTGTTATTTTAGCAGTCAAACTAATGGACATTCCGTTTTTTCGAATGTCGGAACAAATGATTTTTGCAGTTTCTATTTGACGATCGTCCCGTTAAACTCGTATAAAACGGATACCCATTAATTTGCCTAAGCATTAAAAAATTTTCCCATTAGAATAACTTCCCATTACTAGGAATCTTTTTTGCAAGAACATTAAGTGTAAAATGTTTGCATACTTCTTCACAATATAATAAACTAACCTCTGTCAATTTTAAAAAATAAATAGAATTTATAGTATTACCAAGTTATCTTCACTGTGATTATCCATTGTATTATTTATTTTAACATTAGGTAATGTGTTTACAATTTCTATTGTTTACAATAAAGAATCAGATAGTATACAGGGTATTTTAGAGTGGCTCGCCACGTTTTTACTTTTATTTGTTATCTCGTACAAAATTTCGATTTATCACTGAAAGATTATGTTTTGTGGGGCAGAATGAAACCTAAGGCTTTTTTTCGTTTATAAGTATGCAAAACAAAAATTTGGAATCGGATTAGGGAAGGTAGCAACAGTTCAGAAAACAGAGTTGAAAATCAATCAATTCCTTATGAGTATCAAACATGCAGTAAGAAGGATTAATATGAATGAGATGAGTGAGGATGATTTATGAAAAAGGTTTTCAAAAAGTGCATACATTATTTGGTTTATTAAAATTGAATATAATAAGGATGTGATAGAGCAAAATCCAATTTTTTGGATTTTCATGACATCATAAAGTTAAAAAATCAATTATTTTCATAATACACCCAAATTTTATCCGATTTGAATGTGATTGTCAAACTTTTTTTGTGCAAAATATCGGTACTAGGACCGTATTTTTTTCAAAACTTTTAGAGGTAGGTTATATTTGACCACAAATTTTAAAAGGATGGCCCAATTTAGTATAATTCCATACTTGGTTTATTAAAATTAGACATGATTTGGATGTTATAGAGCAAAATTCAATTTTTTGGATTTTGATGACGTCATAAAGTTCAAAAATCAATTTTTAAAAACTCGTTCAAATACACAAAGCCTATATTTCCTGTTCTATAAAAAATATTGAAACAAAAAACTAAGTAGGCAATACGAAGTTTTCATGAGAGAAGTACTAAACATATCAGTACTCATAAGATAGCTCGCCTTATTATTGAATTAAATTTGACGAAACAAAAATTGAAGTATCTGTCACAGTTTGAATATGGATTCAAAATCGAAAACATTATTTTATTTTCAACAAATAATTACAATGAATTTCCACAAATTAAAGTTCTCTACAATGAATAAAATAAAATTAATACATCTTTATATTCCCCTCAATTTTTTTAATCTATCTCTTAATTTACTTCAGGCACACGTTCATATAAACTTTTCTGTTTATTTGGTACACGGAAGCACACATATAAAACATAGCCATACAATTCTGGAACTTCCTATATATAAAAAATAAAATACATAGTCCGTATAAATGTCAAATAAATTATGCATAGAGAAAAGAACAATAGAAATAAACAATTATTAATATGTTTGTCTGCTTAAAACAAAAATCTAAGATCCCCCATCCTTTATACCTCAAAGAGATTCCAAATATAACGAACGGCCATTTTTATAAAAATGGCCGTTCGTTACATTTGGAATCTCTTTGAGGTATAAAGGATAGGGACTATTATTTTAAGAGTTAAGAAAATTATTACTTTACTGACTGACAACTTTTTCCCAGTTTTTAGTGGTGGTAAAATGACTCTAAACCATGAATTTACGATTGTCTGTAACTTATGCATAGAGGCATAGAATTTCTGTGTCGTTAAGAGGTAGAAAACTTTCGATGTATAGGGCATAGTATGATAAGAAAGAAGTATCAAATATTTTATTGTCACTTGCAGTAAAATCCAAGCGAAGATTTGCATAGTAGATGATTTTTTATTAATAATTTGTCTTATTTTATTATCGTGGTGGCATTGAATAAGTGTATTGAAACAAAAAAAACTGCGTGACTCTCAGTGGAAAATTCATCATAGATAGGTTACTGAATCAAAAGCAATTACCGTGTCATGGACACATGTGAATCAACCATTAACTAATGTACCGTATTCTTTCTCGATTAAGATGTTAGTATGTACATTCGGTAATAGATCTTAATGAGAACATATGTTCACAATTATTCACAATGATTAGTGACCACTAATTACATACAAACGTAGGCATTAAAATTGTAGACTATTTCATTTTCGCATGCACTGATTTAGAATTCCGTTTCCAAAAGTTAAACTAAACGGAGTATTTTACAATTGTATAGTTTCCTCTGTTTGTAAATGCCTACTTCTATGTTTGTAACAAATGATCAAAATTGTACAATTTTTTGGGAACTATGTTCCTTATCACACGTTATGATTTTTTTGCTAGTTGGTAGATAAAACCACAAAAAGTGCAACAGACCCCAAAACCTGACGTGTAAGTTACCTAGGAATGAGAAACTTGTTTAATAGATTCAGCCATGAATTTAGAGAACAGGCTATCTTCCAGGAAAAATGCCGCCAAAATCAATCCATCCGATTGAGATATTAGCTGGATTAATATATAGACAGAAAACAGACACTTTTGTTCATAGGAAAATATTGATCTTCCCCACTTGTAATACTTTTTTATGGTTGTATTTTCAAAAAAATGTATATGTTCCATAGAGAAACCATAAAATATATTTTGGTTTAGCATTCTGAGCCATTGTTACTGTTGGTAAAATTCAGACTTACTTCTACAATAGAAACTATTATTTAAATTTTCTTTTTGATTATTGCAAAACTTGAAGTAGCTACTACTGATGGCAAACAAAGATGGTTATTTATACTTAATTTAAATTGTAAACAGAATTAACAGACAGAAGAAATAAATGATGCTGAAAAGAATGTGCTTTTTAAGTGTTATTGTTTTATTGTATGTAATTATTATGGGACAAAATTGAGATTTCACGTTTGTATTTTAGTCTGTATCTAATTTCTCAGTTACTTTTATTGTCATACTTTAAATGAATATTGATTATACAGGGTGATCCAAGTTATAACTGCTGGACTTCAACAAATGGAAAATGTGGTAGAACAAGTGGTTAAAATAGTGCCAAGCAATTTCTCAAAACACTTACAGCCGTAAAATTATTTTCTTATAGAGAATTTTGAATTTTCAGGAAAAATATTATTAAAATTTCAGATAGATTTTCCATTCTTCTTTCAAATGCCTACGATCTTGCAGCTAATGATGGTTGCATCCGTTTTATTAGTTTTCTCTGTGCAAAACACGTTTCGCATAGTATTAGAAGAAACAATAATGTTTGCATAAAACAAATTTTTGATATTCTATAAATATAAATTCTAATAATGTGTAAAGATTATTGTAATAAAATGTTAATAAATCTTTTATAAGTTGGGCCATAAAAACACGTGTCATTTACATCACAAACGACAATATTCACTTGATAACTTATAAAAATTTATAAATCTCTTTTTGCGAAACAAAAAATAAATTGAATAGAAATAAATAATTGAAAAAAAATCGTATTGTTTTAAAACGAAAACAAGTCGTAGTGGACACGACCTTTAGTTCCTCATTTCTTTAATCAGACCAATAATTTCCTTATATAATATATTGATGAATACAAGGTGATTCAATAATAAGCATTCTACCACGTATACGATCATACATAATTTTTAATTTTCTATCGTTGAAGCCTCTGACCACCCGGCAGCTATTGGATGAAATAAGAGAAGGTTATTAGCTTTGTTTTTCTAATCTAACAATCTAAAAATCCTGTAAATGCAAACTTTTTGTTTAGTAAACATTTTTAATGTTAGAAGCTGTGCACAAAAGTCATCTTCTTTTATACAACAACTGTTAATTCTAAAGTAGTGATTGAGACTCGTTTCATTCTTAAAAAACTGTCATTTTGAGTAAAAATAAGATTGCTTTTACGAATTTCAAGTCAAAATAAATGCAGAATATTTGAATGTAATCAACTTCACGTTATTTTCACTCATTAATCATCCCTATTTTCAAGCAAATCTCGCAGGCCATGTACCTACAGGTTTTGATTTTTTTAAGTGAAGAAAATCATTGTACTCATACCGATCAAAATATTTTATTTTAGTCAATTTTCGGAGCAAAAACCATAATTTCGCTATCATAAAATTAAGAGTATATTCGTCTGAAGTGACATGAAAATAGTTATTGAACAAAACGATTAAGTATTCCATTTACGTAACAATTCAGTAACGCATGATTGGATTTAGATACATTTTGAATGATCAATTAGATATTTTAAATGCTGTGTAATAATTGATTTGAAAATAATATTTAATGTACCTATATATACTTCTAAGGCAGGCATGTGTGACTTATTTTAAGTTAAAGTCACCATTGTTATAACTATATTGTATGTCATAAACTTTATTGTGAGTCTCTGTATCCAAGTCCTTAAATGAGGAGTCCGAGGGACATCTGTTAGTCACGTTTACCCGTGCCTGTTCTAAGGTATTGCAATATCTTTTATTAAGTAAAAATTTCTAACCCATTTATATTTGTTTTATGTTAATAACCTTTATAAAGGCGATTGTTTATATTTGGTGGCATTAATGCAGCAACCTGATTAAATTCGTAATGAAGTAAAGAAATTTTTTAAGTGATTTATTATTAAGAATATTTAAGATAGTTTTCCATAACGCACTCTCGGATTAAGACAGCGCGTGGCCCCCAAAAAATTGTATCAGTCAACCTTTTTTTTTGACTATCGTGAATTTACTGTCCGTCTTATCACCCTTAACAAAAAAATTGTCCGTATTCTTTCTCTTTTTTTAGGCAAGTATCCATCACTTTTTTTAGCTTTTAGCCGACGTTCATCCTTTAACAAAGAAGCCGTGGAAAATTTGAAGAATGTGGGCTTCCGAGTAATACACTGGTTGTACAGATAGACAAACACTAGAAAGAAGATGCTTAATAGTTCAAGCGCTGACGAATCAACAAATCTTGATTTTGTCTTACTCTTCCAACTCGGTGTATCTAGAATGCATTTTGCTGAAACTTGCCTCCTTGCGATATCTGCTTGGAGTTGATCGAGTTCATAAAATTCGTTGAAATAATTGTAGACTACCGCGTAGCAGCCTTCACTTTCCTTGCCCTCACTTAAAGCCGCTTTTTTTACAATTTCATGGGTTTTAATGTTTTGATGCGGAATACTAATTTTTTGAAAATAAAATACAGCCCATCTTATTTCCTGATAATATTGCATTCTTTAAAATCTCATTAGAAGTGGATTCAAAAATTACAGATTTTCATACAAACATTCATTCAGCTTTTCAACACTTAACAATGGTTAAATTTCGAAATATTCGTTGTTAGGGGAATCTTTATTCCGAAGTAAGTAACTACGCTAAATTTCAAGTCAATCGGATGAGTATTTTTAAAACTCTCGTGACACATGGAGACTGTGATACGTGGAAAATCTTAAAAAAGTAGTTTTGGCAGACATTTGAATAGTTTCCAAGCCAAAAACGGTATTCACTTGGAGCCTTATTTGCTAAAGTGCTTAATTATTTTTATACCATGTATATGAAATATACAAGGTAGAGTAAGTTTAGTCCCAAGTTTGTAACGCTTAAAAATATTAATACTATGAACAAACTTTTGGTATAGGTGTTCATAAAATCACCTAATTAGTCCATTTCCGGTTGTCTGTCTGTCTGTCGTCTGTCATCATGATTACTCAAAAACGAAAAGAGATATCAAGCTGAAATTAAAGACGTAAAAAGTGAGGACGTAAAAAGTTAGGTCAAGTTCTTAAATGAACAACAAAGGTTAATTGGGTCTTGGGTCCGTAGGACTCATATTGTAAACCGTTAGAGAACAAAAGTCTAAATGTAAAAAATGTTCCCTATAAAAAAATAAACAACTTTTGTTTGAAATATTTTTTCGTAAACATCACTGTTTACCCGTTTGAGCGCAAATTTTGCTCAAATTATATATAGTATGTATGTTATGGATATATCAGTTATAAATGTGAGACATGTATGTATGTGTAATGTGACAGAGTTATAAACACTGTCTATACAAGGTATTTCAACAATTAACTCAGTCAATTGTTTGTTTTCACTTGTTCATTATGTATTTGATAATTATTTACGATAAGAAATAACAATATTTAAAAATAATGAAGCTAATATTAATTTACAATTGATATTAATTTTAAATGATTGTTATAGTTATAACAGATATTTAATAGGAAATATTGTTACTTAGTAGTTTATTATAGCTGCATCAAACACAATAGAATCTTACATAGACAGATTTATAATAAGATTGATATTACATTTAATATTTATTCAAGTTAGATGATTTATTATTATTGACGTTTATTGTGATTGAGTATTAGATAATAGTAATATGGAAGAAAATATATATTATTGGTATCAGTTTTAATACATAGGATGATTCGTTAAAACCATACGGTTGTGGTCGTAAAGAGTTCAAAAAGAATTGCTCGCAACCGAAAATGGACTAATGAGGTGATTTTATGAACACCTATACCAAAAATTTGTTGCTGCATTAATATTTTTAAGCGTTACAAACTTGGGACTAAACTTAGTATACCTTGTGTATTACATATATACATGGTATAAAAAGACATACTTCTGATTTAGTAGTCAATCCAATATGTGAGTGCATAACGTGCTTTGATTAGGATATTTATTACATACCATAAAAATTGCATTGTACTCATTGCATTTACTCAAAATTCATGGCAACCTGAATCGATTGAAAAAGTCTTAGTTTCTAAGGTAAACTAGATGTCGGTTTTTGGTGTATGTTGCAGGTTTTTTGGTTTAAACTCCCCCCCAGCAAACAAATATCGTGCGATAAGAAACATAGTTCCGAAATTCAAGACTCAATGAAATTGAATTCGCTTGGCACAAAAACTTTGATACGATTAATGGTTTAAATATCTTAAAATATTTAAGAATTTAAATTTTTAAAGAAATTATTTGATGAAATACTTTGTAGAATTTCTTCTACAATTAAGGATCGTCCTTTAAATTCATACAACACATGATAACTAGATAATATATAGATAATATTTTCTATTCGTATTTGCGATCAATTGTATTAATTTAATTTTATTGTATTTTTATTACATTTTACCATTTAAAATGATTTATAAAAATTTTCATGTACTTAAATAATGAAGACATAATTTATATATCATTCATTGTGTATATAGAATATAAATATTAGAAAATATAGTCAATAAAAATTTTATTTGATATCTTTATTACAATTAAGGTTCGGTTCTCAGAATTATTATCGTTACATATTACTCAATATAATAAAACTTATATCTATATCATACTTTTTTTTTTGTTATAAATAAATAATATAAACAGATTATTAATAATTTATATGCTACGATGGTCTGCGCGCTACGATAGTATTTAATAATATATTTTAAGAATTCGAAATCTGTAACACGAACAAACTACATTTTGAACAGTATTCGAATTAAAACTTTTATATTTCTAGAAAATTATTTTTGTTTGGTCATGCATTAGAAATATTTTAGACATACCTTAATCAATCTTGTAAATATAAGCGAAGAAAAATCTGAAATTAAAAAAAAAGAATTAATTTTTTCATTCTTCAATAATGAATTAGTTGCTTCATAATGTGGGTTTATTAAAGTTATTCAAAAAATTCAGACGCTTAGCAATATTGATGATTGAAACAAAAGTTTGGTTTTCAATACCAACAAGTTCTCATTACTCAATAAATATTTCTGGGAAGAAATCATGAATGTGCATTTAAAATGCATACGATTTGCGAAATATAACTTTTATGGTTACTTCTTTGTAAGGTATTTAAGGTAGTACTATCGGTAATAGACTTTGCATTCAGAATTTCATGAAACTTGGCATAGTTGTTGTCCATTATGATATCATAATTAACCAGTTAAATTTTTAGGGGCCTTCAGAGAACTGAAAAAAAAATATTTTTACATTGATCCTTATGGGAAATCACAGATTTTATTTTACTTGACAAAACTGGACGTTCAGATTATTAGTTCTCTGAAGGCCCCTAAAAATTTAACTGGTTAATTATGACAATATGGACATCTATGCCAAGTTTCATTTAATTCTGAATGCAAAGTCTATTACCGATAGTACTACCTTAAAGAGGCTAGATAACTATATTTTTACTCTTACAAGGTATAATAATTTATATTAGGATACTACTATTAGTTTATATTAATACATTAGTTTTTTGACAAAGCTAGCCGGTTTGAGCTCTATCCGGTTCCAATTTCTAGCCCACATGGAATGTTACCTTAACCTAAACAAAAAGAAGTTCCGTAGTTCCTTAACTTTCATTAAAAAGTCCATGTCTTATATTAGTCTTGCTGAAGACAAAAAAAGACCACAAATCATAAAATAATTTAAGACCATATTTTCCTTTTATTTACCCAGATTGGCTCTCGGCTATTATTTCAAAATAATGTTCTTTCATATAGTCTTTTTGTCCTCACTAAAATATTTTTGAGCTTATTATCTTTCCAATTGCTTTTAAACTCATTGTATACTGTTTCCCGAATTCCTATTCTGTAAAATAAGAAGTTTTTTAAACTTACAAAACTAAGACTATTCGCAGAATCCCAAATGAAAAATACTGAGGAATTATAATTTTGAAAGGGTCGTACTATATCTTAATTTGAGAAAACTTCAGACGAGTTCAGAAATAAACATTCAATCATACTAATGCATTGAAAAATTTTATTGATAAAATTTGAAAATCACGCGTTTAAACATGAAAACCAAAAAATAGATCAATTTAAAAAGGAATTTTGCTGACTTTTCCAAATTTTAAAATTAATTTGTCTCAAAATTTAATATGAATATTGGTTGAGGCGTAACCAATTTCATCCGCGGTATGCTTAGGGAAGCTGGTTCGATTCCCGTCGTCGCAGCAAAATTAATTTAATTAATAGTTGTGATGGGCTGGTATAGTGCATTATATATGCATAAAGGAGATGCACTCAGCCTCTGAAATTGAGGAGCTCATAAATGAAATTATCAGCGGAAAGGTGGTAAATTAAATATATGGTATCACAATGGGCTCTATAGCCTAAGTGTGTCTTTCGTGGGCAGCCAATATAACCTAACCTAACCTATATCGAAAAGATTAATAATTATCTCAAAATTGAATTCATCAAAATTATTAGAAAAGTCATAAATTATCTGTAAAATAATTTCATATAAATATACGGTAACTGTCCAAAATCTCACTTTAAAACTTCTAAATAACTGTTTTGACTGCCATAATAGCTTGTGGAACAAATTCATAATAACTCTTTTTAAATTAGCAGCAGTATCAATTAAAAAACCACTGATAACAAGCAACAGAGAACAAAGTTTAAAATGCTCATCTATCTATTGTTTGGTACTATAATATTTCGATTCGCAGCTTGAATCATCCTCAACTCACACCTTAATAATGATTAAATATTACATTATTTATTATATTTATTACAAATGTATTATTTATTATATGGTTTCATTACACAAATATAAAATATTATTTTTGATAAATGCAATTAACATTTACTTTTCATTTCCGTTTATACAATTTAAAACAGATGTAAAGCGTAAGCGTGCGACGCGGTTGGTTAATATTATAACTATTTTATTTATTTATAATTTATTATTATTATTATTATTATTATTATCATTACACAATAAGAGAATAGAAAAAAATAATAATAACAATATTAGGTTTATTATTTATAAGTGTATTGTAAATAAGTAACAACTAATGGTAATTTTTAATTGGTTAATTTTTTTTTTTTATTTAACCCTTTTTATTGGAATACAAAAAATATTGTTCGTTAAAATTAAAAAGGCTAAGGATATTTTAATTGGTTATAGTTGAAAACCAAATTTTATGAAAATTTACTTTATTCCATCTATGTATTCAAAATTTTTTTTTAACTTAAACAACTTTACATAAGTTGCATTTCCATTTTAATATACTAGCTGTTACCCGCCCGCTTTGCTGGGCAACATCCCCACTTGCACCCCTCCCTCCACATTTCCTTGCGTTGGATTACCCGCCCGCTTTGCTGGGCAACATCCCCACTTGCACCCCTCCCTCCACATTTCCTTGCGTTGGATAACATTTTTGTAATGTACACGTCATGCTCTTTTATTTGATACCCCACTTAGGTTTATTTGTAAATATTCGATATTTCCTTCCCACTTTCTCGCTACACCTTTCTACCCTCCGAAGGTTAAAAAAATTTCTAAATGTAATTTAAAACATTCTGACCAAGTTTTGAACTATTAAAAGCCATAATTGAAAAATATGAATTTTTTAGTCATGAACACCCCCGCAACCCCCCTTGTGGGTGGAATTTCGTAAAATTCCATGTGGGTGGAAGTTCTTAGCTGACCTCTACTTGGCAAAAGGAATATTCTTGCCAAATTTCAAGTCTCTAGGTCTTATAGTTCCAGAGATATCGTGTTGAGTGACTATCTATCTATCTATCTATATCTATAGAAAGTCTCCTATATATTCATAGATTAAATTACCGGCTAAAATACAGATAAAAAAATTTGAAGTATTCTACAAGATCCATGAACCAAAGATGATTTTGGCTCGACCGAATTAATCGTATAATTTATTTGAATAAGACAATCATAGAAATTAATGGAAAAGTACGATAAAGCCCGATTCTGAAGGTGGTTTGTCTTAAAACATATACAGTGGAATCTCCATAAGTAGAACCCAAAAGCCGAGAAAAAAAATGGCATTCCCTTTAGACTTTGTAACTCGAACAAAATGTCATTTCCCTGCGAGGTATTTATAGCACATATTTATACTTGACTTCTTATTGCTGTTTACATATTACTTCAAATCGACTTTCACTATCTTTACTTTTAAGAAACGCAATATTGAAAGCTATCCAAATGTGTAATAGTTTTAGGAAGAATATATCAAAGAATAAAACTTGTATAAAAGAATAAAACATTATCCCAAAAAAAAAAAATTTTTGTTATTTGAAAGAAAATTAAATATAATTTTAAAAGTAGCGTATAAAACAGTATTATAAAGCAGCGCAAAGCTTTTGGTTGGCATACATAGTGTGAGTTTATATTGCTTAAATCGACTCTTCAACTATAACAAGTAAAAACAAACAACTGACTGAGTTAATTGTAGAAATACCATGTATAGACTGTGTTGCATACACTGACACATTACACATATATACATGTCACACACACATAACTGAAATTCCCACATGATAATAAAAAATGTTTCAAACAAATGTTATTTATTTTTTTATAAGAAACATTTTTTACACTGAAACAACTGACCCAAGACCCAATTGAAATATGTTGCTCATTTTCGAACTCGACCTCACTTTTTATGTCCTGAGCACGCTGTAAAAATTTCAGCTTGATATCATTTTTCGTTTTATGTTATCGTGTTGACAGACAGACGGACAGATGGAAAGACAACCGACAATGGAATAGTTAGGAGATTTTATGAACACATATACCCAAATTTTGTTCATCAATATTTTTAAGCGTTACAAACTTGGGACTAAACTTAATATAGTATGTTATATTTCATATATACATGGTACAAAAAACCATACGCTTAAAATGGTGATGCAAAAAATTTTTTCCAAAACAATTATTTTAGTAACACCAATAAAATACAACATGCAAATAAATTTTGAAGTATTTTCCATTGGCAATAAATAATTTTTCATACGTGTTTTATTCAAACATAAATAAATCTTTAATTTATTGTCACCAAATATTATTAAATATGGTATGGGTTTACCTATGATATATGATATTGTACACCTAAATATTATCTACATTGAACAAACAACACATGCCTTGACGTGAAAAACTATGGGACTATGGTATATTTATGTACTTGCTGGCTAAAGCTAATATAGATTTTTATGCAATCAATGTCGTTGAGGAATATCATTAAAAAGTTTCGTATAACGATGAACACGAAGCGAATAAAGTATCAAATATGTACTGATCGCATTATAGAATGATTTACCATCTGAATATTATTCGTGGTACTATACATAAAAATGCAACGTGTCTGAGACGAACTTAAAGTAGTCCGGCTGTTTAGTGATGATGTTGACAAAAAAAAAGCTTTTGGCATATCGTACATGTGAATAATTATATTTTAAGAAAGCTTGAGATGTTACTCTATAAATAACGATTATAGTAATAAAATTTAAAGGTCCTTTCCTCACGCCTAGTGAATTTGGTGCATCAATCAATCAATACATAGTATAAAACAAAGTCACTTCAATCCGTCTGCCTGTCCCTAATTCTTTTGTATGCTTAGATCTTTAAAACTACAACGGATTTAGATAGAGTAAGGGGTTGAAATAGTGCGGTGGAAAGGGACGTGCTTCGAAAACCTAAAAAATTGTGCATGGATTAAGTTCAAATGTTAACAGGATAAACAACTAGCTTCCAGGACTGTTTTAATCTATTTTAAATCTCTGGGGGTAAAAAGGTGGAGCGAAAAAGTGTGGTTGAATAATCGAATATTTTCAAATATATCCAAGTGGGATTTCAAATCGAAGAGTATGACGTGTACATTACAAAACTGCAACCCCTACGCGAGGGGGTATGGATGAGGGGTTGAAAGTGGGGATTTTGTCCATCAAAACGGGTAGTTTACACCTAGTACAATATAATTAACTCTCTGCTATTGTATTGTGTTTTTCTATTGCTTTTCTTAAACCGTGTGGTGCCAGGTGAGAAAGTTTATTTTGCATTCATAATAACTTGATATTAGCAGTATTGCTTATTTTCCAATTAAATCCAGTCGCTTGTAAGATCCGTATGTCACTACTCCTTCTAACATCAGAAAATATAAACTGAATAGACTTTGGAATAGAAAAGAAAGACGATATAACGGTAACCAATCATTATGATTTTAAAAATTCGGTTGATAATGGAACATCGTTGATAATACGGACACTACAAATTCGTCGAAAACTTTGTTTTCAGCTTTAAAAGTAAACGATGGCTCCGCTTTGTTTACTTTTTTTGAGCCTTAACTTTTAAGGTAGATTATCTAGAGTAGGAGTAAGTTGCAACGTACAATTTGATGTACTTTTTCTCATGAAGGGGGGAGGGAATCCTCGTATTATTCATGTGGCATTTTGTAAATATCTTAAAACATCTCAAATATACAGGATAATCTTGGCTTTCAAAAAGTATGTCTTCCAAATCTTGTATATCAACGTATGCCATATGGACAGTATGATGTATTACAAATATTAAAACTCCTTTTTTTTTTATAAAAAAGCACTTTATGGCAATAACATATTATGGGCCACATATCGTAATTTTCAAGGAATAAAAATAATTCTGAACTATTATTATTATATATTTTATTTTATTACACTTGATACGTTTAGGAATGTTCATTCACATTACTATAATATTCTATGATATTATATAATACACTACTATAAAGATGAAGTGTAAAATACTTGTATGATACGATAGTTTATGGACCCTTTTTTTGTCTTATTTTTGCACTACAGAATGGAGGTGTACGTGAATATACAATTTTAAAAGGTATTAGTTTCTGTATTGGAAAATGACATAGTTTTTAATGCATACATGTTTTCCTTTTTATTTTCACTACTAGATGGCAGGCATGACCACTTCATTAAGGTAGTACCAGCATGAAATCACTTTTCGACAGATTTGGCCGAATTTTTTTTCTCGGGTTTATAATAGCTTTATTTATGAATTCCTAAAATTTCATAATTTTTGACCGTTTAGATCGCGAGATATTTAAAGACAAAGTTCGCGATTTTGAGGGTCATGTCCCATTTAAAGCATGTAAAATGTCCGGTCTCTCCAACTATTTTTTATGATATTATTATATATTGAAGAAAAAGTAGAAAAAAATGTTTATACAATACAATTCTAAAAAAAAAATTTAGAAATTAATTTTCACTTTCGAGATATTAATTTTGACGTAAATTGATCGAAATTGGGACGTTGGCATAATTATTTCCCATTTTAAACGGTCAAAATTTCTGAAACTTTGGGAATTAATAGTAAGCATTATTAAATTCTTAAATTTAATTTTTCGTTAAATTCTGTCGAAAAAAAAATTGTACCATTGCTTTAACATAGAAACTGCAAATACCATGCTGGAACATCCTTAAGTAAATATTTTCAATATAAAAATTTAAATACTAGTTTTCTGGATATTTTAATTTTTAGACATTTTAACTCATGTTGAAATTCTAAAAATCATGAATTTCTTGAAGCGGGCCGGATTTAAATTATTTACCATATTAAGTGTATGAATGCATTATAAGAATACGTCATTTTCCATCATGACACAAAACAAGTTACCGATTAACAATAAATATTTTTATAACTGTATATCCACTTAAGCCTCACTCTGTATGTACCAGTCAATATCCACGTTGGTGTTTGGAGAGTAGTGTGAATGTTGCAAGTTGTATGAGTGTTTGGTTGATAATAAAATATTATTATTGGTTTTATAAATATTATATATTATGATGGGAATATTATTATATATAGATATAATATTATATTATATATACTTTATACATATTTCTAGTATTAAATTATAATAATTACTCGATAAAACTCGTTGAAAAATCAACGATCCAATCAGTGCTGTGCTTAGTTCTTTGTTAAATTATTTTAGTTCTGTATTCTGTATTATTTTAGCTACTTTATTTCGCTAACTACGATATACACCTAAGGATGTTGATATATATATATATATATATATATATATATATATATATATATATATATATATATATATATATATATATATATATATATCATCCCAAACAATTTTTAGATAGTTTTTCATCTATCATTATTCATTTAGGATACTGACATTTAAGATTGAATGAATTTGTAGCTTTGATTTAACTTTCCCGATTTTGGTAAAAACAGTTCTCAATAGTACATTTAGTTGGCAATTATTTAGATTTTAATTGGCATTACCTTCTGTCAGGAAAAAGGTTCATGGGTACTAACTGTGGAACCTTTTAAATCATACACAGCACACGTTGAGCTAACTTAAGACGTAAACATCCATTTAAAAATTATAAAGGAAATTTATGGAACATGATAAATTCTATGGTGTATATTTAGTTTGGTCAGAGGACATCGAACTTATACACCAATGATATATTATTTTATTATTTTATATATTTTTATATATTCAATTTTGTATAATATATACGAATGTTCACAAATTATTCTTTGTGAGATTTATTGTGTCCAGAATATCCAAATATTTCAATTTTCATATTTTTTATTACCTCCATAATTTTAATTTAGAATATTTTCGAGGCTTAAATATAAATATTATTTTCATAATAATATACAGTCACGCAGTTTTCGTTTGGGTTGAAATGAGACACAAAAATTTATAATACTTAATTTGGAGCAGTAATCTCCAGTACTTTACACAAATATTCAACAAAAGATAATAAATGAAAGTAGTTTCTTAAAAAGTAGTAGATTGAAAGAAAAAGGTGTTACCAAGAGAAATAAGCTATGAATTTTGCAAATACTGAGTAAGCAAAAGTTAATTAGCATCGCCTGTAGACGAAAGTCAATTTTGACTTATTGTTGCATATAGGTAAAATTCGCTTATTTTTGTTGGTGACGAAAGTATCCTGCAATAAAGTTTTCTTGATTACCCAAGTTTCACTTTCAGATTTAATGAACTATACACAAATATAAAAAAAGCATATAATACCTGAAGAGATTATGGACTTACATTTTGACTCATTGACTTTAATAGCTGGTTAGTAATGGCATGGATCTAATACAATCGGTGATAAAATACTTGGATCTAACTATAAATAAATATATACATACACATTACTCTGAGTACGTGATACAAATATTGAATAAGTACAATTTTTTTTAATCATTGATTTTACTTCATTATAGAATCAGCATCCATAAATCTATAAAATACTCGTCACTCGGCCATGTAAAGGCGAATACGTAAAAAGCAAAAACCGCATCTTATGTCGTACAGAGAAACTGACCTATCCTGCCCTGCTTGAGATGTTGGTATTTCGAAAATAATCTGGCATATTTCTTACTATTATTGGTGAAGTATTAATAAATTAGAGTTTTTCCACATTTAAATATATATTGTTTCTAAAATAGGTGCGGCTTGTTACTTTTCCAGAAAAGCAAAGAAAGAAAATATTTCCTTATTTTACGCATCCAACTTCTTTCTAATCATTTTCAACGTTGGAATAAATAAACAAAATCGTAATTACGTACAATCAAATGAGGATATGTGTACTTATAAAGTTTACAAATTCTTACCAATTAAAAGTTACTAATTCTTCTTCTAACACAATAATATGCACATATATAAAAACATTGATATCTTTTAAATCGCCAAACATCATTGGACGAAAGGTCATAACATATAGCAACAAAATACTTAACTATATAGTTACTTGCAGTGAAGAAGAATCATCATAAAAAGTTACAAACAATATTTATATATTTAATAGTATATATGCGCATTTACCATGACTTCCGGTTGCGTGTAAACAAATAAATATATTAATATTATATACCTAAATAACACAAACAACAATATGGCGTGCTTATGTACCTACATCTATATATATTTATTTTGTGCGAATTTATTAGCTTTTTTAATAAAATGTTGTTGGTTTCATCACGAAAAATGAAATCCAAGTAAAAAATTGCCTTTTGGGAGGCTATCCTTAAAATAACCTTATTTTTCTGGCAATTGACATTGAGTCCTTGTAGGACATTCATCGCTCGTTGACTAACTCAACACGACTGGGATTCGTTATATAAAAGAGATATAATTGTTATATAATTGTTATATAATAAGAGATATAATTGTTAGGCAGGAGTCTCTTGTCTGTCGCATTTAAGTTCAAGTTGAGTGAAGCCCATCTCAGTGAGCAAGGCTCGTCGAGATAACATGTATCAGACTTATCTTCGTTCAACTTGAATTTAGTAGCTCCAAAAAAAACTTTAGATACCAGTTTTCTAACTAACTTTAATCACAGGAGCTTAATATATGTATGGAGACTGGTCAACGAAACAACCATAAAACTGTTAAAAGTGAGTTTTAGTTGGGTTGCTCTTGCACTGATCTAGTGGACGCATTGCGACCTCACCTGTATTAACATTTGGCCTTGGTGAATTTGTAATTTGTAATTTCCTACAATAATTGGTACGTCGCATGTCTATTCTTGATCATGGTCTTGGTTTAGGCACCTTTTCTGAGTTTTGGTCTTGATATTGTAGCAAGACTTTTACTTTTAACTGAATCGAAACTTTTGAGGGAAATTATTTCAGCAAACAAACCTGGTCACACAAAAGCTTAATTTTGAATTTTAAAGGGTCTATATACTTTGATATGGGAAACAAGTGACACTTGTAAGGCTTTCGTTTAACAAGTAGGCTTCCGTAATGAGTTAATTGACTGAGTTCACTTTATAATAATTAACCGATGAACAAATATAATTATTGACTAAATCAGAAAGTTTTCATCTGGTTCCTAAATGTCATATTCACCTCGACTTGATTTTTATGTTTTCATATGTATGAATCTCTGTAGTTAGTAATCGATTAAAATATTTCAAATTGCATTTGATGGTGAAAGATATACATAAATAAAATGATGTCAGCATCGTGCATCACCACAGAATATTAATTTTTTTAATATCTTAGTTAATTAATTATATTATTACATAAGCCTGCATTGAAATAATGTGTTCTGTAATTCAGTGTTAAAAATAAAGTACGAACTCAGAAAATTTGTCGGAGATTATATAAATGGCATTTATCTGCAAATATTTTGATATTTCTGTTTCATTTGAGTCAAAATTTAAGTAACGGGTTTTGGCAAGTCTTGGTAAAACGTGCAAAATACATAGAAGAAAAATTCACAAGTAGGTGCTTCTAAAGTGCCCGTTCTTAATTTGTTTGGGGTTTAATGAACAATAAACAATTAAAATATATAAATGCACCGAATTTTAAAATCGAACGTTTGGGATGATAACATAGAGTGCAAATTTTAAAAAACTGCAAAATTAAACAAATTCCACCAATATCTTCACAGGGCTTTAAGAGATATATCAATTTATGAGACTGAAGAGTTGATTGGCAGATGTAGAATTTACTAAGGAGGTTTATTGACTTTTAGCTAATAATACTGATTTAAAAAATTAAATATAATTATCTTATAAATTGCATGACTAGTTTGGAAGCAAAATACATATTAAAATAATATGAGTCACAACACCAAAAAAATTCGCATTCCAATATACTTATCAGTGAAGTATAAATTTTGGAAATCATAATTTTGTTACAGGTATTTTTAATATTCATAACATTCCATAGTTTTAACATTTTGATTTGCATATCAATATTAGATATATGAGGAATTTATAATGAAAAAATTTTCTATTGAAACTTTGATGCAAGTATCAATATTGTGCATTCAAGTTTGGATACTTTCAAAATTAACCATTCGAAATCTTGATATCCTATGAAAACGAATTGTGGTCATGTTATGAATGCCACTTAATAGTACATTACTGCTTCTTTCAAGATGAATAAAATCGTTGTTTTTCAGAATTGCAGAATAAATTTTCAACTGCGTTCGCAGTAAATAAATAAATCTAACAAAATATATAGTTTTCCGGAAAAACACGAAAAACTTGAAAGATAAAAATTATTACGTTTGCACATTTGCATGCACAAAAGTATTTTTCCTCTACAATGCATAGTTTATGATTTTTAAGTAAATTCTAGATAACTTGTAGATTTCACCGAATTCATCATTTAGTTTTCATACACTGAACATTTTTTATCTCCAAACCACCAAAATGGTTCAGCTAATGGTAAGGATGAAAATGTTACTTTTGCTAATTTTATGGTTTACCTAATTTAAACTACAAAAATTGTGATTGCACTGTTCGAATACAGTCTTACGGGACATCGATTATGAAAATTTTGTAATAGGAAGCTGTATGTTAAATTTTTTTCGATGTTTAAAAGAATTTATGAATTTATGGCATTCGTATACAAAGGATACTTCATTTTGACGGTTTAAGATAAGATGTATATAAAGGCACGATACAAGCAAGCTACATCAGAAAATATTAAAAAAATTTTTAATTTTCAAAAAACCCAAAATTATTCGCAATTATTACCAGATTGTAAATATTGTGTAGCTCGATTCATAGTAACGCAAAAAAATGAAGTTATTAAGCGTAAAGTATAAAAAGAAATTGTAGGTTTTGTTAAATTGTTTTCGTACGGTTTTTGTAATGTAATATTATTCATATATGCATGTACATACACATATAATTTTTTTTTAAATTTGAGTCACGTAAAGAGTAAATATAGACACAAGGACCGTGAGCCCATAATGGAGCGAAATGTCCATTTCTTTCAATTAAATTTTTGGCAATTTGCTGGATAAATAAAGATAAACCTGGCAAAAATAATACATGAAGCTTTAAATACGACTCGTTCAACTGTTCAATTTATGGAAATAGAGTTTCCGAATTTGAACCTCGAACTTTTTGTTTGCCGTACCTATAATATTGAAATATGCTAATTTTAAGTAAACAATACAACAATACGTGAAAAAATGGAGCAGGGTTGGCAATTGTAGAAAAAATTGAAAAAGAGTTTTGTTTTAACCCGACTGAGCAACGCAAAGGAGTGATAATGTGTTTATCAGTCTATATATGAGAGATCAAACGCGTCGGTCGATTTTGATGATTCTGAGGTCAATCCAATTGTCTTAGCCTTGAGAGTGCTACTGAAAATATTGCAGTATGGAAATTTAATATGGCGATCATTACACGCCATGTGTGTTCTTATATGGCACACTAGAGACCAAACGCGCTCTCCTATTTTGATGATTCTGACGTCAATCGAGTTGTCTTATCCTTCGAGTGATACTTCTTATACATTTTCAAAAAAAAAGATTAATGGAACTTTCGTTGTAAGCTCACGGTTTGAGTGTAATTTAAAGACTTTGTAAAAATAAACTGTTAGTAATGTCATTATAAATAGAATTTCTAACATCTTTTGATACAAATAAAATTTATTAATTAAATTAATTTAAAAAATATTTTATATTATTAGCTTGCGTGATTCAAACTATATTATAAAGTATTAAAAAACGTTTTACGATTAAATGCGAATGTTATTCGATAATGGTTGTCATTATTTATATGTTTTTAAAAAAAATTGAATTAATGATTTCTGTTAGAAAAATAATTTATTTTATTTATTTTTAACTATTTGAATATTTGTTTTGATTTATCTAGAAATATTCCAGTAATAACAACAAAAGTTTAAATTATTCGTATAGACACACTAAAACTAAGTGAGCACGTTTTGAAATCACACAGTGACGGATTTACACATTTGCAGATTTAAAGAGTGACGGATTTTACCTCTGCAATTAAATATCCTATTTCACCATCAAATAAGTTTCATTTTCTTTGTCCATGAAATTGTTTTCTATCTTCGTCATTATTAACTACTGTATTATTACTTGAACAATTTGTTGCTGGGATATAAAGAGCCATGCGAAGTGCTTTATCCAAATTTGGATATATGTTTTCCAAATTTCAGACAAAGACAGACTTTAATAATTTAGTGTCTGGTTATAAAGCTCTCTCAGGCGAAAGATATAGTATTGAGATATTGTACCAATTCTTTAATTAGGCCAGGGTCGATGGCACTAGCTCACTCATTTTAGATGGAATTAAAACTGAATAATTAATAAAAAACTGGATCAAAGTTAATAAACTTAAATTGTACCTTACATTGAAAGGTTATTGGATTTATTTAAAAAGATTCACATTTAAAAAGTATAATTTACAATTTTTTAGTAATTTTTCATACAAAATACTAAAATAATGTAATTTATGTTAAAATTCACTGGAAGCGCTGGCATCGATTTTATTATCCCTACCATGACTACGCACACAGCGATATAGTCTCAAATAAGCGTTATTGTATGAAAAATGAAAATATTTGTTTTTATATTATAACTACATGGAAAATAAATATAATGGAACAGAGAGTTTATAAATTCAATTTCGAGAGTGACTCAGTTAATAAGAATTTTTGAGTACTTAAATTTGTATATTTATGAATTTTTTTGTAAAAACTAAAAAAAAAATATTCTGTAAAAAATACACCAATTTGGAATATTTTTGATTCATAGGATTTCCGTTTACAGAAATCCGCATTGTTTTAAAATAATTATTATTTTAAATATATGGACTAAAAATATGTATTTACTGTGTAATTAAAATTTATTACCTTACATACAACTAAAAGGAACTTGGCTAACACGTCCACGTCGTACATGAAGAATCTATTTACTTTAAAGTATTAAAATGAATGATAATTTACACAGGCCGTGGTGAATATGACCTTTAAAGTAAAATTAATTTTAAACAACTTTGCTTGCAATAAATTTTCCCTATATCAAATTTGTTGTTCCTCTTGTCCGTCAAGGCTGAAACATGAAGAGTACTTCGGTTTCATAGTGACTCACTATCAGTTAGAACTTCTTATCAAATAGATATAAGACTTATATAGGTGCTGCGTTTATTGCCATAAAATTATTATGTGTAGTTATAAACAGAAAATTTTTAAAGTCTCAAATCATATTTCATGTACGTAGAACATTAAAAAATGAACATTTTGAATATTTTAACAGATATTAAAGACAAAATTGGAAAATCATGCATTAAAACACGATAATTTTGAAAAAGTATAGAATTTCTCTTTGAAGTTTGATGAAAATCAAGATAGATTTTTCTATTTGAAATCCTTAAAACTTTCAGCTTCTCAGAAAATCGCTACATAAAAATTTTCGATCTTTAATTGCAGAGAGCTTTACTTTGTGGAACTCCATAATTAGGATTTTGAAGAAATAAAACTTCTAATTTACTTTACTTTACTGGAAAGAAAATTAGAAGTTTTATTCCTTCAAAATCCTCATTTTTAATTTTATTTATTTGAGATGAAAGCAATAACTTTCTATCACAAAATTAATAATTAATGTAATATTTATTTTTTTTATTGTTTTATCATATAAGTACTGAATAATTTATAAGGTTTGTTAAACAGTTCGTTCAGTCAATTAATTATTTTTGTTGATAAATATTATATTTTATATTTTACAATGTGTTCTTGTTCATATGCACATTGCACATTCTGTTTCTTGTAAATGGTTGTTTTTTCTTTATCCTCTAAAAAAGTGACAACTTCTTCCCCGATTTTTATCAATTAATTTATTAAAATTTATTTATTATCTAATTAAATGTCATAATTTATGGTTTATAAACAATATGTGTGTAATAGATAACGTAATTGCAATAAATACAACTTTTAATTACCCTGTTAAAATTTTTGTTTTTTAGTATTCCGTAGCACCAAGTATAATGCTTGGATGTGTTTTAAGATATTTTTGTTTAAAGTTTTTGATCGTTGAATGATTCGATTTCAAATCTATTTCGAATGCAACTCGTCTTTATGACTTCTAAGATTCAGTAAATACGGAATCTTGAGAAGGTAAGCTTACATCCGTGCGTCAAAATTTTCATACTTATTGTATACCCGTGCGTTCTATTCTTAGAGAGCACACCAACTGATTCGATCATAGCACTCGATGCGGTTTATATTTTGTATATAATAAATTTCATTTTATATTTGAAAGATTGAGTAAAGAAAATGAATATTTAATAAATTTATCATTTATCATTCAAGAGTTTTTAACAGATGAAATCTGTCAATTTGATAGTTCACATATATTTGTTTTCGTTATTGTGTTTATCTTAATTTTTTTTAATTCAACTTGTTTGTAACAATAATAATAATTGGCTTCCAATACATATTAACTAATATTCTTAGAGCGTGATTGAATGTTGCCGTCATATGTCGTTATCATCGCGCTCTTTACGAAAAATAATACATGACACAAGCAAGTATATATCTAAGCGAGGCACAATTCTGGGAATCTGATCCATAAATACTGAGAGTAAAAGTGTTCAACCTTAAAATTTATAGTCGTAACCTATAGACTTCATTACAAGAACACAAATTATTTGTGAAGAAGCTTTGTGAGCTGTATAGCCAGGAGTGTTCGAAAAACAAAGCAGGAACCTTATTTCGATGGATTCATGGACCATCCAAACAAAACGAAACAAAATTCATTGTCTTGACTCAAAAAGTTAAAATATCCGGTTTTTTTTGTACTAAACAAATATTGAATTAAAAAAAATTGTTAAATTTATTATATGAATTTAATTATTTTTTTCAAACATTGAAATATTAATATTTGTTTATTTATAATTCATTCAAAAGTGCTTAAATTATAAATTTATTATTTGATTAAAAACGTATAATAATTATAAATCAAAAAAATGTATGTCTATAATTAATAATTATGTACAAAAATTAACCCACCATATCGTGGATTATAGCACAGCCTTCAGATAGCTTTTTAACTTTCTGCAAGGGTCAAGTACATTATACATATTTCAATTATTTTTACAAGTGTAAAAAGGTGGAATATACAGGGTTGTTAACGCTATACGACATGGAAGATTATAGACAAAAAACTTGATTTTAACAAAATTTTCTTTCTAAAATAGGAGGAGGGTTATTGGCTTGCTATATTTTAATACTAGAGCGATACCCACCCGCTTTGCTGGGTTTAAAAGTAAAGATTGATAAAGATTGCTCCCGCTTATCCCTTTTCCATAACACTCGAAATAATGGTGGGGATTGTTTTACACAGGTAAAATATATTATGTTTTTAAATGTATTATAGTAATTATTCATTGAATATATCAGAGAAGATGGCCTTGAAATATTTTAAATTGACTATTTTCAGAAATCTGTAATATATGGTAATTTCTAACGTCAAATTAAATTAAATTATTTTATTTTTTTAATTTTTTTTAAAAATATATCTTTATAAGTTATAGTTCATGTGTTATTCTGATATATCAGCTATATTGCTGTAATATCAGAATGCAAATCTGAGCGAGGTATTATTATTGAAACAAATCATTATACAGACCAAAAATCAAACCCCTCAAATCGAATTTCAACCTTTCAAACTTGGGGCGATAATCTTGATAAGGTAATAAGTTCTCGCACATCAAATTTCAAGGTATTTAATATGAGAAATATTTCAATAAATATGAAAAGAATTAAATTATATTATACATGTATGAAAGATAACATGTACGATTTATAATAACGTATTGTCATATGCAATCAACATTATAATGAATATATCTCTATACATATATTATACTATACATAAACACTTGATTAATTTAAGTTATCAAAGAAATAAATTTGTTGTATTTACGATGAGCGATGTTCGATGATCATTCATATTCTAAAACTATGATAAAAATTTTAAAAAGGTAATTCCGTCTTTAATTTTTAGAAAATTCTTCGTTTATAAAACATAATATTGGTTTTCCCTTTTTGAACTCCTAATTTTTCCAATTTGAAAATTTAGATTGATCAAAACGTGGAAAGTGGTAGTAAAGTAGTACGAAAGCTAAGACAATCATGAAAATTCTCAATTAATTTTTCAATAAATATTTAAGTGACTAACGGTAAATTTTGTTGGAAATTAAAAAAAAAAACTGCAACAGACATCAAAAATCGACATCAAGATTACCTTGGAAACTAAAACTTTTTCAATCAATTTGTATTTTTTGTCAAAATTTTATGTTTTATCATTTTAAAAAGTTGAGTTGTGAGACTGCGAGAAGTAAACGAAAACAGAAATGATGTAAAGTAAGTACAATGGAATTTTTATGTTATGTCATAATAAATATCCTAATTAAAGCAAACGTAATATACTCTCATATTGGGTTGACTACTATATCAGAAGTATGTATTTTTTAAACTAATACTACAATTATTTCATACAGTAAAAACCGGAAGTAGCTATAAAATTAACTTCTTTAAAGAATTAAACTACAACACTAGTTCACTCGCAAATTTCTTCTCACTCCAGTCAACAGTGGAATATTTTCACATCTTTTCAAGAAGGTTAGGTAAGGTTAGGTTATATTGGCTGTCCACGAAGGACATACTTAGGCTGTAGAGCCCATTGAACCATGGATACACGGTTCAATGTCACTACATCAGTCCATCACAACTATTAATTAAATTAATTTTGTTGCGACGGCAGGAATCGCACCCGCTACCCTAGGCATACCGCGGACGGAATTGGTTTTGCCTTAACCAACTGCGTTACTAGGGCTTTCCAATAAAGATGGTAGGAAAAATATAAATAACTTTATATTTGTCATTATTTTCAAATCAAAATGTGTCCTATAAATTTTTCAACTGGTTGTCCACCCGTGTACAATAAATAATATTCTCATTCTTCTACTTACAATCTAAGATTCAACTATTTATGAATACATACAATATATTCGTTTAACAAATGCAATCATGCAAATGTTTTTAATTATGTAATTGTCACAGCTGCTTAGTTGAAAATTGCTAACAGCAAAATGTAATAATATTTACGTAAATAATATTTATTAGTATAATGTATGTGTATTTGTATGTCGTTTTTGTTGAATATGTGCAGGGAATTCAAAAACATTTTTGCTAAGAAAATATTAATATCTAAATTACAAACTACTCATTATAAAGTGGCGAAAATATAAAATAATTGTTAAAGTACGTGACAGATCATTTTCTCGCTTCTACTTTAGAAAGAGTCGGAAAACAATTTCTGTGCCGATAAATACAGGAAAGGAATTAATTTCGGGGTGACTAAAAAATACACTTTCTAATTTTTAGGCGCTAAATCTTACTTGAACATTGGCAGAGTAATATTTTTTTATGATATAATGGGGATGTAATTTTGAGATGAAAGTGATTCCTCACGATACCATACTTTTGATTTGTAAACTTATAGAAGTCGGAGAATTGCCTCAATTAAATAAAATCCTGCAAAACTGTACAAACTGAACCAATTTTGAGGATCATCGCCTATATTTTAGTTTCTCTGGGTATGGAACTCTAAACTCGTACTTGAAACATAGCTAAGAACACTCCCAATTAAATTATCTTTGAAATGAAACAAAAAAAAAATCCAAATCGTTCACTCGTTTAGGCGCTACGATGCCACAGACGGACACACAGACAGACAGATACACATAGCAGTCAAACTTATAACACCCCTTTTTTTGGTTCGGAAGTGATGGAATACCTCAGATGTATACCATACCGAAGGAATTTTTCATTATTAAAATTTTTTTTTATATAAATATTTCATTAACTTAGTCTTGAAAGAACTTCTGGAATACGAATAATTCTGGTTAAATATAAAAATATAATCCAAGTTTTTTATTGCATTTTATGTGATACACTTCACTAATTTTTAATTTTCCTTAAGTTTTTTTCAGCCAATCTGACTTGTGTGTATATTTTAACAGACGATAGAAGACTCTACTGGCCACATCATAATATCCGAATTGAAATTTTTTATAGAATGAAATGCATAAACAATTAACTGTTGTGATAGATAATATTGAGGAACATATGACTTAAAAAAACATGTCGTTACTATGATGATAGAAACTACCACAATATAATTATTCATTCATTCAAGATGGAATTTTTATTTTTCAATCTACATGTAGAATAGAAATACTTTATTCAAGTACAGGACGTATAATATTTCTAGTGCAAACAATTTTTCGAGAAATCGATCATACTTGGCCACATATTTACTTTGGATGGGCTGCGTTAGTTTCGTTGAGTTATGGATTTGAGTTGGACTTATGGACTTATGGAGCCTTCTTAATGGGTGATGATAAAGCAACTTTAGTGGAAACACGGAAAAAATAATATAGAAATCTTAAGTTACACACTGTTTTGGAACTCTTCGAAAAAAAAATTTTAAAATACTAATGAAAATCGTTTTTTAAGAATATTTTGATCCAAAAATTATCAATATCTGATTTATTTGAACGAATTGTCTGTCTATTGCAAGATATCAAGACATACCGGAATTTTTACTTTAAATCTTTAAACCTAATACTTGGAGAACTAAAATTGGATTTCCGACAAAGTCATTGTTTACGGTTCAAATTAGCTTAAAAGTTTTCCAACGTGAAAATCGGGAAAATATATTTTATTTTTTAGTTTTTTATTGAAAATTTCCTCTTTCAGAATCTTTTTTTAAAATTTCTTAAATATTAATTTTTTTTTGGTTTGAAATGGGTAAATTTCAAAAGTATTTGTAAAATGATTCAAGTTGTATTTTACCCCTATAAAGGGACAGCATATTCATTTCTAATGGTTATTTAAGAACAATGACCTTTTTTTTTTTTAATAAAAGGAAGAAAAAACTCAACAAGTTTTAATAAAATACTTTTTATTTGGTACATACAATACCTACATTATTTATTATTAATATGTTTTAATCATTTTCTGGGAATTATACAATTTACCATATAATTATTTATAATTGTTAATAATATATTTAAATACAATAAATAATACATCATTTCAAATGAAATGTAGAAAAAAAATTATATAGAGTGTCTTCCTTACATCGTCACTCAAGAGCGACAAAATTTACCGAGGCAGCTCTGTAAATTTATTTACAGAGCTGCCTCGGTAAATATTTATTTATTTACAGAAATTTTAGGACAGATCTTTTAAATAAGTGTACCATTTGGTAATACTCCAGGGACATCTCCAAATGTCTGAAATTTTGAAAAAGTTTCCAGTGTGTAAGTGTAAAGAAAATAGACTTATTGTAGAAATCGACAGAATTTAATTGGAGGTACGATATACCCAACTGTCGTTTAAAAAAAATGCTCATGTCAAGCATTAGACAGTTGTTTATGTTCAAATGCATGACTGTAAATCATCCTAAAATTGTGATATCTGTATATACACAGGGATATTGACTTATAGGTCACTCTGTATAAATATACATTACAGCAAGATAAAATACAGAAAAACAACAAAAATTAATAAGACAGTGAAACAGCTAAAGGGTACCTGGATGATGGCTACCATACATCCATCAAGGCTAACTAATACGATTACATGGATGATTCATTTTTTTTCAAATGTATTTACATAAGTTCAAGTTCGTAGTAGAATTTTTTCTGCAGATAATAACATTCAGGATATTTCCATTAGCTGCTTATGTTAGATGTGGATTTGAGCTCATTTTTTACCTGTGATAGTAAGAGATAAAAGTTGCCTCTGTTAATAGCTTTTAAAGTAACAAATAAATAAAGTAATCAGTTTTCAAAATAATTAAATTAAATATTTGAAATTGCATTAGTATTAGACAAATGACCATATATAACTTAAATAACTTAAAATTGACATATATTTCATTGTTGGAATGCTTGTCACTTATTCTATTAGGTACTAGTTTCATTTATAAACTGACATACTGTCAGTCTCAATTAAAATTTACTTATAAATTCCTACCATTAAATGAATGCTCAAAATAATGATTGATTGCTTTTTAAAGTTATTATTTCTTTAATTACGAAACAAAAATCTAATGTGAAGAATTTCTAAATGCATATAACATTTACGACAAGGTCTCAATTACCAAATTGATTTCGGAGAACAGAATAAATATACAAAAATGTGTTGAAAAATAAGTTCGAATTTTTAGATGGAAAACATTTCGGTTATATTACTATGTGTCCGGAAAAAAATTTGAGGGAAATAGTTACGACTTTAAAGAAATTATCTCATTTTCAAAAAAATTGAATAATTAAAAAATTAATAGTATTGTTGTAGATCTACGGAAAGAATTTTTGGAAGTTTATCATCTCCTACGTTCCCTGAGTACATGAATAGTTTGAATGAAAACTTTCAAATCATATTATGAATGTAATATTTTAAAGAATAAAGTAATTAAATTTAATCAATCGAATATTAACTTTTATGTATATAATTTTACAACAAAAATATCAAATTAATTTTAATTATATGAATCTGTATATAAACCAGATTTGTTTTTACCCGCCTACCAAAATAAAAAAAAGAAGGATTATAATTTTAGAACCAGTACCTGTATAATTAAACATAGTAGATACATCGCAGTGCTTAAGGCATTTAATCGCATTCAACATAAACTATCGTTGGATTTTTTCAGTTCCTGGAGTGACAAGGACTAGATTTTCTAAAAAATAAATGTAATTTCCGCTTAGACGATGAACTACAACATTACAGTTCATTATATAATGTTTGGTATCAAACCTTGGAAAGATTTTCAAACCTTGATAAGATACCATGTTTAGATATTTTAAGTAAAACTACCCAAAAGATGAAAGCTTGCATGGGTTCTACAAATTTACATGTATGATGAAGGAAGGATAATGCTATAAAACTGTGGAAGTATGTAAGAAAACAAGTATCAGGGAAAAAAAGATACTCTGGATACAATTACTTTTAATCATATAGGATCAAGACTTTGATCTTCCTCTATATAAGGAGTACTTTAACGAGATTAAGCTCATCAAGATGAACAAAAGTCTGGGCAAATAATGGAAACAAACGCAGGCGCGGTTCTAGAATTTCTTTCCGGAGGGGGTCACAAGATAAAAAAAATCAAAAATAACAAGAAGGGAGTGTGACCCCTTTGACCCCCCCCCCCCTATTGAATCTGAACAAACTTGACATTTATTAAAATCCGGCTCGTGACATTTAGTAATCTGTGATTGATTTCGCAGTGTTGTTTTCTGGGATCAATTCAAAATCTATCTGTATTTAATAGTCACATTTTCTGTAGTCGGGTTTTAATTTTCAACTATTTTATTCTTTAAAAAAATATTAAATAAAAACGATACTAAAATATATTAAATAGTTAGTTTAGCTGCCATATTACGATTGAGTTCAAGATAATTTTTTGTGTTATATTTTTCATTGATAAATAAAGCATATAAATATAAGTACAGTTTATAGGTTTATAACATATCATTTTTATCATAATTATTAATATTTTTCTAAACAAATTACCAGGCTCATTAAATTTATTATTTTTATGTACAGATTCATTTGATATATTGAGATAAGTATTTTTTATTTCCTGTTTTTAATACCTACACTTATATTTATTTTGTAATTTTTCTTCTTCTCGTAATTGTAAATTTTTTTGGTATAAAAGTACGAGTATTTTGAAATAAGTACATTCCGTTATAGCTTGAAGCCTAAAGCTAACCTATACTCTGTATTTATGATATTGGGAATTTCTGAAAATGGTTATTGATCTTTCTATACATCATTTTTGTGTAGTTGAAACTGTAAATTATTCTCCAAGAGTCTCGATATTTGACACTTATATTAATTATTACTTTTTGAGATCCTAATAAATATGTATATTTAAAAATATCTTTCTCAAAAAATACGAATTGAAACTTCTATTATTGTTAAGATCTCTGAAACTGTTATCTAGTTTTTCTAAATCTAGTTTTTTCCTAGAATTAACTTAATTAAGGTTTTATGGCCCATTACTTTCTATTTACGTATATGACTGATACACATAGCCGAGAATACCACGGCAATTGTAAAACTCATTTTCTATTAATTCGACGCTTGAGCTATGATTGAAACTTCAATTGTCTTTATTACCAAACTTACATTTATAAATTCTCAAAAAAGGCAGATAAAATAATTAAGAAAATTTCGCATTAGCATAAGCTCACGGGCCATTATAGCAATAGGTAGAACGTCAGAACGACATACATATATATTTTAATATACTTAGAATGCATAAAGTAATTTGTTCCAGTTTATCCCATTTGATTTATTCTGTATAAATAAATATGCATTTGTCATTGATGTATCTGTCACTAGCATTAAATTTCATGTTGTTGTATGTAGTGTGTACCATTTATTTTGTATTTTAACTGATGTCAACAGATGAATGAAATAGAATGTGATGTATGCACTAAACATATTAAATAATTTATTGTTCAGGAGTTTAAAAAATGTGTTTGCGTAATACTCATTGTTTACGTCTTGTAAATATTAGATTTTTTTCATAAATATTTATAATAAACCTAATTATATTATAATTATTGACATTGAAAATCATTTCAGTATAAAACTATCGTTAACTCGCTAACGGCAAATTTTAGTTGTAATATGTATAAGAAATAGCTGCATAACAATAGCCAATCACAAGTGAAATTTACGAAATTTAAAACAAACCCCGACAAATTTTTCGGGTTCGGAACGCTAAATTCACACTTGATACATAGCTAAGAACACTCTCCATGAATTACCTATCAAACGAAACACAAAAAATCAAAATCTGTTCATTCGTTTAAGCGCAACAAGGCCACAGACAGGCAGACATACAGACAGATATCATACAAACATAGCGGTTAAACTTATAACACCTTTTTTTAGTTTGTAGAATAAAAACAGATATTTTACAGTTTTATTTTGTCATTTCAAGTTACTTTATGAATTACCAGACACAATATTTTGTGTGCTGCAATATTGAAGGCATTACTTGAGCAAGGTGCGACTCTTGTCATGCGAACTGTCCATTAAAATGGGTATTTTTCTTGAAAATATACAATTAAAAAAACTATTTTCCAAAAAGAGAAAAATTATTACATTAAAAATTTGTAAATTTTGAAATAAATTCTATTTGAAATTATTAAAACAGGAAAATTCACAGAAATTAAATCAGGAGTTTCCCTTAAGACACATAGTTTTTCCTATAGAAATAAATCTGCCAAATATAAAAGGTAAATAACCAGTTTTTCTTAACTTAGAATACTTAGCGTATTTAAATATACACGTGCTACGTAATAAAAACATTAATTTCGTAGACTATAATTTAAATAGTGAAGCAGCATCCAATATCAGTTAATAGATAGCGTTAGTGTATTTATCGGTGAAGAGAGAATATGAATGTTATGTATAATATATAAAAGGTAGAATAGGTATGCTATATGTATGGGTATATTATATATGTGCACTTTGTCATTTCGTGTAGTATTTATTTGGTTTGTAAACATCAGTTCGTGTTGAATTAACTTTTTCAAACATTTATTGGTGATGTGTTTGAACATTCAAAACCAGAACATGAGAATAGTTTATTTGATATTTATACATTTTCATATTTAAATGCCAACATAACACAACCCATAGTGTGAATATAGTACATAAGTATGTGCAGTATGAATCAGATGCGTAGTCTTGAAGGGAAAACATAGATTAGCAATCATCCCAAGCAATTAACGACAGTAAATAACACAGGTCTGCAAAAAAATGTTTTTTCTCAGCTGCATGAGATATTTGTACTAAATTATATGTTTTAGAATGCGCTGATTTCAGAAGTGTTGGCCATTGTTTTCTATCATGTAAGATTTTTTCTGCGAATTCAAACACAAAAAATTGGTAAAAGCACTCGTTTATTAAAAATTTTAATACAGCCTGCAAGCATAGTAGCATCCCATGTGCCTTGGTATCGTCTCGATATCGCGGACATCCTGGTGAAACCACTCCCCCTGTTTTTCACTGTAAGCTCCCAGGTTTATAGGAAAATATTTTATGTGGGAGTATAAAAATCTAAAACCTCCCTGTTTTTGGGAGGTCAAAATCTATAAGAAAATGTAAAAAAATTCTATGCAGTTTTTTAGTCGCAGACCTGTGTAATGTGTATCGACCAAAGCTTTGTATAATATTTTGTATAATTGACAGCTTTGTGCTGTCAATTGATAGCTCTGTGCATAAGTCAGAAGCTCCGTCATGTTTCTGACTTATGTTCATAAACTTGGCTTAACACAGACTTTCGCAAATCCATGCATATTTTTGCAAAGATCAAAAAAGAAGGAATAGTATCTCATTCCATGTTATACAACCTTATCGTAGCTATCGCAATTATTTAGTGCAAAAAGGGCGTGCACTTAATTTATAACAATTCGATGGACTTGGTTGCTTGATCCAAAATGTTTCATTAAAACGAGTGAAATGGATTTAGTTAATCTCTAACGAGAGTAAGATAACGGCTTACAAGATGGATCCTACAGACACAATTGACCCTCACTTTTTACGTCCTAAGCATGCATAAAAATTTCAGTTGGATGCCTATTTTCGTTTTTGAATTATCGTTTTGACAGACGGGCAGAAAGATAGTTAGTCGGAAATGAACTAAGAATTAGGTGATTTTATGAACACCTATATCAAAATTTGCCTACCGCCTTGGTGTAAATGAAGTTAGTTCAGCATGAATAAATACATATCTATTGTTGATTTTAAATGTTGTTATTTTTGCAGATGAAAAATTATTTCGGTAGCGTTGATAGTTGTGCAATATATTTTATAGCTATACTAAACAAATATAATTTTAAAAGCATTGGAAATTCGTATCTACTGTCGAATTTATTTATAATATCTCACAAATTTATATGTTCTTTATTGTCTATTCGTTGCATCCAGAACCGATTTTAATGATTTTATTATTTATTTAATAATATTTCCTATACACGTCAACGTCTTTTTTTATATAATTTACTCGGTAGCTATAGTCAAATATTAATTTCTCCCCAGAGCAACTTCGCGTATTGCATGACACCTGAGATCGGGCGAATGTAAGTACTACGCTCAATAGTTAAACTTTAAAAAAAAACGTATTCAAATCACTTTGGTGGAAATTTAATTTAAATCACGATCTAGTTATAAATGTATAATTAAAGAATGAAATATAATATTACTTTATCAGACAAAATTTCCGTAGCTTTACTAGCGCACCCCGTTCATACGGCGTTATTTAACGCAATCACTCAGAAACACAGACTTACTACATCCAAACGTACTAAGTTCAATGACGAAAGAAATACCCAAAATTATGCCTTATAGTCTCTCGAAAACGATGCCAGTCCTGGTACTATTATCATTACTTTATAATTCACTTACTTTATTTGATCGTAAAAAATAAAGTAGCTCAAGCTGCCTACCTGCTAATGTTTTTGATATCTGTTTTTACATAATACCCTGCAGTTATTCAATATCAGTTTAAATTATATTTTTAATTTGATAACTTAAGGTAATTTTTAAAATAAACTTGCCCATCTTATAATATTAAACACATGTTTCGAAATGGAAATACATATATATTTAAATTTTAATAGCCCCGGAAAAAAAAGTAACGGAAAAAATTGGCCCGGAAAGAATAGATCTGGAAATATAAATCCCAAACACATCTCTGACTAATAAACAAATTTATTTAATAACAATGTGGGTATTGTTGTAATTACGAGTTGACGAACTGCAAAATATGACTCTTCCCGATATCTTTTGGTGTATATCGTAGTTAACGAACTAAAATACATTACCGGAACATTCAAATTTGTATGTGTGTGGAGACATTTTAAACGGTCTTATATAAGTGAAAAAATTTGTCTTTTAACTCAAAAAATACCGAGCTAAGCTCGGTCATCCAGATATTATTGTATTAAATATACTAGGATTTTGAGCTATTAGGAACCCTTATTAGATTTCATAGCCTCTAAAACTGAATTCAATAAAACTCATTCCAATTCGCCGTCTTTATACATGTTTTCATGAATGATAGTACCGTTAAAACAGTAATTTTAATTAGTACATTTATTCCAACATAGAAGGTGACATTTACCTTTTCTTAATTTTTGGAAATACGATCCTTAGAAATTTAAAAGATTATGTCTGTGTAACTGTCGAATATCAACTGGTTGCGAAAAGGATATTATATATCCTAAAAACAATTTTTTCTGAATCACAAATTATTTCCTTTGTATGATTGCCAAGTTTTGTGACAGATTTAAGATATGATCAATATTCACAAACGTGAAACTATTATTAATATGTGATACATTTGCAGCTCATATCATTCAGTTACATAGACTGAGCGTCAAACGATTTTAAGCATGCTAACATCTGAGGCAATTGATTAGATCTAATCCATCATGGCGGCGGTGTAGAAATGTCAAAACAATGTGTCATACTTGTCATTGTAGATTCGTAATAAAAAATGTCAAGTGATAAAGTTAAATTATTTTGGTAAATTTAATTTTTTGATAAATGTCCCTAGCTGACCCAAGCAGTTGCCTCAAATGTTGGCATACTTCTCATTGTACGTAAGCATACGCGATGCTCAGCTTGATACCTTCCCACTTCACTGCGTTTAAAAGTAAAAACCAGCGCTTTATAATCTACATCTCTCTTGATCTCACTTATCACCCTTACATAACACTCGAAGGAATTGTTTGACTATTTTTTCCATTTTTTTAAGTATAATTGAGTGTCAAATAGTCATAATTCATTTAGTATTTCAAAAAAGATGGTCATTAATTGTTTCACATTAACTACTTCAAGTTTTAACAGAAATCTTTAATATGTGGTTCAAAATGATAATCATAGATGGAGCAGTAGAATTTCAGAATAAATTTAATTTTTTTTTTTAATATATCCTTATAAATTATAGCTCATGTATTATTCTGATGTATGAGCTATATTTTTGTACAGTTTCATTCAAATCCATTCGCTAGTTTTTGCGTGAAAGCGTTACAAACAAACAAACATCTTTACTTTCACATTTATAATACATAGGGATAGGGATACACAATGTATTTCGTCATTCATTGACTGTTCAATATTTCAGTTTATTTGTTTACATTTTTGTACTTATTGTGTCTAGTTCTATAAAATCTTGCTATTTACACTTTATACGGCTATTTTTATGAAAATTCATCTTTAAAGAGATAAAATAGGAAATAAAAGTTTTTTCGAAACTTCATCATTTTTCAGTACTTGTATGTATTTAAGCTACTAAGCGAAGCGGGTGGATGACTGTAAGTAAATCAATATTTTGTAACTGCTTATAAAATTATGCCTTTATGTCAGTTAGAAGTATTAAAATATAATATATAATTAACACTTCCGATCACTACTACCTAATAAACTGCAAAAGGTGCTTAATGAAAGAATTCGAATAAATAATATTTAGCCCATGGTTATTTAAGTTAAACTAAATAAATTACGGTTAAATTTTAGCATAAAATTATTCAATCATTAAACTTTATTAATTTAATAATGTTTATAACAAAAAAAATTATGAAAATTTTTTAACATTTTTGAAATTACAAATAGTTTAAAGGATGATTTTCATGACTTTAATAAAAAATTGATATAACTTTTAATGTTTAAAATGATACCATTGATGGTTATTATGAATTTATGAGCTCAATACGGCTAAGACCATTGTAATTTGAGATTTTAACTTTAGAAAATAAAGGACAAGTCTCGTTTCTTTAATCGTAAAAGTGAATTTGTTTGTTTGTGTGCTACGCTTTCAAACAAAATCTACTCAATGGTTTCAAATGAAACTTTACAATAATATACCTCTTACATCAGAAAAACACATAAGCAATAGTAATTTATTAAAATATAAAAAAAAAAAATTAGGTTAAAAAAAATTAAATCTATTTTTGACATTTCACTGCGCCGTCTATGAACATCATTGTAAAGTATAATTTACCGCTTTCTGTAAAAAGTTTGAACGAGATACATTTTGTGATCACTTGCCCAACAAGGTTTTTCTGATATACTCAATATATTATAAGTATTTTACATTTAAAAAAATGAAAACTAGCAGTAGATACACTTTTAACCGTAAAATAATCGTTATTTCAAGTGTTACGGAAAAGCGATGAGATAGATCAAGGGAAGTGAACGCTATATAACGGGCTTTGCCTTTCTGATATCATCTTACCGATTTTGCTTGGAAGAAACACCATTTGTATATGATGACAATCAAACAAAGCATTATAAAGGAGGTACTAAAAAATAAATATTGCTATGCAGTTAAACTAAAAGGCCGAGTGTACATATAAAAAGCCATAAAAGTAATTACTACTGGTTTACACATAATTTATTCAATAATTTATTAATTAATAAAATATTATTAATTACAATGTAAAAACATAATAGACTTAATGCTAGCCTCGGAAGCTTATGTGGGTTTAATTTAAAAACATAATTATTTCGATACAAAAGTTAGTTAACACCGCTGTTGCATATAAATATTATTATGACTATTTTATTGGTCTGGGAGGAATAAATTATATCGAGAGATTAAAAAAAATAAATACGATAAAGTATTATTCGAACAGATTCAAAATTGAAATGGACCTTGTTCGGTACTTTGGATCTTAGTTAAAAAACCGTTTAGTTATTCGTCATCCAGAAAAATTGTTTAAAAAACGTTTCATTATTTACTAAAAATTGTATAGATTTCGGGCAGGTGTTTTGTAAAAAAAAATTTTGCTCTTTTGGCTAAAATCAAAAGTTTTATTAAAATAACAAATTTTTACTTTTGGCGGGCGAAACATGTTTTTTACATGTTTTTCAGCCATTTTCACTCAATAATTATTTAGAGGAGTTCGGTGTGATGCCCTTTTGTTATGGGCTCTTATACTATTTGTTTGATGATGAATCATTTAAAATCACTCGGTATACATGATGGCTATTACATTAGTCTAGGAAATAAATTATATTTTATAGCTTAATTCAAGTCCCGCGTCTGTATCCGTATGTAATAACATGTACATCAAGTAAGCTGACACATGAAGTATTTATTAATTTATATTCAAGATGATAATAAAAATAATTTCAATTGTATATTCAAAAAAGTATTAAACAATTGTTCATTTAAATAAAAACACATTTCATGTAATTTCAATTTCAAATGACAGGTGATATCCAATTTAATTATGTTGTGTTATGGCTATTGTTTTAAAAAATAACATATAAAAGTAATTGTAAACAAGACGACGGACGCGGTAAAAATTTTATACTTATTTGGTAATGTTATTTCTTTTTTGAGTAAATTAATTAAATGTCATTTGTTAGTGAATTTGCTATAAGTCTAATTTTGGTATTGTTTGATATCTTATTTTGAAAAACTTTTTTGTCTCTATACTAAAACAAAAATCTATAAAGTGTAAGTTGCATTTGCGTTCTTGTAATTAACGCAAATATTTTCGGTTACATAGTTAAATAATTACTGAATTGAAATAACCGCGCTTACTTGGATGTTGATGTTTTTAACAAGTAAACATTTTTGAGAGAAAGTATGAACGAAATTTTTCAAAAATTTTTGGGGCATGTAGTTTTGGTGCTGGGAACACTTGGTCAAAAATTTTGATGATTGTAGATCTGACAAAAACATTTTTATTTATTTTCTGATTTAATTACTCAATTTGAATTCTCAAATCAGAATCGTGTGCTTTTCTTGTTACTTATGATTGTAAGTTTTTGGTTCAGTAGCTTCTGATATAAAGTCATTGGGAATTTCCATATTTTTTTATATACTTTTTATTTCTAGCGTTAAAATAAAACTCTCATATAATTCGTTTTTTTCACGTTTGCTTAACTGTTGTGTGCGTCAAAATCCTTTTTTTTAAACTTTGGAGAAATCTTTTTATTTTATTTTAGAATAAAACGTTAGAAAATAAACTGCAATGAATATTGTGACTCTTTATATTTCTTGATTCATTAAGTCTAGCTCCCTTCTGAATTTTTCGATCTTATTTTGCATTCGGTCATTTAAATTCCGTTTTGTTTCCACACGTTAAAATAAATAAGCTTTGGTGAAACTACTTGGTCTTCTTTTCAAACATACGAAGTAATTTATAGTAAAACTTTATAGATAAATGTGAGGAGAACGTGCATTTGCATTAGACTTGCCTGCCTTTTACGACTTAAAACGAAAATATTTTCCGACATTTGGTATAAAAGCAATTAACACTTACTAAATTCAACAATTATGTATTTAACTAATTTTATCAGGTAGCTTATAAATATTGTGTTGAAGCAATAAACAAGTTTATTGTTTTTTAAATTGCACAGGTGTTTTTAGAAATATGCATTCCGATAGATTAGAATTTTAACTAAAGTTTCGACCGTGTGTTTTATCTTTACAATCAATCAGATAAAACAGATAGGTAACAAATGACTACAAATTACTCTATTAGTTTCAAATTGTAAGATTAATAGAAATAGGTAGATATTTCATCATATTTTATTTCTTGTTAATGGATTTACAGGATTGTTCAATAATATGTTATCATATAAAAGGGAGAAATTTTGTTTGAAATGATGCTACCAACCTAATTAAGTGAGACGTATATTTTAAGAACTCAATATAAGAGTAACATATCATTTATTTGAACTTTTATTTCATATTCTTAAAACAAACGTTTCTGGGCAATGTATCTTTATCAGCTAGCTTTTGATTTCTTTTTGTACAAAATGTATCCCATTAACGTGGTAAAATCTTATCGAACAACCCTGTGTTAATTTTTTTAAATCGATCTATATATTTTTAGTTTTACATGAGTACTTTCAAGAGCAGGGTAAGCAAAATGAATTGGTACAACATATATAATGGATAAGGATTAAGGAATAAGTGCAAACTAGATGAAACAATAACCTGTGGTTTGTTTAATGAAAACTGGTGGCTGACGTGGGAATTGACATTTAAGGTAGTTTCAAAATAAATTTCATAAAGTTTTGTGGGCTATAAATCATTGTGGACTATAAATAACTCAGGGTAGGTAATCGGTGAATTTGCCATCTGAATTTGATTGGAATGAATTGGTTTTGCTTCTTATGGTAGTTTTTTTTACACAAAGACTTAGAACTGAAAAAGTAATTTTTGTTGCTTTTTTTGACTTTGCTGAAGGTTAAAGATATACCAGCGACAGTTTAACGCATTATTTATATTCAATACACATTTCTTAGAATTATATAGGATCTAATGAAGCTGTTAGGTGCGTTCAAATAAACGTTTGTACGACCGATTCTATTTAGCCCAACCTATTTCGAATAATTAGTAGAAAAAAACCAAATTTTTAAATTTGGTTTTCCAAATATGGTTGTGCACCTTGCATATGAGACAATATCCTTGAAATTTGTGAAACTATATCAATAACATGATTAATATTAAGTTTCGATAAGAAATTAACATGATAAATGGACGTTTTAAACATTCCAATAATTTCTGGTTTAAACAAAAACATTCTTTTGGAAAATATTTAACCTACTTTTGTCCCTCAAAATTACAAAATTCAAAGAAAATTAAAAAAATTTTATTTTCATAATGTCCAATAAAATATAATTAATAAAATTAAAGACAGTAATAAAAATATTTTTTTTTTAAATATGTTGATTAATCGATAGATATTCAATACAATTTATATAAATGATAAAAATCAATTTTATATATTGATCTAGATATTTATTGATAGAAATACCTTTAATTCCTTAATTGTTACACATTAAACGTGTAATATTTAATACAGCTGTATCCGCCCGGATGGTCCACGTTCTATATTAGCATCACAAGGGCACTATTACTACCACACTGTTTTAAGGGACAATAATAATAAGCAGCAGGTGTCAGCTAACATTATTTGTGATTATTATTAGTTTCATTATTGAATGCCCATCACATTGTATGTTGAAGGGTCTCAACGATATTATGACATTCATTGTTACTCTTGTCTTTTTACTATTTTACAGTATGTCCTAGATGTCCTTAGTCACTCTTTATTTTAAGTCTAGTTCAAAGTCAGTGATATGTTCTTTGAAAAAATTGTTTGTGTCAAAGGGGGCTATCTCAACGGCATTCTTCATTCGACCTTTATCTTCAAGATAAGCTTTCGTTTCGCTTTAAATATGAATTAGATTCGATAGAAATAAAATATAAAAATCTATGTTTACATGAAATTGTCTCTGAATATTGAAACTCTTATTAGGCTATGAGATGTAATTATTAAGGAGATCTTTTGAAAGTCAACGTGAGCTATTTCTAAAACTTCCACCAAAATTTAAAAATTGGAGCTGAAATTGAACAGTTTGAGTAGATTTTTACCTTCAATTTCTGCCTAATCTATTTTCATTTCGAAATAATGTTTCAAACAAAATATGTAAAATTTTTTGTATAATTGTGCGCAAGGGGGAGGATGAAAAACGAGGGATGTGATGGCTATAACAGGGTAGTATTTGTTTTAGATAATTACCCCCCGGTGTAAGTGATACGGCTTTGGTATGATGTAACTTTGATATAAAAATTTTGTTTTAATTTGCAAAACAGAAAATGAGTTGATTTCCTAAAGCAGCCACTCTAAGATGCAAGGCGTCGTTTATCCTCATCTAATATTCCATAGCAAAAAACTATTCGAAATTCACTTGCCTTAAAATAAATTCTCGAAAATTTTTCAGCTCTCGTATCAAATGCAACACCACCTATTTCATGAATATTACCATTAAAAATCAATAAGAAAATTAATGAATTGTAATTAGGATGCATTTTAGTTTGAGGCGACTATAATACAGGTATATTAAACATAAATATAATAGGTACATCTATCTAGTAGTCGGGTAATAAATTAAATAAATCAATGTAAATATATGTAAGTCAGAAATAATATTATATAAAACAATTATATTGTTTTTATTACATATAATTGGTGGTACAGATTATATTAAAATATATATAAATTTAATAATTATTTATTATGGAATAAATTAAACAAAAATAATTATGTTTAAGAGTTGATATTGCCTGGAGCAATTTTTAATGTATAATTGTTCAAGGAAGTTTTTTTTAATTTTAGTTACTATATGTTATAGGTAGGGTATGTATAATAGTGGATATTTTCAATGTATATAATATATGTATAATGCATGTAAAGTGTACCACTAACATAAATTCAGTCGTATTCAAAATTCACCAAATTTTATTACAGATATGATAAACAAGTTGCATACTGAACAAAATTATTTCTCAATAACCAAATCGGTACATTTTTATACAGTGGTTCAGGTTTTCGTCTTCAATCAGAATGATAAGTTTTAAAATGAAGAGTAAATCATGGTCTTTGATAAAAGAATAAGAAAGATCTCGCGGGTCTACAGAAAAACTAGCTAGAGAAATAATTTTAAATATGTAAAACACTTTCAAATCGCTAGCCTTAGTACTACGGCTACAGCTAAAGGCATGCTAATGAAATTGATTTAAGGCTAGTACATACGTTGGGGGTAGCGTACTTGCCTGGAATTATACTACGATTTCCAGAAAACCAATGTTGCTATTTTGGGATAGCATATACATGAATACATAGTTTAATGACCAGGAAGTTTTAAACACCGTAGATAATGGATTTCAATGTGTTTATAAGTAAAATAGAAATACTATATAATATTTCCTAGCGTAATAATTAAAAGAATTTTGTTCGTCAAGTCAGTAGAAACTCAAACAGATAATTCAAAATTTTAGTATAAATAGATTGTGCTGTACTGTTTTACTTTAATATTTAACCCGTTCGTTTGGAGTTCTGAACGAATATATCTTTAAAACCAAAAATCTATTTTTTTTTCGACATATTTCAAACAAAATTCAAGATTTATCCTTCATCATTGCAATATTAAATTTCGGTATTTAAAGTTTGCTGTTCAGGTGATATTGGCTAGAGAGATTATAAAAAACTAATTTTACTTTTTTACTACAATATCTTTACAAACGCATGTGCATGTGTAGGATGATTTAAAAATGTTGAAATACTTTCAACCTCAACGAGGTAAGACTTTACTGAAGAGAGGTCTACCAGCGTGTGATATTGTTATTTCCACATTTGTAAAAGGACATAGCTTCAGTAGGTTCATCTCTGTTTATCTTATGGGCCGCATAATCTTAGGTAGGTCTCTAAGATATCATATCATGGATGGCAAATGATATTTCGATAACGCAAGTAGCTTTGAATAGATCCGACATCTTTGAATGAAAAAATAGCGTGATTAACCTCCAATTTCGTTTACTATAAATACCTATATTTGCCAACGCAACGGAAAAGTTAGGATCGTTTCTCAGCTACAGGTATATGGAATGTGTGATTTAAGTGGAAAGCCTTGCAGCAAACGTGGTAGGGATTTTGTTCTGGCCGCCACTAAAATAGCTAGATATTATTATACACGATGTCACATAATCATAACGACCGTTATTACAGGAAACTATGGGGTCAGGATTAATCTTAAAACTGGGGAATCTTTTGTGCGAATAGCACAACGTATAAGAATATGTTAGAAAACTGCCGACAGAAGTACTCAGCTACACCTGTTAAAATTTTTCCGGTTTGAAAACAACAAAAACTTTTGTTGTAATAGCTCAACTTGTATTATATATGTTACAGGTTTATTTGTGTATAGTATGTGAATTTATGCATGTTCGCTTGAAGCGATTTTAATGTTGTTTTCGAAAAATATTCACTGTTTTATTCACAATGCTCGGCTTGCTCCTCATTCAAATATTACTATGAAACAGTACGTTCGTTGTATTTGTTATTAGTTGAGTTGACTGATGTTTTGTTAGGCTGACTTGTTGTTGATGATTATTGGGCATATGTGTGTATGTTATCCGCATCGCATCCATGTATGATGGGTTAAATTATTTAAATAATTTTCATTTTACAAAAGGTTTTAAGGCTATTAATTTTGTTGTATCTTTAAATAATGGACAACAATTCATATATAAATTTCATTATAAAATTTGAAAACATAACCATTAGTTAGTGAAGAGATATTGTTTTGTATTAAATAACAATTTTTTGTGTGTATATTTATAAAAATTATATAAATTCCATTATCATTCAAAGAATGTTGGATGGAACTTATGGGACAAGAAAATTCAAGATTAAAGTTAAATTAGGAAAATAAATATGGAACAATTTACTGACCTTTTGTATTTAAAATATACATGTATGTTTATATACAGTGTGACACATTTAAGACACCCTCATATTTTCGATATTAATAGAAATATCGATTTGATATTCTGCACAGCTTACTACAAACTGACAATAGGGCACTATATTTTATCTATGCAATAGGGTCGATTATTAATATTTTGCTTAGCGTCGGAGATGGTGAGAGATATCGAAAAAATTATTAGAAAAAGTTGGTAAGAATTTTTTTATACCCGTACACTGATTTGAATGGCAAAATTCGCATTTTTAAAATCGTATGTATCCCTATTCCTATCCCTATCCCTATATATTTTAAATGTGAAAGTAAGCATGTTTGTTTGTTTGTTACGCTTTCACGCAAAAACTAGCGAATGGTTTTTAACGAAACTGTACAGCAATATAGCTCATACATCAGAATAACACATGAACGATAATTTATAAAGATAATTAAAAAAAAAAATTAAATTTAATCTGACATTTACTATTTTAAACTTTTAAGAAATCTTTAATTTATGGTTCCAATTGAAGAACATATTATATGTTCAGATCAGATCTATGATCATGATTTTGAACCATAAATTAAAGATTTGTGTAAAAATTTAATAAAAAATGTCATACCATGGAAACCTTTTCTGATATACTCAATGAATTATGAATATTTTACAATTTAAAAAATTGAAAATTTTGCATATCTTTCAGCTGCGTAAAACAATCCCTTCAAGTGTTATAGAAGGGTTATAAGTGAGACCAAGAGAGGTGGAGGCTATAAAGCGTTGGTTTGTACTTTTAGGCCCAGTGAAGCGGGCGGGTATCAAGCTAGTATAATATATATGTAAAAAAATATGGTATATGAAGTTGTTATAGCCGATACTTAGATGTTGTTGTGGCCGTGTTTACTTAAGGGTCAGATCGAGTACATTTCCTTTTTTCATCAAAACCGGTTCGTCGTCATAGCTTGTTTTGACTGATTTGAACCCGTAACCTCCCAGCCAGTAGCAAGAGCAAGTAAATTCGTCTTTTTCGTTGTAACCTATATCGTTATAGTTGGTTCTGACTGTATACTATTATCAAGTAAGGGCTTTCGAGACTTATTAAATTGATATCCATTTATAAATATAAAAAATTAAATTTTTACGACCTTATATACTTGTTGAAATAATATTTTTAGTGCAATGTATTTATTTATGTCTCTTACATAAATGAAATTTAAAAATTTATTAAATGATGAGATGTCTTTTTATAACTATGTATGTATGCACCAAGTCACCAAGTAACAAGGACACATATTCAGAGGAGCAATATGTTTGATAAACTGAGTACAGTTCACTATATAAAAGACAGTTTTCCACATATATGTGTTAGAGGAGAGGAACAATCTATGATAGTAAAGAATTCTTCAGACTGAATTTTATATATATTTTTAAAATAATAAGGCCCGAGGTTAATCACATGCTGGCGGGCTAGGTACACTATTACATCTATCTATACATATAAAATGCTTTGTCCTGAACGACTGACTGACTGACGGATCAACGTACAGCCTAAACCGCTGATCGTAGAGACCTGAAACTTGGACGATGCATAAACATTCTTTAAAAGAATTAATGGAAGGCGTGTTTCGTATTTTGTTGAAAAAGGAGTAGAAAGTTACTTTGGGAAGATCTAAATCCTTTAAGATCTAGCAGTTGCTTTACTGAACGGTTTCAAAAACTATACTGAATGGATCTTAATGAAACTTTACAATAATGCAGATCATATATCAGAAAACATATGAGATATAATTAATAAAGAAAGCAAGATGATTAGGTTTTTTAATTAAAAACTACATATATTTCGTGCGTTATGAATGAAAGGGGAGGTGGTAAACTGAATCATTCAGCGAACCGAGTGGGTTATTGCTAGTTTTTTAGCAATAACCCACCCAAAGAGATTAGCAAAGCTCAGAGGGATTAGCATAATTTAAAATTCTCCTAAGAATTTGGTTTGGCTAGATTACTACAATAGGAAAAATTTAAATCCATATTCTTGTATCTGTATGTATATTTTATCAAAATAATTTTCATATATCAAGGCAGCTTGAAAAAATTGAATCAAAATTTTTGTTTCATTTCAACCTCTCTTTGAAAATATGAAATCAATAGCATTCAAACTCATATAGCATTTAATAAATGAATTTAAAAATCGATAATTCAATGCTAAAAATAATTTTGTTATTCTTTGTGTTAGTAAGCTAGCTAGATATTAGTAATTAAATAGCTCTATAAACGGTTACTGGTGTCGATAAAATTATTTTATTGACTATGACAGATGAAATTTTGTCAATAGTGTATTTGAAGAAATCATTCAAGAAGAAAATTTATTTCTGGGTTTATACCGATTAAGGTCTTAAAATAAAGCTTTGGGTCAAACATACGGAACGATACAGGTCAAGCACTTGACAATTTTTGGAATGAAGTTCCTTAACGTGGCTTGTCGTGGTTGACAAACTGGTAGAATTCATCACGTAACAGTGTGAGATATGTTTTGTGTGTGTGTGTGTGTGTGTGTGTGTGTGTGTGTGTGTGTGTGTGTGTCATATCCATGGCAACCACGATATTTTCACCTACTTTATACTATTTTGTTTATTATAGTACAATAATTTTGCATTTTTGTACTATTTACATCCAAAACTAGTTATGTGACTATCCATATGCATTACAAGTTTTGAATCTAAAGAAAGTTCGTACCTAAAGGGAACCCCACGATCACCATCTTTTCTAGGAAAAAGGCTTATTAAAAGATTTACTTGGCAAATTGTCTTTTTACATTTGACTCAAAGAGGCCTATCTGATAAAATTGGAAAAAGCCAGCCGAAAGTGAGTATTGTTTCCTCAGTCCAGAATTTAATTATAATTCCATAAATTGTTTCATATAAGACATTATGACCAGAAAATTTCGAAATTTTAAAAACTAAAAATTTGTACCGATTTTGTTAACTGGATTATCGTTTCAATTAGAATAACCAGATCATCATTAAATAAAAACATTTCTCTTGTTAGATGGATACAAAAACATCATAGTGCTAACTGCTAACGTGTGACTGTCATAGTAACTAATAAATTCATATGTACCCTAGTTGACGTCAGTCGACAACGAACGACACACGGATGATATGAGAAACACTCTTTTTCACATACGATGAGAGAAGTCTGCAGGGTGGTTGATTTTTTTTGTATTAAGAATATATATGTAGTTATATATAGTACGATGTAACCATAGTAACTTCACATATGATGATTACATATATTCATTCCCACCCCTTGTCGACGTCATTGGTTGCATGAGTGTCCCACAAACAATAGATTTGGGTATGTCTGTATATATTACAGGGTGGAATGCAACAACCCTCTGAAACAATTAAAAGGCGGTACATTGTATTTTTTTTTATTGAAAATCTATCAACCATAATAGGTTTTTGTTAATTTTTTTTTTTGTTAAGTATTTTAATTTATGTACATTTTTTTTTTAGAAAGGTAAATATTGCAAGTAAAGGGGTTGGTTATGGCACATTTTAAATTCTATATTATATTTGATTATTTTATTTTAACAGTGAGAGGGTTAATATGCTTTAAGTTGTGAATGGTTCAAGTTTTTATTAAAATGTTTGTGTTTGATTGTTGCTGATTGTTTGATTATGATTTTTTTTGCTGTTTTGTGATTGTTTTTATGTTTTGTTTATTTTTAAATGTTGTAAGAACATTAATATCTTTTTATTTTGTAAATACATGTATTCACATTTTTATTTTTGGTTATTATCTAAGAATTCGTTGCCTGTAGAACCTAATTTTTAACGTCTCGCGAAAACATTTAAAAGTTAAATGTTTTTTCATTATATTATTAAGGTGGCACAAATTTTTAATGTTCTCTTTTAAACTAGTTTTAAATTAACTTTTGTGTTCAATTACAGTTTCTTGTTAGACAGAATTTGTAAGAATTTTTTCAAATCTATTAAAAATATTGTGAGCTTCCAGACAATAAATTTATTGTAACGTTAATTGTAAAATAAATAGGCTTTGTAAGTACAAATATTTCCGAAAAGTGATAGGTACTAAATTCGATCTTACAAGTAACGAATAGTGATAATTCCTGGAAAGTACTCTTGTCTAATAATGAATAGATTCCAGTAACTATTCTGGAATCTTTTATATTTTAGATAAAATGAAATCATGTCACATAGACTCATTTGTATTATTTTTCTTTTATACATATTTAGTCTCTTAAAAATGAATCAAAGTGACAGTACACCGACAAAACCGCAGTTTGAATTTCATTCTTAAAATAGTTAATTTTCGAAAATTACATAGATACGATTATTAAAATGGAATTGTCATGAGTAAAATAGATGCATTGAGACTTTATAAACATTTCATCATATTTCATTAATAGTTTTACTTTCTTGCTTTAAAACCGAAAAGCATTGCAACTATAAGAACTATTTTCAGCGCAAACTGATCAAGTACAAGTTGCAATAAAAACTATTTGGTGTGTCAATGCAACCTATTACAAAAAACCTTTTAATTATACATTTTTTATTCTTATAAATAACGATTTGTTCGATGCCCTGACACACTAATGGAATATTTTACCTTCATTTTTTTTGACTTCGTTCAAAATTTTTTGTAAATCAGTGTTTGGTGATTTCCATTAAATCCATTTCAATGTTTTTAACCTTCGAACTAAAAAATGGGGTGTTTTGACTGCTATGTGTGCGTGTCTGTCTGTCTGTGACATCATAGTGCCTAAACTATGTTTCAAGTGTATATCTATGTTCGTATTTAGAGTTCCATACCCTTAAAAAAAAATTGGCGGATGATTTTCCAAATCGGCTCAGTTTGGAAAAAGCCTTAAAGGAAAGGCAATTTAATAGAGAGTGTTTTTACATATGTTTCAAACGCGAGTTTAGAGTTTCATAACTGAAAAATGTGCGGGGTTTTATTAAATTTTGTAAATTCACTTGTTATAACTTTCAAGTAAAGTGGTCTTACCCGAAGTTTTGTGAAAATTTATTATTAAATCGATTGTCGAATAATTAACTTTGATATCATTATTTCAGAAGCCTTGTTTCAAGTTTTCAGGTTTCGAACTATAAATTTCTATAGCGATGAAAGACGCGTTATAATATATCGTATATTCAAATAAATAATTGTTTTAAGTAATGTGCACAGGGAAAAATATTACTGAATTAAAGTAAGCGCGTTTATTTGCTTAGTTGTTTGCTCCTTGAAAAAACTTCGGACTAGATTATTACAAAAATTCCATGATAATAATACGTTGAAGATTATTACATTGAAAAAAAAAACTCTTGAGCATCTCTTGATTGCCATATTCCACTCCGTTTATTATTCTCTCTAGGCGGTATTTGTTTTCATCCAGTATTGTAGCAGAGATTGTCCAATCCTCATAATAAAACATTTAACTAAGAGAAAAATTACTCTAATCTTTCGAAAAATTAACTATCACATCTTTGATTTTTAAATCAACAGAATTCTTATTAGAACGAAATTTCTTTCTTGGTGGTCTAATTAAATTATTCAAACCTACAGATCAGAACATATAAACTAAGCAAAAAAAAAGTAACCACATATACTTCAATATAAATGTATTTAAATTTAATTAAAATTAAATTAAATTTATGATCTTATTAAAAAAAAGTCCGTTATGAAAACAACAATAATAAATTAAACATAGGAATAAATTATGCTAACTCATTTTATTATTTTTATATTATACTTAATAATTTAATAGTGAAGCTAAAAAAATAGTAAAAAAAAACAACAAGATATAAAATAGAAGTAGTCTTCCGGTCATATATAAAAAACTAAGACCTTAAAAACAACATTAAAAAAACATACATATAACAAAAATACGTGATATAGTAAAAAAAATAAACAACAAAGTTAATGAAAGGGTTAATCTTAAATAATAGTTGATTACAAATATATGATATCAAACAGCTGATGAAATTTATCATTCATCCACCAACAGTTCCAAGTGTGTTTTGTCTGCTTTTTTTATGTAATATTAGTCTCGTTTTTTACAAGTACAGAATGTAGCGTAGAACTGAAGCGGCAGGTAATCATGAAAAATTAATTAGAAATTCTTAATAGAATTTTACGAAAAACATTGAGGGTAATGTATCCGGATTATTTATGGCATCAATAAAACGTAATTTATAAATTTTTATTAATTACGAGAGTTATGAACAAGGTCAAAAACTGCTAGGAAAAGGAGGTTGTTGACTTTGAAATATATTCCAAACATTATATTATAGACAGAGTAATAGGTATGTGGGATTACTTTCTTATAAAAGTTTTTCAATACAAAAAAAGTACATCCAATTTTCAACATAATTAATCTGCAAGTAAAATGTTTTATTTTTTCTAAAGAACAACTATTTAACACTGAAAATTTCTAATAAAAGCACTCACGGAAAAATATTATTGAAGCGCATGTTACTAAAACATACTGCATAAAATAAAATATATTGGAAATTTTTTTTTTCTCTTTTAAGGAGTTATTATAGTTTAGTGTCAAAATATGGCCAATTCATCTCATTTTTCTTTGAAACACATTCAAAAATAATTTCAATAAAGTAGTATTGAACCAATTGTTGTTTCTTGAAATAGTTTCTTTTAAAAAAAGTATATTTGTATAAATTTGTAAGATTTACCTTGTTTCTCGAAATGAAATGTAACGCTTATTGAGAGAAAATGAAGTATTTGCTTCTTGAATAAAGTACCGTCGTAAAAAATTATAGATACAGCTAGATTAAAGAAAATTTGGCTTAAAGCTTACATACGAAATAATAACATATATGCCTTAAAGTTAACGAAATAAAAAATATGAGATAATGTTAATTTAAATGGCTGAATTTCAAATGGGTGACACCCTGTCTATAGCTGCTTTTGAATCTATATTCTTTTATATTAATAGAAATTCGTGTTATTCCAATTAGATAAATATCTCTAAAAAGAAGTGTATTTTAAATTGGAGATCATTATATCACCATTTTGAAGACGTCCTGTTTTGACACAATCTTGTTGTTTGTTATTTAAAATACAACACTGTATTATTTATTAATATGGAAGTTGTCAGATAAGATAGTTGATTTGAATTAAATCAAAACTATCAATTGTGAAATATTTCTTAGCCCTAAAGTAGTCGCGTGTGTAATTCTTTAGATAAATTTGAAAGCTGACATTTGGGACATGGTTTGTTAATGCCAAAATTGTTTTGCTATAATAATTTTAGTATTTTCAGGCCATCAGACCGCGCTCAAAAATTAGTATGATAAATTCAGCTATCTAAATAAAATCGGCTCAATATTGCACTGCTGTAAATAGTTGTAAAGGGAAATGTAATTCTTTTTATATACGGTCGATAACCAATCATGTGAATAATACGTATTAGAAAATATACTTTAAAATACAAAATAATATTTCACTAATCTTTCTATAGAATAGAAATTTTTTTATTTTGTGTTGTATTATTTACCTTGAAAAGTTTTTCTGAAAATTTAATATTTTTAATATTACCTATTTAACTATTTATAATGTATGTTCACTTTTATTGTGTTCACATGAAACCAAATACAAAAGCATGTATTTCTACAGTCGAATTCGTTCGTAGAATTGATCAATTTCATTTCAATAAATTTAATTTTCGTTAAATATTTTATTTTGGTTATATTTACTTGAAATGTTAACAAATGCCTTATTTGAACATATACTATAAGCAAATATAGAATTTTCTAAGAATATTTTTGATTTAAATTAAAGTAACTGTTACGGAAAATTTTGACAGGTATTGTAATTGTATTTGGTAAATTTTTAAGAAAATATGACATATAAGCTGGCTTTTTATTTCCTAGCAACATTTTACCGAACATGGTTGTTTTAATGATGAAATTTTTTGGAACTAGCCTATTGCGTGATTTGTTTTCCGGCTTTTACGGAAAGAAGAACAGAAGGAGAAAATTTTGAATTAATAAGCTGAAGAAGCCAAAAATAAATGTTTTGAAAATATCCTTAATTACTTTTTCTTGAAGCGCCCCCCCCCCCCCCGAAAGACACCAATAACTTATAAGGAAAGTGATTTATGAAAATTATATTCATTTAATGTTACTTTCTGATTTTAAGCACTTTGCTTTTGACTTTATTGTTTTCGAAATAAATTTTTGCATAGTAGGTTGTAAATTTAAGTTAGTTTTGCAATAATAATATTATTTTTGTATGAAAATATATTAACCGTTTAAGATGTAAAACGAAAAAATAACCGTAAAAAAACTAACCTCGACAATTTTAATCACATTTCTGACATCAAGTTGTAAAACATGAACTTTTTTTTGCAAATACATTTAGTTCATATGTTAACAAATAAAATAGAAATTAGGAAAAAGTTTTATAAAAATCTTATAAAGAACAGTTTTGGATTTGTTGCTATTTTTAAGATCATTTTCTCGTGTGTAAATAAAATTTCAAGAATGTTTCTGAACCAGAAAAAAGGGATAAGGTTGCAGACCTGTTTTTAACTTTTGACGTGTTCTTTTTTGTGTGTTTGTAATATTATTCCTTACTAGTGAAAACTTTTGACATAAATGAGTGTTTAATTTTAAATTATAAAAAGTTCATAATTATAACTCTGCTTTATTATTTAAGATTCTATTTAATATATATTTAATTGCATTTTTAAATAAAAAAGTACAAAACTATTATAGTTACACCATTATTTACAATTTTTAGACCCACCTTTTAAGGTTTCTAATTAACTTACATAATAGCATTTTCAATTAACAGTATTATATTATTATACTCAATCAATTGTATCGAGGTGTTCCAACCAGAATTATAATAATAATTCAACTACTACACCCAAAAAAAAGTAATTTAACTATTAAAAATAAAAAGAACAAAAATTAAGGTAGCAAAGCATTAAGCTACCAGGATATGCTACTAGGCTTACCAATAAATAGAATGACCTAATAATATTTGAAAAAGTTCAATCATCTATTCAAAGTTTAATTTCCATTAAAATATGCACGAAAGTCGAAAATATAATCAAAACACAATAATACCTTTATAGAATATAATAATGTTATTCAAAATGTAAGGGATTGAAAGATTTAATAGGAATTTATAGACAGTTTTGGTATATTAAAAAGTACTGTGTGTTAAAAGTATAACTAACTGATGCCAAGCCCTTCCTATGGCCAAAAAATTTTATACCAATTAGCTGCGGCATATTTCTTATACATTTTACAATCGAGTAGAACAAAAGTCGTAAGATAAGCAAGTCAGAGAAAAATATGAAAACATTTTACTTTTCTTTACCACAATTTTTTAGACAACCCATTGTAGTGATATTTTTATTTCTAAATGATGTTTCGGAATGATGTTAGAAAAGTTAGACAATTTTTAATGTGCTGAAAAAACACTTCGGTACATTTTTCTTGACGTCATTCTGAATCCAACGAGCTACCACACGTATTTTTACGACCATTGTTTCTATAGTTCATCAATTATAGTTAATCAATTTGAACTTGTTGACTAGCTTAGTCAGGTCTCAAACTAAGGAAGTTTTTAAAAACTTAGAATATTTTTTAAAAAATGGCTAATTTTAAATATAAAATGTTCTTATGATTTTTACGCATAGATTGGCCTGCATAAGCGATAGACTGATCAATTTACTGACACCATAAAGTTAGACCACGATTTTTTGGCCCAAAAATTTTGTTTCTGATCCTACATGGAGGAAATGTTACTCTTACTATGCCACAAGACTGGGAAAAACAGTATTTAGAATTTACACTTAAGCCTCTTTTCCAAAACCGTAGATAAATAATTTCTGTATCGTTTATAACACGCAGTATATATTAAAGTTACGAGAATTGTGGTTTTGTTGCATGTACAAGGGAGCGAATTATTATAAACTGAGTACCTATACACACAATATATGCGTGTTTGTGGGTATGTTTGTGTATGTGGGTGGGTAGGAGCTAGAATATATGAAGAAATCATTATAATAAAAGGTATTACAATAATTATTATTAGATAGTTAGTAGTATTGTTATTATAATCGTTATTATTCGTGAGTTTAACGAAAATATATAAAAAATAGATTATGTTAGTGGATATGTATTAGAGACCCCATTTTATGTGTTTCTACAGGATGGCTTTATAACAACGCTAACAACGAAACTGATATCCCGTTCCTGTCTCCTGAAAACGCCTTAATTCTCCTCATGTCTTGCCTCATTCTTTCGTTTTTTCTTATAGTCGTTCTATAAATTTTTCGTTGTCCACGCCTTCTTCTGTCATATTGAGTATTCTATTCCAAGACTTTTTACTCAATTGCGTTACTTGATTTTCCTAAAGTGTTCTGACTAATTCTGAGATTCACAAGTGGTTAAAAAAAGGACTAAAAATAGTGATTTTTAAATTTTTTTACATTTTTTTGACAAAAACTGACGCCATGACAATTATATCGTTTTACAACTAGAACATTTAATTTAAAAGAAATTGGTCTTTCATTTTTTACCAGCAATAAATTCTCGGAGTACTTGTTATTTAAAGTTTAATTTTTGCGTTATAAAACTTAAAGAAGTTAGTAAAAAAAAGGAATGGCTTATTGTTAGTAAAATAGAATTGTAGTTGGTTACTTAAATTTTATTAAATAAATTGTTATATCATAATTGAAGATAAGTATTTAAGGTCAATTTACACATTTAATTTGCAACTTCAGTAAATATCTATCTACTATTTTGTATAGAAATGCCTGAAGAGACATGAGATGTCGGAACATCACTTTATCGGAAGTATCTGAATGTTTACTATTGCTCTTGAGTTTGTTTGCTTAACAAAATATTATTTTCGATTCGTTTTTCACAACACTGGAAAGAATTTCTGTCCGGTTACTGAAATGTATAGATCAGTCTTTATTCAGTTGCAAAAAACTTGAAAAAACATAATCGAATTATTGCAATAACTTTCTTTTAAGATGATTAAAAAAAAAAATATGTAGTTTTGAAAATTTTACACTTGTTTTGTAATATTGATATACTTTTGTGTGTGTAAATTTCCTAAAGTATTAAAAATTAAATTCCATGATAAATTATCATTTTCTTGAAAATTCTTTATAATGAATAAAATTTATCTGGAAAATAATAGGTTTCATTTAAGAAAATTCAAATAGCTAATCTTGGAAAAATCAAGACCGGAAAAATATATACAAAACTTTTTCATATTTATTTGACATTCTGTATGTGAATATACAGTAAATTAGTTAACAGAGCGCATATTTCGCTCGCATTAATAAAATGTAAGTAGATATATTGAAGGTATAAAAAAAAGTTTAATCATTATACATACACTCAAGAGAGGGAATATATATTTAATTAATAAATATTTGATAAACAACATGGGGGAAATTATGGAGTATGTATGTAGGTTAGTTTGTTACTAGTTTAATGAAATACATTTCAATTTTGGTAAATAATACCTACTCACTTTAATATGTGATTAATTAATTCAATTTAATATAACGATATAATTACGAGTAGTTAAATCAGAGTGTTTAATTTCTTGATGATTTCGAATTGTCTTTTAATGTCGTGTCATTTGTTACTGATGCTTATCATTATAAACCTTATATTAAGAAAACCAAAATAAAAAAGTTTTTGGAATTATGTTCCCTATAGCACGTTATGACTTGTTTGCTGCTTGGGAGGTAAAACCGAAAAAGTGCATCAAATAAAAACGATCCCAAAATTTGACATGCAGGTTACCTAGGAAACTAAAACTTTTTAATCGATTCAGCTTGCTATGAATTTAGAGAATATACAAAAATATTTTACAATCTGTCAGTTTGTATTTTTTGTCCAAAATTTTTTCATTCAAAAAAATGAGTTTTGATTTATCAGAAGTTAAACATAACAAAGATAATTTAAAGTGTGTACAAGGAAATTTTATGTATTAAATATCCTGATCAAACAAATTAGAAAAGTGTCTTTTTTAAACTAATATTACAATAAATTCATAAAGTATAGAATTAAAGTAGGTACAGTATTTAATTCTTTAAACAATAAAACAACTATTTGGCTGCTTTAATTAATAAATAAAATTTTCAGAATTAGCAATGCGCAGAAAAGCAAACAGTATCGTACAAGAAAAAAGTAAACCTAAAATTACCAACGCACAGAAATGCAAAAAGTTATCGAGAGAGAAACAATAAAAAAACAACTAAAAGATACTGTTCTACTAAACCTGCGTTCCTAAGGTAGCGTTCCACAAAACTAATACTAATAATTAATTGCTAATACAATTATTTGTATTTTCAAGTCATTTTTTAATCCAGTAGTATATTTTCATTTTTTTTTTTTTTTAATTGTGTTTTTTTATATTTATGGCAAATAGACAATATTTTTAAAAATATGGACAGAAGCGCTTTTTTTTTTTAATATACAAAGATACGATAGGAACATAGTTCCTACCGGGTGTTTCAAGACACCTCTCGTTCATTTTTTATCCAGTTTAAAAATGTTTAAATAAATGTCTAATATGATTTTTATCTATTTTGGTGATGGATGTGAATTTATCGGTACCCTCAAAAAATGTTAAAAATATAAAAAAACGTTTTCCTCTGATATTGTAATTTCGATGAGTATTTTCAAAACGTCGCGTAAACTTGTTCCGAAACAATTTTTCTTTGTCAAAGATTTCACTTTTTCGTCTTGCGAAGATTTTTTTTCTTCAATTTCAAATTCAGTTCCAGTACAGTTTCGGAGAAATTGCACAAAATGCCATACAAATAGTACCTACGTCGAGTAAATTTATATATCGGAAACGATTGGTTTTATAATGAAATAAAATGCATTTTGTATTATCCCACAAATTTACAAAATAAATATATATTTTTTAATGTTTAAAAAGTAGGTACCGATAAAAAACATTATTACTAAAGGTAATTAGGATCCATAACAGTGTTTAAAAAGTAAGTTTACCGATTCAGCATTATTGAGGAAAATCTACTGTAATTTATACATAAAAATTTCTTATTTGATTTTTTATTTGATAGATACACACTTCATTCCTAGAAAATATATTTCCATTAATATACAAATTCTCCCCTATATTTTTTAAACTTAAGGCCAAGCACCTTTATATATTTTGTACATACATAGGTAATTCGAATTCCAATTTATTATGAAAAAAAAAAAAAAAAAAAAAAAATACAAAGGTACAAAGGTACAAAATCTCTAGGCCATCATACACAAACACATACATAAATCACATTTTTCTAAATATCAATTTTTTTCTCGAACAATCGTATGCAAATTACGTTTTTTATTATTATATGTAGTTACATTGAAAAAAAATTATTACATGTATGCAGATGTTTATTAAATAATTTTATGCAAATATTTAAATAATAGTAAAAAGGTTATTCCTTGCTGCGTTTGTGTCTGGCCCTAAAACGTACAACACACATTCTCGTAAAGGTTGCACAAATCATTCTTTAATAAATAAAAAAAAACCCTATTATTTCTTGATGGGAAAAGGGTTAAAAAATATTACATACAGTTTTTTTTATCTCCACCAAAAAAAAGTAGAAACCTTTTATACCTGTGAAACGATCCATGAGACATTTGAATATATTTTTTCATAATGTGATACATAATATGCATATGTCTCACTAGTAGTTTTTATTTTATTTTTTATAAATGTATGTAGACAACGTAATTTATGTAAATTTATCTTTTTTTTTGGGAATATTAAAATAAGATCAAATATCACTTTTGATATAAAATGAATATGACATACCTGCGTTCTTAACATTAATCATTAAATTTAACGGCTTCTTTAGATATAATATTTTGTACACTAGACTTTGTTGAAATTGAGCATAAATCAGTAAATCAATATTTTCACGTGAATCCAAAAGCAATACGAATACCAAGTAACTATGAAATTGAAAATATAATTTATATAAAATTCAAAAAATGTATATGAATTTCTGCGAAGTATATTACTCACTTTTTTACGCAGAAAATTAAAACTTCCTTTTCAAAGACAGTTTTTACAGACGACAATTTTTTATCGGAAAGACAACAAAGCTTCAACGATGTAGTAAGGACGCGTTGAAGTTTTTCATACAAATAAGCTCAGCACTTGGCAGCAAACCCAATTGCAAATAGTTATAAAATAAATGGATAAAAGAACTCGTGAAACAAAAAGCTTTAGAAATTTTTTCTAGTCGGCCTTGAATGGAAAAGAGTTAGCGAGTTTCCACTCTGTGTCCCGTTTACTGCCACTATCTTCTGTTAATCGTTTTATACTCGTTGTTTGCATAATACCGTACAGAAAATTAAATGCTTCTATCAGTTTAAAAATAAGGCATTTCATATAGTGAAGAAATTGTGATGGTCTTAATATTAATGTTTTGAAATAAGCATGTTCAATATTTTTAAACATGTGTTTACTTTTATAATTAATGATCACGGGTACAATGATGTGGGTAACTATAATAGAAATTAATTGCAATTCGATACTTATTGGATATCTTTTGAGTTCTAAATAAATTGATTATAGCAGTGGAGTACCTTGATTAGACCTTTGCCAATGTAAGTTATAAACCTACTATGAACCTACTACTACACTACTTACAACAACATTAAAAAAAACTGATAACTTTCTAGAGACTATTCTTGTGTCGAGATCTATCTAATCAAAAACAAATTTCTTCTAAATCAAAGAATATTTTTTCTGCCATTTAAATTCTTAGTTTTAAGACAATATTCCTGTTTCAACCAAAAATTTTCTTTGTCAAGTAATTTATAGACTCTTTAGTCACAAAATCGTTGATTGAAAAATAAGTAATAACTTACCAAATTTTTATTATAAATGCCGGTTGAATATCCTCTTTTTTATGAGATATATTGAATTTCTGAAACAAAAATTGAGCTTCATTAGATAATTTAAAAAAAAAAAATGAAATTTGCAATATTGTATGTAAATCGATTAAATTAAAGGCCAAGAATGATTTTTGAGGATGCAAACATAACGGAATTACGAATAAAACCGGTTTAGCTGCAAAGAGTTTTTAGTTGATTACCAATTATTAGAAAAAGTAACATAATTTGCATTAGAGAGACACAAAGGGTCAGTATCTGGGTTCCCTGTCTTCTACCTATCATTGAGAGAAACTTTTTTTTATACAACCGCAGCCTTATGATCACCAAAACTTTCATGCTCAACTACTAAAATTTTATTCAAAAACTGATAAAAAAATACACAAAAATTTTCTCCATTTCTATCAGAAATTCACTAATAAAGTTGAATTAATATTTTCTCCAAGGCTCAAGTTTAAGTTGCTTCAAATCCAAATTAGTCGTTCACATTCATTTTTCTACAGATTTTATTTGCGAAAATATATTTTGAGCAAACTTGAGTTTCCTCTTTGTACGTTTGCTTACTAAATGAATACTCGGATATACATAAATTGAAGTATAAATAAAAATATAAATTTCATATATAATTTTTATTTTTGTTATGTATAATAGATTCGATACATACACGTAATTCAGTCGTAATGATTATAATAATGTATGTACCATAAAAAAGTACATATATGCATATTATTATTACTATTATAAGTAGAACTCGAGAATAATTTGATATAAGTTTAAAGAAAATATATATTTTCTTATATATTATTTCATATAAGTACATAGTAACATGTAATATATTTTGTAAAGAAAAGCTTTCATAGAGATATGTACAGCAATACTACCTACCTCATTTTTAACATGCATATATATGTGTGCATAGATAGTTTACGTACTTAGATTTTTGCTTATTTTGATTGTGTTGGCTGCTAACTTGGATACAATATGGCTTATCTATCATATCAGTCTTTATTATCATCACTAAATATGTTTATGTACAGTGTGACTGTACAGTCCAAATATACCTAAGCTTTACTACTAGGTCCAAAAATATCAATTTTAAAGGGTATTTATTATAAAGGCATTTTCTAACCAAATCACAAATTATAATGCATTAATATAAATATGTTTTGGAAACTATAATGATACTTATAAACATCAAAATATTTGAATTGTTCTATTTGTAACACAGATTTCTGACTAAAATATCACCGGGATTATATTTTTGAATGCTACGTTACCGTCTACTATATATCATTAAAGTCGTTTTATAATACTAATAAAATTTATTTCTTAACAACAGGATGCATTTCTTGAATGCAAAATAATTTCTTTAAGTACGAAAAAGAGGAAAATAGAGTGATTAAGAAAATAATCGATTGAAAAAATCTTGGAGTGTTAGATTTTAATTATTGTAAATATTCTATTGACAGAAATTGGTAAAAGTAAAGTCATTATTAAATATTTTAAAAAACAGTTAATCACTCTATTTTTTTTAGCTTACAGAAATTATTATTAGCTCAGCTAGTTACAAAAGCGTTTTTTAATTTTTTTTTTTAAATTAATATTTATTTATAATATACACTGATATTTGTGCTTCCACCATCAAAGGTTTCTTAGATAATCGGTAATCTAGAAAACTGGTCTGGATACTTGGACAAACTTATTAAATTATTATATTTTTATCTATCTTGGACTCCGACGTTTTAAAGTGATGGAAATCAAAAATTCCGTTTCATAGATATATAGAGAATAGATACATACATATAAGTATACACACCAAAGTAATAAAAGCGTTTGAATTTCGTTAAATACTAGTGTTCTTTGTAACCTGTATTTTATTAATTCATTTACCTGAAATAAAGGCCAATAAGGGAGAGAGTTGTCAAAATGGTATGGTATGGAGTATAATGACAAAACAATATGAACTTTCATGAAACATGCTGTAGATATCATATAAATATTATTGAAAAAGTATACCATACAACAACGCAACATCTATAATCACATATTCAAAGTATCTTTAAAAAAGACGAAGAAGAAGCAGTTTTCAACTTTAAAGCAACCAGCAGCATTCAACTTGATTCATTTACTAATATTAACCAAAACCTTTATATTATCATGGTATATGATAGACATACAGTGAAAACCGTTCTGGATAACGACGATTTTCAATGTATAATTAAACAGACCTTCCAAAAATCGTATAATTATATTTACTTTGTTTGAGTAGTTTTGCATTCGAGAGACATATTTCTCATATTTTTCAAAGCTATTTATTTAACTTTTGGCACCGTTCTTTTGCACCATGGTCAGAAATTTTTATGATAATTTTCACGTCATTTTTTAATATAAAATTCAGGCAAAAATGTTTCAAACGAAAATTTTTACTGTCAAATAAGCGAGAATTTGAAATAAAACTAATTATATTGTGATTATTCTTTATGCAAAAAATAATTACATTTTTTTTTTATGTTTACCTTATGCATATTTAGATCATTAATTTTTACAAATTACATTTAAAAAGAAAGATTTAAAAATTTATTTTAAATAACTTTAATTTTGAAAATCATTCGTAACGTACTCATAGAAAAGCCGTTTTACATAAATTTTAAGTTGTATTTTTTGTGAAGTAGTTCTTTTTTTCATTCAAAAATTTTGGATTGAAAAAAACATGAAAATGATGGTAGAAAAGTTCTAAACACGATGTATATATCACGAACGGTAAATTTTTTAGTAATAAAGTTTTAGTATTCTTGCAAAGTTTTGTATGCAAGACTAAGATCAAAACAAGGCGAAGTAATTGAGCTAAGAGTTAATGTTCAAGAGTTAATAAAAAATAAACTTCACTGATAATGAAGTACAAACGCATTCCAGTAGAATATTAGTCTTCTAGAATAAATAGATATTTTTGCTAGAAAAATGAACAAACAATAAAATTTATATATACTATGTTATACGAAATATTGAAAGTTTTAAGTGCTTTCTGATCATACTAAAATAAAAACTTTATTATATCGCTACACGTGATACTTTATTACTATAAAAGGGTTTTAACTGTAGCCTTAAAGTTAGCTAGCTGGTGGTGGAGTGGTTTTACTCAAGAAAAAGATATGGTATATAAGTTGGTGAATGATGATAATCCATGTATGAAAAGAATTTATTACATTTTTTTGTGTGTTGTACATCGTCCGTCGAGATTAGATTTGTATTTGATATGATATTAATAAAATCATATTACATAGAAAATGTGGTTAGATATTATTATTATTATCATTATTATTATTATTATGGGTAGAATATATGCAAGGGAGTGGATGGTACCCTGGATACCTTGAAGGCTTGAATCACTCTTAGTTTCCAGTAATTGCTCTCAGTAATGAAATTATATGAAGGCAAAGCTAACTTAAGCATGATTATTACCAATGCGAAAGTGTAACCAAAAAACTGAAATTTTTTGTGAAATTAATGAGTATTTCATACTCTTTCTGTATAAATTTCAAGTCGATTCTCTGTACGGCTTACGAAAAAATTAATTATTAAAAACTGCCTTTTTTACATGGTGGTATATAAAGAAGTTTTAACAAATGTTGGTTTTTAAGTGCTTTTGAAAATGTTACCATTTTAGACTGACAACTTTTATCAATATTCCTCAAGTTTAAGCTTTGGAATCATACCAAAACTAAGAACTGATGAATTCATTTTGGTAAAAACACTAACTTTGATAGTTAATTTCTCACATACCGTACAGGGAATCGATTTGAATTTTTCACAAAAGGCTTAAGTATAAAAAAGTATGATTAATTGATAAATAAAATTTAAAATTTTTGGTATAATTCTCATTTTTACGTTAAATAAGATAGGATTTTTTTTTGATGCTTCAAAGTAAAATATTTGGCTTTTTAACTGTTTATTTACAAGTTAAAGAACTGATTGTTTTATTTTAACGTAAAATTTTGAAAAATTACAGTTTGAAAAAAAAGATACCACTGGAACGTGGATACCCATACAATTGATATAAATTTTCTTCATGGTTATGGGCTACTATATTAAGGCTAGTGTAGTACACGTGAAAAAATCTTGCTGTACGGTGAAAGAAGAAATCATTGTAGGGATAAGTTGTTGATTTTTAAAGTATCAAAGTATCCCTAGAGTGAAACAAACGTTGTCACTATCTATTGAAGAGAGTGCTTTTAGGTATAAATCCTGAATGCGATTTTGTATACATTAGAGTATGTTCCATGGTATATTACGATCTTGAGTCATGAACTACACATCCTCGACCGTGGGTCTGCAACTTTTCTCGATCCCTTTTTTAAATTTAACCTCTCTCTCTCAAAAAAATAAAACATTGTTTGTAGAAATATGTAGAAATACATTTTTGTCTTTTAAAACAAGATTTTAAAACCTACGTAAATGTAAATTTTTATGACTGGTACTACACTTTTCCCTATATGTAGGCATCATCATGATACATATAAGCAAGAGCTTCTAAATATGTGTATAGATAAAATGAAAAATGGTTTGAGTCAATGTATTATATGCATGTGAGCTTGTAGCTTGTTGGTTATAGGTAGATTGAAATGAGCTTGGATAAGGAAGATATGTTATATATGGTTGTATAATACATTTATAGTTGATTTTTTATAGCTTTTACATTTTGGATCTATTATTTTTACAAAAAAATTAAATTCCAAAACATAAAACTAACAATCCGTTATTTTCAATAATGCAACTAAAATTCCTCAATGAGGTAAATTACTTGGGTGTTAATGTTCCTAGGAAGGAAATATTTCATGAGTCAACGATATAAATTCTTAATTTAAGAAAAAAAAGTATTTCAATACTTAAAAATATCCTGGAATCAAGAAAATATACATATTTTCGTTTCACAGATAGCAAATTGATTGAATTGCAACAATAAAATGCCATTTCGTTATTTCGATTAGGCCCAGAAAGCGTCTATATCAGCAATGAGAAAAAATGTGGTAGTAGTTTCTGGCAACCAGCAAAGGGATTAGTTTCTTTGAAATTGAAGTTAATTACGAAATTCTGCCTCTTAAATTTAAATGCTCATAGAAGATTACTGATAGAGACGATTCTGTTCAAAGTAATTCCAACTAACTCAACCTCATTCGATCTTCTTTCTAAACAATAATTATTCTGGAATTAAATTTTGACATGAGTCAGCTATGAGATATTAGACAGTCATGAGATATTTTTAAAATCTGCAATTTATTTGGTTATTTTGACGTTTATTTTGTTAGTGATTTGTTGTTTTTTTATTGATTGGATTATTCAGCCATCGATTATTTAATTTCAATATGAAATGTATATTTAGAATAGAAGGATATCCATATTAAAACTCAACTAAATTATTTAACTAATATATAATACACTATTTCTCCTGAATAAAAAGATATATGTAATAATATTTTTCGAGTGGTTGTGCTTGGCTTCGCTTGCGTGTTTTGACTACAGTCTTCTATATTATATGTGTTTTGTGTAGTCACAATATTTTTATAATATTACTCCTACTGATAATAGTGAATAACGAATATTTTCGTCTACTTTTTTAACAAAATATCCTGATAGAAAAATGGCTATAAAAAATATATATATAAATACATATAGGTACATAGAATATTATTATCATTTAATACACATATTTTTTTTTTTTTAATCTGATAAAATTTTCGTGATATTTTTTACTCCGATATATATTCTCGAATATTATTTTATGTATTTTTTTATTTAGGAATAAAAAAAATATTAATAAAAATAACTTATGAGAAGGATTTCAGAGAGAGAAACACTCGCAAAGTCAATAAAATGTATTAAAATAATCTTGAAAAAAATTTCGAAGAACATTGACAAAAAAAAAAGAACCGCTGTCAATATGAAGCTATCAAGAGCAAATAAAATATTGAATAGCTAAGTAAATTATTAAAACTCAAATTTGATTGCAAAAATCAAATTTATAGTGGGAAACTGACGATTAACTGCAAGCAGTCAATATGGCAGAAATCTCAAAACTAGAAAAGAAAACAGCAGTGACTTATGAAATGACTAGCTATTAAAAGAATGGCTATTTTTATTAGAAATTTTATTTATGGGTTTTATCAGCATTATTACAAATTACTATGGTTTCAAGAAGATCCATCCATTTTTATAAGCTTGTATACAGTTTCACCTGCGTGTTCAAATCTTGAAAGTTAAAGACCAACTTTCGGGTGGAGCTGAATTTTTCACGCGTATATGATGTATGGCCTGATTTTCCAATCTTTTCCATTATATTTGATATACATAAGATTTTTGTTGTTCAAAATAAAAAGTTGAAAATAATTTTCTTCCTCGTGAATTACGATTTTTAAAAACTAGAGGCACTCCGAGTCATTTAAGTCAGTCCTGAAGATAAGTTCAATTAAAGCTAATGAATTTTTTATATGAAACTAACCTATTGTAGTTAATTATGACATCATAGAACATTCTTTAGTTTACTATTACTTAATTTTAAGGAATGTACTTTGTAAGAATCTTGGAATATCAAAACTGAAACTATGTCTAAAATAATAGATTTACTGATAGAATAGTTATATTCTATAATCCAATAAAATTCATTTTCTACAATTTCGTTCAAGAACCAGCAAATTTCAAATCTTTGTTCCTTGCTAATTAGGAACATAGTGAATAAAATTTAGTATGAATCAATCCTAATACGATTTTGAATGCTAACCTCGAAAAACAAGGCTGATATAAACAATAATTAACTTCAATTGTCAGGAAGAAAACATTAACTTTCTACAACAAAGTTAATAAAAACAAACAACGTGTAGTAAATAAATCTTTTAAAATATTCATATAAACTATTAACTTAGTAAACGTTGTAGAAAATGTTTGGCGGAATAATGATGATTATTTAATGCTTTTCACCTCCCTCAGTTTCCCCTTTCATTTGTTGACATACGTCTTACCACACTTTTCGTTGTTAGTCATAATACTCTCTGAATATTATTAGTCCGTCGAAGCTTTAAACCATATACTTCTACTCCGTTCATTGAATGGTACCCTTGAGACACATCTTATGTCGTACGTACAACTAAACACTTAACACATTATATCGGCAACAATCTAAAGACGAACGGAAGTAGCGATATAAGAAATATGGGGGTTAGAAAGTGAAAGAGATAATGAGACGAAAAAATAAAAGTGAGATGGAGAATATTATATTATGTATGTGTATATTATGTATGTAGTAAGTAGCTGTAACTGTAAGGCAGGTCCGGGAAATGAGTAAGCGAGCAACTTCTTAAAGAAAAATCCATTATATTATGTATGCACGGTGTCTGTGTAAAATATAATGATGAACAAAGAAAAAACTGTGTCATTAGTTTTATTTTGTTAAAAACAGCTGATTCTCTTATATGTGTGTGTGTGTGTTTGGTTTTTTTTTTAACTTCATTCATTGCAAACCAAGTTCTTGTGTTTTTTACTTCACAACTTGTTGGCTATAAATATTTATTTTATTTTTATTTTTTTATTACACCATTTTCACTTTCAGTTTGTATAATTTTCTTAAATACTTTTTTACTTGTATTTGTTTATTTTTAAATGTTTTTAGTTTTTTCCTTTTTTTTCTATTTAACTTTACTTTTATTCATGTAAAAACTGTTGTTGATTATATGTTTTTTATTTCTCGAATTCATTATTTATGTATTAAGTTTTAGAATAGATTTTCTGAATGTTTCCATTTCTGATAATTTCAAAGTTGTTTCTGACCTGCTATGAGGTAAAATTATGGTAATTATATTTATTTTTTCGATCAAACTGTTTGTTGAAAGGAATAAGAAGAAATATTTATTATTTTCTGCGATTTTTTTGTAGATAATTTTATCATTAATAAAATTTACATACCCTCTTCAAACGGCTGATATCTTTCATCAAAATATGATTTGGACATTGCTAAATTTTCAACGTTTATTGCTTACCTTATCTCTTTCACATAGTGATTTCTCCTATAAAACTATGTTGAATGCGTCAAGATGATTATAATTAATTACGATTATGAAGTCTCGATGATCGGAAACGTCCAGCAATTATCTGCTCCAAAATTATAAAGTTTTTTTGTACATACATCTAACATAATTAAATTTTAACACGGTGTGTACAGTCTCGCCTAAATTTATACATTTCAATGCTGTTTTTGCAACGTTTTATTTCATTTATAATGAATTTTTCCATACAATTCTAGGAATTGAAACACCCCAGGTTTATATTGAGTTGCGATTATCAATACTCTGTAATATAAAATCGGACTGTTAAATAAAAAACTAAAAATTTTAAACAACGATGAAGAAAAGTCTGTTATTTGCTCCCAATACAATACGAATTTTAACCGATTTTTAAAATTTATGGTCTGGAAAAAACATTTGCACATAGTCAGCTCTTTTTGTTTCCGTAAATATTTTACTCCAATGAATTATAAGGATTGTGAAGGGGAATATAAATAATTGAATGGGCTTAATATGAATAACTTCACTGCGCTTCCACCATAAATATATAATTAATAATTTTTGTCCGAAAATATGAGACATGTAATAAAATAGAAACTTCATTTGAATATGGAATGGTGGCTGAAATACTTTCAGCTGTTTTCAGCTTTTAGCTGCATTGAAAATATCATTTTGCCATGCGTTAATCATTTCCCTGAAAGTAGAACTACGATAAGCGTCTTAAACTGAGTTTCAGTGGTAGTTGAATAAATAGATGGATATTAAAAAACTATACTAATTTACAATAATCCTGCTCAATTATAGAAATGAATGGTGAAAATTGAACCATTTCCGTTTTTCGAGGTAATAATAATGGGGTTTAACCTCCGTTTCTCTGACATATACGCCTATAACAGAGGCCACCCACATCATTATTTGTGAATCTTTCTTGTTTTTCGAGGTTAAAGTTGCTAATGACTGTATATTGATTGCTTGACGTCGTTAGTGACTTTCCTAAGAGATCTTTGATATCAGAACTATTTGCTTTACATTATTTGTTTTACATTTTAAGTTTGGTAGAGTTTTAACTTAATTATTATGCTTTAAAATGGTTTTTATTGCAGAAAACATCGTTCCCAAATTGTTTTTTTTACTTCTGCTGTCAGTGAGTGTTTCAGCTTTCAATGAAACAGTTAATTAGTAACAAGATAATGTCGTTGCTATACCAAATCGTAAAGATATAAGATAAGCGGTTTGATGCAAAAAATTTAATTTCTTATTAGTAACTTATCAACAGTAATTTTTCGTACAACATATAAAAAAACATACATAAAATATAATTGAATATATCATATATGTTTTTTAAATAAGTGATTACCTATATAATTGATTTCATATTATCATTTTAAACATATTATTGCTATTCCGTTCAATATCAATATACATATAAATATTATATATATCATACATTTTATTTTTACATTACAATAAATAATATATACACTCACAGGTAGAGAGAAGAAAAAAACGTGTATACATCTAAACACGCACAAAAGGGAAAAAAATATATCAAAATTGTAAATAATCTATAATATTCTTCATCATATAGAATATAAAGTCTGTTTTTTTTACTGAGTGTTCAAAATCATTTGGCATTAGGGATAGCAAAACTTTGTGAATCAATTTATCAAGAAAGGGGTGATATTTATTAAAAATCTTTGACCTAAATTGAAAAAAAAAAAACTTTCTTAATTGGTAAATCTTTTAGCGATGTTGTTATTAAGGATTTATCGTTGTAACACAGATAAAATAATTTTTTTTTAGTAACGACAATTCCAGACTATAATCAAAATCTACAGAATTAGGAAAAGAGTTGATAATTTTTTAGCACAGGTACATAGATGTCCCAAGCATAGAATTGTTTTATTTTATACCTCTATTAAAAAAAGTTACATAATACGAAAGCTGATAACGTTATAAATTTAATTTTAAGGCTGAATTCAGGATATTTCTTCCCTTATTGAATTGAGGTACGAATAAAGTACGTTTTGCGATTAAGAGTAAATGCGTTAACTAGCGCGGTGTAGTTGAGATAATTTTTTATTAAATTTTTTAAATAATTTTTGGTGCGGTGCTATCAGCGGCAAAACTGTCTGGCAATTATAATTTATATAGCTAAACGGAAACAAAAAATAATGAAATAAATTGCTTTAAACGCATTTATAATCAACAATCTCCCCAGCTTTTCAGAGACCTCTTTCTGAGCAACCAATACTACTGTTTTTTATTCACATCTAGCGTATTATTGAACCCATCACTTTCTATATTTATTTAAGTCTTTTAGGCCAAGAAGTTTAACTCAACAGTTACAATTTGCGAATCATTTATATAAATTTAATTTTTGGTACTTTAACTTACTTAAATATAAGAAGAAAATGAAGGAAACTCGATAAGCAGTCGAGGTAGATTAAAAATGTAAATCGATGTTCAATATCAAATCTTGAACTTAAAATCTTAATCTTAAATTGGTATCAATACTAAAACTTGAGATTTCTGAAGAATCCAATAGCATTAATTGTCAATTTTTAACATTGGGGAAGAATTACCTCCTTAAAATTATGACAAGTCAAAGTCAAATAAATACACCCTAATGCATGACAATTTGTGTAATAAATTTGTATTTCAAATACCATTCGATCACCATAAGTATGATACATATTTTTATTTTACAATCAAATTTTAATTTTTTTACTTTTTCTAATTTTTGTAAACTTAACAGATATAAATAAAAATCCTGACATCTGTGTAGCTTTCTATCCATTTCTTCAGGTAAGTTTGATACGTTTTGTGTATAGCTTACTTGTTTGGTGAAGTATTGATCATTTGATGAAAAATTTAAATGATTTATACTTACTGTATAATTTTTGAATTCATTCATTTTTACTCTTCGTAAACCTTTGTAACACCCGTTATACATGTATAAAGTATTTCCTTATATTATATATAAAATACATTATAAAAATTGCTATTGGCAATAATACAACGAAAAAAAAAATTTTTTCTCTCCAAAATAAAAAAAAAACGTAGAAAATACGCCATTTCCCAACAGAATTGCCTTGGTACTTGCACGCACACACATGATGGCAACTTCACATACAAACACTAGTTGTTAGAAAATAGGGTGCTATTCGAAAAAGAAATATACAAATAACTAAAATGTGAGTGGATGGAGGTACACAATACAAGGGTTTTTTTTTTAGCCCACCCTCTCTACTACACCTACACCTACCTATATATGTGTGTATGCTCTATATGTGTCCTTGTTATGACGTTCGAGTCATCATCATCAGAACGACGGCAACATTCAAATCGAATATTGATAGAGTATTTTTATATATATTGGTTCGTATTTGTAGAAAAGAGTGGTGTACCCTGGATCAAAACATTCTAATAATATTTTTTAAAACCTTTTATTTAGAAATGAAATAACTTTTTGCAAGAGGACCATTATTTTCTATTAAATAGTTATCGATAAAAACTACTTATTTTATTTATGTATACTACACCGTAAAAGAACAAAATGTACCATAGATCACATTCCAATGTACCATAGATTCGGATTGAATCTTGGGTCCCGCCTTCAACAGGTTATCTTTACAGTTCGCTCTATTGTGTAGCATCATAGGTGGTATGTGATTTTAAACTTCTTTTCAGTTTTGAAGAAATATCCTTTTCTCTGACTCTCCAGTTTCAAATATTTCGTTGATTCAGGATACAACGATGAGAGATTTTCTAACTAGCACGAATGTTCAGAATTTATTGATACACACTGTTGCTTCCATTCAAGGTGCATTATGATGAGTTTTCATAAACTTTACTCCTCAAAATTATGTTGAAAATATGAATATTGCAGAACTAGTTATCGAATTACAAGCAGTTTTTTGGTAAAATATGATTTAGAACATAAAAACTAACATGCAAATTAGTTAATAAGTAAATAGTAAAGAAACTTTTGGCTATTTAATTTTTTTTGAATATTACACCCACAACCGCTCTTTCAGTTGCTTGTTCTTTGGAAAAATGATTATTAAAAATAATTTTCAAGAAACAGGAGCGAAATTTAAGATACATTGTAGCCAAGGTGCAACATTGACTCTATATTGGTTCGTATTTGTATATGTTGTGGGATGAGGTTAGTTCCATGAATTCAAGTAAGCAATTTCTAAACTGTAAGCAATATTTATTATTCTATCTTTATCTTTTCGTTTTTTTTTTTCGATTAAATGTAAGAATATGGCTTATTTGTGAGGGTTATTCACATGACGTCGTCGCGCGTTTTTTTGTTAAAAAATAGTTGTTGAATATTTGAAAAAAAAATTGTATTCAGATCACAAATTGAAATTTTCTGCATTTCAATTACAAGTATGGTTGATTGGAAAATATATGGTTCTAAATTCGTACACAAGAAAACATCTTTTTATTTAATCAACTTGCAGCCAATAAGCCAAAAAAGTTTTTTCAGTAAGAAAAGTATTACGTTCTACAATAAATTCAGCTTATGTGGCAGCTTTTATATTGAACAATATCGAAAAATATTTATATTATTATATCTATGAGGTTATTCCTTGGCAAAATATGTAGCAAAAATTGGATATCTAAAATCACACTTGATTGATTTTTTTTGGTTTCGATCTTGGTTACGCAATTGGTTGTTTCGATGTCTCTATTGTTTCTATGTTTTGCTATCATCGAAATAGCATTCTTCATTGACACCATTTTTCTGATAAGATGATGTCTATGATTTAAAATTCTTCGGACATTCTTAAGAAAATTAAAATATTTTTTAAACTCTTGTCCCAAATATAGGAAATTAATTTTTCATTTTAAATGAAAAATCACACACTTTGATATATTGCCATGTGTGGCAAATTTTTAAATGCTATTAGGTTAACTTTATTTTTAAACTTTTAAATTATCGGGTAGTTTAATATTCTACTCAAAATTTAAGAAATCAAAATTTTCCAATCTGTCAATTGGACTCTGGAAGTTTTCTTCAGATTAAAAACTTTCGTGGCCTTCACACTTTCAAAATAATTCAATTGGACACGAATATCGTCAGTAATCTGCTTGTTGAAAATAGATCAATAAATCACGTTTTGTTAAGTTTGCTTATACTGACTGTTACCAAGAGACACACTTAGGCTATAGAGCCCATTATGATTCCATATATGTGCTTTACCACCTTTTCCGCTCATTATTTCATTTACCAGCTCCTCAATTATTTCTATAGGCTCAGTACACTTCCTTCATGCATATATCATGCACTACATAAGCCCATCACAACCATTAAATAAATTAATTTTTATTTTTACGGTGGGAATCGAGTCTGCTACGCTAGTCATACCACGGACGGAATTTGTTACGCTCTTACCAACTAACCTAGTGGGGTTTACATTTTGTTAAGTTTATATTTTCTAAGTTTTTGGGAGCAAGACCAATAAAGTGCTTTATAAACATTAAAAATTTCCTTACTCACTCAGTAACGAAAAACACACGTGATATTAGTTAGAATTGACTTGAATAGTAACTTTGATCCTTCTAAAATCCAGTTAGACAACTATAATTTCTATTTAAGAATATATATTTGAGATTATATGTGTAATACTCAATTGTACGACATTGACATCAAATGTTCTGTCTCTGTAATTGAAGGCATAACATTCAAAGGTATGTTACCTACATATCGCAAAACAAAAGGTGTACTTCTTTTTAGAAATAAGTAATCTTTTCTGATATTGACTTTTTGTAAATTCGATTAAGTTTTTAAGTTTATGTCTATATTGTATTACCGCTGATGAATTTATTGAATAAACTTGTCTTGTAGATTTTATGAATGTATTGGAATACGTACTTACAGATATGGTTCAAAAATTTTTAGTCGTCTATAATAAATTTGACAAAGGGTTATATATCTAATGTCAGATCATGATCTATCGTATAACTGGAAAACAATTCATCCTAATATACCACTTCTGTATTTAAGGCTTTGTTAGCTCAATGAGTGGAAATTTAATTTACCGTTACAAAACTTTGTTAAGGGAATTCAAAATTCAATTTTCAAATGAGGAATATAAAATTTTGACCGCTATATGTGTCTGTATGTCTGTGGCATCGATAAACCGATTTTAATTTTTTTGATTTCGTTTCGAAGGTAATTTAACGGAGAATATTCTTAGCTATGCTTTAAGTGCGAGTTTAGTTTTCAGAACAGAAAAATTTGTCGGGGGTTTTTTAAATTATGTTAATTTCTTGCTTGGAATTTTAACGGTAAACATGATACTATTGCACATTAAGATAAAATTAAAAAGTTTAACGATTGACAGATTTCTTTAATGTAAATTTTTAGATATGACAATGGTTTATACATTCAGTTACGAGTGAATACAGCAACGAGTATATTCTAGCAGCATCAAGTACCAAATTCCAGAAAATTTTTCTCTTTATATAAGCCTAACTTTTTAAAATTCATTTCGTTCTAAAACACACAAATTTCTAATAACTCTAAGCATTCTCATGCATTGTAGCGTCAAAAATTTGAAAGTAATGTATTTTCTAGCTAGTAAAGATATTCTTTCTATCTTTTTGTGATATGGTATTGACAATCAAACAAGAAGCACGCATATAAGGGCTCTGAACTTGGTACCTTTCAATATAATATTAATAATACAGTAGAGTTCATGTGGTATGTTTGAATTCAAAAAAAAAAAAAAAAAAAATACAATATATATGTGTCTATCTTTGTCATATATGGTGTATACATATGTGATGTCTTTTGTTGTATACGATACAACAAATATGTAGGGTAAAATGCTGTGTTATGGGATGAGGAGTTAGAACTTATTATTGATGGGTAAGTTTTGCATTTGTGGGTGGATTTGTTATATATAAATATATTTTCTAGAACCATTGTTATAATAAAATTGTATTTATATTTATATTTTTATACCCAATCATTTTTTATTATATAAAAGAAATATAATTAATCTACTCAAAATATAATGATCTATTATTATTATTTTGTAATCTGGGTGTGATATTTGATTATTTCATTAAAAATTATTGATTTTGTTTTTGTAATTTATTATTAAAGAGGCATTATTTTTACAAGTTTTTATTTAACTTGTTCGATTGATCAGTTTGTTTGGTTGTTAAAGTCAAATCGTTTTTAATAAAAGTTTGTTTCACATTTTGTTAGTTTTAATTAAAAATAATTTAATAAGAAACAAGCCTTTATTTGAGCTGTAAAAAATAATTTTTTTGAGTCTCTCCCATAATTCTATTAACATTGCAAAGCACCTTGAAATAATATTTAATACAAAATATCTTCGCCCATTCCCTAATCTTGATTTACTAACCGATTCAGTTGACAAACAAATTTCGGAAAATCTGTCGAACGTTTCTAGCAAATTCGGTAGAAATTCTAAGGATGTTTTAAATTTCCCTTTTTTGTTTTTATTGTATAAAAAGCTACCTTGTTTTTTGCTTATTAGCAATAACTTTGGTAAGATATGAAGAAATGTTAGTTGCCATGAATTTAGTTTTTCCAAGTCTTACTCATAATCGAGTCGATTTTCTTCAAAAACCTACATAGAAATACTGAAATGAACTGACTAAATTGGGAAAAAATAAACCTTAAATGAATCATCCTCTTTTATAAAGTTTTTATCTAACAATTTCTTGTTATTACAATAAACCCTTTTTTTTGTACAGTGACCTAGAAAAATTATTCCACAGCGACATTTGTCAAGGGCATATTTTTAACTAAATACATTTAAAATAACAATCTTATCAGAATTTAGAAATTCGATGATCAAAAGATTCACAAAACATTCACTAATGGGCAATTACATCTGTTGAATATTATTTTTAGATAAAATAAGGTAAAAAATATTCTTTTCAAAATAAATTTTATATTGATTCAAACAAATAATAATAATAACATGCTTGTTTGTTTTTATTTAGAAAAACAAAGGAAAATCATGAATGTAGTAACTAACATTATATTTTTTGTTTTGTGTATTTTTTGTTTGTTTTTGTTTTGCTGTATTTTTCCAAAAGTAATATCTATTTTATTTATTATACATTCAAGTAGGAAACGTAAGTCGTTATTTGAATGATATATATTATATATGAGTGCACGTATGTGAATTATTTATAAAAAAAAAGAATTTATCAAATTCTGAAAGCAGATTTTTATTCTTACTTACAAGAATTAAACGAAATATTGTGTCGTAAATATTATGTCGTAATTAATGAGTTTTCAAATTATTAGTATTATGAACATTTTCGCCTACGATAAACCGTTTATGAAAGGGTTTGCATGATCATGCACGATTTAATCTATTATATTTGTTCAAGTTCTTTTCAAAATTGGGGTATATATTCTGGGGTTATATTTAATGAAATAGATTATTGTAGTCGCCCCAAGCACTTCTATATTATAGCTCAATAGTACAAAAATTTTGTCTGAGACGACAATAATTTTATATTTCACCTACTCTCAATATTTCCGAAACACTTTGTAAATACATATATGTTATTATATTATTTGTATGAGAATTGTAACTATTTTCTCTTGGTTGTAGTCCAATTTAAAATTGGAAGTGAATTTCAACGAAGCAAGAAACCGAACCTTATACTGTCTCGCTATATTTCCCTATCAAATAAGCAGTAGTTGTGTATAGTCGTAACATACATGTAATAATATATGTAGCGCGTTTCAGTTTCCAGTCCGCATGTCATTTCATCGTTTTCTTCTTCTATACCATTCGTATTATATAAAACCGAGTTTATATTTTGTATTTATAGGATGAATCATTTTATTTTGAAATAAAATTCCAAAATAAAATTTAAGAATATTTTTATCAAAACTTCAAAAACTATAACTCGAAAATATATGCTCTAATATCAATGACTAAATAAATATACATAATGACTTATAAAATTCACTTGACTTATCAGAATTACTATCATTCGACATAAATATAAAAACATTTTACCTAATCTCAATGCTTAAGGAATTCTCAATGTTTTTTCCTTAGTGATTATATAAGTTTAGCTTGATTCATATACAGGCAATATAACCAAGCATCTACTTTTCAAATGTGCCAGAGAGCTAATCAACACTGAAATTAATAACTCAGAATGTTTGCCGTAAGTGTTTCTATTTAATTCAGAGACCTTTTTGTTTTGAGCAATGTTTCCAAAATCACTCAGAGAATTAGTTGTCTTTTATTATGTTTCAAAGCCATCTAGGATGCTGCTCTGATTCAGTCTTATAAATTTATCTTTAATGATATTACAGATCGTTTAACATGAGTAATCTTTTTATTTCTTAAATTGTTGCATCCGAGAAAGAACTTGATTAAGAATCTCGCCTTCTTAATTACGGAGTGATAATATTATTTATTCATTGAGATTGTGCTAAATTTTCGATGCTTTTAAAAACCTGTTTCCTATCCAATGATATCTGATATCGGAGAGTTTTTTTGTTAGATTTTTTTATTTTCAATATCATCAAATTGAGTCATACTGTATATACACGTGTACCTACAATATTTTGTAAGTTTTTTCATGAGTCGAAAAGAAAAGACCTTTTTCTAGTAGCTTTCCACAGACATATATGTTTTACAAAGGTGTAAAAGAAAATACTTACTTCGTTGTAAAGTATTGATTCACGCATACACTTATCATTGAAATATATGTGTGCCATGTATATAGGTATAACTCAAAAAAGTATTCAACCAAGAAATTTATTCAAAACCTGATAGAAAATTAAAGTTCAACCTAAATATCCTTACATTTTCAATATATTTTCTCTTTGTAGGTTAATATCTAAAATGTAGAACAAAAAGAATGTATATATATATGTCTTATATTAATCAGTTCAGACATAGCATACAAAAAATGTTGAATAATTTTGGCAAATCAAAAACCTTTTTGAATATGAGTTGTTTAGTACTCGAGTGTAAAATTTAGATTTTAATTTCACTTAAGACACTCAGAATTCATATAAAATTGATGTAATAGCATACCAAGTTTTGTTATTTGTGCATTTTGTTTACTTACCAGGAATTATCACACAGACCTCAACTTTAACTTATATTTTTATTAAATTGAGAATAATTTTTAGATAAGTTTAAATGTGATTATGTCAAAAATGGTTAAAGCTTTGTGGTACTTTAATTACTATGGTAATTGGACCGTGGAAATGAAATAATTTTACGTAAATGGCAATATTCTCAACGTTCAGATGGTGTTGTGGCGATGTTGCCCGGTAGTTACGCGAAAAGTTTTTCTTTTTTTCTACTTTGTTACTCAAAGAGTATACAATCTTTTACTTAGCGAGAATAAAAAATTCGAAAAGAAATTAGAGTTTTAAAAAAATAAAAAATACGCTTTATTGCACTAAAAAGTAGAAAATTATTTATAAGTAATATAAAATTCGAAGCATGGGGTGCTGAAATCTGTCAAATCAGCTTCTTTGTTTTTGAATTGAATGTAGACACCACCGCACGCTTTGAATTTTATATTACAATTAACATTATCTTGTATCTACTTTTCAGTGCAAAAAGCATGTTTTCTAGTTTTTTTATATGCTATAATTTACTTGTTTATAATAAATAAATAATTTTATTCAATAGTTATTTTTCAGTCAGAAATAATTCAAAATCATTTAATGCCAAAATATATTCCCACTGAAATTCTTGGAAATATAAAAACGAATAAGTCTTTTTTCGAGCAACAACATTTCTGTGAAAAAGGAGTTTGTTCACCTAAGGGATTTCTTCACAGTACCAAAAGTATATGAAATAATTGAATAACATTGTATGTAACAAAATTGAATTTATGTAGCTTTTTCTATGAATGATTTTACTGTACAGAGAAATAAACTTACATTTACATATGAGAAACGAGCACAAAAAAAAGTGATTCTATTTCTGATGGTTGTTGTTAGGATTTTGGTTTAGCGGGTTGAAAGTTGGTACCTACTGCTGTGAATCGAATGAAGTGAGGTAGCTCAAAACCAACACATACACACATAAGAGAGAGAATTTAGGGTGTTTACTTCTTCATTTTCTGGTATAGAAAGTTATTGGTATTACTCCCAAAAATGGATTCCAAAATTTAATAATATCGAGAAATATTCATAATGCTGAGTTATAAATTTTTAAATCTCTCAATATCCGATCAATCTGAAATGCTTGGTTGATTTTGTAGTTGTAATAGTTTCGGAGATTTCGACTATGATTTTTGTCGATATATCTCAGAAATTACTCAATCAATCGACAAAATAAAGGAACGGAAACTTTGAACATGATTTTGACCCCCTTCAAAACGACCGATGACAATACAATATTTCAATGGGTTTATTTGACTATCCTGATCAGGATTTTCAGGATTAAGGATTTCCACATATGAAAAATATATACATTTACTTGCGCTCCCACCATATTTATACTGAATTTTTGATAAATAATCGTCTGAAAAAACACACTTTTGTTACTAGCTGAACTAAAAGGTAGAAAATAATTTCTTTAAATTCAGAAAAATCATTTATCGTTAAAAAGCTTGGGGTTTTTTAGATGTTTTATAATGACTTTACTTTTACCAATATCTGTCTATAAAATATTTACAATAATTGAAATTTACCACATGACGGTTTTTACGATATAAGGATTTTCTTAATTTAAAGAAATTAATTTTTATCTTTTAGTTCAACTACTTACAAAAGCGTGTTTTTTGTTTGTTTTTTTTAAAACTATTATTTATCTTAGGTAATCGACGTTTCGAAGGGGGTGCGTAGTCGACGAACTGAATTTTACTCAACATAATATAATAATTGAGGAATATTTAGCAAAAATCATCTTTGTCAATTGGTCATCTGTTATCATAAAAATATAATTTTTTTAAGTTTAGTCGGTTTTATCATGAAGCTTGTAGTATGCTGAATCAATAAATTATTGGTAGGATTTCAAAAAAGCATACTCACCACTGCTTGTGAGTTGTGATATGTTGGTAGGTACTATATGCGCACAAAGTTGTCGTTCCATACGAGTTAGTAAGTATTACTGTTCACTGCTATAAACTCATACAAATAATCTGTCAATATAATGATGTGTATATTGAATACAATATTTATATTGTCTGATTGGAGAGTGAACAACAACCCGAAAAACCAAAAACTCTAACTCTCATACATACATATATACATACACACATGACGTTTTTCGTGAAGAAAATATCTAAAAATGCAGAATTGCTTATTCACCATGATATGTTGAATTGCGTGTATACAACTAAAAAACTACCATCTCGTATTCTACTACCATGATACCAAATACAATAATATATGCCACCCATTACTCCCCACACTCTTGCATGTATGTTATAACTCCTAGTTTTTTTTTTTCAGAAGAAAATCACCCAATCAGAAAAAAATATACCTACTACTCTATACTTTCTCTATACACACACAACGCAAACCTTATTTATTTTTTATATTGAAAATACATATTATATTTTTACGTTTTCGTTGTCAAATATGAAAAAAAAATTGTTTACTTGTCATGTATATTTTTAATCCTTTTAGTATTCCGTAGCAGGGAAAAGAAACACAAAAAAATCAACAGTCGGAAAACAAATGAATGTAAATTTTAACAGGCATCAAAAGATATGTATCAATTGAATACTTGCTATTGTACACCACAAGCCAAAGTAATTTTTTATAGATTGCTTCCGTGTTTGAGTCTTCGTTTCATAATATCTGAAGTTAATGAAAAAAATGGGAAACTCAGGAATTAAGTGAATATTGTCAATTTGCCTGTTTCCTGAAAATTGATACAGAATATGTTTTTTCCTAGGAGAAAAGTTACAGTTGGATACATTAAGCGATAAAAATTAAACCAGTTGATAAATTTAACTTTCAACAAATGAAAATACAGTAAAGTCACGATAATCGGAACACTCGATAATCAGAAACATTCATTAATTTATTGTATACCGCTCTGAATAATCATTAAAAAGTTATGTATAATGAGCCTAATATTGGATCAAATTCAGTGATAGGAAGATCCCTGGTTCATCGAGTTCCCATTATCCAGAATATGTACTTTATTACTATGTTTTATTTGTGAAAAAACTAGAGTAAAACAGTTTTTCTGAGATTTTTAGTCAATGTTAAGATACAAAAATGAAAAGCTTCTACAAAATAAAAGATATATAAAAACGATAAGTTAAAAAGTATAAACTTACACATATAACTTCTTATTCGCCCATAATCGATTAAAACCATTAAATCATTTCTTCACGTGGCCGTTATTTCTGAAAATAAATTATAAGTTTAGTTTATACTCGATTTATTACTTTTAAAGTTTTAAAAATAATTTGTTTTGTTAGTATTACAGAACATGTAAAGATTTGTATATGTTCACTACTTAATCGTTATTTATTTTGATTATAGCTACCTGTTATTATTTTAATATGTATATTAAGGTTAGAAGATATTGGATTATTATAGCTTTTATTAGATATATAGAAGAAACCTATTAGTTATTAATGAAATCAAATTCAGTATAATTTGAATATTATCTAATTCGGTTTTCTTATATTCTATCATACTATTAAATGAACTAAATTTTATATAATGTAATCTATTTATATATTCAAATGTATTATATATTATTGATATATAAAAATAAATATATGATTAGTTATACTATATTTCTAAACCATTCAATTGAATCATTTTTATTTTAAGTTAAGAAAAAAACTATGAAAAAATTCAAATTATGATTTATTCTTGTATTACGATGATAATTTTCCGTTAATCTGTTATTTAGAATGGAAATAAAACTCCATATTGCGAGAGAAAATCGTAAATGGGGAAAAACCAAATTGCATTTTCAATCAATTGAAAATTTGTGAGCATGAAGCATTCATCGGAAAACACACTTTTACTTTTTAACATTTCTCTCCAATTTTTTACCATTCTCAACTACTTAAAAAATTCTTTGTTGTACGTCCTCCAAATTGCTTAGAAATCATAAGCTGAAGTTTTTAACCTTCCAGTGATTTCGTAATATTTATTATTCGTATGTTCTTTGATTATACTTCGATTTTAGGTCATGCGCTTTTATTACTCTGAAAATTATTCGAAGAAAGAAAAAATTGGAATTTTCGAGTTTGTTATAACTGATTTCGTTGTTAACAGTTTTTAAAATAACGATTTCTAACTTTCTTGGTTAATTGTTAAAAGAACTCGGTGAAATTAGAAATTTTGTAAAAAAAAAATTTTTTAAATTCATTTTTACGATAATCTGTTACTTAGAATGGTAAAAAACCAAAGCTTTTGGGGAAAAAGCATTAACCGATAAGCACACTTTTACTTTTGTATCGTTTCTATCCAATATTTAGTTATCCTGAATGTAATCAATAATATGGAGAGGAAAGTCACCAAAATCCGTATTATTTTGTAATTTGAGTGAATAATAGCAATGGTTAAAACTTTATCATTTATTATAAAAAAACTAATTTCGTTTGGAAATATCGTTAAACGCATCTTGTAAAGCTTTTTTTCTAGAATGTTTAATAGGTTTAAAAATATATACATTTCTATAAGAACCGCAATCTTATAATCTTTATTCAATTATCATAGAATCGTACCCTTGAGTTCATTTACACTTAATGATTACCAGGAGCTTATCTCCTCAACATTTTTATAAAACCATAATTCAAAACAAATTCAAAACCCCATCAATCCATTTATACAAACATTTTGTTTAAAAATAGTTTGTGTCGGTAAATACATTTCACTTACTCGCAAATGAAGAAGTTGTACTAAAAGTGATGTAGGTGTTATAAAAATGTCTATTTATATAAACTTAAAGAAAATGTGTGTGTATCTACACTTGCTATTGAGGGTGGAAAAGGGTAAAAGAGCACAAGAGTTTGTTGGTTAACAGTGTGTACAGAGTGGATCATTGGAAACTTCACAAACAAAATACAATAATTTAAATATTACAAAAACGTTCCTTTACCAGAATACTCAATTAATTATGAAATAACCGTTATGCTAAGTTTGAGCGGTTGTCCGGGAGTAGGGTACACCAAGACCATAGAGTCCATTGTGAAATCAAAAATTGGGTTAGGCCTCCCTGGCTACTTCTCAAAAAACCATTTAGAACTGTTTAAGAATAGTAAGAGTACTTTGATATCAACGGGCTTCAGATAAAAGAGTACGTCAAAGAAAATTTGAATCAGTGTCAATCTTCTCATGGCATGATCTGAGGAGTGACAAAGAAGATGAAACATTGTGTCCTCCTCTTCCTCCTCACTGGGACAGCTCATGGAGTAATCCCGATGCATGAAGATGCCCAATCGTTCTGGGTACTCGGCACTTAACCATCCGTAATGGCTGCAATGAATTTGCTTCTAGAGGCTCTTTGGGCTGAGAAAAGATCTTCGTCACGCCCACGATTGTTCAACGATACGATTGTAAAAACGATTGTCGTACGATACGTTTTTAAAAACTAAGTTAGTATAAATTCTAAGATCCATTCTAAGACATAAAAAAATCCATTAGCCTTAACTTCCTGCCTCGTGAAAAATAAGTTCCTGAGTCGATGTGGAGCATTTTTCTCTCATAGGACATATATAGGACAGTAATATATAAAGGGGAAGGGTAAATAAAGTAAGTAAAAATGCAGAACATTTTCTGCCGCTTACGAAATAACCTACTTAATGATCGCATAAACGTTACATGCTACTGGAAGACATTGTGCCCTCTCATATTGCTCAATAAAAATCAATAAAGGCACAATAAGGTTGATTTTTTGAACCAAAATCTTTTGTTAAATTATTTTAGCAGATTAAATGGACCACCCGGTATAACATAGAGAGCTAGGAGTTTTAGGGATATACGATGAATGTTGTAATATAAAGTTTTATCATATATTATAGAGTGTTTGTTTGGATGGAGATATGACTTAAACATGTGACGCACCATCCATCGTTTTCAAGATCAGTTTATACATTTTCTTTTTGCATTTTGTTATAGTTTTGTGATATATTATTATAATATATATTTATACTGTGTATAATATTTTAGGCAAGTTTTACCATTAAACTTGTCAGTTTTCACACACATACCATTCAATCAAATATATATGATGTTTAAAGATGCATGTGTGTGAAACCATTTCACATCACTCAAAATTATGTACATTTCAAGTTAAAGGAAAGTTTGTATTGTTGCAAATATAAAAAGAAATAAATTAAAAAAAAAAAAAAAAAATGGGCATAAAAAAATGGAACAGAATAATTTAAAAAAAAAACCATACATCTTATTAATCTCTCTTTGGGAAATGCATATATTTGTTGAAAACCTTGTATTGATGATCTCATAAAAATAATTGTGCTATATGAAACTCATGTAACGCAGTATTTTTACAAGTTATGGGTAGAAAATTGTAAAAAAATTGGACTTTATCCATTTTGGTCATACGGTGGATAATAAAGGTAATATAGAAGCTCGTTACGCTTGCCCATTGCAACAAATTACAGGAGCTATTTTCTATTTAAATAAATTCAGTATCATAAACTGAAAGTAAATGCTTAAAAAAAGGAAGGAATTTTAAGGAAAACCGCTTTGGGGTATATCTCCGTAGCCGTGAACTCTAGACCAAAAATGGTAATAACCTTCATTGTTGGTAATTAAATTTCCTATGTTTTTTGTTACAATTTTTTTTTGTATACTAGCCGTTTATACGACTGTGACGTTTTACTTATATCTCAGTTAATATTTGTTTAATCGATAAAAGTTTAATTACTTCACTTTTAAATCTATTAGTTTCCTATAACTTTTACATTTTTTTCTAAAATTAATATTTATGAAGTAATAACGCGTTCAGTGCTGCAATCATCGCATGTAATGTTGCTAAAATATAGATAAGAATAGTGTAATGATGAAAATTCATTAAATATTTAAAAAATACTAATGAAAGTGGGATAATTAGCGCAAAAACACCGGTTATCTGTCGAAAATTGAGAGAAAAAATAGAAAATTATCTATGGTAAAGGTTATTACCATTCTGACCTAAAGTGCACGGTTACGGAGATATCGGCCGAAATGGTTTGCCTCATAATAGAAACACCACCCTCAAAATTTGTAAGAATTTTGTGGACATTCAGTACGTGACACTAAACCTATTAAAACAAAAAATAAATAACTCTAGGTAATTTAATGCAGAAAAAAATTATTGTTGCTTGTAATATGAGGCTTTGATCTCATAATGAGTCTTTAAGCAGCATGAAATAAGTTTTTTCTTTTAATATAATGTCCATTTTAATGAAAATTGGTCCTTTCTGATTCTTTAAGGAAAGATTTTCTAAATTTCATATTCATAAAATCGAAGCCAAAATTCCAAATTTAAACTGCTTGCATCCTGATTCCCACAACACCATTTAAGTCATAGAACGTATGTCTATGTGTGCGAACGGATATCAATCTACAAAGCGTTAACATTCCTCACATAGTTGATCCGTTTAAAGTAGATATTTTTATAAAATTAAAAGCAAAAAAGGCGGAAAAAAAACGATTCACAATAAGATGTCGCAACCTACAAAAAAAATATTGATAGATAATAGTAGAATAAGAAGTAGGTATCAGTAGTCGATAATATATAATACACTCATGACATGTATTGAAATTTGTAGTTGATATTTATTAAATAAAAAAATTGTTTTTTACTCTAGATAAGATATAAATAAAAACACTTTAGAATAATAATATACATATATCATGTACGTATATATATAGCGTATGTAAGGTAGGTAGTTTTGTACAATTTTTTTTTTTTGTTATATTTCTTCATATGACTGATTACTTGTATTCATATTTTTCATCTTTGTAAATGTCATTTCCATCAGTAGTAAGTACGTACGTACGGTGTCGTCATAAAGACGCGGCAGCGGCACCAACATTCAACGTTATATTGTTAGATATATTATATTATGTATATGTTTTACGTACAGAGAGTCGTTACAAAACTAGCTAAAAAAAGACGTTGACATTTTATACTTGCTTATAATCGCAAAGAATCGCAGACAGTGGTTAATCTTTTCTTGAAAAACAGCTTGACAATGTCAAAAAATGTTATTTATTGTCTCTTTCACCTTCTCATCTGGGCTATCGGTAATAAACACCGTAAGTTACAATGAAAAAACTGTCATATTTGGAATTTTAGTTTCCGTTTTGTTCCAAAAACGGTCATTTTCTCAATTTTTGTCATTCAGTGACGAATAATATATATGGGGAGCGCTGTAAAAAATTTATTTAAAATAAAAAGTATTTAAAGATAGAAACATATTGTTTAAAAATTAAAAAACTACGAACTTGCTCCGAAATTTCATTAGCAAGACATATGGCTCGAAAGTTGTGTTGAAAGCTTGATCTAATAAAAACTAATTTTTTCTTTTAAATAAACTTGTTAGCTTGTAGATATTACGAACTTAGAAATCCTCTCCCAATTTGCATGCATTTCTAAGGCCACGTATTATTCTTTCAACTGTCAACATCTTCTATGTTATTTATAAAATACTAGAGTGATACCCACTGGTAAAATATATGTATGGTTTTCAATTTTTTTTAATCTATACTTGTCGTAATGTTTCATTGAGTATATCAGAAAAGAAGAAATCTGCAATTTATGGTAATGTCAAAATAAATTAATTTAGAAAAGTTTTTTTTATTAATATATCTATATAAATTATATCTCATGTGTTATTCTGAAGTATGAGCTATATTGCTGTACAGTTTCAATAAAAACCATTCGCTAGTTTTAGCGTTAAAGCGTAAAAAACAAACAAACAAACATGCTTACTTTGGCATATATAATATATAGAGAAGTAATTCTGGGAAAACCACTCTGTATTTTATATACTAACTAATATAGACGACTTTGTGACTCTATGACTATGTATAAAAATGTTGTTGTATCAAGATGAAGATGATTGTAAAAATATATCAACAGTAAAATATGAACAAATATTTATAGATAATAAAAATACCATAAACTTATTTATTATAATTGTTTATTTCATATTTATTTATAATTGTGTATGAAAAAACATATACATAAATAAATACATTGTTCGTACATAAATGTGCATATTTTTATTTCAAAAATAATACCTTATGATATAAGTAGGTACTATATTTGGGATTAATTAGCTATATTTAAAATGTTTTACTATGGTTTTTAACTTTTTCCCATTTCTATAAAAAGTTATGCTTAACAACAGTTATTTAATTATGTAAGCATAAAATAGCCGAGAAATCTACGCAAAATTCTACTTCAATTTAAAATAAAAAACCATTATTTCATCATAAAAATAATCAATTGTTAATTCGTATTAATTTACGTTGTAAGAAAAGTCTAATAACAAGTAAATACCACATACTCCGTCCATATGGAGGCACTCAAAAATTCTCAAATGTCCTGACCTAACATGAAATATATTTAACTTATAGCTGGAGCAAAGAAACTTAATATAAAGTCGAAGAATTATACGGAAATTTGTCTAGGTCTAGTTTGTCAGTCGAAGATTGCCTAGGAAAACAACCGCTTTTTTAAACACGCTTTTATTAGCTTTATACCTATGTTAGTATCATAGTATGTTCGAATGTTAATATGTTTGTATGTTTGTATGTTAGTTAGTATGTAACGGAATCTTTGAACATGATTATGACTATTTTGAAAACGTTGAATTAAATCGATATTTGATCAAGATTTTAGGGATAAACGATTTCCATATCTGAAAATATATACATTTATTTGCGCTCCCACCATATTTATACTGAATTTTTAATAAATACCAATATCTGTTTATAGAATATTTGCAATATTATTTTCTACCTTTTAGTTTCCTTCCTTACAGAGTATAGAAGTAAACAAAGATATGAATTACGGTTTTAGTTCATTGGGAAAAATGGTTAATGTTTGTCAATATGATACCTCTATTTTTACTTTTATTTTATATTAAACGATTTTTCGTCTTATTACGTCTGCTATTTAATTTCAGCACTTACCTAAGACACGGAAGATTAAGTACTTAAGAGAAAGATTATGTATCAATTAAATTTTTTCACAATTGATTTTTTATTGATAATTTTTACAAAAACCACACGTTAAAGAAATTGATATTTTATATAAAAATATAGGTATCACAGTAATCTAAATGAACAATATCACAAAATCATTCTTTTTTTTTTTAGTAATATTATTTTATACGTGGGTAGTTAGGTATTATATAAAGTATATAATATTTTGTATCAATTTTGTATTATATTTTTACAAACAATATGCTTCCATAGAATATATACAATATATATAATATTGTATATAAATGGTAAAGCATCCATCCATCCATTTTATCAATTCCATATGACTAAGCACACATAAAATAACAAAATTTTCATTTATTGAACTTTATAACCAAGTGAATAAAATCCATGACCATATTCATATTATATTATGTGTACAATATGTGACAATATGAAAGCTTCAAAGAACTTGCTTTATTCATTTCTTCTGTTGGAACGGACTAGCTGGTTTAATTGACAAATTTAAACCAAAATTTCAATCCAAAAATTCAAATCCATTCAATTTGACGAAAATTTTGATAAAGTGTACAATACCATGTATGTTATTTACTCAATTTGAATCTGTATTAAAGTTGATTAAGTACAACATGCACTTGAAAAAACTCAAAGTGACACAATCAAGTATCAAAATAAGAAAGGTTTCTGTACTACAGCCTCGCCAATTTGAAAATTGATTAGCTCAAATCCACCAACTTTCGTGTGGTATCAAATATGTATTTAAATAATACCCACATACAAATAGTTGTTGTTGAAACAATATTTTATACCCTGTATATATGATATATATATTAGGGTATACATATTTAAGTCCCAAGTTTATAAAGCTTAGAAATATTGATGCTTAAAACGAAATTTTGTTATAGATATTAATAAAATCACTTAATTTGTCCGTTAGTCTATCAGTATGAGATACGAAGCTAAAATTTGCATAGCTAGGACGTAGACAGTAAAGGTGAGATCATAAATGAGTTACACAGGTCAGTCGGATCTTGGATCCGTAGGACCCATATTCTAAACCATTTGAGGTAAAACCAAAGTTTAAGGACAAAAAATGTTTCTTATAAAAAATAAAGAACTTTTGTTTGAAAAATTTTCTCATAAAAATCACTGTTTTCCCGTGAGGATGCAAATTAGGGCAAAATTTTGGTGTCATTTTTCTTTAAAACTATAAAAGATACAGAGTTGAAAATTTACAGGTATCCTTAACTCTCGGTGAAACATTTTTGAAAATCAAAAAAATACTAGAAAGTCCACCATAATTGTGTTGATTTTCTAAGTTTTTCTAATTTATTGAAAACGCAAGCACTGAAATTCAACACTTTCTATACAGGGTATTTCAAAAATTAACATAGTCAATTGTTGGTTTTCACTTCTTTTGGTCAAGCTATAAGAATCGAATCATTATATCTAGGTATAATTATTATACCTAGATATAATATATAGATATTTTGAAATAACGAAAATGATACCTAGGGCAACTTCAACTCTAACACATTGTAGTTACAGAAAAAAACATTGTAATATAACAATGATGATCATCTCATATGTAAACTTTGATGAGTTTTTATATATGTTATTGTATATAATAAAAATCTGTTTTTTTTCTTTTCAATTTTAAATAAATAATAAAAATTTTAACATTTTATTTATATTTTATAATATAGGACATATAATATAACTAAAACAAAAAAATATTCATGCATATAAATACGCATACAGAGTGTTTCCGTGTTAAATAGCCAAACTTTAAATACTTAGTGCCTTAAAACAAGTAACAACTTTTTCTGATCGTTTAAGTTACCCGTACTAACCGACAAAGAAAGAATCTAGCGTTATTTTATTACTTTACAGAAACCAATATAAATTATTTATACATATTTAAATTTATTTAAAAATAATTAATCGCTATCCCTATCACTATATATTATAAATATGAAAGAAAGGATGTTTGTTTGTTTGTTACGCTTTCACGCAGTAATTCATAAAGATATATTTTTAAAAATAATTAATTTAAATTTTAAATTACCATGAATTACAGATTTCTGTAAAAAAAACAAGGAGCATTCTGTATAATACACACATGTTTTAAAAATTTTTATTGTATTGACATAAATATTTTTAAGAGATTTTTTTTTCAGTTTGTGAATGGATTCTTTAAGTTTATGTATTTTATTTTCCTATACATATATGTATATTTCATAAATAAAACGTAAAGAAGATCAAGTATACTTTAGAACTCGAGTCATAGACCACTGACTGCATTACAGACACTGGAAGAAGTCTTTTTGAATGGACGAATTTTGTATTTGGATTTATGTTATAGTTGTTAACAAGGCTTTTAATTTCATAAGTTTTTGAAATAGAGGAACCACAAGAAAGTGCGCTCAGCTTAACGCATTTGTGTGCTGGGTCACTATTTATAAATATAAGGTATAAAATAATTATTTAAATAGTATTTAATGAATAATTAAGGAAAACGACTGCATAATAAACTGGGATTCTCGATTAACCTTATCTATTTTACGGTTTTTTCACTTAATTATCGATTAAATACAACTTCAATAATTTTTTAATACATAATACTCACCCTGCCCTGCACTAAGGTACGTATCGCTGAGATACAGGGCGCAAAATAATGACCGCTCAGCTATACGTACCTTAGCGTAGGTTCAATATTTAAAAATATAAGGAATTTAATAGTTATTGAAGTAGTATTGAATCGATAATTAAGTGAAAAAACCGTAAAATAAACAGGGTCAATCGTGAATCCTAGTCAATTCAGCGGTTTTTTTCCTTAATTGTTTATTTCATACATCTTGAATAATTATGTAATACCTTATATTTATAAATAGTGATCCGGCACTGAATTGCGTTAAGCTGGGTGCACCATCTTCTGCGCCCTCTATTTCAAAAACGCTTCAACGTACAAAAAAAAGTTTCATACAAAATTTGTAGAAAATTTTATCTTCTACAACTTTTAAATATCAATACGATTAAAGGCAAAAGGAACGCGATATTCACAAAAAACTGATTTTCGAGACCTTTGACGTTCAATATCCAAGGATGAGCACACATGACCATATGTGACTTTTGTGACAAAATTTGTACTATCAAAATAAAGGTTTGTACGAAAATCCAGCTTATTCCGTTAGATAACGAGGTGAAACCCTAATATGATTTGAGCTTTTATTGAAAATCATTATCCCAATAGTACTTTTTCGTTTTCCTACCAACTTAATCCATCTTCGTCACAAACATTCAGATACCATCCATACAAAAGTATTTACTCTGAATATGATAATATAACGTATTTTTACTGTAGGATATAAAAATATTAAATATATTTAAAATTTTGTCACAACGTTATGCTATAAAAGTTATGTATAAAAATATACAAACATACATACAAACATTGGTGTGGTATATACAATGGTTTTCATTCTAATATTCAAAAATATAAACCCTTCCATAAACACTTTTATGAAAGGAATCTAATAATATTCTATATTTTCTCTCATCTTTACGTTATTCTTGATGTTGTTGTTGTTGGTGCTTGCTTGTTCGTTTATTCATTACGTACATCTTTTATATTATCTATTGTATACTTTATATGTATAACACTGGGTGTACTCACTCAATTTTCTCGTCACCAAACTTTAATGTTTTTAACCCTCGAACCAAAAACAGGGGAGTTATAACTTTAATCGCTATGTATGGGTGTTTCTCGGTGGCATTGTGGCCCCTAAACGGCTGTAACAATTTATATTTTATTTGAAGTGAAAACTGGGCACTTTGTGGTAGGAGAAAATGATATATGTGGTAGGTTTGCGCCACCGACATGCTCATGACTGGCGCATGCGCAGCGGCCGTTTTTTCACTTCTATGCTATGACTGCCAGACCCTATGACTGCCAATTATATTTTTTGATAGGTAATTTAATGCAGAGTGTTTTTAGCTATGTATCAAGAAAATTGGTGCAGTTTAGAGAGAGAGTTGCAATAAAAAAGCCGCATTTGTCAGAAGTTTTTCTAATTTTATAAATTTCACTTGTAATTATTAGAATGGTGTCACTATGAGATTGTATGTTTTGCCACATTTGAAAATAACTAATAAGATCATAAATTTATCTTCCAAAAAATAGCCAGAAGCTACCCCATCTCGTGCTTACTAAGCGCAATGAAAATATGTTTGTTGAAAGGCGCGTGTTGGATTGATTTTTTGTATTAAGAATCTTCTGATCAAAAAGGAATTAAAAATAAAAATTAGTTTAAGAAATCAATACGTAGTTTTAAATATGAAAGTTAATAACTAAACTAATAAAAATTCTCAAAAACTGCATTGTGGTTTTGGTGATTTCTTGAGACGTCAAAAGAAGATTTTGACAAAACAATTGTTTTATTTATGAACAAACAATCATTAAAGTTTTCTTCTAAGCCAAAGTATACAAAACTTTTAAAGAATGTACCGAGAGATTTCTCTTACATTCATTTAATCAGCCCATGCGACAATGGCTCATACCCATCAGTAGATAGATCAAAACGGCTTGCTAGTGAGTAGTTGATAATAAGACAAAAAATTATTACCTCTTTAGTTGTTAAGCCTTTTTCGAGATTTTTTTGAGCTTGACCCGCTTGAAAAGCTTAAATTTTTTTCTGCTGACCAAGCTATACATCCCAGGTTTTCAACCAATTTTAGGGATAAAAAAAGTCATATTGGATCAGCAACTACTTGTTTGCCCACCAGTAGACGGTCAAGATAATTACATAAAAGTGGCCCGCAGATGCAAGATAAATTATTCAAATGAAATTTATGCTAAAAAAATTGTAGAAACAATTGGAACTTGTTGGAAATTTTTAAAGACTTCAACAAGATATTCAATGTTGCACAGAAAGTAAAGCATTCATTTCATGATGAACAAACTTAAAATTTTAAAATACAAAATTTGTGACAGAATTTTTTGTTTCACAAAAATAGAGTTTTCTTTGCTAAATTAAGTGTAAACTTTCCACAAAGAACACACTTTAACAATACAATCTTCAAAAAATCAATATTCATAAAAACTTGCGTCATATTCCAAGTAGAAATCTTTGATAAATGTAATCCTTTTTAATATGTTTTAAATAAAATACTACACATTGATATTTTACATTAAATAGGTATTATAAATTAACTAGAATATAATGTATTAGTAAGAATATATAATATAAACAACATATATAATATAATACTTTTCATAATTCATGTTAAAAATATTTAATGTTAAACATCATTAATAATCAAGACAACTAACAAATGTAAATTTATATACGATATCTATAGTAATTATAGTTTAAACCGTTTATAATGACATTGTTTTACGTCACTGCTCAGGTTGACTCTGTTTAAATAGGTTTTCAAAAACTTTAAAAGGATTGCAGTTATTTTTTATCTACGTAATTTAACTAGAATTTTCCCATAATTTCAGTAACATTATTCAATTCTCAGATCCGAGTTCATTACAGTTCGTGTTCGATATGTTATGGAACTTTCGAGTGACAATTCACTCGAAAATTTTCTACTCTTTTCAGTCAATACTGAAATACTGTTAAACTTTGTAAAGCAATAATTACTCTAATTGAATAAACGTTCAAATTTAATTTAATTTAATACATTTATTCTTATAATTGCATCTAGAAGTAATCACAAATTTTGGGATAAAATGCTGTACAATCTTGCTTTTTTTATCTCTCAGAGAAATTTTTCATTCATATTCTTGCAGTAAAGTTGTCTCTTACAGTTGGGGCTCATGATTGGAAAAACTTGAGTCGGTCTAGATAGCCGTTTGGACGATACTAGGTAATAAAGAAATTTACAAACCAATATACATATAAAGATACATACATGCATACATACATACATAAAACATATGCGCGAAAAATATAACAACTTCTTGACAGGGTAATAAAGCTGTGCCTTATGTAACAGTAAGAAAAGGATGTTTATCTTTCTGGGGTATTGAAATACTTTTAAAGATTTTGTTTACATTTACGTTCTTAAAAATGAGTACGTAGCCACTGAAAATCTGAGAAACTTTTTTTGTATCGACAAACTTTCCTAGAATATGAATTAATTACAAAATACTTTACATCTTGCCAAGAAAACTATCAAAATAACGTTTAGATATAAAATGCAATTGAATCCTTGTCACAGAAAATGATTTTCACTATCCATCTGTATAATGATAAACAACAATATATCTATTGTTTGATATGTACAAAAAAATTTACTAAAATAAAAAAAAATTCTTCATATGAACTGAACTTATAGTCGAAAAGATATATGAAAAGAAAATGATAGGGATATGACATATAAGGTATAAGATGGAAAATAAAAAGAAGGGTGAATGGATAATGTATATTACAAAGATGATGATGATGAAAAATGTAATCCCAAAGAAGAAGATCATTGTAGTTATACTCTTTTACTATACATATACTTACTAGACGAAGGTAATAGAATGTATGTATTGTATACAAGAGGGCTTTTCTATATTATGTGTACACACATATATTCTATACATTTTGCTTACTCAAAAATACCTCTAAACATACCTACTTATGATTCCAAAAAAAAAAACAAAAAAAAACAAAAACAAAAACGGTTACGAATGTAAGGAGCTAGTCAAGCAACGATTCAGGGAGCAGTCAACCAACGCAACGGCTACTGTATTCAATTGTGAATTCAACTGTATTCAAAACAGATAAAATTTAAAAGCATGTGTTTCCGTTGTTTCTTTTGGGATTTACTAGACCCGCTTTTTAAGGGTAAGAAGTGATATTATGAAATGCGTTCCAATATATTCCAAGTTTTGAACTGTAGAACGCCCGTTGAAAATTCAAAACTAGTTATAAAACAGAAAAATTTTAATGCTTGTCTTGATGATGTTCATCGCGCATGTCGGACCCTTCTTATGATGGTTGTTATCAACTTTTAGAAACTCCAATAATCTTATTCATTTTGACGTGCGTTTCGGAAACGTTCATTAAATATATTATCAAAATTAAATATATCAAATATCGCCGAATCTACGAAAATGCAAACACGAAAAAGTTAGGAACGAAAAATTCTGTAATGCTTAAAAAGTGTGCCGTATTCCGATTGAAACTCGGCAGTATTTGAGATAATGGAATTGAATGACATGTGCAAGCTTTTTAATGCTATTTCCGCCTATAAATATGGAACCTATATCAAATAAAACAGGTAAAATTGGAATAATTTAAAAGTTTAAGAAACAAGGGCCTCAGAATTGCAAGCATGTATTAGGACAAACAGTTAACTTTTTCCAGTTTTTGCAACATTGAACAGTCTTCTATTTTCAGTTACCATGACACTTAAAATCTTAGAGTATATTGGAATAGAGCGTCTTCATGCTCACTTTTTAACCATCAAAATGAATCAATAGTGTATAAGGATAATTTAGGTACATTCTTTCAATTATTTTGTGTTTTTTTATTCATATTTTGTGTTCATACTCTTAATCAGCCAATAACAAAATTTACAACTATAGACAAATTTTCAGAGTAAAACATAAGCGCGTCTTAACCAATACAATTTTTACACTCTTACCTAACTTTTACGGAACGGAATCCTAAAAATTACATAAATAGAATAGATAGATATATGAATATCATCTCAACTCATATCATATATTATTACTTGTATCATTATTCGTATTATATGAAAAAAATTTGAATGCCCATTTTTCCATATATATCAGCTATATAATAATATTTATATTATATTATATTATATTATAAACTGGATGCTGGTTAGGTAAGTAGTTACCTCTCTAGATGTTATTTCATATTTCAATGTTATTATAACACATCACACACAAATAAAAAAACAAAACATATTATTTTATTTTATTTTAACTATTAAATATATATGACGACTTAAGTGTAAATAGAAATTTTTTTCGTTTTATCTTAAGATTTGAATGGAAAAGTTGTTTTATATAATATGTGAAATATATTACGATTATTATACAGAAAGAGTATGGCAGAAAAATTGCAAAAATTATTTATCAGATGCCTTGCATAAAATTAAGCAAAATAAATTGGCAGTACATAGTCGGTGTGGTACTGAAGTCATGTGAGTGCGACCCCTATAGTCCACAGGAATACCTTCCCAGAAAGGGGAAAAAACATTAAAAAAAAGGTTTTGTTGGCCTTCATAGATTATTCTTCGAACATGTACTGCAGCTTATGCTGGACCAACCATTATCTCCAAAGATAAACGATGAGTTTTAAACACTTTTCAGATTCCGTTTATTCAATTTTTTCAAGTTTTTTTTATTACCAAAAAAAAAATGGCTCAAATAATTCTGCTGAAAACTCTTTCAGTTCCTAAATACTTGATTGCGTGTCGAATAAGCCCAGCCACGTGTTAATGTCGTGACTGGTTCGAGAGATAATCGAGGAAAAAAATGCCTCAAACGAAAAATGCTAGTTTCAAAAGGCACACATTCTATACTGGAATCGAATTCGATCTATGTTTTCAGGCTCAATTAAAACTTTACTCTAATTCATAACTGACTAATATTAGATGAACTCTTGAAATTAGAAACCTGGTCTTCATAACCGAGCAAACATTTTTTGGTCGGAACACTTTTTTGTAAACCAAATAGTTTAGACAGTAGTTGATACCAAAAATCTAACTTTTTGCGTGTTTGTTCATTCAATTGGAACAAAAATGGTCTTTTTAGAAAAACAAACCTCTTTTATTGGATTTATTGGAAATTTTTTTTTCGGATAATGTCTAGATTTTGCAGAAATAATTATACCAAATAACAATTTTGGGTAAAACTTTTCAGTCCGTTCTTGCCTACACTGTACGATTTACGGAAAAAATGTTTCGAACAAAAAATGTTAGTTTTTCAATTTTAATTCGCATATTTATTGGCCAACAGACTTTTGAATTACAATTGAATATATTTTTGAAGGAATTAATGTTTTCAGACTTTTTACCCATAAGACACTTTTTTTTTTAAATTCATATTAGGAAATTTTGCTCATTGCCAATGGGTATTATTCATATGTTGGAGAAAATCAATTAAACAATTTTATGAATTTCTATAACACGTTGTTAATTTCATCATTTAGGAAGTTGATGGTATGGAAAAAAAACGAACGTGAACAGCTTGTTTGTTCTAATTTCAAATAAATTATTACCTCGTAAGTAATTACAAATTGCAAATTATTTGTTGTGTCATATTCAAAAGTGTAACAAATTTACTTCTCTCTCTCTCTCTCTCTCTCTCCCTCTCTCTGTTTCTGGAACACTCTGTATGTTTATATATTATATACCTTTGCTATTATATGTACATTAGGTGTATATAATATTTTTATGCTTTATAGTTCTTTAATATTTTATGGTTAATAAGGTCAGAGATTTATTCACTTTTATGATTTTCCATATTATATACTTATATACACATATACATATTTCATTTTTAATATACGATCATAAACTTATTATCCATAAACCTATTACTTATAATATTCTTGATGACTTATACATGAGTATGTGGTTAGTACCATCTTGAATTCACTACATATTTTTATTTTATTTTATAAGAATTTGTAAGATGATATTAAACGCATATACCGGAACAGTTGTATTTGTGGGTAGTGGTCAAACTATTGATTAAGTTGGCATGAGTGACTTCGAAAAATGTATATAACCGACTCATATTTCAAATGTAGGTTCGTTAAAAGTCCAATTCATTTTTTAATTGGAAAAATCTGCGAAAATATGATGTATTCTTTCATCGTAAATAAGGAAATAAACATTGGAAGCAGTACTATTCTTTACTTTATTTAATTTATCTAATTTTTAATTGACTTCGAACAAAATGGAGGATTTGTTACCTCAACTTTCGACTGGGAAAACCGATTTTGATGATTTTTTTCCTCTTTGAAAGCTGGTATTTCCCGTGTTGTCCCATTTCAATTTGGTTTAGTTCTGACAACGATATCCATGAAATAACCATAAAAGTCTTAAATTTGCATTAAGTCTGTGCGCAACAATTGGCCGAATAACTCAATATCAAGCCGACCGGTTTCGATGATTCTTTTTTAGTGAGAAATTAGTTAAAAGTGTTTTTATTAGTTAAACTACCACATATAATGCAAATAAATATTCATAGTTACACAAACAACATTTTTAAGGTGATTAAATACTGAATATTCAATGAGAAGAGTGTAATTTTGAAAATAGTATTAAAAGAAACCTTAAAATTGTTTCAAATTACTTGCCTTAAACTACACATTGAAGTTTCGAAATTTAAGTACTAAAGAATATTAGTTAAAGAATATTAAGTACTGAAGAATATTAATTATGTTTTCGACAAAATTGTATTGTATTCTTAACATTGTTAATTAAGTAAGTCTAGATTTGCGCTTACGTAGTTAAACTGTTTATAAAAAAAATAAAGAAGCATTGAAAATATGTTTCAAACCAAAGTGACATTTTGATCAATTTTGTTCATTCGATCAATGTTTAATCCAAGCAGGCAGGAGACTTAAGTGTGAATAATTCCATCTTAAATAATCTAGATCGTAAAATGTTTAAGGTCTCAAACGCATACACCGTAAAACTTACTATGTTTGTGGTCAGCGTTGAAATTATTGGTTGAGTGGATATTTTTATAAGTTTTTAATAAGTATAATTAACACAAATAAATTTACATAATTAATACAGGTAAATATGGGGAGGATATTTTTGTAGACAAATGTATAGGTCGGTTTTCACAGAGAATAAATGTTATCAAATTTTTTTAACTGGCAATGAAATATGACACAAACGAGTAAAGATTATCTCAATATTCTATTGCGAATATAATTGAGCGATACGGAACCTCTAAGATTACGAAATTTTTCTATGCAAGCTTAATCTTTCTGAATCTTTAAACGAGAAAATTATCAAGTTGGTCCCTCATGTATGAATTTTTTGCTTTTAATTATTTGAAAATATGTATGTTTTAGACGCTGACCATAAGACCCATATGGAAGGTTAGATTGCATGCAATTTGAAGTGAATTTTGTGAATTTGTATTTGTTTTGGTCTAATTTTTGGGTCTAACCTGGATTTGACCATAGTTTGTTATTTTCCTATACTGTACCTTAGACCTAATTGGACATTATTTTTCACATGGTTTTGCTAGCTTTGTATGTATCTGTGTATCTATGTAACGGAATCTTTGAACATTATTTTCACTCAGTTAATTTCAAAATGTAGATTGAATTGAAACTTCGCACAATTTATTCTGATCTATAGGATTAACGATTAACAATAAAAAATTTGATGGTGGAAGTGCAGATACCATTTCATGATATAAATAAATATTAGCTAAACTGCACAGTAGAAGTAAATGATAGTTAAAAAATCGAGCAATTAAAAAAAAGATCATTTTATCTTAAAAAAACGTAGAGTGCTTTTTTTAAATATTTTATAATGACTTTACTTTTACTAATATCGGCCGATGAAATAATTAAAATAATTGAAATCCAAAACTCCACGCTCTGTTACGATAAAATTCATATTTCTTATTAACACCTCATTTCACCATTATTTTTCTTACAAAATTTTCAGTCAATTCATTTTATAACAAAGTAACCAAATAGACTACTACCCCAGGGAATGAAGGTTTTCACCTCCGAAATCCAAGTAACCGCATCGATTTTGATGAAATTTTGGGAATATGCTCTACTTACCACCCTATTGAAAATCTATATCACGCCGAAGGGCGCTTCCTTCCTGGGGGTGGTTGCCACCCCTTCTCGGGGGTGGAAATAGTTTTGGTCAAAATAACTCCTGGAATCGATAGAGTGACCGATTTTGAGCAAAAAATGTCATATACACTTTTTTATTAACCAAATACTTTTTGAGCTATTTGCAATAGAAAGCGCACAGATTTGACATAAAAAAAGCACGTTTTCAGTTGATTTTTCGTGAATTACTCAAAAACTAGGCGTTTTTTCACCATAGTTGTAATGAACAAAATTGTAGCCAATAAAAAAAGAAAAAGAAAAATTGCTTAATCGATTTATTAATTACAACGATCAGTAAGTAATACCGTATCAAAAAATCTTTTTTTTTATTCATTATTTTTTTTTTTGGTGTTTGACGTTGAAAAACGAGGAAAAAATGAAATTTTATAGCTTTATAAGCAGAACCTTTTTTGTAGTGCTTGAAAATACCTTCAAAATGAGCTGTGTTAAAAGTCAATTGGACAAAAATTGAGTGAGTTACAGTTGAAAAAACGTGGGCTATTCAAATTTTTAAAAGAAAAATCTCACATAGGATGGGTACCAATTCTACTTAAATTGTAATAAATCAATTTCCTTGCACAGTTCACTTCATTTGAGTCTCATATATGTGATCAAGAAGTTACACTGGGTTTGAAGGCTTATTTTTAGAAATAGGCACGATAAACTTTTTTAAAATTTTCGAATATCAAAAAAAATTTGTTTTTTTTTTCGAAATAACTAAAAAACTACTGCAGTTACGAAAAACATACTCGAGAACAAAAATGTAGGCCTGTTTTTAACAAACATTTTCCTTTTTTGTTTGTTTTTCTAAGATTAAATTTAACGGAGATATTAACGTTCTAAGTCCGCATACCCGCGTGAACACCCCATGTTTTGAGCCTTTTGACCCTTCACTTTTTCAAAACTAAGGGTTATAAAAAGATGAAACTTTCAGATGTTATTGTCCTTAAAACTACCTTCCAAATGCTTTTTGAAAAATCAAAATCGATAAAAAATTACAGAAGTTATCGCAAAAAAACAAAAAAAAATTTTTTAAGCTTTTTGGAGCAAAGTAAATTTATAGCACCTATATGATGACAAAACGTATACTATGTGTTTTTGTATCATATAGATATATGAATATCACTAGTATGACAGAATACATGCGTTAAGCAATGCATCTAAGTGAGAGGTATTGTACATATGTGTGCAACAAAACTCCCACTCTCTGCATGCACACAACAGAAGATCTGTCGTGTCGTATCTGTAGAGGCAATTACATGCTAAACATATATATATAATACCTCACTTAGATGCATTGCTTAACGCATGTATTCTGCCATACTAGTGCTATTCATATATCTAGATGGCACAAAAACACATAGTATAATACTCATAAAACACACAGCACATGGACACAGACTCACACACACACACACACATATTTTTGCAATTTTGTAATTAGGTTCTACTTACAATCCTCTTCAAAGCCAGCCTCTCCCAAAGTGTACTTGCCCTTAGAGGGAAAAACTACTCCTTATAAAAAAATGTATACAAAATAAATAAAAAGTGGTTTAAATTGCTTTGCTGGATTAAGTAATAATAAATCTTTGATTTTTAAATAATGATGCAATTGAAATTTCACATAAGAGTGTGTATCTTATTCCATCGTAAGTTACACAATTTTATGTGAAATTTCACTTGCATCTTTATTTAAAAATCAAAGACTTATTATTACTTAATCCAGCAAAACAATTTAAACCACTTTTTATTTATTTTTTATACATTTTTTTGTAAGGGGTAGTTTTCCCCCCTAAGGGCAAAAAGTACACTTTGGGGGAGGCAGGCTTTGAAGAGGATTGTAAGTAAAGCCTAATTACAAAATTGCAAAAAAGTAAACGATAAATAAGATAAATTTGTTATTTTTATTCATTTTGATAAATACAAGGGGTAATCTACGGATAAAGGGGATGTTTTTTGGGATTGAATGATGTTTCAAAGTATTTTTAACATAATTTACTATACTCAATCCTGCAAAGCACTTTGAAACACTTTTGAATTGTTTTTATTGCATTTTTCTAATAAGGGGAAGTTTTCTCCCTTAATTGAAAAAATAAAACATCGGCATAATGTAGACTTTAAAGAGGATGGTTTGTAGAGCTTAATTACAAAATTTCAAAAAATTCCATGAATTTTAAGCATTGAATCTTGTGAAAATGTCGAAAAATCGTTTTTTTCATCGTAATTTATGGTAATTATTAAGGGTTGAAACATTCTGAAAATTATACTTGTAATGATTAATCATAGGACAACTCATATTCAACATAATTTATCATTCCCCACTCTTACAAAGTCCTTAAAACACTTTTTATTGCATTTTTGCACTAAGGGGTAGTTTTCACCCCCTTAGGATAAAAAGCGCCCTTCGGCATGATATAGATTTTGAATAGGATGGTAAGTAGAGCTTATTTCCAAAATTTCCACAAAATCGATGCAGTTACTTGGATTTCGGAGGTTGTACCCTATTTTCAGCTTCATTCCCCTGAGTATACATAATACTAAGACTTTGAAATTTTTAAAACCTTAGTTTTCAGAAGAATATTTTCTTCTAAAATATATTATGCTTTGATCTAAAGAACTATTATTATATTTTGAAAATAAGCATGTATATTTCGCAGAAAGAAATATTATTATTTTCATCTTTGAATATATAAAATATCAAAAAGTATCTACCTATATGTAGAAGAAAAGATATATACTTGTATTGAATACATACAAGGTGTTTCGTGTCTCGATGGACATAATTAAAGAGCGTATTTTTTTGGAGAATCTTAAGTTAAAAGTGCCTTTCATCCTTTTATCCAAAACAAAATAGTTATGGATCTACGTGAACTATTAAATATAAACTAAAGAAATTTTTGAGTAAAGTAGTTTAATGTTTTATTAATTAAAATTTTTTTGTTTTACAAATACAAATGTTATTATAATTTTGGTTCAAAATATCCCGCTGCCTCACAACACATTAGTAATTGAAGGCGTAGCTCTTTAAATAGATCTAGGCCGTCTCGTATGAGTGCAGTTGCAGCCATAATATTTTCAACTAGCTCATTTCTGATGTATTATGGCTCTAGCTGCATCCATACCACACGACACAGATACTTTCCAGAGAGTTACGCCTTCAATAATTAGAAGAGCAATAATTTTTGGTCAGGAATCGGGGGGACATTTTGAACCAAAATTTTAATTACATTTGTGCAATACCAACATTTTTAATTAATTTAACATTAAACTACTTTACTTAACAACGTCTGGACTTCATTGGTTAAATTTAATAGTACACCTAGATCTTCAATAATTTGATTTTGGACAAAAGTATAAAAGGTAGTTTGGACTTAAAATTGTCCAAAAAATACGGTTCGTAACTATATTCATCGAGTCACGAGATACCCTGTATATCTATCTGTACATATTACATATATATTCTTTTATACCGTATTTCTATTGAAATTGGAAATCATTATGAATCATATATAGATTATAATATGTACATACATAATACAACTTATCAAATGTAAGCATTAATGCGACATACGTAGTAGAATAAAATGTTTTACCTTGTAGAAAATATAGCTTGGAATAAGGACAAATGTTGATTTTTTTACATACCGTAAAATTTTCATTTTTATATGGCCAAAATGTGAGTTCTACATAAGAAAACCTGAAAGCATACCTAGGCCTTGCTTCTATAGATTGTCTGTAAAACCACTACAGACAATCTTTAACATTAAAATCTTTTTTGTCTTTATTAGCATTTTTTTAAAAACATACTTTGCAAACTAACGCTCTTTTTCCATCCAGCTACTCAATTATACTTAAGCTTTTTAAAAGAGATTGTTTTATGTATGGTACAACATCTATATACCGACAAAGTTAACTTACCAAAACATGAAATCGAACTGAGCAGGTAAAGTTTGAACACATGTACCGTCGTTTTCCTTGAATCAAAATGACGTATTGATCAATAATTTTAATAGATAAGAGTCTCATGAGCTGGTAATTATATCGTCCTTTATTATAGATTATCATGTATAGGTACTACATGTTATAGGGCACTCAGAAAAGAGGAAGAATCTAGATGATTTAAATTGTGATTGAAGGTATGTCTCCCTTAATGTACATATGTAATTATTTATATTCCATAATATCTTGTATTTTCTCCGAATATCAATCCAATACAAAACAAGAAAATATATACAGAGTGCTTTTCAATAATCATGAACAATTTTTTAACATCAAAGAGTCAATGACACACGAGACAATTTCAAGAATTTGACCACTATGTATGTGTGTCTGTCTTACTGTCTGCCCGCCTGTGGCATCTTAGCGCCTAAACACATAAACCGATTTTGATTTTTATTTATTTCATTTTGAAGGAAGTTTAATGGAGAGTGTTATTAGCTGCAAAGTGCAAAGTTAGGGTACCGAAAGAACTAAAAATTTGCCGATGATTTCCAAAATAGTCTCTGCTTGGAAAAGGCTTTAAGGAAAAAGATAATTTAATGGAGAGTGTTCTAAGATATATTTCACGTGCGAGTTTAGGGCTCCGTACTCGAAAAATTTGTCGGGGTTCTTTTTAATTTTGTAAATTTCACTTGTTAGTCTTAGAAAACAAGTCTTATCACGTATTTTCCTTAACCCCAGGGTTAAAAAGCAATAAATTTACAAAAATTTAATAAATCGAATTAAATATGTAAAGTGAAAGCAAGTGATATACTTTTTTTTATTGTTAGCTTTGTGGTTTAAATTTTCTTTTGGAGTGAAGCATTATGTTTCGCAAGATTAAAAAATTTGATTTTCATTATAATATTAAGTGAAAGTTTTCACGTGTTTGTAGGTAAACAATTAAAATGTGAGTAAATGTTTCAAAGTCAAAGTCAGTGTTTCATACCCAGGCTTCTCAACTTTCTTCCAAAATAAATCATCAATCAGAATGTATATAAAAATAAATCTAACATGTTTATGTCATAATAAAGCACCAGAAAGAAAATCAGTTCGATCTTAGAAAACTTGAGGTAATAGAATATGAGCTTCATTATAATATATACTAAACTACATAAATACACAAAAAAAGAAAAATAAACAGAGACAACAAATATTGCATATACAAAATTTGTAATAAAGATGAAAAATCATTTGTTATATATTTTTCTTATGTACTTATATATATTTTCTTCTAAAAAATATAAATAAATAAATACCTTGTTAACGTTTTCAAAATGCGGTTGTGTACCATAGTAGTATTATATAGACAATATTGTAAAAAAAATTGAATACCGTAATTCATTCAATTTTGGATAGAAACTTGTTGAAGTTGTATCGAAAACCAGCAGCTGTGCTATTTTAAATAATTTTCAGCGCAGTTCTAAAAATGCCATCAAAAACTTTTAAATAGCAGATATAGATGGTCGTATGATACTGTCACATAGCACTTTCATTTTCTAACTACACTGTTCTACTAATAATAATTTTATCTAATTAAAAATTTGTTTTTTGTAGAACAGCTCAAAATTCTGACAATGAAGGCAATTATAAAATTTGTTTTAAAAACATTCGTACGTGTATTTATAAAATTGCCTAAATACTCTACATTTTCAATTATTGGTCGACTTGCCTGTCAATTCATTGACACGTTCCGTTAGAAACGAAAAGGAACAGTGTGCTAAAATAGACACTTTGTGTCGTTGTCAACATATTGTTACATGATTGTTATTAAGTTAATGTTTAAAAAACGATTTATGGAATATTGTTTAATACATTAAACGTTATTCAAAAGTAGAAACGTCAAAAGAAGAGAGTTTAATTTTTAATAAAACAAACTAAGTGTAATAATAAGTGTAATTATTATTTAAATTTAAGTGCTCTTTGATCTACAAGTATTTCAATTACATAATTACAATTATATTAATTGGAGAATATGCATATTAAACACTTTTATTTTTCAGAAAAAATAATACAAAACTGTATATAACCTCTTTATTGAATAAAAATATAGTAGCAGACACAAAATCTCTATGCATCATATGATTATGACATATGACTATGACAAGTCTCTATTATATCAAGAATCTATAATATCGGAAAGTTCCTGTAAAGATCATATCCAACACGGCTTGTAATATGTAATGTATGTACCTACTAACGTTTTGAGAAAAAAATCGTATATAAAATTAAGAAATATAATAGTATTCATAATAGTCGTACATACTATAAACTATAATAGTTAGTTGGTACTAATAGTGGTTTTATTTTAAAAACTTAAATTTATAATACTATATGAACAGTTATGGTTTAAAAAAGTACAACCAATCTTTAAAAAAAGTTAAAGTACCAATTATAGAAAGACGTCGTTTTGAATTATGTTTCTAAAGATCATTATGGTTGGATTCTTGTTGGATATATCATTCTCCTACTTGCATTTCTTGATAATGTTTTTTATCATCGAAAAATTTGATAAGTTTTTTTAGAATTTTTATTTCGACAAAATATTTTTTTAAGTGAATACATGAGTTGCAAATATATTCTTGTTCAAAAGTTCAAAAGCTATTCGGAGGCAGAGTTGAAACTTCCATAATTTCAATTGCTATTCAAAATTTTATACTTTGCAGAAAAAGTTAAAACTACCATACTTCAAAGTTGTTAAGCAAATTTTCAGTAAATGTCTTCTCAATTTGTTTTTACCTTTCCTTTATTGTAAGAACAAATAGATACCTGGGAAGAAATTAATGTGTTTGTGTTCAAATTTTATTGAAATTTTCCTGACAATTTTGACACTACTTATTTCTTTTGAGCTAAAATTTGGAACGAGAAAACTTATATGAAAAGATACGAACAATTTAATCAAACTAATATCATTTTTATACACTAAAATATGTCAAAATGGTTGGCAAACAAAACATTTTTCGTGCTGTTCTCAACAACAAAAAAGTTTTTTGAATCGAGTTATTTATAATAAAATGTTATGTATATTTTTTATAGATAAAAAAATATATAAAATTAATAATAATAAAACAACATTTTTATTTTATCTTAAACAATATTTTGACACAGATAAATAGATGAATTGAGTTGAATATCATCCTAATATTTTATAGTTAAACGCAAAATACAAAACGCTTCAAAAATAATAAATCCTGAATTACTGCACAACCTGAACATACATGTATTTGAAACTGTATATGAGAAATGATACACGATGATGGGTAATGTGAAAAAAAATACATGGAAAGATCTTTTATGTATGTTGTTGGTTTTTCTAAGTATGAAAAGAAACATTGGTAAAGAGAAAGGTAGTTTTCCATGCTACAGTCGATAAGTATAAAATTGTGATATTTTACTTATACAGGGTAACCAAATAGCCTGTTTTTAAATATTTAAAAAAAGCAGCTAAGAGAAAATTGGTTCAGTATAAAGCTGTCAAACTTTATCTAACAATCATAATGATCACTGGATAATGCTGTTGCAAGACAAAACAATTAGAGAAAATATTATTTATTCTAAAGTAAATATTTCCCTCTCGAATATTTATCATCGGTGTTTCGAATATATGTCGAATCTCACGATTTTTTTTACGTTTTTGTTTCATTTTAATTAATATTCGTTAGTTTTTTATTACTTTTATATTACTTTCTTTTATTGTCTATTTTGGCATCAGAAGCATATTGTCCTTGATATAACTATGCACCAAAACCAAAAAGTTGTTTACTCTGCATTCTACTAAAGATCGAACAGAAAAAATTGGCATAAATGATTAATTTAGCAAACAAAACTACTAGTTTTAAACCTAAATTAATACGGTTGGCCTTGATGCAAAAATGATCCAAGTAACGTCCATTAAGAGATGCCTGGGAAGTATCCTTAGTCTAATGATCACATGTTATTTTTAAAGACAAATAATAAAGGAAACAGAGAAATACATTGTCAGAAAGTGTGAGAGGAACAATGAAAATAAATTCCGAAAGATGTATAAAAAGTCGGCAAAAAATCGACACGTTAAGAATTCGCCAAAATTCTGGTACAATGACGAAGAATTGTTAATATCTAATGCTCTATTAACAAATTAAAAAGTTCAAGGTTACGTTATTGTAAAACATGGTGGCAGTATTGCAATATATTACAATTGAGAAAAAAAAACATGGCTATTTCCTTGTAAAGCGTCTGGATTCCAATGTTTGGTGTATTTCCAAAGTTTGATTCTACTGCAACACATTGTATAGTTGTGATATGTTAGTATAGATGAAAGTTTCACATATAAGAATAGAGAGGGTAAGTATTTTCCTTTATCGTTTTCTTTACATTTTTACGTTTATCTTTAATACATGTATGGATATTTTCTATGTTACTAACCAGGCGTAGTTTTTTCATTTTTTTGTATAAGATATATGTAAAGTTTACATTGCAAACAGGAAGAGAAAAGACATTCTCCAGTGTACCTACATATCTAACTATCTATAATATTGTATGGGGTTCGTTTTATGATCAATTACTCTTTTCCATTATTGTTTTATTGGCTAAGATTGTTTTTACTATTTCACCGAAAACCAATCAAGTAAATCTGTTTTTAAACTCACAATTAAAAACTAGATATTGATTATGAATGTGGGTTAATTATTATTTTCTTGCAAATACTGTCCAAATTTGCCTAGTATTTCATTGCGATTCTCTAAAAAATTTGCTCTTTATAAATCGTTATTAATTCTTATATGATGAAATTTTTCTCCGCTTATTTACAAAACTTCACTTATGTTTCCAAAAGTATTTGATTATTTAAATCTTTCTTTTATGGATCAATATTTTATAGTTAAAAAGATGAATAGCAATGCTACAAAAAGGGTCTTTTGTAAAGGCGCAATTCCACTGAGGCAACATGTAGCATGCAACATTGATGCATGCTACACACAGTCTTTCAATAGAAATAACACAAACCGACGATGTATCCTTGCCGCATGCTTCAAGTTTGCTGTTGTTGTCTGGCGAATGCATCATCTCTCGACATGAATCTACGTGTCGAACGGTGTCGGCGTCTATCCAACAGTAAACGGATCAGCGCGACTTGTAGCATACAACACTCATGTACGACAAAGCGCATACGACATGGGGCAACAAGTCCGCATGCGACATTAAATTGAATTTTGTGCCACATTGTCACACACCTGCAAGAGGCAACACTTGGAAACAAATATCGAGCGATATGTCGTTCAGTGTTGCTCTGTGGAATTGCTCCTTAAATTTCAAACAGTACCACGCGTGGCGCTAAATTCGATTCTGTACGCAACAAATAGTATAAAAACTAACTTAGGCGGATTTCAATTTTAATTTTACATAATTAGTTAGATTTTTCTATGTAACTGGAAATTATTTTCGTTAATATTCTTTAAATTTTATATTTTTAGAGATAGTTCATTAAAGAAATATGTACAAAAATTTTGAAACAGGCAGCACTTAAATTTTTTTCCAAACAAAATTTTAACTAGAACTGATAGAATATTTACTTTGAATAAGAAGCAAAATAAGTGTGGTACAAGGTATAAAGAAAACATGTTTTATCATCCATCCTCTTCCGTTCTTTGTGTGTGCCTGTATGTCAAAGATACAGTCCAATCATAAGATAGATTGTATTTTCTTCACATATTATAAATGGAAAGAAAATTCAGATATGTGTGGTTGATTCAACTTAAAATAACATTGGAAAAACATTGATATATGTATATATGTACATATATATTTTCCATAGGAAAAATGATACATAAATAATTGAATTTTTCGTGAAAAATATAAAGTATGTAGTAAAACCATATGAGATATGAGACTTTTTGAGCGAATCATAAAAAAATTTATGTTATTTTCAAAAAAAAAAATAATAATAATAATAATAATAATACCTAATAGATTTATTTTTCAAGGATAGGTTAAAGAAAGGGTAAAACAGCAGCTAGTTTTATTAATGGAGTCTGAACTATCTACCATTTTAAAACTAGAACATGTAAAAGAGCTTAAATTATCTTGAAAAACAAAGCTATGTGCAAAGTGTGGAAGAAATCTTCTTGTAACTGCGTCTGCATCATAAACCTCAAAAGAAAAATTTACGAAGAATTAAAAATTACTCTGTACGTGGTCTTTCTTCAATATAAGGTCAAAGCGATGATATTAAAAATTTATATCAATAATTCTTGGCACAATCATGATTTCAAACCAATCTTAGAATTTCAGAATTCTTCATAGTAATAAAAATTCTTGAATGAAACTTCTGTCATACGGTACTAGCTTTAAAAAGAATTTTCTATACCAAATCACTTGTTTACATTGGTGAGACAACCAAGAAATTGAACAAAAGTTTTATGATTCGATATACACGACAATTGTTTTCATACTTAATTCTATTTTATTGTTTTGTTTTTGTCAGGAGCTACCAGCTAGCTCTTACTCACTAAATTGAGAGTATATTATAATATTCAGTGTAGGGCCAGGCGTAGTATTTTCAAACAGAACGATATATTTTGTATGTTTAAATGATTTCTGGAAATTTTGTCAGCTTAGTTGATGATATAAAATATACAAGGATCCTTTAAAATGGGAACTTCCAAAAGAAATGAAAACTTAAAACTTTGGAATAACTGTGTTTATTTTACAAGTATTTTTGTCATGCAAATAATAGCGACCATTTCGAACATGTCATAAATAATTTTTTATAACTGTAAATTTATTCGACAGTGTATTCAATTCGCAATGTTTCGCTAATAATAATCTATTCCAAGCCTTCCGTCTTTTGGGTAGTCCATCTTAGGAGCCAATCAAGGTCGATTTCATATTTTATCTTGGCTGAATAGAGAATTTTATGTCCTTTCAATGATAGCGTAGGGGGTGCGATTTAAAATTTCAAACTTGGGGTGGCTGGGGATGAAACATAAAATTCTCTCGATGTCTAAATTGCCTTTTTTTACTAAAAAGAATAATTATTCCTTGTCGAGAGCTATTAAAGGTGGATACTTTTGCAATCAACACACTGTATAGTGTACACTTAGCTACAGTTGTTCAAGGGAGAGTTACTAAGACAATGCTGCCATTTTCAGCCAAATAAGATTTTTTCTATGATACTCTATTATCTATAACTATTCGTCGACTTATGATCATATACGACCGAACCAAAAATTAAATTACATAGGTTTAATCGACCGCCAGTTCAAACCTTTTTTGTGATAGCAACCACTTTGTAAAAAAAATGTTATTAAAACGACCTTCTTTCCAGCCGTTCTTAAATGACTCTCACGTTCTACGTATGATTCTAGACCTATATATTTTGTATTGAGAGCAGTTAGTAGTAGGAAACAAAAACGATGCACATAAACATGGCAACAAATATACAAAAAACAAGACATTCGTACAAGAAATTGGAAGCTTTTATCTTATTGAAATATGTCAATATATACAATTCATATATGTAGTAAGATAAACAAAGCAATAACATACATTTTTATTTTAAAATTATAATAAATTCACTTGAGTCTGCAGTATTTTTTAAAATTTATTTTAAAAGCGTTCTCAGAAAAATGTTTGCTTTGAGATATTTTATTTGAAATAGCTTTAGGTTCATTGTGGAATTTTCGTCCTCGTGTAGTTTAAATACTAAAAATCTAGTTTAATTTGGGTTACATTACGGTGGCGGTGATGTGGATGAACGTACTATGGCTATAATACCCTCCTTGATAACACGAAAAAATTGTTTAACTACAACTGTGGGTTCATTAAAGAAAAATAAAGTTTTACTTGAATAAAATAAAGTTCCAAAACTAAAACCCCGATGACTACAAACTCTCTCACTCTCTTAAAAGTATGAAAACAAGAAAACATTTCCATCTGAAATTGTTATGGTAAGCAAAACCGTCATTACCATTGGGGGACCTCTAAGATTAATAAGTTTTACATAGGATGGAAAAGAGGCCTTCCGACTGCAATGACTTTTACTTATCATAAAAATTTTTTTATTCAAACTAGTTTGGGTTTAATTCCTTGATAAAGTACAACAATATATATATTTTTGAAAAGTGCTATATATGCACTTCCATTTAAACCATAGACTAGAGGTAGAATTAGGTTAAGACAATCAAGACACTTTGAACGATACCCCAATTGTCAATTTATGATAAGTAGTTTAGAAGTTATGAGGGAACATATATAGAAGCATACATATCGGTTAAACACATTAACTTCGCCGTCGTTGGAGTGAAAATAAAAAAAAAGGACGTGTTGCACTCCGGGAGTGTCGGCAGAAGTGAAAACTTGAATATTAACGTTGTGCATTTTGGATATTTTGGAATGGTTAGGGAATAATTTTGCACGAATTGCTTTAATTATCAGTATAAAAGTACTATAATTTATGTGGTAGAATAAAATATTTATTTATTGGGCTATCGTACACAAACATGACAATTTCATGAACGAACATTTTTTATCTATTACAAAAAAAACAAACAAAACAAAATTATATTTTTAATAAAAAGGCAACCGCATAGTGTTCCTAAGCGGTCACCCATCCAAGTACTGACTGTGCTCTTTGTTGCTTAACTTCGGTGATCGGACGCGAACCTGTGTACTGACTGTGACATAGTCTTACGAATTTTCGATCAGGACACGTGACCTGTCGCGAGTTTAACATTTTTTACCCATTACAAAAAAAGTGTACAACGCGGCTAAAGAAGTTTTCTCTTCAAAATGAGTAATCATCTCAAACTACTTTCAAGTTTCCTGGCTACGTTGCAAGGAAGAATGCTCGTGGAAAGTTTAATATTAAACAACTTTCACGAATAACATAAGTTATCCATCCGACATAACCAAACATGGTTACGATTAAATAATGCACAACCTTTTTCCTATCTGTACGGGTTAGAAATGTTAAACAACTCCATACATTTTTATGAGGACAATTTAACGGTAATAGTAAAAAAATTGATTATATTCAAAATAATTAACATAATACGGTCAGTAATCAAAAAACTTACGGAATGTTACTTTTCAACCTTCACCATTTTATTTTTAGAAAAACCCTTACACAAAACTAAAATACATAATATTTATTTCAAATAAAAATCATAGGTTATGTTAGTTTGAAAGAGCATAATATATAAACATATAAAATGGAAAGAGTTTCAAGTTTCTTTGATCGAAAACCAAGTTTCATAAAACATCCACATAATACGAAAGCTCCCACACACATATGATTACGTAGCAACATACATAGAGAAATATACGAATATCGAATTAGATTTTTCCAAATGTGTTCTCCACGTATGGCTTGTCGTTCAATAGATAAAGACAATTTATATACGAGCAGTATATTTTATCTTTGTCTGATATGCTTACGTTTAAAAATGTTTTATATGTAGTATTATTATATGATTTTATATCAGCATCCTCCATTACGTGATTTGATCCTTTTCTTTAAATGAGATATGTTGTTACATTGATGCCAAGTCGTCGCAATTTTCAAATCAAACATGAACTTTTTTCCAGTAAGTACACTAAAGCCTTATTTATGTTTCAGTACTAAAATATGTATATGCAGAATGGAGCAGAGAAGTGTGCAATTTTAAAATAAAAAACCCATCAATATTTTCAAAAAATATATTATCTTAAAATACAAACAATAAATTTTAAATTGTATTTTCAACTTTATAATTTTAATTATGTTATAAATTAGTCGGGTCTAACGGCTTGCGACTATTTCTTTTGAGTTAACCTAAAGCATAGTGTGTTAGAAGTGAAATAAACTGTATCCCGATAACCGACCATCAAAAGCTGAAGTACTGAGAAAATGGTATTAACAATAGATGAATCAAATTCTATAGAACGTAATTGAAAACAATGTAGTCTAGAAGAATGGAAAAATTCAGTATTTTGACATGTTTTAAAAACGTCAAGTGGGGAGTCATCAAATTTTGAACAAAACAATATGCAAAGGCTTAAAAGAAGACAGTTTAAGTTTTCGAATGAAATGAGACAAATTTCAGAAGTCCCAATTTTGATTGGAATGGAAATATTTTGGTCTGTAAAGTTCGCACTGGATTTTTTATAGTTAACTTTCCTGAAAAATATGCAAACTTCCGAACGGTCTTAACAGCTTTGTGGTAAAGTAATTTTTTAAATTTTAGTATGCTTCTAAACTTCTTATAATATTCAAGCATATTTCTCGCTCTTTCAAACATCCGTACAAAGCGGCAAGGAGTGAAAAAAACTTTTAGGCAATATATTCAAAACTCAGAAAGAATATTGAAGGTTTCAAATGAGCATTGCGGTTCCGAATTTGAAGTATTTTTAGATAGTTGACAATGTAGCAAAGACAAATTTACGAGTTTTTGTTTTACAGCATTTTCAAAATCGAACATTTTCGTGCCGCACCTTATATGTAGTATATTTATTTAACTTAGGTATATTAAAGATACGTTATTTGTGAAAGTAAAGTATATTGAATCGGTAGATCTAATTTTTTTATTTGTCATTTGTTGTTTCAAATCAAAGGTTGAGTATGTTATTTTATTTTTATCCTAAAACCTTAGTAAAAGGTAACTGAATTTTATTTCAATTGGATCCTTTTTTTTATAAAAATGCATATACTTTCAATTCAACCGTGTTTTATTTCTGTATATCATATACAGTATGTTTAACTCTTAACTGATACCCTCAATTTTATAGACGAAAAGCATTTTGATAGGCCAGTCTACATAAAATCAAGTGTAACTTTTAAATGAGACGTTATTATACATGAACAATTTTCTAGGAGACACGAATGTGTAATGTTTACTTTTGGTGATTGAAAAAAGGATTTGATGAAGAAATTTTTTTATCAGGTCAAGAATATTTCGTATTTTAAAAGAATGAGGAAAAACTTCTTGGAGCGAGAAGAAATAAACGTGAGACTAGGAAAGTTTCCAACTTGCAAAAATGTTAATACCAGTTTTGTTTTTTCAACCATTTAGAGTTAGACACAGATTGCAAACATTCTGATATTATTTTTTTTGTATTGTCTATAGAATCATTTCTGTATTTACAAAAGCCAACAAATAAACGTTAAAAATAAATAGAACATAGAAAGGCTGAATTCACATAAATTTAACCCTCCGTCGACGGTGAAGCCATAATTTTCTATATAATTAAACTTTGAAGATGTTCACATTTGACCCAATTAACTGTATTTAATTTTGATGAAGTAAAAACTCCCTTAGAAACAAATCAATTTCTTAATTCTATTTCCAACTAATATGAAATAGGAAATATTAATAATATATAATATATATAATAAAAAATAATATTATACCATTTGCAATTATATTTGAAATATAAACATATTTCATATATATGTATAATAAAATATATTTTTTATAAACTTATACAATACAGTAATTCTTCTTCATACTGTGTTATGTCGATGACGCAAAAGATTTTATGTGTAGATCAACAATAAAGAGATAATTTTAATAATTGGTTGTCACTATGACATTGATTTATTGCCATGTTGATTGATTATTTTATTTATATTAAAAAAAAAACTTTATTCTTGAAATAAACTCAATAGTTTTACATGATATACAAAAATTCATCACGCAGAAACTGCCCAATCTTAATGATTTTTCTTGGGTAAAACGATTAAAAAAACGATAAAACAGTAAAAATTTTACTAAATAAATTTGCAAAAATAAGAACATTTTTGTTTTCTTTTTCAGTTTCCAGTTTAGTTAAATAAAATGGATGGGCAAATTTGAAATTTTATATTTATGATTAGCCCTTTTTGTTTATGCTTTTCTCAAACTAAGCCCATATAATTTCAATAGCAGATTCATTATTGAAATTGGACTTTAATTGTAACTGTAAATGTGCGAGAAATATTGCTTGCACAGGCATATGTACGCATGATATACCATGTTTCATTTTTTTTCTACAAAAACTAAATAGGCATGATTTAGTTTGTAGTAAATTTTTGACGTTTATCCATCCTTACTTCAAATAATATTGAAGTTTTTCACATTTCAACTTTAAATCTGCTATGATATATATTGATACAAAATCCAAAACTTAATTATCTGAAAGAAAATTCACTTTAAAATACACAACCAATTTATGCATAAAATAAAAAAGGTTAATCAATTCAACAATTGATAATTTTTCGGAATCAAACTTGCGTCAGTTTCCCTTAATATGGGTCTGTTTAAATATAATCAACGTTTTGGTCGAAAAAAACCTTGCTTTCTACTTTCAAATTTTATAATATTCTTATTTCAGTGTGTTCTACAAAAAATATCTGTAAAATTTTAATGCAAAAGGTGAACAAATTGAAATTTTAGATGAAATAAGCGTTGAATCGAATAGCTTCTGGAAATTCTAATAATCTCCTAATAAAACTAGCTATAATTATTTAACAATTTCACATTTCTAATTAACGAATATGTGAAATACCAGTTTGCGCAAACAATTAATAAAGTCCGTGCAACTTTTGTAGCGCAAATACATAATATGCGAAAACTTACTTATTCACGTTTCATAATTCATCACTGGTTTTAATCCTGGATATTTTTTGTGAATTTACTACAGTGATGTATGTAATATAAGAATTTCATACCTGAGAGTTTGAAGTACTTCGTTAATGAAATTAATAATAGCTGTGAGTAAAACCCGAAAACTTTCCTATGCATTGTTAACATACTTTTTTTTAATAACCGATTTCATTTGAAGTTATACTTTGTTATAAATCTATGAATTCTGGGTAGAAAAAAACGTACAAAAGCATCACATGTGTAAAATTGTGTTGTTGAAAAATACTTTTTACGTAGATAACACTTCTAACGTAACATGTCTTATAGAATTAGGAGATATAAAATTGAACAATTTTTCTGATAGGTTCAAAAAGAAAACTTCCAATACACCTATATATGTATGTGTTAACATTATTTTGTGTATACATGTATATGTGAAAGTACTAATATAATGTAACAGTAGTAGTAACTAACATTTTATATCAGCAGAATAGCAGCTAAGGAAAAATTTGTAGCTAGGATTTTTCAAGTATAACGACAGAACTGAAAAATAAATTCTGCTTTTTCTGCATAACATACATGTATGTATATATAAATACTGTATATAATATGAAAAATATAAAGGTCCCTGTAGAGAAAACTGATGTGAAAGGAAATAGATGTAGTATTCTTTAGGGAAGGGTGCACAGAACCTAACAAACGAACGAACATAGTAAGGTAGAACGAAGAGGTACTGTTGTATAGTAGTTATATTCGATAGAGGATACAAACAGGGTTTATACATATATGTGTGTATATATGAAATGGAGTTACAGCTAACATGACAATAATATATTCACAGTCGTACATATGTGAAATACGGCACATATATGGAATATAATATGTTTGTACAAGGTAATTCGTACATATTCATGAGTTCAGAAATTCTTACACTTCAAACAGAAGCCCATAGCTCTTTGTACCATATTTGGAGCAAATCTCCAGATTTTTTCAATTTGTAATTATTTTTCAATAAGTCGGTTCTAGTGATATTTTCTAGACGATTAAGGAAATCTTATTTTATTTTAGAATGACGTCTTTCTAGTGCTGGAAATGCGCATATTCTTGAGTTTTTTAACCACACTAAAATAGCAATCTCCTGAATTTTTCCCTTAGTAATGTAAAGTCTCATTCCAATTAAGTAGGTTGGTTTTATTTCTATCAGTCACAAGTTTCAAGGTATGTTGCAGTTATTTCAATTTTGCCCTGTCATTTTCTGTTTTTCTCTATTGAATTCAACGATATAGACCGATATTGGTGGATGATACGCACGGTGGAGAACCTACGTTTGACATAACTTAGCACTCCTTATTTAGACAACATTTTAAAGCTACACACTTGAATATTTTCAATTAACTGAATCGTTAAATTAATAAATATTATGAATTATAAATAATGCTCGTAAAACTAATAAACAGAACATCATGTTTTGGAGACTATGCTATACACTCAAGGGCTGTAGATTTGAAGGGCTGTAGGGCTGCTTATTTACAGAAGAAGTTTGTCGACCCTACTGTCAGAAGAAATTATTCACAAGACGAGTAATTTTTGAGACTATCATTGCACGCATACTGGCCAAGTAAGGTGTATGCAGCTTTATAAATATTCCTTCAATGACAAAGCCTAAACAGCTTATCAATTGTAGTTCCTAGACTAGGGAAAATTATCATTCCATGCGCCACATAATCAAAATGACAAAAAAGTAAAACTGCATTTTACTACTGAACTCGATTATTCCAGAAATAATTAACTATATGTTTAATAATTAACTTATAACTTTTTGCAGACATTCTATCGTGAATAGATTTTGACCTCATGTGGAAGGTCCTCAGGTCGACACAATCTAAACCACTGTATAATCCAATCGTCAACATTACTATTAATATTTTAGGATAATATTATCAAAATTATTGAATAAAGAATCTCTAAACTGAAGAATCTTGTACGAAATTGGTAAAGATATATACACACGTAAACTCAGTTTTATTCTACTTTAGATGTCTGCAGCAGTGCTTCTACATAAGGTTTTTCAAAAAAGAAAAACAGAGAATGGTGATAGGTACGACTCGCTCGCGCCATTCCTTATTACTAGGTTCTTTCCTTTCTAACATCTCCAAAGTACATTACTATTTTTCTCTCAAAGGTGATACATTCATAACAAATACATATATGTACATGGGAGACTGCTTTACCTTAGATGACGATCATTTTCTTGAAATAGAAATATATAAATAATATTTCCGTAATGTACCTCAGATTAAGGACTCCAACTTTAATTTGCCTTCCTTTTATGTGACAAGTGAAACATTGAAAACCCTATAACTTTCTGTTTTGTATATTTTATCCTCGAAGATACCTGTAATACATTCAACCAATTATTCAAGTGACTCAATACAAATGTCATGTTAACCTAAAATAAGAAAGAAAATTATACAAGAAAGAAAATAGTAACAATTAAATCAAGTCTCTTCTTCCTTGTGCACTGATCCAAGACGTTATTTTGCTCCTGAATGTTCTTCGATATAAATAAACAGTAAAAAGAGAACTCATTTTATTTTGCAATATAAAATTCTATTTTACTTGAAAACAAGAGCATGGACAACCATCTTCTTTGACGCTTTGATTGCTCCTGCTGGTGTTAATATCTTTTGCTATATCATGCCATGCAAGAAATTGAAAGCTGATTCTAGAAACTGATTAACCAAGGTACAAGACTTTACATACATATATGTATATTTTATGTGTACATATACATATACAACAATTTCCATCCCATCATCCACTAACGTACCCCTACCGACCCCATTTCTATCTATACACATATATATTGTATATAAGTAACATCAAAATTCAAAAATTGAAATATATATATTTTTATATATACATATATAAAGTAATATATAAATGATATGTCATAAATCTTATTGAAAAACTTACAGTTTTTATAGAAATAATTTTATTTTTTGAAATATTGAAAAATATATTTCCTGAACAGGAGGTAAGTGTATCCCCATGAATATATTAAATCTTAAGACAAATGAGTATATCGAATTGTGTAAAACAAGTTTTAAGAAAAATCGTGTGAAAATATTATAAGTTTGAAAATGAAATGTTTGCAATTAAACACTTTATTGGTTTCTAAAATGGGTTCCTTGTTGCCCGGTGTCTCTAAAACTGGATATAATCAAAATTTTTCCGAGAGTCGGGTAATGGTTTTATCGAGAATCGAACAAAATAGCGGTTGCATATGCTATTAAGTTATATTATTATTTAGTCTTAAAAAAATCTGTTACTTTTAAGAATCAACCACCAAAAATTCATCGAGCCCTTCAAAAAATATATACGTCAGCATAAATTAAGCCAAACAAGAACTACTAAATATGTACTACTATCACTCAGTGATCTTTTATTCAGAGACACCAGATGACATTTTTTAATTCATGAATTTATTTTGAAGCAGAATAGTTCGGGTCGGTATTCAGAAATTACAAAAGGTTGTCAATAAATTCTGCTCAAAAAGCGAATCCCTTTTTCCACAAAAAACGAACGCAAGGTTTCTTGGAACATCCAGTCGAAACTATTTTCCTTTCGTACCTTCGTACATTAAAAAAGTAGTGCTTATTTTTTTCATTTAGGTATATATTTTGGTATATAATAAAAGGGTCACGACATAAAATAAGTATAATAAGTATAGTTTCCAGATTGGCATGATTGTTGCTTTGCGAAGCTACGAAAACGAGGAGAACGTCCTTTCATTGTGAACTAAGACAATACAATCTTATTTGTGGGTGGCCGCCTCTTTCGCTGTTGAATATATCGGCGTTGTTTTAGCTCGTTTGGAAGGATATGTAAGGAGGGAGTAACTGTACGATATGTTGCAGTCCTAAATTTATAATATGTTGCAATAAATTGTCAAAATGATGATAGTTAAAATGTCAAATTGGTTGAAATAGAATGAAGTAATTTTAAGCTGAATCAAAGCTCAAACTATTACCAAACAGTTGATTTAACTAAGCAAAAGCATTGAAAATTATGTCTTATGAAAAAATATTTCTCGTACTATTTAATAACATTATGTTAAAAAAATCACATAAAAATAAGTTATATAATAATCAGAAATAACTGGTTAAAACACACACACATTTATATAAACACAAATAAAGAATTTAAACAAAAACGACAAAAAAAAAAAACGAAAGTAGTACTTAATTTTATAACAAAATGGAAATAATAAAATACATATAAAAATTTAATAATATAATGACTACATACATGCTGAAATAATATTTATACAGGCAGAAAAAGTCATGTCAAGTTAGAGAAAATAAATTGGCCTGCTCCTTCTACTTCTTATTTATACTCCATACACATTCATATCGTAAAGTCGTTGATATGGTGCCTTGAAGCTGGATGGCTGACTGGGTCTTGCTACTCTCTGCTAGTACTCTCTTCGATTGTTCTATTAGACAGAAGTCACGTATAGATTATATGTATGAGTACATGCATACATTCTTTAAACTATTGACTGATTCAGATCACATACGAAAGTAAAACGAACAGGCATGGTTGAGAGAGGTATGAGATACTGAATTGTACTGACTCTTTTTTATTACAGACATGTATCGAAGTGTCCCAAAATAAAGATAATCAGTAGAAAACTACAACAAAAATGTTCTAGTAAAAGTGAAATATGGTAAATTTTTGGGGAAAAAAATTTAAGAATTTTGCACCGGAGTTCGTATTTCCAACCAGTAGGTCTAAAGTTGTTCAAAGTTGAGTGATTTTGCTTGCGATTTCTTTCGCTTCCATACACTGTATTCTCCTTTTGGGCTACCAGCTACTGTCTGTTTGCAAATCTAGAGGATAAGGTACAAGGAAGGTAAATAAAATTTTGAGAATTTCACTGTTTGAAGGATGATACTTTCTAAAAATTGCAAAGATGTGCGCATTACACATTCGTATTAGTGCGCTTTCATTTACAGATTATCATTCATCGAGTCCTTGCCAAATAAAAAACGTACGCAATCTGACAGAAAGGCAATAAAATTCACCAATAAGCCTCACAGCTACTATTATTATTATGAACGCGCTAAAAATAGATCTATGGTGAGTGCGATGCGAACAATTTCGTAAGCCATGTGTAATATTCATTTTCAAGCCGTGGGCGTGGGTAAGGTCTGACCCAAACTTTTATGTCTACACAAATAACTTCTCAGCATAATAAAAAGTTTAAAATAATAAAAACTTCAATGACTCGAAACGACTTGAGCGAATGTTGTTAAATTTTTGAAAGCTTTGATTGACACCTGAACGAAATCGATATTATTTTTTTTCATGCGATATCGATCACAAAAAAATGGTTCAAAAGTTCGATTTCGATAATCGGATGTACATTAGGTACAATAAAATAATATCTGGGAAGTTATAAAGTAAAAAAGTTTGACCACAATTAATTGGGTTGCTAATTGGCCAATCTATTTAGTAAAATAATAATTGTAAGTAGTTAAGTGATTCTTCTTGGAGCCAGTTTTCGCTTTTCATGTTTTGTTTCTCGTATGGGTTTTCACAACCAAATTAGGTTTCTTGTTAATTGTTAAGATATGATCAAATGGCAATTATAAAGACTGCAAGTTTTCCTTCTAAGTCAGTATCTCTTATATTGTACTATCAATTTATGAATGAATTTTGCTAGAAAATCTCATTTTACCATTATACTTATGTTTTGATAATGTTTAATTTAATTTTGAGATACTCAGTTTAAATAGTATAACTAATATACTACAATACTTTACTACATAAAATACTAGTTGGAGTTTATACTTTGAAAATGCTTTAAACATCTGCAAGCCTTGTGTGAAGCTTTTATTGTCATAGTTTTTTGTATTATAGAGAATACATGCACATACATATATGTAGGAGACAGACTTATAATATTCTTCATTCTAGAACATAAATGAACCTTGTACACACATCAAACCACACAGTAATGTTAGTTTAGTTTAGTACATAGTATGTATAATATGGAGTAAAATATTGTACCATGGATCAAACCAATCTATTGTACCACTGATCAATGATTATAAGTACATAAAATCATTTTTTCTATTTTATTAGTTAGGTTTGTTACATAAGTCAGCGTAGTAAGTAGAAATTTACGACTTATTATTTTCCAATCAATAAAATAATTTAATATACTTTTTTTTTTTATATTGTACTGACAAGAATACATGTTGAAGAAACCTTTCAGGTATAATCGGTGATGGTGATTTAGGGTATATTAATACTTGATCCATGAAAAAATAAATCATAATATATCATGGATCAAGCATCAATATACCCTGAATCAAAAATCACCTATTATACCTTGAAAGATTGCTTCATCATTTATTCCTGACAAATATCTATCCTATAAAAAAAAGTTTTTATCGATAGCTGTAAAATTTGTAAATATTTAAATACTTGATGATGGTATAAGAATAAGGAGAGTTTATTATTATTATTATTATTTTTTTTTTTTAATATATTTTTATACTGTGTGTTTAACAACTATGGTCATTTACACAGTTTAGATGTATGCATATATAAATATATATATTAATTACACTATATAGGTTAATTTAGAGTTTATTTTGTAATTTTGTAGACTTAAGGAATTTAAATAATTTTCGTAGGTTAATTTTATAAAAATGCTATTGAAATACAAGTTTTAGTTTGCATATAAATGTAAATTGCGATCCCCGGTACAATACTTTACCATATAATATATAGACTATAAATGTATAATACTACCTATATTGAATACAAAACAATAATCAATGCTTTGAATCAAGCCGTTATATTGTTTGATGATCGGAGATCTATTTTATACTCGCAACTTATTTAGTATTCTCAATGTTCAAATTATATAAAAATTGATTCAGTAAATTTTTGTAATGTTCTCGTTGGGTTTTGTTTCATTTTGTCTTTCTGTTGAGACATGAGAATTATTATTATTTTAAATTTTACGTCAAATGAATGTATTATTTTATTTTTGTTTCAATAAAAAAATTTGATTGTGATTTTCGTACTCTTCTTGAAAGGCTCTTGTATTCTGTAAATCAAGTAATGTCGCCACAACAGTGAGACTTTATTAAACAACAAGTTCAAAAATAGTTTTAGTTAGGAAAATAATGGATTTCCACTGTTTTCTACTGTATAATATAAGAATTGCATGTTTTTTAAAAATGATTTCAATTATAGGTATCAATTATAATAGAAAATAAAATTTTTTTTTATGATTATCGTGTGTATCAAAAAACCCCCACATCTTAAGAAAAATTGGAATTTGAAATTTTTTATTAAAAATAAGTAACACACGAAAAATATATATAAAATTTTTCCATTTTTATTTTCATTTTGACAACAAACGCATTATACATAAAAATACCTTATATTTTGAATTTAGCACATATATAGTTTCTATGAGAGCGCAGCACATATTATTTTGTGTTTGGATGTGTACTATAGCAGAATATATAGCTACAAGCTATAGATATAATACATATATTTACAAGAAAACTAAGGCTCTATGTATACAGAGTGTTCTTTTTAAAAGTTTGCACCTAACATTACAAAAATGATATGGTTAATTAAACAGTGCGAAGATCAGCTCATTTGCATATCCTGTATATATGTAATATAAAGGTAGGTATTCTAATTTTATTATACCCTGTACGTATTTAATATATATCAAGGTATACAATGTTTAGTCCCAAGTTTGTAATACCTAGAAATATTGATACTACGAACACAATTTTCACCTACTTAATCCATTTCTGGTTATTCATCTGTCTGTCCGTCTGTAGAAACGATAACTCAAAAACGAAAAGACGGAAAATGTGAGGAAAAGTTCGTAAATGAGCAATATAAGTAAATTAGGTCTTGGGTCAGTTTGTTAACCGTCAGAGACAGAACGAAAATTTTTTTTGCAGACCTGTGTAATTGATGTTTAGGAATAAAAATTTGAGCCACTTTTTTGCCAAACAACAAGAATCTGCTATAAAAATATACAGTTTCATAAACAAAAACCAAGTTGACACCGGTCCCATCATGAAGACGCTCACCGACAAAAAACCTTATAACTGTATTTTTCATAGCCCTAAAATTGAACTGATAGGTATTTTCGCGCGGATTGATTTTCTATTCTAGTTTGGAAACATAAGGGTGGAATTTTTTTTAAATATCACCCCGTATATGTATATGTGTATATAGTGAACAAGTCAAATAAAAATTTTCATATTTCTTCGTTTTCTGTAAGAACGAATTCCCAAATGTCACCCTTGATGTTGTTATCATTTTTATGAAAATGACATTCGCGAAAATACGAGAATATGTGTGATAAATATAATAATCTATGTATGTATGGATGCGGATCCATCGTATCTTCTTCACATATGAATACAATATCTTCTTCAATGTAGGTAGTGTAGTATACAGTTAACTAAATTGTGCATGTGATACTAAAATATTATGTAAAAATTATACATCAGCTTAAACATCATCATCCAACTATAGGTAATATTATTTTTCATATCATACAGTTATATTATTATCATCACTATTATCATTTAGAACTTCATATAGTCAAATTCCTTTATCATGATTTCGAATATTACTTATATAAGTTGGTTATATTTATAAAAGCAGGACTTCATAAAATGGTAGATAACGATAAAATAATGATAATTTCTCAATACATTTAAAGCCGGGAAATGATTCTTCTCTGGATACAGAGTGTTGAAGTTTTATTTAATAAAAAAACTTTCAAAAACAAAGGAAATCCTACTTAAAAAAAAAAAAAAAAAAAAAAAAAACTATTCCAAAGCAAATTAGTATGCACAAAAAGTATGCATAAAAGAACTTTAGGTGACCCGAGCTGCATAAACTTTTTCTAACACAAAAACTTAAAGCGGACAAAAGCAAGTAAAATTTTCTGTTCAATTGTTATAAACAAAACAAAAAAGGATAAAATTAGCAATATCTTTAAGATTTTTTTCTGCTCAACGAAAAAGTAAATGTGTAGCACCACTGGCTTTATTAAACATACAATAACGTCATTTAGCAGTCGTTTTGGCAACGTCCACAATAACATTTTATTTTTTCTAAAATTTTAATACTTTATATCTAGAAAAACACACTTTCCTGGCCATAAGTGTATTAAAAAAGTGTCATTATTTTAACGATATCTACCATTTAATGAAGTACAGCTGTTATAAATTAAACCCACCTTGGAGAATATCAAAGGATATTACATCCAACTACCATTCAAGTGGCTGAAATCGCTGACAAGTTTTAAAAGGTTTGACACTTGGAATGGAAGGATTTCAAAACTAAGCTACTATACTTAGCTCCCTCGATACTTTCATTACAATTATTATATTTGATAATTTCCAACAGTTTTGTTTTTAATATCCTAGGCTTCAGTTGTATCTTGATAAGTAAACTTCACTGTAGTAATTTTTTTATAGTATGGGTGCATGATTAATTCGGTATATTGTTACGATTTTTTGACTAATACTTACTTTTATATCACATATCAAAAAATATAAAATTACTGAAATTATTCAATAAACATTTTTAAAATGGATTTTTTGAAAATTGGTTAAGCATAAATATATATGTTCTTTTTCACATTGAACGGCTTTTAAAGCCGCCGTTATGAAAAATAATACCGAAGTATAGACAGATAAAAATAGGTAATTGTAGGTAGATAGAAAATCAAAAGTGGAAACTTCCCCTATGTTCGATTTTAAAGAATATTGGGAAAAATTCTTTGTTGTGGGTTTGTTGTTGATGGTTTAACCCACTGAAATTTTGAAAAAGAGGCCTTCAAAATTTGAAGATATTAACGTTTAATTATTAACGTTTATTAACGACTAAAATGGGAGCTGTATTACAAAAAACTCTCATTAAAGTGAGGGGGGGGGCTATGAAAACAAAATTAATGTACATAAACCTGGTTTGTAATGTTCACCACCTACAAAGTGATGAATTCATCAACTTACTCAAAAAATATTATTCAGTTTTTCTTTCAAATAACTAATTAGCAAAAATCGGAAGACGTTTGGATTTTAGATAAAGAATAATTTTTTTTGCTACACATTTATTGTGTTTATGTTATAAAAGACTAATTTCGACTAGGAACTGTTGGTTTGGCAAAGCTAAACTGTTTTGAATTAACACCTGTATAACACAAATGATAATTATCGAAAATCAAGATTAAATCCTTAAGATTATTGACTGTATTATTGAACTGAACAAATTCATATTTAAAAAACACACACACAAAATCAATCAATCAATCAAATCAATAAAAAAAAATATTGAAAAAGCAATTCACTATTGTTTAAAAAAAATATATAATAATTTTTTGTCACCAAAGGTATAAAATAAATTTAGTTAAATATTATAAAATTTCTTCATATATGGTTTTATATTATTAAACACAAAAATTCATTCTAAGCACGTTTTGGTTCCGCTAACTTTATATCTCTGATGTCAGTCACACAATTCACACAATGAGCTCAGCAGTGTCAAAACTGTCAGTCTAACATATCTATCCATTATTTTATTATATAACCACATTTAGTGAATGGTTAAGAATAATAAACACCGCGCGTTTTGTTACTTCATAGTCAGTAGTAGCGAATCACCTATCACCCTTTTTGTTTTATTAACAATAAATTTACTACCTTATTTGTTAATGTTTTTGTATAAGTCTATATTTGTAGACCAGCAGCAAACAATAATTTAAAATGTCGTATAAACTTATGTCTGGCAATAATACTGGCATTTATTTACTTGTTGTCAAAGATGATGAAAGGTATTAATTTCAAATTCTCATTCTATATCCTATTAGACGCAGGAGGCTTAAACCACATCTTTTTCCCAACTAACTAAAGCGGAGATCCAATGTTAACCAGCTGCTAGTATGAACAATATGCTAGCCCCTTGACCAAAGATAAGAATTAGAAAAAAGTATCAGTAAGTTGATGAGAATAGAAAATACTGATAATATTTTACACCAACTAAGTTAGTTTGTAATATAATAGGGTATTATCGTTAGTCAAAAATATATCATTAAATTTGAAAAAAGTTAAAATTTATGTATAAATATACTTAAATATTCTGATTTCGAGCCATAAAAGCACTTTTTTCTTTCAAAATTCAATATCGTAATTTTTAAACTGTTTATCACCTGACCTAAAACGCTGGTAAGCCCTGCTGTGATGTCATAGCGGTATGAGCCATAGACCATCAGATAGTTCAGTGTAGACAGCTGGGTATAATATATACATCGATAATAAGTATTTATATTTATTATAATCGGATGTCTATGAATATATCTGTCAGATTTGTTTGTGTTATTTCGTATAGTGATACCCATATTACGTCATCAAATTGGAGCCCGCGTTTTTGACAATTTAAAAAAATTTTAAAATTTAATTTAAGTTTTTGGCAAGTTTTTGGCGTGTGTATTTTTCCGAAATAAATTTTTGGTGCCTTTTTATTAACAAAATCAACATTTTGAAGTACTTTTTCAAAAATAGTGGAATACCCTTATTAAAGTATCATTAACTGACGGTCTGTTATGTTTCGTATATTAGATAAGAACGTACTTAAAACATAAAATTTATTTACAGTAGACGCGTTCATAAAATTTTAATTTTCTAGTTAAATTAAAACCAGGAAGAAATTCTGTTGACACTGCATGGTCAAATGTTTTATGTAAAGTGATGTCAAGTGGATAGAACAAATAATTACGGAAACATGTTCGGAAGCAGAATCAGAAATAATATTTTTAAAAATATGGGTAATGTTATTTTAAAAGTCAAGGTACATGATTAGAATTTTTACTAATTGCTTACAATGACTGTGTAATTATTTATTATCAGAAAGGTTTTGATGGAGCAACCAGTTTGAAACATCACTTTCATAGGTTCATAGACTTGTTAAATGTAAATTCAATGGTTTTGGGGGTGATCTTAGCATATGCATCCAATGGTTTAGCAAAATATTTGATAAAACTCCTAAAGTTTCTTTCTACATTGATATATTTCTCTTGCAAACGAGGTTTTTTCTATAAAAGGAAAACTTTTTACGTATTTCATTATTTTTTTACGAACTTGATCAATATTAAAAAATATTTCTATAAAAAATAAAATACATAATCTATACTTTTTGTACAATTTAGTCGAAATTTCGTTATTATCGTTCACTTTTTTGGGACTGAAAAGTCTACCTTATTGATATTTTCTGAAAAGTTTATTGAACTATATGCAAGAATTTTATTACAATTTCCAGATTTGTACCTGGATTTACAAGGTTTATAGAAACACGAGCTTTCGTCATAGATTTTTACAAACTCTTGTTGTTAGTAACTACGATTTGTTGAAGCGTTTAAGGAAATGAAGGAAATAAACATATGACAAGATTCGTTTAAAAAATATAAATCATTTTATTATTTAATTTCTTTCAGTCGCGGTTGAAAACCGGAATTCAATATTTTTTCAATATTTTTCTTTTTCCCACTCACAATACATATACAAACAAATTCTCTAGAATAAACGATAAATCGAACGAGTTACCGTATACATGTATATATGTATATATGTTTGTACTAGAGTGATACCAACCTGCTTCGCTGGTTTTAAAAGTAAAGATTGATAAAGATTGCTCTCGCTTATCCCCTTTCTATAACACTCGAAATAATGGTAAGGATTGTTTTACAGAGGTAAAACATATGTATGGTTTTTTATTATTTTTTAAATGTATAATAGTCGTAATTATTCATTGAGTATATCAGATAAGATGGCCTTGAAATATTTTATATTGACCATTTTTACAGAAATCTGTTATTTATGGTAATGTCAAATGATTACTTTTACAGAAATCTGTAATTAATGGTAATGTCAAATTAAATTAATTTTTAAATTTTTTTTATTGTTTTATTAATATATCTTCATAAATTATATCTCATGTGTTTTTCTGATATATCAACTATATTGCTGTATAGTTTCATTAAAAACCATCCGCTAGTTTTAGCGTGAAAGCGTAACAAACATACATGCTTACTTTCGCATTTATAATATATAGAGATGTGAAAATAATGTTGCATTTGATTTAAAAATACGTGTATTATATTGTGTGTATACGAAGATATAGGTTTTGAATTTTTTTTTTCTAAATCGAATATTAAGTATAGTAGTTAACCACTGTTTGTTATTTTATATATTTTAAACGAAATTTATTATCTCATATTTTTTACTATGGTAATTTTAAATCCAATAAGCAAAATATGTATAAATATAAATTTAAAAATATTATAGAAATTTGTGTGATATAATAATAATATTTTATATTTTCCGTGTAAATGATGAAAATCAATCAAATAATAAATATTCTTCTTCTTTAACACAAAAATTGGTTTTTAAAATATTTGTTTTCAAAAAATTAATCTTTGAGCTTGCTTTTGAATTTCTAGTTCTTTTTAAATATAAATTAGCATCAAAGGGTTAATTAAAGCCTAAAAATTTGTAATTTTGATTGTTTTGAAATACTTAACTTTTGACAAGTAACTATTCATTTCTGAACAGTCTAAAATTTTAATTAATTTCCAAAGATTTGTACACCTGGTTTGTCTTGACCTCTAACTTTCTACAAGCTTACGTAGAGGTGGGAGCGGTGGGGAAAATACTGTTATATATAATACTGTGATATTAATATGCTTGCAGATTCGAAACTTTGTTTTACGAACCCCTTGAGCTGTTTAAGACTAAATGAGCTACTATATAATTTAAAAAGATTTTATATAAATTATCTAAGTGAAAATTTTTGTTCTTTGTTAAAGAATTGCAAATCGAAATACTAATTACCTTTGGGTTCATGTATATATAAGAGATAAATATATTTATTTACACTCTCTGCTTCATTTTAACCTTTAACTGTCATACTTATTAATTTTTAAATCCATTTTTTATATATTTTTTTAAAATAATTAATTTCAAGGTATTATTTATGGTTTGAAAAAAATACACAAATTTTTGCATAATTTGTTCAATATTACTGCGGTTAGCAGCATTTTAGGGTTTTTAAGCCGAATAGTGGTTGACATTCCCTACTTAGAGATAATACCTTCGATCAAATAGTCGAGAAAAGAGTAAAAATATATTCTATCTTTTAAGGCCTGCAGCAGACTTTCATTTAAAATTCAATCAATATCAATTAAATCGTTATTAATTCAATCGTTAACTAAATTAAATCTTAGTTGATTTTTTTTTTAAATTTTCTAGGAATAAATTAAATTAACTTCATAATAATACTTTTGAGATTTTCAAAATTAAATATATAAATTGGTAATACAAAAGATTGGATAACATTTATGTATAAAAAAAAAGAACTACACAAAGGAATTTAAAATATTATAAAATATTCTAAAATATTCAAATCATGTGTATCTAATATACTACACATTTAAAGTTATATTAAAATATCAAATATTTCTTAGTTTTATTGTTAAATAACGACGGTCACTGTAAAAGAGTCAAATTCCAAGAAAAATTGATTTTATTACATAAATATTTCATCAAATAATTTTGTAAATTTTATACATTTTAGCAATACTAATAGTATATATCTAATGTTTGATATTGATAAAATGGTGTCCAGAGGTTTTCAATTTCTTAAATCAAGATAAATTTTGACGTAGGTACTTAAGGTAGTACCTACACGAAAGTGATATTCCAAGAATTTCTCAAAACTCAGAATATAAAATATTTAATTCATAATACACTTGCTGTTAAAATTAGAAGATGATTTACCATGCCATACATGAGATATTAGCAATTAAAAGTGACGCAATTTGTACGTGTACATGGGAGAAGTGTATAAAAATACACAAATTTACAAATATTATATTTATTTACCAATGAATGACGTCCACCATCTCTATGAAAAACTAATATAATGTAGAATACTATATTTAGAAAATATATAAATAAAAATAAAAATTATTTACCATATAGTTTCGATAAAAAACTTAAATAAATAACTCGTTTAAGCGATGATTTTTGTGGAAAAGATATGAAGACTAATGTTAAAGGCATATGTCATAGTGTGTGTGTTTATATGTACACTAGAAACAGTAGTGAGGAACTACAGTCTTGTGAAAATAATATATGGTATATGTATAATAGTCATAGCACAGTTAATGCACTGAATGATAGTATTAGTCCAAAACTTTTTGACTGGACGGTCGCGGAGGAACTACCTTAAGAAAAATATGAGGCATTTGACTAATTTGATATAGACAATTCAAAGAAAGCGTGCCTGGGCTGCAACTGTAAATACGAGGGACATAATTATTTTGCTTTTCCGACCTTTTTAAAAAAGAAACCAAATGAATGAAACAATATTTAGTAGTAAAATTTAAATACCAAACACATTTAAATTTTGAGAAAACTTCGCAGTTATTATTCGAAATATAACGTAATTGTTTAAAATTACAATACGGTCCTCTATAGAGTCCTACATCACGTAATATTTGGTATGTGATATATAAGGTTTTCTTCTGGAATAAAAAAAAAAAAAACAAACAAACAAATGCTTCAGATTTTCAACACAAAAAAATGTAAACTAAACGAAAAATAGGTTCTCTTAAAAGAAATTATTAATATTAACAACGAGCTATGTTGGTAAATACTGAAAGACAAATCTCATGAAAAATATCCAATGCTGAGACCAAAGCTTACATTTTTTCTATAAAATTCTAACTATGGCATTATGATTTGTGATTTGCGATCACGTCATAATTTACAAGTACGCTATTAGATCTTTCGTACTAGTACAAAAGTTCTCAAAAAAATTTTCACACATCTACAAAATGGTAAGGTAATCATCCAAAGTCCGCTATATTTTGAAATATATTCTGAATGTTTGTTAAACTGTCAATAACTGAGCTTACTATCTGTTGATGGTTGCCATAAAAGGTATTTGTTAAACCGAATAAAACTTAAAAACGTTTGTAATCTCAAAAATTCAACTTATTTTGAGGTGAACAAATCACTTCAAGTGATTGTAGCAACTTAGTAAAAATAAATTTTAACTTCTTATTTGGTTGATAATTATTCTTTTTAATACACTTAGTTATTTATAAATTCATAAAGTGTACCTATACGTATGTATTATTTTCAAATTCACAGGCAATTATTGTAATGTGTCGGCTATGAAATAATGTGTCTAGCATATATTTTGGTGTATTAATTTGATCAAATGACTTGAATAAAAAATTGTTATTTTTAAATTGATTTGTTAATGAGTGTTAAATTAAACATAAAAATAATAATAAATGTCGTCATAAACATGTCATGATTATGATGAAATTTATTTATTTTATGGACTTTCAAATCATATTTAAAAGAAAGAAAAAAACTTTTAAAAAATATATGTACTTATTATTATAAAAAAATCTTTTCGAAAGTAAGTGGAAAAAATTGCAAAAACTTTGTTCCTACATCTGTATCATTGGATGTATCATTTTGAGCTGATTTCTATCATTTTGAGCTGATGATTTTCACAGGTTAATTATATTCTCATCAATTTCAGTTTTTTATTTATGATGACCCAGGCAGATGCACGAGCTGATAGAAAAGCATATGAATCAGAGTCCCTTCTTTTTTTTGGTGCAAGACCAAAGTAATTAGAGAAAGGTCATAAGAGAACTACACATTAGAGAAGCATCTCAAAAACACTTGCAAAACCAAGACTAATGTTTAAGATTGTAAGAGATTGCTCTTACATCTGAAAATGTAGAAATCTAAAATGCGAAATAAAACCAAAACAACTATATTTGAGAATTTATTCCGCAATTATCTGGAGTATAAACAACAGGCGTTGCTAAGGTAATGTTTGTATACAAAGCAAAGTCGTATCTATCGAATGTACATACATTCGATAGAAACGCAATTACAATGTCATTACATTACCTCCCCGGCCAGAAAAAAAAATGTGTGGGAACGAACTAAGAATAATTTGAATTTTGGTTTCCAGACATTTTTCTGAATGAAAAACAACAAATCAAAAAAGAAAATTTTGATTTTAAATTGTGTGATTATTCGTAGTTGGGGAAAACCCACACGAAAAAAAAATGGCCTTGCGGTGAAGTACAAGCTCTGATAATAGAAAATGTTAGAAATTGGTTTGTTAAAAATATGGTGATATTTTCAAAAATATCAGAAATTTTGAAAACCAATTTTAATCACTTTCTAATTACATTTTCTAATTACAATGAAGAAATACTTAAGAGTCTGTAAATTCTTCACTGTTGTACTTCATTGATGACTTGATAATGTTGAAGAAGAAATCGAGATGATAACGGGCAATGTATGTTGACAGGAGTTGAAAGAGCCACAGAAGTCATGAAACAACTCACCAAACCTAGACGAAAAGATGGGTGCTACGTAAAAAGCTCTTTATGGATGTTAAGCTTAACAAGTCTAAGTTTAAGGGAGGTATTCAGTTCATCATTTGAATTAAATTTATAGATCGAATTTGAATCATCTTTTGAAGATAGTGAAATTTTATTAATTTTCGGTAAAATTATGCGAAAAGTTTTCACTGTCTTCATTACAACGAATATCGATTGTATATTCGTCTATGAAATTCAAATAATGAAAATTTCGATTTAATAAATCTTCATTTTTAGAATTAATAGCATTGGATAAAGAATTTAAATTGGTCTGAATATAAAAATTTCGATTCGAAACGAAACTATGAAATTTTTTGATTCCAAAGACCATCGCTAATAATTCTTGAGAACATTTATCAAACGTTTGTTCAGTGTCAGTCATTTTCCTTGATGCGAACGATAAAGGTTTCCAAGTACCTTTAATTTTTTGTTTTAAAGTAACATTCAGTCCTGTAGGTGAGGAATTTGTTACTAAACAAATTTCAGCATTCGAAACTGGATGCGCTAATTTCGGCGCATTTAATAACTTTTGTTTGATCAAATCAAAAGCCGAAAGTTGTTGTGCATTCAAGGAAAAATACTTCGCTGAGTTTTGACTGCATTTGAGAAGTTGATTCAATGGAGCCAAAATTTCCCAACAATTCGGAATAAACCGATTGAACAGATTAATTTTCCCCAAAAAATTTTGAAGAGATTTAGGGGTGTTCGGAATTGGGGAATTTGAAATTGATTCGACGATAGAAGGAGATGGAGAAATTCCTTCAGAATCAATTTGATAATTCAAATAATTTAATTTTGAAACGTTAAAAATAGATTTCGATGAATTTATTTGAATTTTCGCTCCTTTGAGAATCTTAAACACAGTTTTTAGGTGTTGCTTGTGGTGAGCATCAGTTTCGCTAAAAATCAGTAAAGTGTCGCGTGAGATGAAAACAAAATCGAAATCTTTAAAAAGTTCTGCCATAAATTTAAAGTTTGATTGTGGAAAATTTTTTAAATTAGGGGGAACAAATAAAAATTCAAAATTTCCAAAACTGGTATTTATGGCAGTTTTTTCGATATCACTTTCTAAGATAGGTATATGGTAAGAAGGACTCTGCAAATTCAATTTTGTAAAGACCTTTTTACCATGTAATTTAGCTCGTAAATCGTTTAAATTATTTGAAATTGGGGATTTGTCAGGTAATGTTATCGAATTCAGTTTACGATAATCACCAGATACATGAAAAGAACCATCAGGGTTTTTCTTCATATACAAAGGTGAAGACCATTTCTTTGAAAACGATTGCCTACAAATTCCCAAATCCAATAGGTTCGAGAAATAATTTTTTGCAGCGATGAGTTCGTCGTGTCCGAGATTACGATAGTTCGAAAATATCGGACCTGAACTCGTGAGAATACGATGTCGAAAAGTATATTTCGAGTTATTCTGAGAAAGTGATTTTTGTCGCGAAATATTTGAATCAGTTACTAATTTAGTATTAGATTTGAATTTTCTGTTTTTGGTGGATTTTTTAGTTAACAGAGGACACTCACCATTAGCAAGATGATTTTCACTGTTTGAACTTTTCGATCTGTCAACATTATTTGGGTATTTATGTGATTTTTGCTTGAAATATGATTTTTTTATGTGATGTTTATTTTCATCTTTATCTAAATTGTTATTTTTGTTATCTAAAATTGAAAAAGAACAATTGTTATTCGTTGGATGAATAATGTTGTGAATTTTATTCGCAAACTTGACAATATCTTTCAGTTCAACGTCATCTCCAAGAGTGACGAGTTGAACTTGAATTTGTGTGTCAAGCTTGAGCAAATAATATTCACGAATGAATTTATCAGGTAAATTCAATCCAGAAGCTAGAAACATCATAGTATTGTATAGAGATTCTGGACAGTCAAAATCGTTTTGGTTCAGTGAAAGGAATTTTTTGAGACGTTCTTGATAAGAAAGTCCAAATATTTCCAAACAAGTATTTTTGAAAGCTAAATACTTATTTCGTTGAGGGGGATGTACTATGATTTCTCTAACGCGATGAATGAATGGTTTTGGAATTAAGCAAGAAGCTATATAATATTTCGTAAGTTCATCATTGATATTTCCAATTTTAAATGACATTTCCAGTTGTGCGAACCAAAACTGGATGTCATCCGCCAGAAAATCTGGAAATTTTGGTAATGACGAACCCTCGAAATAAGAATTTATTATACTTTTACTTCTCGTTAACATTCTGTAATCAAGATTTTTGCATACAAATCTTGAAAAACATAAAGTCAACAAATGTCAAAATAATTGATAAAATGTCAAAATATTTTTTCAATTATTCAAAGCGTAAAAATATAATAAAAAGCAAGCAAAGAAAGTAATAAATAAAAATCATATCTGTTTGTCGACTTTGGACGATGCACCAAATTGTAAGAGATTGCTCTTACATCTGAAAATGTAGAAATCTAAAATGCGAAATAAAACCAAAACAACTATATTTGAGAATTTATTCCGCAATTATCTGGAGTATAAACAACAGGCGTTGCTAAGGTAATGTTTGTATACAAAGCAAAGTCGTATCTATCGAATGTACATACATTCGATAGAAACGCAATTACAATGTCATTACAAGATAAACACGCAAAATTTTTCTTGATATTTTTGCTGTTTGTCACGACTTTTCTATGAAGTGCTATGAAATATACCGGCATATGTTGGAATTTTTCTTCAGTTGCTGCAAATTGCATTGTTATATTCTTATTTTTGAGTATTTGAAGAGAGATCATTTTATATTAAGACGAATTACACAAGAAAAGAATATAAACAATTTATTTCTTTGCAACCTAAAAAACAAGAAAATAGTTTAAAGATGCCTATATTTCAAATGGATTCTTGACATCATAGTAAATCTAATTTCAAAGAATGTATTTAAACTGTCAAATATCATACTATTCGGCTGATATTTTTATATTTGACTTTGTTATTGATTTTGAAATTAAAAACATAATTTAGCATTACTGTTTTGAAAAAAAGATGAAATAATTCCGATTTTTTCCGGCATTAAACAAAGTGGCATATCTGTTATCCGAAAATTTATAAAAAGTGTCGAACATCGAATACTATGCCGTGTTTCGGACGAGAGTCTTCTGTATATATTATCTCCCTACTGATAAAGCGCATCTTTCTCAATAACATCCTTTCTCTGTATTGTTGAACTATGTATACATAAATTTTGGTAATGCTGCTAATTAGTTAAAAAATGTACGGTAGCTTTAAACTCAAATTACATGAAAACAATTCATTGTGTTTTTTATTCTAAATTGAACCACGCTTTGTTACCAAATATTTTTGCTACAATTGCGTATATACCACATAGAATAAATGCATTAAAAAACATTGGAACATACAATAAACAAATAACTCAAAAACATATGTATTTCATTTCAAGTATAAAATTATTATATATATGTAACAGACGTACACATATATGCCATTTATAACAATAAATATAACTGAATAAATGAATGTTTTATGTTATATAGAATTTAAAATGGTTATAATAGTAAGTAGTCGAGTAATAGGTGAATATTCTTTACTAAGGTATATTAAAAATATAAATGAAAATATTTATAATACAGAATGCATTCAATAATGATTTTACACTAGCTGGACCCGTCAGGAATTTGGCTCCCGTAGTTACCGTCATGGACAACCAATTATAATATAGATATGTTGAAAAAATCTGAAAGATCCATAATTCAAAAATAGATAAAATTATCTGAAGATATGCAAAGTTTCAACCAGATTTTGAAAAATAAAAGTTATTTATGTTTAAAATCGAACGTGATCAAAATGCTCACAAAGCGAGTGCTAACGTGTTAAAAAAAGATTCGTAATTGTTAAAATATTTTTCGGCCTCACCATTTTTCAAATATGTGTAACGTACGATAAGGAACCAAAATTATTAAATGACAGCAATGAATTCTGAATTGAACGTAAGTATTTAGAACAATAAATTTCAATAATATAAAAACATTTTAAAAATAATAAATATTATTTCAAAAGAATGAATGAAGTGGCGTTATTCTATATTTGACACTCTGTATAATACATTATTAGTTATCCTTATATTTTATATATTGCATTTATAATACAAAGTAGTATATTTTATATATAAAAGTACTAATATCGTGATGTCAGATTCCTGTGATATATTGTTAACAAACGCGCTACAATATGTATGTTATGTGAAAGTTAAAAAACACCAAAGTAAAATGTAAAGCTAAAACATTGCTAACTATATAGAAAGGTGGTAGGTACTACTTGATATTAGCTTTCTACTGCATATATACTACATATATATAGGGTAATGTGTGGTACCCTGGTTGAATGTACCTTGTACAACTGTATGATTTCTTAATAAATATTACAATCTCTGAGGAACAACTATATGAGGACAAAATTTACTTTGTAGACGATAAACAACTGAGCTATTGGCTATTTATATGCATTTTTGACCAAGAGAAATAAACAAAGTTTCAAAGTTGAAAGTTGTGCAATTATTCTTTAATTATTTATAAGTAGAACATTGAATTTTGTGTGATTTTACTAAAAATGCTATCTATTGTTGGGTATTCAAGTCATAAAAATACGAGTTGAAGCTGCTACTGGCAACTTGGAGTGCATATTATAAGTTCTTAGAATTTTCCATGTTTCAATAACATATAATATTCGATGATATTTCCTTAGGTTAGACGTTAATCAATTGTTGTTTTTAACCCCCGAATAAAAAAAGGAGTGTTATAAGCCTGACTGTTATGTGTGTCTATGTGTGTCTGCCTCGCTGTCTGTGGTATCGTAGCGCCTAGAGGATCGGCCGAATTTTTTTCCGTTTCGTTTGAAAAGTAAATAAATGGAGACTGTTCTTAGCTATTTTTCAAGTACGAGCTTAGGATTCCGTACTCGCAACAACTAAAAATAGACCATGGTCCTCAAAATCGGTTCAGTTTGGAGAGTTTAGCTCTAGGGAAAAAGATAATTTAATGAAGAGTGTTCTTAGATATGTCTCAAGTGCGAGTTAAGGGTTCCGTACCAAAAAAATTTGTCGAGAGTTTTTTAATTTTTGCAAATTTTACTTGTTTAATTAAATTATCAAACAGAGTGTGCAAAAATAATAACGTTATAAAATGAGACCATTTCTATTTTGAATATTTGAAAATATCGCTTCAAAAACTACATCAATGTAAATTTGTACTCCATGGTACTACACTCTTCTTTAATGTATAGTTAGCAAATACAGAAGCATGGAAGGATATTGCTTACGCGATCCACAAACAAAATAATTTGAAAACAATGTACCGTATAATTCAACTGTTATCGTATAAAGACGTGCAAATTTTGTTTTGATTTAATGTTTTTAGTAAAAAACAAGAAAAAAAATAAAAACATATATATATATATATGTATATTATCACCAAAATAAATACGAAACACATTACCATAAATATTCGGAAAATGTATAAATTACAGTGAAACTTCATAAACATTAGTTGAAAAATCACATTATTAGTATTTCTGTGCAGAAATTATAATTTCAACAATAACAAATATTCAAATATATTTCAATTTTTAAAATTGTATAATTCAATTTTTAAGTGAAGTATCTTTGTAGCCATAAAGCTATCTTGAATTTTGTTGGCTTATTTCCAAACAATTCAAAAATGTTTGTGGATAAAGATCTTAGGTAGATTATCAATACTATTCTGGGCAGAAATGATCCAAATTTTGTTTCTGAGCTCATGTTAAAGACGTAGGTTTTAATTATTGGATTCTATCATCCAACTATTTACGTTACCAAAGGTTTATCATGTTAGAAATGGTGAGAGACTCTGAATGAAACCCTTATTGAAATTATTGAGCGAAATTTATAGGAGGCACTTGGTAGGAACTATGTTCTTTAGTTCTTAATTGAGTATTTTTAATTGTAAAATAATCTATCGATGTAGATGGGCTTGGACCTTAGCATTGGACACAGTAATAACAGAAACATGGTCACATTGATTACGCTATTAATATTTTAAAATGATTAACTATAAAAAAAGGTCGTTCGGTGTCAGATACTTTTTTTTATCTAGACCCCATTCGCTTTTCATTTATTTGCGTTCCCACCATTTATAACTAAGGACAAACTAATTCATTGAATATATTTATGAAAGGAACCGGACACGTAAAGAATAGAAGCCATATATAGTAAGTAAAACATTTATAATGCATAATCGATGAGACTTAAATTTTTAAAACAAAGTTAGTTCACAAACATTCTTTATTCAATCAAGTTTGCTCGAGTAAAATATAATGAACAAGTTTGCTCGAACACTATACACATGCTAATACATACTGTTATAAATGTTTTCATTCTAATTAATAAACAATATTAATATGTTGTTTGTACAAATACACGTAAAGACATGATGATAGAGATACACACATTTAATATACCATCAAAAATATGACAGAAAAACATAAAAGCAAAATCAATTGTTCGGAAAAATAAGAACGCATATAATAATAATAACATAATATTTTTGTTGCTTATATCTCTCATATTTTTGTTGTTTTTTTCCTCTTTACAATAACAAACAAAACGAACAACAATGTAATAATAAAAATATAACAATGCAAATAACAGCAAATATAGATCTGTAAATACATACCATGTGATTCATCAATGCAACAATTTTCTGGACACCTTTGGTACATTTTGGAACGGAAAACAAGGTGTCTCAAATCTTAGACAAACGATCAAATTTTACTGATCCAATAAAAAAAATGTTAGTGAATATTTTTTTTTTAAAGGGAAGCTAAAATAGAAACATTATTCATAAATAATTAATTTTTTTAATGAAACTTGCAAAATACAATATTTGGAGGCTTTTTAACTGCATGACTTAAGCCAGTATAATATGTTCGAAATTTGATCCAAGGGTGTAAAAGTGCATCGTGTAAGATCTCGCATGGCAATTATATGGTTTTGGCCAGATATGCAATAGCAATGTGAAATGAGTTAACGGCTTGATATCGAAATATTGCTAGTAAAATTTTGCAAGGCAATTTGCACCTTGAGGACAAGACTTAAATATATGCAAGACTTAAATGTTACTGCTATAAATATATTTAGTTTAAGAGAGCCTGTTATTGAAAATTCACTTTTTGTTCTTAGTACAAGAATTTGCCTATCTAATTCAAGATTATACTTTTTTGTATTAAAAACACCAAATTATTTAAAATTCGAATAGTTTTTCAATGAAAAATATTTTCTTCATTCAAGTTTGACCGCATTATGTATGTCTGTTTTCCCGTCTGTGGCATCATAGCACCTAAACGGATGAACCAATTTTGGTTCTTTAGTTTGAAAGATAATTTAATAGAGCGTTCTTTGCTATGTTTCCAGCTCCAAAATCAAATCAGTTTAGAAAAGGCTTTAAGGAAAAATGGAATTTATTGGAAAGTGTCCTTAGATATATTTCCAGTTCGACTTTACAAATGACCCTGTATTATATAAGATGGCTGCTATAGTATATAATGCATTAAATATAAAACCATCTTTATTTTCAAGTGAATGAATAATATCATAAAGAGTTTAATATGATATCACTGAGCGAAATGTGAATATCGTGCCAAATACAATTTGAATGTTTATTATAATATACACATACAAAGTTACATTGTGAATTATTATAGAAAAGTATACATATATAGTAGTTTAATAGCGGCGGAAAAGCTGTTTCTAATGGCTTTACATTTAGTTAAATTGTGCGCTGTTTATTTCTAAATTTATACATAATAATTTTATCAAAACCTTTCGGTTTTTTTTTGTTTTGTTTCTAACATAAATATATCATTACATATATGTTGAATTATGTCTATAAATATGCATGTGTGTTTATGATTTTATCATACGCTTATTTTACTATATTGACTTTTTAAGTTTTGAGAAAATAAATTTGGTATACATGGTTTATTACTTATTTTAAATTAATTTTTTATTTTATAATGTACTAGCGGCCCCGACGGACGTTGTCCCGTAAAAACGTAACTCCAATTCATGAATACCTATACTACGTTTAGCCTGTCCGCTAAACCCATCCCGCTAAACCCCAATTTAACTCCTATTTATTGGAGTGGCCTGACCTTCGACCTTTGGCCTGACCTTTTATAGTAGAGCTCGCTGCGCTCGCATATGGCTCTAATAAATGCCTATTGACAATACCTGAATACTATTAAAAATACATAGTACACATAGTATGTATAATGTGATATGATTTATATGCGCTCCCACCATTTAATGAAATTTCATTTTTTTGGTACGGAGCCCTCAAAAACAGTTGTACTGGACCAAATTGTAAATATAAACCATCCTCGAATCCCCTTGAACTCACACAAAAAATTTCATCAAAATCGGTCCAGCCGTCTAGGAGGAGTTCAGTCACATACACACGCACACAAGAAATATATATATTAAGATGAGATAGGCTATTTGTAGCACTTCTACAATTTAATCAAAAACACCGTCATTACCACACAAATATAAATCAACATATCTACTCAGATACAATGAATAAACGTTTTAACGCATATTTAATTTCGACTTCAATTGGAGAAATAGTTTTTTGTATATGATTTTGGATGACACCCATAGAAAAACTTGGATACAATAAACAAAAAAAACGGGTTATTCTCTTTTCGAACTATTGGAACTATGTTCCTTATCGCAGGAAACTAAAACTTTTTTAATCGAATCAGTTTGCCATGAATTTTGAGAAAATGCAACAACATTTAAATATCTGTAAATTTTTTGTCCAAAATTTATATTTTTTCATTCAAAAAAATGAGTTTTGATTAAAAAAAGTAGCTATAATTTTTAATTCGTTAAATAATAAAACATTTATACTTTAAATTTTCAGAATTGCCAATGCACAGACATACAAACAGTATCGTGCAAGAAAAAATAAAAAAAGAAAACACGCAAAGAAATGCAAAAAGTATCGGGAGAAAAAAAAAACAATTAAAAGAAACTAATTACTCTAATGCCTGTAAGGTAGCGTGCCGCAAAACTAATATTTATAATTATTTACAAATACAGTTATTTTTACGAAAGGAGCATAGTTCCTACCGGGTATCCCACGACACCTCCCCTATTTGATAAAAAACACCTTATATACTGATTTTTATGGAAACCACTATAGAAAGAGTTAGTTTAATCGTTTTCTAAGACTTTTCGAACCCTCTAAAATTTCAGTTGCCTGGTAATTTTTATATTTCAGAGTGAAACTCAACTAATGTATTTCTTAGTTTTATGGTCGGCCTTAATTTAGAAGAAAATTTTCAGACGTATAACTTATTCGATTATATTTGTCTATGTAGCGAATTTCTAGTATTTAGATTCAGTGATCATAAAAGATTGATATTGCATTCACCCTTCTCAAAAAAATGTCAATACATCCACATTACAGACAGATATTTTCGCGCCCATAAAAAGTACATGACAAAAAATATGCATAAATTATAATTATAATTTATTATTCAAAAAAAAAAAATTGTATTACAATACAGGATAAAAAAAAACGGTTTTCTTTTATTATGTTGCATTCATAGACACATAGCCAGACATTGGGAATAAAAAGAAATTGTCCCATTTTTTTCTATTAGTTCAAAAAAATCTACCCTTTTCCTGTTGTACATTATTTAAATTAACGAACGTATGCAAAATAAGTAAGAATAAATTATAATAAGTACATTATTATGAAAATACCTGTTTGTTTGGTATGACAAAAGCTTGACAATCCTATACAAGGCTAGTTTATGCCCTTTTGTTCAATTCAATAGCAGAGTAAGTATGTATGTAGTTATAGGAAAGGGTTTTATTTAAGCCTTCTTTCACAGGTAGATTTTTTGTTATGCAATTGATGATGTTTTTACTTTTAAAAATAAATCAGTGGTCTTTGTAAATTCAATATTGTTGCATATTCAAAACAAAGGTTTTATATTTATGATTCATTTTTTAAATGCTGAAAAATGAAACAATTGAAAATTAATAAACTAGTTTTCATTTTCAAAGAATTATGCAAAGCAAGCAACGTAAATTAGAAACAAGTGAAAACAAACAATTGACTGAGTTAGTTGTCAAAATACCATGTATAGACATTGTTGATTACTCTGTCACATTATACATACATACATGTCACACATATGTAGCTGATATTCCCATATAATACATACCATATAATTTGCAATCTCACGGATAAACAGTGTTGTTTACTTAAAAATGTATCAAACAAAAGTTGTTTATTTTTTCATAAGAAACATTTTTTACATTTTTTACATTCAAACTTTTGTTCTATTTCTAACGGTTTACAAGATGGGTCCTACGGACTCAAGGCCCAATTGACCTATGTATGTGTGTTTGACAACTGGAAATGGACTAATTAAGTGATTTTATGAACACCTATACTAAAATTTTGTTCATTGTATTAATATTTTTTGAATATTTTTAAGCGTAACAAACTTGGGACTAAACTTATATCTTGGTATATTTCATATACATGGTATAAAAAATAGCCCTGACCGCAACGTGTAAAAAAATTCTATAAAAAATGATGAATTGGAAGTGATAATCAATTTCATACGTCAGCAAAAAGAAAATTAAAATTTGAAAAATATTGTTCTTAAAACTCAATATTTTTCACTTAGCCTAAATCGGTAAAATTATTTTATGATTGTTTTAAAATTGATGGCCAAAAAAATTTATTGTTCATTAATATGTGTTTTCAAAAATTTCTTCAAATTATAATTTTTATTAAATCAAATAGCCGTTTTGACAACTAAAAAATAAGGTTTGATTTTTACCTGCATTTATCTTTGTGAAACCAAACATTTTTTTTGCCACTGCTATACAATTTAAAATTGACTGACATAATAACATAATAATGAGATGAGATCCGTAGCCGTAATGTAAAAAGATTGTTCCTGTGAATGTGATGCTATGTACCCTGTCAGTTGTTACCTTTTGTATTTTTTTTAAAGTTCATGTGACATTGATAAAAAAACATACCAATATACACATAGTTTTGTTGTGAAAGGGTTGATTGTGAATGAATTAACCCTTTAAGTAAATCCCTGACGGAAACGTTAAGTGTTTGCTATTCTTTGTTGATAAGATTTATTGATTATTATTTTTTTTATATGTGGGAATACACACAATTTATTTATTTTTTGTCAGTTACAGGTATGTTTGATTAACCTGGTTCTGGAATTAAAATCAACAATTTTGTCCTACATTTCGGATGTTATTTGCTTTTTAGTTTTATGAGAACGATTATAGAGATAAAATCAAAATTGTTTTATATTTCGTTATATGTATTAAAATTGTTATTGGTATTTATTTTGGATACCCAGTGTCTTAAAACTCGTGTGTTATGGTGAAATAGATAAACGTACAATATGAAAAATTTGTTTATCAATATAGAAAATTGATAAACAGTGTCTAAGAAGAATATTGCCAATATATTTCAAGAAGATTCGGTTATATCTTAAAATATATTTGGCGGATTTTGCCGAATATTTTTGTATAATATAGTATAGTTCAAATGTTATCAATGTATGTATTTTTTGCAATGTATTCAGTAGAAGTGAGTTATCAGAAGTTAAAGATATTAGAGATACCAGAAGTTAAAGATAATATTTAAAGTAAGTACTAGGAAATTTTATGTTATGTCATAATGAATATCCTGATCAAGCACGCACACATTAGGTTGACTAATAAATCAGAAGTATGTCTTATTAAACTAATATTACAATTAATTGATAATGTAAAAAGTAAAAACAGCTAAAATTAAATTTTTGAAAGAGTAAAACAAGCATTCTTCTTAAGACTTCTAAAATTGATACCTGAAATTTTCACAAAAATATCTTGTAAATAAAAATTAAGCGCTACATTTATAATGTACGAAGATACAACAGGAACATAGTTTCTAATGGGTGTCCCACGACACCTATCTTTTTTTGGTAATTTTTGACGGAAACTTGAAAACGTCTCAGCTATCCGTCAAGTGAACTGGTTTGTGTTTTCTTAAGGCGTTTTCCTATATATTCCAAAAAAGAAACTTTTTATGTACCTTACATTTCCCAATTTTTCCGCCTTTACTGTTTGAAAAAAAAAATTTTAATAATAAAATTACAAATAAGAAATTTAATAAAAAAATTTTTTTTTTTTGAAAACCCCCGAAGTAGGTACCCTCAAAGGTAAAGATGAAGGATAATAAAAAATCTTAAAAACTGGAGCGTAACCATAAGATCTTGCAATGATATAAAGAGTTGTGAAAATACTATGGAACCCTAATATTAGGACAAATTATTTTTTGAGTATGCTATTCTTGTAGTTTTACCTAAACCTACTTATAAATCAAAAAACATTTTCAAAGTTTAAAATCGAGTTTGTAAACATTTAAAAAAACAATTTCATAACAAGCTGCTGTGTATGTGCTCTTTATATCCTCAAATTACATAGAGTACTATTAAAGTAAACATTTGAATGAAATAACTTCCGTTATGTATTATTATAGGCCTATAGGTAGGTATCGACCGGTTATACGAAATTTGCATATTAAGCAGATGATAGAAAACGTATATAAATCCTAATTTGCATGATTATATAAGTACCTAAATGTATAAAGTTATTATATAATCGAAGGTCTTTTCAATAATCATCGATCAGGAGGTAAAAAAATAATAAAATACAAACATGTAGATTGAGTTGAGTTTAATTGTTATGTAAATTATTTCAAAATACTAAGCCAATTTTTGATAACAGGGTACGTTACGATTATGTTGATTGAGGTTATGTTAGCTTGCTTGTTTGTAATTTACAGGAAGTCGCAATTTATTTCAAGTAAAAATCCAACCTATTATATTTTAATTAAATAACTAGGCTCATAGACATTTGAAAAAAAACGAATTTCATTTCCTTTTATGGTTTAATCATTTGATTTGTATACATAATAATATGGAATTTTCTATTCTTTTTTTTTAACAGAGTGATCATAAACAGCGAAAATTAAGAATAATAGAAAATAGCTTTAACCGAGAAGTATTTTTGAAATAAGTGGAGTAGTGGTAAGAATGATTAATAAATTTTCGAAAATAGCAATCATTATATGTATAAATATCTTGGGGTAACGAAGATTTATAATCATAAAATATGTGACGTCATATAAAAATTTTGAGTGATAATATAGAAAATAATTTCATATAAACTTGATTTTTATCAAAGTTAAGCCAAAGTCAAGTTGAGTCAAAGTTAATCTGTAGGCATGCAGATTTTTATTTAATTCCGAAACAAAATGTTGGGAGTTTTTTAAAAGAAACTTCTAATTAATCGGATTAAAAGTATAACGAGACTTCCAATTAGTCCAAATTCAATGTAGGGAATTCCTTTTTTATAAAAAAATTGAACAAAATGATTTGTTTTGAATTTTGTTTCTACTCATACGTAAGAAAATTTAATTTGACCCACAAAGTAACAATAACTAAATTCATTTGATGGTTAGATACACAGTTTTTTAGATATTTTACCAATTCCCATTCAAAGAACGATTTCACGGTTTATTTTCTCTCAATTTCATACAAACATTGTTCTGATATGCAATTGACCTGAATTTTCTTCATTTTTTTTATTCTTATTACGCTAGAAAATTACAAATCCGAGATAAAATAAATATGACATGTCGGATAACTTAATTACAATAACCAAGGAACTACCCAATATAGCGGTTCGTAAATGACTAATTTCTTATAATTAATGATTCAGATTGATCATGGTTTATAGATTTCTGTTATGAAAAACCTAATAATTTTTTATTTTATTTATGAATAATTCTATGTAAATGAACGGCATTTCACGGTAGCTATCAAGCAATTTTCTTCTTGCAAAAAATATTTCTATTCTAAAAACAATTCTATGCCACTTTTTGTAACAGTAAAAAATGATTAGTGTACTGCATTCTCAACTACAAAGTGTAAATTTTATTTAGTCACGATATCATCAAACAAAAAGTGAGCTTAATTATTTTTTCGTGAAATAGCCTAGTTAATCGAACACAAAAACTCCCAAATTCAAAGAAAAAAGTAAAATATCGAAGAGACATGCATATGCATGAAAGCATTTGCAAGTAAAAATATTATAATCAAATATCTAAAACTAGCAGAAAAAAATCATATTGGTATTTCATACCGTTTTGTTTTCATTTCAAATGAAAAGTGTTTCATCTCTATTTTATCATCTTCTGACAACCTGAACATTATACAAACTCTCTGTATATTGTAAATGTGCTGTTCTATTTTCTAACTCTTGAAAGCTTAGCAGAAGACATAACCAATTCATATGTCGTATGTATGAGAGCTTTATCATCAATAGAATAGTGTTTTGTTGTATATGCATATAGCATATACCAATGTCGTAGAGTAGTTGTGTGATGTGTGCTTTCACTGAGCAGCCATTACTGGCGGGGCCTGGAGATGTGGTTTCCATGGATACAACGAACAACTTTAGCTTGGTGCTTGTTGTTAGAGATATGACGCACTGTATGTTGTTAGTAGAACGCGTTTCGTTTCGTTTCAATAAATTGTGATGACTATGATATTTTATATATTATATGTATTTTCTAACTCTATCATTATTGTATGTTTTTTAAATATGTTTATCTTTATTTATTGATTGTCAAATGATGCAACATGATAACATAGTCTCTATAGGATTTATATTTTTTATTTTTTCGAAAACGCTGTACTATGCTATTGTATGCTATTACCACTGATTGGCATTAAAGCAACAACCTTCCAATTACGAACATAGAAAAATCTAATAACTATTTTTCCCATTTTGCATTTTATACGAATTCGATGTTTTGAAATTCTGTTAAAAAAATGGCAAGAAGTTTAAGTTGTGCTTTTTTACTTGTATTTGATGCAATACGAAATGAATTTCACTCATTTTAAGCTACTTTACAACTTTTAACGTATTATTTTTTGCAATTACTTAGACAGCGTATCTATGTTAATCAGTAGACCAAATTAGCTAACATCTGAGTCTGCTATTCTGAGATGCAAAAAATGATAATATTAAAGGAACTTTATATAAACTATGGTTTATATGCAAGAATACGAAATTTTTTCATTTTGGGGCTGTATACTAAGAAAAAGGATTTATTTCAGCAATTTGTAATTTGCATTCCCAGTGGAAAAATCCTTTTTACGACCTTTTACGACTTTGTGAATTCATATAGTTTCATCAAATTGAACTAAATTGTGCAAAATTTGAATGAATCTTTACAATCCTTAACAATATTTTTTTAAATTTTTGTTAGTCATTCTTAAGAAAATACTTTTATTTAATACAAAAAATTTAATATTTGATTTTGACCGTGAACTAGTAGCAGAAGAGATACCTTATAAAAATGTTATATAATCCTTGAAATACTGTTAACCTTTTAAATGCGATATCTTTCGGGTAACATTTTGACAATCACATTTACAATAAAAAAAAAATTGATAAAAGGTGTTTATAATCAAGTATTAGTTAAATAGCATTATCTTTGATACATTTGTTATTGATTACCTATCTGTTTTTTGAAAGGGTTTTTTAAGTGTGTGAAAAATGGAAAGGGTTAACACAACACAAACAGTCACATAATATATATAAATTTATTTAAAAAAAAAGGTAAGCAATAAATCAAGAAATATGTTTTTTGGATATACTAACGTATAAAAAAGATTCAAATCTCACTAGATTTATTAAAATTTTTATTATAAAACATATATGTATTCAAAATATGAATATGCATCTGTGTATTATTATTATTGAATAATAATCGAACATAAATATCGCTGAATATTGTTATTATATGGATATTACTGTATGTATAGGAAGTAATTCTCTATGATATTTGTTAAATGGCCCATGTTCGATTTTGCATATTATATGCTATAATATCCAAATGCAAATAAAATGCTTTTAATTGAAATATGCGAAATTTTGTAAAGTATGTAGGGTTGATTTTTTTCATTTTGTGTTTATTTTTGTGTTTCTAGTGTTTTATTATTTTGTTTAACATCTGTTTTTATGCTTTCATTGTTCAAGATGTTTTTGCAATTGGCTGAAAAAAAATTTCCTATTTTCTAATGACCTGCACAGGTTAGCTATGGCCATTAGATTTTAGCCCATTATAAGAACGGTCTTATACGATGCCAAAAAAATTTTAATGCGTATTTTGAGGTGCCGCCGAGTTGAAAGATTTGCTCAGTTTAGTTAAAATTGTATTGAATACAGGCACTAATATCATGTATTTGAAGCCTAAATTTCATCTATCTTACCCCAAAAAAGATCTCTTTAGCAACATCGAATAGCGATGACTATGAAATTTTGAGAGATACCCAGACGATAATTCAAAAACGAAAAAAGATATCAAGCTGAAATTTTTACAGCGTACTCAGGACGTAAAAAGTGAGGTCAAGTTCGTAAATGAGCATCATAGGTCAATTGGGTCTTGGGTCCGTGGGACCCATCTTGTAAACCGATAGAGATAGAACAAAAGTTTAAATGTAAAAAAGTTCCTTATCGAAAATTTAACAACTTTTGTTAGTAACATTTTTTCGTAAACATCACTGTTTACTCGTGAGGGCGCCAATTAGGCGGAAATTTTATAATATGTACTATACTTGATTAAATATTTATATGTACTATACTTGATTATCAGCTATGTATGTGTCACATGTTTGCATGTGTAATGTGATAAAAAAATCAACACTGACTATGCATGGTATTTCAACAATTAACTCAGTTAATTGTTTGTTTTCATTTGTTTATTCATAAATATTTAAACTATTAAATAATAAAAAAATTACTAAAATTTATTTAAACGAATAGGCAGCTCTACTTTGCGTATTCCATTCAAAATTATTAATTATTCCAAAATTACAAGTATTGGTTTTTTCGATTTTTTGGATTTTTTTTAAGGGGTACCCCTTTACAAAAATCGAAAAAATCGAAAAAAAAATGTTGGCTCCGATTTCGATAAAACTCTGTTTATAAGGTAATTTTGACCCATAATTTACAAAAATCGTATTTATATAACGATTAGGAAACTAGTTTCGGAGATATCGAGCCAAAATATGGGATAATGGGTGATATTTCAAAAACTATGCTTAAAATCATCAAATGAATACGATTTTTGAATTTTTTGGGTCAAAATTACCTTATATACTAAGTTTTATCCAAATCAGAAACCATAAATTTTTTTCGACTTTTTGGAATTTTTTTAAGGGGTACCCCTTTACAAAAATCGAAAAAATCGAAAAAAAAATGTTGGCTCCGATTTCGATAAAACTCTGTTTATAAGGTAATTTTGACCCAAAAAATTCAAAAATCGTATTAATATAACGGTTAGGCAACTGGTTTCGGAGATATCGAGCCAAAATATGGGATAATGGGTGATATTTCAAAAACTATGCTTAAAATCATCAAATGAATACGATTTTTGAATTTTTTGGGTCAAAATTACCTTATATACTAAGTTTTATCCAAATCAGAAACCATAAATTTTTTTCGATTTTTTGGAATTTTTTTAAGGGGTACCCCTTTACAAAAATCGAAAAAATCGAAAAAATAATGTTGGCTCCGATTTCGATAAAACTCTGTTTATAAGGTAATTTTGACCCAAAAAATTCAAAAATCGTATTAATATAACGGTTAGGCAACTGGTTTCGGAGATATCGAGCCAAAATATGGGATAATGGGTGATATTTCAAAAACTATGCTTAAAATCATCAAATGAATACGATTTTTGAATTTTTTGGGTCAAAATTACCTTATATACTAAGTTTTATCCAAATCAGAAACCATAAATTTTTTTCGATTTTTTGGAATTTTTTTAAGGGGTACCCCTTTACAAAAATCGAAAAAATCGAAAAAAAAATATTGGCTCCGATTTCGATAAAACTCTGTTTATAAGGTAATTTTGACCCAAAAAATTCAAAAATCGTATTAATATAACGGTTAGGCAACTGGTTTCGGAGATATCGAGCCAAAATATGGGATAATGGGTGATATTTCAAAAACTATGCTTAAAATCATCAAATGAATACGATTTTTGAATTTTTTGGGTCAAAATTACCTTATATACTAAGTTTTATCCAAATCAGAAACCATAAATTTTTTTCGATTTTTTGTTTATGTACTTTAGTTTATGTATATGAAATATACCAAGGTATACTAAGTTTTGTCCCAAGTTTGTAACGCTTAAAAATATTGATGCTATGAACAAAATTTAGGTATAGGTGTTCATAAAATCATTAAATTAGTCCATTTTCGGTCTGTCTGTCTGTCGTCTGTCCATCTGTCATCACGATAACTAAAAAACGAAAAAACATGAAATTTTTATATATTGCATGCAAAGCTGAAATTTTTATATAATGCATCTAAGTGAGCAGTATTATATACATGTGTTCTCTCTCACTCTACGCAGGCACACAACAGAAGAACTGTTGTATAGCTGAAAAGACATCGAAGCCACGATAAAAGTCTTTTTTTGCAATTTCATATAACATCTATAATATCTCTTACTTAGATGCATTGCTTAACGCATGTACTTTGTCATACTCGCGATATTTATATGCCTAGATGTAAATCGAACTAGTGGTATATGTGTGACATGTATGTATGTGTAATGTGAAAGAGTAATCAACACTGCCTATACATGGTATTTCAACAATTAACTTAGTCAATTGTTTGTTTTCACTTGTCTTTTATTTATAAATATTGACCGTGCACTAATGTACGCATAGGAGAGCGCTCCATATTCGGCGCTCTCTATTTTTAAAATGGTTCGACGTTTAAAAAAGATTTCAGACAAATTTTGTTCACAATTTTATCCTCTACAACTATTATAATAAATGTTAAAACTATAAAGACACTTTGAAGGACATTTTTCCATTATTTATTAAATTCCTCAATTGTTCTTATTAAACTCCACTTAATAATTTCTATCCAGGTCACTCACTATTCTTTCATTCAAAAATAAAAGTAAATATATTGAAATAATACAAATAAACCACTTGAAACGTTAATGTTGCGTTATTATTTCGAATAAAGAATATATATAAAAAAAAAATTAAGTAAATAAAAAATAATTTTTGTTAACAATATGTAATAGCTGTAACAACGTTTATATGTATAAAAACACTATACAGTAGTTGTAAAGTTGTATTTTAACAATAATACAAATAAAACGGAGTTTATTTTTCCCCTCAATTTGATATCATTTGGTGAAAGGTTTTTTTTTTTTATTGTCAAATGTCAGGTACATGTTACGTACCTTATCATCGATATAGTGTTTTATAAAAATGTTACGTACAAATAGTATATATAAATCGTTGACAAATTTGTATTTCTGTAAGTTAAAGTTCTTATACAATTAAAATTTGAAATGATCCTTTTTGTGGTTTTTTGGTCTAGATCGATTGATATATTCTTTGCTTTATTTATCATATGTATTTTGAATTTTGCCGCAATTTGTTTGTATTACCTACTGTAATACCTAAGATCAGATTATATGTATCAGGGCCTAAAGATAATACAATAATTTATTAATAAATCTTTAATCTATTCTTGGATAAATAAATTTATTATAGTATCCTGACCAGGATTATTAGGATCTGTAATCTATCTTTATTACTTTAAAAATATTATCTTGAAATATTAAAAGCTTGGTAAAAACTATAAAAGCGTCATATAATGTATGTGATTGGCTAAAAACTATAGAAGTTAGGTAGAGGAATTTTTATAGTTCCTGCCCTACATACCGAAGGCCGTCAGGTCGAAACTCAGTCACATTTATAAATTTTTTTAAATTCTAACCCACTTTTTAACACTAATTAAAGCGTGTTTTTAAATTTTTTAAACTATAAACTTACTATTTGAATTTATATTAGGTTTTTGGTTGTACATACTATATTACAATAAATAATTAAAATAATATATTATTGGTGTATGACTACAAGTTTTTTTATTTTATCTCGAAATTTTCGAACTTTCGTTCATTCTCAAGTTATTAAATTAATAATTTACTAAACTTTTAAATATGTATTTGATTTGATGGAAAATAAATTTTTTCTAAAAATTAGATATACAGTTTTATGTTTATGTATGTTGAAAATATATTTTTCTGCAACTCTAATGTTCTATTATAGAGCTGGTGTGCTCTCATAAATGTTACAACAGTCAAAAATACACCTCACAGCCTTATACCTCACAGCCAATTGAATATACTGATGCTTAAATCAGGTGAAGTACATGTACATGTACTTCACTTAAATCAGGAGACATACATGTACTAATATTTGTAAACAGACCAACGCGCAAACGAAATTTGGTACTCTGAAACTAGAAAGTAAAAATCAAAATACTCTATTGCACTTTTTAAAAATAATCAATTTTAATATAAGAATATTAATTAAATCACGGTAGTAAACTAGGTAGGTATAATATATTTATCACTCAACATGTGATTACCAAAATGAAATTTATATTAATTTAAATCTAAAAAGATTAATGTAAACTTTCATTTGGTTTGATTAATGATTTTTTAAGATTTAAAAATAAAATTAGAGGTAATATTGTTAGTAAATTTGTTTTCTATTTCATAATATGAATATAAACAAATAATCCGTAATGAAAAATGTTTTTGAAAAGAAAGAAGCTACCACATTAATAATACAATTCTATCTATCATATGTACACTTTTGGGCGGTGTCTGTTAGGTATCTATAATATCTATTCTAAAAAAAGGTAGGTGAAAATGTAGTACCTTAGTTCTAAATTTACATTGCTTTGTTTTTTAAAGTCAGTTTTTAAAATATAATAATGCAAACTGTCTCGGTTTATGGTATTACTATACCTACAAACTATATATATTTTTGGAATTTAAATATTAATTAGGCATCTATAAGTCGTGTGAACATAGTACAAATTTTGTCATGTATGGTACAAAATCGCAATGTACCGTGACGTAAACTATCCGCTTTTCTGGGTAACACCCCCACTTTCATCCCCTCCCCCATATACCTTGCGGGAGGGATTACATTTTTGTAATGTACAAGTCATGCTTTTTTAATTGATACCCCACTTGTTTATACTGGAAAATATTCGATTATTCATTCCCACTTTCTTGCTTCAACTTAACTCCCCCGAAGATTAAAAAAAGATAAAAAAACAATCCTTGAAGTGAGTTGTATACCTTGTCAATATTTGAGCTTAATCAATGCATAACTTTTTAAGTTTTTGAGGCATATCCCATTCAACCCCTTACTCTATCTATTAGAAAAAATCCCATCAAAATCCGTAGCATAGTTTTAACGATCTAAGCATACATACTGATTAGGGACAGGCAGACGGAAGTGACTTTGTTTTATACTATGTATTGATGTGACTGAAACACTGAAAACCTTACAAGTTTCTTTTAGAGGCAATCTCTCTGAGCGACCGCTAACGGATCAACTAATATTTCTAATGGCTAGAGATATGTAAGACATGGAGAGAATAATTGTAAAATTTCGTTCTATCTGCGAAAACAAATACATTTGGATTATTCATTCTCTCGGTTTTTTTACTTTCAAAAAGCGATAAACAACGTATCTACAGAAAAACTATAGAATGATTCACGGTAAATAATTTATCATGGGTTCTACACCTTACCGTATTATATCTAAAATAAAAAATATCTATCTATGTGAAAGGGTATCAGTTGTTTAAAATCTTTTGTGTAAATGTTGCGGTTAGAAGTTTTTTGTGATGTTGAGATCAAATTATTTAAATAATAACATACATAAATTTAGATACATTTTTCTTGCTTATCGGTGCATGGTTTATTGCATATAATAATTTATATTTTTATGTATAAATATATATTGAAAAAAATTATATGCATTGCATATGCCTTTAATGTATTTACCTTTTCATATGCAAACTATAGGAGGATCAAACATCAACGGTTTTATCCTTTAGGATTCGATATTGAACAAAAAAAACTTATTAATTTTAGGTACAGTTTTTTCTAAATTAATCTAGTACACGGAGAATAAATCATGGAAAATAGAAACATATTGACATTGTTCCTAGCAGCAATACTAAACGTAGGGAAAGTTAAAACCCTTAATATATTAAAAAAAAATTAAAATTTATTATTCACTGTGGTAAATTTTGCTCACAAAACGATTTTTCCTTAACTCAAAACGGACAACTTACGATATTTTAAACTATTCCCATACATTATTTTCCTATCTTACAGCTATTTAGCCCTGACACAATATGCTAATCTTTTTAAAGTCATCCTAATTTCCCCACAATCAAAAAATTTGAGAGAGTAAGGAAAAAAATATACGTAAATTTTCAAACCAGCGACAACTATAGATTACACTATATAAAGGTTTTGATTTAAATAGAGAAATAATATCAAGCACTTCCAATCATTACCACACTACCGTAAAGAGATCGTAGGTTAAGATGAACGTTCCTCATATTCTCTCTTCTGCGTTGGCTTGAGTAGTCAATCCAAATTTTATTATAACTAAAATCAAATAAATTTGAATGGTCACTTAATATACTATGTAATTAATGTATAAATAATTAATGTAGATAAAACATGTGCCAAGTAAAAAGCCACAAAAATTTGAAAAATGTGCAGCAATTTTTCCGATACTTTATATATGGAGTGTAATCCCAAATTTACTCTCAATGTAGTCAATAAAGAAGTAATTTTCAGGCTCCTCAAAACGAATCAGAGTAGCTAAACTTTTTAGTAATTGGCAAGGGAGTCCCGAATCCATCCGCTCTTGTACAAACATTCAAGGCCATGGTGTAGCAAAGGCTCTTATAAAAAGAGAATTTGAGGAAAATCATTTGAGGTTACTTACTGGCCAGCTTACTGGCTATTATTAACTCAATAAGCACATACAAGCAATCAATCTCTCAGGGAACGATCTTGGCAGATAATTTCTTGAAGAGGAGTAAATTGGAAGACACATTTTTGTGAATGCAAAAGCCATTCTCCCAAACCACACTGTCACCAGATGGGCTGATCATGGAATCGACTGATTCAAGTGTTTATAAATAAGTCTGGCAAGTTACTATCCTAAAGTTTATTAAAGCTGTGGCAAAATAGGTACATTAAATCGAACTATTCGCAGTACAAAAGATCTTCTAAGACTTACTTCTAACCCAAATCAAATCTAATGTAATACTAGTGAAAACAAAAAATTGAGTTAATTGTAGAAATATCCTATATAGAATGTTTCATATCAGTGCTTGTATTATTTTTTTTTACAAATTAGAAGAGTTTAAAAAACAATTATGGCAGCCTTTCAATCGCCATTCATTTGGTTTTCGAAAATTTCGAAAATATTTTCTAGAATAGCGTTTTTCGAGAATATTTTACAAGACCATTAATTGAACCTAATTTGCCCCCTCACGGATAAACAGTGGCGTTTACAAAAAAAAGGTTTCCAACAAAGGTGGTTATTTTTTTTTATAAGGAACAATTTTTAGATTAAACTTTTGTTCTATTTCTAACGGCTTACAAAATGGGTCCTACGAACCCAAGACCCAATTGACTAATGTTGCTTATTTACGAACTTACCTTGACTTTTTAAGTCCTGAGCACGCTATAAAAATTTCTGAAATGGACTAATTAGCTGATTATATGAACATCTATACCAAAATTTTGTTCGTAGCATCAATATTTTTAAGCGTTACAAACTTGAATCTAAACTAAATATAACTTGATATATATTACAGGGTATAATAAAGCGTTATAAAACTGAAGTATACCTATGTATAAAACAATGAATAAGATAATATATAATATAATACTAAGTATATAATACACATAATATAATGACTGTTAAATAGTTTATCTGAATTGATTTTCCTATATCATCTGTTCTTACTCTAACGTAAATAAATGAAAGCGTAAAGTAGAGTATACAACCGGAGTATTCGTCTCATTCGAGTAAAAGTTAATATAGGTCAGGGTCTAGTTTACACACACACACACACACACAGTGTTTGTTCATTCTCATTCGCCGCTCTTCTGAAAAACACCACACATTACCCCTACTTAAAATATATGCATATTACGATCATGATGATGTTGATGATGTCCCCACACATATATAAACACAGCCTGCTGCTTGTGCTTGCCGCCTCCACACACAAGAGCATTGCTTTAATTTTAAAACGAGCGTCTAGAATAAGAAAATAATACAAGAGAACATAATATACATATATGTGTGTGTACTTTATATTAGCGTAAGTAGAAGTAGTGAAGAATATGTACGTATATGAGAATGTATAGGCTGCTATGAAAATGTGTTAAGAAGAATTGTTTCCTTATAATTTCAATCTTAGAAAAAATTTCGCGAAAAATGACCTTAAACATGCTGTTTGTATGAGTACGATCCTTATGGTCCACACATTCAACTTCTCAGATGATGAAAACATCTTTTTATAACTTCTGAATATACTTTTATAATAATTGGAACTATGTTCCTTATCGCACGATAGTTTTTTTCTGGTTGGGAGCTAAAACCAAAAAAAATTGAAAACCAAAAACAGACATTGTATTTTTGTATTTTTTATCAAAATGTTTGATCATTTTCAAAAATTGAGTTGTGAAAGTTATCAGAAGTTAAAGAAAACAGAGATAATTTAAAGTAAGTACACTGCAATTTTTATGTTATGTCATACTAAATATTCTAATCAAACCAAGCGTAATGTACTCACACATCGAGTTGAGTCTTAAATCAGAAGTATGCCATTTTCAAACTAATCCAACAATAAGCTATAAAATTTAATTCTTTAACAAGTATTCGACTTCTAAAATTAATACCTTAAATTTTCAGAAAAAACATCTTGTAAATAAAAAAAATTAGCACTACATTGACAATGTACTAAAGTACGAAAGGGATATAGTTCCAACCGGGTGTCCCACAACACCTCTCGATTTGTATTTGTATGGGAACGGAGTTGTGTGGCTTAGAGGTAAAATACTTGGTTTCTATGCCAGAGGTACTGAGAACTCTTTTGAATGTCATATACAAATTCATAAAATCAATAATTATCGTAAATAATTCTGTAAAAATTTGTTTCACAGAATGAATCATAAGTGATAAAAACTGCTGCAAATCTAACGCAATCATTTTAAAAATACCAAAAATCACATCCTTTTGATCCGCTTTGAAATTTTTATGCATTATCTAAAAGTAGTTGTACCTGAAAACTTTCCATTTAATATTAAAAATAATATTCGAATATGTAAGCTTTGGCTATTGAATATAAATTCACAATTCCAAATTCACAAAGGTCAAAATTCACAATTCCAAATAGTTCACCGTGTTTATGGATCCACTGTGGAAGTCGTGGTGGGTTTGGACAGACAATGGAAAATCAAAATTTTGTTTTTCGAACATTATCTTTAGTTTTATTTTTATTCGTTTTTCTAGCTTAAAAAAGGAAGCCATTTTGATGCACAACGTATTTTCCTAAATATTGTACACAGCTATGTTATACACAAAATTAGTGTATCCAATGTCATGCATTAGATAAAGACACATATTGTTAAATGTAAGTGTTATGAATCTTATGTTCTCTTTTCAAGAGAACTAAAAGGAGTCGGGGTTTTTAAACAGAATGAGAAAATTCTTTCAAAACAGATTGCTATCTCCTATTAAACACAGAAGATGGTTTTCGTGATCTGTAAGGGTGTGAGATATGGTAAGGGTGTTTGCGTACATTTTCTTATACGTACAGTTAGTAATTCGTTGAAGTTTTTCGTTTCTTAAGGGTGTTTAAATTGGAGTCATGGGGATGTCTACACTACCTACCCATGTTTTTGTGCTGCTTTGCATTGTACATCCTAAAGAAAATCTTTTATGTAAAGATATGTGTGTGAAATATGCCTGTGTTTATGAATGAAAAGTTCGTTAAAAATTGTATGAATGAATTGTAAAACGTGTTATAATGATGGTGACATCATCACACGTGGAGGTTATTAAAATTCTGTATTATTTATGTCGTCAAGAATAAGGGTGAATATAATTTACATAGGGAAACTGTAACGTTTGGAATTGTTTTCATGATTAGTTAATTGGGTTAATAATACTAAGAAAATGTAGTTTAGAGCAATCGATAGTATTATTAGCAATTAAATTCCTACAGTTCCATCGTCAAGTTACTCGTATTAACTCTAGATTTATATTATGACCGAAGCATAAAGTATTGATATACTCAATTATTACTAGTTGAAAAAATATTGTCACAAAGCTGAAACATTCTTATATATAAAAATATTGTGCCATACTATTTTTGTTTGAACGCCTCCAAAACGGCTCGATGGATTTTAAAGAAAATTTTTGTATACCATGCATATTTGTAATATGCAAGTTCAGTCCCAAGTTTGTAACGCTTAAAAATATTGATGCTACGATCAAAATTTTTGTATAGGTGTTCATAAAATCACCTAATTAGTCCATTTCCGGTTCTCCCTCCGTCTGTGGACACGATAACTCAAAAACTTGAAGTTGAAATTTTTACAGCGTACTCAGAACGTAAAAAGTGAGGTCAAGTTCGTAAATGAGTAACTTAGGTCAATTGGGTCTTGGATCCGTAGGACCATATGAAAATAGGTCGTAAGGTATTTATCATCCTCCTACTGCCAGCCGAAGGTCGTAAAAAAGGAGATAAAAAAGTACAAATTTTTAATATATTCTTAATAAAAATATTATCAGTTTTAAGCAAAAATCGTGATTTTTTCTCTATACACTTAGTTGTATAAAAATTCTAGGAAAACTAAAATTGCACCAATTCGATTTTAAGAAAAATGTTTTTTTTTTCAATCTCTTAGCTAACGCGGTTCCTGCGCTATGAATTTTTTTACTAAACGGTTCAATCATAAATTATTTACAGTATTGTATTTACAGTATTGTTGTAAGTAACCATGGTTTCTTAATACCCTATTCTATTCAACACTTAATGCAATCCAAATTAAGCTTGTTGTATTGTTTTATTTGAGACACAGACTGGCTCATGAGAAAATAATTTTTTGGATCCCGAAAGGATGACAATACGATTATATGTGATACATAAATGTTTTAAGCTCGTTGGATATGCAAATTTATTTTAAAAATATGTTAAATGTTGAAAGCTACACTTTTGTAACGTGTCGGATTCATTAAATACTCTTAACTTAAATGCCAGCGTTTCTTTTGGGTTGAAAATAGCTTTCATATCCAAGTACTACTTACTATTTATGCCAGAATGCTTTGAATTTTTTAATTTTTTTTTTTGGTACAGTAATTACAATAACATATGAGATTGTCTTGTTTTCGAAATAGAATATTTCTTTGTAATGTGGTCTCACATCTGTAAAATATAACCTCAAATTTTTTTTCAACATTTTTTATTATTCCGGTAGGATTAAAAGACAACATATATACACATATATGTTGAAGGATTATGTAAAAAAAATTTTTTTTTGTGATTAATAGGGAAATATAATTAAAGAGTTTTTTGTAGAACTAAAAAAATAATAATATTCATTAAAATGTAGACACACAAAAAATTATAAAAAAACCAAAACGAACTTCATTTAACCCTATAATTCTTAAACAAAAAAAAACCTTAACTAACTAGATAAAAAACCGTTAAAGATCACGGTAGTCTAATACATAAAAAATGTGTTGAAATAACGTGACTAAACAAAAAACTCTAACGTATTAAAAAAAAGTTCCTTTTTTGAATACGATATACGTATAAAACATATATAGTTTTAATTTATTCAGGCTATGCATATGTTAATTTCTTAAATTTATTTATATCTTTTATCCTTTTTATCTACAAAAAGTCGGTCAAGTGTGAGTCTTATGTGTGTCTAGGACTTTGCTTTGCATAAGATTAAAATTTTTATTTTACCAAAAGTTTTTGTTTAAAGAGGATTGGTGAAAATTATCTATGTCTACATGTTTATTTGTTTGTCGCAAAACTCACGATTGAATTTGATGGATTTTGATAAAATTTAAAAAAATATTTTCTAGATATGCATACCAAAAGTTTGGTCTACCTGGCTGCATTTAACTCTTAAGAGTGATTTTAGGTGAAAGCGATTTTACGGATTTAATTTTTGTTACCTTGTTGCATAACAACACCCTAGCATCTAGAGAATGAAGATAAATAGTACAATTCACGGCTAGAATGTTCATTCCCTTGGTGTATGTGATTAAAAGGTTCGACTTCATCTCGGACTTTAAATCAAATACAGGTATATTTTATTATGAATTCGTTATATCTCTGCAGAATAAAATGATCACAGTATATCATCTAAATAAAGTTATACATTTGATAAAACATCTCTAAGCTAGCGCAGTAGTCTCTGGTTGGAGTGATTCATTTATAGGTTCTAGACTTACCCCGACAAAGCAGTCTTTGTTGGCTAAAAATGCAAAACTATTGACTTAGAGATTCACTGGATACAAAACCCTAAAAATATTCTAATATATTCCAATCTATCTATTGCATTTTTAAATTATTAAAAAAAAGGGTTATTATATTATTATAGTCGAAGGTAGAATATATCTATTATATTAGAAAAATATATTATGTATTAGGTGGTCTCACTTTATCTCCATCTGCCGTCACTATTTTTAATTTACCCCCTCCAAGGACTTGATTCGCGGATCTAACAAAAAAAGGGTTACATTTTTTTATAGATATTTTATTTATTTATTTTATTATCTTTTTAGAAGCTATTTTGACTATTTCGTCTTGTATACACACAAATATCTTCGGAACAGTGTGTGACTAAAGTGTTGAGTGAACATGTGATAAAAATAGTGTTAATTTTTTAATAATTTTGCATTTATTAATAAATGGTTTTTTGAGTATTTAAAATATTTTGGAATGTTTAATAACAACAGGTGAGAGTGATTGTTTTTTAAGTTTATTAATTATGAATCATTAAGTTTATTAATTATGAATCATTAAGTTTATTAATTATGAATCATTAAGTTTATTAATTATGAAACAATTTAATATTTGTTTAATTATTTAGTTTTAAAAGGTTGTTATAAATTTGAAATATTTGAATTTAATAAGGTTTAATTGATTAGGTACATTTGTTATGAAATAAATGTGTGCCAAAAAAATTATGTATGTTAAATGTTTTAAAATGCATGTTTTGTTGACAATAACATTTCTTCAGCTTTTATTTTTATGAGACTAAGATGAATTTGTGATTAATACATTTTCCCGATATTTTATTAAATAGTAGGTTGCCAAGTAATTTTTGAAAAAAGCACCAATATTGGCCTTTTTGCCAAATGTTTGTGTCATCATATTATAATTAGACAGACGAAATGTCACGATGAATATTTATAGAAATTCAATAAATATGTCACGATTATGATTGTTACATATACAAGAATATGTATTTTTGACGGATGACCTTTTTGCCATCTCGTGTTTTATTTTTTGTAAAAACCAGTTTAGCAGAAATAGAAGAAGAGATGGTAGACATTTATAGTCTGGCTTTTGCGGCATTCTGAAAATTCGTCAGATACCTCTCCCATTATCCTAATAAAAAATGCAAACGTGGCTGGAGGGCAGCGGTATCTTAAGAACTCCTATATTATCAAACATATACAACTTTATTTTGCCAAAATTTGATTTGATTGACTTTATTTGAGCCAACTTGTATTTTTTTAATGTATAGAAAAATGAAGAAAATAATCAAGCCAGGGCATTTGCGAGGGATTTTAACCCTACAAGATGCTAACAAAAGTACTTTGCAAATAACTATAAATGTTTGAGGCAAGTTGAAATTTTTATAGGGTAATGTTTAGTATTAAAAATAAATTACTAGGAAAGTAGTCTTGCAAGCATCTTATAGGGCTACAATCCCTCGCAAATGTCCTGGCTTGTTTATTTTCTTCATTTTCTAAAGATAACGCTATCCTCCAGCCAGGTCTGCATTTTTGTATAAGGATATTGTGGGAGAGGTATATGAAATCCATCGAATTATCTGAATACCCAACACCAACCCAAAATTGTCTACCAGCTCTTGGGCTAAAACGTTGCTGTTACAATTGGAATGAAATAATGATTTAATATTCAATCAAATGAGTTGTTAAAACACACCCAGTAATAATCCAGAATTGAAATTTTACCATTTACCTGGATATTGTTATGAATTGGAGAGAAATCAAAACCAGAAAATAAAACACGAGACAGCGTTCTACTTTACTAGCGTACATATATAAAAAGCGACATAGAGTAATGACAAATCTTTTACTAGCGTTTATATAAAAAGCGAGTAATGGCATCTTTCTGGACAATTTTTTTCTTCAATTTTTGTATCAAATTGTTTTGGTATCCAACAAGTAGACACAACTACCCTGGGCGGTACTTTATTGTATAATGCTGCTTGGACACTCGCTGACGGTTGTTGTGGGTTCCCTCAGATACGGATTCTTTATATTTCAACAAATTATCGTAAAATTTGGACAAAATCTCTTTTTGAGATAAAATAAAAATGATAACGTTATATACCAAATTTTTTGGCCCGCTTCCTTTAACGAAATCCTTAATCTCAACCAAACTAAACTGTCAAAACTATTTCAAATTTACACCGGGTATAGGAACTGTTAAATTGTGCCATTGCACCACCAGTATGTCAAAAATGACAAATTGTGTGAATATATAAATTAAAATAGCACATTCAAAAATATCAATATTTGATGACAAATCATAAAATATAGCAATTTCTAAATTACATCGAACAATTTTATTGCAACATTGTAGAAATGCAATTGTAGAAATAATTTTATAAAGCACATAACAACATATCTTCTACCATAATATAAAAATTGTTACCATGTTATAATAAAAATATTTTTATTGAACATGAATAATAAAATGTTTCATTTAAACAAAAACAAAAAACAAAATGGAGAAATATCAAATAAAATAAATAAAGTTTATATGATTATGTGGAATTTGGTAGTAGAAATTGGAGAGGTTAACGCGACACAAAATACACACACAATTGTTAATTTTCTGACAGAAAGTTCAAAATAGTCCCAAGAATCGACATCAAAGCAAAAAACCTAAACTAAATGGTTACCGGAATAATAAAACAGATAACAATAAGGGGAAAATAAATTTCTCGTTCTAGACTAGAAAAGTAATAATAACTATCTACTATAATTGTTCGAGGATGTACTTATATATAATCGAAAGCGTTATAAACAATAAAACTGAGAAATTAAAATTAAAATTAAAATAATACGTATAACAGTCACTGCTACGATCGATACACAAATAAAACCAAAAGAAAATGGCCGAAATCTGTATAGTGAGTAAGACAGGAGACCGGCATCGTCCTCATCCCTTCTCCGTGATGTTTGCTGGATGAGAGGTGACAACGGTAGACATCTAGCGGGGATAACTGATCGATTGATAGTGGATCGGTTATCGACTGGCGAATGGGATAGATCAAATTGAATTGAGAAAAAAAATCATAATTGAAGGAAATTATTAAGAATAAAAATCGAGATGGAAAAATAGGGGTAGATCTTAGAGGGTTGAAAAGTCAGGTTTGTATGTATTTTCTAATACTGTATCATAAAAAAATTTAAAATAAATTTATCTAGAAAAAAAATAATAATAAGGGTGGACTAAAAGAGTTTTGTAATATTGCTTTGCTTTTATCAAATACACAGTATTAAAGGAATAAGTAAAACAAAAAAGAATTATTTACTAAATCAAAGAGTAATTGGTCTGGTCTTTAAGGGTCGTGTTCCTCATAAATAGATTTGCAAGTTGAAATAAATGTTGAATTATAAACAATAGTATATTTTCAGTTGTGTTTTCATATTTGTATACTTTCTGTGTTTTTCTTTGTATATGCAATTTTTTCTTTTTCTTTTTTACAAAAAAACAAAATGCATTTATTAAATACAAAAGAAAATAAGTTAACAATATAACAAAAGTATAAAATTTTTTTTTGTACTACACAACATAGTCCAAAGTATTTTATATATATTTCCTGTAAAGTAAACAAATGATGGTCGCGTGACGTCGGCGAAATTTAAAACCTCAAAAAGTTTAATGTTGTTTTTTGACACGAATATTGTTGACATGGCTTTTAAAACTAAATATACATTTTAATACAAGATGTAAGAAAATTTTTTGAATATGTTTGCTTAAATCGCTACTTTGTACAATATTTATTTAGGTCTTTACATAGAATATTCGAAATTCTATCGGTAAATTAAAAAAATAACTGTGGTAGGGGCATTTCAGAGAAAAAAAATGAAGAGAATTTAAAGCAGAAAAGACCTTTTTTTTATTTTTAACCGATTTAATATTTATTGCTAGTGATAGTATAGTTAGTAAAAATTAATGAGGGAATTTTGTGGAACACATCTCATTTTTGGGGAGAAATTGTATAAATTTCAAAATATTTAAAAAACACGAATTTTCCAGATTTTTCACCTCATTCGTCTCATCATTTTATATCTTAAAACACAAACGAAATTTCATCATAAAGGATTTTAAAAAAGTTCGCGAAATAATTCCTTTACCGTTAGCAACGGTAAAGTGTTAAAACACATGGGTTAGGTTAGGTTAGGTTAAGTTGTACTGGTTGTCCACGAAGGACACACTTAGGATATAGACCCCATTGTGACACTGTATATGTGTTTTACCTTTCTGCTGTTTTACCTTTCATTTATCAGCTCCTCAATTTCAGAGGCTGAGTGCACCTCCTTCATGCATATACCATGCACTAAACCAGCCCATCAAAATTATTAATTAAATTAATTTTTCTTTGGCGGTGGGAATCGAACCCACTACCCTATGCATACCGCGGACGGGATTGGTTACGTCTTAACCAACCGAGCTAAAATTAGGTATTTTCGGGAATGCGCAATGGTAAACATAAAAAACGCAAACGCTCTCAAATTTCAGACGTGTGTGTCTATATCTTTATCTGTTATCAACAGCCAAAATACAGCCGTTTTAAAGTCAATTTTTTCGTGATGTTGTAAACTGTAATACCATAAATACTTTTCATACATTGTGTAGTCATTGCATTCAATGTTTTTGCCAGTTGTTGTTGAATGCAGCCAGCCAGTACAACGTAGATACGCGAAATACTTAAAATAATATAAAAATATTTATTTTAGTTTGTTGTTAACTTAAAAATTACATTTTTTTTTTTGCTCCATACATATTTTTGTTTAAAAATAATATTTTTTTCAATATTATTATTATTATCATTTTTGTGTTACTTGCACTTTTTGTCAGTTTGTTTATTATTTATATTTATCTTTGACATATCCTTGTTAGTGATTTTAACATCTATTTTATTATTATTATAATACGTTTGCAACCTGCTTGCAACAACTTTTTATTATTTTAATTTTAGTAAAAAAATATTAAAAAAATGTATCGTAAATGTTTGTTTAAATAAATAACAAACATAACGTGCGTTTAATATTTTAAATAATTTGTTTAACTTATAAATTGTTTTCAATTAGTTTACTATATGTTTTTTATCATTTTCTGTTTTTTTATTTCATATTTATTGTGTATGTACAAAGTGTGCTGGTAGTTCAACCAGCAAATAAAACATTCTTTATGAATTACATGTACTCAGTGCAGATTGTATGCATCGAAATTAAAGCATTTTTCCATCATTTTAAACATAAATCTCATGATTTCTAACCCATCCTACTGCTCTGCAGCTTTTTTCTTAGGGTTTTTTTCTTGTATGATTTGAGGAGATACCATAGAAAATACTAGACTTATCGTTAAATGAAATTCAACAAATTTTTGAATTTTTTTGATAAAATGTATGTTTATCAAATTACGAAACAAAAATTTATTTGGGACTTTTTCAAACGAGTTAAAATATTGCAAAAAATCACTAAATTTTGTTGGTCTTTCGATAAAATTATGTAGCCACGGTTATTTTGTCCCGAAAATTGCAAAACGGGTTTTTTCACATAAGGACAAATAGTTCTTGATATATGGATTAAAATCTTACGATATTCAGCGATTTCTCGTAAAGTAAGTTCAATAGTAAAATATTCCTGGTTTTGTATTTTGTTGGTTAAAGTAACCTTTTATTTTATTAAATTCTAACACATACTCATTTTCGGAAAAAAAAGAGGACAATTTTGTCGTAAATACGTAATATTTTAGGAATTTTTTATTTATTTTCCAATCTACTTAGATTTTTAACAATTTATATTAAAAACGAAAAATTGAAAATTATTAATTTTTAAAAGCCGTCTGAAATTCTAAGATGCAAAAATACAAAGAATTGTAAGAAAGAGATAAAACATTATTATGGCAGCGACAAAAAAAATGGTGGAGGCGTTGAAAAATTTAAATTGACTTTTAATATTTGTGTAAAAAAGAGAAAATTTAATTTGAATAAATTAAACTGAAGATTATGAATTGTTTCCCTTATTCACTATATGCAAATAGATATAATAAAAAAAGAATGACGTTCAACCTTAATTAGGAATACAACAAACCTGAGCACGATCTTATATATTTTGTTGTGTTATTTTCTGATGTCGTCAAATGGTCAGTATGGCAGTCGTATGGAAAAATAATTTTATCAAGAGTCATATGGTGTCTCAGAACTATAAGTGGTTAGAGTTAAAAAGTACTTCGTTTTACTTTATTTTAAAGCACGATTGTTTTTAATGTAGTATGTTTTCTTGACCGGGAATGTTATAAAATATAACAAAGCTTCCATCGCGATACTGAACTAGCTATGGAATTTTAATTTGTATGTTATTAGTCGTTCAAACTTCATATCAGATTGCTTTTAAACTTATCAACCAAAAAAATTCGCATATTTATTATAATTTCTGTATAAAACACAAGGTTTTTACGGTGAATTAGTTTTAGAAAAACAAATAATATTTTTCCGTAGTTAAGTCAACAATTTTTATTCAAAATCAGTTTAGATAAAATTTCTATATGAATTATTTGAATTTAATTACAATGTATTTTTTGCTTCTTAATATGTGCGTGATTTCTTAAGATATTAATCAGTTGAAATATTTTTTTATATAAGTTATTGTTCAAATAAAAAAACTATAAAAATAGTTCATACTTTGTACCTGTGTTTTAGATTAGAAAAAATAAATAAACTTAAAATATAAAAATGAAAAATGTTTTAATTGAAAAAATAAATAAATAAAATTATAATTACAATTAATATGTTTAGTTTAAAAGTTGAAACATCGGTGCAAGACTTACACTCGACCTCTATATGCAGATTAGAAAAAAAATTGGCCTGAAGAAATATATTTGTGTTACAGCATTTGCAAATTAATTAAGAATTGATTTTTTAACAAAATTTCTATTTGATACAATGAAATGGAGAATAAATTTGATAGATCTAAAACTATTGAATTTAATTTGTCCCCTGAGTCATCTTTATTTGCCTATTTATTAATTATATTTACTTGTAATCTTAATAATGGTAGTCCAATGTTTAAAACAGAAACCACAACGTAATTTTGAAACTTTGTACTTTATAACAAGATTCGGAGGAGTTCTTTACATATATCCATTAGATACAAAGTAAGAAATATGTGGCACTTACAACAATGCTGGTGTGGTATAGAGACTGATACTATGGTATCTATCTATGTAAACATAAGTATTTCACCAACCAGCATGAGCCTGGCGCCCATACTGCAATAATTTGTCCGCCATAACTATTGCTAATGTTACAATTCCCTCGAATCATACGGTATTCACACCGATACTGTCATAGTGACATCCACAAAAAATATCTTACCGTGTAGGAGCTATATTCTTATCCTACTTGAAATAACAGCTTGAAAAAGATAACTTTGTCTATCATTTAACGACCATTATGCAACATATAAATAATCACATTTAATGATCCACCAGCAGTTTAAAGAGGTCATATAAGATGTTGTAAAATAATGTTACCAATGAAAATACAATTCACAACACTTTCTTGAAAATCCTATTTTTAAGGCCACCGCTTTACCGATAAATGCAAATTTAGTAAGAAATCAAGCACTGAACGACCGTATATATGAAAAAAAATTAAATTTATAATTGCAATTAATATATTATTTAGTTTAAAACAATATTTATGTTAGCTAAACATTTATTTATTTTATATACCTACAACGCGATAGTGGTATTTTTCAATTCGTTGCCTTCTTGAATTAATGCGTTTGTAAAACAGCGTTAAGTGCATCATATCACGAAACTGTGACTGCAGTGTAGTTGGTAAAACAAACTTTGTATAATATTATAAATATATAGGTTGATTGCTTAAATGTTTTCCCTTTATTTTCAGAGACAACGAAAATACCGTATTTCGTTTAACGTTTTAACGAGGACGTCTTCATGGTCAAAGAGTGGTGAATTTTGTTATTTTTATTTTTTTAAATGGGCCTACATATTTTTTGACAGCTATTTGATTTTCGATATAAAGTAGCAAGTAAGAAGGGAAAAAATTTGATTTCGGAAATTTCTACTTAAAAATTTCTTTGATGCAAATTTTTACACCTAAAACTACCTGAAACAAGGGAATTTTGCAAAATTTAAAAAACACCCGACAAATGCAATTTTTTGCTTGTAAGCCGATTTTTGGAAACTTAGCTATAAAATGTTCTCAATCAAGGCGGTTCGACCGGTTAGGGACTACGATGCCACTGACAAACGCACAGACGCACAGTTAAACACTTTAAACTTATAACATTTCTTCTTTAATTATTATCAAAGTGATGGTCAATGACATTAGATGAGATGAAAAGGATACTTAGAGAGATATCATTTTTTGAAACAAATTTTTGGAAATATTTTAATTGAAATTAAAATATTTGAGTTAAGTTTGTTCTTTTGAATTATTGTTTTGAACTTCCAAATTATTTAACCTTTTCACTTTTCAAAATGAATTGAGCCAGGTTTATTTGATCATTCATTTCCATAATAATTATTTATATGTTATAATTATACGTCATACCTTTTCCAAACTTTTCGAGAACGGAACTCTAAGCTCGCACTTGAAACATAACTAACACTCTCGGTTAAAATACCTTTCAAATGAAATCAAAAAAATTAAAATCAGATCATCCATTTAGGTGCTACGATGCCACAGGCAGCCAAACACACAGGCACACACCAAGAGTGTGTTTGACCAAGAAGATGTCATTGTCCGAGATCAATACATGTTTTCGGGTTTATTTCTATTCTGTTCTGTAAATGCAAGGCTGAAAAGCTTTCAAAAACTCACTCTGTATATATTTACAATGATACAAACAAATATAATAACATTAAATATTATTTTTTAATGATGACATTTATTTTAAAATGCAGTTCACTGTCAGTTCTTCTTGTCTTGCATTGTATTGAATTGCATTGCTTGTTTATATGCAATTTTATGTTTAATTTTACATATTTATAATAATTAAGTCATTAATAAATTATTATAAAATTTTAAAGACATAAATCTTACCTTTTTTAAATATTATAAGAGGTACAAAAGGTATAGCGGATGTTGTTTTTTATGTCATTATAAGCTTATCTGTTTTATGTAGGATATTATTATAAGATCAAGGATCAGAATTTTAAGAAGTGGTAAAATACCAAAAGAAATCCACAGTTCATTTAATTCAAAAATTCTTCCCTTTAAATGCCTTAGAGTTGGTAATATATACCCATTGAAAAGATCAAAAATAAACTTATTTAAAAAAAAAATGCATGGTTAAAAATTAGGTAATATTGAAAATTTTTTACTGACATAATAGGTATATTGATTGTGTGTTCGAGGCTTTACACGTAAATTTCACGGTTGATGATTTTGAACACTTGAAATTGATTTTATAATTTTTCCTTCGTTGTCACGTTATAGCAAAATTTTTTCAATTGTGAGCGAACAATTGATTATCTTTCAAATTAAAAAATTCAAAAATTTCACTCTTCGAGAAATTTTCTTCTGATTTATGCGAGAATAGAAGCTTAAAGGTCATGCCTGACTTGTGAGAGTATTTACAGTTGAGATATGTAACTTTGAGTATTCAAGCTTCAAATACCTACTTAATAATATTTCATGTTTTTTAAGTGATGCTAATAGCTTTTCCCCATTGTGAAGTTTTTATGTGCCGTTATGATATCCACAAAACTCACGAATGTACATCTTATAACAGTTTACAATGTCAATTGTTTTTTGGAGTCAAACATGACTGCAAGAAATTTCGATGACAACGAAAATATATTATAAACCTTGCCAAAAAATGATTTCTTCATTACATAATTTTTCCAGGTAATATTACATTACATGAGAAAGTTTTTGTTAGAACTGTCATATTTAAAAGGACTTGCTGAAATTTTTTTAAATGTTTTTCTTTTTTTTTACTTTAGTTGAAACATTTCCATCTTATACTTAAGAAATTTTATTTTTGCTAAGTAAACAAAATTTTATAGTTATAAATTTTATTAAATTACAAAAAAACAAATTTCGAGAATAAATTACATTTATTTTATGATTATTTATTTATAAATAAACTTAAAACAACTCATAAATAAATTATAGAAAGAAATAAAGTAAAAACTATAATAACAATACATATGTATAATATATATTATAAAAATAAATAAAAAATTTTAAAAATAATAATTATATAACGTGTATTAAGGTCTTATACAGAGTGTACTCAAATGTATGGATGGATACAGTTGAACACTTTAACATAAGACAAAAAATACTTGCATTTCAGCCTCTAAAAGTTGTGAACTTATCTTAACAGGGCAGGAAATGTAAACCAAACGTAAAAAATTTATATAATACTAGCGGCCCCGACGGACGTTGTCCCGTAAAAACGTAACTCCAATTCATGAATACCTATACTACGTTTAGCCTGTCCGCTAAACCCATCCCGCTAAACCCCAATTTAACTCCTATTTATTGGAGTGGCCTGACCTTCGACCTTTGGCCTGACCTTTGATAGTAGAGCTCGCTGCGCTCGCATATGGCTCTAATAAATGCCTATTGACAATACCTGAATACTATTAAAAATACATAGTACACATAGTATACATAATGTGATATGATTTATATGCGCTCCCACCATTTAATGAAATTTCATTTTTTTTGGTACGGAGCCCTCAAAAACAGTTGTACTGGACCAAATTGTAAATCTAAACCATTCTCGAATCTCCACGAACACACACAAAAAATTTCATCAAAATCGGTCCAGCCGTCTAGGAGGAGTTCAGTCACGTACACACGCACACAAGAAATATATATATTAAGATATGAAAAAAAAACTTCAAGCAAAACTAACATATTTTGTGTTAAAGATTTGGTTTGTATTTAAAAAATAGTTGATTTTCATTTTTAAGAAATCATTTGCAAGGTGGAAATCTAGCAAGGGAGGAAGTCATCCCCATGCGATGCGTCGTTATATTCTCATATATTTTTATACAGGTCAATTTTAGGTATCTAAATATCCCGACGAGTGATTCATCTATATCCATACTCTTAGGACAACCTGTATTTGTGTTATTAAAAATTTTAATTAATTATAATTCATCAATGTAAAAGCAATAAAATATTATTTAATTTATTATTTGAAAATAATATTATTAAATTTAGTGGTACACGCATATCTAATTAATTTATTACTTTTTTAAAAATAAAAATACGACTTCCATTATGGTTTTGCAGGATTTACTTAAAAGTGTTGGATGTGAATGAGTAAAAAATGCAAATAAATATTCCAATTAAGTTCAAACGAAGCCAGTACAGTATATTTATAAAATATTGAAAATATTAATTACTTCCCGAAAAGAAATTTAGTAAAAAGAAAATTATTGTAAAAAATTATAATTTTGCTAATGGTATTTCAAGAGTAGCTCGCTATAGCTGGAGCTTTTTTATCTAATTAATTACCCTTATAGTCAGTAAAGTATTTGGAAAATTAAAGATACTGGCGAATTTAGGGTCTGCCTGGAAGAAAACTGCAAAGCATTTGTAAACTTTACGCCAATATTTGTTGTGGGACTCACGACAACCACTTTTATACTTTAGCTAGGCAGAAATTTCTTAGAAACAAAAAACACTTTCAAGCTATTTGCCTAACGCTTTTCGGGTTCTAGGTTCTATTATAGAATTCAATTAGTAAAACATTGCGGAGGCAGTTAAATCGTGAACTTATGAAATGATAAAAATGCTGAAACGCTGGGAAAAGATTTTGCTGGTAATTTAATAATTTATTATTTTCAATATTATTCCAGAATACAAATTTTGTAAACTTAAGGCTACCTACATTGGTAGTGCATAGATTTCACTAGTTATTACAAAAATTAAAATTAAAGGAGCCCTGAGGTCTGAATATTTGAATTGTAATAATTATAAACAACGTTACTTTATTGCATTATTTTTATTGCCTTAGTGTCGAGACATAGTCCAATATATTTTCTTCCGATAAGAATTTTCACAAATCAAAGATAAGTACCCACGATATCCATTTATAAATACGTCAAAATATCACATAAGAGTTTTTAAACACACATAAAAAAATTAAGACAAAAACATTATAACAAAATAAATTTATAAATGTCATTAATTAAAGTGCTAAATATATTTATATGTAGTGTGAAATAAACATTTTATTGTTCTATATATTTTATACCGGGTGTAAATAAAAACCTCACAACACATTTTACGATCCACAATACACAAATAAAATAAACACACAAATAAAAACCAACAAAAAAAAAAACAACAAAACACATTCGTACATGTAGAAACAAATGAAAAAAAAAACTCATTTGCATGCAATCAACTTATTTTATATGTCCGAAGGGTGTCTAGTTTATTGTTACAGTTTAATAGCATTTTAATTTTAAAACAAAATATATGCAATAAAAAATACTGAATACAAAAAGAGAACTCGTTAATTTCTTTTAAGCCTATTCATTCAACTCATACACAAGTTAACACTATGTGTACTTTTTAAATGGATAACAGAAGAAAAAAAAAATTTCGTATCGAAAATTGTTCCTTAACACGCGAAGCACGTTTTTTTTAAGAACCTTCCAAATATAATAAATTATAAGTTAACAAACTTATATACTTCTTGCTTACAACAGTCGTTTTTTTTTTAAATATGACCATTGTAGATATTATTAAAATTTATCTACAAACCATCTGACTAATTTGGAAATATATATAAAAAAACAAAAAATATGAGAGATATTTTTTCTGACTTTAAAAGTGTGTTGATTGAACCACTTATCTAATTTATTTTTATTTTTAATTGTTTTCTAAAATTCTTTTTATTTATCTGTTTCAGAAACATCTGCAAGGTGAATACGGTTGAAATGGCAGGCAGTTATGTGTTTGGAGACGGTAAATGGAATGACCGCTTTAGTAAGATGGGAAAATATCTTATTATGTTTCAAGTAGGCCTTGGAAATTCTTCAGAAAATTGCAGTTGAGGTAATTTTAATTGAAATTTAAAATTTTAAAGACTACACCAATTTACTTATCAATAAAATTTAAAAAACTGGAAACTATTGTCTTTTGTACTTATTCAAAATTATAATGAATATTTGTATTTAGAAAATATTATTGGAAGTTTCCAAAGTTATTCCTTTTTACAAAATTATCTTGAAAATTTTTGAATTTCTAAAAATATTATCGAACTCCTTTGTTGAAAAATATAACATCATCTTTAAAAAAAACTCGTTTAGCGGGAGCTGCGTTAGCTAAGCGAATTTCGTCAGAAATTGAAAAAAATAACACATTTTTCTTAAAATCGAATGTTGAATTTTTAATTTTTAAGGACTTTTTATTTCGAAAACTAAGCTTTTAGAGAAAAAATTAAAAGATCAGTGTATAAATTATATGAATACGTGTAAGCTGTAAGGACTATAAGGACTGGATCCATATCTGAGATTCAATAGAAGGTAGATTATCTCATTCCTTATAATGATTGAATGGCCAAGGACTTGAACAGGAAATAGAAAGCTTCGATAGGAACACTATAAAATTTGTGCTTGGATGTATTTTCCGGCCAATGTAGACATAAAAGGCATCCATTCTTCATAGGGGCGGCATCCTTTTCATCTTTTATATCCTGTCTTTCGTTTAAAAGGCGTTAGTTCGCTAGCGACCATAGTGTTACAGAAATCAAACCAGGTATCGCAGTTGCCAGGCAACAAAGTGCGTAGTTTCACCGCTCTGTTATGACTGAATTACTTACAGTAAAAACCTGATAGTCGAGAGCAAAACATGATCTACTAATTTCCAATACAATTTACTTAAATAAGTGTATTTAATCAATGACAATCGGGTAGAAAATAATAAAATTTTATTAAATACCCAATTAATATTCATTTGTACTTAATTTATTTAAATGACTTTTTACGTAGGTAGTTTCGGGCTGTAAAAAGGAAATTTGGGAACAGGGGTAATTTCATTTTGGTATACATCACCGTGTTTACCTAAAGTTAACACACTAACGGAGTAGTATTGTACCCTAGCACATTTTATTATACTCTACGGCCATTTAGAGTCGGTGAATACCTCAACACAATGTTGGAAACAATGGAAAGAAAGAATTAGTTTAATAATTTGTCCCAGTATGTTATTTTTTTTGCATAAACACCCGCCATGTGATTTCAATCTCTACATTTTGTCGAAAACTAAATTAATGCTCAAAGGCAAGATTCGTCAAAAATGGCTTTTTAATTAATATAGAAGTAAACTTTAAAGGCATGTGACCTTAGGATTTAAATTAAGATGCCTCCACCTAAAATTCGTATCTAAAATACAACTTTATTACAATAATACTTACATATTCCAAAAAAACTTTTGGGTAGAAATCGCACATAATAAAACATAAAAGTTATGTTTAGCTTCGATACACATCACGTGAGTACATATAAAACTAATATGTTAATAAATAAGAAAAAAAATATTATACACACACATAAATAGGCATTACATACAAGAAATAAATTAACTGCTAACAATACAATGAAAGGCTATAATATTTAATCATTTCTAAATCTATAAAAAGGTAAAACTTAAAAAAAATATGTATTTATGTACCACCTACCTTGACTTCACAATGTTTTATTCGTGTTAAATAGGAACGTGTGTGCAGATATATACACACATTCCTATGAAGAAACACATGAAATGAATATATTTTATAGTAAAACATCCATCTTGGATATTCACAAGTGAAATTTATAAGATTTAAAAAAACCCCGATAAATTTTTCGGGTACGGAGCCTTAAACTCTCACTTGAAACATAGCTAAGAACCCACTCCATCACAATAAATTTCAAACGATACAAAAAAATCAAAATCAGTTCATCCGTTAAGGCGCTACGATACCGCAGACAGGCAGACAGAAAATTATTTAATTTTTTTAATTTTTTTCTTTTTATATCATTCAAGTAATCAAACTTTTTACATTAGCTAGCGCATTAAAAAATAATTTTATATAAATGTGCATAATGCGTGAGCAAATATATCATCAAGCGACTAAAGACCAATCGATTGATGCGAGTGCTGACGTGTTAATTGAGCCTCAGAAAATAAAAAAATTGGGTTTCTTTTTGAGGTATCCAATTAAATCATAAACGAGTGTTGAGAACTCCTAATTTGGATAGAATAATTTTTTATAGTAATTATGAAAATACAAAAATTGGGTCTCTTTTAACTATTGAATAAGTAGAATCACAAATACCCACAAAAATTATACAGTGATACCCCGAAAAATAATTCAGTCTATACTTCAGAAATATGCCGTTTAATCGCTTTTTGCCCTCAGGAAACAAAATGTGTAGTCGCAGAACGTACCAAACAAAAACAAAAAGTTAATAAATTTAAGAGCACGAAATGTTTTAAATTTTTAATGTCGCAAAAAATATCATGAACATTTTTTGAATACCACGTGTCCGTAGGTGGACGATTTTGAAAAGCAGTACATCAACTGAACTTGTTGAACATGTTGAAACTCCCTATCAGAAGATTCGTGACAGTTAAACAAATTTTTACAATCTTTTTTTAATCGAAACTCATTTTAAAAATAATTTTGACACACTAAAAATCTAAAAAATATAGCGAAATAAATGAAAATTACCTTTTGCAGTTATTAATCATAGATAATTAATTTAAATTTACTTTGGCATTTGTTACGAATAATAATGTTTTTTTCTAATTGTAGGATGTGATAAATCTACAGAATAACGATTATGGAAATTGAATATTGCAGAAAATAGTTGAAAATGACATTTAGAAGAGGAAAGAATTTTTAATAAACAATAATACACTGACAATATTAACTTTTGTCGAAGTCAAGAAGTCTCCATTTCATACTGTGTGGTGCACCGTATATAGTAGGTAAAAATAATTAAACGTTTAATTAAATTCAGAAAACAAGCATATGTTTTAAATTTATTTACAAGTTTTAAAATCTAATAATAGTAAGTAATACCTGCTGTAATTGGTTAGTGAATTCGAATACATAAATGTTAGTTGCAATACTCGAATTCAGACACTATCACTACATATATTCTCAAAATGAGAAAAACAGATATTAAATTGCTTGTTGCAGTTTGAAAATTATAGGGTAAGAGCTCATGACAAAACACATACAATGCCTCAATTACTTTAAGCCTATTAAAATAAAACCACATTCTACTGACTTAAGGAGCGCCAGGGCAATTTTGGATAAAAAGCTTGATTTTTTAATATGAAGTTGAACTAAGTCTAAAAAAATTCTGATAATTTTTGGGGGAGTTGCCCGATTGTTTAAATAAACAAATGACTTCGAAAGAAGGCATATTTAACATTGGTCTTATGAGAAAACGGTAGATGGATGATATATTTCATAGATTTCTTCAAAACAAGTCGGTGGAAAAAAAAAAAAAAAAAAAAGTTTTTAAAATAATTTTAAATGATGAATAAAGTATTGAAAACAAAAAAATCCGTTAAGTCTGACTAATTTTGATAGTGAATTATGTTATAACTTAAAGAAAAAGGTTAATTTTTTTAGAATTTTATCTATGCGACTCACTTAAAAATTATAATCTGATGTTAGTCAACACTGAAATACTTTACTACCCTTTTCGGAGAAAAAAGAGGAATTGTGGCTTGCTGAATTTGGCAACATACGATTTAACCAAATTGTTCGAGCTATGTACTTTTCACAATGAGGGTGAAGATTTGTCCAACACGTACATAAGCTTTCATATATTCGACTGCCGTTTGTGTATTTTCATTTTGAAGAATAATTTCTGCCCCGATGTTCCTCGAGATGAGGAATTCCAACCGCTTATATGTAGTATGACCCTAATACAAATTGTAACTGGAAGAGGGCTTCCTTTTTTAATTTTTTGATGTATGTACAACATACATTTTATGTTTTATTAGCTCTGACCATTATTATCGAAAAGCAGTCAATTCTAAGTGTTAGCGATAACATGTATTGCAATAGCAAATTCATATCCGGTATATTTTTGACATTAAATTAATGGATCGTATAATTTTATATTAATAATTCAAATTTAACATGTTCAAATATTGAAATATATCTTGGCTATAATAATTTATGTAATATGAGTTGTTTCAGTTGAAAATTTTTATTTTTAAAATAGAATTTCTTTTACTGTATCTACATACGAAGAATATATGAGGCGGCATAAACTTGTTTAATAAATCAGATTCATTTGCATAATTCTTAAATGCATTATTCAATGATGTCAGTTGGAAATCGCCAATGTCGCTATGTAATAAATAAATTAACACGGTAATATGTATCATTTTTTTTAATATTGCAAAAGTCATATTAGTAGAGACATGCTTTTGTTTAAGAATTTGTATACACGGAATAGTATGCAATGAAGTTGTAGACATTACTCTATTAAAACTGACTTTAAAAAAATTACTCGACTACCCTAAAATTTTTACTCGACTCTAAAAAAATTGCACCCACACAAAGGGTAAATTAAATGAAATTTATATGTAAGAATATACTATTTTTAAAATTAGCTTCAATTTATATTTTTCTGAATCTTTGAAAGAAGGAATTCAGCGAACGCAATAAAACTGAAATTCCATATCTGAAAATATATACATTTATTTGCGCTCCCACCATATTTATACTGATTTTTTGATAAATAAATAAGTCACAAAAATACAAAATAAGAAATAAAATAAAACACAAAATAAATATCAGTTTAAAAAAAAACTAAAAAACACGCTTCTTTACCTAGCTGAACTAAAAGGTAGAAAATAATTTCTTTTAATTAAAAAAAATCATTTAATTGTAAAAGACGCGAGTGCTTTTGAAGATATTTTATAATGATTTTTCCAATATCTGTCTATAAAATATTTACAACAATTGAAGTTTAACACCCCACGCATTTTAACGATAAAATGATTTTTCTCAATTAAGAGAAAATATTTTCTACCTTTTCTAGATACAAAAGGTGTTTTTTGGTCGCGCATCTTAACATTTTATAAAATTTAAGGATAAGATTACTCTTGTACAAAGCGGCCAAAAGTGAGAACAATATTTTGAGCTATGGTTACAAAACTAGTAAATAAGTGTTCTCAAATGAGTTATGGCAGTTCCAAATTAGATAATTTTTCGCAGAGATATAGCAATCGAAATAGAAATGCATTTTGTATGAACTTGATTCATATATCTTTTCGTGTTTTTATTGTACGAGTTGTAGCTTACGACTTTTTTTAATGTTCTCTTAATAAAGCATTTTGCATATGTTAAAAAAATTCTAAAACATTTATGAATACAGCTATATTGCATATAATTTCGGTCTCTAATCGGGCATACCGTAGTTTTCTTGAATATAAAATTATATATAATAATAATACATATAAATACAAGTGTAGTATACAATTATAGCATGTTGCGCGCGCGCTAATAGAGAATACCATTCAAAAAATTTTCATATTATTTACAACAGAGCAGTGATTAATTATACTTGTCATAATTTCAACTTGAATACTTTTATCGATTTATATCTTACCTCTTTTTTGTGTTCAAGAAATATATACTACAAAAACTCATTAATTTCAATTGCAAAAAGGGAAATAATATTTTTAAAAATATGAATTCGTTTATTATTATTATGTTATTGTTATTATAAAATTTTACCAAAAAAAAAATTTCATGTTAATAATATGAATTGTTGTAAAAAGTTAATTATTTTCTTTTATTAAATTGTTATTGTAAATGATAAGGGGGAGTAAAAAACTTATTAAGTACCATTAATTTGAAATTGAAATGAAAAGTTTGAAAAAGTTTTTATTCAAACGGTTTTTCATTTTATATAGGGTGAGTCATGAGGAATGCACCGAACTCCAGGAGTGTCTTCCACGCATGAAATTAATGTAACATCATTTGAGTTTTTACACTGTTTTCACGAATAGAAGACAGTCCTAGAAATCGATGCATTAATCAGTATTAACCTCAACTGATAGTGTTTTGGGATTATTTAGGGAAAATATGGCACAAAAAACACATCTTTCATTTCATTTAACGAATTTATATATTTTAACCGGGAGTCATAAAAGCAAATAACCTAGATTTTTGTGTGCTTACTAAAGAAAATTCAAATATCACCTTTATGATTGAAAAAAATTTCGATAAAAGCCAATAATTATGGTAACTTTAGTACCAAAATCACGATAATTGGAAAAAAATAAAATACCAAAATGAAGTTTGTTTGGTAAAAATTTAACTTTCTGTGGTCTTCATTTCTATGAAATTCTAAAAAAGTAGGAAAAATTATAACAGATTAGAAAAAAAATTTGAGAATCATAAGAAAGCTAAAAAATCCATGATAAAGTTTTTTATTAGGTGGACAATAACGTGGACTGACATTACAATGCGCCTGTGCATAAAGTAACTCCTTTTTGCACTTTAAGGTGTGCAGTTTTTACGTATTAATAAGAAATAATAATTTTTCAAATTATGAAAATTTTAATGTAAAAATGCGAATTTAGTCTTTTTGACCAAAATAATTTTGAAAAGGATTAGCATATGCCCAAACATCATTTCTCATCAATACAGACAATTTGTTAAAAATGGCGACCGAGTTCTTATGCCCTTACTTTCTTTAATGTGAGCTATAGAAGTATGTTAATATGAAAGTCACGTGAAATACTATTATGTAAAACATCAATGAAATATTCAATTTAGTGTAAAATTATAAAGGGTTTTTGACATAGTTAATAAAACATAATTATTCACATTTAAAATAATCGTATAATAATACTACATACAACAAGCTTTTCTATGGAATGTTAATTATTAATTAAGAGTTTATAACCTAATAATAACTGTTTTGCATAAGGTACTTAAAGAAGTCAAAGTTCTTTGCTGAAAACTGTTATTAAATGAAATAATGATAATTATATTTACATTTAAAATTGAGGGGATTTATAAAATATGTATGTTATACAGTTGGTATTATGTACTCACGCTCTTTAATTATAGGATTATAAAATTGTATTTTCATATATTTAATTCACTAATTTTTTTATTATTGTCTTTTATTATTGCAAGGGTAAGATGTAGTACTTAGAGTAAAATGTATTTTGAATTATTTGTAGTTCTGATTAGTATTGATATTGAAATGAGTATATTTCATGGTCAGAATGATCGCTGAGTACTGATTGTCAATGTAGTTTTATTTTCGAATAAACTTAAAATGTTTCGACGTAATACGTAAAAATTTTGATTCTTCTGACTGTCTATTTATAAACTGTCAATTGCATATCAATACATAGTATAAAACAAAGTAGCTTTCCACTGTCTGTACCTATCATACCTATATGTATGCTTAGAGCTTTAAAACTACCCAACGGATTTTGATGTGGTTTTCTCCCATAGATAGAGTGATTAAAGGTGAAGGATTTTATGTAATAGGGATTGAAATGGATGTACTTCAAAAACTTTAAAAGTTCTCGAATATTTTAAAATATACCCAAGAGGGATAGTAAATAAAAGGGCATGACGTGTACATTACAAAACTGTAACCCCTACGTAAGGAGATATGAGAAGAGGGGTGAAAGTGGGGATGTTATTCAGCAAAACGAGTAGTTTACAGCTAGTTGTTTTATAAATTATACTTAACGTGAACCATTATGAGTACTTAACGTTATGAGTAAGTAAGTTGTTATAGCATATTCCAGATTTAAACAAAAATTTTGACTAGGAAAAGTTTCTAATATGTATAGTTATGTAACAATTTATACATACTAATACATGAAATTTAAAAATTTTATTCTAATGTTTTACGGGTTTCCAAGTATAGAGAAGCACAATTCATCTTGAATCATTATTAACCAGTTAAGGCTGAACTGAAAATCCATATAAGGGTTCTATGTTTCAAATATATACATTCTATGATGCTGTCCTTTTGAGTGAACTGCAAGGTTTACATGTTGAAGAGAGCGCCCTTAGGTACAATCAGTAGATACTGATTCCAGGTATATTATGAGGTGGACCCTAGTACACTATGTAGGTGCACCACGATTCACTCATATGTACCACGGTTAGAAATAACAATGGTATAAACAATAAATGTGATAATTTCCATGGGGATATTAAAAAAAAATGTCTTTAAAAATACTAAGGTATAAATTTAGATTCTACACCTTCTCCTATTATTTAGAAGGGTAGGGAATTAGCATAGAATTTATAGAGTTCAAATATCTTTTTTTTATGAAAAAATGTACTACAAACAAATTTTAAACTTTAGAAAATTTTCAAAGAGTGGAAATTACAAGTTATTCTCCATAATTTTCAATAATGTTTGTTTCAATTTTATACTACCAACACGTTTTATTGATTGTCAACAAAATATTTCATTCCTTTAAAAAATGGAATGTAGAATTTAAAGAGGGTGAGTTTTCGTAAATAGACTAGCTAGAACAGTTTATATATTCCTATACTTTAGAAATATGAGGGCAACTGTAAATAAGTATGAGTGTACTGCTAACAATTTGAAGATCTTTTAAACTTACCCAAGTTCAGTTAAATTTAGAGAAATATGTACTGCAAGGTCTAAAATCTCGATATAGTTGAAAAAGGAGTGTGTTTATCTTGGAAGCGAAAAATATCATTGATTGAAGGTATACATAGCCTAATTTATATTCAAGGATTACTTATAGAATTATTTATACTGAAGGATTATTTATTTGGAAAGTTATATTCAGATTATTTGAAAAATGCAGTAGGTGATTATTTTATAGGCAAAACGTAATCCTTGATTTCGTGTTAGAATTTAAGCTGCAAATGTCCTTAATTTTAAAAAATTATAAAAAGGTATTTTATGCAAAAACGTTTAAAGAAATGTAACGTAAAAATAGATAAAGAAAAGTGTGAGACGATAATAAGAGCAGTTAAAAACAAAAACCCAAGAAACAACGCATGTAGATTGTCCAATTTGTGATAGATCACGTTACAATAATACCTCTTTCGCTACTTTTTTCCAAAAAAGTAAACATAACTAAAACACTAAATCTGGTATCTCTCTATATACAGCAAGAATAGTTATTGTATGAGAAGGATAGGTGGAGAGCTATCAAATTAGAAAAAGAGAAAGATAGTAGTCAGAGTTTTCGTGGTATATTTTCGAAGTGACTTCTTATAACAGACGATTATATTTTAAACTATTATTTCCACTTGGAAAACCGATTGACTTTCTTTACTTGGAATTGTAACGAGTCTCATAAGTAGGTTCAGTGTTTTATACCGCTATTATATTTCTTTTACAACTGTTGGTATCAATATAAAAAATTTTATACAATTTTTAGATGTTCACGATAATAAACAGTTCATATTTCATCGAATTGAGTAACTTATATTACATGCTATTAATGATATTCGAAATTCTCAATACGAAAGTTTCATTTTTCGAAGAGTTTTACGAAGTTTTATATTTGAAATTTAAGATAAAATGTATTTTTTAAAATATTTGAATGCAAATTTTGCACAACATCTCTGTGGAAAGATAAAAGCAATTTTGAATATAAATATGTGATATAAAATTATTAATAATTAATATTCATTTTAAAATCCATCTGTCTTGTCAAACAACACATTGAATGTTGCGCATTAGATAATTAAATTTATTGCATTATTATGCATTCAGATAATTAATAAAAACGATGTATTTTTTAATAATAATATTAATATATACCTGTCATAAATATAATATGATAATAATTCATATTATTTTGAATATAACATTGATTTTATTTATAGATCTAGAACTACGCATAGTATTTGGTTGTCATTTCAGCATGGCTAGAAATTTGAGAAGTTGATGCCAAGATCATGTATAGAAGCATTTTTCATCTACAAAAATTTTCGCAGTCAATGATTTCTCTTCTCGGACGCATAGAAAATTTTTAAATGTGCAGCAAGGTTATAATTCACGACGATCTTTCAATAAGAAAATAATTGAACAAAGAGTTAAAAAAAGTGAAGGTATGTTGATCGATAACATAAAATTGTTTGTTTTAAGGTGACTGGCATCTGATTCTTTGACGTGTAGGATGAATAATCTTCAAATGTATGCCTTATGCCCGCCAACTTAGTGGATTGAAGTAAACGCAATTACTTGCTGTTGAAGTTCTTATAACAAGCAAATACTTCTTGAGTCAATAATCACAATACTTAAAAATTGCCTTGAACCAAGGAAATTTTTACTTACTACCATGCTAAGACCCAATGTTATTGCAACTTTTAAATAATACTATGTTCCCTTACGATCCCCTCAAAATGAAGTCGTTTGACATAAGAATTTTCGTAAAATAACAATTTCTCAAAGTTCTACTTGTCCTACAATGACTCTGAAATACTATGTCTGGCTCTAGGCCTATGAAATTGAAATATGTGTGGGATTCTCTGGAAAGTGTTAATGGAAATAAATCATATTAACATATAAATTACCATACATAAAGTTATTCAATATTTTTGTTTAAAATCCTACTCACTGAACATTGTAATTATTTAAATATTTCTTAAAATTAGTCAAAACAAGTTAAGAATTAACAACCAATAAAGTCAATTATTTAAACACCTAGCACGGCCTTAAATATTTAATTTCAAGCCAAAAAAATATGAAATTGTAAATTATGATAGCATTCGTCATAAAAACGGGTACGATTTTATAAAATTTGAACTCAAAATTAATAAAATCTATTTAATTAAAACATTTTTTTGTTGTAAAAATCTATTATTTAAAAGATTAATAAAATTTAATTTTTTGATGATTTTTATGGGCGCCATAAAATTATGGCCTACTTGTCTGATCTTACTTTTTAATACTACAACCGAAAGGATCCCTCACGGTTCTTTTAATGCATCATATAGGTTAATGGAAGAGAAATAGTATTTTTACCATCAACATTTCGATGCGTTACAGCTTTTATTGCAACTTTATATGTCTAAAAATATTGAAATAAATTAACTGTCGACAAATTGGATTAAATTATAGCTTTAAAAAAATTTATAATGACTTCGGCGCAAAATAGTACGTCAGTTTAAATAATTTGAATAATATTTTCTTGACAGTCTGAATATTAAGACTAAGAGGAATATTTACTATTTATGAAATTATTTTAAAAATGATTCAATATTTAATCATAACCAAAAATTCATACAAATTTAATAACATCCAAAAAATTCTACGACAGCATATTTTGTTACTTACATTTCAATATTCCACCAAAATTCACTCGACATCGATTTGTTAAAAGAAAATTAGGAAAAATTAAAAATTAAGGAAAAAAAAATTACAAAACGCACTGAAAGAGAAAAATAAAATAGAAAAAAATAAATTTATTTAAAAATTACCGCGAAAAATTGAAAAAAAAAAAACAACAAAACCACGCTTTTAATAAAAAGAAAGTGCTCACTGGTGTTAAATAAATAAGTGAAATTAAATGAATTTCAATTTACAATTTGTACAAAAAAAGAACCTACACGCGCGACCGTCAAGTTCCGATTGAATACCGGCGCTTACCGACGCTACACTTTGTAAGTACTTGAAAGAGCGTCGTGTCGACGTCGAGTGTTCTACATGGTCGTTGTTTTGTACCGACGCCGGTGTTCGTATTATACATCTATATGTATATGGTGCTGTCTTTACAATTTCAACATCATCTTCAAAATGTATATAGTTCTTATTCTTTCTTATCCAATGGTTACATTCAATCTTAAATATAGAGAAAGAGAAAATCATATTGTATTATTTTACAATGTATAGTTTTAATCATGATTTTCCATGTTCATGACTTATAATAAGAATTGTATATTATGGTATAGTGTTTTATTGTTTAGCAAGAGTTGTTTGAAAGGGCTGTTTGGAAAATTAACTGAAAGCATTTTGTCTTGTTAAACTGTTTTGTGTTATGCATTTAAATTTATTGTCATATAATTGTATTGTATAAATTAATCTTCAACAGTTATATTAATTATAGTTCAACTCATTAATTTACAATTTTACGTCATAGGAAAATTTTATTCAAAATTTATTTCTAATTGATTATTCATCAAATCTTTTCTATTTTACTATTTCAATTGGCGATTAGCGGATATAATTAACGCTGTTTTTCTGCTAATCATATTAAATGTGTCATTTCAGTCAATGATTTGCGTAAAAACCTGTATAGAAATTAAGCCCAGATGTTTCTTGTTATACCTAGTCATAAAATTTTTGTAGACAAATGACTCTGAAAGCTCAAATTTGAATCAGAAAACAATTGCACCATATTTCGGTATTATCATGACAAAAATGATAATAAGTTCAGAGACGAATATGACTGATAATTTTTAGGGAATACAGAGTTGGTCATTGAAATTTAGCAGCCACTATTTAACTAATATGTTTTTCAGACACATTAGTTTTGATGGTTCCTATATTTCTACATGCTTATATTAGTTTAGGTCTCTAATTATATTCAAAATTTTTATTATATCTTTATTTAATTATTGAATCAAATTTTATACATTTTCAATCCACGTACCTGTAATACAATGAGTGCCACGACTCCATTGAACATACATTTCAAACTATTAAAGTTATTTGTTAACAGTACTATAATCTACCATCATACACAACCCGAGTGATTCAAAGCGTCTTGTGCAAATAATTAAAAACGATGACGTAAAATATCAGTAATAGATATTAAATAAAACAAAATGTTATTATCATTAAGTTTTTTTGTACATTTTTATTGGAACAAAAAAAAAGTCAGTAAATATAACTTTTCTCTACTTCTCTACAAAAAAACAAATGAATTAAATTGTGTTTATTCAATAAATAAAACAAATAAAAAAGTCAATATTTGTTGATTTTTCAATTATTTAGATTATAACAAAAAAATTTCTATATCCATGTAAACTGAAATAAATGCGTTGAACACAACGACAAACAAAAATAATAGAGATCCATTAAAGAAATTAGAAAGGATTAAAGGTTGAAAAATAACATTTCGAAATATTTTCTTTATGTCATCATTGAAAGCTACACATGAAATGAAATAAACCAAACGTTCCTAGTTTTGAACGTAAGGATTATTTATAAAGGATTTCTATTGCTATTGCTAACTATTTTTTGCTTCTCTGGACGATGTAGGCACTGGGTAGTTTAAGTACATGTGTATTAGTCTACAGTCATTGGTCAGTTTCTTGTCAGAAAAAAGGTCCAAACTCAGATGGTCTCATTTTCATCTGGACGCCACTCACATTAGTTGTTAGCATCCCTCCAATAAAATTAACCCACTCCAACATCTTTAAAGCTTAGTCCAATTTATGTATAATTGAAATTGCTTTATCATTATAGGTTAGCTATTTAATTTCAATTTAAAACGGATTCGAAAATGAGCCAGGAATTTGAATACATACATAAACTTTTGTTTAATAGCCTAGTCCGCCCTAAACAATGTAAAAATCTTAAGCTTAAGTTTAAGCGTATCATTTATCGACAATATAAACGGCGTCTAGATCTTATTTTCGGAGTAAAAAAAATTGTATATGAACGTAGTAGGCTATAATTAAAGAATGTTGTCAATATCTTGCACTACATGTTTTTCCTTTACGAAAGATCATTCGAGTCTATTGAGATGCGAGTTATTTAATTGCTTTGTAATAGTTCTTTAATAAGTTTTTTTACTTTTAAATAATAATATGACCAAACACGCGCGACCGACGAGAGAGTAAATGGAGATCTATAGATACGATCTGCTTTACAAACAAATCCAGCGAAACTGGGGATCCCCACCTAGAATACTTAAATCACAAGAATAATCAAAAATAATAAAGGAGTAAATAATGAATCAAGAATTGTCATTTGATTGTTTATTCAGAATTAATAATTGGAATAAATACTTTTTGTAAAGAAAAATTTATTTAGATGTTTTAACAAATTTGAAATACATTTTTTTACAAAAACAGTATTCCAATGGTTACATCTTATTGAGATTTTGAAATATTTTGCTTATTCAAAATATCCAACACACAAAGACACAAAGCTATGAATTGTTATACCAAAAGTATACATCTTTGAAAATCAATAAGATAGAAATATTAGAAGCATACACACACCAAAAAAAAAAAAAATACACATTGGGAAAATGAAAAATATTCCAACAAACTCCATATTTTAATACAATCAAGTATAGAGAGAAGTAGCTAGGTATATATTTTATCAATACACACACACATATACACCGCACCACACACCAACTTCGAATTTTCTATTCAACCGTGAACAAACATGTCATAAAAAAAGATATACATCTACCTAAATAAATATACCAAAAAAAGAAGAAAACAACAAAAAAAAAAACAAGAATGTATATATACATGCATACATACACGACTCACCCCCTCATATTAAAAAAAAAAACCACCCCCAATATAACATTTTCTCATATTTACATTTCTATTATTATTATAATATGAGATAGAAAATCGTATGTTTGTGTTGGTACGAGAAAGATAAATGTAACATAATGATATGTGTATGTGAAGAGATGGTACTCTCAAAAAAAGTCACCCTTCATATGTGAGTATTCGAGGTTGTGTGTTGCATGTGTGATGATCATACGATCAAAGGACACAAGCATACAACATCATGTTATATGTTCTAGAAGACACACTGTAATAGTATTTTCACCGAACGACGCCATGTGTGTAAATGTTTGTGCGCATAATCAAATATGGCTGCAATAGACGCATGTGTATACAAACTCTTATAATATAATCATATTAAATTCATTACACAGGAAAAGTATTTAACAAGTTAAATGCATTTCATTATGAGTTTTCAGTTATTAAGTAGACGGCTATTACTTCACACACATTTTACTACAGCACAGTCTTTTGTTTTAACAGTATTTTCACATGTTTTGTACGTGTACAATGATTTTTCCGGTTTTTTCTATTTGTATATTTATTATGTAATCATTGATTTTTCACGTCTGTATATATGAAAGTATTGAATATATATGTGTAGAAAAGGAGTTGTTTTATTATATAAGCTGTCGTTGTTTTATAAAAAAAGGAACTTTTTGAAAAACTTGAAATGTAATTGTCTGAGACTTCTGAATTTTGTGCTAAGTTGTAATAGACCATACGGTTTTTTACCTAAAAAATGGATCGAGACTGCATACCCACATCATTTATTTGGATTCCTGTAAAACATATTTCCAGGATACTTCGACAATTCTTAACAAGTATGCTTCGAACAATAAACGATTCAAAGATTGTTTATTTGGTTCGTAAATTAAATCTGAGAACCACTTCTGCCAACGATAAAAAATTCAAAAGTGGAACAAAACTGGTCTCTGGATATTTTATATTTCAGGACGAAGTAGGTTGTTATGAAAAATTTTTGTAGATATGAATTCTCACTCTGTTCTAAATCTTTTGAAAATTGAAGGTCAAGTGACTAGTCCATTCGCTATTTATCAAGTTTTCTCAGCTTTGTATTGATCGAAAGAGAGATAAAATTTGGAAAAATAATTTTTAATAGCTATATTTCGAAGTAAGAGTGAATGAAAATTATCAATATAGGCCAGAAATACTTTTGAAGAAATCCAAACAATCGATTTGAGTTTCAATTAATGTGCCTCAGGATTAGCATCGCAACCCATTTTTAAGGGGGTTAGGTTACTTTGTATAATTTCTTGAAATCGATTATAAGCCCAAATATCAGAGAGTTTAAGGAAAAGTAAAATACTTTGAGGTGTTAAAGATTATTTGGATTCACATAAGTTTAGCTGATGGTCAGCAACAAATTGCATGCCTATAAATATAATTTACGAACGATGCATAATAAATGATGGCTATTGACGCTAAAAAAAACTCTGCAAGGGGCTTAAAGGCTCTGTTAAGGGATGCCCTTGACAGGAATATCATTTCATTTCAAAGTTAAAGTTTCGAGCAAAACAAATCTAACTCCACCATGAACAATTGTATGTTTATGCAAAAAACTGGTATGCCTAAGGATATTTCAATAGAATTTCAAGGAAGAATTTGGTTTTTAAAAAGCCTGTTTTACTTAAAAAACGTGTTTTGGAATATGATACGGTATAATGAAATGCCTATACCTTCTAGAAACGTTTACGGCACTTCTTAACTGCTTAAACCAAAAAGCAATGGATATTTCTGGATCGCAATTGTCGATAAAAATATAAATATATATTTCGATATATAAACCCTGATATACATATCATATCATGTTATTATATTTTGTTAAAAGTATGTAACATTTTTTGTTGTTCACATATGACGTTGACAATATCTTTTTGGGAAGTATTCTGCTTGCGTGATTAATTCTACAGGGAATTGTTTGATTTTACTGTATGAAGAAAACTTGTATAAAAGGCTTACGTTTTTGTTTTTTAAACAAGATACATATAAAATGGAAAAACATCAATTTTTACTTTGATGTCATTTTTTATACTCAATTTTTTTTTTTTTTTTTGCAATATATTTTCAATTTTTATTTTTTGGTTTTTATTCTATAAATTAAATGGGTTTAACTACATAGAAAAATAAAATAAGAAATGTCAAAACAATGTAGTATAAGCCAAAAGAGGCACACAAATATTCAAATTATTTCAAAAATGAATACACATTATTCTGATTGATTATATTTTGTATGTGTAATTTTTGTGTTTGAGGTACTTTTTAAGAAAAAATTGTAACTTTCAACCAAAATTCGATTGCTTTACTATTCCACATCGAGAATTAGTTCAATTTTAATCGCTCACAGGTATAGAGACGTAATTTAACAGCAAGAAAGAATTATTCGAAATTGGGTCGTCTTGAAATAACTTTCGAAAATATTCCGACAGTTAAAATATTAATTAAAATTTGACTGTATTCAAAAAAATCTAAACGACACAAAATTCATTTATTATCAAAGTATGATTCACAAAAGAAAAGAGTTAATTGTAAACTCAAAATACATATTTTTTTATTAAGATTAGTTCCCTACACACTACACATGAGAGTTTTCAAAAGAAGATTTATAATAACACACCAAGTTTCAAATGTAATCTTTTGTTAAAAAAAATGTTTGTTACTGATGGTATTTCTTATATAATAAGCAAACAACCCCTAGTTTGCATATATAGAATAAAAAAGTTCGTAAACAGCAGAGTTCTATCACTTAGATCATATTTCCCCCTCATTAGATGTCTCTTATTATGATCCCTTTTATTGGCATGGGTTGTACTTTTTAATGTTATTAAACCAGCCTAATCTAGCCGTTGACACAATCTATTCACATGCACAATATTAACTTATGAAGACCTGGTTAATTACGCTTAGAAAGAGTACTTGTTATTTTCATTTCTTCTCCACTTTTCAACATATTCGTGTGTATTAGCAATCCCTTACAAACTCTGAAAACCTATTTTTTAGGTCTGTACGATCGACACAAGCCTTTAAAACCGAAAAAAGAAGGGTAGAAGTGTATGGAAGACGCATACTCAAGAACCAGAAGAAATTACTTCGAAACTAATTGAAACAATTAAGAGGTGTTGTAGAAAAAATAAAAGCTTTCAAAAAATTCAAAAAAAAATTGTACTAAAATTGTAATTGTGTGTAAAAAGTGAGGCCGCTAGATATGAGGCCAAAATCTCGTTTATAAAAATATGTTTATACCCACCTTCCCTAGCCATTGACCTTCGGTATTGTGCATAAGTCTATATTTTCGCGAAAACTATGTCTGAAACCTAAGCATACCATCATGCATAGTGTATCTTTATTTCTGATTTTATTTTTCTATTTGTAAGAGGGGTTTTTAAACTTATGACAAACAGTAGTATAGTTGATATGTAAATAAGTTAACCTCATTTTATTTTTATATTTTTCCAGCCAACATAAAAATTTGTCATTATTTTTTTGACAATTATTAGTCATTGTGTATTATATTTATGTTGGTGCGTATCGATTTGTTTCTGGTCATGAAATTCAATTTTCGATACTTTTAAAATTTAGCTGAGCAAATATATGCTAAACAAGCTTGTCTTTTGTATTCCACCATAATTTGACATAATTACGGTTTTTTAAGCATTCAACGAAAAAAAAAACCTTTTAAGTGTCTTAAGTGGAAAATGAAACAAGTATTAATATTTTTTACTCAAGTGTCATATAAGAAGTGGTTTTGAATTAATTGTAGGTGTTGAGTCGGAAGAAATTTCTAAGGTAGAAGACAACCATTTCATTTTAAGTTTTCACTGGCATTGATTCTTGAGGGATGAAAGCTTATTCCTACCTAAAAAGGATTTTAATAATTTTTTACTTTCGCCTTGTAAGAATTTGTGTTATGTATTACAGTAAAGAAGCATCTCCACGCGATTATTCGTTATTTATATTAAATAGTTCGAATAAAGGCGCTAAATACGGATAATTTTTTTTAAGTACAGTTTTGATTTCCTGATCAGCTCTGCTACCCATATGAACAATACAATATTTAGAAAAATCTACCTAAAAATCTTTAAACGGTTAAATAGACCTTTACAAAAAACTTATTTAAAGCATAACATAATATGAACTTCTTTGGGGAGTATTTCAGCTATTAAAAGCAGATCTGGATAAAACTTAAAACAATAAAAAAAAACACCAAGCCTTTTTAAGGAAACAAAATGTCTTAAACCGATAAACTACGAGTGTAGTTTCTAACGAAAATCAATTAATGTTCTTCCTTAAAAAGTATATGCAATCAAACAAATGTCATAAATTAGCTGTTTCTCTTACTGGTATAAAACCTGCTCCTGGAATGATACATGTAAATTTTGGATGCGATTTTGGGATCAAAAACCTTTGTTAGATTTATATGTATGTAAAGTTAATAGTAAAGTAAGGTACTTTTGTAACGATTTATTACAAAATTTACACATTCAGAACATATAAAGACTGTTACCTTTTTTTCTTCTTACAAACTAACCCCTTACGTATTCTAGAAGAATATTTAAATTGGACGATAAATAATTATAAATTATAAAATAAAAATATTGAAGATACGATATGTGAGAAAAAAAATATGATTATCAAACGGACATATGATTTTTCTTTTATACAATATAATATATTAAATACAAATTTACCTGCTGGGATCTATAATTTCATTTATATACAAACATATGACTTGATATCTGTGAAAGGAGTGTGAAACCAAATACGTAACTACATTATAATAGCAACTTCGTATATCGTTAGTCAGTCATTCAATTGTCTGCACATTAATTTTAAAATATATCTTCTTATTTTTATTTAAATATATTCTCTATTCTAGGGGTGTGCTTTGATATTCTTTGATAAAATAATTTTAAGGAAGTTACTGAAAAGTTTTTATCAAAAAAATAAATCACTAGTTGCAGCAAAGTATCAAAAAGGCTTTTTGTTTTTGTGTAGCGACATCAAAGGCAACACAGGACTGTCGAAAGTACTTAAATGATCTGGCGAAACAAATGAATGTAAACCTGTAAACCTCATATGGATATCGGAACACAGGAACATTATAAGGAACAGTATATGTGAAGTCAACGATATTGCTAGAAATTGCAGACAATTCTTTTTGCGAACTGAAAGCCGGTCCTAAACAAAGATATCTTAAGAAATTCACCCATGAGGCAGATATAGTCCAAGTTCAATCGTAGGTGTTCCGCAGATCTTACATCGTTGCAAAGGGCCTCTATAAGTAAAGTCGTTCTGCAGGTCGTAATTACAGGACACTGGCTAGGCGGCAAGCACGTTCAACGATTCGGTTTTCAGAGAATTTGCTTATTGCAGAGCGATTATTACAGGGTAAGGTAAAGAAAACGATGTATTATCTTCTCTGCCACCGTTCATGAAGAGATGGATTCTTTTGAGTAAGCCATTATTTTGCAGTCTCTCCGGCTTAAATTCCGTTAATACCAAAACACTCTTGATGTTCTTACACTGCTCTAAATGGTTCATTCTCAACCCAGAATGTCGTAACGTACGTAGAGACAAAATACAAGCTCCAATATAGGTAGCATTCAGATTTCCTACCATTGTGTTCAGAAATTTCAACCCGTCGTTTTGTTTCACTCCCACATGTACTTTTTACAGCTCTTGATTTATTTATTAAATTTTTTAATAAAATTTACAACTTACTTTTTTCTCAATTCGAAATATCAATTTGAAATTTTGAAAATGATGGCAATTTCGAGGACAATAAATTCTGCAAGTGCTTTTTATACTAAGTAGCTTCAAATTTAAAAATTAAGTTGAAGATGATATGAAGTGTGAAAAATTTTTTCAATTCAAATTAAAAGAATAGGATAAACCATGTCCAGCGGATTACTTTATTCAACGAATAATGGACCAAGGCTATTTAACAATTATTTTTCCCATTTTAGTCCATGTTGCAGGAATAGGACAATTCAGAATTCATCTTCCTCTAAATTTATACTTCCAACAAAGCGATGTAGGTTAGGTTAGGTTAAGTTAAGAAAGGAAATCCTTTTATTTTTCTTGCAAAATTCTTTTTTATTTACGGACTAACGGAGTCTGAATTTATCTTCTGTATGAAAATTAAAAAACCTACTTTAAAAAGTATAAATATGTGGCAAAATTAAAATAAATTTTTTATACATCCCTGTCTTGTATGCATATTAAACATAAAAAAACTGGCTGCTTTAACCCTTTTCTTTAATGCACACAAAATCAAGATGACTTAACCATATGGATGGGATACAGGTAAAAAAAATAATATATGCTTTCTATTATATTGGTATTCAATAGTAAACTTCGTCATTGTAATGTCATTGACTAGTATTGTCATTCATTTACTTCCTATTTTACATAATTTATGAATACAAAACATTATTTTATTTATTTAACCCTTAAAAATTTAATGTTCTTATTAGCTAACTCAACTCTTTTACGTTGAAGAATATGCATATATTACTAAATAATTCGTTAAATTAACCTTTGACAGAAAAATACGAATTGAATTATTTACGAGAACAAAGTTTCACGACAAATTAATTTCTAGGTTCATGGCGTATACACAATTCTACCGAAAAAATAAATATTTGGAAAAAAAAATTAATAATTATTTTCTTGAAGTACGTACGTCAAACGTTTAAGAAAACTAGGTTAATAGAGTTTTACAAAAATGGTTTTCACTAGCAATGGCAATAGTTTGAGTTCGGTTATAAATGGGCCTCTTAAAAAACGAAGTTCACAAGCTAAAACCCCGCAAACTTCAAAATCACGCTTTTAAGAGTGTTAAGATATTTTCTGGCTTTCATAATTTTAGGAGCGTGCTTCTGTTGTCGTCAGAGCTTTAGTTTTTGAACTTTATTTTATTTTAACTATTTTGCGGTTGTGATTTTTTGATTAGGTATAAAACCATATGAATATATTTGAAAATTGATCATTTTTCTCTTTCATTTGATACTTTAAACGGTATCAATTAATCAAAATTTGTTTTTAGCTCATGACTTTAAGTTCTCTTGAGGGCGCCATATCCAATTTGATGTGACTTCACATAGCCTTTAACCAGCGAACGATCAAGATGCTTTCAACGATATTACATTTGTGAAAGTATGATAAGCATTTTGAACGATCACATGTGAAAATTAAAATATGGAACTTTTTTTGTCAAAATTTACCTTACAAAATAACCGACGATCTTTCAAAAAAAAAAAAAAGACGAAATTAATGAATGACGTGAGATGTAATTCAAGTTTTTCTTAAAATTGCCATTTTATTTGGCTATATTAAGTTAACATAAGGGTTCTCATTGCTACGATTACGCTTAGTTTAAGATATATGAATAGCTTCTAATGAAAATAATAGGTAATAGTTAGATGGTATGACGTTCATTAATCAAACAGTCACAGCAGTTGTCTTACATGAATATTTGAATGAAATTCAAATGATAGAGAAATTCAAAATATTTATTTATTATAAATATTTATTAAGGTATTTCTAGCATGAAAGCACTTGCCTTGACAGATTTTTCCTATTTTTTCACAGACTCAGAATAATGTTAGTTGTGGGGTCGCGAAGGTGCAGAATTTTTGATAATTAAGATCGCGAGATAATCAGCAGCAAAGTTCGCCATTTCGAGTGTCAAAGTATTTAAAACTCCCTGTTCTCATACGTATTTTTTACGAAATTTAAAAACTGTCTTGACAGAATTGAAAAAAAAGGCATGTTTTAAAAAAAATATATAGAATAGCACCACGTCGTTTTGTTTTGGAGGTATTAACTTTGACGTAAATTATCAAAATTGGCTACTAATTATTTCGTGTTTTAAATGGTCCAAATTACGCCCTATTCTTTTATGAAAAAAAATTCGTTGTATTCTGCCGAAAATTGTTGAAAATTTTACCATAGTTTGAGCATAGGAACTGCAAATACCATGTAATTTAAAGTGTACAAATGTAAAGATTATGATTGATTTAATTTTTTAGACTTTGATATTTGAAGAGAGTTTGATAAATGAAATCGCTTTTCACGTCATAGTTTCGAAAGTGCATAAAATGAAATTTTTTTTTTACTTGCTTTTCTTATTTATTTCAGGAGTCACGATAAGAGGGATGTATGCGTAAATTTTATTGATACTCGTCTGAATTCCAAAAGAAAAGCTACATGTAGACTTGAAGTTGAAGTTCCGATAATTATTCAAAAAATGACTTAATTTAATCAAATAATTTTGATGGTTTCATTCGATGAGCTTCCCGCTCCAAATGTTGATTTTTTCTACTTTAGTTTGAACTTTTTTTCATCATTAAATGAACATATTATGTACAACTTAACGAATAAAATATAATACTGTTTTGTTTTGGAGTTTTATTTTCTTTTATTTTCAGAAATTGACTTGAAGTTCTGGGTTTTTCAACACGACTTTATCATTTAAATGGGATGGATACATGTTATTTAAAAATATATTACCACTCGTATGCAAATAAAATTATTCATATAACGTTATTAAAATGAATTCCATAAATCGGCGTCTATTGGACTACATAAACCTTTATTTTAGAAAATTAAAAAATAAATAAAATACATTAAAATAAAGCTTTATACAGTTTTAACGGTATATTAAATATGATAATGTAAATTATTTATAATAATATTATTATTCTCTCTACGAGGGATTATAATATTTAAATATTTTTCCGGTATTTTGTATGTTTTTAGCATATTATGATTAAAAAAATTTGTTGCATTATTATGGATATTTTAACAAATTATAAAATTATAATATTATAATGAATATTATAACTTCATGTTAATATTCTGAAAAGAAAAGAATTTCATGCACACGGTAAGTGACGTATCATTATGGAAATTCATATGTTAGAATAAGTTTCTGGGTTATTATCTAAATTTCCCTTCAAGTCATCAAGTCAGTTTTTCGATTTTTCGAAAAACCAGACAAAAAAAATTTATGAAACAAAATTTTATTACCATTCCTTCGTTGTGCTTTTAATTCAATAATGCATAACTTTGAATCATACACCTCCCTTTTTTAGATTCTATATAGATTTTTTACAATAATCTTTCAATGAAAGTTGAATTTTAAATAAATTTACATACAAAATATGTAACCAAAAATTAGAAATGAGTCAAGAATAATTGTTAATTTTAAAACAAAAATAGCCTCGGTTACTTGGTCTCTTATTCAAGACAATCTAGCAACTATTTAAGCTTTTTCAGTGCTCTTGCATTACACCAATACCTACATATTTTATATATTTTTCGATCATGAATTAATATACTAGTTCGATATGGCTGTTAGTTCCTTAATTTTGCTAATGATGATTGTTTAATCTATACCGACCTCCTTGTATCCTGTATTATATAAAAATTATTGAGGATATTGAATTGCAACTTTTATTTTGTTTTGATTATTTGTTGTAATTTCAAAATACATTGAAAAACAATATAGTCACAAATTGCCACTCAAATCTAACGAATATGAAACTTTGATGCTTGTAATTACTAAAGCAATGTCAAAACCATACTAGTATATTCATGCTATATTCTATTTAATTCGGGTCTATATTGGTATGGCGACTAATTCTTTAATGCCTTTCTCATAATCCAGGTATATATACTGAAGGCAGAGTAAATTTTATAATTTAACCAGAAACACCAGTAAACAACAAATCTCAAATGTATAGTCTATTTCACGCTTAATTTTTCCATAGCTGATTTTGACCATTCAAGTAAATATTGTTTCATATTTCACCCGGAACGAATTTAATTGTAGTCGTTAAAAAGTTTCAAGAAATATTTAAAGAAATAAATATTTTCATTTTCATCTTAAAAATCTTATTTAAGAACACTCACATTGCTAGATACGTCGATATTTTGAAATATTCGATTTGATAAAGACACGCGTAATACTTTGCACAGTAAAAAGCCATTATAAATTTATAGACAGGTTCTGTTTTTTTAACAATATATCTTAACTATAATACGTGATACACGTTATATGTATACGATGTAATGTTAGATATAACGATAAGAGTAACGGATATACAATTAGTTAACATTTCTTATAAACGCCATCACTATCCAATCATGTGGAAATGAATCATTTTGACATATCCAATTTCATGTTATTTAAAAAAAAAATGACAATATAGAAATTCATTTAAATAATGGTTAAATAATATTGTGTTTAGTAAAGAAATTATAAATTTATTTATTTTTTGATGGATTTATTAAAAGGCGAGAAATATAAATAATGTCAATAAATTAATGCATAAAGATTCATAATATTTTTACTTTAGCAAAGTAAGCTCCTAATTCTAGACTATGGAGATTGTGAAATATTTAATTATACTCTTTCTTTGCTTCTGCTTCTGAAAATACGGAAAAATATAATTGACTAGACACTGCATGACCATCATCTCGAAAAGTTAATTTTAAAATATAATATATATTTTAACATATGGTTACAGGAGAGAATAAACCCTGAAAATTACAGAAATTTTTTTCGGTCAATTATTTTCGAAATCCATGTTTTTATATATACAATAGGCTTTTGTCCTGATGTCGATTTTAATGTATCTTTCGTTACAATTTGCAAATGTGCATGGAATAAATAGCAAGATCTGAATACATAAAAATAAAAATCGAATAATTAACATAAAAGATATAAGCAATTAAATAATTTTTTTAATCTTTTCTGACAAAACAACTTTTATAAGAACTATTTCTATTTTTACACTTAAATCCTTCATATTATCTTGGTTTTTGATGTTATGCAAAATTGATTTTACACGTTGTTTTGGCTCAATAACGAACTTCGATTGAGATTTTGTTGTTTCAATAATTAAAGCAAACAGCAACAAATATTATTGGAAATGGCCTTCAAGTGTCAAAAAAGTTGAACAGATGAAAAATCTAACACCGGCAAGCCTAGCAAAAAGAAGACCTTCTAGACATTCTGGAAAGTGAGTAAGGTATTTGTAAGAAAAATAAAATGGAAAATAAATGTAGGAGAGAGAAACACAAATGTTTAGTTTATTATGGGATTCAATTTGTTATCTTACGTTCATTTGAATTAATCACGACAAACTTTAAATTCTTCCAGGCTTTTTTCAGAATACAAAGCTTCTGTAAAATAATAATTAGACTAGGTATCCAGCCTATGTATACAGCCAACGTTCAAAATGAAATCTAATAAAGCACATAAAAGAAGCGGTTGTTACTAATTTACACCAAGAATGTTTCATATATTGTTTTATAGTGGGTGTAAAAAATAATTTTAATTAAGGCAAAATTAGGCATAAAATATTCTACGAATGATTTTACTTGAATAATGTGTTAATTATACGTTATTGCTCGAATATGTGAGCTCTATGTTATATGCAGTAAATATTCAAGGAATAACGAAGAAACTTTTTAATTGGGCAATAATTTTATTAACTTATTTGAGATAGACTATTTCTTTCATAAACATACTATTTGATTGACAAAATGATGTTAATATTTCTTTAGTACAGACAACCCTAGTAGCTCAGTTGATTGAAACGTAACTAATTGTGTTCGCGGTATGAATAGGGTGGTGGGTTCAATTCCCGCCGTCACAACTAAAATTAATTTAATTATTAGTTGTGATGGGCTGCTAATGAATGGTATATGCATGAAAGGGGACCACTCAGCCTCTAATAATTGAGGAGATAGTAAATGAAACCAGCGGAAAAGGTGATAACAGCCATATTAGGCATCACAATGGCCTCTATAGCCTAAGTGTGTGCTTCCTGGACAGCCAATATAACCTAACTTAACCTTACCTTTTTATCACAACTAAGCACGAAGATATTTGAAATGTTATCTTTGTGCTTTGCTCCATAGGAACTAGTACTAACTACCAAAAATGAACTATTATCAATTTATATTTACGCTTTGCGTAAATTTTTAATCAACTACAAGCGGCATAAAAAATGACGATATAAGACATAATATGAAAAGTTGAAAAGTTTCCAATCATATTTATGAAATGAATAATTTCTTTGAATTTTTTTATTAAATGAAACAGGTCTTTGTCCTGGTGTCGATTTCAATGTATCTTTTGTAAAATTTGAAATGTGCATGAACAGATTACACGATCTGAAATCAAAGTTAAAATCGATCGATAAACATAAAATATATAAAAATAAAATAATTTTTATCTTATTCTTGCAAAACTACTTTTGATATGCAGTCTCAAATTTATTTAACTTTCAGGTATTTCTTTGCCCGGATTACTTATAAACATTGTTAATGCAAAAGTTTCCGTAAAGTACCTTAATTATAATACACATGGTTTGCTGTATATTATATTAATGAGTATCGTACGTATACACATTTATATGGTAAGTATTTGAGTGACTATCATAGGTAGGTAAATATATCGTAGTCAATATAATATGCGCCCACAGTACAGGGTGCAATTTACACACACACAGAAATTTTAGAAATTTTTTAGAACTTATTCAAATAAGTTTATATGACAGCACTGCTTTCAAAACACTTTTTACTTACTTCCACTAATATTTTAATCACAAAAAATGGAGATAAATAAACATTTTAAATGTAATATCCATTTTGATCGTCGCTGAATCCATTTTCATAAGTTTCACATGATTGATGTATGTAGCTCAAAAACATAAATTGTAGAACTTTTGTTTGCATACCCTACGTGTAACATATATATCAGTGTGTATTAAGATTTGTCTTGACTTTGTTACGCTTACAAATATTGATGTTACAAATAAAATTTTATTATTAACTAAACTCTCCTAATCAGTCATTTTCCGTTTTCTGCCCATCCGTCAACACGATAACTCAACAAAAAGAAATCTCGAATTGAAATTTTTATAGCGTACTCATTTTTTAATAGTGAATTTAAGTTCGTAAATGAGCAACATAGATCTATTGGGTGTTGGATCCATTTGACACACTTTGTAAACCGTAAGAGAGAAAACAAAAGTTTAAATGTACAAACTATTTCTTACCTAAAAATAAACAACTTTTGTTTGTTAAAATAAGAAAAATTTAAAGCTTTCATTCGCTTAAAATTATAAAAGATTGAGACTATAAGTAGCTTGTAATAGTGAGTCTCTTGATTCTAATCGGAACCCATCCGATAATACTAAGGGGGTCAACATTCAGGAAGAAATTTTTTGTTTTAAATTCGTTTTAAAGCATTTAGATTTCAAAAAATTAAATAAAAATCCATGAATAATTTTTTAATTTTTGTTTTGAATGCCTAGGGTAGTGAGCTGGATTTCAACCATCACAAGTAAAACAAATTTAATTAATAATTGTAATAGGCTGCTGTAGTGCATTGCAAATGCATGAAGTGTAGTCAGTATCTCAAAATAATTGAGAAGTTAATTTCAGCGGAAAGGTGATATCACAATGAGTCCTATGGCCTAAGTGTGTTCTTAATTCTTAGCAGAATCTCACCTAATCAAAGGGATAACATCCTGTACATTTAATGTTATAATATGTTTCTCATATAATATTAATTTACGAAAAAGTTTTAATTGGTCAATTATTGTATACGTAAATGACATGTTATGGTAATTACTTGTCGTAGCACTTAATTATCGATAATTTATATACCTATATGTATTTATAAACGATACTTAAAGGTCTAATAACAATCAATTATGTAATTTTATTGGTATATTAAAAAATATTAAAAACTGATTTTACTTTTCTTTCTTTTTTTTATATAAACGAATTATGTATGAAATTAGGGGTTTTATTTTCAGATAATTGCTTGAATGTATAAATTTTTAACGATGAAAAATATAAATTGTACAAATTTTTTATATACTGTCAGCATTATGAAGTTTTTGCTAAAAAGTACATGGAAATGCAGTATAGAATGCCAGGTTGAAGCGATAAAAAAGAGACAATAGCCTACAATTTGGCCAAATATGTAAGTTTTGTAATTTTTGAATTTTTGGGTAAACATATTTTTTGGATTGATGCTACCAAAATTCAAAATCGAAGGAACTGGCAACACTGTAACTGACAAAAGAAAGTCATTAGGCTCAAATAAGTACGATTTCATTAAAATTGAGGACAATCAATTTTTTTTTCCAAGGGAATCCCGTTGAGAAAATCTTATAAATTCGATATGAGTAATTATTATTCGAATTTTTCACAAAAACATAGTTGAGCCTTATTTTAATATAGCAAAAACGATGTCATCGAATATTCCATAGAAGTTGTGGTTCTCGATATATTATATCTGCATAAACCACCAGCAAAGATCAATTAATTATTTGATCGTTGGATATTGACGTATTTGCGTGACAAATTTTGAATATTTTAGTTTATGCTGAATATTATTTTAGAGTTGACTGAAAAAAGGATAAATACATGAGCGATCTGTTCGACCTTGCATCCTTAAAAAACGCGTCTTTTTTCCACTCTTTTACTATTTTTTACCCTTACAGCTCTGGTTGTACAACGTAAGTGGCCGACACTATCAATGTTATTGACCATGCACACTGAGTCGAGGAAAACGTAGCTGTTTATAAACTAATTTCATTTTAAAAACACCAGGGAAAATTATTTAGATATTATCAACAAACAGCAATTATAACACCCTCAAACACTCAAATGAATATCTAAAAGTGTATCAACTGTATTATTTATAATTCAAAGAAGACAATTTGAGTCATAGTTCCAAAACTTCTGGGTCGTGGAAGTCAAACCAAACTAATAACAATTTTTCCAAATAATTAATTATCTCGAAATTAATTACTATTTCCATAAGCATTTGATGTTATAGACAAACATGATTGAATATAACCATATAATCAATTCCCTAATCTTCATTAAGCACAATATACTATATACACATTTAGGTTATAACTATAATGCAGTAACTCCTTCTCTTATGAAACAGCAAAATACTACTGATGTAGTAAATGTCGTCAGTGATAGACAGGAAAAAGGAAATACGGATTTGGTGGGTGATTTAGTATATGTCGTCCGCAGATAGACACATGATGAATTTATTTTGTTGATATTCATCGTAAAGTAATTTTATTTCAAACGAGGCTTAAAAAAGATTCTATTAAATTTTGTACGTGAATATTGAGAGACTGTAATCAATAAATTGAAATTGAATGCAACGGTGTCCAAAAAACCACAAAACTCTACATTAATTCATTTTTTGGCGATTTTTACCCTGAAGGATTAATTTTCCATATAACTTCAAAAAAAAACCTAATTTGCAAAATTATAACAACTAATAAACTGAATAATTTCGTAATTAGGACTTTTAAAAATTGATTGTTTTTATCAAATTTGGAATAAATTGAAGGACTAGGAATTGAAGGAAGTGTAATTTTGTATAAAAAATTAATTATCCTATTAATTACGCAATACTTTTGAATTTTATGATTTCCAAAAGATAAGTACCATATATTTAAAATATTCCCTGATCGGACATTAAACAAACAAAAAATTATTCCCTAAGAGAGAAGAACATCTACAATTTTTTATAATGTCTAAACTCTCCGTATTTTTCAAAATATATAATGAATTTACAAATATTAAAAAAGTATATTGAACCGCAAAATTAAAGACGACTAATATAAACAAACTAAATTTTAAATTTAAACGTATGTAGTGCCATCTAACAGAGGGTAGATTACTTTACACAGGGGGTTGTTTTTATAGTCAACATAGAAGCATGGTGGTGTAATAGAAATCTGTATTGAAAGTATTTTTTCATAAAAAAGGTTTGTGTCAAGAATTTTTTTATTTTTAGTATTAAAAGAACGCACTAAAATCAACCCCTATTTTTATGCTATTTTTTGTTCCGCACCCCTTTATGTCAGTAATATTATTTCTATGATTAAGTTTGTTCTTATCTAGTTTAATGTATATTGTGTTTCAAGCTAAGCAACATTTAAGATATCTTGCATATCCAATTGTTAAAAAATTCTCAGTTACGAAACTCTTCTGTAATAAACCACACTTTTCTTTCAAGTTACATTGAGGAAATCGAGGTAATTCAATAACCAATTTTAAATTAATTAAAATCAATTTAAGGATTTTTAAAATTTACTGACTGGCCGTTAGATCTTATAGATATTAGTTTTAAAAAATTTCATTTTTATTTTGAACCATTTTTAAAAATCTGAAATTGTGGTCAAGAAGGAGATCGATTTAACATACCAAGGGAGTTAGAGAACGCTTAAATAAATAATAAACATTTGCGAACTAATAGGTTTTTGAAGTTTTAGACAAATTTCAAATTGAATCCTGATGCCGTTTATATTATCCATAAAAAAGACAAAATTGAAACAAAACTGAGAAATGGCGTCAAGATTTTGACATATTTTAGGATTTTTTTATTCTATGTAACTTATACGGGCCTTTTTCGAATTCACTTTAAATTAAACAGACAACCGGAAATTGACTAATTAGGTGATTTTATGAACACCTATACCAAAATTTTGTTCATAGCATAAATATTTTTAAGCGTTACAAAATTGGGACTAAACTTGGTATAAATTGGTATACCTATGTATATTTCATATACATGGTATAATAAAACAACTAGCCTCATGTGAATAATCATGCACTTTCAGTTTTTGGTAGCATAAATAGCGTTCAAATTTTAGAATACAAACTTTAAATCGTTATGTTTGGAAGTAAACGTGATCAATGAATAAATAGAGTAGGCTTGAAATGGTTTTTAAAGGAATTCTATCAAGTGATTTGAGGGGCGTCCAGATCATAGCCCCAAAATATTTTTCAAGCTGCAGATTAGTTTATTTTGAAAAATGTCTAATGAAACTGGCCCCACTCTAGATATATAAATCCCAATCTTTTCTTGCATTTCGCATTAGAGTTCCTAACGCATCTCTTTTACAAATACCAAGAGCAAAAAAAAAAATCTATAAAATATATTTATTTGTAAAGAGTAGATAGAACCAGGTGTAGTATACCTATAATAATAATTATATTTTTATATTTCCGTATTAATTTTTTTTCATCCTTAATGACATTAGTAAATAAAATATACATTTGACTAAACACAACCTACGCATATAATTAAAGATTTTTTTATAGGTATTAACATATGATTTTTATATAATTATCATATTCAAATACAAATCTTTATATTTATGTATCCAACATATGTCGTTAAGTTTTTGTTTTTCTATAGAATTGTAGTAAAAAAAATGATTTTGTCGACAAATATTTGTAGTATTTAAAAGTAAGTGATTTGAAGCAAAAAAAAATTAACAGTTGTTCAGAAGAAAAAGACGTTACTTGTAATTGTCAGAAATAATTCATAATAATTGTTTGTGTTTAAGTTTAGAAAAAAAATTACTGCGCCCTACTGCCTTAAAAGTTAAAAAATTAAGACTGTTTTTTGTTCATACAATCTTCATAAAAACCAAAAAGTTCAAATAGTTAAAGTTCATTAAGAGTAGCAGTTTCACCCTCGACTGTAATGTGATAAAAGGTCCAGATGTATGGGTAAGACTGTAAGAATTAAGAACAAAAATCTTCTAAATCATTATTAACAAACAAAAAATCAATTTTTGTGAGGTTCTCCATCTCATAAGCTTCGAGCTAGCGGACTTCGTTGCTTTAGCTCTGTAAAAAATGTGAATCGTAGAAATCAACAATGTAAAAAAAATTTTGCGCATTGTGTGCTCTTATTTCGAATAATCTCAAGTCAACTTGGGAGATTAACGGAATCTTGGCAATAACTACCCTCAAAAGCTATACGTGCCTAGTTAGAGCCGAGGTTTTAATGAATTTTACTAGGATGGTTCCAATAGACATTTTTTGTCTTGGCCAAATATGGAAATTAAAAATGAAGACATCTTTAAAATCTCAAGTTCTACAGAAACAAAATGGCAAATATAAAAAAATAAGTAAGGCAATCGATATCAAAATGATATGAGTAAAAAATAATTAGTTTTTGTCAAAAGTTTATTATTTTTAATTTCTTGTCAGTTCAAAATTACTTTTGTGATTTTTGAAATTTTTCGCTAGTATATTTTGGAGTTACAAAGACGGCCACTTTAATCCCGTACGGGCCAAAAGATATTTTATCTTAAAATACCTCCAGATGCCCTGTTCGAAGATTATGGGTTAAGTTAAGATTTTATCACTTATGATTGAACTATCATGAATAAAGGTTATATCTTAAGATACACTATAATACGTATTACTAAATACGAGTACATAATGTAAGCAGGCACAAACTTTTTAGTTGTTAAGAAAGAGGTATAATTGACCAGTTCTCTTCTAATTTCCGATGCAGCAGGGAAACTTACCACTTTCGAGAATTCGTTCACTGAATATCTTTGGTTCTATTTTTATCAATCAATTAATTATTATTTTTACAAAGGGCGACAGAATTTGTAATATGATATACTGATGGGTCATTCACTCCAATAGCAGATTTGATATTGATAACAAAAAACCATAGCCTCAGCAGCTTGATCAATCCACTTGTATGTGGATATGCATGTATGTGGATACTAAAATAATGAGAGTTAGTTGTTGATGGTCAAATTTAAGTTTTGTAAGAATACACATCATCATTATACTCTGGGAAAAAACAACAGCTGCATATACATACACCTCGTTTGAACAATAAGCGCGATATGATGATGTATTAACTGGCTATACGCTATGTATACATGTATTTAAAAAAAAAATTAACTTTTGAATTGGAAGTAAGTAATTGTTTAAGGACCCAAAAGCGAAAAAAAGGAACTTTGTTCTTTATCTCACGATATTTGTTCGCTGGATCTAGATTACCTAGGAAACTTTTTTTTTTTTAATCGATTCAGATTGCCATGAATTTACAGAAAATGCAAAAATCTATTTATAACTGTCAGTTTGTATATTTTGTAAATATTTTATGTTTTATCATTTAGAAAAGGTGAGTTGTGAAAGCTATCAAAGTTAAAGAAAACAGAGATAATTTAAAGTTTTATAATTTTAAGTAAATGCAATTTTTTTGTTAGGTTATAATAAATATCCTAATCAAACCAAACGTAATGTACTCACATATTGGGTTGACTACTAAATCTGAAGTTTGTCCTTTTAAACAAACAAACACTATAATTATTTCATATAGTAAAAACTAAAAGTAGCTATAAAATAAAATTTATTAAAGGATCAAACAAGTATTTGATTTAATTTTAGATAATTAATACTTTAAATTTTCAGAAAATAAATAAAAAAATCTTGTAAATAAAAAAAGTAAGCGCTATATTTATAATGTACCAATGTACGAACGGAACAAAGTTCCTACCGGGTGTACCACCAAACCTCTCGACCTTTTTTTATATTTACTGTTTGATATTTCAAAATGATTGTTATGTTTTAGCATCATCTAAAAAATGTTTGTGTAAGTTCGATGTAAATTTTTTGCTGTTGCTCATCTGAATACTCATAAATTAATTATATGAGGTAGCTCACAAATTCGTATTTAATTTGGTGACTACAAATTCAACGAACAGATTTTGTCTTTAAGTTTCGTGTTTGGAGAAGATTCAAGCCAAAAGGAGGTGAAATTTGGAAATCAATATTATTCACGTTATTACAGGCTATAACGGTTTAACATGTGTTACATAGTTGGTAATATCAAAATATTATTATAACTCGAAATTAAGAATTTTTTGGTTGATTTACTTCTTTCGAAACTTATTGGGGTTGCCTTTAAAGGTCACATGCAACACGGCCTATATTGTTCTTTGAATTCTGGTCTGTTTATGAAAGATACAATTTGAGCAAATGAGCCGTTGAACAACTAGTCAGACAGTCTTCAGTGCATTATTATTGTTTTTTTTTTTTCTTAATACAAGCACATTGTTCATTAATAATTTTTTAATTTATTTTTATATTCCAAAAACACTAAAACAGTATGTAAATTGTAGAGTAGTAATTTTTGTTACCTTCTCAGCTTGTCTCAAGTATGTACATTTTATGATTATTTGATAAATTGTAATTACCGCCTGCCAATATTTCAATCAGTAGCCAACAGTGTAATTTAAATACATATACGATAATAATTTGCAATGCAAGTCATTAACAACTTTTTATCAGAGTCAAAATGATTTTTTTAATGATTAATTATTATTATATTTATTTTATAGCGAAAGTACTCTAAAAAAAAGTGTCAGCAACTACAATTTCTTTAAAAAAAAAAATAAAAATTTCGAACTAAGTTAACACCTCACACACAGGCTTATATTTGTTTTTTATGACTTATTTTTATCTTACTATCAAGGAGTGGTTATGTATTTCACGTGTATCTTGTATTCGTTTTTAAATTTCTTTATTACCTCGTATCTTCCAAACGGCTTTATGGATTTTGACAGTTAAGGGATCGTTATATTTGTCTTTAAAATCTTAGTATTCTTAGATGAGTGCTTAAAAAATGACGGATTTTTGACGCGAAATACGTTAATAAAAAATAAAAAATAACATAAATCATACGTTAGTAGAAAAAATTAACCAAACCTATCGAATAGATTATCGAAATAAAGGAAATTCAAAGGGGATTACAAAATATATATAAGTTATATGTTTAAATTTAATAAGAAATAATGAATTAGTTTAAAAAGTTTAAATTTAGTATAACAGTAAGTTTTTTTTATTGGCGGTACACTTGTAATGAAATGAATAATTAAAAAAATAAAAAACCTGACTGCGTTAAATAAAATCTGAAAAATATGTTTCCCCAGCTTTGAGTATCTAAAATTTAACTATTTATACTCATGTCCTAAAAGTTTCTTTCTTAGAAAGTTTCGTTGGTAGCTTAGGAAGTGGAATCAAAGGTCAAATAGTTCTCCCGGTAGGATCAAAGTATCGTTATTTATATATATGTATTAAATAATAGTCACTATCAAATAAAATAACAACGGCTGAGAGTAATTATATGATAAATAATCCTCCTAGAATAAAGGAAGGAATGGTAATAAATATGAAAACAATAATATTTATTTAAAAAGTTATGAAAAAATAAACACAAACTGACAGCCTCAGAATGAAATAAGTGATTCATAAAAAATCCATTCACACAAATCAGTGGCTAGCTCACCTGGGTTCGGAAACAAGGATCAAAACGTAGTCACCTAGCATCAAATAATAAATTTTTTTTATAAAACAAAGTTTTATTGCTGTAATTTTACACTTTTGTCAATCTGACCTTCATACGCCAAATGTATTATGTGCGATAAGTAACTTCGTTCCAAAACTTAGGTGTATTTTTAAACCCTCCCCCCTCCCAACCAAAAAATGGAGTGTTCAAAATTTGAATCCTATGTGTGTGTGTGTGTCTGTCTGTTTGTCTGTCTGGCTGTGGTATAGTAGCACCTAAACGAATGAACTAATCTTGAATTTTTTTATTTCGTTTTAAAGATATTTTAATGGAGAGTGTTCTTAGGTATGTCTCAATTGCAAGTTAAGAGTTTCGTACCCGGAACAACTTAAAAACAGGCGATGATCCTCAAAATCGGTTCAGTTTGGAGAAGGAAATGGAAAAAAGTAATTAAATGGAGAGTGTTTTTAGATATGTATCAAGTGCGAGTTTAGTGTTATATTCTAGAAATTTTCGGGGATTTTACAAATTTTGTAAATTTTACTTGTCATTTTAAATTACCGAATGACAAAAAAAGAAAAAATTCATATATCTATAAATTGGATGACTTGGGAAAAACGTCGAACACAAAAAAAAACTGGAAATTATTAACGAATTATGTAAATAAATCATAAAATATTAACCAAATAATAAAATGTCAAAACAAATGCATAAATAAGACATAATAATGTTCGTCATTATTTTCAATCCGAATGTCGTTCATATTTATATGGAAGAAAAAAATTATGATTTTTTTTTTATATTTTATTTTTAGTAAATAAAAAATATATAAAAAGGAAAAATTGATTTATATGTCAACTAATTTGATGAAATCGTTTGCTAAATTATTTCTGCTTGAATTATTGGTAGCAATGTTTTTTAGCCTATCAGCTATCGTCGTCGTGTGCTTCTTGTTTCAGTTCAGTGCACATACAACATATATACATATAATTTCATATATATATCGTATAAGACTTGTCTGTCCGTCTGTCTGTCTGTTGTATATTTCAGAAAGGTAGTTAGGTAAGGTAGGTTGGTACGTCAATCGTTGACGACGGACGACGGTTGTGTTGTGTGGCATTATAAAATGAGGAAATACGAGTGAAAAGGAAAAATGAGAGAAAAGTGTATGTATGATGACTTCACTCTCATATATACGATGTATTCTGACTGACTGACTAAAGTTGTTGGTTTGACAAGACTTGGGAGACTCTCCCACGAGATCTCATTAGTAGGATGTATGCTTGACGTTTTTCCAAGTACCTACGTATATACTATGTGGAATTATATATGTACAGGATAGTCTACCAAAAATTAAATATTTTTCTAATGACACTCAATTTTGTTTTTTCTTTTTTAAGTTTGACTCGTTTTCTCTCTTTCCTGCATGTATTGTGTACGTTTGGGTGTAAGGGGCTAGACCACAAAAACAACTAACACCTTTGTACTTCTCAATCAGATAAATAATTCAAAAATAATGTCATGATATTCCAAATAATAAAAACGTGGTGGAAGTGTTGTAAAATTGAATTGATTTTGAAACGTTCGCTTAGAAAATGCCCAGAAGACTTCTAATTACTTACGTATATCTTTGTTTGTTCTACTATTATTGCCAATGAGGTTTCTTACGGTTACTAATTTCCTCTTGGAGACTAATTTAGTGTACTTACAAATGACTGTGAAAAAATCTGATTTAAGTTAAAATCTTACTCAAAAAAATGTCGGATAAATAGCCCAGTACACAGAATAATGGCTTTCTTGGCTCTAAAATTCCAAAAAGGAAACAACAATTTTTAATGACAAAAAGAAAAAAAAATCCATTAAAAAAATAGCTAAGGAAACGAAAATTTTTCTGATAAGAATCAAACTCACTAAGTCTCAGTTTTAAATTAAATTTTTCCAATAGGTACTGTATTTTCCAAAATACAGTTTAATCAACGTGCAAGTTACATTATTTAATAAACATTTCAAACTAACAATACTTACTTTATCATTAACCTTCTCCTTACTTTATTATCTCCTTCACCCTAATTCATGAAATGGCAAAACAAAAAATGTGATTTTTTAATTTCTTTTTTATCACTCCATAATTAAGATCTAGTCATTCACCCACTGCAAGTATGCCTTCAAAGGTCATCAGCGATTTTATCCATCACTACCGATAAAGGTTCTCCACCCCCCCTCCCTTCACATAATGACAGCAACATTGGAAAGACTACAGTTTCATCAATTCAATTTTTATAGTAAGCCATCCGGTATTATATATGCATATATTTTTTACCTTTCATTATTATATTCATTCCGTTTTTATGAAATTGGTGGTGTATATAAGTTTTTTAACATAGATTTATTATTATTTCTTTCTATACGTTGGAAAATTTTTTATAAAGGCTGATTTAGGTTGTACAACATAATATATACATAATAATAATAATATGTGAGATTTATAAAAAAAACAACTTTTAAATATTTAAATTATGACTTTTCATTTTCGTTTAATACTGAAAATATTATATTTCTGAATTTTATAAGGTCATACATATATTTTCTAAATAAATTTTTAGTTTCCTCGGTCATTATTTTTGTCACTGCATTTTTCGTATTAGGTCTCTAATTTCTTTTCGGAAACTAATTAAGTGAACTTACTAATGGTTGTGTAAAAAATCTAGTTAAAATATTACATAAATGATTCATTTCTCCTTTTATGACTGAATAAAATATCTAAGGAAGTGAAGGGTAAGACGTGAGTGTAAAGTTTTTTTGATTTCTTAGAGAGTAAGATTAAAGAACCACGTAAGCAGAGCCAAGTAATTGATTAAAAAAAAGTTTTTAAAGACAAAAAAATTTTTTTCTCTACAAATTAATTCCTTTTTTTAAAATTCTTGGTTCCAGAACAAATATTGATAGTTCATTAAATAACTGGCGTAGATCCTTTTTTACTGGGTTGGTTTAAATCGAAGTTACTTTATTAAATGAAGTGTTTCGACACATTTGTTCAAAGCATATTAACTGAAATTTTAAAGCATTCAACCCTAAGATAATAGTATTATATATATTTATGTTAATTGCAAATTCCATAGTTTCTCGCGACTGGTTATATATTTTATGAAAACTTATGAAGTCCCTGTATACCTACTGATAAATATATGTAGCTAAACATTATTAAAAATATGAAAAAAATTTCAAATTATGTTATTTTATATTTTCCAATGAATAACAACAATATTTTTAATGTAATTGAGAAATTGAAAACTGTCATATTTATCTTATAAGAAAGAAATTCAATAGTAATAATATTTAAGTTTTCATGTACAGGATCAAGTGTTGTACCAGTCATTTTTCAGTTTCTTTAAGGATATTTTATTTATTAAGCACCAAGATAATTTTCAAGTAAAATAAAATAAATTTGTTAAGTGCAGAATACAAAAGGTTATGCTTTCAATGTTAATTGTTTTATAAGTTGATTCTTATGTTTTGAGTTTTGAATTATTTGCTAGCTTGAATCAATTCTTTGCTGGCCTAAAATAATTTGTAGGTATGTTGTTATGCGATATTTCTTCAGTTTTAATATAACGTAAATTGTTTAGTAGGCAAAATTTTACAATTACTTTACTTATTACTATTTCATTACTTTGTTAAAAAGGAACGTAGTAAAAGAGAAAAAACTTTAAATTAACTCAATTTAAATTTAATATAGTGCTAATTAAATTATCAAAAAAAAAATGCAAATTTAATTTAAAATATTTATGCAAAAACAGAAGATAATTTTTTTTTATTTACTTACAAATATAAATTTTGATCCAAGATACAACACTTTCCCATACATTATAAACTTCATCCTATAACTGGATATTGAAAATTCTACTATCTATTTATGTTTATTAGAATGTAAAAAAATAAGGGAAGGGAAATAAAGGAAGTTATTTTTCCTTATTCTTATCATAACAAATCATTGATTCGATTTCATTTTACACAATTATATTTGTTCACTTGTTTTCATTATTGTTGTACTTATATATAATATATGCATACATATATTATCAGTCTAGAAAACTTTCTTACTATTTTGCTAAAAAACTCTAAATAATTAGAAGAAAATATTCAATAAATGTTTTAAGAAAGCATTCACCTAGATATTCAGATAAGTATATAAAACGAAATTTTAGTAAATTTTTATCAAAAAAAAAAAAAAAAAAAATGCAAATTTAATTTAAAATATTTATGCAAAAACAGAAGATAATTTTTTTTTATTTACTTACAAATATAAATTTTGATCCAAGATACAACACTTTCCCATACATTATATACTTCATCTTATAACTGGATATTGAAAATTCTACTATCTATTTATGTTTATTAGAATGTAAAAAAAATAAGGGAAGGGAAATAAAGGAAGTTATTTTTCCTTATTCTTATCACAACAAATCATTGATTCGATTTCATTTTACACAATTATATTTGTTCACTTGTTTTCATTATTGTTGTACTTATATATAATATATGCATACATATATTATCAGTCTAGAAAACTTTCTTACTATTTTGCTAAAAAACTCTAAGTAATTAGAAGAAAATATTCAATAAATGTTTTAAGAAAGCATTCACCTAGATATTCAGATAAGTATATAAAACGAAATTTTAGTAAATTTTTCCCTTTCGTCGTGTACCGAAAAAAGTATGCAATGTTTTCTATATACATATTACAATCTAAGCAATGAAATTGACAAGAAATTGGAAATCTTGAAAGAGTAGTTTCTGAAAAGACCTTTCTCAAATTTTTTTACCTGAAAATAGATGGTAATTTCCGATGAATTATATTTGATAGAATGAATATATTTGATAATATAGCCGTTTGTTTAATGAACGCTTTAAAAAGAAAATTGTAATTTGTATACGAGCCCTAATTTACTATGAGAGACATAAGTACTCGTTACTCCATTCGGTTCCTTTGTCTCAATGTGCAAAATATTCTAGAAAATGTTATGCTAGAAAGTCATTTCTTGAATTGGCAGAGTGAGCAGGTGACAGATTTTTACAGACGTAAACAATTTTATTATTTTTATCACACTTATATTAACTGCACTTGTAACTAAGAATTTGATAAAGTCAATTTTAATTAACTTCCAATTCACCGATTAACTCGAGAAGTTGCACGCGTATCAAGGTCCGATGATAATACAAAACTTTAGTAATTTTATCAGAATCAGCAAGATTATCATTTTACTTAGCGAGAATAGTAAAATAGAAAGTAAATTATAGTTTAAAAAACGAAAAATATGGATTATTGCACTTAAATGTGGATGATAATTTTAATGTTAATTAAAAATTCAACTGTGGGGTGGTCGACTTTATTAAATCAGATTATTTAAAGAATGATTGTAGAGATCGACACCTTGTAGACAGCTTATGACGCAAAAGTGAGAAGTTTTTTGTTCTTAAACTCACTTCTAGATCTATTTCAAACGGCTATAACCGTAAAATTTTTGGAACATGAGCAAAATCAATTTATACCTAGGAAAAAGTATCTGCTATAACGAATGCAAAGTATTAATTTTAACTTACCGATTTTGTGCCAATGTTTTTGTATAATTGAAAGCGAATAACAAATTGAAATAAACCCTGGTAAAAATTTCCCTTGCATAGAAAATATAAACATTGGTTCAAGTAAAATATTTCTGATCCAAAGTAAATTTTTGTCTTTTTTCTCTTAAATTCATAGAGCTAGAAAACATATTCTAGGTTGAATATAAAATTTCAGTGAAGAAATTTATTTATTTTCTCTGTGTGTTCACGAAATAATTGTATACCAAAAATTGACATTAGGGAAAGTAAAAACAACGAAGATGAATTAAAGGTAAAATTTTATTTAAAGATCCAATACATAAATACTTAAAGTTAACTAAAACTATTTATTAGAAAACTAATTTTTATTCAAATACATACATAACATTTATTAAATAATATCAAGTGGAATTTACTTAACATATAAAATAATTCATTATATTTCAATTATAAATTAATTTAATTAATTTGAAATTAATTAGTTGTATTCTAATTATATCCTTGGAATAATAACTCATTATCACGCAAGCTAATACCAACAGTATAATACTGTAATAATGTATGTTATAATCTACATATTATATGGTTTTAGTACAAGAAATATATTTAGTTGAGATCAAAAATTTTAGAAACCAGTTAAAATATTGTTGTTGGTATTTGAAAGCGTCTAAAATAACATTTCAAAGTTGCGGCCACTTGGAGCCTTTAGACACTTGGGAGTGGACAGATTATAGCATGTTTTGTGGCATGGGATGAAAGGGTTTCATATCGTTTCACATACTAATGTGCGAGGCCAATCAGAACCAGATATTTTCCGAATGAAGTGAAAAAAGACTAGTTTGCTTATTTTGCTCCAACATTTTCAAATCAATACATTAACTGAAAAAATTTAACTATATAAGTTGTACCTTACAAATTGCTGATAAATGATTGCTACTTTTTGCGATAATTACTTTTAATTCTTTATATATTTAAACTGATATCTTTAGAAAGATCATAATCAATATTTTTGTAGAAAAGAAAAGCAGTATTTTATACGCTTTATAGTATTATCACTGCACTTCTGATTGTTCTGTTTGTGAGGCATCCAAGTAAAATTTATCAGGTTATCCAAGTAAAAACCAAGTAAAATTTGAGGTTTTGCGTATATAAGAAAAACTTTTGGTTTTGTCTTTTAGCACTTTTTTTCTTAAATTTCATTTTATATTTCCCAACTTTCTAAAAGCTCCACGTGACAGAAATTTGACATTTTATTTAATTTCAATTTTTGAAATACGAGTTAATTAATTCCTGTACTGCTTGTGCTATTTGTAGTAAATATGTGTATAATAGTGTTCTGAACTTCGATAAACTGTTCTATATAACAAGAGATTCTTAATGTATCTCATCTATTACATAATTCATGATGTTACAATTTATTATTTCGTGTTCAATTTTCAAATTTAAAAAAGTATTAGTTATGTAAATAATGTATATTGTATGTATCAAACTTATAATTAATACCAAGTTGTTCATGTGAATGTGACCCTTATGGTCCATACCATCAAATTCCCAGATTATGAAAGAAATAAGTGAAAACAAACAATTGACTGAGTTAATTGTTGAAATACTATGCATAGACAGTGTTGATGACTCTGTCACATTACACATACATACATGTCACACATACATAACTGATATTCCCATAATTACATACTATATAATTTACGCCTAATTTGCGCCCTCACGGGTAAACAGTGATATTAACGAAAAAATGTTTCAAGGAAAAGTCTGTTATTTTTTTATAAGAAATTTTTTCACATTTACACTTTTGTTCTATCTCTAACGGTTCACAAGATGGGTCCTACGGATCCAAGACCCTATTGCCCTATATTGTTCATTTACGAACTTGACCTCACTTTTTACGTCCTCAGTACGCTATAAAAATTTCAGCTTGATATCTCTTTTCGTTTTTGAGTAATCGTGATGACTACAGACAGACGACAGACGACAAATTTTACATACCTTATACCTACATTAATTGTTTCAATTTTTTGAGGTTCGTTTAAAAACAACCGGAAAATTAATAATAAACAGAGCTGAAGAATAAATAATAAAATTATGGCAATTGTATCCAGGGTAACAGGGGTGGTTTTACACGCGATTCGCTGTGATTTATCCAGTAAAAAGGGGACATTTGGCTCTTGTCCTCAGTCCCTTATGGAAAAGAAAGACCAGAGAATAGTCTCTGCCTAATGTTGTTGGAAAGCAAATGCAAAAATTTCGCTATCTAGTTCGTATGTGAGCAGAATTATTAATAATTAAAACACAAGGGACTTTTATCATTTAACCGATGTATATCTACAAAATAAAACTAATTTAATTGTAGCTATTTGGTTAATCAAAGAAGTTTTGTTACAATTCAAACTAAATTAAACAACGAATAAACGTTATAAAATAATTAAATAATTTATTGGTAAATAAAAACTGTATTTAATATATGGAAATATATAAACTGTATAGTATATACAGGCTGTGCCGTATTAAAGAAAGGACCAGTACAATTTATTTGCTTCAAGTTGAATGGTATGCTATATCATTATGAATATGGTGGCACGATAATCATTTATAATTTCGTTGATCAAACTGGGGAATTGATTGATTAGGTATGTTGTAAAAATATAGGCATAACAGAGTTTGAAGTTTTAATACAGCGATAGAAATTAAAATATAGATAAAAGAGATAGAGTTGTCGTGGGCCTTCCGGTAGTAGCAATATTCTTTTTTTGGCTATAAATTATGTATTATTGAATAACTGGCACAATGAAGGAATGTTAAAAATGTTGAAATGAAGGGGTTTGGATAAATTGAACGGGAAAAAGCGAAGTAGCTGGGAAAAAATGGATGGATTTCGATTGAAGACCACAAGACCATGTCTTCGTTGATAATACCTTTAGTAATTTTCGGTATTCACTTTGGTTGTTTAAAGAAAAAAAAAAACTTAGTTAAGTGCCACTTTTTTATTTCCAATAATTGTGAAATTATTCATAGAAAGAATTTCGGAAGAGATTTTTATGTTTTGAGACCCATTTATGAAGATATTAGTTTAGTTTATATCATTCCATACATTTTTTTTATAATAAACTCTTTAAATAGATAATAAAAGTTTGACGACAAACCAGGAATCCCTTTTTTATAAAAAAAATTACATCTTTGAAACTATTTTTCATAAGCCAATTTCATTTCAACATGTACAGAGTGTATAAGCACTACCTGTGAAATGTGGTGCAATTATTTTTGATTCACCCTTGTATAAAAATGTATTACATACATATGTATTTAATTGTAACTTAAATATAACAGGAAACAAATCTAATGTTCTAGAAGCCATTAGCATCATTTCTCAAGAGATTATCCACATATAAATATACATACATACGACCTCATGTCCCAAACCATAATATTTACTCCTTTTCCATACCTTTTATAAAATATATGTACGTACAATTATTACATAGATATACATATCCTACTTAATATCATATATTAGATCGTGAATTTACAACGAAATGAAATTTCTACGACTTTTCAACTACTTGAGTGATTGATAGAGGTAAATTTCGCTATACAGAAAAAATTTTAATCGTAGCTTTCAATTCTCGTACTTTGACTATTGATTGTTTTTTTTACCATTTTTCGGTCGATATTCTCTTGTTATTCTCGAAATTGAACATGTAACTATTTTGTTTTTCAGGTCGTGTTCTTGTATGACGTCATGCAAAGCCTTATATGGTTCATTATCGATACCTACAAAGCGATCATCTAACGTTAAATAAACTATATATAAGTTTGTATTGAGTGATTTAGTATGCTCCTTGGTCACATTTATATCGCTCAATTGAACCACTTACTTCCTCACCTACCGACCACACTTTACCATTTCATAATTTACATTGTTTTCCCTATGATTTTCTCTCATGGAATTTACCATCTAGTTTGGTAAGAAAGTCGAGTTTCTCTTACGGGGATTTAACATGTAAATTAGTCTGGTATTCTCCTTGCTCAATTACAAATAGAAGGCCCTGGCAAAAAGTTTGCTAGTGTCAATATAAAAATCGAATAATTGGACTTTATTTTTCAACTCCTTCGGCTGTGCGGTATGATGTTGTCAACAAATTTCTTTAAATATAACCGGCTGATATAAAAAATTGACAAAATACGAAAAACGAGTCCATAACAAAATTCGAAAAACTGGATTTTCTAATATTCAAACCTGGAGCCACAGTACCCAAAAAAAAAAAAATAATAATAATAAATCAAAATCATTAGTTTTCTTAATAACCAAACTTATCTTCATCAGTGTTTCAAATGTTGAACAAAAATAACCATGATTTCCTTTCATTCTGGACTCAAGGTCTATTTATACTTATTTATACTTATATGTTTAATGTAAAATATGAAAACGATATACATACATGGTAATTATTAATTTGTAAAATATATTTTTGTGAATTACTGTACTACGATAGTCTTACAATAGTTTTCAATTATATCTGTGAAGGTATAGTATAAATATTTGATAACTAAATTCAAATGATTATATAAACAAACAATTGCTTTCAGAATTGTATCTTCAAACAGGAGGTAACTTGTGATTTGGTAATTCCTCTTTAAGAAAATAGTATCCTAGGTTATACATTCATTTTACACATGCCTAGTTATTTTATATTCTCTCTTATAAGCATTTTGAAGCTTGGTAAATTAACTGTAACAAAGCAAATTTTACTGTCTTATACATTTTGAATTTGCTTGATACAGGTAAATTTTTTTGAAACGTCTCAACAATCATTAAGGTATTTTCAGCATGAAAGCACTTGTCGATAGATTCGGTCTATTTTGTTTCACAGACTTATAATAATGTTAGATCGCAAAGTACACGATTTTGAGGATCAAAACATGTAAATTTCACTATTCTTCCAGCTGTTTTTACGATATTTAAAAATTCTCTTGGCAGAATTGAAAATATGTAGGAGAGTTGAAAAGATGTTTTTAGAATTGAAAAAAATAACACCACCTCCTTTTGTTTTCAAGACATTGAAAATTGGGACTTAATAGTAGGTCCTATTGTTCGTGCCAGTAGACCCAAAAATTCTGTCGAAAAGTGGGTTTTACCATAGTTTTAACATATTAACATACCTTAAGTAATCTTTTTATGTGGTGTAAGCCATATTGCTCATTTTGCAAGATAAATAGAAATTTTCTTTAATAATATATTTTCTTAATTTCATTAATTGCAATTCCAACTTAATTACATAATATTAAAATTATGTTTACCAGTGGCTAAATGATGTGATAGGAATACGTCAGCGGAAAACCTCTTTAGCATTTTGAATAATCAAAAGGTAATACAGCTGGTCTTTAAAAAGTGATTTGCTTATTTTTAAACTGAGTGTTGCTCTTAAGGTTGACGGAAGTATTTTTCAATTATAAGTAGTCATCTATGAATACAGCTGAACAAAAACTTAACAAAGAATATTAGTAGTGCATGGACTTCTTTTTCTTCGGTCACCTAGGAAATTAAAACTTTTTCAATCGATTTTATGTTATGTCATAATAAATATCCTGATCAAACCAAATGTAATGTACGCAGATATTGGGTAGACTACTAAGTCTAAAGTATACTTTTTTTAAACTAATATTACAATTAATTCATAGTAAAATCTATAAGTATCTCTTAAATTAAATTCCTTATAGAATCAAACAAGTATTTGACTATTAAAATTAAAACCTTACATTTTCAGAAAAATATCTTGTAAATAAAAAAAGTAAGCGCTAATGTACCAAGGTACGAAAGGATTATAGTTCCTACCAAGTGTCCCATGAAACATTACAAGCGAACAAATTTGTGAATAAAATATCATCACATTTTTTATTGAGATAACAATTTAAAACTTTTAAATAATCTAAATAATTAACAAAGGAAATGAGGAAAGGTAAAGAAGGAAATTACAATACATAAAATACAAATATATTTTTTAAATTAATTATATATATTTTTCTTAATTACATAATTTCTGTTATAAAATAATCATCATATGTTTGTTTTACCAACTTTATAAATCTATCATTTACCTACTTTCAAATAATTAGATCGTTATCGATGCTTTATAAAAAAAATGACATAACTAAACTATTTTCAACTGGTGTTTGTGTATACATAACATTTTACATGTAATCTAGTGACCGTTAGTTAGTGGTTTTTTAGAGTCCATTTAGTTTAGTTTGTTTTTACGTTTTTGTTAATTAATAAATGTGATACAAGTATTATCGTTTATTGTGTTGTGTTAGACATGATATATTTTATCTGATGAACGATTATTTATTTAACAAGGTGAAACTTTTGAAAGGTCTAGATAATGACTCGCCGTTTCTAAACTATTTGTCTACCTGGCCTTTGGATAACATTACATCATAGATTGGCAAACATTTGTCTAACAGTTTTTAAGAGTATAAACTAAGCTATTTGAAGGATATGACGGAAGGGAAGAAATTGATTCCTGTAGGTATAAAGAAATAATTTTTATCGACAGTTTTCGGCCAAATTAACTTATTTAAAATCGTAAAACATCAAAAACAGATATTTCTCTTTGAATTTGGACTTGTAACAAAAAATTTTCCACCAGTTAAAATTTAACACGAACGAAGACTACAGGCTTCATTATTAGACTCCTCTTCAAGATTCTAAAAGCTCTGCACTTGTTGTTTTTGAGCCCAAGCGAGAGAAATAAGCTGTGTAAACAATGTCAGCCTAATCATATTATCAATCAAAGATAAGAAACCGGAGTTTGAATGGAAATTCATGGATTCGTGGATCTCAAGTAGCCCTAGACAGCTTAAGCGTCGAAACGAGTTTATAGAAGGAAAAAAGAGTGATAGTTCTGGTGGGGTATCCAGTAGGAAGTATGTGATTTATGAAATGTTTAATGTAATTTATTTTTTTTTTTAATTTACACTTTAAAAAATTTAAATTTTTTAAAAATCTATTGTAGCAGTGAGGTTCGTGTAGTACCTTCCGCATGAGTAGTGGGCACCGTAATCACGAGTCGACGACCTCGTTGGAAATACTATTACTATTTCAAGATAATAAAATTTAGTAGAAGTGACGATCGGTCGGTGTCCAGCACTTTTCTTGGTTTAGTCCCCATCCATCGAATACGTGATAAAGAACATAGTTAAAAAATGAGTTGTCCTCCAAAAAAAAGTTGTAGAGTTTTATGCATATATTAAGAAGTTGAAATAGAGTTCTCAGTACAATAGGATAGCATAGCCTGGCTTACCCCTCAACCAACTCTTTGGTTAATTCACTCAACATGGCCAGATTCAAAATACATTTGAAATAATGCCAGTATGACTCACTTAAAACGTACAGTGAGTATATATTGCATGTTTAACCGACAGGAATTTTAATGGATTAAAAAAGAATTTAATTGTTCTCTAATTACAAACTATTAGATTTTAATAATTATACGTAATTAATAATATCACATGTATAATTAATAGTAATATCGTCATTTTAAAATATTTAAAAAATGTTCTACGAGCAGAGTTATTTTTATTGGAGAAATAATCATAAAAAAATCTTAGAATATAAAAATAAACATATTAAAATTCAAAAATTAATTTAAGTTGGAAGATAGAAAAACCCACAAAATATAATTGGTGTGTTGTAACAGAAATTGTAAATAAATACACAATATAAAACAGGCATGGGCGAGTTAATGTAAGTCAAAGCCACCATTGTTATAAGTTTATTGCGTGCCATAAAAGTTATAGTGAGTCTCTTTATGCAAGGAGGAAGCGAGACGACCATACGACTCTTCTACCTTTCTCAGTTTCTCTAATAGTAATGAGATAGGAAGAAAAAAATTGCTGTCTCTCTGTCTTACTCGTATTATTGGTTGACACTAGTTAGGATATCATTAATATTTGTCAGAAAGCATGGTCTTTAAATATACGCGCGTGAGTGCGTTTACAAGTCGAGGCAATGAAAATAGGAAAAAAAATGAATCTCATATTTTGAACCATTTTTAGCATTTTTTGTCCCCTGACTTTTTTCCTAAACTTCTCCGTTTCAAAAAATGCGTAATTTTGATGAATATATGATACTGACAAAATAAACGATTATTGTGTGGTTTGGATGAAATATTTATTGAAAACCAAAAGATCATATATTTAAAGCAGATCTAAAAAAAATTTTTCACCTTGGTTCGCCGTTTTCGAGATGTCAACGCTTTTTAACTGTTTAGGTTAAAATTTAGTTATCAACAACTTTGACGATTATCAAATGGTTTTGATCAAATGTTTGATTAGAAAACCAACAGATTTCATATTTTTTAAACGAAAAATAAAATTGTAGATAAAACGCCAAGAAAATAATAACGAAAAAACGAAGTCTTAATAAATTGGAAAAAAATTTAGGAATAATATCATGTCAGAGCTAAAAAAGAACGTAAAATGAGCATAAAGTTGAACTCAATTTTTTCTGAGCTATTATTACTGAAAACTTCCGAAAATCACATTTATATTTAATGAAAGTATGGTCCATATAGATTATTTTCGCAAAATCAGCAAATCACTTAATAAAATTTCCAAAAACGAATGATAATGAAAAACCCATTTATACAAAATTAAAACACAAAAAGGGCATTTTGTGTTTATTTCAAGAAACTTATAAAATATAAAGGCAACTATGAATGACATTATATGATTATTGAATAAATTTTCATATTACATTATTAATGAAAATAAGAAGATAGAATAAACGTATACTCAAATATTTCTTGAATATTAGCTATACAAATGTAAATAACCTTCAGTTTCATATATTACCTACGATTCACAAATTTAAAACTTTTTTTTGAGACTTATATGTTTTTTTATCCTACTCTATAATATATTTGTATGCATTAGCTATTGTCGTATTCGTATTTTATAAAATCTGAGTGAAATTCTTATTTAGAAAAGAAATTCTATGTATACACTACTTTCAATATAAATGCTAAATAAAGATAGATGTATTGTTAACGTATGGTAGAAGGTGATCTTCTACATTGATTAAAGCAGATTCTACATTGATTTCCGGAAACACATATAGATACGGCAACATATGAGGTACGTTGTACTACCTAGAATGAAAAGTACCTTGAATGATTCGACGTTTCTGGACAGATCTTTCATAATAAAAGTATGCTGAAAACTGAAGTGATTTTGTTTTCGAATAAACTAAAAATAACATTTTTTGCGATAGAGTAATTTTCAAAATATTGAAAATTTAAAAATTTTAAATTTTCGATTTTTCAAAAACCAAGGCAGATATCGAAAAATTTTATTGTTAGTCTACATTCGTGAAGTTATATCAAAATTCGTCATCAAAATTGAAAATAAGGAAGGTGCAAATAATTTTAACCACAAGTCTAAACCTGCTCTGGCGCTCGTTCTAATTAACACACAATTAAAATTTGAGAAGGCTAGGAAAGTACTACATAATCTACAAATCTAAGTTAAAAGTATTCACAAGCATAGGACTCTCGATACCTAGATTCTGACTTTCGAATGCTTACACCTTTGATAATTCCTGAGAAAAACCCAAAATACTAAAGTCAAAGCTATCGAATTAATTTCGAATAAAAATTTTAATAAAAATTATATTCTTCCCAATGATTATTTTCAACAAGCCTTTTGTAACCTCCAACTAAAAAGTATGACCTATCTGAGTGTCTGTCTGTAGTATGGTAAATTCGTAAATCACAGCCTGTAGCAATCGTTTGAAAGGTGATTTTAATGAATGAAAGTGTTTAAGTTTTAAGAGCGAGTTAAGGGTTCCGTACCTGAAAGAAACTAGAAAAGAAACAATGATTTTCAAAAGGCTCAGTAGATTTTCTTGAAACATAGCTTAGAACATTTTGGATTGTGTCAGAGGTTTTTTAGATTTTTAATTTATGTGTTATTTGAACTTACATTTTGAGCAGTATTCAAATCAAATAAATAACTTAATAATCACATATATATTGAATATTTTATTTTGGAATCGTAATCAGCTTCTTGTTAGGGTGTACAATATATATGCGAGTTTGATTCTCGTTTGCTATGTGATCCTCCCTCACTCACCCTAATCAAAGGGCGTATGTTCCTCTATATTTATACTCTACATTTTTTCCTATATCGAAGTTAGGTGGTAGTGGGGGGAGTGAATATTTTTCAACCGTATCTACATATACCGAATTAAAGATCACAGAGCACATATACCGTATACTATACATCGTATATGTGTATAAATTCGTATATACAAAGAGGGTGGATTTTTTTTTTTTGTTAGGGGGAGGAAAAATATAGAAAAAATATATATAAAATCGTCGTTATAGAGAAGCCATTTGCTTTTTTTATGTATTGATGATATACGTATGTATGTTTGTGTGTATGTATGTTGCAAATAGTATTTTAGGGTGAATGAATTTCAGATAATTTTTCGATTATATTATCTATATGGTATTGTGTCTATGCAAAGATTATTTTTTATATTAAAGGAAAATGTATCATTGTAAAGAGAGTCAATAAAATTTCAAATTCAATGTTTTCTCAGCTCTTTCAAATAAGATATGAGTAAAGTCCTTTGTATCTACTCCAAAATCCTTTGCTATTCTGTACTTACTGTAAAAAATAGTAATAATTGTAAGCTAATATATCCTTAACATGGTAGCAATCTAAATATTAGCTTATTTTGTTCGTTGATGATGTAGCTTTCTTTAGGTGAAATAATTTTTAAAATTGGTGAGCTAATTTTTGAAGGATATAATATATTGTCCCCGTTTTTCACCCTCTTATAGGTAGAATTTCGGAAAATCCTCTTACCTGATGCTTACGTCATACAAAGGGCACATCGTCCAAATTTCAGGTCTCTACAATCAGCGGCTTAGACTGTGCGATGATCCGTAAGTCATTCAGTCATTCGGGACAAGGCATTTTAAATGCACATATATGTTATACTATACTAAGTATAAACAGGCATAGAATAGGATACCGCGCAAAAATAAAAAATTCTCCTTATCCCTACTTAAGAAAAATAATCATCCAATTAAAGAGTAATTTGGAATTACCATTTTAAAATTAAAAATTTATGACAATCAATAAATCGGTATATAATCGAGGAAATGAAACCAAAAAAACCGTCTAACTGAGGAATTCTCTCCTCGCCAGTAGATTTTCATGGCAGCCGGTGGAAAATGTTTGTCAGAGTGTACTGAAAAATTTTTCCGAAAATTCGTTGTTGACGAAAATAAAGATTATTTCGTGGTTCGAGTCAAAAATTTGATTTGAAAGTCCTAATTAATTAGACTATTCTAAGCATCTTTGTACTTTTGACAATTTTCACCAAACGTCATCCTTTTTGAAAAATATAAAACTCACCTATATGACATTTTTAAGTACACTCAGACAAACATTTTCCACCGGCTCCGATAAAAATCTACTGACAAGGAGAAAATTCTTGGGTCAAATGCTTCATTTCCTACAGTAATATTCTGTAAGATGTTAAATTAATTTTTTCTTAATTTTTCCACAAATGTTTCCAGAGATATCTTTATATTTGAATTTTACAGAGACGAAAAAAATGATCATGAAAATCTTGATCATTTGACCATCTTGTAAATAGCTTCTATGGTTCCTGGTATAAATTTTCAGCCAATATATCCGTAAATTTAAGAAACTAGAAAGAAAGTCTGTAAAATTTTTGTGATCAAACTCGGGTACGTTCGAACAAGATAATTTTGATACATATGTTTAGAGCCTTCTCTCAGACTGCCAATTTTCGACTCTAGTCAGTGATCAAACTTTCATTTTGTTCACATTCGACAGTTCGACTGTGCCGATAGAGGTGGTAAATTAAATCATACAATTTTTAATTCATTATGGACTCAAGGTCTAAAGTATTTAAATTTAAAATCATTTCATCCCCAAAAATATAAAAACTTCCTGTATATTTAAATACACATATATTCTTTAAAGTCGTTGTGTATTCCTTATTTATGTTCTTTACTAAATACTAATTTTGATTTCATCATCCCTTTTAAAATATAATATTTTTTTCTTTTGTTCAAAAATATCATCTATCTGGTTAATATGGGATAAATTTCATTTTTTTATTATTCAAGATACTTAAATTCATATATAATTTTTATTAATATGTTTAGTTCAACGAGATTCTATTACGTTTTAAAAATATCTTCATAATAAAAATGGTAAACTATTTATAGATAACACATCGAGTTTGTGATCAAAATGTAAATTCAATTCCAATATTCCAATTTTTGTTTTTTTCTCTTTTTCTGAAGAAAATCTACAAAAAAAAAAAAAACAAACAAGCAAGAAAAATTTCTGACTCTAAATAAAAGAAAAAAAGGAAACCTTTTACAAAAATACATCAACCTCGGAACTGCTATTGAGGACGTGCGAAATTCAAAGTTGTTAATGAACTGAAATACCAATAAATACTAATTCTGGATTGATCTTGTTATGTTTAGCTTCATTCTTTCTCTTCGTACCTTCTCATAGAAAAAGTTTTTCTTTCACGGAGACAGAAATCAATTTTCAAGATTTAAAAGAATTTACACGTAACGGTTTATCGAGTACCGGACAAACAAATAAAATTGGCAAATGTTATTAAATTGTCTTACTAGTCAAAAAAGACAAAAAAACGTCTTTAGAGTCATAATTGTTTTTAAAAAAATCAATTTTTGAGCACCGTGAAAGAGAACGCTCAATTTACGACACCAAGAATGACGCGCTTCACGCAATAATTTTTAAAACTTCATTTATCAATGACGTCAATTGCTGCAGATATAAGGGCATAATTTGATTACATCAAGCACAGACTAGAAATAAGAAATCGAAAAAATCAAATTAAATCATTGTTAAATATGAGAATAATTCCGAAGAACATTCACAAAAACATTATACAAATATTTTGAATGAATAGATCAAAAAAATATAATATTTAATATCGTATAAAAAGAAATGTATATAAAACATTTAATAATATGTAAGATGTAATCATCTGAATAAAATTTACAAATATTTTCTTATAAAATTTTCAATTGGATATGATTTTCTGTCTTATTAAAAAGTTAGTACCATGTAACTGAAGCAATTCATGATTAATGTTACAACTTCTCTTTTATAAATACTTCATATTTAAAATGTTTGTCTTTGTTTATGTAGGCATTTAAATATATTTTCTTCAATCATGTAATTTAATTTTACATCAGTTATTTAACTTGTTTTCAATCAATGCTCATTTTTAAGTCATTTTTTCCCCAAAAATATAGATTTATTCAATATATCAAGGTTAACGGGTAAGGATGGGGGTAGTTTTAAATTTGTTTTATAGTACCCAGATCGTACTTCATTGGGTTTTGTCTACTCTAGCGGTTCACTACAAATGAGAAGAAATTCGAGATGTAGTGTTGATTATTAGTAGGCAATACAATGTGAAAGTGGAGGCTAATCCCAGATATTTTGAAGGAATTATCAGGGAGGAAACCACTCATTTTAAAGATGTACTCTGCTGCCCCTCCAAATTGAGCGAGAAGAAATCCGTAAGTAAGTTGAGTTACTGTTTAGGAAGTTCCTTTGGGGTTGATATTTTCCACTTCTCCACCTTCAAATTGAGCAGGACAGTTTAAAACCTGTTTGATAATTTAATATCAAGAACGTGTCTTTTGGGGATATCAATTTCCTAGTACGGCTCTCCTCATTTTTATGCCAAAAATCGAATTTTTGGATTTTCTGTGTTGGAAAATTACCTGAGAATTAGGTTAATGTTAATGAACTACCCTTTGAAAGTATCGACTAGCCTTCTAGCGTTTTTATTAAACGAAGAAATAAAACTGAAAAAACTGTCTGACCCAGGAATCGACTTCTCGTCAGTAGATGACGTTTAGATGTACTTAACAAAACCATATTCATGCAGACTTATGCTTTTTCGGTGTAAACCGTAAACTCTCATTAAAATCTACTGACTAAGGGACGATTCTTGGATCAAATGCCTATTTTACCTGATTATATGTAAATGATTATATGCTCTAAAATGAAATAATAATTTTTCGACACTATTTGTATTTTTCGAGCTGCCTCAATAACCTTTAGAAGAATAGATTTAAGGAAGAATTTGAGGCAATACCATTAAAAAAAAACCACCAGTTATCATATAAATCCAATTTTTCTATTTTTTGGTCTAAATAACTCGACTTTAGTCAAATATATATCAAGTTTTATCAAATTCCGAAACAAAAAGTATTTTTGATGAGTTCATTTGATAATTAAATGCGCAGTTTTTTAAATATAAATATCTTCAATATAGCTATATGAAGGGCAATTTTTTATACCTATTGATTACAAGCATTATCTTAGAAAGTGTTAGTCCATTAGATAAATGAACTGTATTTTCGAGACTTTTTAATTACTATAGAAAACTATCATTAAGGTTTCAAACAACAACTGCTACTATTAATTTCTTGTTATTATTTTTTTCGATGAAGCCCATTATAACATGGGTATTACAGTATTCCATTATATAAGCGGTGTGGAAGAAAACAAAAGTAAAAGTTCAATCACCCTTAAAAATAGTTTCTCGCCACCAAATTATCCATAAAATATTTTAAGTCTCCAAAATTTTATGTTCAACAAAAACTTCCATAAAAAGCATTTTATAAAAACACATAACCTCTTTCCGGTATTAAAAAAAAAAGTGAAAAAAACCGTAATAATTTCAACAAGACACCTATATTATACATTTCGTTCAAAAAAATACTTGAATTTTAATGAAGGCAGAAAGTTTATTATATGCAAAGGTGTGAAACTGTATGAAAGATTCTGGCGTGGTAGAATAAAATATTGTAATAAAGTATATACAAAAAAAATGTGTAGGTACCTATCTACCCGCCAAGTGAATAGGTAGGTAGTTCGTTTTAAGCATACGAGCACACAAAGTATAATATAATGAGTAAAAGAAATAAAGAGAACACTTAAAGATTTTTTTTGTAAAGTGACTATGTATACGGGGTGAACTTTTTTTTAAATTTCCCTTCTCATATTTCGATAGTAGTATGGAAAATCACAAAAGCAAATATCTGTTATTTTTTAATGGAAATGCAAGTTTTTAGTGGGAAAGTCTGCTATATTTCGTAGCAGATTATTGGTTTTTTTTTTTGGCCAAAGAGCAAATTTCGTATACAAATTTTTTTCTCAGGCCTGAATTTTTGACACCTGAATTCAGGATAATATTTTCAAAAAGAAAATTTTCAACTTGAACCAGTAAATTCTTAAAATGATAAATTTTTTTACATATTATTATTATTCTTAAGTTAAGATTAAGAATCGTTTAAACCATGAATTAAAAAGCTCGAATTAAAAAACTACTTTGTTTATTTATTTTCCCTTAAAATTAGTTCATAATTGTTGTTTCGAATTTCGTTTCTGAATTACGAATGAGCAGAGGTCTTCAAAAACCGTATGAGTAAGTCTTTTCGCGTTTTTAATTTTGTATTCCATTTTCGAAATATAAATGTGAAAATTTGTTAAAAATCACCCCGTATATGTATGACTGTTTGTAGGTATATTTTGGTTATAGTTGTAATCATTACACCAACAGTTCTTCTTCGTCAAACTAGCTCTTTTATCCCAAGTTTCGAAAATTTGAGCCGGTGGAAAAGTATATATAAGATAAATTGCTGGTATATCCCTACTTAATTCTTTATTTGTTCAGTAACAATGAAAACTGAAATTATATCTGTGAAGATATATCAATCCATTGTCGAAAATGGAGCAGAATATGCGATTTTAGATTTTGAATCAAATGCTGACAAAAGAGAAAGAACTTTCTCAATGCTTGGTACGTAATACCAGTATTGATTGAAAAGTGTTTTCATCAGATTTTTGAACGAGATGAGGTGTTTAAATTATTTTGGGCGAGTATAGACAATGCTTAAGATTTTAAGTCCCGAATTAATTTGGAACGAGGCGAGAACTAATCAGTTTTCCACCGAAAGCAACCCCAGAATTTTACTATAATCCATGATTTAAAAACTATTTATACGTATTAGGATCATATTTTTCTTAACCCTTAGTTAGAATGAAGATAACAGATACTTACGAAAAGCGAGGTTTTGAGACTATTTAAAATCCTTAGGTCAAGACTTGAGTAGCCCTTTTGTATTGAATAAAACCGAATTGACATATCGAATTTTCTCTTGACAAAACTAGATAAGAACTTTAGAAAAATTTTTAATAAAGATTACTATTTAAAGGAAAAACTTTTCATGTGCTAAGTCACTTACTCATGACCATTGCTAAAAGCTAAAGGCACTCGATTTAAAACAACAAGGGAATTCGGATCGCAACAAGCTTTCACCTTAAAATGGAATGCTTAAAACATTGTTTATATCAGACAAATCGAACAACTAATTTAATCTGTAACACAAAGAAAAGAAATAAACTGATATTGTGGCAATTTCGTTAAAATTCAGAAATGATTTTGTTTTCAAGTTTTTCCATACGCAAGTGAAATTTATTTAATTGATGTGTACTTATGCTCTCATTTTCGTATATACCACTGTATGCTGCGCGCATTGAGAGAAAAAGGGGGCATGAGTATCTTTCTACCTTATTATACCACGTTGACACACTTGAGGTTTACCGTCCCAATTAAACATGTTCTATATAAATACGATTTGTATTCATATAGGTGTATACAAACACCTTTCAACAGTACCAAAAATAACGTGTATGAAAAAATTTTTTACAAAACCATTTGTATGAATTAAAATTTTGTTTTAATTAACGGTGTCGTTATTTTTAGTTTTGTTTTGATTTTTCGTTCATTCAAATTTCTTCATCATAATATGATATTCCACTCACAAAAAGTATTAAAATATTACGGTCTAGTACTTTATTTGTTATTGCTGACATCGAATTACTATTAAGGATATTTTTAGTGGAGTTTGTTGCATGATTTTTAATTATGATAGGACTTGAAGTATTAAAAATTAATGAAAGTATAATTGTTAACATTTTATAATTTTTTCCCATATAAATTATTTCCTATGCTCTATCCGGAAAGTGTTTTATTTTATTGTACAGGGTTGTTTGATTGACTGTTATCACATAAACAAGAGAAATTTTATAGAAAAAAAAATATAAAATTAAATGGGAGAGACTTGTTGTCCAGAAAGAGAAAACCCACTTTATTGGGATCGTATATTTTACGAACATGAATATATAGATAATAATTTACTTTATTTAATAATAACTTGTAGTATAACTTAAATTAAAATTATATATTACTCTTATATTACGTTTTAAAGAGACAGACCACATCATTTAAGTAGCAATATGAATTGGACAATGTGGCCCTATCTAGATGGTGGCCACTTTTTGGACAAAACTCCCATTTACATGGTAACATCTTGAAAAACGTTTCTTAGTTAACAACGCTACATTATTGCTACTCATTGCATTATTTTAATGACTACAAATAATATCGAAATTAAATCCGGTGATCGAACCCCAACCTGTTTCCGTATACTATAGTATTCAGCACTCTTGGGCTTATCAAAGCTTTTTTCATATTCATACAGAACTTTGGTTTGTTTCTAGATATTTCAGATGATAATTTAATAACTGAAGTCATTGCAGAATTATTTCTACAACTATTTGTTTACACTTTCGTTTCCCTGGATGAAGAAACAAAATACTCAAATGTTAAATTAATTCCGCTTTTCTCTGTCATAAAAAGGCAACGACATTAACTTTACAAAGAAATGCTGATAAAGTTCTGGTATTTGTTTTTCACATTGAAATTGATTCAATTTTACCATTCTTCATCGATTTATTGAAGCTTATTTTGTTTTATGAACCCATAAGCCAACAGAAACTTGCGTGTTCAGGTATTCTTTTTATTTCATAGAAAAATAGCAAAGAATTTGAAATTTTAGACGCTGTAAAAAAAATTTCCTCATGGAATTCTGCATCATTGAAAAAGTTTCGTTGTCAAATGGGAGAGTAGTCCTATAATTCAACAATTTTTACGCTTAAATCTCGAGAGTTATCTTAATACGGCGACAGAATAGAAAAATTTTGACAGTCTTTAATAATTTGAGGAATTTTAATCTCAGTTTGGATTTAAGGTTATTTATTTTGAAATATTACTGAGAGGAGAACAGTAGTTAAGGGCCATTTATTTTAATATTTTTAGAGTCCGTATAAATTATGAATATTCCGAATTCATATCACCCGATTATGGTTTGAACTATCCTTCAATGAAATCGAAAGAAGTACAATATTGAAGCATACCACTTTCCATGTACTATTTCAAAAAAGCCTAATATATAAGACTTATTATTTACTAACAATCCAAACATTAAGCTGAACATTTGGCATATTAAAACAAACCTTCCCAAAGATAACTGTTAATATTACGTCAAATATTATAAAGCCCATCAACACATTAAATATAGATAGATCTGCTTGTTTGTTTCCTTGTGTAGATACAGTCAGACTTGTATTGTATGAAGTTGAGGATCTGTAACAAAAGAAAATGAAAAAGATTATTATTATTATGATTATTATCATCGTTATTATTATTATTATTACGATGTGTATTCGGTATTTTTTAATAAGAATATGAATGTAAGATGATGTTATTATTTATTTTTTCATATATTTTTCTTTAAATTTATAAACACAGGTAGAGAGGTACCTTGAATTTATTATTTTTCTTAACAGGGTTGTCGTATTTTATTTTAAAGATACAAAACAGAAAATCAGAAGTTGAAACAAAGTTATTAATTGCACGGTACACTTTTGGCGACTTATGGCTAACCTGATAAAACTGTAAGATTTTGACCATTTCAAAATTTATTTTCGTAACTTAGACGGGACATTATTATAAATATGACTTAAAATAATGCTGTCAGTTGGTATTTGAAATAAAAATTTTTAATTATAATTTAATTTCCATTGGACTGTGGGACAACACGGGTCTTTTATAATGATAAATAAATACTTGAAACTTCGTCAGTGGTTTTGTTTTCACGAGTCTACCAAAGTTTTCTCTACATTTTTTTCTAAAAGGCTGTATTTTCCAATGAGGACGTCATATTTGAGTTATCGATCTGAAAAAACGCAGTAGGGAATTTTTCGAACTCTATGACCACCAGGTAACATAAATAATTAATAAACAATAAAATACTGCACCGATTAGCTTATATACCACCTCGAACATACCGTACTCAAGTATTTTTGTTTTTGAATACGTACAAAGTTCTATTTGACTGAATTGTTATATAATAATTATTAATATCATCAAGAAGTCATAGTTTCCGACCAAGTCTCTGCTACGCTTTTTCAAAAATCGAGACGGTCACAATAAACTAAAAACACTTTCGAAAAAAAATTATTTTATAGAAATTTTCTATACATTTATCCAGCCCTATGTTTTTGTAATATTTATAAGAGTGTATTAAATTTTCTGTAAAATATCATTATATATAAAAGTGGTTTCCACAAAGCTATAATTGTATATGTTAAATACAAAATTGAATTTTAATTTAAAATATATTTAAATAAATATATCTTACATAAATGTTTAATAATTATAAGGTTTATTTATTTTTCGTATCCTATTTTAAATAATAACTTGGAACATTTTTTAGATTGCTTAAAAGTTATATCTCTTATTGTGTTTTAACAAATATCTTAATGTTACCTAATACTTTTGCCTCTAAGCTATAGTAAAACAAATTTGACAATGCTTTTGTAGAATACGGCCAGCTCCAGAAATGATTAAATGAGAAACGTTGCACTATATATTTTTTTAACATCACAAGGAATGCATGTAACACTAATTATAAAGCTTTTATATGAAAGTATTTAAATTAATTAATTTTGTCAAATGTCAAATTAATTCAATTTCAATTTAATGTATAGATATTGAAATAAAATCAAATAAACCTTGTTGAAATAATAATCTAGTAATTTTTATACCATGTATATGAAATATACCAAGGTATACTAAGTTTAGTGCCAAGTTTGTAACAAAATATTTGCAAAAATATTGATGATATGAACAAAATTTTGGTATAGGTGTTCATATAATCACCTAATTAGTCCATTTCTGATTGTCTGTCTGTCGTATGTCCGTCAAAACGAAAAGAGATATCAAGCTGGACCCATTTTGTAAGGAAATCTCAGTAGGACTTTTGTTTGAAACATTTTTTCGTAAACATCCCTGTTTACCTAATTACCTTAATTATGTGCAAATTGTGTAGTACGTATTATATGGGTACATCGTTTATACATGTGTGACATGTATGTATGTGTAATGTTGTATTTCAACAATAAAATTGTTAGTTTTTACTTGTTTATAATAAAAATAGTGGAATGTTATTTAATGTACAAGCGAAATACGACTCACTTATTGATTTATCATGAAATCTATAAAACTTTACACCCAATTGACTTGAAATTTACAAAAATAACTCCTAAAGTAATGAAAAAGAGGATGATTTTTGAATCCACGAATTAACCGGGCAAACTGTTAGTAATGTTTTGCATTAACATGACTCCTCTATGTCATTGATGGAATAAAATGTCACGACCTAGAAACTTAGTTTCCTGTTTACTTTTATGGTCTCGTAGGTGGAGCATGTAATTTAAGGGGGCTCAAAATTTTTTTTAATTCTTCCTAAATATTCGATTGATAGATATCTGCATTTTGTTATTCTAAAAAGATAATTGACCAAAAATGAACCAAATTACTATGCCCGACATTAGAGAAATGTCATTTCCATTGATGTGACATGAATGCCACTAGTAAAAACTGTTTTTTCTTCACTAAACATGTTGATGTTAATATTTCACAAGAAAGGTAGAATATTAAGATACATTATTTTACAGCGCTTCCACAAAAAAAAAAAAAAATAATAATAATAATTTTCTATGAAAATTTTTTGTCGCAAAAGGATTCGTTGCAGATATTAAATACTATTGGAATGAGTGTTATTATCGAAAAATTCATGATATTGAAAAATTCAACTGTGTTAAAACATTCTTCACTTTGCAATTTAATAGATTTTAAATTGATTCGTTCATTATATTATAGGTATAATGTGTACATGATGGCATGGATAGGAGAAAGTTTTCTAGGTTGGCACTTTATAAAATTTTCATCTAAGTACTATCGTAAAATTTATTTATTTATTTCTTAATAATAATAATATTATATTTCCAGAAAAAAATTTACAAAAATACCTACAAAGGTAAATGATATTACCTGTGCCTAGGACTAGAATAATACAATATAGAAACAAAATAGTCATGAACTCTTTTGATGCTTTTCTAAATTTGGAAATTCTAAGCAATAAATATCTTTTGCAGTAAGCGACATACTTTAGTAATAAATAATCATCAATGTTAATATAGTGAATATGAAGAAATATATGCTCAGAGTGGACCATTTTAGTCTATTATAGCTAACAGCTCACTTAAATGAGGATCAACTTTCTAATTTAATGTGTTATTCTTCTCTTATTTATTAGGATTAAAATTTACTATAAAAGCAATCTGGCGTACTAGATCCAATCTGATGGTAGAACATGGTGTCCCCTTTCAAACTCTGCAACATTTTTTAAAGCTATTTTTTGTTTGGTTTACAATAATCCGAGCTATTATCCTAAATAGATCAAAAATTTTCCAACCTGTATACTGACAGTGGCTAAGAAAATTTGAAAAGTGAAAATTTCAACCCAATAACGTGTCTATATCATTTTCTTTAACTATTTCTAAAATGTAATTCTTGTACATAAGTAAGAAAAATAGTCCCCACCTTGACAAACTTCTCAGGTATACATATATAATAACATCCCTTAATTGTCAAGAACGGATCGTACTAATTGAAATTACGTAACATTGCACATATATAGACATGTAAGCATACCAACATATCTTTATATCTTCATTTTATGCAAAATCTATGGTTTTACACAAATACTATTAAAATTATATTTATATGCTGCTTCTATACTGCTGTACTTGCTAGTAGTAACAAATTCATTTGTTAAGCTCACGTAATACATAAGAGGTTTGGACGTATAGTTCGTAATATCATGTAAATGAGGGGATACCATCTATACTACAAGAAGCATTATTACCCAAGCTCCCATAGCAGCAACAAATGAAGAACAAGTAAAACTATATTGGTGAACCTTGTAAAATACATTAGGAATTTTCTGCGTTCGATAAAATAAAGAATTTTGGAAGCAGAATTTTTTTCAAATATTTAACACAAGATGTAATACCCAGAGTCCATTGCACCTTGATGCATCTGTCATTCTGTAGTATGTCCACAAATTGCTATTTACTGGGCAGAATTAGTATTGAAATAAGATTATATTGTTAGAATGAATGTAAGCTGAAGACTGGATGTCAAAATTATTTTGTTTTTAAATAAAATCAAAATAAAATTGTGTCTTCAAATGGATCCGATAATGCTTTAGATTTATTTGGTCCACTACAACCGTTTTTGAGAGCTACGCATCAAAAAAATTCAATTTCATTTATGGTGGGAGCGCATATAAATCATTTGTTATATTGCAACATACCATATACTACGAATTTTTAATAGTATTGAGGTATTATTTATTATTATTCAGGTAATGTGAATAGGTATTTACAAGAGCCATAAGCGATCGCAGCGACCTCCAGTTCCGAAGGATTTAGCCAGGCTGATGGCCAGGCCAAAAGCCGCAAGTCAGCCGTTGCCCTAAATTTGAGTGCGGGATGGGATGGGAGTAAGTGGGATGAGTTTAGCGGGATAGGATAAGCGGGATAGGTTAAGCGAACAGGCTAAGCATAGTATAGGTATTAATGAATTGGAGTTACGTTTCCACAGGACAACAGATACAGTACAGGTAATTGGGAAAAAGAAGTCATATTCACTCCGATTGATTAAAAATATTAGCAGAAGCTGACTAATAACGACTTTGTTTCTGCCATATGCACTTGGACTAAAAGAGTACCCTCTACTACAAGAAGCATCAGTACTACGGTAGTACTTACTCCTATGATGGTCTTGTTGTTGTTAAGATATGATGAGGTATATATTACTGTACTAACTATATAGAAAAGATAAGTATAAAGTTGAAGTGCTTGAAGTTCCTACTTTCTATATGACTACTTGTGAACTTGGTAGGTTCTGTAATAATAATAATAAATGAATGCTATATATGTTGTAGTAAAGCAGTAGGCAAAACCAAAACCTTGGTAAGATTATTTGTTTCAACTATAGTTTGCTTGTCGTATCATTTGTGTACTGGCTGTCGCAATACAAGGGATCTATTTGCTAGAAATTTGCAATATCAGGCTAAGAAATGAAGTTTCAAGCTTTTGAGCAGTGTGAATATGCCAGAATCAGCTAACTGTTTTAACGGAAACTAATGTTCATAATAGGATATTGGACTAAATTTTTTTAATCACTTCTGATGAAGAGCTCTCACTTCACGAATAGAAAAGTGAAGTTGGATTTAAAAAATCTTTACTAAAATGCAATATATGAATGTTTAAGATTAGTCATTAATCAAAGAGGATGATACCCACTAGTGATATCACACGTGGGTATCGCCATAGAGATTATATATAAAACTTTGTTTTTCTAAAAGACAACTTTTGAATGCAATCTTCGATTGCTTATAACTTCTTCATTTTTCAATCAATTTTAATTTCACTTTCAAATTTTGTCATGGTATCCAGTCTAGTTTTTCATTTTTATGGATAATATGGCCAGTTTGACATCAGGTTTATCCCCGATTGTGGAGGAAACAATTGTAAATACCCCCACTGACTGGTTCATCACGACATCTTTAAAATTATACACTCGATTGACTAAAACACAGCATAATTACTCATTTCATAATGTAGACGCTTAGTTAGAACGAATTTTGGGTTTGACACCTATGTTGATGAAAGGAAGGAGTTTAAAGTTTGTATGGAAATCCGTCATTTTTGAATCGGCAACTTAACTGTATTTAAATTTTTTCACTCAAAAACGGCTTTATAATTAGAAAGTAACATGAACTTTTTAAAAAAAAGTTAGGGTTCCGTAAGTCAAAAATCTTACAAAGAGGAAATATTTGTTTATATTTTGCCCATTAAAGGTCTTGGTAAGCCATCCTGTGCATTGTCTATAAATATATCGCGAGAGCTCTATATATATGGTGTAATTATATGATATTCTCTTATTATTATTATTATTATTATTATTGTTATTATTATTATTATTATTATTATTATTATATGTATCCCGAGGACATTTCTCATTAAAAAGACGAAGTGTATAATATTTCTACAATACCGGCATTGCTTTCAGCCAAATAAAAAAGATAAAAAAACTAAAAACAAACATGCTGTTGCTCTTGCTTATGTGTATGGTATGCATTCTTGCTGTTTTTTTATTCATAAAACCCCATTCATCATTCATTTGATTATTTTAAATAATATTATATATTTGTATAATATCATTTTATATATTTTTATTATAATTCGTAAATTGAAAATGGTTTAATTAGCATTTAGAACATTAAAATAATTCTTTAAGATTATATATATTTATATTTTAAATAAACAAAAAATACTAGGTATTTGGTTTGGTAATTAGAGGTGTGAGAAATCACCTCTAGGCTACGAAAAATGTACCAAGCTATGATTCCCACGTTTTAGTTTTTTAAATATTTTTTACTAAAATTTTTACCATAGATGTGGAAAAAAACTCGCATGGGTAACGAATAACCTTGAGCTAATGCCCTACTATCTGAGCAAATACTGATACCAGTGATCAATCATATATTGTTGTCAAGGCCTTTGATTTCCGTATAATTGAGCAAACTGGCAAAATTTCTCACTTAACAGTGTGACATATGCTTTGTGTGTGCCATATCCGTGACAACCAATGTTCACCCACATTATATTATTTTTATTTATTATAGTACACGAATTTTGTCATTTTCTACTATTTACATCCAAAACTAGTTATGTAACTATGTATATTCATAACTAGTTTTGGATTTAAACAGTACAAAAATGACAATATTCGTGTACTATAATTATGTGTCCAAATTCATTACTATTCTGTTAGCTGTCAAACGAATATCAATTTATAATTACTTAATAAATTATTATAACTAATTAGTTATAATAGAATCAAATTTATTTAGCTAAGCAATCAAAAACAGAACATATGTATAATAATGATTTACAATAATAAGTTAATAAAATTGTAAATAAGTATTTATTTAACGTTTGCATTTTTTTTCCACATGTTTTATAAGGAACTTCATTCCTAACGGGGGTCCCACGACCCCAATATTTTTTATTTCTACTAACGTCTATCCTTCAATTTTTACAAACTCTTTCTTTAAAGGTTATACTTGTATATTATAAAGGTAAGTAACCATTTAATAATTTGCTATTAGGATTGAAAATTTTTCTGTTGGTCAAAAATTTTCCAGTAAAATTTTATTGTTCGGTATGACTAAACATTTTCCAAAGAAGTTTTGTTGCATATTTTGAGCAATAGTATTTAGTTTAATCAAATTATATGCCAAAATAATGATATTTTATCCAATTTGAAATGAATATTCTACATGAAAATACGACTAACATAAAATACACAAATCCTAACCTAACAATTGAAACCTAGTTTTCTTGAATACACAAATACACAATGTACAACGGACGTATCAAGTGATGAGAATAGTGAGTCAATGTCTGACGACTGTCTATTCATAATTTTCTTTTCAATGTCTTTAATTGGATGAGAGAAATTCAAACCATACTTATACAGAAATTTATTTATTTAATGGTATATAAATAATGAAGTTTTCTCAAATAAACTTATTTTTTTCTTTTTTCGGTTTTTTGTTTTATTATATTTTGTTTTGAGATAAGATTTCTTATGGTACTTAAAATAATATGTTTATAAATAGAAACGTAACGAATGGTTGGTACTAAATAATACTTTTAAGATATTGAAATCGTTGTCTTTTTTATTTTGTACACAGAATTGTATCATTATTTTTTAAACAAAAAGAATGTAAGAGTATTTATTCTTTAACAACATTCATAAACATTGCTGGTTTGCTGTTGTTAAATATGGTAAGGTGAATAATTTTATTTACACTGTTAAAAATATTATTTTTTGTCTATTACAATTTGTTTTAATGGAATTTCTTTAGTCTTTGAGGAATTTTGTATTTCAGTAGATATTTAGTTATCTTCATTGAAATAACTTAGCATAGGCAGGACTTCAAATCCATCAAAGTGTGGCAACCCCAAGAGTTTGTTGCCTTCTTGATCGTACAGCTCTAGCTGTTGAAATTATTGTTATGAATTATGTTATTCGTCTCTAGAAACGCATTTGTATTTTTCTTAATGAAAAGTCTATAAACTTCATAATTGGTTAAATGGTTTCCAGAGTAAGCAAAATTACCACTTTGGAGTCAACAATATTGGTAACCAATTTTTCATGAGGTGGCAGTCACCTACCTACGAACAAGTTAATTGACAGTCGTCGGACATTTTCCTAGGATAAACCCATAGGTTATGTATCACATTTATATCAACAAAAATTTATGCAACACCTTACCCCCAAATATCGGATATGGGGGTGAAATTAAATCTGATAAGAAAATGAATACAGCCTTGTTTAAACCTAGAAACGGTGTTCATTGAAATGATTTATATTTTAAAAAGCCATTATCCAATGTCTTACATTAAAAAAAACTCAAAGTATCTCGCCACCGTTCAGTAGGATGAATTTTACTAATTGAAAAATTGGCCAAAGGGCACCGCCAAAGATAACAATTCAATATTTTTTTTTATGAGAGTATACCTCAGAAAAATTTTTAAAATGGATCTTAATGCTACCTTTATTGCTTTTTCAATAAAAGTAGCTTCAATTTTTTTGACAAGTTCATTTTAAAATATATATAAATCTTTAATATTTCTTCATTAAAAGGATGAAAAACTAAGAAAATCAAGTTTAAAACCCTTTCCAAGTCATATCTTATATATATAGGAGACTTTCTATAGATATAGATAGATAGTCACTCATCACGATATCTCTGGAACTATAAGACCTAGAGACTTGAAATTTGGCAGGAATATTCCTTTTACCAAGTAGAGGTCAGCTAAGAACGGATTTTACGAAATTCCACCCACAAGGGGGGTTGCGGGGGTGTTCATGAATAAAAAATTCATATTTTGCAATTATGGCTTTTAATAGTTCAAAACTTGGTCAGAATGTTTTAAATTACATTTAGAAGATTTTTTTAACCTTCGGAGGGTAGAAAGGTGTAGCGAGAAAGTGGGAAGGAATTATCGAATATTTACAAATATACTTAAGTGGGATATCAAATAAAAGAGCATGACGTGTACATTACAAAACTGTTATCCAACGCAAGGAAATGTGGAGGGAGGGGTGCAAGTGGGGATGTTGCCCAGCAAAGCGGGCGGGTAACAGCTAGTTCTTATATATAATATAAAAAATTTTTGAGTAAATAAAATTTCATTATTTTTGATAAAAATGTTTAAAAAAAATTTTTTTATTGATTTTCTTTTCAGGGATATGTCAGGAAAGAACGAATATTTTTTTATAAATATTACAAACAATATTCAGTTGCTTTCATATTTTTATATTTTTAAATGTCATTCCATCCCCCATATATATTAATATAGTAGTATGTACCTATACCTACATATTATACTTTTGCATCATATAATCCATAAACATATATAAATAACACATCCATTTGGTTATACACGCGACCAGTTTCATATTGGATTAATAACAAATTCGTCATAAATTTTCTAATAAATTACAAATATCATATTATTATATAAGGTAAGATTTTGTACCTTAAACACAATATACCTTGTACCACTCTTTAATTCAGGCAACGATACTACTATCTGTAAGACAGTAACTATACGAAAAATAAGGTTACTTCCTAGAATTAGAATGTAAGAAGCTGCCAAAATGCTTGCCTATGAGCTTTTCATTTCAAATAAATTCGGTATTTATATCTATTTGAAGTTACGTTGTATTTTATGCACTTCTTAATGGTGGATATTTTATCTATTATTCACATACACAAACTTTTATTCAAGGTACGATGGCCTACCATACAACATATTGTTTTTTCTAAAACTAAACAACTAGAGCGAGCGAGCGTTTTTCGTAAAAACTATATATTTTAAAAGCATTATAATATCAAATGTATGATAAATAGTTTGTTACGACATTACACGAGTTGATTTAGGTGCGTGAATTTCATATTGTACGTGTGTCAAGAATAGGAATACACAAAAAGGAAATACTCATCACGCAGGAGCTGCGAAGACTGAGTTGTTTTACGGACTTAGTCATTTTATTTGTGATCCTTGGTCCTTGAGCGTACAACACAGTGAAATTTCTATGATTCTTTTTATCTGATATACAAAACTAAAATTATACATTATTTTTAGAAATCCACAAAGTTTATAGCGTTTGTAGTATGAGTTGGATCACCTTGAAAATACATTGGGCGATTCATTTAGTATACAAAATATTGGCATAAGTAATATAACAGTATATTAGGCCAATTCACCAGAAGTATTGTGGGTATCGCGAACCAGTATGGGCCAGACGGCAAGAGAGCATTGACTGCCATAACTATTGCTAATGTTGCTATTCTCTCAATACAGTATGGCGTTCACACTGTATACTGTGATTAAGAAATAAAAATGCAATTAAAATTTTCTTATAAATTAAAATGCAATACTAGATTATACTGTGGCTAAACAACCATATTAATTTATGAACCAAAACTTCTTTGAATTTGCTAGGTAGAAATGGGATGAAAATATAATTGTCTTACACCTTTGTGCCAACGATAAAAAGAAAAGATTGATTTAATTTTTGACTTCAGAAACAATTTTCATTAAACTTTACTTGTGAAGCTGTGTGTGTTGGTCAAACTAATCGTAGCATTCATTTGTTTGAGTATACTGTCGTGATTGAATTTTGACTCATTCAAACAGGTTTTCTTTTATCCAAAAAGAGTTTTTGCTACAATAGACTCATTAAACTACAGTAAAATGGTAACAAAATATGTTTTTAACACGGTAGCAAGTAAAATTCACTTGCTATAGTTTAATTTAATGCAGTAAAGTACTTATTTTATTGTGCTTACTTAAGTATTGAGATAGTAAACTCAAGAAATGTTTACCTGTTAGAAGAACATCAACAGCCAAGTAAGCATAGATTTACTTCATTTCACTAATTGTTATTATTTTATACGTATGGTTGCAGCTTACACTTCTTGCTTCTAAATATTTAGCCAGTTATAAATTCAGAAATTCGTAATTTAGTGGTTAAAAATTAAAAATTTTCGAGAAGAACATCAACAGGCAATATAAATATTATCAAAGATAATAAATAAAAACTCTAGGATATTTGGAAATAAATTTCTATTTTTGCCCCAATTTCCTAGATCAGTTTTTTGTATTTTATAAATACGTATTTCGACTACCAAGTAGTCATCATCAGTATGAATTTGCTAATCGTAATAACTCTTATTGTGTATGTTACTCGTTGCTAATTTGGTGGCAGACTGCTAATTTGGTGCAGTCAGACATCAAATTACGAATTTATAAAATACAAAAAACTGATCTAGGAAATTGGGGCAAAAATCGAAATTTATCAACAGGCAAGTAAGCGTAGATTTACTTCAATCCAGTAATTGTTATTATTATATAAGTATGATTACAGCATATACTTAATGTTTCTTCATTTTTATCTAGTTATATATTCAGAAATAGGTAATTTAGAGGTTAGTTAAAAATTTATAAATTTTCGTTGAATAATTAAGGAAAATTATACACAATTTTATAGTTTTTTCTTGTTAAGCTAATTTAATTAATATTTACAGGAATTATGGCTATTTTTTAACCCTTTTGACGTGTCACACAAATTTAATTATGATTTCAAAAAAAACCAATAACAGCAATTTAAGATGAATTCATAATTTATTAGTGAGACACATATGTAATACAAACCGCCATTTTTTTTTATTGTTATCTAATACTATACCAGATAATAATAATGTTCATATTTATTACAACCATATTTTATTTTTTGTATTTTACTAAGTATGTATTGTAGTAAGTCATGTGGTCTTTTTTTAATTTATATAATTACATATGTATAGTCTCTGTCATTTATTGAAATATATGTATTAATAATAACTAAACTACTATTACGATTGCTTACTGCATACAAAAAAATACGAATTCCAAAACAAAAACATATTATGAAATAAGGGTGTGTACCCCATGGTTCATTAAAATTATGTGATTCTCTCCCCCCTACCGATGTGCCCAAAATATTATTGCATTGTACACAATTAAGCAACGTTTAAAAGTAGTAGCAATGAGTGTTTGTATAATATTATACCATAAATCTTTTCAAATTTTGTAAAATAATTGCAAACTAAGGTTTAAAACCTGATGTTATTCTGATTGCGACATAATAAAATGCAAGGCTTAAGAAAGAACGAACGCCAAGACAATTATGGATAAAAGGATTGCTTTTTTATTTTTATTTTTGATGAAGTTGGACAAAGTCTTAATCATTTCCGAAAATTTTAGGGAAGGGGGAGGGATTGCCCGATTATTTAAATAAATAAATGAATTCAAAAGTGGGCATTTTTCACATTGGTCTTATGGAAAAACGGTAGATGGATGATATGTTTTCATAGATTTCACCAAAATTAGTCGGGTTTAAACCTTAATAAATTATTGAAGAAAAAGAAAATCCGTTGTGCTTGACTAGTGCATGTATGAGCATGGTAGTGAAGACACAAATTTAAAAAATTTATTTTTTCAATTTCGATGGTGAATTATGTTATAACTTGACAATATTAGACGAAAAGTGAAAATGTAATTTTGCGATATCTGAAGCAATTTTCAAAATATCGAAAATTTAAAATTTTGTTTAACTATTTAGCTTTCATTATTTCGAAAAGCAAGGCAGATATAGAAACATTTTATTATTATTTATCGTCTTCATTCATGAAGTTATAGCAAAATTAATCAACAAAGTTGAAAACAAGGTACAAATAATTTCAACCACAAGTCCAAACTTGCCTCGGCGCTCGTACTACCTTAAGAATAATAAAAAGCAATTATTTATTCATTATTTAGATTATACAATGAATTTATTGCAACAAACAACCCAAAAACTTTCGATAGATTTTACAGTCAGATTCAATAAACCATATAATTTTTTTCTAAAATATATTCGTCAGTTATACTTTATAATTTAGTAAATTTTAGAATACGCATTCTTGTAGTAGTTCTAAGACCGGTGCACATTTTGACAACTCATGTTACCAAGAGCAGAAACTTTAGAGGCTACTAACAATGATCCTCGGTGATTTGTGACATTGTTGAATACAAAGTGTTGAGTTAGTTTTCCAACACACTAATTTATAACCATAACGACTTTGGCAATATGTTTCTACAAAAGCAATGAACTAAGCTGCAGTTGCCAGAATATTACTATAGTTTCCATTTTTCAGTGGTTTTTTGAAGCTTAATACAAAACATGGTTTGTATACTCACATATTTACTTCTTAAAGGAAAATTCTATTAAATAAAAATACTAAGACTAGAGAGAAGTTCGATTATCATATTAGTATATGTTCGCATTCTTCAAGTTCTATGTAAAAAAAAAATCAGTATTTCCAAGTCACAATATAATACAGGGTCTTTCATAAGAATGAAACTTTTGAAAATTTGAATAAAAAAAACTAGACTATCAAAGAAAATTTGGCTTTATTTTGAAGCCTTGATGTTGCTATCTTGTAGTGAACAAAATATCTTAAACACATTCATTAACTGTTTTACATTTGATTTGATTTTATAATTATAATTATAATTTCTATAATGAAAAGGGGGTGTTAATAATTCTTTATTTTCCTTGAAAGAAGAATTATTTTGTTTTTATATTTGATAATTAATTATTATATAAATAACTTACAAACAATTGAATATCTAAAGATCAACAGTCAACTTATGATTCAAGTCATAGAATGGTTGTAACAAATATACTTCAAATTCATGCTTGGAAAAAAGTGGAAATAATATTTTTTACACCGCATAACTTCGAGGCCTACGCTTCAAAATAAAGTATAATTTGATTATATTAAAGTGAGTTGATTTAAATTATCTATTTTTGTCTGGATATCTTAATCAAATTTTTTTTTTTCATAAAAAAAACAGACATCTATTAATCCTAAAAAAAGGCTAAGAATACATTTCAATATAACATGAACGTTCAACTCAAACCCAATATTAATTTAACATGTATGGAATAATATATATTGAAATGAACGTAAAAATCGTATTTTTTATATATATATCTTCCTTCCTATTAATATCTAAGTAGCTGATGGGGCAGTCTGGTATATATACTCAGCTTCGAAAGCACATACAGAGTAGAGAAAGCTTAAAGAAAGCTGTATACAACCAATGTTTGTTATATGACGTTCGTTATATGTCAGTCACATGATGTTTTATACATTAGTGAATGTTTTTTTAAGGGTACGGGAGGTGTTGAGATTGTATTATTGGCAAACCTCCCACCCTTGAATTTCTTATTCCTGTTTAATACACAACATGTATGGTATATGTACACACAACTTCCACTATAGCTTCTAGCTATATGACGACGCACCAATGCCTCACGGTGGTGACCCCCCATGCCACATAAAAACCATCCATATCGGGGCCATAGTCACACACAATTACCACGAGTGGCGCGCCACGCGTTACCATGGTGATGGCACTGAACCAACGATGTATGTATTATATATGGTACTTTTACTAATATATATGTTGTCTTTATTTGATCAATGAATACTATTTATCATGTTTACTTTGTTATTTTCATAGAATTACATGTATAAATACTAAGTATAATGTTGAATACTATACTATCCATACTATCCAATCCATAGTAGAATTCTATATCTGTGATAAACTGACGACATGTTTGGTTTGAATAGTGCATTTGTAGTACCGAAACAATCATTTCAAAGGTATATAAACCACTGCAATAGTTTGTATAGTAAAATGAGTGATTAAGTATTTAATCGTTTCAAATCTTGGTACAAAATCCATTTTTTCCTTTGAATATTACAGCATTACTAAAAATGTGTTAAATAAAGAAGCGATCATATGCACCAAGACTAGGATTGTCCAAATTTGATCTCGAATTACAGCAGCAACAGTTTTTTGAATTAACACGTAGAACTTACTGCAAAGCAAGGAAGATGTGAGTTATCATGCTTTTCAAAGTCTTATTCTTAACAGAAGGTGATTGTAGCCATTGAACCCATTGCTGATTAAAATAGAATGTCATGAAATTGAATCCGACTTTTCTCATGCCGTCATAAAGAAACCTACCGGAATATTCCCTCAAGGAAAAATTTCATATCTACTGCAATACAATTTGAATTAATAAATTTATTCAAGCACTATTGGTTTTTAATATTCGTAACACTATAATATTACTATAATAATTTCTAGTCCAAATCTAAGAATACGGAGCCTTAGATAAACTCTACGAGAGTACTATTTAATTTTAATATTTTAATATTTTTTAGATTTGTTCCTCCTCAATAGCTATATGATCGAGAACCAGCCGCAACCGCAACCAAAAGTATACATTTTCAGCTGCCTTAAATGAGATTTTATCATTTAGACAAAGACTCTTTGCGGTCCAGTTTAACTTTTATAAACGAAAATATTAGTTTCTTCGCTATAAATTACAGTTGGGAACGGTTCACTTCGACAACACCATGTTTATCATAATGTATTCAAAAAATAGTTCGCCTCTCACGTGCGCCCTATTAGTATGAGATATTGAACATTGAATTTAAAATATATTTTTAAAATTGCATAGCCATAAAAAAGTTATTTAGAAAAAATCTGTTTAATTATTTTCAATTAGTGGTTGTATCAAAAAATATTTATAATGTCCATTAAATAAATGTCAAATTTTGACCCTGTAAATGACATAATGACAAATCATCTACAAAATACAATATTTTTTCATAAAAAAATATTACCAATTTATATTAAAATAAACGAGATATAGGTGTTTATATATGAAATACAATATCATTATATAGGTTGATATGAAAATAAACGTTCGTAAGAAAACCTTTTAACATAGAATCTTTCTTTTTTTAAATCTCGATGTGGGCTTGAAACGAAAGAGTGGTAAATTAGTTTGCTGTAAATTTAGAACTGAAATGTTTTTTCTTCAAAGCTCCGCTTCGAAGATAATTTCAGTGCCAAATTGCACGTATGTTTACCGAATATATTTCCATTCTTTCATTATTTTTAACGTTATCTGCTTTCGTCGAGTAACATACATCATTAAATGAGCTACTCAGCACTGCTTTACATAAACGAAAAACAACAAGTAAATCCGTCGTCTCTTTGCTTGTGCTGTATTGAGTGAAACACAGTTTTTTTATTTAGTAGGCGACATTAAAATTATTTGGGAGACTAATAAAAAATCCCTAAAAGTAGAATTGCTGTGTCCATTTTCATTCTAGAAAGTCCGTGTTATTCACCGAGAACTAACATAAAGACGATTTTGAAAGAAAAAACTTTCAATTGAATTATTTTTCCGTAAATATTTTGTTGAGAAAGTAACAGATAAATTTTCGTTACTTGTAAACAAGATGGCTTTGAGGTATTTGCCCTATTTTAAACCTAAATCAAAATTCCCACACAATTCATTTTTGGTAAGCACTGTCCGTACTAATATGTTATAAACTAATTATTAGAGTTATGAAAAGTTTAGTTTGAAGTTAAATGATCCAGTTAAACCAATCCGAATGCTTAGATTATTTATAAAAGTAAGAAGGACAATGCTGAGATATTTCTAATTTGTTTTTAGCGTATTTAAATACGTCTCCAGTAAAAAAAAAAATATGTTTCAATTGTTTACATACCTTTAAAGCTCATATTTTACAAAGCCAAGTTTCTTAATCTATTTCTGCGACCCTTCCTTATAATTTTTAAGAGAAGAGTTTGATTACAATTAGTTTTTTACCACCCAGTTTATGAAAAATATTCTATTTTACCTAGTCATTTTCAGTAATTGATTTAAAATTATATTAAAATCCAAAATGATTTTCTTGTAAAACATTGTATATACGTTCAAATAGCTATAACAGAAGAGTGTTTTTTTAATATTCATATTTCAAATAAAAAGAATTATAATAAAATAACAATGTATTTAATCAAAATTGATGATTCCATATATGTGTGTATATTTAATCAATAAATTCTAAGAAATATAATTTATATTAGTAAACTAAGGAAATTATTTTTAATAATTGAAGAAAAAAACAATTATTAAAGATACATTATTTATTAAAATAAAAGACACGTCTTGCGTTCGGTTATTCATTATTATAATAATGATCATGACATTTAGTTTTTAGTTTAAATAAAACATTGACATTAGACCTTTTATAAACTATAAAACGGTATCTAATAGAAAAATATATTTTCCGACTAGAAAATAAAGGGACGTGATAACGGATTCCGTATAAAAGGGTTCGTAGAAAGGCGAAAATATTTTGTATCAAACTAGTAGGGTTGAACGGGTAAGTAGGTAATACTCCAGTTTTGTATTCAAATCGAGTATATTTAGATTCTGACTTTGAGCTTTTTTGGATGATATTTTCACCTTTCTTTGTTAAAAATTTCGCGTGCATTATTTCAGTTAATATTTGCAACAGAAATGTGCTTTTTGTATGTAAATTGGGGTATGTTATGATTGACAGATCATTTTCACCTTAACTTGACCAGATAAAAGTGAAGTTCGTTTAGTTTTGTAAAGTAAATTTAACTTACTATTCTATAGATACTACAGGTTATATAGAGACTAGTTACTCTTGTACTTAATGCACTAAATTACAGGAGTTATTTTATTATTTAAATAGGTTCAGTATCGCGTACTGAATGTAAATGCACTAAATCCTGGCAAAAATAGGCGTGGGAATTGCCTCCATTTTAATGAAAACCGTTTTAGGCTATATTTCCATAACCGAACACTTTAGACCAAAAATGGTAAAAACTTTTATTGTAGATATTTAAATAACCTATGTTTTTTGTTTACCAATTTTTTCACAATTTGAATCACTAACCGTTTATGACTTATACGACCATGACAATTATTGACTATTTGATCGATATGTCTTCTAATATTTGTATAAATAAGAAATTGTTAGTAATAAACAAAAATTAGTTTATAAAAAAGGAAGGTAATTTAATTATCTACACTAAGGGTAATTAATTAATGGTAATTATCATTACCATTTTCGGTCTAAAGTGCATGGTTATGGATATATAGCTTAAGACAAATTTCCTTTAAATGGAGGCACTTCCCCTGCCTATTTTTGTAAGGATTTTGTGCATTTACATTCAGTACGTGATAATGAACCTATTTAAATAAAAAAATAACTCAATAATTTAATGGAAAAAAAATTCTCTGTAGTCTAAAGCAAAACTATACAAACAAAACAGCGTATAGGTACTAATTAACGAAAGATTGAATCAAATGAGAATTGTTTTAAAGTTAAAATATACTCATCTATTATAAATTTACAAATCCAAGTCTCAACAAATTTAACCTTCATGTATGAAAATAATAAAATTAAAGGAATTAAATTAATAGTGAAAATAAAACAAACACAATATGTAGATAAAATACTTTGACTAAGTTTCTTACTGTTTATGACACTACGAAGTTTTGTTAGAATGTTTTCAGATAATTAATCATATGGTTCGTTGGTATTTAATATATTAGGTATGTATGTATTATTATTATTATATATAGGGCTTGAATAAACGTTTATAATATGAATGAAATATTTCAGTTTAACTTTTGTTTAAAATATAAATAATTAATTATTTACTATACTAACATATCGGATACAAGTCATGGACTGGCAAAAAGAATACCAATTACCTAACTAATTAAATTATTCAAAACAATCAACGATGCAACTTATTTTACAATTGTATGAAAAAAAATAGATAGTTCGTCGGACACCCGGTAGGAGACTATCCTGTCGCATCTTCGTACGTTATAAATGTAGCGCTTACTTTTTTTTTAACAAAATATTTTTCTAAAAATTTAAGGCATTAATTTTAGAAGGCAGATATTCATTTTATTCCTTCAAGAATTTAATTTTAGGTAATTTTACTATATCAATTAAATGTAATATAGTTCCAAAAAGACATACTCTGAGTTAGTAGTCAACCTAATATGCATTTTTACTTGCATTTGGTATATAGAATAGGATATTTAGTATGACATAACATAAAATTTCCTTTTACTATCTTTGAATTATGCCAATTATCTTTAACTTCTGATAACTAATTTACACTGGTAACTAACTTCCAAAGTTTTTTAAATGAAAAACCATAAAATTTGATAAAAATTATACAAATTGACAAATTATAAAAATATTTTTACTTTTTTAGGAAAATGAAACTATGAATGATTTCTTATTAAAAAGTAAAATGAACTTTCATTAAATGAAAACGCAAAATTAATCTCTATAAAATTAAATTATATTGATTGAAAAATTAAAAATATTGTCAGTGAAGCTTTTGCCAAAGATGAGTGGTGCGCCGCAGACTGATCTATGAAAAGTGTAGGAAATATGCTAATGAATTTAGTTTTAAATACACCTACCAAAACTAAAGAAATATTATCCACCGAAATCAACCAGAAATCGAATAACCTTGAGTAATTTCTCTGCAAAATAATATTGTGTTCAAACTGTACATCTTGTCTGATATGATCGACTTGCCAATCCATACTTCTATATTTTCTTGTACATACTTGCTATTATTAATACATTTAATTTGTATATAACAAGCTTTCTATTAATAGAACGTGATTAAAGGTGATCCTTAATTTCTTGGTCAATCACCTATTAGCTGCCTTATTGTTCCGATTCATCAAAATTTTGATTTATTGTCTTGTTTTGTATATATGTATGGATGTTTTTTATACACCACTGGAGTACAGCTATCATCATATTTCGAAGGACTTCTCTTCACAATTGATCATAATAAAAATATCGGTTTATTTAAGATAATTATTTCTGAAATTTCGGTATATCAAGTCGATATTTTCCACTCTATAGTTCGATATTAAAATTGTGATTTCGTCGTCAATATTTATCTTAATACATTTCCATTTTGGATAGGGTTAACAATATAGATTTTAGGCAATCACGTTTTGATCAGTCCTAATATTTCCCAGTAGGATTGGATCTATTTAAGTGCTACACAACTTTCATTATAATGTATGGGGACTATCAAAAAAGTGATGTTATTAAAAAAAAAAAAAAACTAATTATTTAATGAAATTCATAAAAACTAGGAAGTTAGGAAATCGTTCCGAACGAATCTATTCTATTTATTTTCACAAAATTTTTGCTAAAATATATCTCAAATTGGCTTTGTTTAATTAGTTCATATTTTTAGATTTAAAACTAATTTTAATATTAAGTAGTATGTTTGAAAAAAAATTAATATAGTATATATTATATCAAGAAGCAATACAATTTTTTGAAGTATTACAACATTCTAAATTTTTACTTAAAAAAACCCGGAAGTTGCTTAAAAGGGAGACGAATCAAAAACAAATGAATAATAATAATAATATACAATATAAACATACAAACAAACAAACAAACCAACATTCCAATGATATCAGAGAATTATATGTTATAATATTCCATTAATATTTAATCATTATTATTGTGGAATACGTAAATAAGGATATCACACTTCAATGAATAATATGTGTAACAATGATGGAACATTTTAATAATTTAAATGTCTATTTACACGTTATCGTGTAAGCTACAATAAATATCCCTTTTGGTCCCAAATAATGGTTAAAATAGCATGGTAAATATTTAAGATCGAAAAAAGATTTTGGTTATTACGATGTCAATTAGTGAAGTGAGATCGAATTTTGTCTGTAGAAGACTAGGGTTAATATTGTTATGACCCGTATGTTTTTATATATTTTTACGCTTTTCATGTTATTTGCCCCATGTCTGGAAATGGTTACAAAAAAAACAGTAATTCTCTAGTATAAACTTAATGGGTTGGATTTTTTGCATTCATGAGCACTTATATACCATTGCTCCAAATGAAATTTGTTACAAATTAAAGCACAAAAATTATATAAAAAATACTATACCATTAATGTTGCAAGTCCACTTCGAAGGACGATCTTAAGTCTGCCTGGCACTTTTGATATTGTGACAAAATATTTTCACCTGTATCTACTACGCATCATTTATTGCTCTCAAGTGATTTCACGTTCGTTTCAATTAATTTCGATTTTGCAGATAAACCCAGAATATGTGTAGGCTAGGTTAGGTTGCAGTAGCATTAGACTAGCACTAGAATAGGATGGTCCCCTGTCATTTCTTAAGAAAGGTCACCACCGACAAGCCCCTATTCCTTAAATCGTGTGGAGGTGTTCAGGACGTGTTGTCGATATATTTGGGCTCCAGTAGGTCGCCAAAATATGGCTGACGTAAGTACATCAGCCCAAGCGTATCAGCATGCTTGTCTCCCAGGCAGTAGACATCACGTATAGAGGCTCATGAAGAAAGATGATATTTTCAAAAAAAAAAAAACTGACCATACTAATCTGCAAGTCTCTAACCATACTTTCCAGAGGCTCACTGACCATACTAATCTGCAAGTCTCTGTCCATATTAAACACGTAAGAGAGTTCTTTTGTATAACTTATTTATGATTGCATTGTGTAGTTTAATGCAGGAGTAGCTTATAATACGGTATAATTAATACTCCGTAAGATAAGTGAGTAGAAGTAAATATATATGCTTAGTTTTAGCTACGATAGCGTGTAAATGGGAACAGTTTTTAATATTTGAATAATACTCAAGATATAATATAGTACGTGTATATGTACTATGATGTTATGTAGATAGGTAGAGGTACGTAGGACCTAAGCGAACAGAAATAATAATAAAAATAATGATGAGAATACGCAGCTGATGTGGTTAAGTTAATGCGACACACGGTGTGGGTGAAGAGATGGATGTTATTTTGTTTTGTTATAATAATTTTTTTACCATTAACGCATATAATCCATATTTTTTGTAGAAACAAATATTGAAGTGTTCATTAAATAAACAATAATATACAATTTTAGGGAAAAATTTAACGTGAATCAACAAGAGCTTTCTGTACTGTGATCAATTTGATCTACTACACCTTTTTCATTCAAAAAACTGGTTGTACTGAGCTTAATTTAATATATTTTTCATCAAAATTTCAGGGTTTCAAAAACTAAGCCATACGCCAGAATTTGATTAGGTGGCACATTTATTCTTTTTTGTCCGGTTAGAGATTAAACCATTCCAAATAAGTGAGTTTGAATAAAAATGCTTTCCCAATCAGAAAGAATGTAGAATTATTCTTCTTTATGACAAAATATCCAGACAATTTGTCTGGTGTCATTGATTTTGAAGATATCTATATTGTATTGACAGTGACTAATATTATAAAAACTTAATATATATTCTTGGTTAATTTTTTAATTAGTCAATTGTCACAGTCCTTTTCAATAAAAAGATGTTTAATAAACTCCTTAGACTTTTCGTTTTCACTTATCTTGGTGGAATCTGAACCATACTCGGTGCAGTCTACTTTCTGATCCCAAGACTGGTTTTGAACAACTGATAACCTTGGCAACGATAATTATAGGTTATTTTGGAAATAGTTATAACCTGAAGGTATAACCTGAAACTCTTAATTATCTATGTTAATATTAGATTTAGTGAAAACAAAAACGATCAGATCAAAGATTCGGTACAAAACATTTACTCCATGCTGCGCAACTTCCCCACTTCCACCATCTCCCCCACATCCCCTTGGTATGTTTGAAAATATTTGATTTTTTATTCCCACTTTCACGCTTCCCCTTTCCACTCCACGAAGGTTAAAAACAATCCTTAAAACTGGTTGTATATCTTTTTGTCAACATTTAAGCTTAGTCGCCACACAAAATTTTAAATTTTGAAGCATATCTCTTTCAACACCTATTTCAACCCTTTACTACTATATTATGCATGTATTATAAAAAATAAAAACCTTCCTCTTGTATCACTCTATATATTAGAAAAAGCCGCATCCAAATCCGTTGCGTAGTTTTAAAGATCGGAAAGCATACATGGAGATGAGGGATAGACAGACAGAAGCGACGAAGCGTTGTTTTATACTATGTAATAATAACCGAAAAAATTTATATTTTCCAATTTTTAATTCTTATTTAGAGTAAAGGAGTCATTGGAAAGATCCATACCACATTAAATTATTTTGAATTTTAAAAAATACATCTACTCTAAAACGTAAACCACTATGTATATTCATGGTAGAAACTTTCATTTCACTCACGAGATGTCAAACACAAGCCACGCACAACAACAAGCGGATATGATGGCGTACAAGAGGGTGCCTTACAGATTATTTTTCATCATTTTCATTTGAAAAATAACTATGATGATTTAGAAATAAAAGCTTTTGCTTACGTGTTATATATATTTTTATTATTATATATTATTTACATACATAGAAAGCCAGATATTTACATCTGGCTCAGTAAATATTCATTAAAAAATTTCAAGTATGTAATGAATCACATGCAACATGGTTCGTAAGTACACAATTAATGAAGAGTTTTAAGTTTTACACTTCAATTTCGCTATTGTAATATAAACAGCTAACCCCGGCTTCACAAGACCGAGTTAAATATGTTATTATTTTCTGCAAAGTTGTTCTCAAATCAACTCAAAATACAATTTTAGCTCTTTACTGCGAAAATGTAATAAAATCCAAAACTTATAGGCTCAGAAATAATTTTTTTTAAATAAAAATTTTTTTCAGTTTTTAGTGAGGAAAATACGTATTTTACTCAACTTAAATCAAATGAGTTGAGCGTTTTAATTGACTGCTTAGTTCATAACCCGCTGAAAAGGTGCTAAAAAATGGGAACGGAGCAAAGTCACCTTAAATTTCCGAAGTTATGGTGAAAAATATTCACAACTAGGCTCGATGTACATTGTCATACATCAATCCAAAAGCCACGTTTACTTATTTTTCTACCTATGAAATGTAAAAATATGTTGAACTTCCCTATTCGTTGTGTGTCTAGTCATGGTGGGGACAATAAAATCTATGCCAAAGCTTCTAGTGAAAAATTTTGGCTGTTATGACTAATTTGCAATTCTTTACATGTAAATGATATAGTGAAGTAAAATTAAAATTATTGAAAAACACTAATTAATTAAACTTAATGCATAAAAAATTGTGAAAATAAGAAATCAAATTGCATAAATATTATTTTTTAAATGTAAATTATCATAATTATTTATTTAAATTTGTGAATAATATTAAAAAGTCATAAATGCAATCCATACAATTTTATATGGATCCATACAATTCTATAATTAAAATAGTGTATCGTTAACATGGAAACGCCACCAATAAAACTCACACATGGAGCGAATAATGGAAATCTAATAATGTGAATAAATACTGGAATACTATCACAATTTTATCGAATAGTTGTCCTCAATCATTTAAAATAAAAATGAAATAAAAATAAACCACTTTTTCATTTTTCTAATATATTTCTATACTGTTTTAAATGTTTTCCAATTCACCACATAAACTCTTCGAAATAAATTTATATTAATAAAAAATACTTTAATAGTATTTACATAAGTATTAATAAATACTCTTACGTTTGAAAAATCAAATATTTGTCAATATTCATTTTATTTAATAATAATTATTATTTTATATAATAAAATATTATTAAATAAAAAAGTTAATACAACAAATTATTATTAAAATCGTTGTAATTTATATCGCATTATTTCACATCAATAAACTTATCATATTATAACCGACTTTTAAAGCATACCTAAACGTACAAAATATCTACGATATTTTTATGTTACATTGAAAAGTATCTTTATTGAAAAACTTTAATATAACCAGACGTGGTGGATATGCCATTTACTGTCTAGATCAGTAGCTTCATGATTGATGCTTGAGAAATTACACGCAAAGTTATAAAGTCATTATCTTTGCCATTGACAAATATCCATTTTAATAAACGAGAAGTATCAAATTTTGTGTTTAAGATTTAAATTTAAACCCATTATTTCTATTAAAAAATAGGAAAAAGCACTAAAATTAACCAAATTAAAATTAAAATTAACCAGGAATCGAACTTGGGTCCTCAAGATATCCAGTACAGACAACCAGTGTAATTTTTTTGTTTCTTTCTATTTGTTCAAATGAAAATCGAAATTTACGTTAATATATTGAAGTGTAAAGTCTCCACCTCAGGCATCATGTGATATAAGGTGTTAAATCCAAAAAACTATTTAAATTATCATATATCATATTTAACTTACATAAAATAATACATCAATTGGTATATTGGTTGCAAAAAGGGATATGACATATAAATATATCTAGGTAAATACCATGCTTGCAGATAATATTACAAACTGAAACACTCTTATTTGATTTTACTAATATTTTTACGGATAAATTTCGAATTTACTGTTTCTTCATATAATCGTTAAGACCAAAAATATTGAAATTAAAGGAATTTAATAATGATTCAATAAAGTGAAAGTCAAGTTATCATAAATTTATCTACTTCTATTTTTGAGGTGAACAAAATAACCTTTTTTTTTTTTAAGAATCAAATATCATAAAAACATATTTGATTTTCTTTTTAACTGAATCTCTCCTACTGGTTGTGGGAGTTTTCTTCTACATTCATTAAAAGAAATCAAAAATTTTATCACATTTTTGTGATTTGAAGTGTGTAAGGCAAGGTAATTGAAAATGGTTAAGCTAAGCTCATATTGTATGGTAGATTGATTAACTGTATAATATAGAATATTAAAGAATCTTTGAAATTAAACACCATTTGACCACATTGTATGTCAATTATTTATTTATATGTTGAAAAACATACAAAGCTACCAAAAAACCAATTTTACCCTACTCGTAAGTCCAAAACGTATATCTATTAGTGGCTGCAACGACGTGTTTTATAAGAAGGATACAAAAATCATATTATTTTGTAAAGCATATTCTAATAACGAAATATATTTGTGAGATTCGTGGTTGTTCATATAACCGAAAATTATTTTTTCTCTGGAGTTGGAGAAGCAACTTCAACGAAATGTCAAATCCATTCAAAACATTGAGTGCCCTTAATCTAAGCAATAAGCTTGGTGCCAGATAGGGCCCCATTTCTACTAAAAATAAGGAATAAAAATACCAAAATTGTCAGGTGCTGTAATTCCTATCCGTTTGGGTACCGATTTTTCTTATTTATAGGCATTCGATTTGAAATTTTGCACAGTCATACAGGGTGATGGATCCAATTTTTTAAGATACTTAACCGAAATCAGAACTGAAAACTCAGCCTGCTATAAACTGACAAATAGGACCGATTCCTAATATTTTGCCTAGCGTCAGAGATGGTTAAAACTATTAAAAAAGTTGCTTCGAACATTTTTTTAAAAAACATAATATAAAAATAAAATTCGTATTTTCAATTTTTTATTACAAATTTATTGAAATATTTGAATACATCAATTTGTCCTGTTCTTACGTTCCATAGCACACTAGCCATAATATTAAAAAATAAAGTTTTTTAGCTAGTGTGCTATGGATACATACATGTGTGATTTTGATTTTTTTATTGCAAGCTTTTAATGGAAGGTGTTCTTAGCTTTGTTGCAAGACAATTCGGTTCCATTTGGAAACAGCTACAACGGAAAACAAGCCTTTTTAGCGGGTTTTTTAAATTTTGTAAATTTCACATGTTTTATAAATATATAAATATATAAAAATTTAATGTATATAATTATGTTATGACAGTTTTGTTTATGAAAGATTACATGTAGTTTTTTCTTTGAGTTTAGATTATTTTTGATGATAAGTAAATTAATGAATTGTCAGATGAATTACAATTATAACAACATAATAATTTTTAACCAAAAATAGTTATGTTGATTTAATCTATAAAACAGCTATTAGGGTTTTCTAACTTTAGATATATTTAAGCATTTTTATATTCAGTAAATTTATTTTAGAATACTAATTTATTATCTAAAATAATTTGATCAGAACCACACCTATTTTAGGTAAGGCTTCTTTATTTGATAATCATTCATAGATAACTGCCCATTCTTGATGTTCTGGAATAATTTTTTTCAAGATGTATACTTCTATTTCTATTTTCTATACTTATATTTTCATTGTTTGAGGCAATCATTACGGATCACTATATAAAAACTAAAAGTTTTCACTCTGTATTTAAAATAAAAAAAGTACAAATTAGAATTAATTTTGGACTTTTTAAATATTATTTATATTTCCCAAAATTATAACTGTTTTTAATTATATTTATAACTGTTTATTATAGCTATTTTTAATAACATTTATCGCTTAAATATATTAGTATACCATCTATGTATAGCATTGAATCGAATATAATATGAAGTACATACATACTACCGTATTAATGCTTCTGGGAATGCATAATTACTGTTTGTAATATAATTTGCAGTTGATATCAAGAAAAACTTGTTTTACGTCGTTGAATTGTTGTTATATATGTGTAAGGAATTGAGAAAACTAACTGTAATTACTCAGTTACTTTTCGCTAGTTTGGTATGGTGAAATTTCCACCAATTTAGCATCAAGTAACATCTATCAACAGAATAATTACAATTTGCTAATTCTTACTCGTTATGACTACATTTTAAGCGAAAGAATTATTATAATATTAAATAAATTATAGTTTAAATAAACTATAAAACACGCTTCCTGTTGCACTAAAAAGTGAATAGTAATTTTAATTTTAATGTAAAATTCAAAGCGTAGGATGTTCTGCATTCTTGTTAGCCTAATCAGGCGATTGTATTACTTTTAAAATATAATTTATTTTCTTATTTTTAGTATCGTAAAGAAAAATTTTTTTGACTTACTCTTTAGGCAAGATTTTTTTGTGTTATTTCTATAAATATTTTTTTAACAGAAAGACTTTACAAGGCATAGAATATTGTTCAATGGATGTTCTGTGATTATAAAACTAACCAAAAGATGTCTTCTCCAGAAATTATATATTTATAAACGCCGATTTTGCTAATCTTTTAAATACATCTAAATATTGAGTATTACGCAACGATTAGCGCAAACACAAGATCGTTATCACCTTTCATTTGCGAGAAATTTATGAATAAATGTCTGTAAACTTATACACATGCGTACACACAAGAAGAACGAAGTAACCGACTCCACCCACATTATGAAATTTAATTTTACAATCAAATTCAACTTAAAAATAAGTAAAGATTTAAAAAAATGATGTAGGTGGCGTCTGTTATAGACGGATGTTTGATAAACGGAGGTTAAATCCCATTATTTATTTATTTTACTGGGAAGGTAAAATCGTCTTTCGCTTTTTTAACCGACTTGAGGAGGTTATCAATTCGACTATAAATATTTTTTTTATGTGTGTTAACTCAGACCTTTCGACTGGGTTAACCAATTTTGATGATTCTTTATCTATTTGAAAACTGGTGCTTCCGTGGGGTCTCATTTCATTTTGGTTCAGTTCTGACAACGGAATCTATGAGAAAACCATAAAAGTCTTAAATTTGCATTAAGTATGCACAACAAGAGGACGAATAACTCAATATCACGCCAACAGATTTCAATGATTAATTTTTTTAGTGACAAATTAGTAAGTGTACTTTAGATTCCGTAAAAATTAAAAAATTAAAAATTAAATTTTAACAGAAAGAAAACCGATTTCAAAAGAAAAACTTTTCCAAAACAAATTAATATGTACTAAAAAGTAAAACAATAACGACAATATTATGTAGTTATATTATTATTATTTTTGGAGTCGGGGACAGCCAAGCTAATGTAGCAAACTGTTCTGCCAGAATTGTTTCCTTGGCTGACACCGACTCCAAAAATATCAATAATTTATAATAACTACATTATATTATCGTTATTTTTTTACTTTTTAGTGCAAATTAATTTGTTTTGGAAAAGTTTTTCTTTTGAAGTCGATTTTCTTTTTGTTATGTTTTATATGACGTAAACAAAAATAGTTGAAATATTTACATTGAAAATAATATAATTCCATATTTGAGGATGAGAAATTTCCATAGATGAGTGAATAATATGTATCCTATATCCGTATAATGTACATGCTATGCTATTGCATACCTATATAAAATACGTTCAGTTCTAACAAGATTGATTTCAATTTTATGTAAATATTTATGGGTTGGAATTAACAGATAACCACTAGAAGCGGCTAATTGCCAAAATTATTTATTGTTATGCCTGTCAGCTTTTATGCAAACGTTAAATTAATTTATAGACAAAATGTAATATAACAAAGTTTTATTTACAAATATAAATTTTTTTTTAATATTTTTATCTATAAATAATGTTTGCATGTATTTTCACGTGATAGTTGGAAAATTTTCTGGGCATATTAAACAATTAATTATTTATGCATTTTTAATACCTTGGAAGATATTTTATATTATGTCATAAATTTTCTTAAGACGATTATTTCAGTAATATTTTATACAAAATTTAAAAATAATACCAACTTCAAGAATAAACCAACCTCAATAAATTTAATTAAAAAAAACTCAGTTAATACATTTGTTAAATAGCCTTTTCGTAAACAGAATTCTGTTTGAAAAAAAAACATTTTTAATTTAATTTTTTTTTTTTTGATATTTTGTTTTGTTTTTCTGACAACACGATTTAAGTAAGTAAACTTTGTATTACTTTGACATCGTAATATCCAATCAAATGTACTGATTTTTTTAAATTTGAATGTCAGAAGTAAAAACGTTTGGTATTATGCGTTCGGAATGTTGCATATAAAAAGGGTAGACAAGCAAAGTTGATAACCTACCAAGTTGAAGTCGGTTCAAAATCAGTGGTGTAAGCACAAATGAAATTTTTATTTAACAGTAAAACAGATAAAAACTTTGCTGACTTGAAAATTGAAAACTTGTTAAATAAAATTTGAAAAGAAAGAAACAATTCCAGTAGTTTACACAAAGGCATTTAACAGTTAGGTTCATTAAAATCCAGACGGGCTCAAATCTTTCCAACAATAGGCCCCGACTATTAAAGTCGCTAAGTAAATTACTGGAATTGTGTCTTTCTTTTCAGATTTTATTGAACGAAGTCGGGTTTTTGTTTTTATAAATTATTTATTTTATTTTACACGCGTTTTATTTGCTTGACAAGTATCTATATATCTATGTAACATAATATTTAAACGTGATTTTAACTCACTTCAAAAAAAAACCCAGAACCAATGACAATACAATAATTTAATAAGTTTGTCAGATTATCCTGATTAGGGTCTTCAGGATAAACGATTTGCTAAGAAATCTTTGGCGGTGGAAGCGCAAATAACATTCCATAATATTAATAAATAATATTTAGTTTAAAAAACTAAAAAACACGCTTTTGTTACTAGCCGAACTAAGTCGAAGATAAGATAGTTGAAGAAAAGTAAAAATATATTTTAAAATTGCCTTACTTTTATTAATGCATTTATCAATCAATAAAGCATTAATTTACAACAATCGAAATCCCTCAAAAATTCTTCTTTACGATAATCCCTATTTTTTTTTTTTTTGACTTCTAGAAATTATTTTGTACTTTTTTTACTTTTCTGAAACTGTTATTTATTACGTTACATTTAGTGTGAATACAATCAAATACAAGTACAGCGATTTTAAGGTAGTTCCTCCGCGACAGTCCAGTCAAAAAGTTTTGGACTAATACTATCGTTCAGCGCATTAACTGTGCTATGACTATTATACATATACCATATATTATTTTCACAAGACTGTAGTTACTCACCATTATATCTCCTATACGTATACACACACACTATGATATATACCTTTAACATTAGTTTTTATATCCTCTAAACAAAAAAACATCGCTAAAACGAGTTATTTATTTAAGTTTTTTATCGAAACTATATGGTAAATAATTTTTATTTTTTTTTATATATTTTCTAAATATAGTATTCTACATTATGTTAGTTTTTCATAGAGATGGTGAACGTCATTCATTGATAAATAAATATAATATTTGTAAATTTGTGTATTTTTATACGCTTCTCCCATGTACACGTACAAATTGCGTCACTTTTAATTGCTAATATCTCATGTATGACATGGTAAATCATCTTCTAATTTTAACAGCATGTGTATTATGAATTAAATATTTTATATTCTGTGTTTTGAGAAATTCTTGAAATATCACTTTCGTGTAGGTACTACCTTAAGGAGAAGAAAAATCATATAGATATTAAGTTAAACTTTTTGTTTAGGGGAAGAAACATCAGACACTAATCGATAACGAATTGAATTTAACTTTGAGTAGTTTTTATTTTACTCTGTAACATATAATACGTACGTAGATACGTATATAAAATAGTAGGTGGATACCAATGGTATGTAAATGATTGTATTTTGTAGAAAACCCTAACGACATTTTAATAACAACTTCAAGTTATACACATCTATCAATCTAACTTGTTCCGTCTGATTAATGATTGTTAGATATTTTCTCGTATATATTATTGCATTGCAATAGTATCTATAGATAAACTAGCGGCCCCGACGGACGTTGTCCCGTAAAAACGTAACTCCAATTCATGAATACCTATACTACGTTTAGCCTGTCCGCTAAACCCATCCCGCTAAACCCCAATTTATCTCCTATTTATTGGACTGGCCTGACCTTCGACCTTTGGCCTGACCTTTGATAGTAGAGCTCGCTGCGCTCGCATATGGCTCTAATAAATGCCTATTGGCAATACCTGAATACTATTAAAAATACATAGTACACATAGCATACATAATGTGATATGATTTATATGCGCTCCCACCATTTAATGAAATTTCATTTTTTTGGTACGGAGCCCTCAAAAACAGTTGTACTGGACCAAATTATAAATCTAAACCATTCTCGAATCTCCACGAACACACACGAAAAATTTCATCAAAATCGGTCCAGCCGTCTAGCAGGAGTTCAATTACATACACACGCTCACAAGAAATATATATATATATTAAGATATATAAAATGTACTACGTGTGACTCAAAAATATCGAAAAGAAGGAAGATGTGATAAATTTTAGTAGTTTCATAAAAATCAAAAAATATCCTTTGCTTGAGAGAAGCTTTACTCCATTCTTAGAACGTAAATTGTCATCGATCGGCATATTGGTTCAAGTTTTTTACCCTCTGGATTAAAAACGTCAAATTTCATCCCACTGTTCTAAACAAGGTTGCCACTTTTGGCCTTCATCAAACACAAAATATGCCACGGGAACAAGTACAGAATGTTTTACACATTGTTGTTTGTTACCCGTGACTGCACCTAGAGCGACAAAGAACATGAGATTTGAGACATTATCTACTTTTGTTCCCTAGATGTGTAATATACTATATTGGAAAAATCACTTATATCGCCAAACAGTTAATATGACGGGCATAATCAAGCTTATAAATCTTAAAAACAGTAGTCTATGGATTAGACAATTTAAAGAGTGGTCTGTGGAATATTTACCATTTCGTTTATTTATTTGAACAGTTTTGCTTTAAATTACTATGGTTTCTTAAGATCCACTCATGATTCAATGCCTTCTACAGCTCAATTTAAACATGTTATTCTTTAATGAATAAATTTTTATTTTAACACCTTATTTAATTGGTAGAAGCACATTTAAACCAGGCGATATAATAATTATTGAAGCAATGGTTTTACAAAGTAAAAATTCATGTGGAAAATGGTTTCATCAATTTACTACACCAATTATTGAAATTTCCTCCTACAACACTTTAAGGCTAATCAGTTTTCTATTATTCGATATTACTTAGAAATAAAACGATTGAAAATTTTTTTTCTTAAATCTTACAGTCTTTTATATCGGTACAATGGAAAAAGTGTGTAGACTGCTTACTTTATTTTGAAATAAAAACAAATTCTAAGACGACGTTTAATCTAATTAACACTTTTATACGAGTCTCATTTTAAAATATTTTAAAACCCGAACACAATCTGATCCAACTTACGAATAAACATACTCAAAGTAGTCCATTATAATTCCTTTTGGAGGAATTTCCACAATTGATCAATGTGACATCAAGATCATTCTGGATCCATTTTTCTGGATAAATATCCGTTTATGATATCAATATCAGTCACCATTTTCTCCACGATTTCTTTGATTGTCATTAAGTCAAATACTTGAAAAGAAAATTCTTTGTTTACTTGTCTAGACTGATTATGATATAGGATTGCATCTATTCGTAGCTTTGCCTGTACAGGTACTAGGTAAATACTCTGTATCTCGTTTTTCAATGTTTCAATCATATAATATGAAATATAAAGTTATCGTACACTTTGTCTTATTTTTAACAAATCAAAAATTTGTATAGATAATAGTCCTCAGGTAGTTCTTTTTGGTTTCGGCAAGTTTTTAATTACCCCGACAGATTTGATATTTTGAAAATTTCGAATTTCTAAATGTCGCACTACCGAAACGTCGATTTATTCAGTACCAAACCAGCCAGTATCAGAGAGTCGATTGTTTTGTTATCAGAATACGAAAAAAAAGTAGGTATTCATTTATTTTGAGCTTTTATTATCGGGACAGGAACTTTAATAGTGCGACTAACTACATAAAGAATACGTGAACACAAATGTTTGACTTGTTGGAAATTAATCTAAAAAATGTATGGCAGCTTTATACCTATATTAAAATATACATTAATCACATATCAAGCCTATAAATTATATTTTAAGAGTACGCAAATAAAACACACTAACCTTTTTCAAATCGATTTGTACCAAAATAATTGAATCAAATTTGTGCGTAATTGTATTTGTAATTAAATCACAGCAATATTACAAACCATTAAATAAAATTCAAAACACTTCAAATAAAACCACAAACCACCCACAATATGTATGAAAACAAGCGATAATGTTGTATAGCTCTTCTACTGAAGCACATTTTAAAACATTTACAATATGTGAAATCACGTTTAGTATGTGATAAAACTTCAACTTTCAACATATATAGGTTTTTAATAACATGATCTCAAAAAAAAAAGTAAGTTGATCATCATAAAAATTATATACATAAACATTTATGAGAAATAACCCTTCTTTCTTTTAGTTTATTTAAACTATTTTCTGTCTTTTTTTAGTGTTATTACATTATCTTTGTTTAACTCTTGTAAAACAACTTTCAGGTAAATAATAATACGCGTTTTTTAGTTTGTTATTCAAAATTTTTTTTGTGATGTAATAAATAAACTATTGTAAATGTGTTTTGCGTTTACAGTGACATAAAACTTGCTAATGTTATTACGGAATTTTCTTTTGTCTGCATTATACTTCATCCTGATTCCGTAAAACCCCAAATCTTACGGTGGTAAGAAAATGGAGATGCCTTCAACTCCGGAAATTGTCAATTTTTTCCAGGGTTCTAGAGGTTTTTTCGAAGCTGTTTCGAATGGATCGATTTTATTAGATTCCTAATTTCAAACTCAAAGATTATGGGAGAAAAGTAGTCCCTTTTCTTAAAATCATTAGGTAAGAAGGAAAAAGAAGAAAAATTTAAAAGACTATAAATAACAGGTTTAATTGCAAGCATTTTCAATTTCGATTATGTTAGACTGATTTAAAACAACTTGATTGTTTTCATTGCTATTTCCAGAAACATTATTTTTTCAAAAACATGAGTTCTTGCATTAATTAACCACATCTTTTTTTAAATTAACTGGGCGATACGCAAGCAATCAATGCATCAATTACTAAGCTAAACAAGGGAAAACAACCAATCTACGAGTTATTTGTTGAAATATCATGTATATACAGTGTTGATTACGCAATCGTTTGTTTTTTTTTTGCCATCTAAGTAAAGGAAGATAGCCGCTTTTACACACAAAATTATAAGAGTAATTTTCTTCTCACTTCTTTAGTGTACATCGTAGTAAACAAACACATACATATATAAAAACATGTGTACTTTAATACAACACGTGGTATACTTATCCTCACTTTTTACGTTCTGGGTACGCTCTAAGAATTTCTGCTTTATATCTCTTTTCATTTTTAAGTAATCACAGATAGACAACCGGAAAAGAATATAAATATTATCGAAGATAATAAATGAGAACTCTAGGATATGTCGAAATAAATTTCGATTTTTGCCCCAATTCCTAGATCAGTTTTTTGTATTTTTAAAATACGTATTTTCGACTACCAAGTAGTCATCATCAGTAAGAATTAGCTAGTGAATGTTACTCTTTGCTAATTTGGTGGCGGACTGCACACTCAGTGTGCAGTCCGCCACTGGTAGAAAATTATGTCCTGGTCCGCCAGTCCGACTTGGTAGTCGAAAATACGTATTTTAAAAATACAAAAAACTGATCTAGGAATTGGGGCAAAAATCGAAATTTAAACCGGAAAAGAACTAATAGGGTGATTTTACGAACATGTATACCAGAATTTTTTTCGTAGCATCAATATTTTTAAGCGTTACAAACTTGGTACTAAACTTATTATGAACAACATGACTTCGTTATACGCTAAGACCATTGATGGTGATTAATTTAACTGAATTCAAGGTTGGATGTACAAAATAGATATTTCCATTGGAAACTCAACACTCAATTTTTTCGCATACGGAATACCTTCAACAAAAGAAAATATATAACATTAATAAACTTTTGTGAAATGAATAGCAGAGTTTTTTTTGTCCAACGTGCGTTGCGTTGTTGTAATGTTCATTTAGACCAAAAAATTGAGAAGGGTTAGTTTATGGTAGATCTTTTATTTCAACTGATTTTATGTTAATCTAGTTTAGTTTTTTTTTTGTATGTGAATGGAATGATGATACTGCTGTTATACTTTTTTAAAACAATATTTAAATTAATTTTTTTTTATTTTGAAAAGCTTATGTTCAATGTTATTTTTTTGGTGTAATCATTTTGACGTGAATTTATTGCGTAGCCATTAATTGTATAATCTAAAATGATTTTTGGAATTTAAATTACTTTTTTATAAATTGCTTTTATAAAAAAAGTGGGCCTTGAATTTGGATATATATTAGACGGTTATTTTGCTTTCATTTAGGTTTTGGATTAAAGTTTTCAATATAAAATGGATCTTTAAAGCCTGGTGGTCTATTTATTGTTAAAATGTGAAATTCCAAAAAGTTAAGTTGGAGGGAAATAATAATGTAATAAATTTAAGCCTATGAATAATTTTTTTTTAGGAAGCAATATCAAATTCTTACTCTTTACTTTCGAAAATCGGAAACAAAAATACATTTAGTTACAATTTTAGAAACGGGTATGTCTATACTCTTTAAAAATCTTAAAAATAGAGATATAGCAATTTCTGTGTTTAGTATCACAATTAATACATTTCCGGGCGACTATAGAGCCGAGGCCAGCAACCATAGAAATCTCACGTGCTTTTTCCACAAAATTTACGCACTATTCTTTCTGAAATTGTTAAACCAAAGCAACCAATTTCGGTTAAATATGAGTTAATAATCAATAATGGTGAAACGGTACGGGAAAATAGCTTTTCTAATCCAGGATGGCCAAACCTTATATATTTCGTTGCCCGGTAATTATTTAAAATATGTACCAGAAAACAATTTTGCAAGCGTCAAAACGATTATTACTTCGATTATAATAAAATATCCTTTTTAACGTATTTGAATGACTTGAAAGTCTTTTTCGAAAATTCCTTTCGATTAGTGCACCTTACAATCAAGACTGAAATACCTTATAAACATAAGATGACTCCTCGTAGAAATAGCACTCAAGAGGACTTACATCACTAAAATAAAATTAGAAAATAAAATAAAAGAACATCTTGACAGTGTCGGTGTGATACTGAAGTCGTGTAAGTGCGAACCCTGTAGTCCGCACGACTAACTTCCCAGAGGGGGAAAATCATATAAAAAAAAAATCTTGTTAGCCTTCATAGACTGTTTTTCGAACATGTACTGCAGCTTATGCTGGAACGATCATTATCTCCATAGATAAATGATGTGTTTTATCCACTCTTCAGATTCTGTTTATTCAGTTTTTTCCAGTTTTTTTATTACCATTAAAAGGCGGCTCAACTAATTGTCTTTCTTAAATACGCCATTTCGCGTCGAATAAGCCCAGTCACGTGTTAATGTCATTACTGGTTCGCGAGATAATCGAGGCGAAAGAATCCGAACAAACATACGAACAAACGCACAGACTAACATACGTACAGGCCAACATACATACATACGTAAACACACAGATATCACATTGAAAAGGTTTGATTCGGATATTGCGGCCTTGAAATAGCGAAAATATGTAAAACAGGAAATTTTTCAAATCGGTCCACCTATTACATTAACTTAAACTTAAGGAAGCTAAAAATTAACCCTAAACCTAGACATTATATATTTTTAATAATTGCATGTCCCTCAGACTATAAAGGTATATTCAAAATAAAAAATTTTCATTTTACATTTCAACTTAAAGTAAAAGAAAAGTTGTGAAAGCCGATTAAATTTAGAACTTTATACTTTTCAATGTATGAATAGGGTAACAAATTATATATGTCTTTATCATTCTTCATAATGGAATACAAATTGTAATAAAAGATACAGTTTTTATACCAAGTATAAATGAAATATACATAGTATATTAGGTTTAGTCCCAAGTTTGTAACGCTTAAAAATATTAATTCTATGAAAAAAAATTTGGTGTAGGTGTTCATAGAAACATCTAATTAGTCCATTTTTGGTTGCCCGTACGTCCGTTCGTCTGTGAACACGGTAACTCAAAAACGAAAACAGATATCAAGCTGAAATTACAGCGCTCTAAGAACGTGAAAAGTGAGGTCGAGTTCGTAAATGTGCAACATATGTCAGTTAGGTCTTGGGTCCGTAGGGCCCATCTTTTAAACCGTTAGATATATAGCAAAAGTAAATTAATCCTTATCAAAAAATAAACAACTTTTGTCTGTAATATTTTTTTGTAAACATCACTGTTTACTCACGAGGACACACATTAGATGCAAATTTTAGTTTAGTATGTTTAGTATGTATTAATATACGATTATCAGTTATGTATGTATGACATGTATAGGTGGATTATATGTGTAATGTGATAGAGTAATAACCACTGTCCATACATGGTATTTCAACTATTAACTCAGTCAATTGTTTTTTTTAACTTGTTTAACTATATATATGTATGCATCGAACAAAAAAATATTATGTAATTACTAATCTGACTTAATTCCCAACTTTTTCGTTTCATTTGTAAGTAGGTACAATCAAGTAGGTACTCTACAACATACAATTAAGATGTTTAACAATGAATGAAAATGATAATAAAAAAAGCCTTCCTTTTTCATCTTCGTCGTCAGTCATCAAATGATGCGTTATCTGAAAATGCTTATTTACAATTATGATTAAATGTTAGATATATATAGGCTGTATATCATTTACATGCCTATTCCGTTTATAATTTGATGATCAAAGAATACATTCATCGACATAAAAGCATACCTTTTTCTTTATCCGTTTCCAAACATTTATGTGGAAGATTCTGTTGTGGAGAGTGACAATGAATATTTGCATACACAATAATCTTACATGCTTTAAATTTTTCGTTCAATGTTGGATAAATTGACCATTAATTAAGTTGCAGAAAATAAATTTTACGAAAATTGATCATACGATCATTCAAAACATATTAGTGATTTTAATTTTGTAGTTGAAATAGCTAGCTCATAAACACTTTATTAGCTCTTGAAGTTTGTCGGATCGAATGGAGTTTCCTAAGATCATTTTTTGGAATCATGAAAACGACTCTACAATGATTTAAAAAATTTATTAATCGACTAAACAATGTATAAATAAAGTGGATCTATTTGAAAACTTATTACGAATCGTTAGAAAAAATTTACAATAAAAAAATAAAGCTTATATAATCGTCGAAGGCTTTGACTGGTATGTATAATTTGTTGAGTTCTCTATAAATTTGTAAAGCAGTCTATTTCATAAAAAAAAAATTGACATTTTCAATCTGAAATAACTCGGTTAGTATGAGGCTTTTGGTTTAGGTTAGTATAATTTTACTATCGTAGCAATTTTTACTTAAAATTCACTCGCAAGATATTAATCGGTCCCAGAAAAATGAATAAAAATGACAGAAAAAACTTGAAAAAAACATAGTTCAAAAAATTTGTAGCATTTTTGTTTTACTGAATCAAACGAGGATCAAAGTCCCCCGCTATTCCACAAACAGAAGAGGAACTAACTCAAGATTAAAAACACTACTAAATAATTTTTTAAACACCCCATAGCTTTAGCAGCTTAAACATTAAATAGAGAAGCAACTGCTTTAAGTCTTAAAATGTACTTCTTAAAAATGAATATTCCTTGTGGTCCATTAATAATCGTACAATATTTAAACATATTAATACCGTAACTAAATTTAAATGAAAAAAAGGGGTCGCAAAGAATGTATTATACAAAAAAATTCGGTTAAAATTAATAGACCACATATTTATGTGTTTTTAATAAAATAGTAAAACCAAATCATAGAATACTATTTCATTAGTTTTACTTAATTCATATACTTAAAATCTATTAAAAATGCATTAGTCTAGTAAAATACATGTTACAAATATCCCTTTTTTTGTTAGAAAACTAGTTGAAATAGGAATAAACACAACACCTGTATTTAAAATAGTTGATTCATCTATTTTAAAAATATATTATTGGTGAGTTAACCAAACAGGTGTAAGAGTTACCAAAAAAAAAATTCTTTTCTATACCTACCTGAATATTATTGATCCCAAAAACATTATTGCCTGATTATTATTAGGTGTTATTGTCAAAAATCTATTCAATCTATTTTTGACAAATTGATTTGTGAAGTGTTTATGTTTACATTTTTATAATAGATTTATTATATGGATGTTGTGATATTTCCAAAATTCAATAGAGGAATTTTGATGTATATACTTTTTTTTTCAATAACAGTGTATTGTTATCTGTTTAAAAGTTATTGATATACGAGACGAGGGCTTTTTTGAGTGTATTATTACATCGTTTATTTTGTAACTTTTACTTTTTCAATAGATTTGTTTTGATGAAATTTTGCGAAGGTTTAACATGATCATAATCGCATTTATAAATGTGACAGTTTATAAGTGTGCTATGATGGGTTTTTAATCGAAATAGGTTATTATTATTAATAAAATAAGAGGCTAGATGTTTATAAGAATACTAATTCCAATCAAATTGTCCATATATTTTAAGACAAAGACTAAAAAGTAAAATTTGTGGTCTGTTGGGCAACTTTTGCTGGACAACTTATGCTGGACAACAGCATAAGAAAGTTTTAGGTTATAGAATGCCATCTTTGAAAGGCTCCGAAAAATTTATAATTGCACTCTTCAGCTTTAAATTGATGGTAATCGGATATTGGTGTTTTGGTTATTCCAACAGGAAGACCATCGAAAAAAAAATTTAAAAAAAAATTATTTTTTCAGACATTTTAATACAATAAGAATAAAATAGAAGAAGAGAAGAGAATTACGCACTGCTACAGAAAATTTTGTTATATAAGCAGTTGACTAACAAGAAATATCGAACACATACTAAAAGTCTTGATATATAACGATGATGTAGTCAGTAAGTTTTCAATTATCAAAATATATTTAACAACATTCTGCTTTTGTAAGCAATTCTTTAGATTTATTATTTTCTTTAAATAAACACCAAACTTACGAAATGGATACATTACAATAGATGATTTTTAGGAGTAGATATATCTACTGTAGCTCTGTTGTCTTTACATGATGCTGTTGGCGTAACCGAAGGAACACGAGAATTGATAAAGTAAACATTCGTAAGCGACCTGTTTTAATCAAGGATCAAACTCGAAACTATAGAGATAGAAAATACAATCCAAAACTATATCGCAAATACTATCGCTCAATTAAATGTTTAATTTGAGAAGACGAACACTACGATCTGACAAAATAGAGTGTAAAGAAACGTGATCCATTTATTTATCTCTGTTAATAAAAATTTATTTGATTGTATTTCAAGTTCGTGACAAAAATTAATAATGAAAACGATAATAGAGGTATATCATAATTATATTAAGAGAGATACAAACATACATATGTGTACAGCTGGCCAAAAAACTGAACGTCAACCGGTTCATTGTATATAAACCTATTGTCGAATTACATAATTAAAAGCCTATTAGATATCCATATTTTAGCAAAAGAAGTCTTGTTTAAACGATTTCATGTAAGTTTTTATTTTTTATTTTACATAGAACATGTCGCCCATCGGTAATCACTCGGATAAAATTTAAGAAAATGTTTTGAATATCAGAAGAAAAATGTAAGACTTTTCGTGAGAAATTTGCGAAACTAGCTAGTTGTCAAAAACGATACAATATCAATCGATACATTGGTACTTTCTTGCTGAATTCAGAACCCAATAAGATTGATTACATTGTTTATTTAATGTTAAAGTAATGGTCCTTTCCATTACCAAAAACTATTGTTTGTTTCTACGTTTATATAAAAACAGCAGTCTATAAAGGAAATAACAGCTCAACCAATAGTAGTTGCAGCCTGGTGAGAGATTATTCACCCTTAATACTGATCGAGTTTTAAATTATACCGTATGATCACATTTTTCCATGCTTGATTCTTTTGAGATTTAGGCAAAGAATGTGTATTTGCCTAAGCCTGGGTGCAATAAATAAGAAAATCTTTGTTTCAACGACAATAAAGTCTTTTTATCTGCAGCAATCCCTTTGATAATCTGGTGGTTACTTTGTATAGTGCGATGTAATTTAATTAAAATTTACATGGACTAATAAGTTTTCAGATTTATAAAATTAGTATTTATATTTAATAAACGAGTTTGGCACAAAAAATTTTAACCACTTCCATTTTTTTTGTTACTATATTAGCGAAAAACACAAACAAGGGCTAGCAAACCAAACCTGATTAGTTTGAGTTGGTCTAGAATTTAGAAAAAGTTCGAAAACCAAGGCTTGGTTCACTAGATTTGGTTAAGGCTCGGGAAAGTTATATAATAATAAGAATGGATTTCCCAGTGTTAGTCCAGTCACGAATTCATCATCAAGCTTGAAATTTGTTACTTGTCATTGCGTTGCTCACTTTGTTTCAAAATATATGAAGCCTTCAAAAATGTTGTTTCTTTTTTTGTATAACCGATTGAATAAGCCTTGGATATCACAAAATTTCAGGTAAACAATTTGATATGTTTATTCTCCCATCTACATAAATAGTAATCTATATAATTATAACACAATTTTTAGTAATCTTCTTTCTTGCATGTTCTCAAAACTACACATTCTTAAATCTATTTCTCTTGCGGTTAAATACCTCAAGAAAAAATATTCTACATCATTTCAAATCATTAAAAAAAATGTATTTTTTATGCACCTATCCATCGCTCAGCTGTCAAAATTATTTCTTTAAAAATCATAATTTAATTATGATTGTTATGTATCTAAACTTTGATTCCCATAATTTGCATACGAACCATATAATTTAGAGTCTATTGATATGAACTACTGGTATTTTTTAATTAATTTTACCTTCTGGGTGTTAAAATATTATTCAAGCTGTGGTATGCAAAGTAGTCATAAAAAATTAAATACATTAATAAATTTATTTTTAGTGAACACAAATATTTTAAGGAACCTTTTTTCTACGGTTTTATTAATATATAGGGGCATTTCTTATAATGATATATGCATAAAATTTCTTATTTCTATTATTTTCAATGCAGTTGTCTCTATAAAATCACCCGTTGAGAAATCTTCTGATATTGTTACAAGCAGCTCGCATAATATGTGTGTACATGTCTTTGCATTTAATTCATAACTACACATTTTTTTTTTTGTTAAATATGCAAATTAGTTTTTTTTAACCCTATATTAACGACAAGATAGTATTTACCTGTATGCATAAATATATGATGTTTTATTAAATCATAAATTTTATAATAACAATTTTTAATTTGAAAGTATATGTATTCACAATTAAAAATTGTTTATTACTGACATAGATTTATGGTACAAAGATCATGGGATAAAGTATATTTTACCAGTTGTTAATTTTTTGTTATAAGAAGCTATGCGTTCTATACGTGGTTTATTACTGTTTGGAAATTTATGTCGTCTTAAATTATTCACAATGACATTTTATAATGTAAAATTTATCAGGAATTATGCTTGTTACTTTATATCAAATATTTAATCTTTTATCTGTTTTGCTTAAGTAATTTACATTAAGAAATTAACACTGGTAGGCTTTTATATATAAGAACGTCCACAGAAATGGCTACTTTAACGATTTCTATTCATAAATTTTTGCTTAAGCACGAATTATATTTTCATTTCGAGAAGATCGAAAAATTTTCTACTATCAAAGATATTTGTACACTGTGAAGGTCAATCATTGTTGTTTGGTCTTGACCACTGGAAGAAATCGACGATAAATATATTGAATTAACCGAAGAAAGTAGAAAAAATGAAGGAAATAAAATATAAAGAAAAATATGAAGAAAAAAAAATATAGTCGAATTCTTTATTTGTATGAATGGTGTAGCTGTCTTCTCCCCTTCTCGTCGTTTTCAAATATCCCCGCTAAATCTTTCTTAGCGAGATAAGCAATGCCCTTAGAAATCTATAGACCACAGAGTGCTTTTGATCAGAAAGGCAACATACCTTTATTGATACATAACCAAACACATCTAGATAGAGTGTAATAGAGTTTCGCGAATTTTTGATGCATGAACACTTTTCGATAGATAAAATATGATAAGCATGTTTATAAATCAATAAAATTTAATAAAAAATATGTCTCAACTGTGTATCAAATGGGTGAAGATCGACCTTATATCGTCTCTTGTACTATTATTTTTTATATTTCTGTGACTTTTCAGTTTAGATAAATGTATCTACAAGGTACTAGAAAATTAATTAGCCTCGGTCTCGAGTTATTATTTGGATTACATTGATTGTTCTATCCCCTTTTCTTTTAAAACAACTAATAAAAGTTTTACAGGCCCCACTGATATGAACTTCCTCTTCTTTTTGATTGTGAAAGCAAACTGTTTTCTACAATTGCTGTTAATTAATAATCAAGTGTGTAGTTTGAGCGATTAAATGTTTTCATATCTGCCTTTCAGGCGTTTAGGTAAAAAAAATACAAAAAATTCAGAGAAGCAATATAAGGGTAATAGGTATGTACTCTAAAGAGAAAAAAACCTAACGAATATTTTGATTCACAGTGATATTCATTATCCAAAATTATAAATTCATTTAAACATTTGTCTCATAAAAAATGAACCAAAAAAATTGTCATCAAACAAACGAAATAAAAAAACGTGTAACATCTTTCTTCCGTATCCTCAACATTTATCATACCAAAATATCCATACTCACAAAATCAGACCCACATTTTTATTCAAAGGTTAAATTAAATATTTAAATAAAATGCATTTTGATAAAATAATGATCTATATGATGATGAACACTTATTATTATGCAGACGACAAAAAATATTCTTTATATTTAAAAAAGATGAAGAAGGTCATGGGAACCAAATTGAAAACAAAATCTTAAACAAAAATCTTATTTGCTTATGAAATAAAAATAACAAAAAAATAAAAGTGAAATGAATGAATAATAATTCCTTCCTTTTTAATCCTGTTTGTGTTTGTGTGTATATTTTGTGTATTATAAAATCATTTACATATTTATTATAATACAAAATTAACAAAAGATTTCAATCAGTTTTATGTATAAAAGTAGTACCACTAGGTACTATGTGTATTAATAAAAATTCTATGACACACCTCCACCAAGAAATTTTGTGTGTAATCGCTATGTGACTTCTATGTATTGATTATAGTTTGTACACAGAGACTGTACGGCTGATTGGCACTACACTACACTATTTCTATACTATCTGTATGTATTTCATCTTGACTTTGGCAAAATTATTTCCAATCAAAAATGACTTGACCAATTGCCCAAGCTTACATTGCCCAAGAAGAGAGGCTGTCGAAGTCTTCATTTTAGGGAGCATATACAATTTGTATACCATGTATATATGTAATATTCAAGGTATACTAGGTTTAGTCTCAAGTATGTAACGCTTAAAAATATTGATGCAACCAACAAAATTTTGGTATAAGTGTTCATAAAATCACCTAATTAGTCCATTTTCGGTTGTCCGTCCATCTGTCTGTGAAGACGATAACTCAAAAACGAAAACAGATATAAAGCTGAAATTTACAAGCCTCAGGACTTAAAAAGTGAGGTCGAGTTTGTAAATGAGCAATATAGGTCAATTGGTTCTTGGGTTCGTCGGACCCATCTTGTAAACCGTTAGAGATAGAACAAAAGTTTAAATATAAAAAATTTTTCTTATAAAAAAATAAACAACTTTTGATTGAAATATTTTTTCGTAAACATCACTTTTTATCCGTGAGGGTGCAAATTAGGCGCAAATTATATAGTATGTATTATATAGGAATATAAGTTGTGTATGTGTGACATATATGTATGTATAATGTGATAGAGCCATCAACACTGTTTATACATTTTAACAATTTACTAATTTACTAAGAATTTACTTGAATAAAAAATGCAAAAGTTGTTTTGAACGGCAATCAACATTCCACTTCGATTTTTATGTATTATATATAGAGGAAAAAAATAATCCTATTCGAAAATGTAAAAAATTTCTGTGACATAAATTATGTACTTAACAAAAAAAATTGGTGCAATATCATGATTCAAGTAGCTACCTATACAATATGTAAATGGTATCTTCTCAAAGAAAGTAGGAATACGTGATCTTGCATATGTATGTTAGGTAATCAATTTTTTTTTCAAACTTTTATATTTAAATTAGTTATATGTAACGGTAAGGAAATGCTAGACCTTGGAGTTAATTAAGAATATAATTATGTTGTACTAACTATATTAGTTATTTTTAATTAGCATGTGCTATTTTTTTCTCTTGGTGTATGCACTTTGTTTTTTTGGATAGTATTTTTGGTTTGTCTATTTACGAAAAAGTTTTGATCTATTGAAAGTTTTTCGCATCCTTTAGTTTTGTTTAAAAACTGGCACAAAGCAGCCAAGTAAAAAAATAAATGCACTTAAAGACAATTTATCTATCTAGATATCTTTCGTTCGTTAATTTACTGGCTTTCAATTTCAAAATTTTAAAATTTTAAATAAAACTAATATGTGCATGCATTTGTAATTGAACTCTTCCTAAACAGATGAACCGATTTCGATAAAACTTTTTTTTTCTGTGTCAAGTGGATGCGAGGATAGATTAGATTCGGTCAAATACAACTGTTTTTGATGGTTCCGAACAAAAAATAATTCATTAAATGGTAGAAAAAGTTTCATTAAATGGTGGAAGCGCATAGAAATTATGTGATATATTATTATTACATCTCACTATGTACTATGTATTTTTGAAGTATTGAGGTATTGTTTATTATTATTCAGGTGTTGGACTAGGTAATTATTAGCACTACATGCGAGCGCAGCAAGCTCCACAGCTGAAGGCTCTATCAAAGTCGAAGAGAAGGCCAAAGGCCGTAGGTCAAGAGTCCTCATTATTTAATTCAAACTTTTGGTTGTTTTTTAGTTTGACCTCGAAACTCTTTGAGATAATGTTTTGAAAACTAACCAATAATACTTATTTTGAACTAGAAATAAAAATCTGCGAAAAATATTAGCCAAGAAATAATTATCGAATTTTACGCCTAACCTTATTCAACCAACTTGGAAGCCGCAAAAATAAAAGTTTTGCTATCTAACAACCCTCCGCATATGCAGCGGAATAGTAACAAGCCCTCCGGTTGGTGGGTGTTAGACACTTTTTCTAAATCATCTGCACATATATTGGTATCGTTTCTTCAGCCTTACTCATACGTGCTTGACAAATATGTCTATATATTTAATTGCCACCTAGAAAAATGGTTTTCCTGACTGGATATTAATGAGAAAACGACAAAAAAAACAATTTTTTGCGTCAAGAAAGTCTTTATAATGCTTACTTAAGAATAACCGTGTGCTATCTGTAAATAAGTGATATTTTACTCTCAGCACATGGATCTGGGAAGCAATAAGTTTTTTATCTTCGATCGTTAACATTACAACCAAGCATATTTTAGTACTATTTTATTCTAAAACAAGTTTGTTACATTTCCCTTTATTCAAAATTCTTCAAAATAATATCATGGACGATATGATCTATTTAAAATTACAAATTACAATAAATGTATATATATAGATATAGTGTACCTTGTTTGTATCAAAAAGCTTTAGATATTTTTTTGTGTATATTAATGAAAGTGATATGGGTACATTTCACAGAAACAAACAATATCCTGCAATATTATATATTGTTGTTGTTCTTCCCCGAAAAGATTCAATTATATCACATATGCATACATTAATATTTGATGATATTAAACAGAAAGAAAGAAATTAAAATGGGTAATATGAGAAAATAAAAGCATTTAAGGAAAAGTGCTGTATCTTGGATAACATACAACGTTCATTGAATGAAATAGTCTCTCCATATATCAGGCAGCATTATGCCTACATATATATTATAGGTGTCGATAAAAAGTGTACTTATCTTTAATTGATTGTTGATACATGGTATCAGACCATAATGTACAATGAATCCCGCTTTAATGTACCTTAGACCATATCCGCCGATTTTAAATAAGATTAGAGCCATCAAACTTGATTTCACGGATATATTATTTACCCTTAAGCCCGAATGTCATAACAACTGGTAATCACTTCAAATATTTCTTTCTTTCTAACAGAATAATTTTGATCTATAACAATAAACGAAATAAAGGTCGCATGAATAAGCATGAATATTCGTTAATTGATCACTGGTGCAGGATGTTTAACTACAAGGTACAAGATAGTACATTTTAAATTTTGCAGTAAATTCAACTACATGACCAACGACGATTATCTTCACTGTACTGTGGATGCTGCCAAGATATGCCTGTTGTTAATTGATCACTGTTACAAGACGTTGTTCTGTTCCAAGATACAAGACGGTACATATTTTCAAATTTTATATGAGACGTGTTTTAGGTAGATTGTGATTTAAAGCACAAAGCACAATATTAATTTTTTAAATATGTATATACTCTCTTTTAGTGGATGTCTCATAAATGGCATTTTTCAAGAATCGGAAAAAAGATCTAATATATGTTCTAATACAAGGTACAAAATTTTACCCTACTGGGCTACACGGGAGGATGGATAAGGATACCTTTTAAAATAATAATGTTATTTTTTTAAATATATAAATTGTATTGTATTGTTATTTTAAATTTTTATACAATTATTGACAAAAAATTAATTTGCATATTTTAACGTACATGTATTATTATTTATGTTAGAGGTTCGTTATGTCGGTTTTAATTTTTTTTTTGTCTAGCCGAGATTCGAAAATCAGGAAATGAATAAAAAAAATTTTTTTTTTGTTATTAAAAAGAACATGTATATAAAAAATTAGGGTATAATGTATGCATAAGTTTAAATAATTGCTATTATTTTAGTTTATTGTTCTGATAATCAGCTGTCTTTTTTTAAATGCTATTAACATAAAATTTTTTTTGGGAAGTTTCAAATTTTAATGTGCGTCGTTGTCGTTATATTTACAACAAATCTAATATTATATATTTATAGGTAATATTTCTTTGAATTTTCGGTATGTAATTGCTGACTATCTGAAATGTTGTCCAACTTAAATCTTAACAAGTGAAAACAAATAATTGACTGAGTTAATTGTTGAAATACCATGTATATACAGTGTTGATTACTAATACATACTATAAAATTTGCATCTAATGTGTGCCCTCGTGAGTAAACAGTTCTTTATCTTTTTATCTTTACAAAAAAATGTTTCAAACAAAAGTTGTGTATTTTTTAAAAAGGAACATTTTTTACACGTTTACTTTTATTCTATCTCTAACGGTTTACAAGATGGGTTCTACAGATACAAGACCCAATTGACATATATTGCTCATCTACGAACTTGACCTCCCTTTTTACGTCCTGAGTGCACTGTATTTTCATTTTTTTCTTTGAGTTATCGTGTTTACAGACGGGCGGACGGACGGAAAGACAGCCGCAAATGGACTAATTAGATGCTTCAATGAACACCTATAGTAAATTTTTTTCGTACCACCAATATTTTTAAGCGTTACAAACTTGGGACTAAAATTAATGACTATGTATATTTCATATATACATGGTATAAAAAGTAGAAGCTTTCAAATAGTTATCTTCAGCTGAAAGGAGCCCATGAAACCAAACAACCCTTTCTAAGGTTATTACATAAAATGGTCAAGCGAATTGAGTAAAACCTTTGAAGAGAAGTTATTGAGTTTTTCTTAAAATATGTATAAATTCGGTAAGTTATACAAAATTGACAAAATTGAACAAAAAAATTCGCCCTTAACTTATCTTAATGCGCTAAGTGCAAAAAAGTAAAAATGTAAAAATTCATATCCTTTATTATCCTTGGGAATTCGTAAATATCCTCGAAACCTATCCAACCAGAAAATGATGTCATCGCTATTAACTCTTAACCACGATTTGCATTAAACATACGTAGCAACCAACCATTCATATTCCTTCAAACATTATATCGTTTTTCCACTTTTCTCGTACCACTTGACACAAAATTCCATTAACGTAAGAATTAAGTATTTTTTAGAGATAAAAAAATCGATTTTTGAAAATCTAAAAAAAGTTGAAAGTTTTCTGGATTAATAACTTAATGAGCTGTGGCCATTCGTAATGCCAAATTGGAGCAGAAATCCTTTTGAAAATGTTAAGAGACAACTATTTTAATACACGTCCTTAGTACATTTAACTTGAGAGAGCATTGACATTTAACATATGCAGGTATCAATTTTGATACAGTCACATTCTAATATTTTTAAGTAATCCACCCAAATTTACATAATTGATGTACCAAGAATTAGACATACGTTCATCGTATAAAGGATAAACATATACAATGACATAATATCGTATCCTTTTCTATTTTTATTTTCATAAAAAGATCCTTTTTAATATCAAGTGAATTTAAAATGTATTATATAAAAAGGGTTAAATGTATTTTTTGTATTTATTTATTTATAACAGTTTCATTCATAATGAGAAAAGGAATATAGTTTTGAGTATAAAAGATATTATATGATGCTTGTTTTGAAGGTCAACTTTTATATATAAGCAGTTCATGTTTTTCTTTCCGGATTTTTAAATTACCATTTGAATAAAAAATCTGGACGATAAAAAATTAAAATAAGCTCTAAAGTTTAATTTTTATTACACAGAAAAAATTGTTAGAAAATTTAGAAAAATTTCTAACTTTGTATTTTATCATTTTCATAATCTTACCATTACATAACTAAAAATACTGGCGCGCTTAAAGTACTTTAAATGATTTGACGAATTTTATAATTTTTAACATGACCAAAGTGAGTTGGCCAGGTATTTTTTGACCACGAAATATTTTTGATAGGATTTTAAATAAGTGGTTAAAAAATTTTACATTTTTAGCCAAGATCTATTCATAAAATTAACAATCTAATTTTTATAATATAAAAATGTAGTTTAACCTCTGTTTCTCTGACATATACTATTTATTTAACTACATAAATATTTACAATTACATTTTGATGTGGGTGGATTCAGTAACTTCGTTCTTATCCAATTGCACCCCCATTAATTATAATTGCTCACACTGCCGCTGCCTGGACTCGAACCCGCAACCTCCCAGTCAGTAGCCAAACGGTCAAAGACTAACGGCTTTGACCGCTCGACCACTGACCCGGTTTTTTATAAAGATTTTGAATCACACGTTCAAAAAGCATTCAAAATCTGTCATATTTTTCATGCGAATTAGTGATGTAGAAGTAATATTCTTGTAGAAACTAAATTTTAAGTTCTTATTGAATACAATGAAGTGGAAATTTTCTTAGGCTAAAAATGGAGCATTCAGGTTTAACTTTTCCAAGAAATTGTATTTGTCTATTAATAACTCTGATAGACCTTTTGAAGTCACTTGAGTTACTCGAGGAGGAAATTATATTTATTAGCTACTTTAAAATAAATTAGGTAAATTGAAACAACTTGTGGCACGTTTTTAACTCAAAATAAGTAAATAATTTCAGTAAAACAGCTTAAACATGTTTACTTTAAGGCTGCATTCAAATAAATATATACTTCAATGAGAGTAGAGTATAAACAACAAATGAATAACTGATGGTCAATGTAATTAATAATACAAGTTATAATTTAGTTAATAATAATTACCTATACTTACCATATCTTCTTACCATTTTTTTTATTTAAACAATAAAACATCTGAATAACAAATGAATAAAAACAACAAAGTATACAAAAAACAAAGGAGCATATCATAATACTTATACTAAGTAAATATTAAAAAGAAAAAAGAAACATTTGTTACATATAAGTAAATTGAAATTATTTTTATAATATAAAACTAACTAAAAATACTGGCATATGTTGATTACCTATTGTTTTTACATTATATTTAAATTACTATTATATATTACAAGTACAGTGTGGCCTTTCTACGAATCAAAATGTTACCAGGGTAAACTTTTAGGGTTTTAATCGAATTCAACTGGATGAAAGGGTTAAATCATAAGACTTACAATGTGAATCCTTGGAATTAGGAAGTTACGAGCACGATTACTGAAAACTACATCTTGTGATTGATAATTAAAAGTTTGTGTTAGGACTACGATGTCGCTTAAGCGTTTGAAAACGGGTTCATTACGGAAACATTTCACTGTCTGCACAATTGTAGATCACATTTGTTTTTCTTGGCTTATATTTTAAGGAGAGGATTAAAATTAAACAGTGATTAATCAAACAGTGATTCTAAAGTTGAATTATCGATTAAAAGGTGTCTTTTGTTAGGCGCATATTTTAAAGTATTTTTCAGAAAATGTTCTTTAATTGATCGCAGTAAAATCAAAAAAAAATGTCGGTAATGCTCTAGCGCGAATATCAAATACATATCTCACAAGGTTAATCGTTTGTGGATTACTTGTGTCTGTCGTTATGAAAGCAGGACTAAAACAGTATGTAATGCATATGGCCTATAACAAAATAAATACATGCGTTTGATATTTTTCGGATATATATTATTTGCTTTATGCATATTTAATTTCAATCGTTACCCATTAATTGTATGATTAATGGCATAAATTTAGAGGCGCAAGAAACATAAGTACATTTTTATTATGTCAGTCATTTTCCATGATTTCATTTTTGTAATTTTCACGTACTCCATCCTGTATACTTGTATGTAACGCTAGTATAATATAAAACCTATTATATTAAAACATAAAACAACGAAGTATGAACAGCGTTGAAAGAAAAAAAAATTTACTCATCATAATAATATTCTCATAATCTTTTGTATGGATGTCGTAATAATAATACTATAAGTACTATGAATGTTTAATGAAAATGAGAGAACATATTTTTATAAACTTGGATATACCTACCTAAATATATAATTGTTTATGTTGTTATAATTATCAAATCATTCTTGATATCTGAAAAGGAGAAAACAAAAGTCTGCTCCTCTCCTGCATTGCGCTGCTATACACAAAAATGGTATTTGCCTAAATCTTTACTCTTCTGCACGTTTCGGAAATTAAAATGTTTTAACTTTTTGTTAAAACTTCGTAGTTCTGTAACTCAACATTATTCAATTCAATAAAATTCAATTTATTCATTCCTTTTTAAACAATTGTGCAGAACATGCCATCCATAAAAAAGGAATAGAAAAAATGGAAGGAAGAGGTATTAACCTGTGCAAACCTGACGAAAAACCATAGAAAAGCCGTCTTCTTATACTAAAGATCAAAGAGTTCCTAAATATCACTGATAGAGTGATTTTTTTTTACCGTAATAAAATGGTAATTTAATTTATGTAATTTTGTAATTATTATTAAAATATAATACTCAAAGTTATTTAAAAATTTTAGTGTAACTCCTCTGTATATTGAAACGATTGAAATCGTGAAGTTTATGCTGACAATTGCTTTTGAAGTATATTTTCTCTGCTATGCTAATTAGGTACTTGTTTTGACTATGCAAAGTCAGTTGGTTTGGAGCAACTTTTATATCCAAATTCAATTGCCTCTCGGAGCAATTTTGGTTCATCTATATATTTATTCATTAAGTATAACTTTCACTAACTACGATATTAAAAATTCTAACGTTAATGTTTGATAATTCAGAATCCTTATCCCGGCTCATGAAACTGAAATTATTTATCACCTGCGAAGGTCATTAAAGGTAAGCGATAAGTCAAATATGCAATGAAACGCAATTGCTAAATATAATCAAATAAAATGTATAGCCAAGTAAAGCACGTGTGCTAATGTAAAATTGTCGCATCACGTTTAAACACGTGACGTCATCTTGTTGATACAGTATTGATGCGTACATATTCATACATGAGTAGAGTATATTTAATAGCATGTTAAATGTTTTAGTATTATAGAAACAGTCCGTACAAATTCAATCCCCACTGCTATGTTTATAATTATATGAATTATACCTTCTATTAAAGAATATTGTTCAAAACTTTATTGGACAAAAAATTATATCGATATAAAACAATTACTTGCAGTAGGAAAAACACGCCACGATAAATCAGCTACGAAATTTTACTATTTTTTATTATAAAATAAAATTCATTGAAATTAGACTCAATTAATTACTTTTTATGTAATTTTTATCCAAAAGTTTAGTTTGTTCTTCTCAGCTCGGTTTCAGTTTCTGTATCCTTTTATCTATAATTGTAAAAAAAAGGTAAAAAGTTTTGTGATTTGGGTAAATGTATTTGATTTTTAAGTAAAAGACGGAAAACAACATTATATGTATTATGTATAAAAAGAATCAATCCATTAGCGCCTTAAGAACTCATTTGAGGGCACATTTAAAATACTTTCATAGAATTTGTCATGTGTCCTATAATTACGCTGGGCACTAATGAGTTTAGAGGGTGCATTCGCTTTTTAAAACAAAAATAAGTGTTCTATATGTAACTTCAAACGCACAATGCAAACTTTTAAGGGTTAATCGATATTTCAATAATATTCTATCGGTTGGTATACATCAGATATAGATAAACTCTAAACAGTTAGAGAAAAACTCTCCCTCCCTCGCAGGGGATCTTCGTAGATCTCTAAAAATTGTACGTCCAACATTAATTATTATGAATAGCCGTTTTTAAAGAGATTTGTCATGTTTGTTTTTGTTTTTTTGTAGCCAGTTTAATTTTATATTTATTGAATAAAATTAAAAAACAAATGCAAGAATGGGAAAAAAGCGTTTGCGGATAAGTAGCTTGTAGATAACAAAAAAGAGGCGAAATAAGGGTTTGCTTAAAGGTATAAACTAAATTTAATGCAATTGAACAAATTTTTTTTAATTCGGAATAATTCACACTTTCACATTTCACTTTAGAGCAGTTTCTGTATCCGTACATTGAATATAGCTATCATAATTTATGTTCCAACATTAAAACTACTTTTTTCTTCTACGTTCTCTCCTTAGACTGTAGAGTAAAGCTACATTGATACTAATTAAGGCCATAATTAATACTTTGCACCACATAAATTCTAATAATACATTGTTTTAAAGGAAATCAAAAAAGATTCTCTGCTCGCTGTACCCATTATTTAATAAATTATAAAATTAAAATAATGATTTATAAATAATTTATAATTACAAAAATTAAATATTACTTTTTAATTGCTAATAAATATATAATTAGTTAGAAAAAAAAACATGAATTCAATGGTAATATTTCATTTGTAATGAAACAATAATTATTTGTAATTAATGAAGTAGTTTTTTAAGTAATTAAATTAATTTATATTCAAAAACACACAGAGAGTTCAAAAATTCAGCTTCGTGAAGTATCGAGTCATTATTCAACGTTGTAGATAACCTTGAAATAAAATTGCAAAATTTTGCCAAACTCAATAATCAATAAAATATAAATATAATTTTAATCCTCAATTTTAGAAACTTTCTTTAAAACGACAATTTTATAATTAAACAAAACTTCAAACACTTTGACGTCTGATAAAGATTATATTTTATTTTTTTTAAAGCGCAGAGAAATGTCGCATATTACAATTACTAGCTAGAACGAACTTCAAACGTTTAATCATGTTTATTAAACAATTCAAGAACCACGCCAATTGGTTAGTGTAAGATAAACAAAAATTCATCTAAAATCGCAACATCCGTTTGGGAGCTACAAAACCGTGCAAATATACAGAAAGATAATCTGTTTCCATTAATAATCTCTATAAAGTATCTTTGATAAAGTATTACTCTTTCACTGGATTAGATTAGTTACAAACAAATTTTTAACATCTTGTACGAATATTTAAAAAATATTGTAGATACATATTAAATACTCTTCTTTTTGTTTAAATACATTTAAAACTAAATAAAACATCGAATTTAAAACCGAAATAAAGAAAATATCGAATTAAAAAAAATAATTATAGTTGTAGTAAAAATAACAATAATTAATTATCTAATTAAAGTATTACATTTTGTAAAAACGAAATTAATTACATTTAATTTTTAATTTTTTTTTATTAATTGAGTGTAAAAATATACATATTAAAATGTAATTTATAAAACCACTACCAAATTAAGTGAAATTACTTCTCTAGAAGAAAAATCATCGCTCAAATGCCATCTAACGGCAATCAAACTAAGTTAAAGAAAATGTAAATATTCTTATTTGAAACACTCATTTTCATCTATCTCATAGTACATTTACCTATACGCAAAATAGTGTGTTTTCTTCTAATATTAATCGATCACCGAAAACATTTCCCCTTAAAAAACGTTCCCCACTTAATATAAAATACCCTCATGTTGTTATATACTCCACCTACTTTTAACTCCCCTAAATTTAGTTTTTACTTACCCCCACTTAGTAATAAATTATGTGACATAAACGTCCCCTAAATATAGCGTGAAACTGTACCATAAACTTACAAACACCAACAATGAAATTTTATAAAAGCTCCATAAGGCTTTTCAACAGTAATTGTTGACAATACCATAAAATATATATTTTAATTTTGTAAACAGAAAATTTTTCAAGCTTTTAGATTCTGTTACTTATCTTGGCAACATTTAAAAAAGGGTCATGTAGTAACTGGTCTACTTATAGAAAATATATTTTAGGAAGGGAACACTTGTATGTTTTTCAAATAGGTTGATAGATATTCGGCAGGGAAAAAAAGCTTGTACAATGTTCATTGAAATTTTCCATTTTTAATAATACGAGAACGAAGAAGCTGCCTTACGCTAGGATCAAATCTCGATAGTCAATCATCCCACAGAGAATGAAAAAGTAATCTCTTTTTCCACTAATTCAAGATCGAGTTGGGAAACAATTAACTCGAGTTTTTTGTTGAATTTTCTTAGCAATATACTAATAGCAAGCTTGAAATATACGATTCAACTTCAAGTTATAGTGATAGTATGCTCGAAATATCTACGAATTATGTTGCATAGGTATCTAAAAAAGCTTTTTAAAAGTTCCCAGTGACTATTCGATTTAAAGTTGAAAAATGGAAGCGCACATTACAGTATCACAAAAAGAATTCGAAGTTACCCAAGAAACAGTTTTAATAATTCTATTTTCACTTGAAATACAAAAATTATGTTCTATAAAACTTTTATTTGGTAATTTTTCCAATATTATTTTGGAAAAAGCCTATGTATACTTGCTTTCTATTTTTTTTAGTTAATCATTTGAAAATTGAACGAACTTTTATTTGGAAATTTTTTTTTATTTTCGATATTTCAAAACATGTAAAAATAATGTGTAAAGGATGGTGGGTATATTATGAATTCTAGAATGTGTATTATAGAAGTTTGTGATTTCAAATTGAATTATAAGTGGCGTGTGCATACAATCATTGCTCCCCTCTAAGTAGTACTTTAACCCCTCTACCAAAACAGAAGTGTTAGCTGTTTGTCTGATGGTGGGAGCGTATGTAATTCATAATGATTGTCATGCAATATAACACTCACATGTTTATTGAATTTTTGTATGTGTTTATATTTGGTAGGGGTAAACTGGATGCTTGAGTGGCGCTGTTAAACGACGCATTGAAGCGACGCATAAGATGTGATGGCGACTTATGGACGCCATGATGTAATTCAATGAAATGAAAATATGTTTAAATAAATAATTGTTGAATTTATATTTGAAAATAATTTCTTCAAAAAATTTTTGGTTTTATTAAAAATATGGTTTAATTAATTTAAAAATTATTTTGTGTTTTGTTTTGATGTATTTTTGGTGTTTTTTTACTTGTTTTTATGTGTTTTTTTTTTAATGTTTTATTTGAGTTTTTCCTTTTTTTTTTTGGTTTGAGTAATTTTTTGTTGTTATTTAATTGTTGATTCTTATCGAATGTTTAACGATCATTGGTGTAAATGTTTGAGTGTTCAGTTTACATATGTAAATAAAATTATTTTGTGAAATTCGAATTATTTTAATTTACAACCTTCATGCATGCAAGAAAATTTGCGTAAAGCATAATGTGGCAGATAGTCATTTTCCAGAAAGTCAGTCATATTTACTGATGACTACTCTAATAATGGCTACTAAGTTTTCGATAAAATAAAATTGAAACGAAGAAATTGTTATTCGAGTTTTGCCAAAAATGTTTAATGTGAACATATATTATCTCCGTTATGTTTTATGCTATTGGTACTGAAAATCAATCAAAGCGAATTCAAAATTATAAAAATTTTCCTACATATCCAAACAGACAAATTGAAGGTACTAAGCGCTAAAAAAAACTAGGCTGTTATTAAAATATTTGTTTTTCCTATAATTTTTAAACAATCCAAAATTTCGAAATTTGTATAATAATTATTCCCACTTTAATTTATAACAGGAGCACATTAATTTGTTTCACTTACCTACCTACTATTTGGGTGAAATACACAAGGCCTTTTATATCTACTATTTTCTAATTCTATTAGAATGTTTAATAGCTTATTTAGATTTTTTAAGCATTTAACTACAAAAAGAATAATTATGTTTAATTTATTGTGGAAGAACTGAAATAGTTTAATTTGCGTTATTCAATATTGAAAGTTTCCAAGCCAAATTCGAAATTGAATAAAACTCAGGTTACAGTTTTTGAGATTTTTTAATAGTAGAGAAATATTTTTCCAAACCAAATTTGGTGAATTGAATTAGACTCAAGCCTGAAAATTTTGTTTTTTTTTTTTTGAAGATATTAAACAAAATAAATGATATTGGTCTCACAATTATCAAACATCATTTGTAAAAATATTTATCTCTAACTTATGTTCTCATCAAGGTCAATCAGGTCAAACAATATAAAAATATAAATTTTTTTTTTCAATTTTAATGTTTTCCACCATTGAAATAAAAATATGACTAAACAACTCATTTTACAATTCAATTTTTTTTTTTTAATTTTTCATTCTTATACATGCTATATGTTTGGCTAGGATATCCGTTACATCTATTGTATATAAAAAAATAATTGAAAAAGCGGAATTGCGAAAGACAAAATTTTTTTCTATGTGGAATCATTGACTTCCATGTAAAACAAACCACATAAAGATCAATATTATTCCGATTGCACTTAAATGGAAATATAAATAATTTAATTTAAAAATAAAATCTTAATTACTGGCAATAATTGGAAACAGAAATAATTCAATTTGCGATGGATAAGAAATCTATCACAACCATCATAACATATTTAAAATTGAATAAAAATTTTTAATTAAAGCGAAAAAATTTTGTTTAATTTAAAAAACCATGAAGATAATTTTCATTAATGTTAAACAAATTTTCACATTTAGAAAATTTTCCAACCATGCATTCAAAAAAATAATATACAGAAATAAATTTGTGATTTTTATAGAATTAAATTTATTTTACTATGATACACAAGATGCTATTAAAATTGAAAAAAATCTTTTAATTTTGAAATTTACTTCAAAAATCATCCAGCTCACACAAGGTTCCAGTTTAGAGAAGTTATTTTAATTATTCCAAAAACTCCAATCTTTCGATGCATTTCGAAACAAAGAGTTCAGTGAGGAAGAAAAACAAAAAATTTGGAATTTTCTTAAATTTTAAATCTTTAATATCTTAATTATGAGCATGCCAAAATTTTCAGACCTAAGTTTAATTCATTTTTACAATAAAGTTTATAAGACCTAAGGGTTAAAATAAATTTCACTTAGATACTTACTCTTCATCTTGCCTTTAAAAAATTTTACTATTCGGTGACTTCTCAATCGTATATGAAGAAAAATTAAAGGCGATATTCAAATAATAAGATGATGGAAAATTTCTTTTTTCATTTCTTATTCCATTCATTCCATCAATTTTATAATAAATAAATATTGTATTCTACCACATAAATGATAGTACTTTTATACTGATAATTAAAGCAATTCGTGCAAAATTATTCCCTAACCATTCAAAATTTTTCAGTTCTGCCGGCACATGTTCTGACAAGCTTGAGAAAATTTTTTTTACCAAACTTAAATAAATCATATCTATGCTAATATAGACTTTTTTCTATTTTTATAACATAAAATATTTATAGAAATTATAAATACATCTGCATATATTAAATCAAAAAATCGTATTCCTGCATACGATATTATTCATATTAAGTCAAAATTCCCATAGAATATTATCAATATAATGCAAACAGTTTTTTTTTTCAAATATTTATGTATATTAGCTTTGGAAACCACTATCCAATATACATATTGTCATCCCAAGAAAGGGTTATAATAAAAATTTAAATATATCTTTTCACATGAAAAAATAATGAAATTACCTATTATTTCAGTTATTGTATTAAATCTTATCAGTCACACCCAAGGAATTATGTATAAAAAAAATATGAATACATTTTTTTTAAATATTATTCTAAAAAAGGGTTATTTATTTTTTTTAAATATCTGTCATCAATTTCTTTTATAGTTGTTTATTTTGGTAACGAAAATCTTATTGTCAGCAACATATATAAAAATGTGATAATGTTAAGAACAAATGTAAATGTTAAAAGACGAAAATATTCTTAAGACAAGAAAACAATTAGTTCGATAACAAATGTTTTTTATTCAATTGCGTCAAGAAAATGATAGTTATTTTTTGTTTTGTTTTATATTTATTTTTTATTTTTTCCGGTTTAACAAGAATACCGAAGGCAACCTAGTAGCAGCTAATTCTTACTGGGCTTTAGCTAAGCCTCAAAAATTAAAAAGTTACTCTATTAGGGTAATATTTTGGGTTATGTAATCTGAGCAAAAAATCAAAAAGCTTGTGAAATCTGAGTACACAAAATCTGTAAGCCCAGACATCTTGAGCTCTGAAAAAGATATTTGATAATTTTTTACTTTGCCTTTTACACACATGGTCCATGGTTGCGAAAGGCCCAAGATAGAAAGGAGTGGGAGTTGTTGAAGGAGGCATTTGCCCAATAGGGCTGTAGGGCTATTATCATTATTATTATTTATTACACACTTAACTTGAATGTATAAGTTTACGCATATGATGTAATAATTCTGACGAACAATATTGTTTGAGGTCTATACTATCAGATTTTGATAAATCATATTTTTAAAATAATGTATAAAAAAAAAGTACCAAAAATAATTGATTTATATATCCAGAAGTACGTATTATTACTACAGTCATTTAAAACAGATTATTTACCAATCTCTCACTTTTTACATATACAAAGTAAACTTTGGATAATATTTTGATTTGGTGTGTAGAACCCGATAAAAAAAACGTACACCTCTAACGTGAGGCAAGCATACAAATTTTGAGCCTTTTCTACACAGCAATACTGTGATTGCAAATATCTCCAAAAATATTTGAAACATAAAAATAGATGTTTTACCGATTTAAGGAAAATTAAATTTTTAAGTAATAGTTTCTGACCTTTAGCGAGAAAAAAATTTACTTTTAGTGTTACCAAATTGGATTTATGTTATGGCGAAATGTATGAAAACATACAAATTCATCTACCTTTTTCCCATAAAAAAATGATAATTATGCCCACTTTTAAAATAATTTATTATTTAAATTATAAGGCAACCCCCTCCCCTAAATTTTCAGGATTAATTTAGACTTAGTACAATTTTATATAAAAAAAATCAAGCTTTTTATTTAATGCCTTGGTGCTCGTACATCCTTAACTAAAAAATAATTTCTACTGATAAAATATTGTAAAAATTGATTAACATTTCAATTTCATTTGTGCACAATGAAAACTGACTTTGAGGCTGAAGACAAAAATATTTATTTTAATAATTTTTACTATTACTGATTCAATGATTGTACTATGTATATAATAAGACTATTTTATTATTCATTAAAAAGTTGTTATATAAACTTGATCCCTGTACGCTAATAATAATTATGTCATTACACTCTCTGTGTACCACGGTTCAGTACGATGGCATGCCATGGTACTACCATGTAGCCACATTTTCATACTTTGGTTTGCTTATTACAACCTCTTGTTAAAATTATATATACAATACATATACGAATCATACCATACAAACACGACCGTATATATTACACACAAAAGTGAGACAATATTTATATATTAACTAACTCTCAGTATTATAAAATAAAGTGAGATAGAAAGAAGCAAATGAGAGGGTAATGATGATGATGATGATCCTGACCTAGGACTACGCGACCTCTCATCAACCATTTATGCAAATTTAACGTTTTACTCATATATATTCTAGTTGTTTTAACTCACTTAAAACTTAACCGAACCATTCATGTTATACATAATGGTACAACTAAAATGAACCCTATACAAATTTTTATAATAATTGAAATAAATAGTAATTTTTGAAGGACAAGCTTTTATTGTACTATAAGGTAGAAAATAACTTTTCCTGAATGATTTTCATTTTGTTGAATGTTAAAAACGAACTCACTAGTGGACTTGAATGATCCGCAGACATCACTTGAGTAGTGTATGGCTTCCATAACTTTCGTATGTTATATGAGGTGCACTCAAAAATTTTCCAACAATATGAGACCTCTTGATGGACAAGTCAGTTATCAAAAACATGTTTTTTTTAGATATAGGTGGTTAAAGTTCAAGTATGGGCAAAAATAATAAATAATTTTGGAAGCGTATATCTAGTGTATTATGTTACCTGACAAAATGCATTGAAAGACGTTTTGCCAAATTTTAAAAATCCTCTTGTGCGAGGTATTTTATCCAAATTATATTCAGATTGAAAACTTCTTTTGGCTCGTTGAACACCACTTTTTGGGTGAACAAAAATCATGAATCTCGTCGTTAATCGTAAATCGTTACCTACCGCTCCTCCATGCATACTACATTGAAAATAACGGTTCTCGCCCGATCACTGTAGTTAAGTAATATTGAGCACACTTAATTCTAGGATTGGACAGCGCTTGTAAACACTGTGTGTTGTTGCCTTTTTTATTTATTAATATTCGTTTTTTATATACACGTTAATAATTTCAATTTACAAATTATGAAATTTTAATTATTTATACTATAATTAATTAAAAATTTTAAAAAAAGAAATTTATTCCAAAGTTTTGAGCTTTCACTGCCGTCAACAGTCCACATGACTATCATTTTTCTTGTGGGTACTTGATTATATGATCCTAATGAGGATGACTTGAAGAACAACTGCTAAAATGTGAATTAGATTTGCATGGAAAGGATCCTGCAATGACTCATTATACATCCATTTATTATTTTACCTAAAATTGTAATTGTAAGCATAGCCGTCTGAATACCTTAATTGATATGTAGCACGAAACACTATTTCGAAAGTTTTACTCTTCTTAATGAATTAGCCTCAAAAATTTACCCTTCAGAACAAACTTAATTTTGCCTCAGGTGTTCCTGTAAATTATGAGTGAGATTTTACAGTCTTTATTTTTCGTAACATTTTAAACAGTATAGTTTCGGAGATAGAGAGGGAAATTTTCAATTTTCACACATGTGCTTAAAAATTTCCAAAATATACACCTACTTCAAAAAAAAGCTCTTCGAAAGTTGTTTTTTGTTTCTTTCTTACGCAACGAACTATCGAAATCAGAATTTGATTGTTTACACAATACACCCGTGATTGAATTATTAAATTTTCTAAACGTTGAAGTTTCTATAGTAGATTGGGAAAAAATGCAGGCTTCTATGAAAGGCGAACACAATAATGATTCTATAAAGATTTCTTTTTACATTTTCAATGACGTCACTCTAAAAAAGGATAAAAGTTTTCCAATAAAAATGCATTATCAATATTTTCCATGTATAATGAATTTTGATTTATTTACATGGACTATAAATTTTAATTTTCTATTTTAGAATAACAGATAGCGGCATTTTATTGAACCATCGTGTATAATTCTTATCCTTTCGATTCATTTCTTCCATACACCCTCGGGTCGTTTATGTCTATCTCTATACTATTTTCAGAATATGTCTATCTGTATCTGTTTGTCTGTCTGTCTGTTCGTCTACATATATATTACTCGACTGTGTAAACCACAAACATATTTTCACATCTCATTTAAATTTAGCTTATGTAAATTACTTTGTGTTTAAATAATTATTCCTGTAAACATATAAATTATTTTAACCAATATACGGGATGTGAATGCAATTTTCAAGTTATGGTTTTGTTGTTATGAATAAACGGGAATAAGTTGTACATAATAAAGCAAATAATTTAGTTTATTATTTTACAAAGACAGTTTTATTTGTGATTTGAGATTCAAGGTCAAATTTTAATTTCATTGTTTGTGATTTTGAACGCGGTTGGGCCACTAAACAGATAGACTACTTTTGATGTTTTTTATTGGAAGTCTGTATGATAATTTTTTTTGTCATTTTTTTGAAAATCACATCATTACATATTGGTCTGATAAAATGGCGGAAGCCTTGCGAAGAGAATTATTAATTTCCAATGGCCATAAAAATACGGTGGGGAAGTACTTCCGCCCTTCTGGCATATACCGTAAACTTTTCGGAGCTGTTGCTATCGAACCCCTTACCCTATGTACACCGCGTACGAAATTGGTAACGCTTTATACCGACTAGGCCACTAGTATTAATATATCATTTTATAACAATAATTTTTTTTATTTTTAACGTTAATTTGTAACTTAATTGTCGAGAACTCAGTTAAATGATTATATTTTCTTAATAATATTTATTGAGGAATGTAATGATATAAACGATGAACTCTGTTATTGGGTCATTTCATTTTCTCAGAGCTACTGGTACAAGGGTCTCACATATCCATTAGTATTTAATTGAAAATCCTTAAAAAAATGTCAATCAAGCTAATGATTGAACCGACTCAATTATAAAGGATGTATTTTAACGTTTCTCTTACATTTCCAATTTTTGCTTCAAAACATGTATTAAATACATCGTAAAATTTTGTTAAAAAATGAAACTTATTTTTCAAAATGAATACAAATTCATGATCTTTGAAGTAATATAAGTGATTATTTTTCATTTGCATATATTTTTTTATTTATTCCAGATAAACATCTTATTTCAATTTACTTTTTTTAGTGTATACCTATTTTTTTCATGTTTAGTGAAAAACATTATATGTACATATAGGTTGGAAAAATAGCGAACTATATTGTTTATTGCTGAAAAGTGATGAAACAATCATTACTTGCTACTTAAGGTTATTTACTACACCATCGGATATTTTATCACCAATACTGTTTGCATTGGAAATTCTGAAAATTTAAAGTATTAATTTAAGAAGTCAAATACTTAGCTACTTTAACTCTATACTTTATGAATTATTTGTAATATTAGTTTAAAAAAGACATACTTCTGATTAAGTAGTCAACCCAATATGTGAGTATATTACCCATAATTTCATTGATCAGGATATTTAATAGGACATAACATAAAATTTCTTGTACTAGCTTTAAATTATCTCTAGTATCTTTAACTCCTGATAACTCGCAGCTCATTTTGTTGAATGAAAAGACATAAATATTTTACAAAAAATTTGCAGATTGTAAAATGTTTTTGCATATTCTCAAAATTCATGGCAAGCTGAATCGATAAAAAGTTTTAATTTCGTAGGTTACCTACATGTTAGATTTTGGAGACTGTTGCACTTTTTGTTGTTTTACCTTCCAACCAGCAAACACATCATAACGTGTGATAAAGAATATTGTTCCAAAAATTTTGTTAACTACTTGTGCAATAATTTAAGTTGGTACTAGAGATTTCGTCCAATATTCTGGAGTCGTATAACTCCAATCAGAGTCTGTTGGTAACAGGTTACACTCGATATACATTTCAACATAGATGGGTACTACATGTTTTCAAAGTAAAAGATATATATTTACAATTTTTATACTAAAATCATACCTACGTGATATAAAAAAATAACATGAATGTATCTATAAACATTTGTATTCATGTATCTAAGATATTAATTTCCGTTTTAAGCAAGAATGAAAAAGTTGAATCATATAATCAAAATATAAATAATAATATGTAGGTATATAATATACTTTTATTTACATGTACTTCAATTCGTTTTTCGCATTTTATTCTATAACAGAATGAAATGGAACTCTTTAGAATATATACTTGTTTGTTTGTGAAAAATCAAAATTGTATTTCTTGAAGTGAATAAAATTTTGCACATCCTAAAGCCAATCAGTACGAACTTAAAGAGAAATTTTCAACAATCTAGAACGTTTTAGTAACTCTAGGTCAATTTGTATTTTAAAGAAGAATATTATGTATAGTACTTCGACTGTGAAAATAGAATAACAAAAATAACAAAAGTTGTCAATTCTTCATCATTTTAATAGTAAGAAATGGAAAAGTCGGGTGCATAATGATTGCCACATTCGACTAAAAATTTGAAGCTTAATATTGAGGTCCATATTATTCGACTATTTTTGTCGATCTTACTGTAAGAATTTACTTTTTGTTCTCACAAGACAATTTCATGTTATAACTTAAAGAGTTCGTCCAAACCAAAGTGGCGCCGAACTAGAGAGAGCGTATGCTGTATATGTATGTGAAGTCTTATCTACACTCACACTCGGTCGTTGCCACTTTGGTTTGAACGAACTACCAATCTATCAAGTCGTTTTTTGTCTGACGTGTATTAATCAGAAAATATTGTTTCAACGCAACAGGAAATTTCTCGGACAATATGATCACTTGATAACATTGATAATTATTAAGCAATGCAGAAAAAGTGAACCATGTACGGCGTGCTAGCGGTAGAAGACAATCTCGGTGCAGTATTTTGTTCGGACAAATCATTTTTTGAATTTTTCATTAAATTATCTTTCAAATGCATTAAAACTAAAAGCCTGTCTATGTATTAATTAAGAAAGAAATATTCATATGTTCGACACATTTCGATCATGCTTTTTCAAATAACACTGCACTTTCGAAAAAAGTTTGGCAGATTCGTCGAAAGGAAGCCATACACAAAGTTTCAAGTATTACTCAATTAATAAAAACTGTGCTGTTCTACGGCCTATACGGAGTTTTGACATGAAAACTTAGCAAACGGTTAGGCAGACTGACCAAGTAACTTTCTCATTAAAATATTAGGTAGTTAGGACTACTATAACAAAATAATTAATAATATTAAAAAAAAAAAAATAATAATAATAATAATAATTATCTAAATAATGTGATTAAATTGTTTTTGTCTCAAGCTAATTCTAAATTAATCACCCTTTTTTTTACATGTCAATCGATCGAAATTGTTTTTTAAACTACTCGGTTAAAAAATAAACGGGGTAACATTCCTTTATTATAAAACAATCATTTATTAGAATGTAACTGCGCCGTTGGCATAAAAATATCAATTCAAATGTAGATAATTTTTTAGAAAACTATTTTTCTTGAAAATTAATTATAGTTTTTAGCTGATCATTCACTTCCTTCTTGAAAATTTAATTCATTATTCTAAAGAGATAATTATATTTTTATGGTGATATCTGTGTGATTATTACTGGCAAAATATATTTTCCAAAATTTATGATACAATAAATTGAAAATATTGCAGGACAGAATATTTTCCCGGTTGTAACGTTTGATTTACATTTGTTATTTTTACTTTAAATTTCAATTTTACTTCGAATATACAGAAAATTGAGATAAGATAAGGTAGAATATTATATTACTAAGAATATATACATACAAAGATACATATACGATATTTTACTTTATTTATTCAAAATAATAAAATGAAAATATATGCGTAGATATTTATATAAACGTATATATACACAAAGACGGAAAAAAAACCTAATTCAGTTCTTCTGAAGTTTTTTTTTACACATACTCGTTTTTATTTTTTCGTTAACATATATAAGAAGATGTACACGTTCTACATGTATTCCACAACCATATAGATAGATACACACCACTTCATCCCCCAAGTTTTCTACATTATTCGCTTTTGCATAGTCGTTTTTCAACCTCATACCACCCCACAAAAAAAAACATCAACCCTATATAATCATATACATCTTAATATATTTAAAGCTGATTACACATTTTTTTTCTTTTGTAAAGAATGCCAACCATAAAGTGAAGAACTTGTGAAAAAAAGGCAGTTGAACTGAAGTAAGTGTTTACATTTTCATACTTTGTGTATGAAATTTATCAAGGTACACTAAGTTTAGTCCCAAGTTTGTAACGCTTAAAAATATTGATGCTATGAACAACATTTTGGTATAGGTGTTAATAATATCACCTAATTAGTCCATTTCCGGTTGTTTGTCTGTCTGTCGTCTGTCCTCTGTCCTCTGTCCTTTGTCGTCTGTCTGTCTATTCTGTCATAACGATTACTCAAAAACGTAAAGAGATATCAAACTGAAAAGCTGAAATTTGTATAGTGTGCTGAGGACGTAAAACGTAAGGTCGAGTTTGTAAATGAGCAACATAGACCAATTGGGTCTTGGGTCAAGAGCTGAAATATAAAAAATGTTTCTTATAAAAAATTAAACAACCTTTGTTTGAAACATTTTTTCGTAAACATCACTGTTTACCCGTGAAAGCGCAAATTCTGTGCAAATTGTGTAGTTTGTATTAAATATCAGTTATGTGTGTCATGTATGTATGTGTAATGTGATGAGCAACCAACACTGTCTATACCTGGTATTTCAACAAATAACTCAGTCAATGCATAATCCGAATACTCTTTCAAAATTCTAAGAAAATTATAACTAGCATTTCTCATCTTTCAAAACCTCAACACAAAACTATGTAGTGCCAAAAAAATTTCAGATTCGTATTCAAAAACTAATAATTATAAGGTTATAAATTAGCTGTAGCTGATCTCGATTAGACCACTTTACTCGAAGATACAACTGTTTCAATTTCACAAATAATAAGTGGCAACCAAGTGGGATTAAAAATCTTAAAAATAAATTTTTGTAATAAGGAAAGCTATAAGTATAAAGTTTACTATAATTAATCTTTCAGACATTTTCGATAAGTTTCATATTTACTGAGAAATTTACTTTCAAAGTTTTTTATTTGAGAATTGTGAAATTGAAATTATCTCAAAATAATAAACTGATACACTAATTTTATTATAACTTGATCTCCTGGAAATTTGCTTATTATGAAAATTTGAGACATCCCTCAATATAATTCGAGAAATTCCTAAAATTAAGATTAATAATAAATAATAACCGAAGCCCTTATTGTAAGGGGAACATACGATGTTAAACCCTAAAGGACTTTTATCCTTAGAATTTACTATGAAATTCATAGTTTCTGTATGGTTCAGTGAGTTAGGGCCACCCTATAAAGATCTTACTTGCCAACTTTATGCAATACTTTTTTGACATAAAAATTTTCAGACAAAAAAAGCAAAATTTAATGCTTAAAGTTTGTTTGCAAAACAATGAACTCGCAACATTTATATTACATCACCTTTAAGTTTACTATTTTGAAGCGTAACATAGTATCCCATCATTTACAATATGATGCTACGTCGAAGCAATAGTAGTCGTACACACAACACAGTATGTATATATCTACACACATATATTTTGGTTGAATGGGAAAATAAGAAAAAAAAAAAGGATATCAAAAATATAAAGTAAATGATCGTGAAAGAGAAACGAAAGAAAAGCATCTAACATATACTAGTGAGCGAACGAAACGAACTTATAATAAAATAGAAGGATGTAGATGGAGCACATGTAAAAAACAAATTCGATCACGTTGAGAAGTAACGTACGTAAGGAAAGCACCCCCCCAACGTAGATATACATAAAACGTAAAGGCAAAAGCAAGCCAAGCAAAGCCAAGCCATCATACATACCTCACTCACATGTGGCATTAGATGTGGATAAAATTGAAGAAAGGGTAAGGAGACCAAAAAAAGAATAAGACATTTTCTACCATCCATCTTATTTTTTCCACTACTGCTTATAACAGCATCAGTGAATATTTTTTACAGAATGTAACAATCTCTTGTCAAAATTTAAGCTAGTTTTTTAAATTGGTCTACAAAGAAGTAAATTAGAAATGATAGTATGTATTTGTGAAATCGATTATATCTTTTGTTATCTGTTACTTGAATATGATCTGTTTTGCCTCTTATTTGTCACATTTCGTAGGGATTTAATTATCTGAATTAATAATTACACTTTAGATCTATTTAGTTTGAAGTTAATAACATTAGATGTACAACGTAATACACGTTTTCCAGGTAATATCAGTTGACATAGAAATAATCGAATCTCTCGAATCGGACAATTAGATGAAACTTGTGTTTCCATCTACTAAAATATTGGTGAAGAAGTATAAGGACTAACCATCTCTTTGGGCAATTCGAATTTTTAACACTTAAATTGGTTAAAAGTCTCACAAAAAGATACATTTGACTAAACAAATATTTTTGTGGTACGCTGTATATATTATACATGTATATATAACTTTCCTTTAAACTCGGGCCATTACTAGAAATGCCACCCTGTTTTTCAAGCAACCTTCCGTCGTTTATACATATATTCTACTGCTAGTTGATAGCTTTCTTTACCATTTTTTTCAAAGCACCTAGCAAGCCTCAATGCATGCATACAAGCACAAATACTATACCATAAAGCGTCGTAATATAACAGCGCATTTATATGTACATATATATAGTATACAATAACCTTCTTTTCAAACTACATACATAAAATATATATAAACCATATATACGTTTGGTAATTCATTTGTCCCATGAACTATACTATAAATACAAACGAAATTAACAGAATTAAAAAAAAAAAAAAAAAAACAGTTTAATCTTTTGGGTACTTTAAGCGCAACTCGCACTTGAACCGCATCAAAGAGCACTCTCCATTAAACTTCCTTTCTCCTTAGAGCATTTTCCAAACTGAACCGATTTTGAGGATAATCGCCTAATTTTTAATTGTTTTGAGTACGGAACCCTAAAATCGCAATTGAAACGTAGCTAAGAACACTCCTCATTATATTACCTTTTAAACGAAACAAAAAAAACCAAATCGGTTCATGCGCTACAATGTCACAGACAGACACATATAGCGGTCAAACTTATAACACCCATTTTTCGGGGGGCTAAAAATGAACAGGATATAAGAAGTATCATAGTAACTTGTGTATTTACTCTGTATATATTTTAAACGTATTGAGTTTACTAATAAGTTTCACACAATAGGGTGTAATCCTGATGTCGAATTGACCATATTACCCATAAAAAGGAAAAACTAGACTAGATTTCATGACTAAATTAGAAAATGAAATTAAAATTGATTAAAAAACTAATAAGTTATAGGCAATCAAAGATTGCATTCAAAGGTTACCCATCTCATTTTAGCAAAACAAAGTTTTATATGTAATTTCTATGACGATAATTAGGAATTTAAACGTTCATATCTTGCCTACTAGTAAAAATTTTAAAAATCAACTTCACTTTTCTATCGTGAAGAGAGAGTTCTTTACCTGAAGTGATAAAAAAATTTAATTCGATCCCCTATTGTTTTGGTTTTTTATATTTTTTATCCTATCTTTTACGATTGATCTAAATTTTCTAAGATAGCATTGCTACATGCTTAAACTGAAATATATTTCAAAAGCAAACTGCTAAGCTTGACGATATACTTGAGTTTGGGTTAACATTGTTAGATACAGCCTTGATATCCAATCCTTGCAAGTTTCAATCTCAACCAAATATGACAACAGGTCAATATTGACTTCAAATCAAAGTGATAGTTGCCTTGGTCAACATGTCAAGTATTAATTTTCCAATCCTTGTCAAACTATTCATCATTGCTTATAAATGAAGTCTTGATTGGTCAGCGAAGATAAGTATTTATTTTATTATTGTATATTATACGGAGGTCAGAATTCACAAAGATTGTATGGAAATTTTGTATGGAGACCACAAAATTTATAGAAGAATCCTAACTAATGATATAAGCGGCGTTAGGAGATCTGACTCATTTTGGAACTAAATTCCCGTCTGTGAATTGCAAGTTAAATAAAAGTTTATAACAAACTATCAATTTAAAAAAATTTCATTTTCATTATTTTACAAGCCTATTTTCAGTACATTCAAAGACTTAATTCAGCTCTTTCTATTTGAGTTCAGTGTATTGAAACTTATTTTATATCCTATTCTCATGGTTAGAGCCTGCCTAGTACACAGAATATATATTGGTATGGTAGTTTTATTGTATACGTTTTTTTTCCTTCCATTCTACACATGGCATATTTATCTAAATCTTACTTATACTTATACTTCGTTCTAAGACAAGCAAACAGCAGGGTGTACTGCTCAGCTACGCCTGGGTAACGTTCAGTTTAATGCCCTAGCAATGTGTAATCCAAGAGGAAAATAAGATGATATTCTAACAACCATCTTGTTACCAAAACCAAATATAACAAACAACATATACACATACATGTTTATTATATATACTTTAACAGAAATGTAAAACACCCCCCCCTCTTCCCAAACCCATATATTTTGATAATAATAATAATATTTCCATCACACTTTTCATCAAAAAAAAAAAAAAAAATGTATCATTAAATACACAATTTTGTGTAGTAACATTATCTTTACTTTTGGTAATAGAATTTAAAAAGGTGTGTGGAATTGTTAAGATAAAAATGTGTTATATTTCTTTTTGTTGTTGTTGTAGATAGTATTGACTTTGTATAAAATTTATATTTCTCTTTTAAATAAAACTCATTCCTTTGACACGAATTCTCATTTTAGCATTCTGGAAATTGATATCACAATAAATTCAATCTTCAACTCTCTATGTTAAAATATTTCTAAAAGAAAATCAAAAAGTTAACTAGAGTAAGGTTAAAGTTAATTAGAATCGAATCACTATGATATTAAAAAAAATTTTCCAGAGTTAAGATCACCCCAATCACAAAAAAAAAACCAATACCAAATACCCGCTATGGGTAATCTGAAATAGTCAGGCTTTTTTCTCAGATAGACTACAAATGCACATCCGTGACTTCAAAATCATCTAATGCGCCTGATACTCGTCTATGTACTCGTTTTCTTTAACTTAATACAAATGGATGTTAACTGCATGCACTCGTGACTCCAATTTCATGCACTTGTCAAAATGTAAACTAACAACAAGTTAGAGTTCTATATGCGACTCTGTATTTTAGATCAAACCAAAGTGGCACTGCGAAAGAAATATATATGCATGTGAACTCATATCTACCACTTCAGTTAATTGGGATAACCAAAGATATAGCCAAATTCAATCGTAAATTAAAAATTGATATTCATAAATAGTCAAATATATTGAATATATACCTATTAAATGTCTGAAAAACAATGTGCAAGAAAACCTCTATTTTACGAGATATAATAGCCTGAGATCATGCTATAATGTACTGTTCCACACTCATCAGAAGGCCTCTTCATTTCGAGTCAGCCAACAATCAATCATGAAAAGGCAACTTAGGGAAAAAATTAGGATCTTTTTAATGATATCATTATTTCAAGATGAGATGGAACTTGTTTTCGACTTATCCTCAGCAGAGAAGCATTTTTAGACATTATCGTTTGAATAATTAATTTCATTTTTGTCTGTAAAGGGTTTGCTCTAAAATACAGAGTCGCATATTTTTGCTCCGTGTGTTGACAACTATATGTAACAAGTTAAATGCATCATAAAAATGGCAAGAGCTAACAAAAAGAAAAAAAACATATTTAATAGTTAATTATACAATTAAAGAAAGAAGAAAAACGAACATGAACGCAGTAGGAAATAAATAGATTTTAAAAACGTACATAAAATTACCACCGTAAACAATGATTATGAGAAATTGTCAATTATGTGTAATAATCATATTTATATAAGACCATAATAGAAAGAGGTTGGAACATCAAGCAAGGAAAAACATCATCACACACACCAATACAAAAATATCACTTATTACGTGGAGTATATTCACACATACACACATGTACAGAGTGAGGCGTAAGTAGATATAAAATTATAGAAAGCAAAATTTCCTAATTATTAGTTGGTGAATAGTAATATATAACTCACGCAAATAATAACAATTAATATTTAAAAAAAATATCCATAGGTTTCCTGGTACACCCGGTACGGTCAATATTCCTTTCGTACCTTGATACATTATAAATGTAGAGCTTATTTTTAAATTATATTAATAAAATTTAAGGTATTTTATTTTAGAATTTTAGATAATTGTTTGATTCTTTTAATAATTTAATTTTATAGCTACTTTTAGTTATAACTGTATGAAATAATTGTAGTATTAGTTTAAAAAAGACATACTTCTGAATTAATTGTCAAAAAAATATGTGAGTACATTATGTTTGGTTTTATTTTGATAAAATTATCTCTGTTTTCTTTAACTTCTTATTACTTTAAACTCAGTTTTCACAATTGTTTTAAATGATAAAACATACAATTTTGACAAAAAGTATAAATTGACAATTATAAAAAGATTTTTGCATTTTCTCAAAATTCATGGCAACCTAAATCGATTGAAAAAGTTTTAGTTTCCTAGGTAACCTATCTGTCGGTTGTTGGTGTCTGTTGCAGTTTTTTTGGTTTTAACTCCCAACAAGCAAACAAATATCGTGTGATAAAGAATATAGTTCCGAAATTTATCTACGAATAGTAATTTGGGTATTGCAGTTCTTCCTGCAATACCCAAATTATTTTTTATACAAATTTGTTTTTTTTTCAATTGAATCAACTTGATATTCCAAAAAGTCAAATTCATCCAACACATGATGCACATCTACAATTCATAATGAAGACTCATAACGAAGATATTTTTAATAAATGCACATCTATCTGCGCCCCACTCTGTATATACACATTTACAACCACCACAACGTCGAAGTTCTTTTAAAACTAAGTTAATTTAATATCTCTTATCTTACTTGTAAAAAGAACATTGCACAAATTAAATCTGCTTACCTTCAACCAATTATATAAATACATATATATCTGTCTTCCTCTTTTAAAATCATATTATAGCTCATCACCTGTTATTTGAACAGAAGTTTTAAAACACCAGATGATGATTATTATTATGATGATGATGAAAACTAAGAAAAGTTATGGAGGTATTCAAAATCATTTTTCAAGTATAGGCTTGACAATTTTCTTAAGCTTTTATCAATAATTGTCAAGATTGCATCAGGGCAATAATTTGTACCTTATTTTCAACTTTGATGATTAATTTTGTTATAACTTCATGAATGTTGACAAAAAGTAAGAAGAAAATTTTTCGATATCTGCCCTGTTTTTCAAAATATCGAAAGCTAAATAATAAAACAAAATTTTCAATTTTTGATATTTTGAAAATTACTCCAAATATTACATAAGTCACCATGAAAATTGGAAAAATGAATTATTTTTAGTATGGATTTTGTATGGATTTTTAGTATTTAGTCGGATACAACAGTATTGTTTTGGTTTTCAATAATTTATTAAGGTTTTAATTTTAATTTAAATAGATTTTGTTTAATATCCACCGACAAGTTTTCGAGAAATCTATGAAAAATATCTTGCAGCTACCGTTTTCCCATAAGACCAGTGTTAAATATGCTTACTTTTGAAATTATTTATTTATTTAAAAAAATTGGGGTATCCTCTTCTCCCTAAAATTTTCAGAATTGATTTAGACTTAGTAAAACTTAATATAAAATAAAAATCAAGCCTTTGATCTTATGAAGTCTTCACTAGAACCTTCTCCTGAAAGATAAGTTGACGCGCAAATAATAAATCTGACTTCAAAGTTAAGAATTTATTAATCGAATGAATATTTTTACAAATTATGTTGTTATGGTAAATGCAACGTCACAGCCTTCCTCGTCCATTAATTACTTGAATAATTAATAGCCAACGGAAGGATGCGTCCGCTACAATCTCAATTGCCCTGGCGCTCGTACATTCTTAAATAAGTTATTGCTATAAGAAAGTAACGATTCTATCTTTAAAGCAAAATTCTTGATGAAACATTTTTCTAGAAATTAATTAGATACAAGTTTGATCTCTCTGGTTTTGTAGTTTTATAGGTTACTACATTATGTAGTCAGTTTTTGTAAAACTCCTACAAAAAGATGCTCAATTTTTTTAGAAGGATTTACTTTCTTAATTTGTTTACTTCTCGCCCGAGCCAATATCATGGTTTAATAATTTAAAGCCTTAAGAACATAATTCCATAAATATTAAAAATATTTTGATGAAAATAGTCGCAATGTCCTAACTCTTCTTGATTAGCTCCTAATTTCTGTCTCGAAGCTTGCAGTGACGACCACCAAGGAATTCTTGCTTAGACTGTAATCTCGAATAGGTTCATTTGTAAAATACTAAATTTGAGACACTATGAATTATAGAAATATTTTCCCAACAAAAAATGTCTGCGAATACCGTCTTTAATATGCACGAATGTTGTTTTCTGTCTATCTAACTATGAAGATGTTTTCTTCTATAACGATCTCTGTCTTAAATATATGTGTATATTTTGTGTGTGTTAGTATGAAGTGATCGTCTTAAAGACTTATATATTACTGTATACTACCATTACTAACTGGCGCTTTTCTAAAGTCGTTGGGTAATTTCATTCATTAATTTGTCATAATTGATTAAACTTTTACGTACAGTTTAAATATTTTTTTCTTTTCTGTTTTTTTTTTTTTTTTGTTCGTTTTATTTTGAATGAACTGGTAAATAATAAAGTAAATGTGTTAATTTGTATATGATAAAATTTAATTTTATTTCGTTTCCTTTTTTATCCGATTATCCTTTCAATAAAAAAAAAATTGTTTCACTGTTGTATATTGTGGATAAAATTTTGTTATCGTGGCTTCTCATTTATTGATCATATATTAAATCATTAATTGCACTTTAACACGTAAATAATTATTATTTGCTGAACTACAAAAATTATTAATCTAAGCTAATAACAAACATAATATACATTTAAAAAAAAACTCGTCAACTGCTGAGCTCCACCTCCAAGGTCATATCTCCAATATTTAATATCTTCATTGAAATAGGATTTTAATCTTCTCACGTTTTGTCATGCCAAAAGGCACTTCCTTTTCATTAGTTTAAATCTCAGAGAAATGTTCATCCCTTTATCTAAGTTTTGAACAAAACCTTAAAAGTCGTGAAAAAAGAAGATTTTATAGGAAGAAAAATAAATTTCATAAAAATAGGAAGAAATATCTGGAAAGATAATGTCCCCGAAAGGCACTTCCTTTTAAATAATTCTACCTATAAACACAATTTAATGAACTCACACCATTTGAAAAGGTCTAAAATTAAATAAAAATTATTAAAAAAATCTAAAACACTAAAACGTAAAAAATGAAAACAAGCATAAGATATATAGAAACTAGAGCGATACCCACCCGCTTCGCTGGGTTTAACAGTAAAGATTGATAAAGACCACCGTCTTATAGCCTACTTTATAACACTCAAATAATGATAGGGATTGTTTTACACAGGTAAAATATATGTACGGTTTCCTATTTTTTTTAAATGTAAAATAAGTCATAATGCAGTGAGTATATCAGAAAAGATGGCCACGAAATTGTTATATTGACTAGTTTTACAGAAATCTGAAATTAATAGTAATGTCAAATAAAGTTAAATTTTTTAATGTTTTTATTTTTTTTATTTTTATGTATATATATATATACATCTTTATAAATAATTACAGCTCATGTGTTATTTTGATGTATGAGCTATATTATTGTTAAGTTTCACTCAAATCCATTCATTAGTTTTTGCGTGAAAGTTTACATTTATAATATATAGGGATAACAGAAGGAAAGAAAGGCTCCAATTACAACTATAATATATATACTAACAATTAATTATTTAATATATTAACTTCCCTTCAAACAAGCTAAAATTCGAAGCGTGGGGTGGTCAATATCTCTCAAATCAGGCAATTTGAAGAATGAATGTAGAGAGAGAGTATAACTAACCACTTTTTAGTCCAATAAATCGTTAGTTTTTTAAACTATAATTTATTAATCTTAGTCCTTTCAAATGGCATCAGCTTTATTTATTTTTTAACTTTATCGAGCTTTATTAAGTTTTTAACTTTATTATGTTTTACATTTGAAAAAAATCAATCAGTATATTTAATATAGTGCTTTTTTAAACATCGGAAATAAAACTTTGTAAATTGAAATTTGAGCCACTTTTAGACGATAATTTAAAGTAAACACTCAACAATTTATCAATAAAGGTGTGAACACCCCTTGATTTTCAAATTCATATTGTAACGATATATAATTTATTTTTATTAGTTGTGGTGTGTTATTTTTTTGAGTGTTCAGATATTTGCTGCTATAGGTATGGTATAAGTACCTTTTTTTACATTCTAGCACTTCTATTCAATATAATACTTTCACACAGGTACATTATTATTCAATCATTTGATTAATTTGAAAATTATTTTTATTTATAATATTTTAAAATTCGTAATGTATGAATTTTTTTATAGAGTCAAAATATTGATAATTTATTACGGGTTCTATAATAATTTGAATTTTTTTTCGGACCGTTGTTATTTAAATTTTTTTATGTTTTATTTCAATGAATATTTATAGTACTTATATTTATGAAGCATATTCTTATGAATGTTTACCTATCCCTCTGAGAAAAGCCTTTCGAAATAAATGATTTTATTTTTTAAATAACATGATTGAGTTCAAGTTTTAAAATTAAAATTAAAAAATTAACGAACTCAATATCTGATTTTGAGGAATTAAAGAGCCCAGCTCTCAAAACTGATAAATTTAATATATCAAGACGGAAATAACTAATTTGGAAGTAACTATTTCTTATATGTGATTCCCCACTAGCAATGAAATAATTAGAATTCCCGATGAAAAGTTATACAATTTAATAATATCGGTAACTACTATACGTGCAAAGAGCATATCGAACAAATCTAGAGATCATCTATGTCCATTATCGCAGCCTAAACAAAGCACAAATAATACTTCCCCAACAAATTTTGTGATACAAGTGAGGTAAGTTATTTATTATTATTATTATTATTATTATATGAGAAAGTCTTGTGTATAAAACTTGATATTTTCTTTTGTATATTTTTTATTATTAAAAATAAATTGTTTCCTAAAAATGAATATTAATATTAAATATACATAGACAGGATGGCTTCTTAATTATTTTTCTTTTATTAAAAATAATATAGTATATTCACAAACTAGTGACTTGATAAAGGCGTTTCACGCTCAAGATAGCATGTGCATACAATGCGTCTGATACATTTAGAGATTATCTTGTATATTTGATTATCCTGATCAGGACTTTCATGATTAACGATTTCCATATCTCAAAACATATATATTTATTTTCGCTCCCACCATATTTATACAGAATTTTTGATAAATAAATAATACTCTAAAAAAATAAAATAAAAAACACAAAATAAATTATAGTTTAAAAAAACTAAAATACACGCTTTTGTAATTAGCTGAACTAAAAAGTAGAAAATGATTTCTTTAAATTCAAAAAAAATCATTTTATCGTACAAAAGCGTTGTATTAAATGTATTTTAAAAGATTTAAAAAAAGGGTCAAAATAGTTTAAAATGCTAAAGTAACCCACTCCGTTGCACCACTCCGGGAAAGTAAAAAAAATTCAAAAAATACTTTACTTTTGAAGAATTTTATACTTTGATTTTGATGTGAAAAGAAAAACCCCAAAGTTTCGCTTTCCGAACTTTAAATCCATGCACAAGGCGTAATTTTACTCTACTATATAACTGAAGCCACTCTTCACTGTATTATGTAATACAATAATATATGGTATATCATATTATAATATACATCTATCTATAATAAAGTTGTAGATGTTAGATGTATAATATATCTATGTATGTTTAAACTTTTATTTCACAAAAATAAAAATTTAATTTAAAATAATATATATATGGTTTCAATAATACATAATATTTTCTTATACATGTCATGTGTATAAAACCTATCCTATTTTATTTATATAATGTATATGTATACATTATATAGAAGTATATAATGTTTACGTATAAATATAATTTAAAAGAGCTGAATTATAGAAAAATAATTTTTTTAATATATAAGAGATGATCAAAAACTCTCAAAGGATTCATCAAATATATATAATTAAAATGCCTTTTTTTAAAAAGTTTGTTTATTTTTTTAAAATTTAATACAAAGGGTCTTAAGACATCTCAAAAAAAAACAACTTATTATCGTAAATTTAAGGGTATATATCTAGGTTAATAGTTTGAAGAATTAGATCAATCAACTTTCACTTGAGGGCCAGAAAGCCAGAATTGGTACCCATTGTTAAAAACTCACGGCTAAACAGTGATGTTTACGAAATAATGATTCATATAAAAATTGTTTAAATAACAATTTTTTATAAGGAATAACTTTTATATTTAAACTTTTGTTCTATTTCTAACGGTTTACAAGATGGGTGCTTTTTCAAAAAGCAAAAAATTCCATTTTAAAATTGGCATATCTCGGTCAACTTTGAAGCTAAAAAGTCGGAAAAAACGAAAATGTGCACAACTACTTTAGCTAGAACTTTAAATGGAATTTTAGTTGATGCATAGTTTTATGTATGTAATTTCCAAAGAACTGGTTAAAACCGCCAACTACTCCCCTAAAAAGGAGGTTAGATACGCAAGTGAGAGGTTCACTTTTTTTACAAAGTGTTTACAATCTAATAAACAACTGTGGAAAATTTCAAAGATGCATTAATTTTTTCTTTATTATCATGATTTTCTATTTATTTTTATTAGATTAAATAAAATAAAATCGAAAAATAAAATGTGATTTATTTAAAAATGTGCTTTGATTTTTGGGAATTACTCTTAAAACTGGTAGCTAAAATTATTCGTTAATCGTTTTGCAGGAAACAAAAACTATTTCTGAGATAGATATCATGACCACCATATTTTCAAATCAAGCAAGTTATGCTGCATAATCTTTTTAAACATTTTGTATTGTTTTTCGAAGGAAAAAAAGCGTGTATATCGTATAGAATATTACATCTATATAAAAGTTTTCCGTTTTCGATTTATAAAATCCAGCAGAGAGTTTTTCATATATGCATGTATCTACCTCACGATATCTATATTTTTATTACTCAATAGTCTTATCCTTCTCTAGTATATTTCAATTCACCTTACTGTATAATTCAATAGATATCTCTCTTGTGCTACCGAATGTGTAGTTTCGTCAATATGTGAATTGTAAATGAAGCCAGTTTCCGTTCATATTAAATTTTTAAGTACTTGATTAGTATGGTTAGATTCTTTGTCTGAAGTAACTAAAAAAATTTTCTAATTCTTTTATAGACATATTGTTAAATTGGCGGTGCGTTTCTTTGTGCAATCCCATGTCCCAATTCAAAAGATTCATCTATCCTCAAATGTCTTATGAGTATATTTAAACATAGTCTGTTATTGCTTACCAAATGGGTTCTATTACAGGAACATTCAAAAAATTATTGTTTTGTGTTTCAGACACCTCAATTTAATAACGTAACTGCTACTCTTAAAAGCCACTTGAAACATGCATGTACAAAATGCTGCTCGAAAAAGGTGCAAGTACTTTATAGAGTTCCGTTTTCATACGTCAAATCGAATGAATTTTTAGTTCCATAATGCTCTTCCATCCATTAATTTAGTTCTGGAGAAATTGATAATGATGGACAAATCTTTTTAACTTAAATTAAAAGTCTAACATAACTTGTAGACTTTGTATAATATGTAAGTCAGAAATGGAGTCAGAGTTGAGCACTTTTTGGGTGAGCAAAATTCATGGAATTCGCATCATCGTCACGCTCCATACATACCACATAGAAAACAACGGTTTTCACACGATCATTGAAGTCAAGAAATATTGAGCACACTGATTTCTAGGATGGGTTGACCGCTTGAAAAAAATTTTGTGTTGTTGCTTTATTTATTATGTATAATAGTTTTTATTGACACGTTAATAATTTCAATTTTCAAATTATAAAATTTTAATTATTTTCACTATAATTAATTAAAATTTAAAAAGCTTAAAGTTTTCACTTCGACCGTCGACAGTGCTTATGACTGACTTGTTTAACTGATCTTTTTTTCTCATATTCCATTATAATAGATTGCACAAATTCATAATATTACAATCTTTAATCCTCAATTTTTTGGAATATTTAAAGTGTGCCATTTTTTAAATAAAATTAGAAAAATACGATCACATTTTCCAATGAGGAAATAGTCTAAGCATTGTATTCACTTTATAAGAAATATACCACAAAAAACGAATTTAATATTAATATTTATATATGATCACGTCATGGGTGGAGGGTGGCTAAAACACAAACACCAACATGATAAAGAAAGATATGTGTATAAAATTTAATTCATTTAAGAGCTTCTGTTTACTATACCAGACAATTGTGTTGTTTCTAGGTATACCAGCTACATACTCTGCTAACAACATACACACATAGAGAAGTTTTTCTTTTTCCTATACGGTCGATGTGCTTTCATACACAAACTGTTCCATCTTCTTCATGTGTGTATGTATTGTGTATTATGTTTATATTAAATGTATTGTTGTCGATCAAGCCGCTCCAAATGTGTATTTCATTATTTACGCTGGGATATTTATTTATTTCTTTCATATATATGAACATACATACAGGATGAATAGGTCACCATGATTAATTCACGCAAAGATCGCACAAGCGTTGAAATGTTTTACGGACGATGACAAAAATTTTTTGGTCCACACAATATTTTTGGCTTCCGTTTCCTTACAATGAACTTTTTTTTGGGAATGCTTCATAGCCAAATAACAATTTATTATCCTGCTGCCATCTCAAATAACATAATTGAGTTACGTTATTGAGTTACGATATACGTCAAATGTTTCTCATTTAAAAGTTATTTTTCTCCAAATTGGACACAGAATGCTTTTCAATTTAATGCAAATTTCTAAAAGCACTTTTCAAAACTATCAAGGAAATAAATTTTGGTTTTGGAATTCTATAAACTTGGTATATTGAGTAATTTTGACCCCATATGTACACAAATTGGGGTCATTCAACGATTGAGTGACCAGTTTTGAAGATATCGCCCACTTTCCTTTAATGTTATGGACATTGTCTAAATTCCTTTATTAAAAGTTTTTATTTCGAAGTAATTGTGAAGATATCTCATCTTATCGTCAAATTTTAAATCTTGATGCTTTTTGGGTCCTTGTTAACTATTAATAGGCAGGATTTTCTAATATTTTGGATCAAAACTACTCTCCAAAATTATTTTCACCTACAGAGAAAATAAAATTCCGATTTCTGCTGAATTTTTTTAGAGAGCATTTTGAGAAAATCGTGATAAGTATAAACAAGTTTTTGTTTCTGAATTTTTTGTCGTGAAAGTTACCCTACATGCAAAGTTCAGTTTCATCATATAGAGTTTTCTGAAAAGTGATATTCTCGATTTCTCCAAATTAAAACAGAAAATTGAGGAAATTGAGAAAAATTGGCTTTTTTTCAAAAAATATAAAATTCATTTTGTAGAGTCATTTTGAAACAAAAAGTTCAAAAATTGATGATCGGATTGATAGTTTTTGAGACGTCACGTAAATTCATTTACGAAAAGATTTTAAATAGATTTTAGAGATATAGAGACATCGAAGAGATTTTATATATTCTGAATTAAAAAAACTTTACAAAATGATTTCTAGGCACAGAAATAATAAGCAACCAAGAAAAATCATTAATTTTTTCACTTGGAAAAATAGTAAAGCAAATATCGTTTAAACCAATAAACTAATCTACAGACTATCTTTAAACTAATAAAAAAAAGCACAAAGATATTACTTTATATTTATGCAACTTCAGGGCTGTGATCCCCAATGCTTTCGCACTGTTCTTCCTAACACAAAATAAATAGTTTTGGTACATCCTGTACATATATTATACGTATATATACACACACATTTATTTTTATTTTGTTTATTGATTTTTTTGCTTTTTATATCGCTTCAATATGTTTTTTTTCTTTGTTCAGTCATACAAACACAAAAAAAAAGTATTTTCATTTGATATTTTCTTCGCAATATTATTATTATTTCTCGAGTTTTTCTTCTAATTTGAAACGAATAGGTATTGGATTACAGTATGAAAATACAATCGAAAATATATACTGGACAAATCTTTTCGAAGACGTAACATTCTTTTCGACTTTACGAGGATGCCTTAATATAAAACTAGTCACTTTATTTGTCTAACTATGTTACGAATATGTTTCAAATTAATATTTTTAGGAACAATTGGCCATAAAAATTTAGTGAACAGCTATTTTTACTTTGTCTGTTGGCAAAGATGTATCTAATCTAAGATTTATTTGAAAGATAATCTGATAAATTCTTAGCTACACTGATCATATTTTGATGAAAATATGACCATTTTATGTTGGTACGGGAACAAAATTTAATTATAATTATGTAAAATTCATTGTTAAAAAGCGTAGGGTATAATAAATTTGTTAAGTAGACGAATAAAAAGAATACTTTTTCTTTATAAAAGTGAATTTTATATTACAATTCCAATAGGCTAATGTAGTGATATCGATATAAAAGGTATCTTTTGTTAAAATTTGAAAATGTGCGAGAATAGATGACAAGATCTAAGCTAAAAACTAAAATCGATTGGTAAACATGAAAGATATAAGCAATTAAATAACGTTTTCTATCTTTTTCTAATCTATAAACTTTTGATGTAGTTTCTATAGCAGTTGAAAGCTATGACGTCACTACGTGCTATTTTCCTCTCTTTCTATTTGTACATTTATATCCTTCATATTTTTATAGTTTTTGATGTTATCCAAAAATTTGATTTCACACGATGTTGACACACAAAGATTCGATTTTACACGCCCAGATAACGAGCAACAATTCAGGCAATGAAAAATTTTAAGACACAGGCCTATTATTTTTTTCTTGTTAGTCAACATGATAGCTAATAAAACGTATTTTCTTCTTTTCTAACCAAATAAATTTTATTCAATGCTAAAAGTAAATTTCATTCAATATATTTGGCAATGACAAATTTTTTGCGTGATTTTGCCCTACAAAAATGTGAATATGACTATTGATTCGATTTCAATAAAATAAAAACTATTCGAAACTTTTTATGCATAATTTTTTTCTTGAAGAATGAAGTTCGAAAGATAAATAACGATGCAAAGAAATACAATTAAAATATTTTAAAGTTTAAAACTCGATGTACTGTATAAATGAATAGGAATATTTATAAAGACTATAAATAGAATGAATAATTATTATTATTTTACAACGAAGTGATTACCCTCATTAAAGTTTCAGTTAATCAGGGTCATGGCTGAGAACATCCATAAACACCCCCTTCAAATATATGTATATTAGATGTAAATGTATTTGTGTTTTATTATATAGGTATATGTGTATTATATAGACGAGATTTTAAACAAACGAACGTAGAACCATCTGATTTTACTATGTTACCTACTTATTTTATAATTGAGAAGATGTTAATGAAAGTATGTAACGCAATTTTATCTTTAATGTGTATGAATTTATTATTAAATGTGGTGATAAACATCATTTAAATTGTATTTAAATTGATGGAACTATGTTACTTATCACACGATATTAGTTTGTTGGTTGGCAATTAAAACCAAAAAAAATGCACACTAAAAACCGACATCTATTTTAGCTAAGGAACTAAAACTTTTTCAGTCGATTCATTTAGTAATGAATTTGGAGAAAGTGTAAAAATATTTTTATCACTGTTAATTTGCATTTTTTGTCAAAATTTTCTGTTTTATCATTAAAAATTATGTAAATCGATACTCATATTACTCTCTGAAGGGTTTTTTGCGAATTCCTTTTAGGAGATATATTTGACAATATAAATTCAAAATTTGACACATTTTTATTATATTTAAATCAATTTTTTAATCAATAAAGGGATGGCACCTGGTTAAAGAACATTTAATGTCAATTCATTTAAAATTTTAAAATATTTAATTTTTTTTAAAAAATCATTTAAGTATTAACTTTGAAGAAAATAAAATAAGCATTGACAGTTGGTATACTGGGATTTTGGATAATAATTCGTTGAAAGATTCGTTTTTCTCTAGAGAGTTTTGTGGAAATGGAAAACATATTATTTATTTTTCAATGAAATAAAAAACATACGAAAAACAAAAAATGATAAATAGATATTTTTTAATGTAATTAGTTTTTTTATCATACATTTTTTGAAGGAAACTTCAGAAATTATTTCTTCATATTATTGATTATTCCAATAATAGAAATGCTTCATTTCTTCTTTATGATCTGTAAGTGGACACCAACAGTACCAACACGTAAAAATCACTGATATTGGAATCTGAAAACAATTCTTATCGAAAATATTTGAAATTTTAATTTAAAAAGGCTTCAAACTTTAATGCAGAGTATAAATTTTTCACATGTATTACTTTTTCAGTTTTTTAAAGCAAGGAACAACTTACTTTTTGTTCTTTTACTTCTAAATTAATAATCACCTTCTTTACATTTTGCTAAGAATGTCAAGCGAGGCAAATTTAACTGAATCATTCCCCATAAATTCTTCTTCGAAATTACAATATTGGCAACGTAGCAAAGTCGCCTTTTTTATCTGAAAAAAATAAGAAAATTTAAGAAGTGCATATTAGGAAAATTTTTATTTTAAAAATTTGTTATTGAAAGTTGTGCATAGGTATGTCTATTAAATTAGTTCTATTATTTTACGAAACAAATTTTACATCAGTTAAACGGAAACTTTTAAAAATTTTGGATATATCTCATGTCCTGATAAAATTTCATTTGTGTTTCGTTTTGAGGTAAGTTTTTACTAAAAATACTTCGTTTCAAAAATGGTTCCAAAATCATGAATTTCTTAAAATAAAAAAATACAATCCAATGCTAAAATTGTATTTTTTCAATGAAAAATGAAAATGACGTGATATCCTTAAATTATAAAATCAAAGTACTCTTTAGAATAATAAAGTGAGAGGAAATGGAGAGTAAAACAAACTTCAGTGAACGTTATACTAGGTCAGTAATGATAATTACAACCTAAACAATTAGTATTTACATTCATAAACATCACTTAACTTTAATACATAGAAAGTGAGATAGTCTCATATACATTTTATATATTGGCTGTCTTCTTTTATTTTACTTCTTGTTATATTTGTATGTTAAGTATTCAACAAACATACAAGGGAAACATTTTTCAGTACCAATTTAATTTTCCCAATCTATCTTTATTTATCCTCCATTTTTTTCTATACGTCTATTCTCGTTTCGAATAAAAACTAAGCTATATGGTAGTAGAGCGTGGCTTAGTTTTTACTTTTAATAATTATTATTTCAAATTTATATAAAACATAAGATTGAATCTTTGAGTTATACTCCAAGCAAAAAGAATTAAGAAAATAGATGAATACTTTTTTTTGGGATAACACCAGGTATACATTTGCAGTTATTTTTTTATTCGAATATTCGAAAACATATAACTTTTTTTCGAGGTATCATTTATGTCTGGTAACTCACAGAATGAGTATATCTACATATAAATAGATAGCTATGCGAAAGTATTCTCATACCATTACTTTCACATATACTTACGCCCATTGAAACAGTCAACCACCCTTTTCTATACTCTCACCCACCAAACCATTTTACTAACTTACATGGTGGTAAGCAAAATTTTACTGGTATCTCATTTTATCCTTGTCAATTTTATATAAATTTAATATATTTTTTCGCATGTCAGTAACGTTTTCGTTTCTTTATATACATATATACATCGCTATATGTGTGTTTCCAAGGGGTGGGTGGTTAAATGCGTTTTATCCTCATACACAACATTTGTGTATGTGTATATGGATATACATATACCACGTGTTATTTGGGTGGGGTAGTTTTTCTATAACAGCAGAAGCATAGAGTTTAATATTATATTATATGTACTGGGGTTGTGATATTGTCGTGTGCTCGCTCCGGCAAGATGCGCGGGGTATGTTATTTTATAAAAGGGGAAGAAGTTGGATCGATTTTATATGCGCATATGGAGTTTTTGTAGAGATATGAATTGTTATATATATATGTATATCTATATATTGTGTTTTTCATATTATTTTATTTTATGTACATATTCTGTATATTACGAACTTTACCTACGACTGTCTTCAATTTTATATCTGACTTTATAATATATCTTCGTACAAAAAAAACCAAATCCACATATATCATAATGGATACCAGAAAATATTATAAAAATTTTATATTTTTATTTTTCAAATAATATTCCTGTTAGTAGAGATGACTTACTAGTACCAGAGACGGAATAAAATCGATCTTCACCCATTTGATAACTAGTTGATATTTTCCTATCATCTATTTTCAATTGAAAAGTGTTCATGGCTATTTTTAATTTCATTAATTTTAATTAATTTTTTCCATGAACGGTTTTTTCAGGAAAGCCTTTATCATTATTTTCGTTATAAATTTGATGAGGTAACTTTACCAATCTGGTAGCTAATCGAAATCAGAAGAAAGATAATTTAATTACGAAATTAATGGTATAAGCTTGCCTGAAAAAAACAGTTTATGGAATAAATTAATTAAAATTAATTAAATTTAAAATAGCCATGAACACTTTTCGATAGAAAAACTATGTTGGGCATGTTTAAAAATCAATAAAATTTCATAAAAAATATGTCTCATCTGGCTATCAGATTGGTGATGATCGACCTTATGCCGTCTCTTAGACTATTAAATTAATGTACTTATTACCACCGAAATCCTATACATGTTTTGCATATGGTAAATATATTATGTGAGACTCTAAATGCGTGGTAAGTATATTACGTAAGACTAAATAAATCTGAGAGTACAAAGAAAAATGAATGGAAAAATTTAAGTTCGAATCATTTCAAGTTCGATTGAAAATACTCATCACTCTCACTATTTTCTGTTGAAAAAACATTAAAAAAAACATTTTTTTGTAAATTCCAGAAAATTAAACTTAAAATTATTATCTGATCAGATTTTCATTTATTTCTGCAATTTATTGTAATTGTCAATTTTCAGTAAAGTTTTGTATGAGTTCAATTGAATGAGTTTATTGAGAAGCGGTATATATATTATAAAAAAATAAAAACCCGACTGCGTTAATAAAAACTGAAAAAAACAAGACCAGCAATTTACATAGCGAATATAACAGTCGGGATCCATTAAAATCTAGACCGGCTCAAATCTTCCTAATAATGGGTTCCTACTGTTAAAGTCACTTTGTAGACTGCTGGACTTGTTTTTTTTTTTTCAGTTTTTATTTTATGCAGTTGGGTTTTTTTATTTTTTAATTAATTTTTTTATGTTAACTGACTTATCATAGTTCGTTGATTTTCATCTTCAGCTTATGTATGTATTATTTGTCCTTTGAGGCGTTCTAGAGATCAAATTCGTAAACTGATTTTCATGATTCTCACATCAGTCTATTTGTCTATTTTATGACTATTCAATGATGCCCCACTTAACAAAAATCACACAGATTTACTAAATATACTAAATTGTGCATTTTTTATAACACAGAGATACATACATTTATATCTACATACATACATAAATAGACCGTCCCTTGGCGTAGCGCAGTCGGGTAATGAGACATAACTGTTATAGCTATTGTATTCTTGGAATGTTTCAACATCAATTGATAAGAATATTGAGCATTTTCGTTACGTTTAAACCATCCCAATTCCGGTAAGATGATTTGAACATAAGGAAAGTTTTTTTTCTGTTCAGTGGATATAGAAACACTTTTCAATAAAAAAAAACTATATAAATTTAGCCTTTATTTAAAAAAAAACGCGCGCTATTACTTCTCACCTAGTGATAAGTTATACTTTAAATTTAAATATCTTTGTTAGTGCTTACTGCTGAAAAAAGTCAATTTGTCTGAATTAACGTTCTGAATATTTTATGACAATGAGAAAGCAGCATTTTATTAAGATACAGCGTCTTTTTGATAACACTTAGTTAATAATAATAAATAATTTATTTAGTCTATCAAAAATAGTTTTTAGTGTCTATGACATGCTTTTTACTATCAGTTATTCATTCTTTACAGCCTGTTAAAAGACAATTACAAACATCCACAAAAATTGTGTCCGAGTCACCTGCCTTTGTTTTTATAGTTTGATTAAAATGAAATTAAACTCATCATTTTCGTAATAAAAATACCACCCAGCTACCTAAACCAACTAAAAAATATGAACCGTGAGTCCATAACGAAGTGATCATTTTTTTCTGTAATTTACAGGATTTATTTATATATTTAGAGTTAAGTTTTGAAATAGAGAAAAATATTGTTATAAATGGTTCAAGAATCGAATTTATTGTAATCACGTTTTTCAATTTTCCCATTTCGATAATCATTCTCTGCTTGCCGAAGAAGGTTGAAAATAAGGTGCAATTTTATATTTTCGAAGACATTTTTTAACTCTTTAGAGGGCTTTAATCTGCCATCGGCTTGTTTTTACATAATATGTTGTCAGTGACTTTCCTTCATCGACACATCTTAATAAAAAATTATTGTATTTTCAAAATTGATACACACGATATACTTCATTTTCGTAAATACCTTGCTCCAACCACGATTAAATATTACTCATTTTTCTTTTTTATTGTTTCTCTTTATAAATTTTCTATCGGACAGGCAAAAAAATCATAGAAATTTCAATTCATGGTGGGCTTACGGTTTAGAATGTAAACTATTTTTATAAGAAGAAAAAAAGATTTATATGCGATCAAAACGACACCTGCATAATGTAAGAAAAGTATGTTTAGATGACCATATAAAAAAATTCCTTTTATATAATACGTTGGTATTTTAAATAAATAAACAAGTGGAAACAAACAATTGACTGAGTTAATTGTTGAAATATCCTGTATAGACAGTGTCGATTATTAGTGTTTGCGTTTTTTTTTTATTGCGGTACTCCCTATGTCTAATACATATGGTAGGGTATGTAAAAGTACTATCTATTCAAAAAAGTGTGTACTTAGACTAAACACCAACGAAAAATACATTACTTAGGTATTTATAATTATGATAAAATCTTAATAGCAGCGTTCTCATGGGTAAACTATGATGTTTACAAAAAAATGTTTCGAACAAAAGTTGTTTATTTTTTTATAAGGAACATTTTTTACATTTAACATTTGACCATCTCTAACGGTTTAAAAGATGGGTCTTACGGACCCAAGACCCAATTGACCTATGTTGCTCATTTACGAACTTGACCACGGTATAAAATTTTCAGCTTGATATCTCTTTTCGTTTTTCAGTAATCGTGATGACAGACGGACAGACGACAGAAAGACAGGCAGACAGACGGAAATGGGCTAGTGTAGTGATTTTATAAACACCTATACCAAAATTTTGTTAGTAGCATGAATATTTTTAAGCGTTACAAACTTGGAACTAAACTTAATATACCTTTTATATATTTCATATATACAGGGTATAAAAACACTGAGTAATGTTACTTGATGTTAATAAAATGGACACAAAAAATATATTAAACAGGTAATTAAATTCATGTCTAGATAGATAAAAAAATAATTTATTAAAAGATAATTTATATTCAAATAGATTGATGTATATTCACAAATTGAGCGTTTTTAGATTATATTTAGATTTTATTTAGAGTTTTATCATAATTCATGCATTCAAATAAGTTCTGTTCCTCCAATCAATTTTATAGTCCAAAAATATTGGCTTAATTCTCAAGTTCATTTTCACCTTCACTAAACTCAGGTGTTATTTAAAAAGTAGCAAAGAAGTGAAAATGCTTTAAGAAAGGTTGGAAAATGGAAAGAAAATTAAATAGAAGGTCGTTTACAGTATGATGAACTTCTTCATCGAAGACAACTCAATTTATCCTGTGCTTTTTAATAACTGATTCCCCACTTCATCCCTCTTTAGGTTGTATGCGAGAACAAGATGTAGATACCATCTTACTTATTTTCGGAAGTCTAACTCATATAGGATCTGTCGGGGCTGCTGATGAAATCAATTGATTTATCAAGTATTGGTTTGTTTTGACAAATCCAGCCAAATCCCTGCTAATAATTCAAGCCTTCGTTTATCACCCTAGAGCAAAGTGGCTATCAATGATTTTTCAAGCCTTGGTATGCTAATTCTAAGTCACGCCTATGACAAAGCTAATAAACCTAGTTTGTTTTTAACCGACTTCAAACTAAAAAAGGAGGTTTTCAATTCGACTGTATTTTTTTTCCTTAGAACTTTCGACTGGGTGAACCGATTTTGATGATTCTTTATCTACTTGAAAGCTGTTCCTTTCCGTGAAGTTCCAATTTATTTTGGTCTAGTTCTAACAACGGCATCCATGAGAAAACCATAAAAGTTTTTATTTGCATTAAGTATGCACGACAAGACGACGAATAACTCAATATCACGCCAGCCAATTTCGATGATACTTTTTTAGTGACAAATAAGTTACTTCAGATTCGGTAAAAATCACAAAATAAAAAAACTTTTAACAAAAAGAAGAACCGACTTCAAAAGAAAAACTTTTCCAAAGGAAATTAATATGCACTAAAAAGTAAACAAATAACGATAATATAATGCAGTTAAAATTATTGATATTTTTGGAGTCGGTAGTAGCCAAGCTAAAGTAGCAAACTGCTCTGTCAGAGTTGTTTCTATGGCTGACACCGACTTTAAGAATAAAAATAATTTTAACTGCATTATATTATCGTTATTTTTTTACTTTTTAGTGCATATTAATTTGTTTTGGAAAAGTTTTTCTTTTGAAGTCGGTTCTTCCTTTTGTTAAAAGTTTTTTTTTTTATTAATTTATATATATAATTAATTATGATTGATCTGAGTTCCTTATAAAGGAACTTTAAATAAAGAACTCTATTTATGATCAAAACAATCAATTGTTAATATTATTTTTTATCATAAATAAATACCCATATATAAATAAAATATAGATATGATCTAAAACACATAATTACAAACAAAAATTTTTTAATATTCATAAAAATAATAATAATAATTCATCAAAATAGTTTTCCTAAAATGTACAATATATTATAATAATTGGATCTGATTGAATTCAATTTTGCTTCGTAAAATAAATTACATATAATCATCCCATATGAATAATGAGACTTTGGTAACAAAATATAATAATACGTACAGTTTTTTTTTTCTATTAGGGAAGAAACATAACATTTTTATGTAGATTCAATATTATTGTATCCTTAATCTATAATCAATAATACAAAGTAAATGGATAATAGATGTATACGTGTTAACATAGGTACGACGTAGTTTTATGTTTCTTTTTTTTGGAGAAATATAATATTATTTTTCATAAAAATAAACTTATATATTGAAAATGCATATGCATAACTATAATTAATTTTTTATATTCTCAATATTTCACTGTAGAAAGCTTTAGTATCACATACCGAAGTAAACTGGATTATTCTTTTCATTATTATTACTAAATCGTTTTGTTGAAAACTTCAGGCTTATTATAGATATCAAAAATCGATTTGAATATACATATATAAATCAAAATGACATTGTGCTTGAATCAACCTTCAATAGCAAATAGCGCGTATGAAGTAAGTGCAGTTAAAAATTCAATTTGTTTAAGATTTCCTTTATATGAAATGGTAATTTCTTTCTTGATCAGGTCCAATTTCCATGTCGTTTTTCGTTTTTTTGATTCAAAAATGTACATCCTGCTGTATGGTTTGAAAAAATTGAGAAATTCATTTAGAAAATCCTTGGAAAAATCGAAAAAGTCATCAATCATTGTTGGTTTATTTTTTAACTAAAACCTCAACTGAAAGACTAGCTTGTTGATTAAATTTCCCATTTTGTTAAGATGACGAGTTGTAAATAACATCATAAGGCTTGAGAATTCATACCAGTTCTGTTTAAGATGGTGAAAAGGTTGTTTTGTTTAGATCAAAAAAAAAAGCTAGGAGACCGAAGGTTTTTTAATGCAATTAATATCTTTAGTTTAACAAAATAAAATTTTAGAAAAAATTACTTCGCTAGTCAATTAAACTAAAATTTCATGAAATTCAAATTTTGTCATATGAAGGTAAAATGTTTATCATGGCAGCAAGAATCAAGGAACGCTGTTATGTTTTTATCACTAAAAATCTTAATATAAAGATAACAATATTATGTATTTAACTGAAAGAAAATTTTTATAATTTTTCATGAAAAAAAAAAATGTTTCCCCAAATTCGAGTAAATAAAAAATATCTGAAAAACATAGTACTTATGTAATATAAGCATCTTTTTTTTCTTTGTTTTTTTTTTTACTCTTTAAAGTCATAATTCATTCACGGTTCTATAATTTTTATGTAAAATGCTCGATTTCATTGTGAAATTGAAGAACAAAAATTTGATATTTAAGTTATATTATAAAAAATGTATATGTGAGTATCGAGCCACTGTTAAATAAAGCCATATTATATTTTTGCTACTTAAGTCTCTTCAGCCTCTTGCCTTTTGTTACCCCCTCTTACGCACTTACTTCACTTTAAAAGTAATTACACATACAACCAAATAGATGAGGTGTCAACATAACGAAAAACCTATCAAATCTAATGATTTTCGGGATTCATGAACACTTGGCCTTTTTAAAGTATATGTTCTAATGATAAAAATTAATTTTTATAAGCCAAACTTTCGTTAAGAGTAAGAAATGTTACTTTAAAATCTAACCTTACACTGCATTTGTGGAAATTCAATTCTTAATTGTTTTCCCAACATATATACATATATAAAATAAAATAATCAATATAGCATGTCTGAATAAGTTGACTGAGTCACCATTAGTTTAGTTTATTGTATGCATATTGTAGTGGGAATGGTTGTATTTATGTACAATGTAACACATCCTACTTATTCTTCTTCTCTTATTAATATTATTATTTCTTAGTTTATGTAGTAATACAATACCAACCTCGAAAATTTTATTGAGCTCGATAAAGTTATTTTCTTTTTATTAATATTATATTAATTTATTTTGTTAATTATCTCGCAAAGTAGGCTTCGGATCCAAAATTGGTAAATAACTTTGCCCTTAATTAAAGAGAATTGAAAAAAACTACACTCGAACCAGGACTCGAACCCAGACTTCTTGGATTCATGTCAAGCGCCCTACCAATTAGGCTATTCGAGTTCTAGACACGAATGCAACTTTTCCCTTCGTCTTTATGAGCTTATTCTGTAGACCAACGATCTGTAGTTAATAACAGAACACCATGTATAATTATTAATTCTTTCATGAGTTTTACTTTTGAATTTTCTCAATCCCAATGGCTTAAAGTTTATCTAGTAAAATTATACCAAGTTTTAATTTACTGTATGTGTTCAACATATATATGTGTATGTTGTCAACAAATGTATATTTTTACTACTTTTTTTTTCAAGAATATATACATACATACAATAATACTTCAACGAAAAATATAAATTGTTTTCTATTTGCGCCCGAGTTATTTCACTTCATATTTACTTACATTTTACGTGTCTAATGGCTTGAAAGTAGAAAGAAACATTACGTATACATACATTTTGTTTGAATATATTTACTGAATCCATAAGAATAATAAGAACGTATATTCTTTCTTTTTTTTCTTTTTCTTTTTTGATGCAGTGTTTTAAGGTTACGTTTAAAACATTTTAATGCCAGAAATTATAAACAAAAAAATTATTCCTTTATTGCGTATAACATTCTTCCACCTTGTTAAGACACACATAAAAGCTTCTACCTGCGTGGAAGCTTAGAATTCACTTTTGACACTTGCAATTCTAGGGACAAAAATTTTATCTTCTGTAACAGCCAAGTAGTGTACAAGTACTGTTTTATCAGTTTCTTGAGATGTTATATTAGTTTCTTAACTCTTCCAGCTCGTGAAAAAATACAGGGATAGTGGATAATCCTGATGTCGAATTTTTCATATTACCTATAAAAATGTAAAACTAGACTTGATATCACGAAAAATTGATTAAACAAGTGAAAACAAACAATTGACTGAGTTAATTGTTGAAATACCATGTATAGGCAGTGTTGATTACTCTTTCACATTACACATACATACATGTCACACATATACCACTAGTTCGATTTACATCTAGGCATATAAATATCGCGAGTATGACAAAGTACATGCATTAATTAAGCAATGCATCTAAGTAAGAGATATTATAGATGTTATATGAAATTGCAAAAAAAGACTTGTATCGTGGCTTCGATGTCTTTTCAGCTATACAACAGTTCTTCTGTTGTGTGCCTGTGCCTGCATAGAGTGGGAGAGAACACATGTATATAATACTGCTCACTCAGATGGATTATATAAAAATTTCAGCTTGATATGTTTTTTAGTTATCGTGATGACAGATGGACAGACGACAGACAGACCGAAAATGGACTAATTTGATGATTTTATGAACACCTATACCTAAATTTTGTTCATAGCATCAATATTTTTAAGCGTTACAAACTTGGGACAAAACTTAGTATACCTTGGTATATTTCATATACATAAACTAAAGTACATAAACAAAAAATCGAAAAAAATTTATGGTTTCTGATTTGAATGAAACTTAGTATATAAGGTAATTTTGACCCAAAAAATTCAAAAATCGTATTCATTAGTTTTAGAAATATCACCCATTTTATCATATTTTGGATCGATATCTCCGAAACTAGTTTCCTAATCGTTATATAAATACGATTTTTGTAAATTATGGGTCAAAATTACCTTATGAATAGAGTTTTATCGAAATCGGAGCCAACATTTTTTTTTTCGATTTTTTCGATTTTTGTAAAGGGGTACCCCTTAAAAAAATTCCAAAAAATCGAAAAAAATTTATGGTTTCTGATTTGGATAAAACTTAGTATATAAGGTAATTTTGACCCAAAAAATTCAAAAATCGTATTCATTTGATGATTGGAAGCATAGTTTTTGAAATATCACCCATTATCCCATATTTTAGCTCGATATCTCCGAAACTAGTTTCCTAATGGTTATATAAATACGATTTTTGTAAATTATGGGTCAAAATTACCTTATAAACAGAGTTTTATCGAAATCGGAGCCAACATTTTTTTTTTCGATTTTTTCGATTTTTGTAAAGGGGTACCCCTTAAAAAAATTCCAAAAAATCGAAAAAAATTTATGGTTTCTGATTTGGATAAAACTTAGTATATAAGGTAATTTTGACCCAAAAAATTCAAAAATCGTATTCATTTGATGATTGGAAGCATAGTTTTTGAAATATCACCCATTATCCCATATTTTAGCTCGATATCTCCGAAACTAGTTTCCTAATGGTTATATAAATACGATTTTTGTAAATTATGGGTCAAAATTACCTTATAAACAGAGTTTTATCGAAATCGGAGCCAACATTTTTTTTTTCGATTTTTTCGATTTTTGTAAAGGGGTACCCCTTAAAAAAATTCCAAAAAATCGAAAAAAATTTATGGTTTCTGATTTGGGTAAAACTTAGTATATAAGGTAATTTTGACCCAAAAAATTCAAAAATCGTATTCATTTGATGATTGGAAGCATAGTTTTTGAAATATCACCCATTATCCCATATTTTAGCTCGATATCTCCGAAACTAGTTTCCTAATGGTTATATAAATACGATTTTTGTAAATTATGGGTCAAAATTACCTTATAAACAGAGTTTTATCGAAATCGGAGCTAACATTTTTTTTTTTCGATTTTTTCGATTTTTGTAAAGGGGTACCCCTTAAAAAAATTCCAAAAAATCGAAAAAAATTTATGGTTTCTGATTTGGATAAAACTTAGTATATAAGGTAATTTTGACCCAAAAAATTCAAAAATGGTATTCATTTGATGATTGGAAGCATAGTTTTTGAAATATCACCCATTATCCCATATTTTGGCTCGATATCTCCGAAACTAGTTGCCTAACCGTTATATTAATACCATTTTTGAATTTTTTGGGTCAAAATTATCTTATAAACAGAGTTTTATCCAAATCAGAGACCAAAAATTTTTCTCGATTTTTTCGATTTTGTATAAAAGGGTACCCCTTAAAAAAATTCAAAAAAATCGAAAAAACCAATACTTGTAATTTTGGAATAATTAATAATTTTGAATGGAATACGCAAAGTAGAGCTGCCTATTCGTTTAAATAAATTTTAGTAATTTTTTTATTATTGAATAGTTTAAATATTTATGAATAAACAAATGAAAACAAACAATTGACTGAGTTAATTGTTGAAATACCATGCATAGTCAGTGTTGATTTCTTTATCACATTACACATACAAACATGTGACACATACATAACTGATAATCAAGTATAGTACATATTATAAAATTTCCGCCTAATTGGCGCCCTCACGGGTAAACAGTGATGTTTACGAAAAAATGTTACAAACAAAAGTTGTTAAATTTTTGATAAGGAACATTTTTTACATTTAAACTTTTGTTCTATCTCTATCGGTTTACAAGATGGGTCCTACGGACCCAAGACCCAATTGACCTATGATGCTCATTTGAACTTGACCTCACTTTTTACGTCCTGAGTACGCTGTAAAAATTTCAGCTTGATATCTTTTTTCGTTTTTGAATTATCGTGTCCACAGACGGGCGGACGGACGGACGGACAACCGGAAATGGACTAATTAGGTGATTTTATGAACACCTATGACAAAATTTTTTGCCTAGCATCATTATTTTTAAGCGTTACAAACTTGGGACTAAACTTAATATACTATGTATATTTCATATATACATGGTATAAAAACGAAAAAATTATAAGCGATCAAAGATTGCATTCACAGGTTGCCCATCTCTTTTCAGCAAAACAAATTTTTTTTGCATTCTCTATGGCGATACCCACGTATGACGTCACTAGTGGGTATCTTCCTCTTTATTTAATTAGGAATTGTAAACGTTCATATCTTGCATTCTACGATAGGTTTTTAAAAACCAACTTCACTTGTCTATTCGTGAAATGAGAATCCTTAACCTTAAGTGACAAAAAAATTTAGACGATTCCCTATTGCCATTGATAGCCGTACAAGGTGGATATATTTGTAACTCGAGATAAATAAATAAAAAAACACTAAAATATTTATCCACTACAAAAAAGGTAGAGTTTGTTTGCATGATATCGATATCTACAGATCGGGCATATCGCAACCAAAAACATATCTCACTATCCAGTGGGGGTAATACATTAAAAATAAAATGTTCAAACCAAAATATCTATTCTAATAGAGAAAGAAATTGAACATGAAAATATTCCAGGAAATCTTTGTTCATAATTTGACTGTATACGGTGGGTGTTTCCTCGTCATAAAAATAACCTCACACACTCATGTATAAAAAATATTTGTTTGTATATAGGAAAAACAGAAATATATTATAAGAGCGAAGACAATATACATAAAAATTGTTTGACTTTTACCAGTAAATAATATTTCCAATAGACTTAGTTTGTTGAAAACGTCTCAACGATGAGTTGACTGTTTCCTTGATGAATTTATATGCATACAATGTATTGCAAAAGAAGCAAGTATCAAAATAAAATTTTTAACGATCAGGTTCGTAGGTAAGATTATCGACGTGAAACCTGAAGTATCTGAAAAACTTCGGCTTGAAAACTCGAATTAACCATTCAGCCCGAAATAAATAAATATTCAAGTGTTTATAGTATATAAACACTATATAGTACAAAATAAATATTCAAGTATCTGAAGAACTTCGGCTTGAAAACCCGAAGCAGTCATTCGATCCGAGATAAATATTCAATTGTTTAAAAACAGAAAATATTCGGTTTGAATAGTTTCTGGATCCATCACACGAGCTTGTGAAATACGGCCCTGCTTCCAGCTTCTGATTACCATCTGCATCGCCCAGCCACCTATCCTAAACCTAACTTGCAGTCAATTACAGATTTTATTTTCCTAGAAATTGTCTTCACTAATTATCATGCATAAATTCACAAAAGAATAAAAAAAATATCCTATTCCTCAACTTTTCTATATTCATTCCAAAGTTAATTTTTCCATTAAATGCAGCATGAATGATCAATTATTTATTAAAAATAAATGAAAAAGAATTAATTCCTACAGTCACGGTATCAGCAGAAATTTAGACGAATGTGCCCTTCACTGTTTGATAACATAATGACTAAGGGCCCAAATATATTCGGTAGTTACTGCGCACTGATATTTTTGCTTACTGTCATAATAAAATATCACAAATTTTCTATACTAAAACTATTAAAAAACATGATTTTAAACGAGAATGATATTAATTATTATTTAATCAGATTGTTCAACTCATCTAAGTATTTTGTTTAAATCATCTATTAGTCGCGTAAATATACTCAAAATTATATAATTACTGTACTCGAAATCCACAATTCGGTTAATAATGATGAAAATGATACCAAACTTGCTACACGAGCACCCTGATTACCCCGAGCACCAGGAATCTTGTGTCCGAATTTTTAGCAATATTCGTGTTCAGGGACCGCCAAAAACTCCGAGAAACAAGTTGGGAATTATTTTTATATCACTATTAACCGAATTCAATTCATCAATTATAAAATGCATAATATTTATGCAAATTACATATTTTAATTTCTTCAATCAATTTAGATCACAAAATTTCCTAGCAAATCGAATGCTGTTCAAATTTTTCGAGCTTTGACTATTTTTAGTGTTACGTTTCTGTGACTACTTTCTTTCCTCATTATTTTCATTCAAAATAACAAATTTCGAAATATTACCCTTTCCAAACCTTTGTTACATTTTGTACTTATTTATCTATACAACAACAAAATGTAGAAGTAGTTCAAGCCCTAGGAGTCGAAGTTCAGTATTTCCCTTCTAGCTGTTTGATGATGATGATGATGATCGTTGTTATACTCCGCGCCACCACGACGAACCATCATGACATTCTTTTTAATGCTTTCTTCTTACATGATATTTTCTTCTTCTTTTTTTGCATCGCGTATCATGTGTGAAGTCTTGCGGAACAAATATATCAGTAAAGTCTTTTCCTTTGTGTATATGTTGAATGTATGAAGGATATCATTGTCATTTATTCAAAGAACATAATAAAAATAAAAATGTATTTTTTTATTTAGAAAAATGTTCATTTTTATAATAAATACTATGCAACAAAGCAAATACTTAAGTATAGAGCTTTATGGGTAAAGGTATGATTTTTAGGGAAATATACAAATATTATTTTCACACGTTTGTTATTACTGTAAGTCAAATCAGTCAAATGTTTTTCTTTTAATTTAAAATATTTAATTTCCGAATATTTCAAGCAATGACACCTGTGAAAATCATACTAGAAAAAATGAGAAGCATTCTCCTACTTCAAAGAATGGAGCTTTGTTTACCACCTTGTACCATTATCGCGTCTAGGTCGCCTCTTTTGTAACATTATACACTCTCCAAATGTGTACCAATGTACTCCGACTACTCTAAAAGATACAATATTGATGTTTTGGAAGATGTCAACAATTGATTACCAGGCTATAAATAATGACGAAGGCCAAAAGAAACAATATTTGTGTACCATTCTCTTTCATACTTAGTTTTGCTCTTTGTTATTACTCTAACACTTTGGTCTATTCATCCTGTATAGAACCAATGTTAAAATTAGTCTCTTACAATCTTGCGAATCAATGAACAAAAACAGCAAGAAAAAATATGTTTAAGAGTGAAAGACAAAGACAGAGCAAGTTGGCCACCTTGCTAAGAAAGTACCGCACAACATGCAAGTACTGTATTGGATTCTTATAAAACCGTGGGAAACCAAGAAGATGTGGAATTTTTTAACATTTCTCTGAAGAATAACGCAGACTTTTTGGCAATATACAAAATGTATCCTTCATGATAAAGATATAATAGGGTAGTAGAGTTGGTTTATTTTATGTTGGACCTTACAAACAAAGAGAATAAATAATATAACATATGTATTTATGTATTATTATTTGCTCTCTTTGTTTTTATGGCCCAACATAAAATAAACCAATTCTAATATCAATTAGCTTACCTTCAATGATATGATTTGTGATGAGTGGTTAAGCGATAAAAACGAGTTATTAACAAATATAAAAATATGATACCAGCAAACTTATCCCTTGACGCCATTCATAAACATTCGACTCAATTTTTACTTTTAATAGTCGTCTTCGAACAGGTTTGTGATCATCGAGTAAGTAATTAAACGATTATTGAATGGGTTTTAGTCAGGTTTTATGATCCCTATAACAAACAATAATTGACAAAATAACATGTAATTATTTCTGTAGTGCAAGATATACTTAATACCCTGTTAAGTAAAAGTTAAGTAGACCATATTTAATTATGAAGTCTTATTTTCAATCAACGTATCAATTCAACATTTATTAAAGATTTTAAAAGGTTTCAGTTTAAGATATCTACTCTACATAATAATGAAGGGTGAAACATACAAGTCTTGGTAGGTAAATTAATTTATTCATAATCAGTAATGACTTGGGAATTCTTAAGATTTGAAAATTAGTAATAGATATACTTGAAAATAAAAACAATTCACATAAACCGGCTTTGAATGAAAGTGAATCTGTTTACAGAGTATAAAGGGAATTTTCAGAATTTCACTGGAAAGATATTTATTATCTTAGAAATTGAATACATTTTGAAAACACTATTTAAAAAGGTATCAAAATTTAAAAAGAGATGTTAAGGCAAATTATAATTATCAGGATGTTGAATATTTCCTGAAGTGGATAAAATTTGCTGATCATATTTTGTTGAATAAACACGAATTCTTAAAAAATTTATTAACATAGTTTATTCTTTTTGCTCCTACATTGCCTCTTGGGCTTAAATCTAAGATATCGGTTTGAAAGCCAAAAATTTGTATTTTTTAGGGAAGAATGTCAGTTAAGGAAACTTAAGACTCATTTTCATCGAATTTCGAAACCATTTATTTGAACGACGAAATTTCATTGATAGAAAATTTAATGTGATTATTTATTATAATTTTCAATCAAAAAAATTAATTCCTTGACTTTCCAACATCGTTGTTTTGAAATAAATCACTTGTAAATTTTTATATTGTTGTGATATGAAAAATTAATTTGCTAATTTTGTGACAACGTTATTTTTTGGCATTTAAAAGAATTATTAGCTATTTGCATGATGATTTTTGTTTGCTTTTTCAAATCTTGATTATAAATAATAAATTAATAATAATATTTAATATAAATATAAAATTAATATTATTTATTATATAGATGTATAAAAAGAGGAAACCATTTCACATGTGAAATTTAAATTTTATTACTTTTTACCACCCACAATATATAATTTAATTCGAGGCACGTTTTCAATTTTCTTGGTTAGCGTGCGTGTATATTTTTGACATTCTTTTATATGTAAGAATTTTTAACTTCTGGTATATTATATATATGGAAGATATGAAATATATTATAATTTAATATTTATATTATATATATAAATATATATACTTAGATAAAAATTTCTTATATTTTCTCTTCATAATTTTTCATATATATTTCTATGTTTGTTTTTTAGAATATCTGCGTGTGTTTTAATAAGTTTTTTATTATTGCTTACTTCTGCATGATCTTATACGAATTCACCCCCCCCCTTTTTATCATGAATAATATTATAAATCGATGAGTAAAAAAAACTACAAATGTACGAGTAAATTACTTAATACTTGCTTTAATGATAAAATGTGCCACGTAAGTGACGTAATAAGTGTAAATAGTCAGATAATTGAAATTAATACACATTGACGCTACCCCATTCATTAAAATTATTGTGGTAAATCACCGTGTTCCTGCAATTATTTTTGTTTAATACACCTTGCATCGTTGGCGTACTATTTTTACTATAAGCATTTGTGGAATAACGGCGAAGTTATATATCCGTTTTTGAAACAGCTCTAATTTAAACATTATTTTGAAACTGCAAAAGACTTTAAAATTATTATGATAAAAAAAAACTTTTAACAAAAAACAAAACTGACTAAAAACAAAAACGATTCCAAAACAAATTGATATGCTCTAAAAAGTTAAAAATAATTGGGTATTCTTTTGATTAAGAAGCAATAATCAAAATATTTTCGTAAGTAAAGTGGAATAAAAAATATTAGACAACATAAAATTCAATCAAATTATTACGATAATATAATGTAGTTACAATTATTGCTATTTTTGGAGTCGGTGTCAGTCAAGGAAAAAACTGTGACAGAACAGTTTGATACATTACCTTGGCTGGCGCCGACCCCAAAAATATTCAATGGGGAAACATTTACAATTCGCTTTTCTATGTTTTTTGACTACGCTACCCAGGAACATTTAACACATTTCTTGTAAGATACCAAGATTATTTTTTTATAATGATCAAAAAACTAGAAAATGAAATTCAAAATAGAAAGTACTAGAACTGCATCAGAGACAAAACATTCTTTGTGATTCTCATATTTATCTATCACTCATACTTAAAGCATTTATTTAAAAAAAAATCCAACCGCCAAAGAAGCCTGTGCAAACGTTATTATAAAAAACGAAGATCTTCGTTGGAACTAATTAAATATTCAACAAAATAGTTCCCATATTGACTGTTCAAACGAAAAAAAATTTAAATTTGCGTATGAAAAAAAAATACATATTTTAAATCTCTTAAAAGCCATAAAAAATGAATTTAGAATTTATTATTATCCTTTTTAATATCAACACCTTTTCTTTATTTAAATAAATAACCTTTTTTGTGTATATCTATCATGTGTAAACTAACTGTATGTAAAAAAAACTTCCGTAGTGAAGTGCATAAGTTTGCATTTAAATCCTTTACCATATCGACATCATCTTTTCTATTCGTATGATATTGTATATTAGATTTAAGACCTGTTTCTATACATTAAATGAAGATCAACTGCACGTAGTATATTCATTCAAACTTTTTTTTTACTTTATTTTTTTTATTTTAAATATGTTATAAATTTGAATATCGGAAACTTCATTATATAGATATAAAATTTCTAAAAAAAAATATATTAATATTATAGTTCATTTCACAAGATACACGTCAAAATAAATTGATTGGAAGAATTTTCTAGTACTAGTTTTCTAAACAAAATAGTTCGTAGCTTAATTTATGTTCACCATAATGCACTTTATTCGAAATGAGCGGAATTATTGAAAAAACAGGACAATATAATTTTACTTTATGTTTTTAGAAGTCTTATGATCAAATATTACGTATCCAAAACTGATGTCCATTTGGTACAACATGGAACTAAATTTGGACAATCTACATTGACAAAGACAAAACCAAATGGATTACATTACCACCTTTGTAATCCAAATGGATTACAAAACCAAATGGATTACTGAATTGAAAACATTTTCCTACAATTGAGTGACACTGATTGCAAAACAAGTGAATTGTTCATAAAATCAAAATGTGTAGTAATTACACGTAGTGTTCACTACCAATCGGAAAAATATGTAGTTTTTATAATATTAATTTCAAAACAACTAAATGAAAACGAAAAAATATGCCTTGAGCTACAATAAACAATAGACTTGATAACTTTCTCCTATTTATGTGACCAAAAATGGCCATGGTCTTGATTTAGCTGTAAGAAAATTATTAATTAAAATTTAAATAAAAAATACTTTACAATTGTAATGTAAAATTTAATGTTAAAAAGCATAAGAAGCTTCTCTTGCATTTTTATTGCAATATATAACCTTTCAATTATAATAATTTAATTATTTTAGTTTTTTTTTCATGCATTGTTATCCAGTTTTACCAATATTCAAAATTTCAAGTATTTAGTTCATCGAGAAGTTATCGAGAAATTGAGTTAATAAAAATGTGGTAATTAATATTGATCATTAAGATATCGATTTCTTATGTAGTATTCAGTTTTCCGTAAATCTAGATACAAAGTAGTATCTAGATCTACAACCTCTAGAGGTACAGACCTTTCTACAAGTGCGAGCTATTACAAGATCATTCTCATTACAATACGAGATACAGTAAATCATCATTAAAATATGAAATCCACTATAATTTTGAATATGATCCGAAGAACGTACGTATAAGTAAATATAACTAAAATTTCAATATGTTTTTTTTAATATTTTTTTATTAATATACAAATATAATTTTTTTTTGTGCTTAAACTAGAATAGATTTTAATATTTTCTCACAACCAATTTTTATGTAATATACTTGCTTGCTGTACCTATGAAACGAAGTAAAAATATATATATAGTTCTTTCTACCTGCAGCAAGTAACATCCGGTTACCTTTTTAAATATTCAAATTAGTTCCGTCGATTCAACGGCACAAATAATAAAAGTATTGTACAATCATTTACTCACTATATGTACCAATATTCTATACATACTTCTACAACTAGCATACTAAAGCTAGTATCGTATCTACCTTACCATATCCAGTCAGTATAGTCTTTTATCTATTGTTATCTATTGTATTGTTTTATCTTTTAACTTAACGTATCAAATGATTTCTTTAATCTTAGTGTTAATATTTTATTATGAATCACAAATATTTCCTCAAAAAATGGATTCTGAGTGGGATAAAAATACTCTTTCGAAGAGGAACGATTGAGGAATACTAACATAACATATATTGTGGATTTATTTATACCGCTGAGCACACATTACGGCCACAAAAACGAGACAAAACACTTTTCTTTAATAGTGAAGAAGACAAATTCTTAACATTTTTTTATAGTAGCCACATACTGTAAATACATGGCTGTAAAAAGGTTGTTGAACAAATTTTTTTTGCTTAAAGGAGCTGCTTAAAAAGGTTGCTTAATCAATTTGGATAACCAACCAACAGCATAATTTATTTAATGCTTATTTTGAAAAAAAAAAACTATATTTTTAATACAATTGTTTTTATACCAAACAAAATGTTTTGCATAAGAATCATTTCATCATGTACCGAGTCTTGATATCATTATATACCAAGGCAAGGTGATATTAGAGCCAGATTCTTTCCGCAAAGACGTAAATAAGCAAAATCGGATAATAAAGAATATTAATTTGTGGAAAAATATCTTGTTTTCTATGGAAATTACATACAAATTTAAAAAGTTCTGAGTGTATCTGAATAATTTAACTTGCTTTTCCGATTACTTCTTGAACCTTTCTGATATCTTAATGACTATTTCACGCAGATGATTTGAATGTGTTTTTTAATGTTTTAAAATGATTGGCTGACCAAAGAAGTACGTTAAGTACAAAATAAACGTTTGATGATTACTTCTCGTTACGTATATTGGATATCATCAACATAAGGAACGTCTAAAGAAATCTCCGAAATAGCATATACAAGTTTTTTGGATGAAATGTGTCTCATTTTAATATGTTAAAAATTGCATTCCTGGAATTAGAACATTATGAAGCGGAAACTGTTCCACGGATAAAAGCAGCAGCTATAGACCGTGGGACAGGAAGTAAGCTTTGTAAAACGATATTAACACATACTTGAAACTTCATGAGTGGCTTTTTTTTGACGATTGTACCAAACTTCTATCTACGACTTTTTTCGAAAGTGAAGCGATTTCAAATGAGCACAATAACGTCAAATTTATTCTATTGGTCTGAGAAAACGCGGCAGAGAACTTTTAAGATACTATGACAACTTCTTAACATAATTATTAAACAATTCAATGATTATTAATATTATCAAGTGGTTATAGTGTCCGACAAATTTTCTGCACTATTTTCTCTGACAGATAGCTTAAATATGACGTTATCGCGCTCATTTGAAAACACAGCTCCTTTCGAAAAAAGTCGTAGAGAGAAGTTTGGTAGGCTTACCAAAAGGTAGCCACTCACGAAGTTTCAAGTATGTAATAATAATTTTATAAAGCACCCTTTCTGTCCCACGGTCTACTATTGTGTTGACCATAGAAAATGAAAAAGCTGAAAATAAATTTAACTACCCTTAACTTGCAGTGCAAAATTTAAGTATACAAATAATAAAAAATGTACAAAAGTAAACATTCATAAATATTTTTGTAAGTAATGTAAATTAGAGAATACCAATATAAAACCCTCAAAAATTTATTTCCTATACGAGTCAATACTTCTTTTTTGAATATCACCTGTATGATAAATGTTCATTTATGTAGGTATGTTATTCGATAGAAGTATCATCAATTGATCATCTCCTGCAGCACCATACAGTGTGTTTATGTCGATATTTTTTAAATCGATACATAACACAAAACAGGAAGGGAATATTGAATAAAACCCAACTAAAGAGTTCATAATAAATAAATTTCATTGAATTAATTTCCAATTTTTATTCTGTCTACTTTTTTTAAAAGTCTACACAGAACTACTATTATTAATGTGACGTTTACCTTATTTTACAAACAGATAGTTGGTATTTTTTGTGGTGATTGAACAATTACATACAAATCAGTAGAAAGAAGAGAAGCTCTTATCAAATGCCAATACTTTATTAAATTAATCGACTTTTCCTGCCTGGGTTTCTCTTAACTAACCTTCGTGGTTCTCTCAGTTAGGATAAAAATTTTCCAACTCAACTTTTGAATTTTACAAAAAATGAAAATTATTTTGATATTTTCAAAAGGATAATGCCTCTTATTCACTTGCTGTAAGCGGGACAAATTTTTTCCAAGCTTTTTTTTAAAGTAAAGGATAATCTTACTCAGTGTCAGTAGTAAAAAAAATCTAATATTTGACTATAAATGCAACATCCTTCTCTATTTGTGAAAACTAGAAAATTTTTTTTTTTTTTTTAATAATAATTTTATCATCAATTGATCGTCTCTCTTGGGTTACCACAGAAAATTAATGTCAATATTTTTTAAATCGATACATAACCCAAAACAGGAAGGGAATATTGAATAAAACCCAACTAACAGTTTATAGTAAATAAATGTTATTGAATTAATTTCCGATTTTTATTCTGGTGTACTATAAGGTATACAGAGAGAGTTGATATTATTAATGTGATGTATTCACCTTATTATACAAACAGATAGTTGACTTTTTTTGTGATTTTTTTTTTTTGAAGAAGAGCACACACAACACAGTAAAGAATGAAGAGAGGTTTGTTGTTCATTTTATTATTATAATTGGTAGGTATTTGTAAATGTCATATACAAATCAATTTGATTTATTGATTTGTTATTGATATAGTAATATCAATTATTTTAAATATCAATATTTTATTATTATTATTTATTATGTATTGTGTATTTTTTCTATTTATGGATATTTATTCTCTTTTTATAATAATTAAAAGCATAAATCAAATAATATTTATATGAATTTTAATTACATGTGGCATTTATTAGACATACCTTTTTAAGAGTTTACTTTACATAAAGTGGTTTAATTAGAAATAATATTTAAATATTTAAATTTGAATTACTTTTAAATTTGTATGACTAATTACTTAAAATGGTATTATTTGTTCTTTTAATGCAACTTTAATAATTCTGACGACTTAACTAATAACTAATTATGAATGTTACTATGTTATATCAAGATTAAGTCTGACAGTCAAATAAAATATTAACTATTTAGTCCTGAATCAATTGTTAAATTAATATTCGTTTTTTAAGTAGTTGCATGAACATAGAAGAACGGATTTCGAACTATTGAACAAGAATTATTCGATTTCTAACAAACTTAAACCGAAATAAATGTTATTTTTAAATCATGCAATTTTTTAAAATAAGGCTTAAGAAATTGGTCGAAAATTGATTAAATTATAAGTACGAATATAGCAATTTTAGATGGTACTATATTTTCCTGAAATTGCTCCGCTAGGTATTCCGCCTCTGGAAAGATTTCAAGCGGTATATGAGAAACTATTAAATTGATTCTAATAATTCATATTATTTACAAATATTTACAAAAAAAAATTATGTAGTTACTACCTTGATACCCCATAGCTTTACCGGACGTAGAGTATATCACAAAGGATAGCCATGAATTATTTTACATTTACTATATTAAATTTTTACAAAGATCTTTAATAAATTGTTCAAAATGATTATCAAAGATGGAGCAGTATCAGATTAAATTTCATCATAACAGAAATCACTGTGAACATTGTTGAGCTTAAATTCGAAAACAAAAGGATCATTTGATACCAAGAAACAAGTACTGACGGTCGAATGGTCGAATAATCTGATTTGTTAATTTATTTGGTCCAAGTTTAATAATGAATTCCAAAATTTAATTCAAATTAGATATGAAATATTCTTAGTTTCTTTATGTTAATTAATTGTTAATTTTTATTTCAATCAATTTCCTTAAGCATTAAAATTGAATGCTTATGAAAATTTTCATTCGTTGCTAAACGTCTGAATACAGACCACATTCAGTAATTATAATTCCTAGTAAATTATATGAAATAATAACAGGGGAAGTCTGAATAAAAATAACCCATTCAACAAAAAACCTGTTTTATTAATTTAAGCACTAGAAGTTTAACCGTCAAATAATAAATAGTGATATGACAAATATTAAAAAAAAGAAAAAAAAGCTAGTGCTAGCATACAAAATGTAAATACAAATATTACTTACAAAACTTTTTATTTAAGACTATTTGTAACGCTTTAGACAGATGTTTTATTTATATGCATACGTACATACACCTATCTCATATTATTCACATTTATATAAATTAATTTGCATACGAACAGCAGCGGCATCATATTAAAATTGTACGTCCATATACAAGCCACATGAGTTTCAAATAAAGAGTGGTTTGTTAATGATCAAAAATTGACTTAAAATTTTCACCAAAATTAGTTGTTAAATGGGCACGACTTTGTTCCAAGATATGACGATTATATTTTATTATCTACTTTTTAAGAAGTTTTCAGTTAGAATAGCATCCAAGAAGAGTGTAGTTATTGATACTGATGGATTTAAGCTTATGTTGCAACTCAGAAAGCCAAAACATCACGTTGAATTTTCTTGCAAAAGTACCTATATGAAACATACCTAAATAATGCCCGTTGTTGAGGAATATGAATGGTTAAGAGTAAACACGCGACATTTCTCCTTTGACATGTCCTGAGCCGAGCTTATTTATCTACGGAGAAGTAGTCAACATGATACATAAAAATCTCATATGGATTTCGGGACATTGCAAATAAATAGAAATGCTATGGGGTCAGGACATCCGGAATCCTTTGAATGACAGCATCCTTAAGTCAGTATAGAAGAGAGAATGAACGTTCTAACGATGTATTTCCTTAAAAATTTGCATTTTAACTTCAATATAGAGAATCCACTAGAAAGTATTTGCTTGGAAGCCAAAATCTCAAAATGAAAAGAACGACAAACCTTTAGCCATAATCTCTATTAAAGCAGTTAGCCTCTCAAATATTTGTATCAATTCTAAAAAGCTCTAGTTTACATTCTTTTCGGGTGTTAAGTCAGATGTTTGCATTTTTGGAGCCCATCCCCTGGTTGTGACGTCACATATCTCATAATTTAATATAAATAATTAAAACAAAAAAACAGTTAAAAATTTAACTAAAAATAAAACTTAAAACGTTAAAAATCTTGGTTTTTATGGGTCAGGTTTTTTTACTTATAAATTTGGCGTTTGTGTTTTAAATTTAAACTTGTGTAGTCACAAAGCTTTTGAAAACCCCCTCCTACCCCTTGTCACGCATTGTCACATTCTTTAGACTTCCCCCCCTTCAACGTATGACGTAATTAATGGATGATCCCTTATTTAATTGAATCTTTTGTAGAAAGTAGTCTTGAAAAAGTTCGAAGTACAGTAGTTATGAAACACAAGAAAATTAACAAACCAAGTTACTTTGGTTCAAAACGGTATTTTAAAAAAAAATTTAATAATCGATACCATCAAAAAAGTAAACTTAGTAAACCTCAGCTTAATGTAATGCAAACCAATGATATCCTTAAAGACACAAGAAGATCGTTAGAAAATAATTTCGTACGGGGTATAATCGATACATACTAACACAGGTTGAAGCCAAGATTGCTGTACAAGTGAAGTTTAAAAAACCACCGACAAATTTTTCAGGTACGGAACAATAAACTCACACTTGAAACATGTATAAGAACACTCTCCATTAAATTACCTTTTTCCTAAAGCATTTTAAAGATCGGCGATTTAATTCGGCATTTTAAACTAGCTAAAGTAAAGCCAAGAACACTGTCTGTTAAATTACGTTTCAAACGAAACTAAAAAAATTGAAATCGGTTCATCCGTTTAGGCGCTACGATGCCACAGACAAATATACATACCGGTCAAACTTATAACATCCCTTTTTCTAGTTCGATGGTTAAAAGTAGTTTCATTTCAGTCTATATATGGAAGTGTCGTGATGTTCACACTTCTATCACATTTTTAGATGATAGAATTCCCATACATATACATTCATTTACAATGATTATTATAACTACATGTAGGTATATTATTTATATAAAGTTTATTTAAAATAATAATACATTTATAATATATTCATTTTCAATACACAACACATCTTCTATATTATATTATATTATGAATTAAATAAACAAAAGCATTTTATTTTTGAATGGATATGAACTATAGACTTTTAGTTCTCTGTGTGTTACTGTGTTCTTTGATTTTTATTTTATTTTTTTTACTATGAAATAAAAATAATTTATTGTTACTTTTTTTTATTTTTTGTTTAACACCTATTGGTTTATTTAAACAAAATTATTACATTTTTTCTTTTAAATAATAGTTTATTGATATATATTTTTATTATAGAATTCCACATGTTGTGATAGTTAGTAAAATAATATATAATTATTCACCTTATGCTTGATTATAGTTATTAGTTTATTAAAAATATAAATGTATGAAGCTTTTGCGAGTTTACTTATTCAGGTAAATTGAATAAGAAACTTATTGAATCAGAATTAATCGTTTGATAATCTTGAGATTATACAAGTAGGTTTAACCTAGTGGTCGAAATTTGGTACAAGGATTTGATTATATACATGTATGTACTGATTACATACATATACCATAGTGCTTGTTTCTTGTTCCCTACCGGCTGCGCCACAAAGCACTCACTATGTTTACATTTAAAATTACTCAATAAAACCTTTCTCTTCGGCATGTGTCTAACTAAGATGATGATTACATGAAAAAACCAGCAACTTCATTTTCTAATGATAAATTTCATAAGTTATAGATTGAAAATTACCACTTTTATAATTTGATGAGAAGCTGTGTATTTTAAAAAATGATTTGACATAAAAACATTTGAATGACATTAAAAATTTGATTTCTCTTTCAAAATTATCCTAACGAATTGCCCCGTTTTGAGACAAAGAAATTTGCATGTCAAAAAAAAATACTATAAATTCACACAACTTCTTATGACAATTCTTTTTTGTGATATCCCGTTCAATTTCATTTGTATCTGTTAGTTTGAACTCACCGTTATATTATTATAACATTCTTGACAATATTCAAAACAAATAGCAGTCAATCAAAATCAATTTATAAACTTTTTTGACGAAGAATGTAGTAAAGTTATTTATACAATGAAGAATACTTTATATTACTTTGTATTAACATAAATGATTTGATATCACGTATGATATGAAATATTATTAGCAAATTGCATGCACATGGTTTAAAAAATATATTTATAAGGTTAGAAAAGTACATATTGAATTGAAAATGGTACCTTTAGGTATTATGGGTAATTGTACATTACTTAGAACATAAATAAGATTGAATATGTGGCGGTCCTTACTATATATAATTTCGTTTGTGATACAAGATAATTAAATAAATGTGTTTTCAATTAAATACTGAAGCTTTTTTGTCTGTCTCCTTACTTAATGAAATGATGAAAATTCGTACTGAGATCAAACAGTTAATGAGCTTTGATTTCGATTTGAAGCAGTTTATTTTGAAAAATTTTTTTATCAAACTACATGGCGATTGAATGTGATTACAGGCTTCTTAGTATACGTATTTTTCATATCTAAAAACTAGACAAATGGTGCACAGCATAGAAATTTCTTTATTTTTGCAATTTAATCTCTTTGGAATGAACGAAAGTTCGAAAAATTTTGAGATAATATAATTAAACTTGTAGTCAGACACCAATAATGAAAATAGTTTTTATTGATTTTTAATTATTTATTGTATAAAAATTTCTTTCAAAAATTTAAAAGAACATCCTTTCTATACCAATAGAATCTTCCTTATCTTCAGGGTTTATCACTCAACGATGCCGAATATGAAGCTGTTTTTGTGCCGTAGTCTTCAAATTTAATATCATGTAAATATGAAAACAATTATAAATCAATTAAACCAAAAAAATAATTTAATTAAATCCTCCTGATGGTCTACTATAATTATAACGCAATAAATAAAAATTATCCCAAGGAATGTAATATAGAATTTCGCCACTGATAAAACAAATACTTTTTTTAGATAGCTCTCAGTATTATATGCTTTATTGTACCCACACATGACACTGTACTCATGGGGAATGAAATCCATGAATGTAAATGGAAAAAACTGCAAGGAATATAAATATATAGGTATATGTATGTAAAAGTTATATAGGTAAAATATATACTTATTATTTCTAAGTATGTAAATGCTTTATACACATACTATGACTATAATTCTAGGCAAAAACATTAAAAGTCGTCATATATTAAAACTTTGTTGAATTGCAACAAATATTTTTAAACAAAATACAATCAACCATTTCAAACAGTCACTATGGAAATATATCACAATATAAATATATGAAATATTTGTGATATTGTAATAGTACCACCATAATAAAAAAAAATATATGTATATTGTATATATTATATTTATAATAGAAAGTTTTGCTGAAAATGTCATAAACAAGTAAGTGGATATAAGTAAGTTTAGTTGGGTTTATATGTTTATTTGAATTTTTTTTTTCATTTTTTACTCAACCAACGAAAAGTTACCTAGCCAAACTTTAAATTCAATGCATTATGTAGGAAATATTGTGTACTCTACTGGGTGTGAAACTTTAATTTTGTTTTGTGCTTACGAATTATAAGTAACAAGAAAGATTTGTTGGTGCCATGATGTCAAATTTATTTCGTGATTTGAAAGAGGATGCATTTTTACACAAAATGTACGTGACTTGAACTAGATAAAAATATGAGTGCCAGTTTCACCTATATCTATCAGTAAGATTCACCATTTCAGGACTAAAAAATATCTCGCATCGTTAAGCTATAGTTAAGAACTCGTGGATACACGAAATGTTACAAAGTATTTTTTCAACCCAAATAGAAGTTTCTATGATACTTTCAGTGTTTAGAGAGTAAAGAAAGAGGAAAATTATGAACGACATGTTACTCACGTTTCTACCAAGCAGAGCCATTTTATTAATTATAAGGAGACAGTCTACCTACTTCCGACGCGTGGTAGGATAAGTCTAGAACAACAAATGGAAAGATACAGTGGGTCAAAATCATCAATTGTCAGCTGCATAAAAGGTCAGAATCTCAATTTGATTAATTAACAAGAGCCAGAAAGGCCAAAAAGATTTTCAAAAAATATTTCCAATTAAGTTAGATATTTTAATTAAACTTTGCGAGAACATTTTGACAGAGTTTTCTGCTCCTGAAAATTCAACTGGGATACACGCTTTAAGTTTGAGTCTATTGTCTTGGTTGGTACAACGAAGACACTTACATTTTCGCTGTTCTTGAATATATTGTTTCTCAAATTATTGTATTTATTAAAAACTTTTACTCAGGACAAATAGAAAACCGCTAAAAAATTGTTTTATTTGAAACCGTTAGAAAGATTGATTAAGTAAAGAGTGTTTACCTGTAAGTCTATAGTTTTTTGCTTCAAAACCAAATGCTCTCTGGCACTTTTCTTAATTTGATACTAAAAAATAGACGATGATCCTCAAAATGGGTACACTTTGGAAAAGGTTCTAAGGAAAAAGGTAATTTAATGGAGAATGTTCCTAAATACGTTTCTAGTGCTAGTTAAGGGTTCCGTACCCGAAAGATTTGCCACGGAATTTTTTAATTTTGTAAATTTATCTTATTTATTCGCTTCATTCATCCATTTGAATTTTGCGAGCTACTCTGTACGTTTAAAGACGATGGTTAGTTGCCTTATGCCTCCTAAAGCATATACAGATTTTCCTGACTTTTTTTTCGAAGAATAACTAACATATTTTTATTTATTATACAAAACACCAAACCATATATAACATTCTTCATCATTTTTATTATGATTATTTGTTTAGCATACCAGCTCAAGCTAGCTACTGGTACTAGTAAAGATGACTGTTATTGGATGGAGACAGATTAAACTTTATTACGAATACCAGAATACCATGGAATACGTTTCTACCTACTATTAGACCGTGTGCCTATAATTAAATTTCTATGATTCATTTTGTCTACCCATTTGGAGGATTGTTAAAGTTTGAAGAAAAATGAGGATTTCATCGTGGCTTGAGTATCAAATGTATGTATGTTTAATAAATACCATTTTCAACACAAAAGAAAAAACGGTTTTATTTATTTTATCTGCATCCATTTCCTAACCCTTTTGAAAAATTCTTCCTTCAACAAACCGCCCGCTTAAATAGAAGTATTTAATTTTCATTAAAATTAAAACATCAATTTTGTTCATTGTAAAACTTACTTTTATCAATCCTTAAAAAGAAAAAAATAGAAGAACGGAAAAATTGCTTCTTTATTATGAGCTTAAGGTCAATATTCATGGAACTACAGTAATGAAATCGTTCACTGTGGTTCTTCGTAGTAGTTGGGGAATGTTTGTATTATTGTGTGTGATAATAATATAATAAATATTATATGTTTATTATTATATTTTTCAATTTAGTTTTTAAATATTATTAATATTTTTGTGAGTTAATTCAAAATAATTCAGATTTCTAAATTATTTCATTATTATTATTTCAGAACAATTTTAAGCCGATAGGGCAAGACTAAAGGTACAAGCGCTCAAGCAACTTATTTCGAAGAAGATAATTTTAAAACAAAATAAAAATCGTTTTGCTCTATATTCGAAAGCGGTCAGACGAAAAACACATTGTCTTGTCGGATAAAATAACAGACAGACCATCTCTCAAATTCTATCATTGTTTACATGAGTTACTAAAGATTAAGAAACCTTGTACAAAAGGGAGACCATTTTTAATATTTATTGGGACAAAATAGAAATTACGGCAAATTATTTAAGCATTTTATTTGCATTTTATGACCCATCATAAGGCAATTATTATCTAGTAAGTATATAAAAATTGAGTTCACTTAACTATTAACTAAGTAATCGTTATTGTATTGCCAGAAATCTTAAAAAAGTGAAAAAACTAGAATCAAGGTCAATTAATATTTCGGAATTCACTTATCCAGACGTAAAATGGACCAAATATGTGTATATGTGTGCTATTCTTGAGAACTTTCATACTCAGACGACCCAAAACAAAGCCAAAATTTTTTTTATCAACCATTACATCACGAAAGAATAATACAATTTGTACGTAAATATTTATTGTGAGTGATTTTTTTACACGTTCAGACAAATAAATTATAATTTTCTTCAAGAAGTTTTTTTTGAAAATGGTTGTTTATTGAACGAACTAAACATAATATATGAGTTACTAGGGGGTGAAATAAGTCAATTAGGTGAGTATGCATAGTGTACAAAACCACCCTCATATAGAACTTTTCTGTATGGGTGGCTGAAATCTTCATCGTCATCCCTTCAAAATCAACACATTTACTCAGAACAGTAAACAGGCATTATAAACATAACGGCCATACATGGTGCTACTGCTGCATGTGTTGCTGATGATAGTTATATTCTTTAAATTGATGAGGGTGGAGCTGACTCTGTTTTCCCAATTGATTCACTTCACAACCAAAATGTATAGATAGATAAATTGATCAATTAAATATATTTATAAATGGTTTTTGTTTTTTTTTGTAAATATATTATGTTTTTGTAATTGATTTCATATAGTTGAGAGCAAATAATGATAGACCGGGCGATTTTAACAGAACCATAAAATGACACAATATAATCGGCCGTTATAAATCTTCAAGATAGAGAAAGTTGTGCGATCGTAGGTGTTTCAAAACGCAGAGTGCTTTAAAACTGCTCACTTTCAATAGAAGGTAAAGAAAATTTATATTAACAAAAAAACTTTGGTCGAAAAATTTATTCAATTTTTCAAGTTTACAAAAAAATAAATAGGGATTTGTTTTTTGAAGTCTGTCTCTACACTTGGTAAAAACTATACTCCGAACATTTCTGATGAAATTTCCGAATCAATAAACATTATATTATGAGATAGACATCTGTAAATCTACTCTTTGACACGTCTGACCTTTTTGTGTGAATCGCCATTTTATTTTAGAAAAACGATCATTTATTAAGTAATTCGTAACTGTATTCACGAGAAATATTTATTAAAATTGACCAGTAAAGTATATTTTACCTTCGTTGTCAATTAAATTTTAGAGTAGCAGCTAAATTCATCGACGTTTCTTCTTTTTTTCCAGAGAGAGAATTCATATTCCCACAAATATCTGATTTCCATCTTATATGCCATCGGTACAGTTTAATGGAAACGAATCGAAGTGATACTTTTCCTGAAAAAGAGAAAATGAAATTTAAAAATCGTATATTTTCAGTTTATATAGAGTATTGTAACTTAAACTATATTTTGTTAATTATGTTTTCAAAATTTTTAACCGATACGATCATTTGATGAAGTGTTGAAGTTTTGAGTTGCAAAATTTTTTGCTAAATCTTAACTATTAGAGAATTAATTTAGTTCATATTTTGTAAAAAAGTCAGTCTGTGTTTTGCCTTTATAGAAGTGACCCCTAGCATCAGATTTCAATTTTTGTAAGATTTGTTCTAGTTTGGTTACCCATTAAATCGTGCTAATTTAATATAACCGTATAAAATTATATTACCTTACAAAAAAAGTTATATTTTATGCTTTAAATATTACGTAACACATTATGTATTTAAATAACTCGTTACATTTCATATAATAATAAACATTTTTATATCAAAATAACAAAAACGTGTTTCTAACACGTCTAATGTTCTATTATTATTATTATAATGTAAACGATAAATTGTTGTACCTTGGAGGACATGTATTTTGTATCAAATATACAGCAACAATTTGACGACAAGGTTTTCTTTTTGAAACGCAAGAAATTAAAATAATTATGTGATGTCATGATTGATCATCTGCTTCTCTTTCCGTATAAAATAGCAATCAAATTTTTGGATCAGTAAAGAACTAAAAATGTAAGTATTCATTTATAAATTTATCACAATGTTGTGTGCTTTAAAGCACATTCTGTCTAGATTAATGCTCATTGGATATTTTATTATGTCATATCTCAGTTTTACAACTGTTTTGTTATTTTGTTTGAAATCAGCATTTGAAGCTCAATAAAAGTAGAAAAACGAAGTCCTTTTCACCCGGAGTAAATCAGAATATTTTGTACTGGGCGTTTGAAAAAGAATCTGCATTTAACAGAAGTTTTTAGAATTTTTAATGTAAATTATTTTTTGAATTACTTCATTAGTTTACCATGCCACTTTTCGGAATAAATGTAGCCAGCTTTATTTGACCATTCATTTCCATAGTAATTATTTATACGTTAAAATTATATATGATTTTTTTTCCAAACTGAATCGATTTTGAAGTTCATCGCCAATTTTTTAGTTTTTTCGGGTACAAAACACTAAACTCGCACTTGAAACACAGCTAAGAACACTCTCCGTTAAATTACCTTTCAAATGAAACCAAAAAACAGGCAAACATACAGACACAAACACATAGCGGTCAAACTTATACCACCCTTTTTTTTTTAGTTCGGGGTTAAAAATGTACATATTTTAATATTGTGAACCTACTATTGTGCTAGGTACGCCACTCTCCCCTACATCATGGTGATGTTATAGTAGTGGTTATATGGTAGTATTATTATAATAATACAAAATGTGTATATAAGTAAGTAAATGTTGGTATTTCATTTATACGATATGATAATGAATAACTAGACATGAGTTTCCTTCAAAATGAAAAACATTCAGCCAGTTAGTTAGTTTTGTTGCTGATTTGTGGTGTATCTAGGGCACAACATATAACTGTTTTATCACTGAGAGTGAATCAAAAAGTGAAGGTGAACAAAACAGTTAGTCACTGATATAGTTTACGAGAAGCTTTCAATCTTTTAAGTATTTGAGGGACTGATAGTTCCCTAATAGGGTTTTTGGTAATAAATGATTAATTGTTTATTATCTTAAAAAATCGAAATAATGTTGCTCTCTAATTATTTATTACAAAGTTAGTGAGAAAATTAGATGAAAATATGTTAATTAACATCCACCATTTACAATAGTTTCAAAATGTTTAGAGTGTAATATCGAGATAATAATTCATATTATAGCTCTTAATTCGTTTTGTCACAATTTTTGCAGCCACTTCCATTTTGATAACGATTCTACCAGAAACTGATTTATGTAGTATAGAATCAGTGCAAAATTCTCGCTACTCACGAGAACTTTGGTTTCTTGTGTTATACCAATTTTTATTTCATTTTATACTTTAATAATGTTGACGTTTCTTTTAAAATAGCACCACGAAAATAAAATTCACATAGCCGGAATTTTGAGGTGTATACAATATTAATAACCTCTTCAATCTTCAATATTCAAAGACCTCTCTGTATTTATATATAACAAGATAAACCTTTATTTTTTACCATTTATACAGTGAAAATGCAACTGAAAAAAAAAATTATGAAAAAAACGTACAGATAATACCTCAGGAGCTTATTAAATTCTGGTGAAACTAAATTTAAAATTGAATTTCATCTGAATACTGACTACTAGGCTCATGAAAATAAATTTTCCTTCATACTAAAAATATTTTACAAGATACATATAAATTTCCTTTATCTTATAAAGAAATAGAAATGGTGATAAATGAAAAATTAATTAGATATGTTAAAAGTAAATAATTTTGATTATTTTTAGTACTAGCGGACCCAACAGACGTTGTCCTGTAGAAACGTAACTTCAATTCATTAATATCTATACTATGTTTAGCTGCCCGCTATGCCCGCTAAGCCCACCCGTTAGCTCATCCCAACAGGCCAACTAAACCAAAATTTTACTCTTATCTATTACCTCTTTTCTATCCCGCTAAACCCCAACAATTGTAGCGGACCTAATGGTGAATCTAAACCATCCTCGAATCCCCTTGAACACACTCAAAAATATCATCAAAATCGGTCCAGCCGTTTTTTAAATTTAGCGAGACTAACGCACAGCAATTTATTTTTATATATACAGATCAATAAAATTGCAAAAAAAAAACCCACTCCCACTCCCACTCCCACTCCCACTCCCACTCCCACTCCCACTCCCACTCCCACTCCCACTCCCACTCCCACTCCCACTCCCACTCCCACTCCCACTCCCACTCCCACTCCCACTCCCACACCCACACCCACACCCACACCCACACCCACACCCACACCCACACCCACACCCACACCCACACCCACACCCACACCCACACCCACACCCACACCCACACCCACACCTACACCCACACCCACACCCACACCCACTCCCACACCCACACCCACACCCACACCCACACCCACTCCCACTCCCACTCCCACTCCCACTCCCACACCCACACCCACACCCACACCCACATACACATCCACATCCACACCCACACCCACACCCACACCCACACCCACACCCAACCCAACCCAACCTAACCCAGCCTAACCCAGCCTAACCCAACCTAACCCAACCTAACCCAGCCTAACCCAGCCTAACCCAACCTAACCCAACCTAACCCAATCTAACCCAACCCAACCCAACCAAAAATTACAAAAATTGTGTTTTTTTGAATTTTTTATGATTTTTTCGATTTTTACAAATTGCAAAAAGTGTAAAAAAAGTTTTTGTTTCCGATTTCGATAAAACTAAGTTTATAAGGGAATTTTGGCCCGAAAATTGCAAAAATCGTGTTTATTTGACCATTACATGAGTAATTTTCGAGATATTTTATGAATCTGACTGTAGAGCCAACATTTTCATTCCGTTCAGTCTCTGAAATTATTCCGCATTGAATCTAATTATTCCGAAATTGTCCTTTTCATTTCAATTACGATTCATTACTGTTTCGGACACCCAAGATATTTGTTATTCATTTTATTATATAAGTTTTTTAAGAAACTGTCCGAAACAAAAGGTAATCAATTTTTTTCTAAACCATCCCTGAACTATAGCGAACAAAACAAACAAAAAATTTTGAAAATCGGTCCAGCCGTTTTTGAGTTTAGCGAGACTAACGCACAGCAATTTATTTTTATATATACAGATTTTTGTTCAAATTTAGTTCCTTATAGGTTTTATACCAGTTTTATACCAGTTTGTAGGAACAAGTACCTACATATTATTTAGGTTCACGAAAATTTGTAGACAGTCAAAAACTTAAAACAACCAAGTTAACACGTTTATTTCAATCCCATACCCTTTTACTAAAAAAAACTAAAACCCTGACTATTACAGAAGCAAGCTCTTAAAGGTACGAAAACAAGAAAATATTTACATCTTAAATTGTTATGATAGGTAAAATCGTCATTACAGTCGGGGATCTTCTTTTCTGTTCTGTGGAAAACTATTAAATCTAAAAGGTTCTCAAGCTGTAATGACGATTTTACTTATCATAACAATTTCAGATGCAAATATTATCTTGTGTTCATACTTTTATGAGCGTGCTTCTGCAGTCGTCGGGGTTTTATTTTTTGCCCTTTATTTTATTAACTGTATAGTGAGTGTAAAATAATATTAATTCACACCACTTTATAAAAACAATAAAATCATTAAAAAATATAATCATAAAATACAGAATTGAAGAATATGATTATAATTGCCAGGGCTGCAGAACGAATACATAAGATATACTGTACCTACCTTACTGAAAAATTTTATTCGACGAAAGAGTTTTCATAAATTTCATATATTGTTTGTTAGATTTTATAGAAACATATTTATATAATAAATAAATACATATTTATAAAATGAAATAATGAGATACCTATAATAAGAAATTGTGAACAAATTTATTTATATTTACAGCATAAATAAATTATAAAAGACATTATTATTTTGAATTTATTTTTATTTTTTATTTTATTTTATTTTTTTTATATTTTCTTAATAAAAACCAATTTATTTACATTTTCCCGTTAACATTTCAATTTCTTTTATCGCATACATAGGCAATTTGTGTACATGTATAGTATGTATACATGTGTATCGTTGCACGAAGTATATCAGCATACGAAGCGACGAAGACTCAACCACTATCTACAGGATGTTTCTCTATAAATGCGAAAAATATTTAGGAAAATGCAATAATATTACGGCTTTATTTTGAAGGTAAATTACAACAACTTATTTTTACTTATTTAATTTCTTTTTTCAATGTAAAATAGTTATGATTCATTAAGTATATTATTGTTATTAGTATATTATTAAAAGTTTCTTTATGATCGCAGATTATATATCTTCAGAATTTTTCCCTTCAGAATATTTTCTTAGATATTTCTTCTTGCTTTACAAAAGAGTAATGAGTCTCAACCTTTAAAAAAAAATTAACAAAAACGTTACAAATTTTAAAAACTTTACCGAGAAATTCACTTTACAGAACTCTTATACCAAAGATTTGAATATTAATAACGCAAGGAGCAATTCAGATTGTCTTAATTTAAAATCCATTGAAATATTTCATAAATGATACAGGCGTTTTATATGAAAAAGAAGTTTATTTAACCCATTGACGATTAAAAAAATTGTCAGTCGTAGGGAGTGAAAACGAGAGCATACGGGAGTGAAAACTTAAATCTTTGGAATAACTGGATTTCGATCTAGCTGGAGTCTTCTGCAGTGGAGCTTGCTGCGCCCGCATATAGCTCTAATAGAAACTTCTTCACAATACCCGAATATTAATAAATAAAACCCCAATACTATTCAAAAAGCTGTTCTCAATTCTAGATAAATATGGCGGGAGCGCAAATAAATAAATTTGTATAATAAGATGCAATGTAATATATTATTTATCAATGTTATATATATGTTATATATGTCATCCATTTAGGAGAAGTTCAATTACAAACACTGATGCCAAAAGCTGTTTTTACAAAATTATTAGGTTTATATAGTCATAACAGAAAAAACAAAGTTACCGCAATGCCACTATCAATCATCGAAAATCTTTCACATTAGGCAAGAAATGTCAGTCAAAACAATTATTTATTTGAGTGCATTTAGATTCAAGCAGTAGTCAGGAATGCTTAGATGGGTAGGCGGGTTCCATTAAACTCTTAATAAGCTTGATTAAGGTATTCATTTTGTTAAACATCCTATATGAAAATACTTTGAAAACACATCACATACATAAAAAATATATAGTACATTTCGAAGAGTATCGAGTTAGAGTTAGCGAACTGTAGCTTTTCGTTTATCATAATCTATTCTCCATCGTTGTTGCATTTAAATGAAAAATTTAATGTGTTCTTTCACAACTACTGAATATTATTATTATTATATATGTCTATCATTTGTTCGCGTATTTTATATACTATAAGTCTATCCTTTTTATTAATATTATCTTTATACACATAATTGTTGGTGCGTCTGTATGTAATAGTGTAACTACTAAACGATTTGACAGATTATAAGATCAAATTCTCAAGTATTTTTCTTTTATTGAAACGATGGTTCGTTATTCATTATAGTTACAAATAATAGTCATAAACTTACAAAACAAACGAAGTATGACAGTTTGGAGATCGAAGACAAGAAGAAAGCGGTTTTATGTCTAAGTTACGAGGTGAAAGAAATCTCTATGGTAATGAAAAGGAAAAATACAAGAGACAATGTTATGCGATAATAACTTTATGCAGTGATTTGTTTATAAAGTAAAATTATCCAGAGAAGCGGACAGTTAACACCTATTAATATATTAGTTTACTATCTATCAAGGTAGTAAATATATATATACTTGTATTTTATTGTACATTATAATTCATAGAAAAGATATATAATAAATAGGTATTTATCTGTGAGTAGATGCGCAATGCTATATATGTAAATCCTTTTTGTAGAATTTTCTAAGAGTTCTACATCAGTTTGTTATACTTCGTTATATGAAGGAATTATAATCTGTAGTATATGTAAACCTTCATTTTTGTGGAGAAGTTAATAAAAAATTCTTAGCTATGCTGATAAAATATTCCTCAATTTTCACAGACTTTATATTATTTATAAATGACACAAAAAAAGAATGTCAAAACCCGGAGTCTTAACCTATGTATGACGGCGTCTATAGGCCATTTTTAGCCATCCTGAACCATATCATTGAATATAAAATTTCGCAACAAATGTTCTTTTTTTACACAGGATTAATATTAGATAAAGTAAAAACAATTCAACTCTCGCCAAATCAACGTTATATTATTTACTTCTTCAAAAGATTTTACGCGGAAGTTATAATGGTTGAAGTAGAAAACAATTATTTATTAGTAATGAACTATTAGAATCCAATAACAACTGAAAACAAACAATTGACTAAGTTATTTGTTGAAATACTATGTATAGACAGTTTTGATGGTCCAATATTTTGTTTTTTTACACGTCATGTAAATAAAGAAACATATCATCCACTTATAGATAGCTACTACACACATGTAACTGATATTCTCATATAATACGTATTAAAAATTTGCGCCTAATTTGCGCTCTCGCGGGTAAACAGTAATACGAAAAAATGTTTTAAAAGTTGTTTATTTTTTTACATTTTTTAGATCTTTAACACAGAAACATTTTTTTGAGTTATCGTGTTGACAGACTGTACCAAAATTTTGTTGGTTGCCTCAATATTTTCAAACATTACAAACTTGGCACTAAACTTAACATACCTTTTATATATTTCATGGTATAATCATTTAGCTATCCGAAATAGATATTTGAGCATTCGAAATGAAGAATTGATATCTTATGGTGTCAATTCAAAGAAATCATGACACGAAAACTGATAATTTAGGGATACAACTAAATAAAATTGTTGAAGTTAAGACTTGGTAAATATAACTTGGTAAATAATAATTTCGACATTTTTGACTTTTTCAAAACGCCTAAAGGATATTTTTTTCTTTAAATAAAATATCAAAAATGTGAAAACTGAAGTTGATTTCACGGTACTTGAGAAATGTTACACAAATTTTGACGTTGCCCCAAATAGCTTCAACTAAATTTTTTCACCTTACCCTAAGCTACACGTTACAGTTTTTCAATTTATAAATTAATCCGTATTTTTACAAAATAAAACCAGACTTTTTATGTTCGTAAAATAAAAATGTAGTATTTTTATACTATGTATATGAAATATACGAAGGTATATTAAGTTTAGTCCCAAGTTTCTAACGCTAAAAATATTGATACCATGAACAAAATTTTGGTATAGGTGTTCATAAAATAATCTAATTAGTCCATTTCCGATTATCTGTCTGTCGTCCGTCGTCTGTCATCTGTCTGTTCGTCTGTCATCACGATTACTCAAAAACGAAAAGAGATATCAAGTTGAAATTTTTAAAGCGTGCTGATAACGTAAAAAGTGAGTTGTAGTTCGTAAATGATCAACATAGATCAATTGGGTCTTGGGTCCGTAGAACCCATTTTGTAAACCGTTAGAGATAGAGCAAAAGTTTAAGTGTAAAAAATGTTCCTTATAAAAAAATAAACTACTTTTGTTTAAATATTTTTTCGTAAACATCAATTTTTACCGGTGAGAGCGCAAATTGTATAGTATGTATGTTATGACTATATCAGTTAAATATGTGTCATGTATGTATGTGTAATGTGACAGAGTAATCAACACTGTCTTTACATGGTATTTCAACAATTAACTGAGTCAATTTTGTTTTTCTATTCGTATTAATGTAGGTAAGTAAATGAAAGCAAATGTATGTTTGACATTATTGGTTTAGTAAACACACTGCTCTTCTGAATGAATACAATATATTTTCATGTTCAATTTTCATTCGTATCAGACATTTAATGTATATGTACCGTGTATTTTTCGACGTATAATGAATTTACTTGTATAGTAAAGACAAAGTACAAGAGGAACGTATACAAAAATACCATGGGAGTGATGGGGAAATATTTTTAAATATAAGCACTTTTAAGATAAGAAATTTTTTTCCTTTATTGCTTTTGATTAAGTTTAAAAAGTAGTTGAGGCTTACTTTTTTCAGTATCAGTAGTTCTCAGCCCTTTTCATGTTTCACTGATTAGTCATATTTGGCAAAAAGTAAAATTAAATTATTTTTTATTCTCTTTTAATTATTTATTGTATTATATATAGTATGTACTATTAAAAACCAAATCTAAATTCAATTAATAAAATATTTCATTAACATTCAAATATTCAAAATAATAAACTTTAAAAGTAGTCTGACATGTTTACTTACAAACTAATCGTAAATCATGATAGTAATCGATTCAAGCGAATGGTTTTCTAGTAAAAAATTTGCGTAAATTTTATTTTAAAATACTTTGTGTTCACTTGCGTATAAATTTTGAGACAGGAGGTGTAATTAATCATTAATCATAAGTTTGATCTTTTATTCCATTGAATCCCTTTTGACCTTTTTGAGACAAATCACAAAAGAGGAAATATGTAATTTTAAACTAAAGAACTGAGATCCGTAGAAAATTATACTTCTCAATTGGAAAGTTTTAGCTGTTGTAACATAATTTTATGTCGTCTGCCATCTCAATAGATATCTGGGTCCCATAACCACCTTATTTAAAATCGACTATATAATATAGAGTAGTACTGATACCATTACCTACACTAAACTACCTACCCTACCCGCATATTTGTGTATGACAGATATGAATTAAATTTAAGTTTAAAATAAATTTTCAAGCTAACAACAACGGTGATCGTTGTTATATGTTTCTTACATTTTATGAAGGTATAAATACACCTACAGCATAAATATATATATATATATAATTTAAGGTAGATGGAGGAGGTATACTTCGTTGGTTTTTATAATACTTTTGTAGAAAAATTACCTTTTGCTTAATGCATATATACATACTTAGGAGTTATACATACACAGCTTAGTAACTATTATATTATCACCGTCTTCGCATATTTTATATTATGGTTAATATATTTTTATATTGTTAAAAACTCAAACTGTTTATAAGGCTCTAACAAAAAAATTCTATATTCCAAAATCGAATCGTAATAATTTTATTTTTCAAGTTAAGTATACATTCCCTTCGACGTCAATAATAGTTTATTTATACTAATACTGAAGAATAAAAAATTCGTATGATTGGGTTACTTTCCGATATAATTTGAGAAAAGATTTACTTTCTTAGTAATATAGTTCATTTATAGTTCAAATCTGCTAACCCATCTGGCCACCTTTTCAGTATGGTTTATTGTATAAAAAATATTATATATTGTAAGTTAGTCACCACTGTTATATTTTATCTTTCGTTGTATGTGTATCGACTACGTAGTTAATACAAACAAAATAGAAAGTCACTCCTACTATTAATATATATTTTATACAGCATAGTAAACAATTTTTCTGTACATATACAGATAAATAAAATTGTATTATTATATTCAACCCACAGCCTGGCAGCTTTTGCAAATTTTTGAATACTAAACATTGGTGGACAAAGTCTTTACACATTGACCTGATGTACGCCAATTTTTAACGAATTTATATAATTTTTTATTTTGGATATAATTTATTGTTAGACAATGAAGAAGACAATATCATGGGTTATATCATTAAGTGATTTTCTTTGTCCTTTAAGTGATTATGATATATCATAAATCTTTGTATCTTGGAGCCATTTTACTGTGGGTAATTCTTCGTAGGTACTTTATTGATAACCAAAATTAAACTGAGTCCATCCCTAACCCAAAAAGTTTTGTTTTCCACTCACTAAATTAAGTCCTCTCAATTCAATAGCGTATAACTTTATATTATCAAACAATTATTAAACTAGGAAACAATACAAAATAAATAAAATATTCACACGAAACCATCGAAAATAATAATAATATCATATTTAAAAAAAAAATAGAAACTTAATTTTCGTAAAACAAAAAACTTTTTTAACTATTCTTATTAAATTAGTTTTCTGTTGTTGTAAAATTTTTTCCGTAAAAACATTTAAATAGAAAAACGCACATGTAGCTAAAATTGTGTAGTTTTATGAAAATAATATAGTATTTTATTTAAAGTTTCTTATAGTCCGAGTTTCGGTATCAGATACAAATACATCACAGAACTCCTTGAAATAAAAAGTAAAAATGTTTATAAAAAACTGTGAAGAGCACTCACTGTTCAATTAATTTTTGTTTTTTTAAAACTCCAACAGAAGCAATAGTACAAACGTCCAGATTCGTGTATCTCAGTAATATTCATCTCAGAAGAAAAGTCAATATTTTAAATTATTTTAAAGATGTTTGCTAAAACCTCCCCAGAATTAGGTAAATCACAAAATGTTTTAAAAAAGCTTTATTTTCTTGTACCCTGATTTGTGAAAGCTCTTGGAAAATTTTTTATCCAACGGTGTATTTGGAACTTTGCTTTATTTTAGACTTTTAACTTCCCTTAAAAACCTACCGCAAGCAGAAATTAATCATATTAAGTGAGGTGTGGTTAGATTCTGTTGACTGACCCTAATTTGTGATAGCTCTTGGAAAATTGTTTTTCCAACATTTAAAAACATTTTAGTCTTTCTATTTTTAAAACTTTTTCATGTAGTATTCGTTACTGTTATGAGAGCTTGAATAATTTAACAGTCATGTAAAATAATATAATATGTAGTGTTGTATGTAATAACATTTACATGCATATTAAATTTGGCGGAGATTTGATTAATGCCGGAAATAACGGAAATTACACTATTACCATTTAATAATTTTCACTTGGGTTTATTTCAAATAACTTTCCTAAGAGATAAATTATACAAATTCATTAAATAAATTTGTTGTTTAAAATGTTGTTAATTTATACTTTTTTAACATTTACTGAGATAATGGACTGACTATATCCTAGATAAATAATATAAAAAAATTATTTTAGAATATTTTGGTTTAGATATATTTTGAATCCTTCAACTGGTTTTTAATTTTATTCAATGAATTGTTCTTCAATATTAAATAACACAATTGAAACAAATTTAAAACAAGATTTTATAAATGTGCCTACACAGTAAAAAAAATTTCTGCATTAAACTAAGCGCGTTTACTTTGCTAAAGACAATGATCTCAATACTAAAAATCAAAAACATGACATATGTATGGACGCTTCAAACTTATCTTGAACCAAGAAACTATTTACTTGCTACATATATTATCGGAACTAGACTTTTTTTACAGTGTAGACAATTTCATCATCACATCGGCAAGTATGTACTTTTTGAATAATAATTTCAATTTTCTTACTACAATCGTCGTTTTAGATTAGAATTTTCACCCCAAAAACAAATTTAAAAATATTTTGTAGCACACAAAATAGTATCCTCTATACAAGGCTTACGAAAATGAAGAGAAATTGAAATAATGACGGAAATCAAAATGATTTTACGCAACATAAATATATCCATACAAACGTCATTTGAATTTTAGGTGTGTGGTATGTATACACGTATAAAGGTCTAATATGAACACACATATTATGTAGGAACCGTTCGTTTATTAAACAAATTTATACAGAGCTACAAGTTTAAAAATAGTACAGAGGAACGGTGCCATACGAATCGGACATAAGTATACTATTATTTTTTATAGCCTCGACGAGCCTTTTGTTTTTTGTTCAATAATCAATAATCTCTTGGAATCATATAGAATCTAGATGTTACCAAGATGATAACCTAGATGTTAGATGAAATATATCTAGATTCTAGGTATATTCTATTGTGGTCTCTCTCTATCTAAAATAACACTTTTATTATTCTTATCAGTGTCATACCTTAAAACAAAGCATGAACTAGGAAGTACAAATAATTAATAAATGATTAACATTCGATAATTTACTTACCAAATATAGAAAATGAAATCAGTACACAATTTTATATGAAAACAACTTTTTTTTGTATGAACACTTAAGGAATGTGACTCTACTACAGACGGCACTCATCGGTTATTTAACTCTCACAAAGTGAGACGATAGTCCTCTAACGACAAAGTGATTATTGCCAAGCCCATCGCTCTATTAAATGTCATTCAAACTCTCAAAGTAATAATAATTATATATGCACGATACATAAACACTCTTTAAAAATGATGCGTTAAGCGAAACTAATATTCAGATTTTTGAAGGGTTTATTTTTTATTATTTTATTTTACATAAAGGGATAAATAAAATTATGAATTTTTTTTCAAAAGGGTTTTTTTCCCACCTTTAATAATGATTTGTAACAAATGTTAATTTAATTCTATTACGTTATGAAAAAAAAAGTATTTTTGTTTAATATATGCAAAAATTATGAACACCTTTGGAGTAGTGCGCATGAAACAAAAAAATTTACCCTGTACATAAAAAATATTGTTTTCGGGTCATAAATGTTTTGGTCTTCAATTCAATTTATGTATACGGAAGATAATAAGTAACGGAATTGTATTGAATAATATTGAATATTTATTATGCAAACAAAAAATTGAGTAATAGAAGGGTACGATTGAAATATATGTTTTGGAAACAATTGTTATATTATCGATTCACACAGTATTTAAAAAAGTATATAAACTAATATTTTGAAAAAAAGCTTTCATAACATTTGATCAAATTTTCAAAGTTTTTCACGTATTTTCCAAATCTTAAGTATCAACCACGTAATAAAAAGACAGTAAGTGAAATTTAAACTGGTCCATGATGTTAAATGTACCTACTCCGAACAGAATACACTGCTTCTCGAACACTATTAAAGCAAACGAAGCATGAACTTAAAAATTGAAATAAATCCTTCATTGAAGGTATCATTTTGAAGGAAATTTTCAAGGATTTTGTTGGTCGGAACACCAAGTTCCCAAATAAGTTGATTAAAGCCAGAGTAAATTGAAATAAGCAAAACTACCGCGATAAAGTAAAGTGAAAATATATCTAAAAAATTTATATCAAAGGCATTTTTCGCATGAATCTACACACGCATTAAGATTATATGTTGGTAAAACTATGCCCCTATATTAAAGTTTTAGAACTCATTTAAAACTATAAGTCAATTTTACAAGCAAGAAACCACCCTTAATTTTTTTAAGCAGAGTTGTCTAAAAGTATTCTTTTCAAAATAGGAAAAAGCATATTTATCAATAATTATCACAATAACCTTAATGATAATTAATTATCATAAAGAGGATGATATTCAAAGGAAAAATTTATAAAAAAAATAGCAGTACATACAATAATTATTAAAGAAAAGATAATAATTTCTCCCCTATATTTAATAACATAATAATATTTATATTAAAATGACACTTTTAATAATGGTTAAAATTAGTTTTTATATTCGTAGCATTCCAAAGTTATTATTTTTAACTTAATGTTTATAATGATCTTATAATATTAATAATGAACTAATAATGAATGGTTCAATTTAGATATTTATAATTATTTAGAAAAATGCAATATTTTATCAAATGTTAAAATTCACGCCGCAAAAATAAAAATACATTTATATAGAAGTTTTATTTATTTACTTCAGACAACAGAGAATATTTTTCTGCATTAAATTACAGGAGCTATTTTTTTATTTAAATAAAACTGGTTCAGTATCACTTACTGAATGTAAATTCACAAAATCCTTACAAAAATAGGCGGGGAAGTGCCTCCATTTTAAAGAAAACCGTTTTGGGTTATATTTCCATAACCGTACACTTTTGACCAAAAATGGCATAGTCTTGGTAGATAATTAAATGTCCTGAATTTTGTCAAATATATTTTTTTTGTATCACTAACCGTTTGACTTATACAATTATGACGATATACTTGTTGACTTTTTGGCCGTTATCTCTTCTAATATATACGCTAATACAATAATCAAAACTGTTAAATTATTATTATAAACTATTATGAATGAAGTATCCGGATCACTGTTAAAATGATGAAGCAAGACAATAAGTTTGATACACCTCTAAAAACTGAAATATAGCATGGCTTGTAATCTGTAATTTAGAGGAGATCCCATTATATAGGGCGAGGCATCTTTTAATTCATTTTTATGCAAATGAATCAAATATTTCTAAATGATAATTTCGATCGAGAAGAGTATATAATATTTGAATATGCAGCAACCCAATTTTAGTACATTTTTAATGGTTTGAGCTTCATTTATTCACTTTAATTATGACCTTCAAAGATTAAATTGTCTGCGGTTGTATAGATAATTAATTTTTAACATTACACTTTTTATAAATGAAATTTTTATCGTATAAATATTAAAAATTTCAATAATTTGACAAGTTACTACTGAATGTCTATTTCTTGAATATCGACCTTCGGTTTCCGGTTGACGAAAAAGCAGCTTGTTGAAAAACGTATCGCAATATGTCTCCTAATAAGTGCCTGCTTTATATGTATACATCGATTTATATTAAATATTAAACTTAAATTTATTGCCAGAAGTGGGGGTGGATGTCGAAATTTAATTCGAAATATCCTACAGCTCCCATTTGTATCTTTAATAATATTTATAACACTAATTCATCTGTTGGCACTGGAATAAAACAGATATAAAAAGTTAACTAAATGTTAAACATTGAGGGAAATTTATATAAACATCTTCTTAAATACAAATATATAACTGTAATTAATATTTTTGACACTTGTTTTATACATTTTCTTAACACAAAGTAGCATAATAATGATAATGCTTTGACAGCATTTAATAGGCATGCATTATAATTATTTTACCCCACCATAGGTATTTCAATTTAACTTTTCTTTTTTTCATTCCTTCATTTATAAAAATATTAATTAACAACTTTAACTTTCACATAATTATGTTTAGTAAGCATTTGAAGTATTTTCTTAATCGTGATACTTTATCATTGAAAAAAGTTGCGTTTTACTTAGTTTCACTGTTACCATCAACAGCTACATGGACCTTTATTTCCAGTAGATATATTCAAAATGTCAAGCCCAAATCGTTAAAGCTTTGGAACTATGTTTGAACCCACGACTTCTCGATCATTTTTCCATATACTATAAACTCTCTTTTACTTCGATACCTTTATTGTCCTTTTTGACAGTACACTAATAGTCACTAGTCGCAATTTTTAATACATAGTTTGTAGCAGATACTAAAATTTTCAGTAATAACGTCAGTATATCAGAAGTATTTTTGGCAAAAATAACCAAATGAAATATTTTGGTACCGAAATATAGCAATGTTAAACAAAAGCCATTTTCTAAGATGAATTTTGCATCTCAGTTTAATTTTTAAAACAATATAACTTTGGGAAGAAAAATGTAGTTGTTCATTTATCATCTATGGTTAATGCTGGTTCGTTAACTTGGGAATGAGTATATATTCTAATACCCTTCAGTAGTGTATGGTACAATATGCAATCATACATCTTCGTATGGTGCCACTGCCAACATAAACTAGTGACGCTGATAATGATAACACATACAAAAAAGTCCAGTACCATGCTTAGTATTTGACAGTCATTTGAGAACAACTTAAAATTTTAGAGGCGTCTAGTCTTCAAGACCAAGATTTCTTTTTCAAGGATTCCAAAAATTTTAAATTGGTGCAAATAAATCGATCGGCAAGCATAAATTTATAAATATTCTTTGACAACGATATTCATCATCATCATATAAATAATTTACAAGATAAAAAACCCGACTGCTTTGAATAAAATCTGAAAAAAAACAAGTCCAGTAGTTTACATAGCTACTTTGGCAGTCGGGGTCCATTAAAATCTAGACCGAATCAAATCATCCCAATAATGGACCCCAACTGCCGAAGTAGCTATGTAAACTAATGGAATTGTTTCGTTCTTTTCAGATTTTGTTTAACGCAGCCGGGTTTTTATCTTTTTAATTAATTATATTATTGAATATCGTTGTCAAAGAATCTTTATAAATTTATGCTTGCTGATCACTTTATTTGCACCAATTCAAAATTGCTAGGTCTTTAACTATTTATTTTATTTTAGACTTTTAAGTACCCCTATACTAAAAAAAACCCTATTATTAATATAGCATATTAAAATTGCAAACTCGATAGATTTTGTTGATTTTTTTTATTAACGTATTTCGATTTTGCTTCAACAATCTGTCATTTTGCTTTGTTTTTTTCTCTATAAGATCACTTCTATATAAGATCACTTGGGTTTTTGAGACAAATATATTGATACCTAAAATGTTAAAATCCATTGATCCGTTTGGGAGATACGAAGTAATAAATAAATTTGCAAACAAATATACATACAAGGTACGCCCGAAAAACATAGCCACTCTTTGACAGCCAGATAAAAAGAAAATGCAAAAATCATTTTGTCCGGCTCCCGAAAACAAAATGTAACTGTTATTCGACATCTGAAGGTAATTTCCAAGGTGTGGAACAAAGGACACTCTCATTTATCGAAACAAACTTTTACTTAGCTATCGACCTCCAAGTAACTTTCTTTTTAAGCTTACAAACTTTCAAGCTTTTGAAAATGACGATCAAACTCTACGCCTGGCACTAGACCGAAAACTTCCGGCAAAGAAGATGATGTAATGGGTAAGAAGATACATAAGATGTGTGTTTGTGTTGTGGGGGATCGATCTAATGCCATTTTCATCCCTTCCCGTAAATAATATATCACACTAAGTGATTTCTTTACTAGAATTAATCAATCTAAAAGTGAAGAATATATATTTTTATACAATGTTTACTATACACATTACATAACACCAGAAGATTGGGTTGCATGTGCGCTTCGTTCATGTCAAAAACAGCAAATAATTTTTTTTTTATATTATAAATATAATTTACATAGCAAATTTTTCACCGTTTTTCGCCATGTTTTTTTTTTTTTATAAAAAAAGATTGTGGAATATTATTAAAGTTTTAAAAAAAGATATATATTATCACAAATCTCTTAGGCGGGGGAATCAATTCTTATAATGTGTCCAAAACAAGGGTTTTTTTAAATTGAAATTATTTAAGTTGACAGATAGTTCTTGCAAAAGTCTGCTCAAATAAATAGCGAATGAGGACCATCTTTTTTGATTATTAATTATTTCAATTTTTATATAAGATTTGTATTTGTATATTTGTGGACTGCTTATACGATATTTAATTTATTATACAACGTAAAAATCAATGAAATATTTTTGTTCATTGGAATATTCTTTACTAGAAACAAAAGTACTTTATTTTTCTCCAGGTAGTCGAACAAAATTGCGATTCTTAGGTACACGCAATGATTTTTTGATAGTCTCATAAGAAACAAGTACATAATACTAAATGAGGGAGTCCATCGGCTACTGTAAATCTCCAAGGTTACAGGAGCGAATTCTGGCAATAACAACAAGGTTATTGCTAGAATTTTAAGTGCTCTTTGAATGGAGATTAAACAAGTGAAAACAAACAATTGACTGAGTTAATTGTTGAAATACCACGTATAGACAGTGTTGATTTTTCTGTCACAATACACATACAAACATGTCACACATATAACTGATATTCCCATATAATACATACTATACAATTTGCGCATAATTTGCGCTTTCACGGGTAAACAATGATGTTTACGAAAAAATGTTTCAAACAAAAGTTGTTAATTTTTTTATAAGAAACAATTTTTAAATTTCAACTTTGGTTCTATCTCTAATGGTTTAAAGGATGGGTCCTGCGGTTCCAAGACACAATTGACCTATGTTGCTCATTTACGAACTCGACTTCACTTTTTACGTCCTAAGCACGCTATAATTTCAGCTTGAAATCTCTTTTCGAGATGGACAGACGATAGACAGACGACAGACAGACAGACAACCGGAAATGGACTAATTAGGTGTTTTTCTATGCCAAAATTTTGTTCATAAAATCAATATTTATAAGCGTTTCAAACTTGGGACTTAAATTAGTATACCTTGGTATATTTCATATACATGGTATAAAAAAAGGTCTCTAATAAAACAAAATGTTAAGAGCCGTTCGTTCTTTGGAGGGTGAAGTTTCTGTGATACTCGTTTTGTAACTCTTTTGTCAGAAAGCGACTATTAGAACAAATTCTAAATTTTTTCAAGTGACGGCTTGACTGCTCTGATCGTTTAATTTGCTAATACTATGGTACCTACTGTACAATAACTATAATAGACAACTAAGTGCATATTTTTTTATTTAGAATTTAACAAGTATTTTACAATATTTATTGTTATAATAAATGAAATAAATTACAAAATATTCTAATGCACATTTAACACTTTATTGTATCGTTTGTGTAATACCAAACTTGAAAAATAAAAAACAAAACAATAAAATAATAGTGACTTCTTTCATAAAAGGTTATAGACCGTGAACTCATACCCAAGCATTTCCATGATTCTTTTTGAAAACTGATAAAGAAATTTGAAGTTTTTAACAACAGTATCCGTGGAAAAACAATATTCGTAGAAAAAACAAGTTTCCGAAGAGAAAACTCTTTAACAGTTGCAGCAAACTTGCAAACTTTAGATGTACGAGCGATAGGGCAATTTTGGATAAAAGGCTTGATTTTTTTATATGAAGTTGGACTAAGTCTTAATCAATTCAGAAATTTTAAGGGAACGTTGCCCGTTTATATAAATAAATAAATGACTTCAAAAGTAGGAATATTTAACATTGGTATTATGGGAAAACGACAGATGGATGATATGTTTTCGTAGATTTCTCCAAAAATAGTTGGTGGAAATTTGATAAAAGTATTTATATAAAAGAAGAAATGATTGGAAAAAATAAACCCGTTATACCTGGCTAATTAAGCATGTATGAGTACGATATTGGGGACACGATATTGATGGTGAATTATGTTTGAACTGGACAATATCAGACGAAAAATAAGAACAAAATTGTTGGATATCTCGAGTAATTCCCAAAATATCAAAAATTGAACATGTTTTTTAAAATTATTTAGCATTAAATATTTCGAAAACCAAGGCAGATATCGGAAAATTATATTCTTATTTTTCAGCTTCATTCATAAAGTTATAACAAAATTAATCATCAAAGCTAGAAATAAGGTACAAATAATTTCAACCACAAGTCTAAACTTGCCTAGGCGCTCATACTACCTTAAAACTTGCAAATTTTTCATTATTTTCCTTCAACAATCCTGAAAAACGTAGACAAACAGCATAATGAAAATTTGTTTGATTATGATCTCACGGTCTTTGTTTTTGTATTGCAAGAGTGTGTACTGCCATTATGAGTATTTTTTCTTAGTATTAAAATACAAGAAGACAATTTGTTTCGTATTCATTTAATTTGAGAACAACAGTGGAAATACAGTTTTTTTTTTACCTACCGGCAACATACAAACACCTACTTCTACCTCTACACCTATATCTTCGTTTTAAAAATAAAATTCTTTTGTTTCTCATAGTTGTTGTCCAATAGATTATGCAGAATCAACAACAAGGAAACAATACGTTTATAACAAGCTAGGCATTATTCAAATGATTAATGTTGTAACCGTATATGTTCGTTGAATATTTCTGTTTAATGTAAAAAGTATACAATTTACAATCATGTGATGCGAAGCTTGTTTTAGGATGGTAAATTCAAAGAACAAGTGGCTTAGCATCAGTTTTTAAACTCTTTTCATTTTTCTCCGAATGGAAGAATTTCATTTACTACTTCCCTCTCTATATCCGAATTGACTTTTATCAACCATATCCAATGAAAATTTATAGGCAACTGGCGTATTTTTTAGATGGATGTTATTAATTAATCTGTTTTTTTTTTATGATAGTTTGTAGGTATTATATACTTAAATTATTAAATTCTTAAAAATTCTTAACCTGTCATTGACCAGATCTCTATACAATTACGATAATTATTCGAAAACAGTTACCAAAATTTTCAACTTTCATAGTTGAAAAACCATCCCAATGCATCATAAATGTTGTTATAAATTTATAATATAACTAGCGGACCCGACAGACGTTGTCCTGTGGAAACGTAACTACAATTCATTAATACCTATACTACGTTTAGCCTGTCTGCTACACTCATCCCGCTAAACCCCAATTTAACTCCCATTTATTGGACCGGCCTGAGCTTCGACCTTTGGCCTGGCCTTCGGCAGTGGAGCTCGCTGCGCTCGCATATGGCTCTAATAAATGCCTATTGACAATAAAAAATACATAGTACACATAGTAAGTTGTAATATAATGTGATATGATTTATATGCGCTCCCACCATTTAATGAGATTTAACTTTTTTGGTGTGGAACCCTTAAAAACAGTTGTAGTGGACCGAATGGTAAATCTAAACCATTCTCCAATCCCCTTGAACTCACACAAAAAATTTCATCGAAATCGGTCCAGCCGTCTAGGAGGAGTTCAGTCACATACACACGCACACAAGAAATATATATATTAAGATATACACACAAATTTTAATATCCCTTTCTTTTTCCAGAAGAAATGAATAATTCCCCATTTATTTTGATATATTTAGGAAATTAATCATGTCGAAAGTTCTGTAAACATAAACGAAAAAGTAGGAGCACAAGGATGCTTAAGCTTAAAACGTAAAATACAAAAAAAAAATTCACAGCGCTGAAAAAATTTCACAGGAATGATACCATAACAAAATTTGATTCAAAATGATTGGGCCACAATGAATTTTTCAACGATCAACTGAAAATAAACAAACGCTTAAACAAAAGCCATGCTAAACGAGCTCATGAACGAAGTAAAGAAAATTGGTCTTTGCTATCAAACGAAAAAATTTAACCTTTTTTTCAAGTGGAAGGTAATTTGGTTTTATGGGCAGCAACAATTTTGAACAAGTGGACTATTAAAAAGATAACTATTACTTATACAAAGGGCTGACAATAATGAGACGCAAAATATTTTTAACCTTCGAATTTGAAAAGTTTTTTTTAGGCAAAAGAAAATTATCATACTGTATGTGGTATTTGTATATGTAACTTAGTGGGTTACGCAAATATTTGGCAAACCCAAAACAATATAAAATGAAAAGATATTTACTAGGTGTAATAAGATATTATTAGAAAATCAGAAGTGACTAAGCGCAAAATTGGCACACTTCGTCAAGGCAAAATTTAAATAATTGAGCTTTATCGCTTTATTAAATATGCTTTGGTAAAAAATGCTATTCAAAAAACTTAAAAAGTAGGTAAGTTAAAAAACATAATTTAATAAAACAGAAAATCGACATCTTACAAATAATTTAAATATCATTGATGGAAAACGTGTGAACAAGGCGTATTTTTCATTGACTTATATATGGACTAATTCGTTTGTATGTATGATGACATATCGTTATACATAAGTGTACACGCAGGAACATTAAAATTAAATCAAGGGAAATTATAAGATGACATCACCCATACTATGTATTTATACAGATAATATTTTCAGAGTGTTTGGAAATAAATCGAAACACGAGAATTGCGTTCTTGTAAAGTTTGTTATCTGTAAATATTTCCAAAATTCTAAGCAAGTCATTTGCGATTGAAACAATCCGAAAGCACTTTCTCTTGTCAGCAGTCTGACCGTAACTGAGGAGTATTGCTTCTGTTCATCTGATTTCCATCTTTTGTATTCTGTTTTAGAGCACTTTTATATAAACGGATAAAGAGGTAATAGCAGGAGGAAGTAGAGACTCACAGATAAATAATTATTCCAACTTTCTGATCTCCCCAGAAGTTTGATTGGCACATTAATTAGCTTGCTTATGAGGTGAGATTTGGTATAATGATTTAAAGGTTTAGTCTATATAATTTATACTATCTTATCCACCCGCTTCGCTGGTTTTAATTTTTTGTTGCAGACTCCTAACTTTTTTGATAATATTACTTGCTCGTAATCTAGTATTGGCACCGTGCATGATAAATTTTTTCTTCAGGCTGTTTGCTAGGTAACCATAAACTACTTCATTTAAATTCATGATTGTATGGATGGAAATATAAGTTTATGGTCTATCTATTTTTAAATTTCCAAAAACTTTAATCCGCTTTTTCACCACCTTCAAAGTTAAATTATCAAAAACTCTTCCGCTCTTCTACAGTTTTAAAAAAACTAAGCCAAAAAAAATTAACAACATTTCAGCCACAGGAATTCTGGCTGTGCGTGAACTAGAAATATTTGATTTACCTTTTTTGACCAGTAAAATTTATTTTTATGGCAAAAAATCTGATGCCAATTTTAATCCTTAAAATATGAATAGGAACATATTGTACCCTTGGGCGAAGAAAGAAAAAATTATGCAGATATTTTAAAGAACCGTAACTATTATTAGTTCTATATGAAATATGCATTCTAGGATATTAGATTTTGAAAAAAAGAATCAACATACTGCTTGCAAGAAGAATAATAATAATTCTCTTTTTTTTAAATATTATAAACTACATGAAGTTAAAAAAACCTTGGTAACATTGGCATTATAGCAAACGTTGATACATATTTGTGTATGAATGTATATCACCTTAGAATTAACCTTAGGATTTAAATTTCCCAAAATCCGTTTTACATTGTATAGCATACAGCAATGATAAATTTTGACTTAGTCGGGTGTATAGTTTCAGAGATCTCTTGATGAATCAGTCGTCAGTTTTCGCTTATATATATTTTGACTCGATTGGTACCTAATCTATATGCTAATTTGTCATATCATAGTTGCAGTTGTCACAAACAGCCAAACAAACACTCCGAGTGAAAAACACCTGTCTTTTTCGGAGGATAAAAGTCCAAGTACCTACCTGAACAACAATCAATTCAAATCAAGTCAATTTATTTTCAATTCGAGTGTATTTATTACATGTAAAAATGAAATTGGATGGTTAGTGGAAGAGTGTTGTACTTATGCTTACAAGAAGAAAAACTCTGGAAGGCGATTTTTTTGGTATGATGATGGTAGCGTATATAGGATACCATTACATATTACGCGAGTACTAACAAGTACTAACTGCTTTTAAATTATTTTCTTGTCTTTACCTAATGTATTTATTTTTTACAGTTCACATCTTTTCTACTATCTATATTAAATAAATTGTTACTACCAAGCCATCTCTTCTTGCATCATACCCCAACATAGACCGCCGCGCCGTCAAGCAATAACACCATACATACATACATACATACACAAAAAGTGTGCACACACCTCCCATTTTCTTCTTTTCTAACATGGTGTGTTTTTTCATCTTTATTTTTGTTTATATGTATATTTTTCTCTTGTCTCTTCTCTTTGAGTTCGTTCGAGTTCTTTTTCTCTGTGTTGTTGTTGTTTACGTTTATTGCAAAATAACATGATACATACATACATACGTACATATCTACTACATACCTACTCCAATTAAGTAAACAAATTGCAAAGTGGTTTTCCTTTATTCCCATATACATAATATATTTATATTATTATATAAATAAATAAATAACTTCAAAAGTGGGCATATTTAACAGTGGTCTTATGAGAAAATGGTAGATGTATGATTTGTTTTCATAGATTTCTCTCAAACTAGTCGGTAGAAATTTAAATTTAAAGTTAAAACTTGAATAAATTAATGAAACAATAAAATCGTGTTGTGCCCGACTAATTTCGGATATATTAGCACGGTGGTGGGGACAAACATTTCAAAAAATTTATATTTTCAATTTTGATGGTGAATTATAATACATATAACTTGACAATATAAACAGACAACTTAGTATTGTTAAAACAAAAAATATAGTAGATAAGTTTTATAGTTAAGTGCTAGTGAGCGTGTTATGTCAGAAACTAAGATTCGAAAAATGCTCTGGAACATCCCAGCTTTCCTTAGCACAAAGATATAGAGTTATATTTCTATTATACTTTGAATCTCGAAGCTCTCTCGTGAACGAATTTTTAAAAATAACTGAAAGGGGGACAAAATTCATATAAATGCCCAATGTTTTTCTAAACTATTTTTATTTTCTTTCCTAATAATTTTTATCAGAAAAGCCAGCGGTAGTCACCGAAACGTGGTCGGGTTCAATTAGTATGATACTAATTTCAATTTCCAAAGTATGAAACATTCAAAAAAAAATGTTAAGTTCTCACAGTTGTTCCCAAGTTTTAATTTTTCCCTCCTATTGGGAGTCTCCATAACTGTTGATCATTATTTTTATAAAGAACTATCGGTAAGATATCCCATATACCTTCTGCCGAATAAATCGTGGGGAATCCTTTATTTTAACTCCCATATCTTTTGGCACTCCTACTATATCTCAAAAACTTCCTTAGGGCACTTTTTAACCACTCATAAAATATCCTAAAAAGTTAACAAGAAATTTTCTTATTTATTAAGTTTCAAAATTCACAATTGTCCAGTTAACGAGCCGTTATTGGGACAATTACACAATTTTTGTAATCAAAAGAATTTATTTATAATTTTAATATTATCATCCTTAAGCATCGCAATAAAATCTAATCTTTTATTTTATACCTTTCCTTTAAAATGCTTATTCATTAGATTCCCACAAACCCTATTATTACTAAAGGGTAGACACAAACATAATCTTTAATATCTCTCAGTCTATTAAAAAATTAAAAACAAAACCTTTCTATATTACACAAAAAAAAATACAAAAATAAAAAAACATTGTATCAGACGAGAAAAAAAAACTCAACAAAAAATGTAAGGAAGAAGTGGTAGATAAGACCTTTAAAATCCCTAGCAATAGCTTATTGATAAAAAAAATTATTCTAATCCTGAATAAATTATATTTATTTCTTACAACTTTTCTTTTTGATAAATATTATAAAAATTCGTATAGATGCGAATTCCCCCAGAGATTGAAAAAATAACAAATTTTTCTTAAAATCGAATATTGCATTTTTAATTTTTCAAAAACCAAGCGTCTAGAGAAAAAACCACAAGTGTATTTTTTTGCTTAGAAAAAACGCAACTCCACTCCTCCTGTTGATTTTTTTCATTATCGAACTTGACCTTTCCAATACCAAAACCCTTCCGGTCAACAAATTTTATTCAAATAGTATGGATACATATCTGTAAGGCAGGATCGATGAATATTTGAAGAAATTTTTTGAAAAATTTATTTATCAGTACAAAACCAATAGCTCCATTTCCTCCGAAAATTCGCAAATAGTAACTTAAGTATCTATTTTATAAGTACAAAACGAAAACTTTCCTATTTTATATTTGGCAATCATACCCAAAGTTGTAAATATGATACTTCCAGAATTTTTTATTTATGAACACTACAATCGCAAATACATCTACAATATTTGTGTTAAAGAAAGCTTTACCAGCAATTATTTATTAAGTAAGGTACATGTTAGAATAGAAATACCTGGAAAGATCTAGAATCGAAGTATATATCGAAACACATTAGGGAAACCTTTGACAAATTTCTCCTAATTTACAAATATAAAAATTATTTTAACCAACAATCAAAAGAACGGGAATCCCTTTGCTTGACAACTTAAAAATAACAATTTGCGATGAGTCATACGATGAGTACCCTGTTTCGTTGAATGTTGGATAAAATGATTTTTTAATTTGCTGTTCAATTACCTTCTTATTCGAATGTCGCCTTATTATCGGATTTCCCTGGAGTTAAAGTTTTTCCACTGTTATACAAACAGAAGTTGTTCATTCCTTCTTTCTTCGTCTTCGACAAAATCAGTTGCCAAAGTGTACACTGACCGTAAACCTTTTAAAAATAAGATAATTAATTTTAAATTCGATATTCGAGGCGAATATAATAGGGTTCTATCACAAGTAAAACAACCAGAAAAAAACATTAAAATTTATTACGATAATGTTTTTTTTTCCTCGTCTATATAACATGAATGCAGCAATAACTGGTCACCTGTTATATGATATAAAATCTATAAGATTAATTTATTCAAGTGAGTCTGAAACCATGTTCACACATTTATATACACTGTCCAGATATAACATACATAATATAACATATAACATATACCATGAGAGAACACCAATTGTCCATATAAAATATTGACCATTATCCTAAATATATATTATATACAATATTATTAATGTACAACTAATGTCCATCTTGCAGCTGCTTAACCGGTTACTTCCACATTCAATATTATATTGTATCTTCGCCGTCAGGTAGAAAGGATTTAAGTCAGAAAACATTTTGAAATAAATCTGTATGTTAATTAAAACGAGCTCCAATATTTGTTTTCTTAGCCTTAAGAAATCGATTCAAAATTTGGTAAATTTTGGCATCGGTAAGTAAATTTTTTTTTCTTTTGATTTAACACTTTTTCAATGTTGTTGTGTTCAATTAACTTAAATTTACTTATCACTTAGGTAGGGTAAGGCAGGAATTCGTTGAACTACAAATACTTGCAGGCATGTACCTTTGATATCCTTAGAGCTTTTGAGCTTTGCTTTTTAAAAGTAAAGAAATGAACTTGAAGATGAATCACTTCAAAATACTTTCAAGCTCAAAGTAATGTCTTGGTAATTGAAAATTCAAGTCCATTCGAAACAAATGTTGCTATTTTTAACACCCGAACCAAAAAAGGGGTGTTATAAGTTTGACCGCTATGTGTGTCTGTCAGTCTGTATGTCTATCTGTGACATCGTAGCGCCTAAATGGATGAATCAGTTTTAATTTTTTTGTTTAGTTTGAAAGGTAATTTAATGGGGAGTGTTCTTAGCTATGTTTAATGTGCGAGTTTAGGGAAGCATACCCGGAACAACTAATAAGTAGGCGATGAGCCAAAAAATCTGTTAAGTTTGAAGAAGTATCTAAGGAAAAAGGCAATTTAATGAAGATTGTTGTTAGATATGTTTCAAGTGCGAGCTTAGGGCTAGGGCACTTGTTATCCTCAAATATGATGTGTATTTCATAGCAGCACGATCTTTCTTTTTCGAAAGTAGGAGCGATTTTGTAAGCAACGAATAAATTGAAATCGCCCTTAAAATGAAAGCTCTTCGAAAATATGCAAATTACGAAATAAATGATTGAAAATTAATTTAAAATACTTAAAATTATCAAGAAAAATGATCCTTTCGAAACGATTTTTGGAAAGAATCGAGTAAAATGGAATTAACTTGTATATATATATATATATATATATATATATATATATATATATATATATATATATATATATATATATATATATATATTTACGTATGTTGTTTCTATATACTATTTCATTATTTTTTCGGTTGCCCCTTACAAATATGCTTATATCCCGCAAACGAAAACTAGTACGGGTATAAAGATAAACTTTACATCAAATGAAAGGTAAAAAATATAACTCTCTATAAACCACAACCATTTTTTAAAAAAAGAGCGTGACACATGCCGTACGTTAATTTTTTTCTTTTAACAAATGATCTTGAATTCCAGATAGCCAGACCACGTATCTTCAAGCTCAATTATCTTTATCCTTGCCTGCAATTGTTGTATTTTTTATATATTTAGTGTATTATTTATATAAAAATTACTTCAAAATATATTATCAGTAAACTAAAATTTCAATAAACATTCAACTACATAATAAATCGAAATGTACATTTTGGACTTAATCCCTTTATATCTAACGGCGAATATTTGAAGTATTATAAAACACACATATAATACCCAGGATGACTTAACTTCACAAAAACGGTGTATTATTCAATCACTAGATGTGTATAAGTGTAGTGTACTTATAGGTACTACTTAAAAATTAAAACTCGGAGGGTGGGAATTTATATGTATATATACACTGTATGTTATTAAAAGCACTATTTGACAAGGAGTTTAATTATTATTGAAAGTAGAGTAAGATAAAGAAACTTTATTGTCAAAATCACTAATGACATGGAGCAGTCAATATTACAGTCATATTTAGGCTTAAATCTTAGAATAGTGATTTATGGAATTACTAAACCATGAAAAGAGTGGGCTGTTCTTATTAGAAAGTTTGACACATTTTAATACTATTGTTGTATATTGCTTTGGTTTCTTTATATTCGTCTTTTTTATTCAACGGCTGCTGAAATCTATTTTGACCCTGTTAAGGTTATTCCATTTTTATAGCATGGGTTGCCCCATGGCAAAACGATTTTCCAAAAACAGGTCGAAACTTGAATATCATGTTTTTTTTAACTGTAGAATTCACCAAGCGGTAACCAGTTTGTTATACAATGATTCTGATCAAAACTTTTAGGTCATCAGGCTTTTGTACCGCTTATGACCATGGCAAAATTTTGTGGCTACATCTAATTTGCTGACAATATCATCTATTTAGATTTCCCCACGAAAGGATTACACACATTATTGTTACTGCATCTCGAAAATTCAAAAAACTCTAGCTACCACAGTAACTGCATCAGTTATTCAAAAGGTCATGGCATCTCTCCTATTTAGTTAGTCCTCTTTGAGGCAACATTTCTTGCTTTATTCAAAGTTCATTTTCTTTTATACTTCCATCCCTAACAAAAAAGATATCCTTCTATCCTGGTTACAAAAGACGCATTTTTCAAACGTTTTTTGTACTAGTATCAAAGTGGTTTTCTGGAATAGTATCTCAATGGTATCTAGGTTCAAGCTTTGTAGCTTGAGAATGTGAACATGACGACCACCATCTTTTTAAATTTTTCTTTTTGTCAAAATGTACATTTTCTCAAGTACCATAATTCCAACAACTTTTAAATATGCCAAATACACCTGGAAATGTTTTGTTTGCCAAAGTAGAGAGAAAAACACTTACCTTTTCATTGATAAAAATAACTAAAATATCGATACTAAAAAAAAATGTTTCAATGTCAAAAACTTTTTTTGCAGATTCCAAAAAAAAAATTTAATATTCCAGTACAACTGGTAAAGAAAAAGTTTTCGACATGATTCGTAGAATACTTATTTTTTTAAAGGAAAGAAATTTTATTGGCATTTTGTGAACGCTCAGTGCATAGAACTTCGTATGTATGAGATATTTTATTTACGAAGTAATCGTAAAAGTTAAAAAAATACTCACTTCGAACATACCAAATGGTCAAAGTAGGTAATTACAAGTATCCGTTCGTTAAATTATTTGAATCGGTTGTTTATTTGACTTCTGACATACCATATTTATTTAACGATAGTATTTTTAACGATTAGCAAACATACAAAATATTAAGCATCTAAGATTTTTTTAACCAATTGTTTTATTACTTAAAAAACTATCATTCCACATGTCACAAACTATTCGATTGTTCAATTAGGCTAAAAAGTAAAAACAAAGGTTATTTGCAATATTTATAATGGTACGATAACTGATAACGTTTGTGAGAGTTTATTTTAAGACGGCTCAGATATTTTCCCTTAATAAACTTTGTTAGGGATGAAATAAGTATTGCACCTGAGAGTAATTTAATTAACTAACATGGAATGTTCACTAGTAAAGCAACCTAAATTCTCTCTGTAAAATATAAATAACTTAATCTTTAACAAAATAACAGTCATCACTGGAATTATTTTGATTTCAATATTTTTTTATGTGTTCAAATTATATTTGGTGTGGTTAACGGCAAAACTATACAATGTCATCGATCTAGAATAATATTGAATGAGAAGTTACAATAAATATGCGATATTTTATACTTTGAAAGGGAGCAAAAAAGTTGCCTTTTTAATTTTGCAAATTTTTTCTGATTTTTATTACGTCTAATATAAGTTTCTATTATATTATTATCGAATACAACTTTAAAGTTCTTATTTTAATTTAGATTCACATTAGGCATACATCACTTGTTTTTGAAATGCCATTACATAGGAGAATGTCATCAATGGCGGCTATACTATGGAAATTTGTCCAATGTTTGATTTTAAGAAATTACTAGGAAAATTCTAGCACATTTTGTCTTAGGACATTGAGTATTATTCTGGTAAATAACTTGAGTGAAATAAAACACCAGATTTGTTGATTGTTTCTGCTAATATGAAAGCTTCTCTGAATATCACCGCAAATTAGTTCCAGGAACGTTATACCGTCTATTCATGATCCAAGTAACTAGTTTGCCTACTTTAAAAAAATTATTTCGAAAAAGAATCGATAATTATTCGTGGCACTCAAGCAATCTCATCATGTAAATACATAAAAAACAAGAAACATAAATAATTTATATCAATTGATTTTGTTTTTAAAATTTTACTTTCTTTTTTTAAATGCGATCTCGGGCGTCTTTTATTTTGTAAGACTAGCTTATAAAATTGAATTTTATATCGAAGTTAATTTTTACTTGTAGTTCGACCATGAATGCTCGATGATTAATCGATTCGATGAGGAAACAGATACAACAAATGGGAGAAAAAATGAGAAAAGTTTAGTTTGTGGGGCAAACCCATCCGTAAAATGATCTGAATTTCGAAACGTTCCCGCAAAATGCTAGACGGTATAGGTATGTATACTTTTCTAATGTATTTTCTCTTATTTAATTCGAATTTCACGTTTTTTATATTTTATATCGAAAATAGACTGATTAACTTTGAACGAATGACTCAACCTTGAATCGATATTTTCAATTAATTATTCAATTTCTATGGTATATTTTCAAATAATCCTAGCAATACATAAAAATGCTGGTATTCTACTGGAAACTTTAAGAAACCTTTTCTTTAATTTGTGTTCTACATGGCCGTTTCATTATTTTATAAACCAAAGTTGCCACCATTAGGTAAAGAAACTAGTTGTAAGAGAACAAACTTCAGGACACATAATAAAAAAACTATAATGCTGCTGTACGCTAGCCTAGGCAAGTTTCCCCTGTATATATTTATATATAATACATATATTTTACTCAATAAAATTAGAAATCCATTTAGTTTTAGTAATATAGTCTAAATTATAAACGATTTAAGAAATGCTATTAAGTATGTGAGTGATATATTTAAAAGCAATAACAACAATAAACCATACACTAAGCTATTATGTAAACTATTAAAATGTATTCAATAAATATTGATTCAACATTAATTTATTAATATTTCTTATTAGACCGTGATCCCATAATAAATCTAATTTTTTTCTTTTAGGCAAAGCGATTATTTTCTTTACCTTCCCTGTGGAGTATTTATAAACGTAAGTAATGAATTAAAATGAGACTTTGACAGTAGCTTAAGTGTCTAATTTCTCGAATATAAGTTTTCCGATTTTCATATTTCAACGAATTTTTACGTCTCTTTGTATAATAAATATGATGCCTTTTTTAAAATAAATTTATTTCCAACAGATTATGTAGAGGTTTCGAGCGAAGCTTCAAACCAAAAATGGAATTCCATATTTCAACACTTTTTGATAACGAAAAACTTCCTGGCTTCTTTATCTACAGTTTTTTCAATACCTTACTAAGCATACTTGGGAGACTGAAAATTATCAATAGTCATCAAATTCGATTTTCATAAATGAAATACTCAATAAATTTTATTTACCAACCTTTTAAATTGTAGAAACAATAGAATCACATAAATTCTGCTTCATCATTGGTTCACGGTCTGTACAAAAATATTGCTGTTTTGTTACATTATTATACTGAAAAACATGTTTTATCAATGCATTAAAAAAAACTATACATCATTAGCTATTAAAGAAATTGCATTTTTTTTAATTTATTGAAAAATTATAAATTTATAGATTTTAAGTAATCGTCGTAATATATTTTTACGAGAAAAAATACCTGTAGTTAAATATTAACGGCCGTAATAGTGAACATCTATGCTTATAGGCTCTTAGCGTGAGATGCAAAATCTACAAAATTTAAATTCCCTAACTAAAATGAAAAACTTTTTAAGTTCGTGTCTTGTGAGGAAATAAACCCGATAAAACTTTTAAGAATCAGAAAAACTGTCCTAGTCCTAGTTTTTTCATATACAAGCTTTGAAATAGAACAAAAGCCAAGAACAAAATATTCACTGCACTCCAAAATTTATAAAAACCAGATGTGTATTTGTTCCTCGTAAGACTATAATTGAAAATCGAATAGGATTAAGGATTATCTCCGAGATAAGTTCGATTCCAGACTCATGTCCATCGTATCAAAATACTTGATTCACAGCACCCTTAATCTCCTTAATTTTTGACCATTTGTTAATCACCATACATGTGTAAGGAAAGTAGGATCTGAATAACCATTATATATCTATGTATATATATTCAGAATTTTGTATTATTTGATATATTTTTGCATATTTTTTTAACGTGAATATTTCACATAATATAATAATAAATGCATAGATACTATATAGATGGTATATAATTAAATTTTAATTACTATATTTCTTCTTTATAAATAATTATTAAAAAATAAATAAAAAAACTCATTTGATTGAAAGTATCTATAATATACAATATATAATCGATTAAAAATATTTAGCATCAGTTTGTAATCATTTTACAATCAGGATGTTTACACTATAATTTATACTTAAATATTATATTGTATATATTCAAAATATATACGTATATTACACCTGATACAAACTCAATTCATTATTAGTATATAGTATAGTTATACAATTCATTATAAATATGAAAGATGCGTCCTTAAAACCTTTATCAAGGCATGAACTATTATCGCGAATTTATTTCATATTCACGACTACCTTAATATTTCTACTAGAAATACTTCTCAAATTAGACAATTTGTACACGAAAAAAATTATAATTACTCATTAGCTATTTTTTATTTAGTTAGTTTGCGAAATGTGTTTCCCACTATCTGTAAAAATTTTCAAAAAATCGTCCAAATTCTGAAAGGAAAAATTCATAACAAATAAACTTGTAATACACATCTTCCCAGAATCTTTTTGACGGTTTATAGATGCTTAGAGATATGAATACTGTTGGGTTTTTTAATAAGATGTTACCATGTAAATGGTTGTTTATGTCAAACGATGATGTGAAACAAATTTTTCTAAAATTTGTTACCATTTAAATGGACGAGCCGTGTATTTTGATAACATAATATAAGAGTAATTTGCAAAATACACATCTCACACATTTAAATGATAACATCTTTTTAAATTGGATTTATTCTCATTTACGTGGTTATTCTTATTGAACAACCCTTTATATTGCGAGAGCAGATGGCTTGGATGCCAATACCCTCTCATACCTTAAAAAGCTCCCTCCCTGTCTTTGACCATCGTTAAGACGTTTATTCCAAAATATCTAAAGCATAATCTAGCAAAACGAGCTCTGATGTTGATGCCGTAATCAGCACAGTAATTTTCTTTGAACTTCTTCAAAAGATGTAATCCAAAATGTCTATAGAGAAATGAATCGTGATGAAATCAGCACAGTAGCTTTTTTTATTGGTTAAAGAAAGAAATTCATGAAGGGCCTTATGGTGGTAAAGGATATAGGAAGAAAGAAATTCATGAAGGCCTTTTGGTGGTAAAGGATATAGGGCTACTGTTATATTATAGCTTTACTTAGAATAAGATAACTACCATAATAAATACCTCCTTTTACTAAATAGATGAAAATTAAACAGCACAGATATTAAAATATAATGGAAGAGATGGAAAGATAAAGATAATTAAGTTCCACAAATCATATTTTTATTAAATTCATGTCATTATTTTCATTTTGTCAAGCGATTTAACACTTTCCTACGATTATTAGCGTCTTGTTTCATCGTTGAAAATAAAAATGTACTAAAATATTTAGTTAGATTTCTCATTAAATTACCTTATGTGTTTTTGTTAGTTTCAAATTAATTTTCATGTGATTAAACTTACTATGTGATTTTCAGCGCTCTGTCTCTTCAGAACGGATCAAAATTAAGAATGAAAACGTGGTAAATTATATTGCAATACTTTTTTTTGCAGTAACTATACTTGTGGACGTAACTTCCAAATTATATTTAAATTATTAGTGTACCTATTGTAGGCATATAAAATTATTTATCTATATAAGAATATAAATAAATTTGAACATTGCATATAATTTATTTTACATAATTAAGTGTTGAGAATATTAATTACAAATTATTATTAGTAACCAAGCATATCTAAATATAAATATTAAAAAATACCACATATAAGTTTTTTAGTCTGTAAATCTATTTTATTGATAATAAAGTATAAGCAGGCATATTTCATCTACTTTATGGCTAGCGAAGTAAGTAAGGTCATGGCTAAAACTCAGAAGTTGTACGATATTTTAAGAACCAAGTGGTTATTTGGACATTGATCTGTAAATGCAAATATTCTTTATATCCACAATAAAGTGTGCCTTTAATCTTCCTGATCTACTGTTGTCAGGCGTTGGTAAGAAAAAAATTTATTAAAAATAATAAGAAGGACATTAAACCGATATTATCGTCAGACAACCTTATAATCACTCCAAGCAACACATTCAACCAGGTTTCATCAAAACGTAGCGATTTTGCGTCGTTAGCTAGAATATCTTCTTTGTGAGCCTTGAGAACTTCTTACGAAAAAATTGTAATTATTTAATTTGAATACGACTTATATTACAAATATCACTATTTTATCGTTAAGGTAGTACCAGCATGAAATCACTTTTCGACAGATTTGGCCGAATTTTTTTTCTCGGGTTTATAATAGCTTTATTTATGAATTCCTAAAATTTCATAATTTTTGACCGTTTAGATCGCGAGATATTTAAAGACAAAGTTCGCGATTTTGAGGGTCATGTCCCATTTAAAGCATGTAAAATGTCCGGTCTCTCTAACTATTTTTTATGATATTATTATATATTGAAGAAAAAGTAGAAAAAAATGTTTATACAATACAATTCTAAAAAAAAAATTTAGAAATTAATTTTCACTTTCGAGATATTAATTTTGACGTAAATTGATCGAAATTGGGACGTTGGCATAATTATTTCCCATTTTAAACGGTCAAAATTTCTGAAACTTTGGGAATTAATAGTAAGCATTATTAAATTCTTAAATTTAATTTTTCGTTAAATTCTGTCGAAAAAAAAATTGTACCATTGCTTTAACACAGAAACTGCAAATACCATGCTGGAACATCGTTAATGTAACAATTTACAGAAAATATTCAGGAACTCTTTGGATATATCCAAACTCTTCTACCAACTATAGTTACAACGAATCTAAAATATACCTTAAAAATACCTCTGTAAGAATCGAAGAGCATATAAAGATCAATAAAAAAAAAGTTTATACATGATTTTTCCATAGCGCTTTTATTCCCAAGGAAAAAATAAACACACTTAGTTCATATTTTTTAATAAGGTGTCAGCACCAATCAAATCCATTACAATGAAAAAGCTCTTACAAACAATTAATTTCAATTTAAACGAATTGTTTACCTAATTCATTTAATTTAATTACGAAATAAAAATTGAAAAGTATATGTAAATTATATTCAAAATATTGTGAAAAGGGTTAATAACCATGTTTACTTACCTCTCGTATAGCATACAGTATGTTCTAAGTAATACCGGTAGCGCTCTATAGCGGTGTATAGCTATACTATAAAAATAAAGAATAAATAATTTTTTTCATTTTATATTCTTTAACTGGTTTGTATCCAAGCTAAATTTTTTTTCAGGGCTGTAACAAATATATAATTTTTTTTAAATATTATTGATGAAGGGGTAGTTGTATAGTTAGTTTCTTGAATAAACAAAACGGTATATGGTAGTGTCGTGTTATAGGATAATATCTATTATATATACATTTATATTATTATATACTTGTGTATATATTTTGCAATATAGCTTTATTGATTTTGTGTAGTTTTGCATGTTTTGTATTGAATTTATTTTATTTTTACTAAAAAAAACATTAATAAATAATAATAATAATTTTTATTATTTCAAATATGTAGATATATATTATAGAAATAGAAGAACATACATGTAAAAACGATAAAGTTAAGTTAATTAAATTCATTTTTACATTTATTTTTGCATTTCGAAAGTAAATTTTATTATTAAATTCATGATACTAATTTTTTTTTTTCTTCAAATTTTAGTAGAAATTTAATTAAATTTTTCTACTGTAACGTACTTATCATATTTTTTTATTGTGTTTTGATTCCAATTAAAATATAGTATTTTTACTAATTTCAAATGTACAAAATTCTATCGAGAAATTAATTAGAGGCATTTCATTGGAACTTTTTATTTTCAAACGAATTAAAATTCAATGAATTTGATCGAAATTGAATCATCAGTAACTTTTGTTTTTGTCTAAACTATTTATCATTTTAGTTTTTCCAAATTTCAATACACAGAGACCGAATTGAATTTATTTATTAGTTTTTCCAAACAACACACAGAGACCGAATTGAATGTATTTATTTTTAATTTAAATATGAGATATCAAAATCCTTTTCAAGCGCAAGAAATAATTTAAAAAATATATATATTTATACTTTCTGTCACATCCACACGAATTCATACAGAAAAAATAGTTTTCTGGCCTGAAAAATATTCTTAGGAAGACAAAATTATTTTGAGGAAAAAATTAAATTTCCCCTGCGAAGAAATATTTCTGGCCTCAAGTAAATTCTTTCTCGCTTTAAGAAACTGCTTTTCTTCATGCAAGGATATTCTTGGTTGATCAAAAATTTTCCCCCTTAAACTCTTTTTTTACTATTCGATACCAAAATATTTGTTATTCCTTTGAGGTTGAAGCGAAGTGAAGTAAACATTTTCACCTTCAAATCAACAATTTGGCCTTCAATCAAACCGTTTTTATCAAATCATTATCTTTGTCTCTGTTAAGTGCTTCTTCTCAAACATTAGAGTCGTCGGAGTCCGTTCTTTTTCACTAGGTAATAACATTATTAAATTGGCCACTCTATAGTTTAAAATGAGCATGAAAAACAAAAAAAAGAAATTTCGATTTGACTACGGATAAAATTAATTATTTCTAAAAACACCCAGAAAACCATTTTGTAGAAGTTTTTACCACAAGTTATGAAATCAATTTTTACAATAATATTGTAAAAACGTATTCCAGGCGGAAGTGTCAAAAATTAATTGCAACCCTATGTCATTCATTCACTCAGACCCTCATTATCACGGAATTATTCTATATTAATTCGCGATTTAGTTAGTGATTGAAAATAACTTCTGTATTTCTATAACCACTCGATCGCAGCCGCTTGTTAGCTCACGAAGTAAATAAATCTTATTTAGTTCTTAATCTTTTATAATATTAGTTAACCGGATGTTTCAAAATTTTTATTTGAAACCATTATAGAAAATAAATAATAACACAGATATGATGTCTATATACTACAAATAATAGGTAGTTAAATTTTCCACTCGCTTGAATTGCAATAACATCTAATAATCACTTTTTAACAAATTGTAAAATTGGTTACATCCAATAGGTAGTTAATCACCCATCCAAGAATAAATGGTTTGTTTTAAGAATATATTTTATAAATAAATATTGTTTATAAATGCAATTTGTTGGGCGGTTTTGATTTGTTATAAAAAAAATTAACTAATGATAAGTTATACGTAAAATATATGGTATTTTAATTTTAAAAATAAGCATTTTATAACTTTTCACTTTTACCATCTGTGTCTCAGATTTTAAAAATTACACCAAGATGAAAAAAAATAAATATTAATAAGTAATAAATGTACAACAATAATTTCAATGTCATATTTTTAATTATTTTGCTTTCATTTTTCTTTATCTCTAATGCGATTTACCTCTGATCGGACTAAACACTTAAAAATTTAGATTTAAAATTAAAAAATTTATAATTTATTACATAAAGCTTTTGAGCTTATTTACATACCTACGTGAGATCGGTTTAGGGTTCATTTATTGTTAGTTCTTGCATTTTATTGACCATTTAAAAATACAAAAATTCGTAAAACAAAAGTCAAATACCAGTTTTTTTTTTTTTTTTATAAAATTGATCGCAAATGTTTACTCAAGTAAGGGCACATTATGTTATGTTAATCAGCAGAAAATCTTAAGAATTTCTTCTGATGAAGAATTTGGATGACGAATTTCGTGATACGCCGTTGAAGTCTGAATTTTTAAGCAAATAATATGAACGAAATTTGTGAAAATAATATGAATATATATTTTGTAGGCTTAAATAAAATATGAGTCATTATCTTTTATCATTGATGAAATAAACGCAAAACTATTAATGAAAATTTGTTTGAAAGCCATGAAAAATTATTAAATCAGCAAATTTCCATTACCACAAATAAAATATCGTCTCAAATGAATTTGAGAATTTTTACGTCTTGAAATTTTCCTAGTAGACATTTAAACCCTTATTCGATTTCTCCAACTTTAACTACAATATTTAAGTTTCAATTTCCCAAAATATCTAAAACTTCTTAATTTATACTTTTAATATATGTTTTCAAATTCCTCAAATTAATTTTTTTTAATGCCCGAATACAATTTTCTTCTTTAACCTACCAAAAGTTAAATCACCTTTACGTTGTCCACAACTTTCCTATACAAAATCAAAATACTATTTGACTAAATTCCAATTTTACCTATGAACGAATGCTTTATATATACAAAAGTATGCACAACAGACTACTTAATTTTGAACTTATTCAATGAATTTATTTAAATTCTATTTTATAAATTCAGATTTTATTTCACAAAAAAAAAAAAAAAGAAATACTAATTGAATAAAAACCCAGAACAAAATAATTTTTAAATTATGCATTTAATAAAAATATAATCATCGTACCGCCGGAACTTTTACAAAAAACTAACCATACGATATAAAATGAATTGCAAACTAATAAAGAATTCATTACTAATTGTTTTGCAAAAATATAAAATAAATTTAATACAAAACCAGCAAATACACAAAAATTATAAAAGACTTCCGCAAAATAACGTTTTAATTTTGTTTTTAAACAAATATAAGACAAATGAAGAAAAAAATTTTTATTTTGTATATTGTTAACAATTAAAAAACATGTCATAAAACAAGTTTGTCTACTTTTCAAAAAAAAAAAAAGTTTTTTTAGCTGCTTTTTTTTTTATCCGTAAAGAAGGGCAATGGCATATTCATTGCTCATTTGAATTAACGACATTGGTTTCAGTTATGCAAATTATTCAACATGATAGTTGTTTCTTTTAAAATCCTGTTTTTGTATTTATTATGTGCCTTTAAAATAATATATTTTATGGTTTATAAAATTGTTTGTACTTACAATAATATTTTATTATTTAGTTTGAAAAGTTTATCATCCATTAATATCCAAGTACTTAGTACAATATTATTGGATTTTTAATTGTTATAAATAATATAGTTTTAATAGTTTTTAGTGTTAAGATTATTTTTGAAGTAATTACCAAAAAACAGATTAACGTTATCGTTCCATTTCACTTTATAATAATATTAAAAATAATTCAAGTGTATTATTTTTATGTTTAATGTGTGAAATATTGTGAAAATTTTAGTCATTAGTAAAAGCGATGAATTAACTTTGTTTAATTTTTATCAAATTTGTTCAAAGTGATAAAATGTTCATATTCAATCGAATGGTCAAAGTGGTAATATTTCATTTGTGGTTGAAAATCGACGCCAAGACGAATTCGAAATATTTTTGAAAAACCTACTGATTTGGCTTAATTTTTTATTTAATTTAAATCACACTGCTAAACATCTGCATGCCAAACATCGATCTGTTCGACCTTCTTTCTCAAATTTTATGGATTATATACTATATAAAAAAAAACTTTAAAAAAAAGGAAAAAAATTTCCGAAACAAATTAATATTCACTAAAAAGTAAAAAAATAAGGATAATTTAGTGTAGTTAAAATTATTGTTATTTTTGAAGTCGGTGTCAGCCAAGGAAACAACTCTGACAGAACAGTTTGCTACATTAGCTTGGGTGACACCGACTCCAAAAATAACAATAATTTGAACTACATTATATTATCGTAATTTTTTTACTTTTTAGTGCATATTAATTTATTTTGGAAAAGTTAAGTCGGTTTTCTTTTTGTTAAAAGTTTTTTTATTTTGTGATTTTTAGTGAATCTGAAGGAAACTAACTAATTTATCACGTAACAAACATAAAAAAAGAACAGACGAATTTCGAACCTCCTCCTTTTTTGTTTGAAGTCGGTTAACTATTATAAATAGTACAGGTTCTAAGTTGCCCTAAATTTTTGGAATTATTTGAATTTGCGTGGCGGAATCTTAAGCTAGCCAGAAAACATGCATTTTAAAAGTGATGAATATTCATTGATTTATAAAAAAAAAAATAAAAACAATAAAAAGATGAATAAAAAAGCAAATGCAAAAATCAAGATGAAGAAATAGAAAATAAAAAAATTAAAAATTATTTTGTTCAATTGCATAGCTAAGTAAAATTTACACTCTTAAAGTTTTCTGCACGGCCCTTATTGCGAACCTACTTAGTATGTTCTTATTTTTTAACAATATTTTGTGTAATAGGAACAATAATAATAATTAAAATAATATAAAATTACTTGAAATGAAAATACGGAGGCTAAAAATTCTTGTTAAAAGAGTCTATTTTAGAATAACTTTGAAATACGCTGATCAAAATTGATATATCAATAGTTATTATTAAAATGTATTTATTCAGTTTTTCATTCTTGCTATTTAAATTTGTGTTGAGAGTATAATTAGTGTTAATAATACGATTGAAACTAAATACACAATTACAATTTTTGTGAAATAATCCAATACACACGTATGTATTATACCTGTTTGTTAAATGTCTACATATCAAATTGTTCCCCCATATTATTTGCTCATTTTCATAGAATAACTAAGAAAATGCCAATCTAAATGGAAATTGCATCTTTCAAATATGTTCTTCTGTAGGCAACTTCTTCAACATATCAATTATTACCCTTGCACATAATTATCAAAAAACGAATCCCCTTTCTATGTGAATAATAATGATAAGCTATAAAATAAACTTCTCTCAAAAATATTTTAATAAACTGAATATAATAAAACAAGAGAAAAGGAATCTAATTATATTTAGTTTTATACTGGGAATCCTTAAAAATTAATTACTTCATTAAATATTAATTTTTAGAACTTTATATTTGTTATTGAAAAACATTATTTCTTAAGAATTATATTTACTTAAAAACTTTCTCAAACGTAAATTAATTTAATAAATCTAACAGTTTGTCTTTTTAAAGTGAAAATTTAAATAATTTTAATACAACAAAGGTATTAGTATATTATTTTATATGAGTTTTATAAGAAAGCTTACAGAAATTTTCTAAGAAAAGGTTTTTATGCCGTAGAAAAAATTTTCTTTTCATGTATTGGATATTAAAAACTATGATTATATGTATGTTAGAATGCCGACTTAAGTATTTTTTATACATTATAATATGTATGTTTAATCCCTTGTGTAACTTTCGAGACAAATATTTATTCAGATAGCCATGGGGAAATTTTTCTTTACAGCAATCTGAAATACAAAATTGAATAGGTAACAACATTCAATATTCACTTTGTATATTTTATGGAAATTTTCTATTTTATTATTTATGTCATAGTTATTATTTACAAGTAAAGTAGAAACTTTATTACTGTGTTTTCTCCGAAATTATACGTTTCTTTTATATATACACAGGGTTTTTCAGTAAAATATCTTCCATTTATGTGGTAACATGTTATCGAACAATCATGTTTATACCAACACATATTTTTAATTTTTGCTTCTTGAATTCTGACTTTTTTCTTTAATGTTTTTCTTTGTCTATGCTATTCAAGACCAGGATCATCAATATTTATACTAAATTTTAACACAGTTTTTTGAAGATCTCTACGATCGCATTTGTTTGATCCTTAATTAAAACGATCGTTTAAACGATAAATTGGGAAGAGACCAGTTATATTTTTGTATTAATAAAATTGAAAATAGATACCGATTAAATTGTTTAATATTTCAAACAATATTGTTTTACGATATAGCTCTTCATGGCCACGCGGGTCAAGCCCATCTGCAAATTCGTGATTCCAACTTCTGATGAACGATAGATTTATAATAGATAATTCATATACCCTGTATACATAAAATATATTTCAAGGTATAATAATTTTTGTCCCAAGTTTGTAACGCTTAGAAATATTGATAATTTGAATAAATTTTCATTCACTATGATGGCCCTTGGGAGGAGCATTTTTTATGAATTTTTATAAAGCATGAAAATTTACAGTCTAGTTGGCATATATTAAACAACCGAAACACCTGTTGCTTCTCCTCTCTTCAGTTGGCAAGAACGTTGATTTTAAAAGCAGCTCCTCATTAAAGTGATGGAAATTTTTGCTTAGTTTATGTGTATTTTCAATTATTCCGTGGAAATTTTTCTCATCCAGTAGCTTCCAAAATCCGAACAATGCAATTACTACAACATTTTGGCTGAAATGGGATTGCATATAATCGATCAATTCTTCTTTGAAATTCGGTGTTTCATTTTGTCCGTATATAATAAAGTAAGCAGTTTTAAGGAAGTTCATGGAAGTACATTAAAACCGGTTAATATAAAAAGTTGATCTGTTTACAATCTATAATAGCATCAATTCCACTCGCTCTCCCTGTTTGAAAAATGGCCTTGTTGGGGGAATCGAAAAACTATATAAATACTTTCAGAACTTTTAGAAATCTTTATTTAAATGGATTAACGTTTATTTTTTATATTCGGAAAAATTTAGTAGCTAAATAATCCAGTAGTGCCTTTTTCTTAACAGTGTACAAGAAAAGTAATTATTAAAACACAAATTATATTCGTTGAAAAAAAAACTTCATCTAACTCTTGAATCCTGCAGGGAGAGAATTCTTTAAAAATAAAACATTCAGCTTTTAAATTATGGTCTGTATAAAAACAAATATTAAAATTGAACATAAAATAAAAAATTTTTACATTTCTTCGTTAAAATTTGAAATAAAAACCATTTTTATGTTCTTAAACATTACTTAAAGATTTCATTTCATTTATTTTTTTATGTCCTCGCCCAATTTAAAAAGATTTTTACTTATAAAATACTGATATTATAGACATCTCCCATCTGACAAATGTTAATATAAATGTACAGTTTGTCCACACTTCATATTTTCATTTGACATTATTATTTAATTTTATAAAATCCAACTTCAAGCGTAGTGTATAATTTTATGGAAGGTTTTAAGCCGACGCTTGAAAATTTACGTGAGGTTATCTTTTGCAATTTACACTTTCTGTAGTTTGATGAAACATTTTTTAAAAGAAATTTAAATTCAAAAAAAATAATTCTATCGTAAAAGAGCGTGGGGTGTTAAATTTCAATTATTGTAAATATTTTATAGACAGGTATTGGTAAAACTAAGTCAATATAAAATATCTTAAAATACACCACACGCTTTTTTACGATACATTGATTTTTTTTATTTTAAAAAAGTTATTTTTTTTACTTTTTAGTTCAGCTAATTACAAAAGCGTGTTTTTATTTTTTTTAAACTATTATTTATTTTAACTATTACTATTATTATTTTTTAGTTTTTTAGATTATTTATTTATCAAAAATTCAGTATGAATATGGTGGGAGCGCCAATAAATGTATATATTTTCAGATATTCCTGAAAATCCTGATCAGGACAATTAAATAAAATTATTAAATTATTGTATTGCATTGATCATTGATAAGTATACCAAGTTTCGAGTTAACTCGACGTTTTTAAGGTGGCCAAAATCATGTTCAAAGTTCCTGTTATATACTATCACACTAACATACGTAAGAAGCTAACAAAAGCGTGTTAAAAATCGAATAATTTTTCCTTCAGACTTTTTTTGCCGTTCATTTTTTGAAAAAGTTTTATATTATTTCGAAGAAGCTTATAGAAACTACCAATAGCAGTATACAAAAAAATTAAGAATAAGAAAAGGCAAAACAGAAAAATACGAGACATCAAGATACATATGCGATCATTATCTTTTGGATAACTGTAGATCGGAGTTATTTTCTATTGGATAAATGGAAATTGGAGGGTACCATTTCTGCTCCGGTGTAATATTTAACATTTATGTCAAATATTTTTTTCTGTTTTCTTTACAATCAATCTTTACTTTACGTTTGATGGCAAATTCAATTGATTTGGAAACTTTTATCTATCATTAATAGAAAGATATAGGTCTACAAATCAATTGAATTTGCCATCAAACAAATGGAAGTAGTAACACATTTTCCACCTTTGATGGGCCGCCCAGTAAATTTACACCCATCCATAATATATATACACAGTACACACATACACATATCTTGTCAGATGAATCTTATACTTTTATATATTTTATATAAATATCATCTACATCACCCATTATTTTACTGTCTATTCATTTTATTTTTATTTACCCTTCACTAGAACTAAACGAGTACTACAAGAAAGCTGTACTACACAATTTTCACCCACATCCATTAAAATCTTACTGTACCATAATAATATATACTTTGACTATAACATTCATTATAATATAGAACCAGAAGCTTATGTCATGTGTCCTCCATGTGTGCAACTCAAAATCCATTCTTTTCATTTTATTTTTGGAACTTTGATCCTTATTGCACGCTATCGTTATAATTATCTAGGAAACTAAAACTTTTTTAATCAGTTCTGCTTGCCATGAATTTTGGGAAAATGCAAGAATATTTTTGTCAATTTGTAAAATTTGTAATTCTGAAAGTTATCAGAAGTTAAAGATATCACAGATAATTTAAAGTAAGTACAATGGAATTTTTATGTTACGTCATAATAAATATCCTGATCAAGTCCAACGTAATGTACGCACGGGTTGACTACTACACCCTTTCTGCCCCACGGTCTAGGCTAATGTTCTCCAAAACGTTAATCTAAGAATGTTTGAATTAGTTTACGGTTCAAGTGTCTTTTATCACAAATGATATCCCTTAGTATGTGGATTTCCACTTAGTAAGTGGAAAGTATATAATATGCAATTTTTTTTATTTAGTGCTGCAAAAATTTTTTATTGCGTCAGAATCTTAAAAATTTAATAATTACCATCATGTTTATTCCAATATAAAAACATTAAATAAAGCATGAATAAATGACGTGTTTCATCCATTTACAAAATAAAATATCCGTCACTCAATCTCTTGAAATTGCATTTTTTGGTTTTGATTTAAAAATATTTAAATGCCAGTAAAAGTAAACTTTCAATTTTCCAAAATAAAAAATATTATAGCTCGTCAAAACGAATTCTCACTCATGAAAAACTATATAAATTAAATTTGCTCAATAGGTGGACCAATGAACTTCAGAAAATGCTTTTCTTATTTTTAACCCCATTAGGTAAGATTCATCACAGAATCAAAGGAAGCGGTACCTATATTATTTTAACAATTTAATTTCAAATTACCGAGTGTGAGTGTAGATGGTATTCTTTCCGGATCTATTTGTAAATGGATCTATTTATTTTACATAAATTTGGTTCATTTGCCTACTTGCTATTTATGAAGTATGATAATAATTTTTATGCTTACTGAAACTTTGTTAATGTTAATACTTATGCTACTGATGAGATTTTGGAAAAATTTGAGCTTAAAATAAAGGAAACTAATAGCTTTTAGTGTGGCTCAATATTTTTTTAAATATTAAACACTCTGTAAAAAACTTTTGTTGACTGACTGTATATTTTTTGTGCTGCCACCCTTTATTTGATCAACGAAACAAACACAATAATGTATCCCTTACTTGAATTCTATCTCAGCATTCTTCTAAGTGATCATGCACCTACACAATGTAAGTATTTACGATATCAAAAGTTGACATTATTTTTTTTTTAAGAGGAAGTTTTATTTTGTTTGCTTTCTCAAATTTACATAATTTTTTAGTCTTATTATTACTCTCTCAGAGAAAATTTCAAATAAAAATTTTTCTAAAATTAAATTATTAAATTAAGTATAAAAAATTTAGCCAGTAAATCATGTTCCAAAAATGTTTTCTCTTATTTAATGCACATTTATTTTAATTCCTAAATTTTTTTTCGCACATATTTATTTCGATGTTTATTCGATGCAATAATCATTTTTTAAATTGCCGAATTTGCAGAATAACAAACGAAAATTTAAAAATGATTTTTCTGACATAACAATGTAATCAAATATGATTTTTGTAACATATTTAGCCAAATAAATGAATATAGTATAAATTAAAATATATATCATCTCCAAAATATAATTTTATTTTTCATAATATTTTATTCATTTTATAATGATCTAGAGAGTAGGCGCACATGTAACCCTTTTTCTATAAAGTGAAAAAACATATATTTTCTCCCTTCCTTTTCAAATATATAGGCTCATACACACACAATATGTGTATGTAGAAAAATTTACGTGATAAAGGGAGGAAAATTGTTGTCAGTTAAAAAGTTTTTCTTTTATTTTTTAACACACAGGAAATTATTTTTTAAATATTTTATCACGCAATATAAACTACATATCACAGTAAAAATTTTGCTGTTGTTAACACCAATTGTTGATATTTTTTGTTTATTAAGGTATATATGTAATATGAATTTAATTTTAAGCAATATTTTCTCCAGAAATAAAGACTTATGAACTGTAGTGAAAAAATTTCTCGTTTCTATATTAGGTTTCTAAAATCAGGTTTTGTGTTTTTCTGTGGAACTAGCCGCTTTGTACATGTCCAGCACATGCCATGGACTTTTTGAGGTTGTCTATTTGCTAGTCCTCTTTTATCTTTTTGTATGACATTCACGCATTAAAACAAACTAATTTTACACTTTTTATTTCAATACAAAGTATCTTACAATTGCAGACATTGAAAAGCGAGGGAGGGGGAGATCGTTATATGACCATAGTGAGGGATCTCTGCTACTCACTTTTTTATTTATTTATTCAATGAGATTATAAAACATTTTATAGGTTTTACTGTAAACTAAATAAGGTTATATTTAAAAAAAAATATATTTCATTGGTAAAAGATTAAAAATTTAATGAACATTATAAACTAAAATAATATAATGGTGTGGCGGACTGTGAAAATCCTATGAGATTTATAAAATTTTGTGAAATTATGTTTTAATATTTTAATAAATACCAATTTTGTTATTTAAATTTTTAATATTTTGGGAAATACAAACTTTTGTTTTTTAAAGTGTAAGAGATAACTTATGATAGGCAATTATTGTACAAAATAAATCCCGCGAGACGTTATCACATAGTATGAGAAAATTTCCAAATCAACTGGACTTGGTTATAAATAAGGTATTATCAATACTTTCTCTTTTCTTCGGTTACTGAATTTTAGTGTTGGCTATTCTAAATTTTGTGATCAAAAGTTCGAGTGAGCTGAAGCGATGAAGTCAATAATAATTAAACAACATATTCAGCCATGCATTATTTTCACGAATTCAAGGCGGCTGTCAATGTGTTCTTATTCAAAATTAGGATGAAGCCACGCTATTTACCTTTCGAATCCTAGCCTTTCTTCAAATGCCTTCTCCACATTCAAATAATGTTAATGAAGGTTAACAAATAAATGAAGTAAAGGGATCTGTTACTAAATCCGGGAAGAAAAGGTTAAATTCAATATTATTTATTCACCACTTTAGAATTGATTCCTAAATTTTGTATCATTGCTTTTGAATTTATTTTCACCAGGTAATTTCTACGACCAATTTTTTTATCGTGGTTTTTTCGAGGATATTTTATTAGTATCCGTATTTTCATGACCAACTGTGCTAAATATCCTAAAAAATATCTAACTTATTAATTATAAAGCGCTTGAAAGCCAGGTAAAAATAACGAATGAAATGGAAGGAATTAATTATAAGAGTTTTTTTAATGAATTTTCAAATTAATTAAAAAGTCAATGTAAACATAATTTGATTAATTATACTTATAGGTTAGTTTATTTTTAAGCCTATGAAAGCGTAAACTAATTTTTTTCATATCGAAAATATATTTTGAGATAAAAATTGGTGAAAAATAAATAAAAAATCAGTTAATATACATTCATTACGGTAAGTACAACCATAGAAAAATATATATTCACTTTTTAACCAAAAATATATAAAAAAAATTATTCATTGCAAATATTTGAAAGAGTAGGTAGTAATGCAAAACAAATTGGGTATGAATCATCGTAGTAGCTTTTTCCCCTCAATCCAATATTTTTACAATTTTTTTTTGTGTGTAAGTGTATATTTAAATTTTTATAAAAATAGGGTAGAACTACGGTACTATTACTATTTTTCCACTCAGGCGGAATACCACGATGTGGCGACAGCCAATCTCGTAAACTCCGCCTTTCATTCCGCTAGTTGAACACACTACACGATTCATAATATATATACACATATACAGGGTGTACATCGATCGAGGTGTACCATCATCATCGGTCTCATCACCATTATCATTAGAGAAAGATGTAAAAAAATATATATAAATAAATAAAATATAATCCAAGAGAATATTCACAGGGGTGTGTGGAATCTGAGCGATTATAGTTACATAGTTTCTCGTTGGTGGTTTATTATTTAACATTTCTTTCTATTTCAAAATGTGATAAGCAACCTTCATGCCTTTCAAAAATATATATTAGCGGGAACAACAATACCAGGACTGGTTATTTATACCGAAAGATCTAAGTTAGAGAGAAGGGTAGACTATAGGATTTTGTCTGAAAATCTAGATTTACGGCTATCATTACAGCTGCCGGATTACTTTAGCTTGTATCAAGCTGAAGTAATTGCTATTTACAAGCTACGTGAATGTACTATATGTGATATTACAATATTCATCGACAGGCAAGTAGCGACAAAACCTTTCAGCTGAGACTACCTAACCTCAAAGCAAGCAACTTTCATTGGCATGCTGAACGCCTGGGCCTGATAGTGTATCATGACTATTCCAGGAGCCGTAATAGTGAGGGGATGGAAGAAACGGTGTATCATCTTCTCTGTCACTGTCCAGCTCTTGCAACGACGATGTGGACTCTCTCTGCCGACCTCTCCGACCTTCGTCAAAGTCCGTTTACGTCAAAGAACTCCTACTGTTTTTAAAACTGCTCCAAATGGTTCATGGAGTAGTGGCCGGGGATTGACCAATCTTTTATTAGTATCACACCGGGGTCTACGGTCTAAGTGTGTCCCACCCAGGACATTCACTCCAACCTAACCTAACCTACCAAAAAGTACCTTGCTTCCTTAAGACATTTTCCGAAATTTTAAGTCGTCCTAGGTCATCGGTATCAATCCTCGGAACTTATGCAATAGGGCACAAATACTCAGACTTTAACACCTTTTGGCTTTCTATGTCGTATATACCTGAGAATGTAAATGTGATATTCAACCTCCTGGAGTTTATTTACACCCCTAAGAACATGTGAAGAACAATGACCACGAAGTCTTTGGCCTGCATTTAACATTCCATTTGGCATCGAGCATAGACTTCAGATCTAGCCTCTAAGATAATATGAAGAATAATGACCACGAAGTCTTTGGCCTGCATTTAACGTTCGATTTGGAATCGTGTATCGACTTCAGATTTCACGATATGATATGAATACTTAATAGTTTGTATAAAACATTTTTTTTTAAACAAACATTTTGTTTTTTCAGTTATATCATTTCAACGTCAAATGTTTTTCAGTGCGACACAAATTTCTTAAAATAGACGAAGTAAAAATATTGCCCAGATTGCAAAATATCCAATTCAAAGCATGTTTTACATAACGATATCATACATATATAAAAACTTTTTTACGAAACGAGAAATAAAGAGATATGTATATTATTCATAATGTATTTCATATTATGACCTCTTTTTCTATTCATATCAATTTATATTATGTAAAATATACATAAACATTTTTAAAAATTTTTGAAATAATAGATTTTTGATGAACCTACACATTGATTCCTTTTCTAAATTCTACGTTTATGATAAAGAAAGTCTTATCTAGTCTACGGAGAAAATAATGGTTGTTCCCAAATACATAAGAAGGATTTTTAATTCACAGTATACAAACCAATAGAAATTGCAAACTAAAAAGTTATTCTAAGTCCGAAAATATTTATCAGTGCTCTTATGACAATATTTTATAATTATTGAGTACATTTCGATCTTGTTTGGAAACAATATGACATTGATCGAGTCTGCGTGATTAATCTGTACTGAAGTCTTTCACGCTCCCACGTGAAACAAAAAACGAAAACAAGTGAGACTGTCTAAGCTAAAAACGAAATAGTACTTCTAGGAGACCATACATTGCTTTCATCCACAAACGAAAATCGATAAAGAACGGATAATTTTGCCTGAATACATTTTGTATGATTTATTGTATGTTTTACTTATTAGTACTGCTTTATATTTTTTCGACCAGGGTACAGAATAAATGAAACAGACTTTCAAAAATAATATAAGAAATGTTAAAGAAACATGGAATAGATTATTTGAAAAAAATCTTACGTGAGTGAACAGTACAGAAATATAAAAAAAATGGGTGGCCTTAAAAAAAAACTAGGGGAGTTGGTTTTAAAAGCATCATTACAAAATATTTTATAGTGAATAGGGTTGGTTGGCAGGCAACTAACAAGTATAGGGGTTGAGTTTACTCTGAGTAGTCTAACTTGCTGATATACAATACGATTTCATATATACTTTGTCGTTAGGGTGAAAAAAATGTAAGACTGTACATTATGTAGTGAGTATTTGTATATATAAAATGTTTTATGTATAGAATAAATATACATAAGAAAAATTTGGTATATAGTTACATCATATGACTTCCATTATTATGAAGCAATACCTACATTTTTAAACTGTAAGCTGGGGCGATCTAAAGCACATTTTTATAATAAGATTCATAAGTATATTCTAAATATTTCAATATTATTATTGGTCCAGACTATATAAATGGTAATTATGAAGCCTCCCAAGATACATTTTAACTAATCTAAATTATCTACGAAAAATTTGGTTTGTTCGATAGGTATCTATAACTTTTATGCTTCTTTTAATACGAGCGGTTGGAAAATTTTCAACCCATGATAGATTAATGTAACTTATCCCAAATCATTTTTCCAGCTTATAGGAACATTTTCTATGATGGTTTTCCAAGTAACTTTTTGAAGGATTTTAATAAGGATTTATTCTCGAAGTATTTCTTCCCAAGGATTTTAAGCCCTAACTCTATGGTTTTGTTTCTCAACTTTTAATGCAAAATGAATGTTTATCTTACCATTTAGGATAAGTTTTGTACCAAAAAGCCATGTTTACCTTTAGTGAAATGAATTTTATATCTCTGAAAGTTATCGAATGTTATTAACGGCTACCATTTTTAACTGATTTTAACTGATCTAAAAATTTATAAAAATTGAAAATTCACAGAGGGAACAGGTTTTCCCGATTCATCATTCAAAGCAATCCAGTTATTGGCAGAAAAAAAAGAATGGTTTTTATAAGGAAATCTTAACACCAAAAAATTCTAAATTAGGGAAATTCAAATTCGAGGAGGGTGAAAAAGTTACGGAAAAAATGAGATTGAATTATTATTTAAACATTGCTATAGTAATATCCGTAAATTTGTCGAAGCAATTTAAAAAAGAGCCTTTTACTTTATACTTAATAATATACTGTTTGCCGTATTATAAACTGAAGAGTTTCCACACATTCACAATCAGAAAAACTTCGAAACAAACGGAAGTATTCATTTTCGAAGGTAAATAAATACATACATGTATACCAAGGTACATATGTAACAAGCAAATAAGCTTTGACTAATATTAAAAGAAAAAAAATGATTTTGAGACAGAATAAAAAAAATCAAACAATCTACTTTCTCGGTACAATCTACGACGTCTGTACATTTTTCCCCTCATCATACTATCTATACAGGATGATCTAAGTTATTTAATATAATTTCTATATACACTTAAAGCCAGGAAAACGTCTTTTTAAGAAACCAGGTGTTCAAATTTTGGAAGAAAAAGCATATTTTTGTGAATATTGTCATCTGTACAAGCTATGGATACTTCATGATTTAAAGCTCTTCATGATTTAAGACCAATGGCGATAAATTACTTAAACCAGTGGTAGAGATATTTCGAAGAGCTTAGAAACATAAATAATAAATTTAAAAAATTGGTTAATGTTGACAACAAATTCGCCATTGCGTTGAATGGTCTTACATATGGTAAAGCTGGGTTCAAAAGACACGGGTTTGATTCCTGGTTTTCACTTTAATAAGGTTTCGGGACAAAAACCTCTCTAGCCGCTGACTATATGAAAAAGCAATAATGGTTATACAATGCCCCATACTAAGTTTACCTAATTGGGTGTCAAATTTGCTATTTTTTTCTTTGCAGCCGTTTTGGCAACGCTCCCAAGAATATACTTGTTTTTTTCTTAAATTTCAACACCCTACATTTCCACATGCTTTTAGAAATGTTTAGTTTCCAGCCTGAAAGTATATTGAGAAATTTGTTACTATTTTAACGTTAGCCACCGTTTGATTGAATCTTGCTTATATAACATGAATCACCCTGTACATATATACATATATAGTAGTGTGCAAAGTAACTTATCTCTTGGGAACTATTTTATAGCAATGTGCTTTAATTATGTCTTGAAGGTAATGGGCTTTTATATTGCTTGCTACCATTCTTGGACAATAAACTTTAACAAATAAGACGTTAATTTTATGCATCTATTAATTATGGAGTCATTATTCTTATTTTATTTTATATACAATTTTTTTTCTTGTACAAATCAGACGTAATAAATATGGTACGGACCAATTTGTTTAATGTGTTGTACATTTTTTATTTCTCTATTAATTTATGGCTGTGATTTTGACGTTAATAAATTGATTTTTTTTATTTTATGAATTCTGATATATGTATTAAGTTTATCATTTTGTTTTTTTGAAACTTAGTGCTAATTTAATTTTTAATTATGGTTAAATTGTTTTAATCATTACGTTGCCTTATAAAATATACCAAAGTCAAAAATTAAGGTGGGTGCAGCCCTTCAGTAGTCTATCAACAACTCGTAAGTGTGTGATTGAGACAGTTGTATTATTGAAGTTCTGAGTCCGGCAAATTTTATATTTAGCCCTAGCCTGATATTGACGAAAATTTCCTATTTATCTATTTCTCTAAGAAAAAAATCGACGTTCCAACAAATAAGACTTTTTTCTAATACTCAACAGTGAAGTGTGAAGTGATGTATCTGTGTTAGAAATTTTGAAAATTTTAAATTTCAAGGTAATGGAGGACAGATTCACCACTTTATTAAGCGCAGGGCCATCAACAGTTTCGGAGAGTAAATTGTCTTTGTAATAAGAAAAATGGAAAACATTCATCAATTATACATTGAGAGCGCTATTTAAAATTTGCCGGGCCAAGTATTTTAAAAGGGCTGCTTTCTCAAATCATGCTTTATCAGTGTTTTTTGAATAGCTTGCCTATTGATATAATATGCAGTTGATTTTCATAAATTTAGTAAAGCTTAACCTGTGATTATTACAGAATACAAACCGCCGTAATTAATATAATAATAGGCTAAGCAGCTCCGTGCATGGGGCTCCAAATAGGTTAATCTTGTTCGTATAGAGCTGAAGTCACTATTAACTTCTTAATTTAAAACACTAAAATAACACGTTTTTTCAGCTCATCTTGGATCGAAAAGAATGTTATAGAATGCAAATACAACCATCTGAACATGCGCAAATAGAAAAGTTGTAATTTGAATGGTAAAACACAATTAAAAGTAATATATTAGAATATCGTAGAGTACTTTAACATCTTTAACATCTTTATCCATTTAAAATAATTATATATACAGGATATTGATAGAGAAAATACAATATGTATCTGTATTAAGGTAAAAGAAAATTAGCTTAATAGCTATATAACAAGTTTGAATTGTTTTAAGTAGTTACTGCAATATCTAAATTATACAACAGTTATAACTTACTATACATGTAATAGGTATGTATGAAAGGATAAAAACAGTTTGGTCCTTATAAAAACATCCTCAAATAGAAAAAAAATTAAATCGGAGTATAAAATGCCAAGCCAGATGATCAACGTTGATCAAGAGGCAGTACCAAGACCAAAGGAGCTGTGGATAGTTTCGCTGGTTTTTCAAAAATGTATAGTTTTTCAAATTTTGGAAATTTCAGTATTCGAATATTCCAACGGCAAATTCAAATCATTTTGAAAACTTGACAGAATAGTCCAAAAATTCTTAGAACAAACTCGAACTTTTCGATACAGTAAATATTTCTTTAATCAAGTATCTCTCTCAGTGCTTAATTCAAAAAAATATGTATTTGACAGCTTAAAAATTTACTTTCCATCCTATAATGAACTGTTTTTACAGAACTTAACGAAAATTGACTTATTTACTTCCCAGAGGAAGTTAATGTAATGGGGCCGATTTTGAAAATCTCCTAGTTTTACATATTTCCGCGGTTTTAAGGCCGCAATATCCGAATCAAACCTTCTCCATGTGATGTCTGTGTGTGCCTCGATTATCTCGCGAACCAGTTATGACATTAACACGTTACTGGCTTATTCGACGCGTTATCACGTATTTAAGAACTGAAAGAGTTATCAGTAGAATGAGTTGAGCCGTTTTTTAATGGTAATAAAAAACTGGAAAAAACTTAATAAACAGAATCTGAAAAGTGGATAAAACACGTCATTTATCAATGGAGATAGTGATTGTCCAGCTTAAGCTGCAGTACATGTTCGAAGAATAATCTATGAAGGCTAACAAGACCATTTTTTAATGTTTTCTCCCCGCCTGGGAAGTTAGACTATAGTCGTGTAGACTATAGTGGTTGCACCCACACGACTTCAGTACCACACCGACTATTCCAGGATTATTTTTAACTCTTTTGAACCATCCGGTGTACATTTGTATGGAGCACCAAATGGTTATATACCTATATATCTATCTCGTTGGTGGTATATCTCGTTTCAATATCATTATCATTACTAGATACTTGAAAGTTACTAGTTATTTTGTCAACAGCATAAACTCTTTATAAGCAAATGCAATATGTTTACAAGTAAAAGATAAAATTTAACTAGTTTTTCACATTTAATAATTTTAGAAACATTCTATATGTGTAAACTACGTTTTACTTGAAGCTTTCAAACACGTGTACATGACAGAAAAAATAAGAATTGTCAATAGCTGTTCAAGTAAACGTTAAGCTATATTATCAAAGCTTTATTCAGAATAATTAAACTTGTTCAGAATAGTTTCCTGTAACAAATGAAGCTATTTCAACGTTTTTTTATATTTTCGTATATAAAAAGTTGTTTCTTTATGGTGTATAATGTTTGATGCAAATCTGATCAGTCTTTATTCTTTGCGCTACCAGGAGGCATAAATATTGGTTGCGTTTTTAAGAAACAGTCATCAGAGTGCGCCTACTAAACATGTTGAATGATTTATCTCAATTTTAACAGCGAAAAATTTTAAAAACACTATTATTTACTAACAATCTTAGAAGTTACAATCTTCACATGTTTAGTGATCGTTTAATTTCCGAAAATAACAATTTGCAAAATTGACCCGTCGAGAAATGTCGTTCCTGATTGTTAATATCAAGAAAAACACATTATCTACTAGCATTTCGATATCAGGGTCATTGGAAGTTGTACAAGTTTAAATCGTCATTTTAAAATGTTTTTAACTTTTCACATACTACTTACATATTACATGTATTTTAATTAATCAGACAATATTTACTTATAATAGCTATTTAAACAAATTACACCTGAATCGAGATATTTACAAATTTAAAAAAAAAAAAATTAAATAATTAGAATAATTTTTATTCACTTGACCTTCAATGTAAGTAGAAATAATTTTAGTAAAATAATATGTATTTGTAACAAAATATTGAACAAGTTTTTGACTGGTTTTTTATTACCTGTAATTACATAATAAGCAAATAGTATATTAACCTGTAAAATTTATCATGTTAACTTTATGTTCTGAGGATGATCAATTAGATTGAATACATGTATAACAATTAACTTTAAAAAAAAGTTGATTATGCAAAAATAAATAAATGTAATACAAATATAACATTGGTTGTTTTAATTTCATTATCTGCTTTATTAAAATTAAACTTGGTAAATAAGTTTGCTTTTAGAAAAATTAATTTCACTCGAAATATGTGTCATCAAAATCAATAATTGTCAAGCAATCAATGATAGGGAATTGACCTACAAAACTTCAATTTTCTAATCATCTTGTATTTTTAATTTATGAATCATTTTCAATTTACACCATCAATTTATTATCCTCGTTCCTGCAGTTACCTTTTTATTCAAATCTATGAAAAGATATTAAAATTTTAAACAATATTCATATTATTAGGTATAATAAACTAAATTTTACACAATGGTTAACGCTGAAAGTTTTTTTGGTTGTTTCAGAAAATAAACTTTTCAAACTGGGAAATATTATTTTTCGAAACATTTTCTATATATTTCAAATATGTATACAAACATTTTCAAACAATAGACGTATTGTACTATTTAATGAAATATAATACATTTAATATCATTATCTAACGATATGAAAACCGTTGAAAATGAAAACTGTTGATGAACTAATGGATTCTTTGAAAAAATAATATTTTCAATACACACATACCGTCTAATAAATTGGATCTCATAGTTTTGAAAAACTTGATTCGTAGTTTAGCAACAGGCTTAGAAAAAATACCTGATTATATACACGGAGAAAAAAGTTTCGAAAATTTAACAACAGATAACAATATTTTAGTACCATACAGTTTTAAAATTAAATTCTGATAAAAGACCAGATTTCATATAACTTTATCGATTTCCTAGTGGTAATCTAATTTGAAGTGATTCTGTCTTTAAATTAATATGAAACCCAATGACATAAGCTTCACACTATTACTGGTGTCAAATTATCATAATTGTTCTTTTTGTTTAGTTTTACATCTCTTAGTATATCAGATATCGACCATTTGATGGACAAGAAAATTATGAAATGTATAGGTATATGCATAGGTAACACATAGCACTTTGTTCAGACATAACAATATTGTTATCCGTTACATAACCTTTGAATTAGTTCAGCAACCACGTGACCGGATATGAAGATGGTGACAGTAACGGAACTATTTTCTCATCGTGTACCTAATATATAATAAACTAACTGTATCAGGTACATATACATATAATGGATTATACATATAATGGATATTTTGAATTTACGTACCAGTATACACTTAAATGTTCTTTTTAAATTCACTTATGCTTTGTTTCCCATTCAAAAGCTCTAAGACAGTCATTCGTTTTCAGAAGTCTTTTGTCTGAGAACTATTCCAGCTTCTTACTAAGTTCATTATAGTTTTGATATTTTTCGTTCGTTTTTCCACTGGATCGCTTAGAAATTTACTTCAGCATTTTGTGTAGTATAGATTTTCTTCGATATTCAGTGGTAGATACAGGAGGTGTTATATTTATCAATTACTTGGCTCCGTAAAGTAATTATCGATTTTACTTAATCTATATTTTATTTTGGTTTTTTATGGTTAATTCAGTGTCAAGTGTGCATAATTTTTTCTGAGCTTTATCATTTGCTTACTTCTATCGATATAATTTCATAACTGATAAGTAGAATTTGTGAGAGTCAAGTCACTTCGCTATCAGATACTGAATCTGTTAGTTAATCTTAATTAGCAAATTTATGTTCGGAAGCCGTAAAATTTTCTCGAGCACATGAAAGCTTTCTTCAGGACTTACCAGAATTTATTAACGATTTTCAGTGATGGGTTTATTTTGTCGCGGCCTACTGGTTTGATTTTGTGCAAAAGAAACGCAAGTTGACTAAAATAGAGGAAAGTTTTATGTACTCATTCATAACAGTACATAAAACACAAATTCTTACACCTAAAATAAATTGCATGTATCGAAAAAGTTTGTTTACCTTCAACTTAGACATCTTGTCTTTTTGTTTTGTTGTTTTGTTATTCCTGTGATTTTAACTTGAAAATTTATACATGAAAATGTATTTGTAGGAAAAAGAAAATTTAAAAATCATTTTTCATACAGTTGTCTCTTCTCTAAAGGTAAAAATAAAAAATAAACCTAATTTGTCAAATTTATTTAACTTCCGAACATAAAAATTATTGAAACTAAGTAGTATAATATTTGATGTGGAAAATTGTAAAAACTCAAGTGGAATATATTATATATAATGTTACATCCAAATGAATTATGATGAACATTTAACAGAGAACAGGCCGTGGGGGCCATGGCCTTGAGAGAATAGACTAACAACTTCCTGATTGGAAAAAATATTGTATATATTGAAAATTTTATTTTCAACAAATCTTCATATTATTACCCAATGATTCACCTTTTATTTGCGAGAAATCTTAAACAAAAACGTATCCCAAACACATGCACACACACACACACAAATGAAACCTGACCATGAAACAAAATATGTAAAACGTAGATATTTTGATTTGAATTTTAACATATTACAAAAAAAAAATTTCGTAACTCTATTTCTAAATTAATATTTATAGCTCGCAAGATGTTTTTTAATTTCAAATCAATGAACCCATTAAATATCAATGAAAAAAAAGTTTACAAAGAAACACAGACTTATAACGCCACCCACCGCTCCCTGACGACCTTCCATTTAGTGCAAAACTGAAATTATACAAGCAAATCAAATTACAATTATCCAAATTTTGTTACCCAAGTATTCGAATGGTTAAATTCTTATCTCTGTGAAGGACAAATATTTCAATGTCTCCCATATCGAAAGAAAATTACAATTTTGAGTCCACTTCCTACACAACCGCCCTCGTTGATGCTGTATTCCAATTTGACTACGAATTTTCTGATGCAAAGATTTTACTTAAAATTCTACCATCAGAGAAAATCATATTTTTGTTCCGATTTTCGATGTGAAAACAATTACTTTCTGCCAGTAAATTAACAAGACTTGTGGGTGGGCTATATGTAGCAGGAGGTTTTGATATGATGTATACTTTATTATGTATACATACAAATATGAGTGAATATTCCTCTCATTTTACTCGACATAGTAAAATTGATTACGACGATGATATTGTGAACCCTAAATGAAAATTAAAATTCAGTAAAGGTGTACAAACAGCATGGAAATGGTGTTATTAGCGTTGGGGTATATTTACCAAACTTATTTTCTTATTATTTTTTATTCATCATTCTAAATATTACATTTTGTTTAATTTTCATACTACCTTCTTAAATTTGAAACGTTGTAACATTATTTGATTATACTTTTTGATATTTTACTAAAAATAAATGAGCTACTAACATTCGATGATTCGTATAGGAATAAGTCAAATATTCTTAATTGTGTTACCCCAAGCTCATGACAAATTCCAAGCTTGGCGTGTCGAATCGAAAAGTTATCGCAGAATCGTTCTGGAAGTTATAGCAGAACTATTACAAAGATTAGTTTATTACGTAAATAAAGCACTTGCTTACCTTAATATTCACCTTTAATTTTGATAGAATACGAAATAAATTCTGTGACATTCCCTAACTCTGAAGTACCACTAGATTTGTGAGTTTTATTTAATAAATAATTTCCAAGAAAATATGTGGATATAAATGAATATTTACAATCTCATATTTCAAATTTTAAACCATTTTTTAATTATATTATAATTCGGCAAAAAATCTTCGAGCTACTTTTTTTAAAATGAGAATGTCCCTAACCATCAAGAACACAATTAGCCTTATGGCCTAAGTGTGTCTCTCGTGGACAGCCAAAATAACCTTACCTAATCTTACCTCGAAAGAACAGAATAGTTCCAAAACTATGATATATAATAACTCTATATCACTATGCAATACGCGATTTTTAATTAGTATCTTATTCAAACGAAAAGTGTAGTAAAATATAAGTTTGTTGATTGCAACGATGGCAAAACAGCAAGAATCTCAAAGTTCCTATTTAATAAAAGCATGTATTCATAGTTTTATGCACAAATTAAATACAACCAAGATCAAGTGTAAATTAACTGAACAGATTCGAAGTCACTGAGCAAATGGAGCAGGCAGTTGCTTAGGGCGGCAAAAATTTGGGGCTACAAATACAAAAAATTTGTTTAAGAAATAATCGATATTTTGAAAATGATAAAACGTATATTAATGTAGAAAGAACGCTGTACTTGAAGGGAGTTTTCGTTAGGGCTCCAAGCTTAATTAATCTATTTTTCAAATTTAGACAGTGAATTTAGCGAAGCTCTCGAGTGGGCGAAGTGGACGCTAAATTTCTAAATCGGGGCTTGGGAAAGATATTCATATAAAATTCCTACTTTTAAAGAACGATACTTGAAATTTTCAATATAGATTATTATTTTGATGAGAAAATTAAAAAGTTTCTTTTATTTTTTTTCCTCGCCATTTTTAAAGCGGAAATAAAACTTTACCATCTATTTTACATTCATTTTAGTCAATGGTTCTTTTTAGAACTTATCGTCTATGCTCAGAATTTCAAAGAAATATACACGTTTGATTGCATCCATATATTTCTTATTAAAAAGTCTATAATTTCATATTTCTTTTTTAATTATAAAAAAAAATTTCTCATTCCTCTCTACTTGAAATACGAATATGTATTTTATACATTTATAAGCGAAACGAAAAAATACTCAATAATTGGAAAATAGGGTGATTAAAGTTAACAAACATTTCAGTTCAAATTTCAAGTGTTTTTCTTTTTAATTTTTTATTTTCCATCTTTGAGTGAATATACTCTTCAAATACATTTATATATTTATATAAAAAGAAATTGGAGTGTTGAGATGATGTCTGATATAAAAATGTATATCGAATTGGAAAAGCTGGAAAACGCTTCTTAAAAACCATACATTTATTAAATAATTTTAATTAGTTTTGTTTTTCTTTTTTCTGAAAAAAAAATATAAAATATACATGAAACAGGAATTAAAAATATATACCTATATTTGGTTATTGATTTTTTTCTATATTTATTGAGGGAATAACTTTGTATATGAATAGGTAAGACGTGGTGCCAATAGTACAATGTACGTTAGTTCATTCTGTTATTTCTCGATCGATATCGATTCCTGTCCATGAAATAGCAATTAGATATACGTGATAAATTTTAGTTACTAGAAGGCAAGCCTCGTGGAGAGTGATTATCGATTTATTTATATTCAAGTAAAATAACATATTTCAGTGTTTCAAATTCCAAATTATTCCTTTTTCTTCCTTTATTTACAATATGACTATTGTTTTTTATTATCAAAATATTCCTCCTAAATCATCAATTTAGGTGGTGTTTTTGCTACGATATGTCAATTTTAAACATAACGTAAAATGATGAAAAAGTTGAACATGCACAGTGATGTACCTTGGACACCTCGGCCCATGTACATAGATTCGTATGTCGAGACAAAAAATATACGTTGTTGAGGAATAATACTGCTAAAATAGACACAATTTATGTTACGATATTTTACAAGATGTCTTTAAAAATCACATAAATGTAAAATTTGGTTCTAGGTACTAAATCTTCCCCCAATCTGATACACCCTCGATTGAAATCAACGATGTAGTTAAAATACACAAAATTCAAACAGAACACTACACTAATTCTAAACCGGTTAGAATGAATTTTGAGATAATAAAAATGCTCTTTTATGAAATCTGAAAATCAAAACTTTTTTGCTTGATGCACACCCTTATTGAGACATATTTTTCACGTATTGAGACTTATTATTCACGTATGGCGCAAAACTCTCACTTAACTTCTATAAAAACTTTGAGTTTTATTATAGAAGTAATGTGAAGCTTACACAAGCTTTTTAAAATGGAATTAACCACAATAATCAAAACAAAAAGAATAATACTACTTAATTATTTTTATATCTATGTTCCAACATTTTTAAACATAAAAGAAAATTCAATTTGTGCATTTTTCATTACATTTTTATGGAAATTTGGTTTGTGGAAATATTATTTTTAAGTTTTATTATTTAATCAAATTGAAAATGCTTTTAAGAGGAAATGGGAAAGTTTTTTTTAGTTTCATTTATGTAATTATGTTTTACAATCAATTTTATTATTTCTTTTCATATTTTTTCCATTTCAATTTTTCATTTATTAGAAACTTATTTTTTGGTTTTATGAATATACAATTGTACCATTCAAATTTTCCGAAACATGGTAGCATCATGATGGATTTGGTTATAGTTATGTTAGAAAATCTAATGAATATCACATGGTTCCTTAGCAGGCATTTAAACTAATAAAAAATAAATAATAAAAATAAAAGGAATAATACCCGGACTTCGTTAAATAAATTTTGTAAAGAAAAAAACAAGCCCTAAATATATTTTTGTAATCCCCTTTAATTTCCTTTATTTTGATATCCTACTCGGTAGGTGTTATTAATTTCTTTTTTATGAACATAATACTATTTTGCTCCAAAAATCCGCCATTTTGTTTTGTTTTTTTCAAAATACTATCTTAGAACACTTAGGTTTTTGAGACAAATATACCTTAAATGTTGGAATTCAGTAAGGCAGGCGTTTGGAAAACATGAGGTAATAAAGAAATTTACAAACAAATATAAATATATTCATGCATACAAACATACATGCATACAAGATACGCGCAAAAAACATAACCACTCTTTAACAGTCGGGTAAAAATGATATAGAAAAAGTCAAAATGAACATTTTTATTGAAATCTGAAGATGAAACTATGGTTTTTGAATTATGAAACTTAGTTTCGGAGAAAGTTAATTTCGTTCTCATGATGCAACTCAAGACTTAAAGAATATTAATTAAAGTTTTCCAAATAAGTGGAAACGATTTTAAATACACTTTTTGACTTAAAATTTATACCAGCATGTTAAACAAGACCGTTTTTAATCGTGCTCCTAGCCGTACAGAAAAGCAATTTGAAATTTGAACAGAAGCCTCATTAACTACTCCTTAATTAATACTCCAAATGTCAAATATTTGGTAATGCTTTCAGTTAGATCTCGAAATAACGTTAAACATTTGTAATAATAACACAATAAATAGCAAAACAATAAGACTAAAAGACTATTTATTTATAACTCTGAACTATATTAAAAAATTGTTTTATAATTGTAAAAAAGAAAATTTAAACAAAAAAGAAAAAAAATTAATTACAACTTTGTGTGTAATATGAACATGAAGAACATCTCTTTCTTTTCTTTTCATAAAAAAGGAAAAAGAAGTTAAAATATATGAAAAAGAAAGCAAAAAGAAAAAATGATGAAATATAATATTTAATTAGAAACAAAACCGTTGTATATTAATGATTATAGACTGTATGTATGTAGGTGTACTCACTTGTGCTACGGTAAAAAAACTTTCTCACAATTCATTAGAAAGATTTGTTTATTTTCTTTCCTATTTAATTTGCGATTGGTGTATATTACTTCGATGTTTATCGAATGTTTTATTATTTTTCTGAAATAAAATAACCTGTTTAATGTTGCAAGATAAAAGTCGATAATATTTGTAATATCTTTGCGAGAAATGTTTCCATATTCATACAGTATCTGGATTCCAAAAAAATCCATAGAGATCATTTTTAGTATAATTGATTTTTAACCCCCGAATTAAAAAAGGGGTCTTATAAGTTTATGTTAAGTTTGACCGCTATGTGTGAGTGTCTGTCTGTCTGTGGCATGTAGTGCCTAAACGAATGAGCCGCTTTTGATTTTTTGTTTGTTTGAAAGGTAATTTAATGAACAGTGCTCTCAGATATGTTTCAAATGCGAGTTCAGGGTTCCGTATCGGTAAAATCTAAAAAATTGGCGATGATCTTCAAAATCGGCTTAGTTTAGAAAAGAAAAAATAATTTAATAATAGAGAGTATTCTTAGATATGTTTCAATCACCAGTTCCGTACCCGAAAAATTTGCATATTGGGTCTAGAGTGGTCAATGTTTATGCCTTAAAAAATTCTGTACCAATTCCTTATGAGCTACGAGCGATCCGAAACCTTTTTTTTCTAGAAGGTTGGACTCCGAAAAAATTATATTTGTTAGTTATTTCTACATATGTAACAATAAAGTCAAATATGGTCTTGTTGTTGCTCATCGCTATTATTTTGGCTCAATAAACTTAAATTCCGTAGAATCAAATCTTTATGGATATAGAAGGAATACTACAAATTTATTTAATGCATACAACAGTCAATATTCAGTTAAAAACAGATCAAAACAGGTAAAAGCATAATCAATTTGGAAACAAAAAGAAACAGCATTTTACAAATGAAAGGAGTTCGATAATGAAATCATCAGTTTTAATTCCATAATCATGTAAATTTTATTACTAATCGATCCAGATTATTCGAGAACCTTGATAAAAAAAAATCTAAATCTAAAAATACGTATGTAGAAAAATATACAGGATTATAATTTGAATGTGTCGTAAATTTGATGTAATTTGCATAAATTAAATATAAAAGTGAATATACAACAATTTTTTTCATGATTTTCTGACATCAATTGAAATTATCGTCATGTTAAAATGAAGAAGAAGGGGTGGTGCTTTTTTTCCTGTATTTCGTTCGTTCTATGTAATTTGATGTAAGACCTACAATTTTCTATATTTTTTCTTCATGAATAACGCTCCATTATTGTTCATACACTACCATCGTTGAAGCAGCCAACTAATACAACTGAAGGTATACATGGTATATATGTTACTGAAAGAGTCCGACTAACAGTATGAAAAATAATTATTCACTTTGAACTACGAAACTTTATTGCACACATCTAACGAAAGTGCGCACTTCCAAAATTTATTGACTAAATTAATTTGCCCTCGCCAAATATTTCCTTAAAATAGAAACAAGCTCTCAGTAAGAATATCCTCCAAGCGAAAACTATAACTGAATTTAATTATGTTGTCCTGAGGCATCTATAGTGATAGATCTAAACTTTACGCTAACGTAAATCGTAGGGCGTTACTTCAACAAATCAAACAAAATATTATCATTATCATTGTGAATTAACGAGATATCAGAATAGCTGAAACTAAACTGCATAATCGACAGATTTTTTTTCGCACACTGATTCATTTCTCCATATTAGCTGTTGGGCGTATTATCGACATTCTAGGAGTTTTATATTCAAACCTACTATTTACGAATTATATCTACCCCTGATGCTTAAAAATTGCGAAAGTTAAATAAAGACACGTACAGGCTTCTCATACTGGGAGCCAGATACAAGAGTGAGTTGATGGCATAGAAAAGATGGCATAAAGCGAAATACAAGAGTGATGGCATAGAAAAGTTTAAAAATTGTCTCTGTATCTTATCTCTATGGCGATACTCAACAATGACGTCACTTTTAAAGTATATTCCTTCTTGTTTAATTAGAAGTTCTAAACTTTCATATTTTTCGGAAAGATATTCCAAAATCTTTTTTTTTCTCCGTGCAATGAAGTGAACAAATTTAGTCCTCATCCCAATTGGGAACGTTCCAAGGATATTTATTTTCCATATTAAGAGCAAGCAAAATTATTGGGCTAGCTTTTCCAAGCCTTGCATCATCTTTTCCTTGAAATGGTTATGAGAACACTTGCTTACATGTTTCAACCATTCTCTGTTGAGTACTTTGATAAAATAATTTTTGTCGGCGACAAAACTCTTTTATTATACTATCGCAGTTCTTAGACTCAGACAAACGCTTCAATCTTACCAAATTTTCTCTGAAGACGATATATTAAAATGGTATACCATATATGTACCAAAAATCATAATAATATCGATGAAACATATTTTCGGTCTCTGGGAGCTTTCAACATTTATATACAAAAAAACCACCAATGAACTTTCTGAGCAATCTACGATAATACTCTCATTGCACTGATCCTAACAATTTCTCATACCAATTTTTTTTATGAATCATTCAACCACCATATATTTCACCCCCTAGTTAGTAGAAAAGAAGGTTTTTCCTCTATATATAGAATGTAACTGCTTGTTGGTTGTGTTGCTACCAAGTTTTTTTCGTGTATTTTTTTTTCATTTAACGTTTATAAATGGTTTTAGTAAGGCATAAATACGATGTATTTTATTCGCTGTGTGATTCCTACGCAAATTTTTAAATTTTAAATTATTATTACAGAAGCGATATTATATTAAAAAGAAAGTATATTTCATGCCCGCTGATTTTCACCAAATTACTTACATATTTAAAAAACACTTTTCAATTGAATTTAATTTTAAATGTTAATAGATTCCTAATTGTGTTTTCCTTCTTCTTTTTTTCGGATGGTCTCGTTCGATTTGATTTGAACTTTATGATTTCATTAATTGTAATTATACATCAATTTATTATTTAAAAAATGACAATTTATTACTATTTATTATTCAAATAAGAAATCATTCTTATTTATAGGAGTGATTTATCATTAAATATTCATACAAATTTTTGTAAAACTTCAATTTAAAACAAAAGCAAATATTAATCTGGTTTATGGTTTAGTTTCTATTTAAATATCGACTTACAGTTATGATTTTTTTTGTCTCCCTGTCTCGTGGTATGTTACTCTAATTCGGATTCAACAAAGACGTTAGTTAAAATAGGATACAAGGTCTTGAGATATCAGGTCCAAAGGTATTTGAAAGTCATATGTTTTTCGTTGATCCGGACTTGATTTTCTGTCAAAATTACCTTAGAAAATAACTTGCAAATTTTTTTTTCTTTTTTTTTCAAGAAAAATTTTGAAAGTAATTTGCATGATTTTTGACTAATTTGGACCCAGAGAAAACTTTGGTTAAAATAAGATAAAAACTGTAGAAATTGAGACATGTGAAACTCAGAATATGCGACTAATTTCATATGTTAAAAGTAGAAAGGGAAATATCTGATATAGACCTGGATCAATACGAATTAGAGTTGAATATTCTCCAATTCCCTGAATTTTAATTTTATATCGATTCCTCAACCCAGAATCCTGCATTCTTGTTGTCATATTCTCATTTGTGCCCTGGCAATCCAATAATAAATGATATCATGATTCGATGCCATGACATAGTACACACACTCTTTCACAATTCACTTTTAATTTCACCTCCAAAATATTTTTTCCCGCTCTTAAACTTGCAAACACCCTTCTCATTTCTCTACATGTAACTGTTAGGTAATGTGCTCCGTATGCTTAACATTTGTAGCTCATATTCAAAATTCAAGGATAAATATTATAACCTGTAATGTAAGAGTCAATGTTTAAACAGATCCAGCTTCTTCTAACTATAGAAACTTTTTAACATTAATACCAACTTATTCCCAATGATCCATTTTTAATTTGATTTCTTTAAATAGTCTATATATCTATCTCTATATGCACCTATAAAACTGACATAAATGAATCTTTAAAAAGTTTATATTTTACGCTTATTAATGTATATTTTCTAAGTAATACGTTGAACTACTAAACATAATTTGACGGAACGACGTTTGTCTTTATTTTACGAGCACTGGGGGACTAACTAAATATATGCTATTTGTAAGTATAGTCATTTTATAAATAGAGCGTTTTTTTTAACGCGATAAATAAAAAATAAATGAGGAGAGAAAAAGATCGTTACAATCACTGAACAGCTAAAAATCAACCATAAATTTACGACCCTCTATTTAAAATTTTCTTTACCGACTAAAAAAAAAAATAATAATACATTATCATAAACAAGATATTTTAATTTGAGGGTATTTTTTTTCTTACTGATTTTATTTGAATAAATTTTTTTTTTAATCTTAAGTAATTTAGGTATCTCTAGGTTTTTATATATGATTCAGTGAACAGTGAAGGCTCTTTATGCAGTTACAGATATTAGATAAAGGTTCAGGAGAAATATTTGATAGTCATTTCAGAATGGGTGGAAAGAGAAACCAGCTAACCACATTTTCCTTTCTCAGTTATGAAATCCAAACTTTCATAATCGAGGAATTCCCTTTCAGAGCTCCGAAATTAATAGACAGGAAACTAGGCAGAAAGCTTCAAATTGATGAATATTTACTGAAGATGAAATCAGAATAAAAAGATAGTGGAATGAAAATTTTAACTATTTTTGTGAAACCTATTGTAAACTATTGTCTTTTTTAAATGAATCTGGCAGCGTTGCTTCGACTGTCGAATGAAATAGTTTTTTCAGATAAGCAAAAAAAATATATATATAATTTTTCAATTCTGGTAGTGAATTAACTTGACAATATAAGACGAATAGTAAGATAAAAATTTGTCGATACCTACATAATAATTTTCCAAATATTGAAAATGGAAAAGTTTCTTTAATTATTCAGCTTTCAATATTTCCAAAACCAAGGCAAATATATAAAAATATTTTTCGAATTTTTCGTTTACACTCATGAAGTTATAATAAAATCATCAAAGTTGAAAATAAGTTAAAAATTATTTCTTAAATATGGGTGAAGCACTTTTTTTCTATGTCATTGCAAATATGTTTACTTTCTATTAAAAAGTGTTTTTTTAATTTGTTTTCATTCGATCCAAGTGAAAATTATCAAAAATTATCTAAATATATCGTTTTTTGAGACTTCTCCATAAGAGCAATGAATTTTATATCGATTCATAAGTTGAAATTTTAGCCACATATTCTTTGAAAAAAGAGCCCTTAAATCAAATGATTTTTTCATGTTCTTTTTAAGCATTCTGCATAAATAAAAATTTTCAAGGCTCCTGAAAGTCCTTGGATCTTCGTCTTTTGGATTCTCAATTTCGACTTTTGAAATAAGAATACATTTATGTTAATATTCAAGTGTTCTGTTGCAACACTAAATAAACATTGCTTAAATTATACTTTCAATTTCTCAAAATTTGTTAATGATATTTCCGTTAGTGAAATAGAATTGAAAAATAAACTATTTTAGGTTAAATTAAGGTGCGGTTCGGTTTAAATGCGGTATGATATATCCAACTTTCTCCGATATTGGGGCACATGATAAGGAAAAGTGAAACTTTATAGTATGATAAGGAGAAAATTGGAATCAAACGAAAATTTGAGATTTCAGTCCTATGACTAAACGAATTGCTAAATAAAAGCTGGTTAGCACAAAATCATCGTAGTGTAAGTAAGCGATTAAAGTTTTTTAATCGAAAAAAATTGAGATTATACCAGAAAAAAAAAAAAAAAAATTATAATCCTTTCAATCAAAAACTTTGCCATTATAGATGACAGTTGTAAGTATATAATCCGAAATAAATAGGATGACAAAAACCAAAAATTAATATAATTGACTTTCACAAATCATAGATAACTATGAACTACAAAAAAAAAGTACTGACAGGGGTTACCGATAAAAAAATTATCGCTAAAAAAATGAACATCGAGAGGTTAAAAAGTTGTTTTTTTTCGAACATATTTATTATCTCTTTGCAAAAAAAAAACTTAAAAAATCCTTTTTTTATTCACTTGTTAGTTTTTTTTTATATGAATGTAAATTGAAAATTTATGAGGGGTAAAATTATTCTAGAGCAACAAAAAATACTGTGTATATTGTCAAGTATGTTATTTTGGTTACAAAATATGATAAATAATATTTTAATTTACATGAATGATGGTAGGGTTTCATATTTAATATTAAAATAGTCAAGGAAATTGTTTTTTATCATTTTAATATTCTGTGTATTTTATCTGTTGATACCCACAAGTAAAACAAAACTAAATATTCACTCTTAGATTCATTTAAGTTAAGAAATTGACTGAATACTTCAATCTATCGTTTGACAAATTTACTCACATCTCAATTTTATTCGGTAGCCCATTTTATTAAACCCCGAACTAAAAAAAGGGGTATTATAAGTTTGACCGCTATGTGCGTGTGTGTGTGTGTGTGTTTGTTTGTTTGTTTGTCTGTGGCATCGTAGCGCCTAAACGGATGAACCAATTTTAGATATGTTCAAGTGCGAGATTAGTTTTCGTACCCTGGCTCCATTCATTTCGAGAAATGAAATGGTAAAATAATAAAGTAATTCAAAACAATAATTCAAAAGAACACAGTCAACTCAAATTTTTCAATTTCAATTAAAATATTTCCAAATATTTGTCCCAAAAAATAATAGCTCTCTAAGTGTCCTTTTCATCTCATCTGATGTCCTTGACCATCACTTTGATATTGATTTCAGAAGGAGAGTTATAAGTTTAAAGTGTTTATCTGTGCGTCTGTGTGTTTCTCAGAGGCCCTTAAACGGTAGAACCTACTCGATTGAGAACATTTTATAGCTTAGTTTCCAAAAATCGGTTTACAAGGAATTAATCGTATTTGTCGGAGGTTTTTTAAATTTTGTAAATTTCACTTATATGATCTTCATTAAGTAGTCTACGTAATTTGATTCTATATCCATTTTTATCTGAATTTCCAAAAATCTCTTCCTAGTGCACACTTCCATCATTTAAGGAACGTGGGTGCAATATTTAATGCTTCAAGATCCAGCGGTTCCAGCTGTGTGTTGATCAATCAGTCAGTTTGTCAGATTCTTCCTTCATATATATTATAGATTATGGGATTACCTGTAGAGTATACCATTTCAAACATATAAAAAGTTCAGAATCTTTTCCAATTGACGAAAAATTTTTTCATTTCACACATAATAAATTTATGGGAACATGTTTGATACGATCTTAGAAATAGCAAGCTTTAGACTTTTTGTAGAATAATTTTTCGGTAAACAGATAAATAGATCCGGAAAAACAGATCGAAATAGAGGAGTTGGCTAGGTTCTGAAATTTTTTGCCCTTGCGTTCAAAAATAGGATACTATTACAGAAGTTTTTTTCCGTCGATTTTTTCCGGTCTAGTTTTCCTAAACCCTAATTTTTCAGGAGGCAGAGCTTCAGGAACTCATTTTATGGCGATGATAATGTGCAAAATAATATAATCGATTTAAAAACTTTTATGAAAATAATAATAATAGAAAAATCTAGAGTTTCCAGTTTCTAATTTTTGAGGTATGAACTATCGTAAATCGACTCTGTATTATGATTCGACTGTATCGATATTGTACGGTAATTTTAAAGAATAAATATAATTTCTTATCAATAACATAATTACATTTATCAACATTTGCACAAAGTAAATACAACAGACTATGCATAATATTTCAAACTCTGAATATATCTAAATATATAACAATGAATATAAAACATCTTCTACTTATCGAGTATAATCTTATACCTATAGTTGATAATGTAATACACAGAGTATACACTACACTATCTGTATACGTAAATACAACGAAAATATTACAAAGTAAGGTGTTGTACCTTGGATTAGATTAATCTTCATTTTCTTGAAAAACATTGCTATCGATGGGACAAAGCTTACTTGCTAAAGGGAAAGCAACCAAGAGAGAAAGCAGACCTATGGTTGCCTGTGTACTTTTTTTTATAGTAATAGAAAAAGAATTATACGCCAGTGAAATATTTTACAAAGATTTAAATCGCAATGTATAGCTGCTTTTTGGTATATGATTTGGACCCCTTAGGGGAATGTGAAACTACCTTTTGCAAGTAAAAAGTTGTGCTACCTGTGTAAGCGAATTTACAGTTTTTCACCTATTACAAAAGTAGCACACCTTTTGTTGGCTTGTAAAACGAAATTTCACACTAAACGTACCAAAGGAATCCAAATAACGTACCAAAAATGCAGCTTTACATTGCCATCCGGCTTCCATTGATTGTAGTTTTCGAAAATTTTAAACTAGTTGAAGCTACCTACAGATTTTTGTCTCTTGTTCTTTTATATTTTTGAAGAAAATGGGTACCAAAGTTTTGTCTTAATTTGGTCCCTCCTGATACTTGTTACGATACGAAAAATTGTTTAAGACAAAAGATTTTTATTATACAACTATTTTTTGATTGCAAAACAGGTATAATTCGACTGGCATAATACAATTTTATAGTATAAAAAGAAAAAATATTTTACCTTTACTGTTTGTTTTTTTCCATATTCAATATTGTGATTTATGGCTTAGACCTCGAACTGTCTCACTGCTAAGATAAGTGGTTAACAAAACATCCTGGCTAACAAAAATGAGACAAATATTAATTTTTTTATTAAAATTTAATTAAAAATAGCATTATCAAATAATTTTCGATATAATTACGATATATTTCCACGCTTATCTCTTGAATAGTATCAATGATATTAGTAGTTTCAAGTCATGTGTACATTTCGTTAGCGTAGACCTTATCCTTCAAACATCATCAAAGTAGAAAGTTAAGGGCTTAATAACCGCAAGATAGTTGACCAATTTACGTTTGTTTTACAAAAAAAAAATGCGGTTGCCAAACCATTTAAATATCAAATATTTCGCCACTTTCGTTATCCAGAATGCCACCAGGCAAAATACTTGCCACGAGGCAAAATTGAGCTCGTTCTAGTATAAAAGGCCAAAAGGCAGCAGATATAAATATGACATCGAAAAACAACTTTTATTAAAATAACGTAAAATAGGAAGGAGTTATAATTTGAAAAAATTCACCGGCATGTACCGTAGATCAAAACAATGCACTCATTTTACCATTGATCAAAGATTAACTATTTAATCTTAAAGATCAACTTTTATTTTGTTTTTTTGTTTTTTTTTACGCATAAGTCAGCATACCACATGTAGAAAAACGTTCTATTCACCCACATTAAACCAAAAAAGTAGTTCGAACTGTTACTGGATGCCCAGACAAAGTGAAATTTGTATGATTTTCAATGGATCCACCAAATACGACTGATAATACTGTTTCCGAGAGTGAACTATAAAAGCTATGCAAACCTATACAAAGGGAATCGCAAAAAAGCTTTCTCAGTTCATGTCGGTGGGTAAGGTCCAAGAAATGTTAGGTTGGGATCAAAAGCGCATTATGGTATTATACTATAGATAAGATATTAATAAACTATAAGCTAAGTAAAGTTTTTGTCGATGGTTATATAATTTTTAAATTATCAAAAAAATAAATAGTTTTAAGCAATATTGTGGCTATACGATTAGACGGTATGATTGGTTATATTTTCAAAAATGTATTTAAAAAAATACACAAATGGAAATTGTGAATAAAGGTACAACACTTTACTATTTACTATACATATAAAATGTACATTTTCTCTTGTATACGTTGATGATGATAATAGAATAAGCTGTAAAAAAACAGGGCGTTGAGATTGAGTCAAAGCATGCTAATGTTTAACCTATACCGGAGACTCCCGGAAAAGAATTGCCATGGCAACGTACTGGTTCAGTGGCAACCAAGCGGGTGGGTATATTGAATATACATCTATACACATATACATATATATATATATATATATATATATATATATATATACACCGTATAGTGAATATTTAGAATATACACTGTTGTATAGTAACATGGGTCCGGGACAACACAAGCTACCCACCGCCTTCCATCATCTCCCTTTTTTTAGAGAGCAGTTTAAAAAAAAACCTCTCATTCTATCATATTTTATTTTATCCACATATTTCTCTTAGAGAATATGTACTACGGTTATATTTTCTCTGTAGTTACGAACGAGATATTATTGCACACTGATGGTTGTGTGTATGTATGAGTAGGGTGGGGCAGAGAAGTGTGCGATTTTGAAAAGATTCTAAAAGGTAATTCAATCAATTTTTTTCAAATTATCAGTTCATATTCAAAATTATTTTAGGCATCTTAAATTACAATAAAAAGCTTTAATGTAAGTTAATTGTGTTTTTTAAGAATTGGACTGTTTTAAATTAATTTAATTTATCAAACAAGTTCGTCTAGCAACCAGTAGGCCGTGGATCCCTTTTGTGAATTACAATTGTTCCGAACAATACCGTCACAATGCAGTGGTGCATCGTAGCATCGCGTTTAATTGTGAAAACTTTTTTTCAAAATGTTGAAAAACTGAAAGAACGGATCGAAAAAGTTTAAGTTTAAGTCCCATTGCCAAAATTAAACTAAAGGGTGATCAGGAAGGAGATATAACTTTTTAATTTGGAAAAGGAGCGAAACGATGTAAGATATTAATATAATTTTTAAATTGTAGATATTGAATTATGTCATTTTTGTTTAAAAATAATTTCATGTAAAAACCGCCTCGTCCTCATACAACAAGGCTGTTTTTATTTTCAAATTACACTTCTATAACACAAACACACACTAAGCTGTTAGTAAGTTTATTTCGAGCTTTTTTAACTTCAAACTTGTATTCAAAGAGATCCATTATTTCATGAAAAATTCCATGAAGCTCATATTTTAATAGTTTCTATAATAAGAAAAATTGCTACATTGCTTACATCCAAAAAAATTTAACAGTTTGGTGGAGTTTTAAGGTGTTTAACTGTAAATGAAACATATTTTTTGCAAAAGAAAATAGTCTTGTTGTTACCTTTAACCGATGTTCATTAACATGAAATCATTGCTAAATAAAAAAGCAACGAAACAATGTTTAAAATTTAAAAAAAAATCATATTGGTATCTCATATTGTTTAAATTCTTAAATTAAATTAATTTACTTGAAAAGATAATTTACAGTTAACTTTACAATTTACATAATTTTTTTATGACTTTTTATATAGTTAAAGATTAAGAAATGATAATTTGGGAAAATTGATTGGATTTATTACTTTTTGTTATTGTTTACTTTAATCATGTATACGATATTTATTTACATCATGGTCTCTCGAATATAATTGATGTTTTTAATATGATACATACAGCGTAAACTAAATTGACAAATATCTTTATCTTGTCTAGTAATCTAGATTAAAGTGAATTGAAAAAAATTTATTGGATTTGTTTTTAAAATCTCTTCAAAATAGGATACTACTCTGCTCCACCCTGATTGTATGCATGTATGAGTGTGTATATCGCGCGATTATAAAAAAGAAGGGGCCTGTCTATTAATGACTAACTATATTACTATATATGTATGGTATAAAATGTGCATTGATCGAAATCAGTATGGCTTCCAAATATGATTATACAATCACTGTATGTTGTGTTATATTATATTATATATATATTACATATATATATATATATATATATATATATATATATATATATATATATATATATATATATACATTTATTTGTGCAACGTGTATAACTGTACGTATAGATGAAGCATTTCATCTTACATCCCCCAATAATTTTACAGAATATCCGATAAATATAGGATGTTTTGCAACCAAATATATTTATTGGCAAGAATGGTTTAAAATAACATTTTTGATATCAATGGTAAACCATGAAAAGAACTATTCGTTGTGTGCGTAGTCATGGTAGGGACAATAAAATCGATGCCAGCGCTTCCAATGAAAAATTTTGATGTTATGGGAGGCTAATTTGCAATTCTTTACATGTATAGTTACAGTGAATATCAAATTAAAATTATTGAAGAACACTAATTAATTAAACTTAATGCATAAAAAATTGTGAAAATAAGAAATCAAATTGCATAAATATTTTTTTTAAATGTAAATTATCATAATTATTTATTTAAATTTGCGAGACAATAATATTAAATTTTCAAAGTAAGTCATAAATGCAATCCATACAATTATATATGCATCCTCCAATTAAACTCACACACGGTGCGAATGGCCAATCAATGATCAAGCCTTCAAGTCTCAACTCTTCAAACTGTCCTTCTTAACCAACTAAGGTTGTTTGATAACCTTACATATTCCATCATTTTGTAAACCTTTTTTTTTTTTAATTTTTTCCCACTGAAACTGGGTGACATAAAAAATACTTCTATCAGTTTAGAGTTTCTTGCAAAAATCATCTGAAAATAGGAAGCACGAGGTATTAAGGGGATATTAGCAGGAGGTGTTTACTCAAAAGGCAATTTCGCAGTCTGGAAATTATCAGATTAACATACCCCAAAAAGTTGACGAGACCTGATTAGTTTTTGGTAACCCATGCGGAAAACAGAAGATGTACAAGAAGAAGCCAAAAAAGTTAAACTGACAATACAGGAGCTATTATAATCCTTAGTAACTTTGGGGGTTTATATCACGCCTACTTATCTTTTCAATTAATAAAATTTTTCTGTTTTCGTAAGTGAGTTTCGCAAAGAAAGTTTGGTATTATAGAATGAAGAGGATTTTTGGATTCTGTACTTTAATAAACATATAATTTGGCATCCCAAGCACCTAAAATAGATGGTTAGTCGTGAATACTGTCGACGGAAGTGAAAACTTAAAACTGTTTATAATTTGAAAATTATGTATAATAAAGAAAACAATAACATACAGTGTTTTCAAGCAATCACCCATCCTAGAACTAAGTGAGCTCAATGTAGCTTAACTTGTTCTCCAACGACGATCCGTGATCCGACGAGAACCGATGACACGAGTTCCTTGAAGTGTTCAAAGAAGTTTTCATTTCAAGAAAGTTTTTGCAAACCTGTACAATGGACTGCTTACTATATAAGTACGTATCCGTGTGTGACGCCTGTCGTAAATAAACAATATCATTTTTAGTTTTTAATTAGGCAATCCTATCTAAAGTGGATATAACGTCAAATTGTGATACTGCTTAATACTACAATAATATAATCGCGATATTGGTTTGTATAGCACTAGGTAGGTATGTATATGTCTATCTACACACGGAACTGTTCAAATAAATCAAATTTATTATTTATGTGAATTCACGTATAAACTAACATGAGTGCCATCTACGTATTATGATATGATTGGTTTATGTATAATGTATAAATAAATAATCAGAGGTATAACATGCATAGAAAAATTTTATTTAATTCTCTTAGACTTAGCTAAGTAATTAATTAACTTCATACCAGCCGTAATGCTCGACTCTTGTCTAATACTAGCTGACCCTGGGAACTTCGTTTCATCTACAATTAATTGATTTAATTATAACTTTTGATTAATCTAAATTAACACCTGCACCGCTCTAATTATTCATTAATAGCTAAATACTTACTTCGACGCTACGATGCCATAGACAGACAGACAGAGACACACACACAACACACACAAATAGCGGTCAAACTTATAACACCCCTTTTTTGGTTCAAGGGTTAAAAATTATGGAAAATAGAAAACATAGGTTGTTCCTTATATAAAAGCTAAAATCTCATTTTCGAGGAATAATTTTTAGAATTTAATAGTTTTCGAAGTCAGATTCAGTAGAAAATTTTGGCGCACATCTATTGTCCATAAATGTTCTTACAGAATCAAAGTCCGAGTCAGCACAAAAATCTTTTATAAGATCACAGAAATATTTGATTAGACCAATACATCATAGAATAAAAAACATTTTAGAATAGCCACAGTATGAAATATCGTTTTATTAATATTTATGAAAACGTTTACGTTTTAAAATAAACGAAATTTACCATTAAAACTAAAGGAAACTTTTTTAGCTCTTATTTGAAGAAACCATCTTAGACTAGCCGTACTCTCAGTACAAGAGACGGTATAAGGTCGATCTTCACCCATTTGATAACAGTTGAGACATATTTTTTATGAAATTTTATTGATTTTTAAACTTGTCTATCATATTTTTTTTATCGAAAAGTGTTGCTATTTTTAATTTCATTCATTTAAATTAATTTTTTTCATGAACGGTTTTTTTCAGGCAAACCTATTTCATTATTTTCGTTATAAAATTATCTCTCTTCTGATACCAATTTCGATTGGCTAACAGATATATGTAGTTACTTATATTGACTTATCTATTCATACTTGATGATAAAAACCGCTCATGGAAAAAATTAATTAAAATTAATTAAATTAATAATAGCCATTAACACTTTTCGATAGAAAAACTATGATTGGCATTTTTAAAAATCAATAAAATTTCATAAAAAATATGTGTCATCTGGTTATCAGATAGGCGAAGATCGACCTTATGCCGTCTCTTAGATCTTTTTAATTACCATATCTTCATAATTATCTAAAGCTAAACCACCATTCTAAAGTAATATGTTAATTGAATTGAACAAATTCCCGTATAATGAACTAATATAAAGGCTTTAGAAATATGTATAACATCTACGAATGAATAAATATATGTATATCATAAAATGTAATTATATCAGAAATTATGTTGTCAAATTTTTAATATGTTGTTTATGTAAACAATTTTTTTGTTTTGGCAAGTGACTGGTAGATACTACATATAACATATCATAGTATTCATGTGGATCATAAAATAAATTTCATCTTATAACATATGTTGATGATCATAAAGACTAAGCCTCTAGCACAAATTATATTTTGTATTATATATTGTGTATTAAAACGTGTCCTGATTACTAAATTTGAAACATAATAATTCAATTAATTATATATGTGAACAGAATTATAATTGTTCACTAAATATAATATGACAATCTGTGTCTTTACAAAAATATAAAATCTCTTTATTTCATATAATATGGGAGTGTGTCGTACCTAAGGTCAGAATTTAAAATACAGATGCTCATCAGGATACACCCCTACACCCCAAGTTACTGTGTTACTTATGCTTCGCCTAACAATTTTTTTATCTACGAAAATTCTTGTAAGTGGGATATTTTCTAGTACGCCAATCAAACTAAAACAATGAAATCGCAAAACGCGATGTAACACTGCTTTTTTGGTTATTATAGGAGTGTAAAACTACGTTTTGCAAGCAAAAATCATTGTGCTTCAAATTTGCGGTGCTATCAAAGAAAATTTTAATTTGATTACAGGTTACAGGGTGTGTATGGAATATTTCTGTATGAACGTTTAATAAATTGAATTGCTCATTTAAGAACTTAGCCTCACTTTTTACGTCTTGAACACGCTATATCATTTTCACTTTGATATCTCTTTTAGTTTTTTAGCTATCGTGTCCACAAACACACAGACGGACAGACGGACAACGGGGAATGAACTCTTTAGATGATTTTATGAACCCTTTGGTTCTGATCAAAATTTGGTTCTGAGTATCAATTTTTTCAAGCATTACAAATTTGGTAATTTCATTTCAACTAGTCAAAAAAATTATTTTACGCAAATATATTTCCAATTATATCCATATTCTACGAAAAATCTCTTATTAAAAATTTACACATATTAAGAAATACTTTTAATATAAAAAAAAAGAATATAAGAAAAATTATTTTCCAGAACAAAAAATAGTAAAATTGAAATTGTATTTAATTAGTTTTTTTCCTCCTTCTATTTTTATATAATTCGAAACATCAAAATTAATTTTCTTGAACAAAACCAACAACCTAAAGTAAGAATATGAATTACAATGATAAATTTTCTTCTTTTATCATACATACATATATAAAAGATATAACCACCATTATTACTATACTTTTGCTTGCACCCATCCACTCATCTCAAACGTATACATCTTTATTCACCCATTTATTCATATTTTTTTCTTCGTTCTGGCTTTTTGATGATAATCTTCACTTCATCATTATAATCATCATCATAAGCATTGTATAAAATGTTCTTCCTATACTTTTTCTAACATACATAATATACACATACAGACACTTTGGTTCACAAGTGTGGAACCATCTCCATTTCTTAACACTTTTTACCGAAGATTTGAATCGGTAGGAGTCACAGTAATTAAACGGTTTTTTTTCTAAAGGTGAGACCATCTCACCTTTAGACTACACTAATAGAGCTAGAGATTAAAACAACTTGTATGCAAGTGTTATTATCAAGTTTAAAGATAAGATGATAAGCAGACAAGTCAATACTGGTATGTTTTGCTTCATCTTGTTATTGTATTAAAATAGATTTGTATTCAAAAATTTAAAACCCAAAAATTTAATATATTTTTGAAGTGAAAACTTCTTTTGGCACGTTGAGCACTTTTTGGGTAAACAAAACTTATGGAACTCGCGTCATCGGTTTTTGTAACTAAACTCCTCCTAAACGGATGGAACTTGATGAAATTTTGTTTGTGAGTTCAAGTAGATGCGACGATGGTTTTAATTCACAATTTGGTCTATGGAATAAGGTTTTCGATAGTTAAAAAATTAAAACCTTACACTAATAGAGCTAGAGATTAAAACAACTTGTATGCAAGTGTTATTATCAAGTTTAAAGATAAGATGATAAGCAGACAAGTCAATACTGGTATGTTTTGCTTCATCTTGTTATTGTATTAAAATAGATTTGTATTCAAAAATTTAAAACCCAAAAATTTAATATATTTTTGAAGTGAAAACTTCTTTTGGCACGTTGAGCACTTTTTGGGTAAACAAAACTAATGGAACTCGCGTCTTCGATGTTTGTAACTAAACTCCTCCTAAACAGATGAACCGAACTTGATGAAATTTTGTTTGTGTGTTCAAGCAGATGCGAGGATGGTTTTAATTCACAATTTGGTCTATTGAATAAGGTTTTCGATAGTTAAAAAAATTAAAACCTATGAAATAAATGGTGAAAACGCATATAAATATTACATTATATCTTACTAATCAAATGTATTTATTTGCGCTCCCACCATATTTCTCTAGAATTGTGGTATTACTATTATAATTCAGCTATTGTGAATAGTTATTTATTAAAGTTTTAAGTTTCATGTCCGCCGACAGTGACTGAATATTTTGTTTTTTTATTAGCTACTAAGCATTTCAGAGCTACTAAGCATTTTAGCTTAGTAGCTCTGTAGACTCACTCTTAGCGTAGCTGTGTAGAGTCACTAAGCATTTCAGAGCTACAAATGCTTCTGAACATTTCAGAGCAAAGCTAAACCATATGCTTTACGCTGGAACGACAGAAAGAGTCCAACAAAGACAAAAGTTTAGTTTACAATTCCGATATTAAAAGCTCAAGCTGAAAAGAAGAGGAACAAATAAATTTTTGAATTATTACAATAATTTCTGGTTTTCCCTTGCTGTAACATTTCAATGAAGATCAATCTGTTCATTATTGTTTTACCTACACGCTCTCAAATCATAGCCAGAAGCATTATACTGGTATTTTCGATTGCTTTAGAACAATGGAAGCTTTGCTTTATTTTCCATAAGTTGTGGTGTATAACACGTTGAACAGAAAAAACTGCATTCTTCTTTCATATGTCAGCAGTTTTTCCAAGTCTAGGATAGAAGGTATTGCATTTAAAAGTTTTAATTTTCTGATATTTCTCATTTCGTTTCCTTTTTTTACTAACCAAGAATAAAATAACTTCAGAAACAAATTTTAGCAGGTAGACGATCAAACTGCATACCTTAATAAACTTTTTGAGACGTGTAAGTAGTAATGCCGAATTATTAGATTCAGAGTTATTGTAAGAAAATAACTTGAGTGTCCAGGATTTGTGTTACCGTTTTTGGTACAATGAAAATAATCCAAGATGTTTACAAATTACTTTAGACTGTTCCAATTTTATACACATTGGACAATACTTTACGTACAAAGACAAATGGATAAATAGATTCTTCTTCCAACATAATGTAGAGATAACAACAGTAGTACTTGTTATATGACGATGATGATGGTTTGGATTCAGTGTTTCGTTTGGTTTGGTGCAACCAAACACACAGAACTCCTAACCCAACCACCACCATGTATAGAAAACACAGAATATTTTTAATTTAAAAACTTTCAGCTGTATATATGTATATACCGTACATAGTATATCTGACGCATATTATCAAAGTGAAAAAAGGAAATTATATATTCTGATTGCCATTCAACAAACTTTAATAAGATTTTATTTTCTATTTTATATCATTCCCTTTTTCTTTATTCTAATGCACAGTGCATCCACATTCACATCATCAGAGTAGATACCACCCACCTCATTGTCAAACTCACACCAATTAATTGTTTGCTCCTCGTATGGTGGTTGATGTTGTTACTATACGTTTTTCAATGTGTGTATTTTGTTTGTTATTTATTATTTTGTATCAAGAGATTATCGTTCTGCTTCTTAGTTAGGATGTTAAAATATAGCGGTTTACAATTACCTTAAATATATATCAATGTTATTGGAAATATGTTCCTTATCGCACGATATTTGTTTGCTGGTTGGTAGTTCAAACCAAAACAGCTGCAACAGAAACCAAAAATCAACATTTAGGTTACATAGAAAACTTAAACTTTTTCAATCGATTCAGGTTGCCATGAATTTTGAGAAAATGCAAGAATCTTTTTATAACTGTCAATTTGTTTGTCAAAATTTTATGTTTTATCATTTTAAAAATTGAGTTGTGAAAGTTATCAGAAATTACCAGAGAACAGAGATAATTTAAAGTAAGTACAATGCAACTTATATGCTATTTCATACTAAATATCCTTACCAAACCAAACGTAATGTACGCACATATTGAGTTGACTACTAAATCAGAAGTATGTCTTTTTTAAACTAATATTATCTTCATGTAGTAAGCTAAAAGTAGCTATAAAATTAAATTCTTTAAAGAATCGAACAAGTATTTATTTGACTTCTAAAATTAATACCTTAAATTTTCAGAAACATATCTTGTATACAAAAAATAAGCGCTACATTTTAAATGTACCAAGATAAAAAAGGAATATAGTTCCTAACGAATGTTCTCACGACACCTCTCGATCTTTTTATACATAATTCAAGCTTTTCTCTTAATCAATTGAGTTTTAAATTCGGTTTATCTAGAGTATTTAATGTCGGACTTCCCCTGTGTGCAAGACTCAAAGCAGTAAACCATTTAAAGCCTCGTAAATCAAGTAACATAATTTGATGGTTAAATAATATTTTGAGTTTGTTGTTGGCGTAATTCATGTTTATATTTCCAGAAATATAACTCTACACCCCCGCATGTGCTTTTGAGTATCCCCGCAGCACCGTTGTGGAGGTTTAGGTACAATAATAAACAACATAATTTTTGAAAAGTACTGTTAGTGACATATAGTCTATTAAATAATGTCAATTTCACAATTTTTATTTTTTTCCGTGATGTGATGATGGATATAATTAAATTATGTAGCAATTCATTTCAACTTGGTGAACAATAAAAGGTTAATTTCAGGCAGGTTTCGGTGAATCATTTATTTGTTTTTGTCATTGATGGAACTCAATATTATTTAACTTTTGACTTAAATCAAGAGAAATTTGACTGTGCATGAATGGCATACCAAAATATTTGTTTGCAGACTCTTTATCTTACTTCGCCATTATCAAAAGTAATTATACTTTTTGTGGACGTTACGGTATTCTCTTTCATATTTTTAACGATGGTCATTTTATTTGACGTTCATTAGGTAGGTCCTTCGTAGGAAATTCGCTAATTGAGGGCTAAAATTTGAAAAATTTTATTTAAAATCCTTCTAACTTGAAGAGTTTACTTTAATGTCCTTGCCGAATATAAGAGCGATATTTTAGTTTATACATATTCTATGAAAGAAGTCACATAGCCTGCCAATATAACTTTCGAACACCCTGTTGTGTTATTTACATTATATGCATGATTTTTCAATAAATAATAACTTTTTTTGATTATTTATAAAAAAAAATTAATAATTTTAATAACCTTAATTTTATAAACAACAGTCCAGTCCGTCTCGTTTATTAAACAATCAATATTATTAATTTCATAAATAGTTTGTTTAGTTGTAAAGTTGCTAATTATATATATACAATAATTTTTAGAATATATATAAACATATATATGTTATAATATGACCACACCCCCGATTGTTTTCAATATGAACATCCGGACCGGAAATACCGCCATTATACTGTTTACATTAAAAATTCATTACTATTGCAATTTTATATTGCCAACATGACAAACCACGCCTAATTTGTAATATTAAAAAATGTTACGATTAATAGTATAATTTATTATTATTATTTTATTTTGCTGTATATTATTAATATTTTTTATTGAATTGTTTTTTTATTATTGTTATTTTCTTTTGTTATACCTATAAATATGTTTTTAAATATTGCGAAAAATATTAATTTACTAAAAACGGTATAGGTAATACAGCTAAATTTCAAAGTTTATAATTATGGACTAATTATTGGGAAAGAATTATTTGGTAGAGTAAAAATTTACATTTATGTTTTTTTTTTAAAGGCCATGCATCAAAATCTCGCAGTAAAAATTATCTCTCGTTTTAGCCCTGTTATTTATCAACACTTGTCTTTTTTGAAAATTTTTGTTATCTTTAAAATCTGAAAAGAAAGAAACAAGTGCTTAGCGTTTACATGGCGACTTTAACCTTCGGGGCTCACTATTAGGAAGATTTGAGCCGGTCTAGATTTAAAAGGACCTCGACTGTTAAAGTCGAATAGGTATACATGCATACATACATACATTACAAGATACTCGAGAAAAACATCACCACTCTTTGACAGTCCGGTAAAAACATGGTAAGTAATGTGTGAAGCATAATACAACTTAATAATTCATCTCCATCGCTTTGAAGGCGCTTTTTTCACCATGTAAGTGTTACTGTTCTGGCATTCCCTATTTTGATCATCCAGAAACCGCTTCGGCAATAATTTTTAAAGATTTGGAAAAATAACTTTTAAGCCATAAAAACAAGAATATAGTTGAAAAACTTAGAACATACATGTGCTGATAATAGGTATATGTTTTTCCTACTTTCTACGATAAAGAAATATTTTTTTGCAACTAACACTTTTTTCGTGCTAATAGGTATAGGTAACCCAAAAAAAGAAAAACATTAATTTCCCTTACTTTTCAAAGTTATATTTTTTATATTTACCAACAAAGTAGCTTTATTCTTGATTATACGTATACATCTTCATTATTCGTTTGCAAAATCACATCACACGTGACCAATATATAATAATTAATCAAAATTTTCACTCCAAAAAAAAACACTTTAATAAAATTAACACAGAAATAACCAAAAAATATAACACAAGGACAATATCAAACACAAAACAATGCATGTAATAATTACCAACAAACAAACACAAGATGAACGTTAAAGAATTTCAACCTTTATTCACATAAATAAATTAAGAAACTGGACAACAAACAAGAAATAAATCAACAGAAGAGTAAAATAATAATTATTATTTTGTTGTATAGTTTGTAGCTTCTTGTCCTGTAAAATGAAATTATAAAATATGATACATAAATATGGTTTAAGAATTTATAATTAAACTGTATGAGAAATATATTGTATATAAATTATAAATTTATAATCATTAAATTATCTGATTAATTTATGTATGAAATTTAATTAATAAATAACAAGAGAGTTGAATAAATCGTGATTTGTTTATTTATGGTAAAACTGGTTACAAAACGGTTTAGTTTAAACTGTGATTGATGTAAAGATTTTTCAAATATAAGATGGTATTCATAGTACTAATTTATAAAGCACGAGCAGCGAATCTTATTTAAAGATTCGCTGTAAGTATTTTATAATTCCATATTTTAAAAAAAGCAATAATATATTTATATTTATAGGTGTTGTTCTAAGCTTGAATTAATCAGTTACAACAACGCTACCAAAAACAAAACCCATTGTAGTTCCAATCCATAGGCTCAACGAAACTTTCAGTGAATTAAGATAAAAGCTAATACGAAAATTTAATTTATAATCGATCATTGATAAGTTGATAATTAAGACGAATTGATGTTTCTTTATTTGTCTTTATTTTTGCTTCATTACTATGGGTACGAAACAATGCAATTACTGCATTGTTTTAAGTTTTTTTTTTTTAGCTTCATACTTTCTTTTAAATTTCTGACCATATAAGTCTATCCGCACACCACTCCAGAATCCAGGCGAAGGATTGGACAAGCCTTCTTATCTAAGTTTAATAATAGATTAGAACATGGAATATATTTATGATATGATTGGAATATAACTCGTGCTTTTTTTTTAAATATCACCTAATTTAGAAACATATCACGTAAGAAATGCATAGAGTTTACTACAATTGTGGTATGGTATAGAGACAGATGCAATGCTTTGTTAGCATAAGTAATATTACAGTATTGAATAGGGCTACCCACCAGAAGTATTGTGGCTAACGTCAATCAGTATCGCGTATAGGTACTGCATTGACTCGTCCGCCATAACTATTGCTAATGTTACTATTCGCTCAATACAGTACACAGTATAGAGTTCACATCGATACTGAAATAGTAATATTCACAAAAAAAAATTCATACGGTCAGCCTTTACAATTATAAAAAAACATCTATTGATCGTGAAGTAAAAATCAATAGCACAATAAACCCATATTATTTATTATTTTGTGGTATAGAAAAAAAAATGGCAAACATTTTCGAACTATCAACGAAATATTTGTTGAATGTGATTCTGAAAATATAGCACACAATAATATACGCAGAATTTTATTTTTTGTAAACATATATATACAGGGTTTACAATTACCTACCTTAAATTGATATCCATGTTATTGGAACTATGTTCCTTATCGCACGATATTTGTTTGCTGGTTGTTAGTTCAAACCAAAAAAACTGCAACAGAAATGAAAAACGAACATCTAGGTTGCCTAGAAAACTAAAACTTATTCAATCGATTCAGGTTGCTATGAATTTTAAGAAAATGCAAAAATCTTTATTTGTTTGTTTTATCAAAATTGGTGTTCTATTATGGACTGCAGAACTATTGCCTCCTGAAAAAGCTGAGAAAAAAAGAGAAAATATTCTTTAACAAATTTGTATCTGATTCCTAATTTACGAAAACTTATCAAACTCAAGTAATAAAAAATATATATTTCTCAAAATCAAACTCATCCAATAAAACATTACTAAAACAGAGGATGTGTTTTATCATAGTGGAAGGAGTCCCTACGTGCAAAAATATTACAAAAAAAACTCTTCTTAGCTACTTATCTTATTATTAAAACTAACCAAAAACCAAGTATTATTACACTCCTTTTCTTTGTAACATAGTTTTTGTACGCAACCTATCGAGCGAATATCGCATACCTTACACATATTCCCATACAAACCACACTATGTATATTGTGTTGAAGTTGTAAAGAGATACGGTGTATAAGATTTTGTGCTATGTATTACACAATTTAATCCCCCATTACCTATATTACTATAAAATTTGATATCTCCCTCACCCAAGAGCCTCTGTATTGGTGAAATAATTTGAAAATTATGTATTATTTTTTTGTTTTCTTCATAAATAACGACAACAAAATTTTTTTTTAGTATTCGCTACCCAATTAAATCAATTTACAATCAATTATTATTTTATGATAGTCTCCTCTATATTTTAAAGCGACACCTACTAATTTAATGAATTTATAGGTCTGTGAATTCATAAATCTTTCTATTTTTCCCATAGCCACATCGCCCAAATCAGGTCTCAAATTAAAAATTGGGTGAAGAGCTTTTCCATTTTTCTTGATAAGCTGAATTTAGTGGTATAATTTTCTGCTATCAATAACAGAACACCATGTATAGAAAATATTTTACATACACTAAATGTAGTGGATATGTGTGTACTGTATATATTTGCATCATTGAATTCCAATAGAATTTAACCCCTTTTTTGAAAGCACCATAACCAAAATCACACAACATAATAAAACGGTCAGTTACAAAACAATTTTGCTATTCTATTTGATTAATATGTTTAGGAGTATGTTTGTCGATGTATGTGTAGATTTGTATGTATAGATGTATATGTAGATTTGGTCAGTGGCTTGAATCGCACTTAAAACATAATAATGAAGTTTTCTACGCTCAAATTAGGTAAAACATCGCTGATTTACAAAAAGATTTTATTGTCCTAAAGTAGAAAATAATTTTGTGGGAGTCACTGATACATGACTATTCGTAAGAGCTGGAGGCGCTCAATATAAAAATTGATTTTCAAGATTCCACCCTAACAAACGTTGTTACATACATATATACATTGAGGTGCTCCGAATCATTAATAAAATTTTATATTGAGTGCCTCAAGCCATCTGTATTTTTATCAAATTTACCTCTGGATATTTATCAAAAACAGTTTTTCGGTTATATCCGCAAAAATTTGGCTGAGAAAGACGAATAACCTGACGCACAGACAAGAAAAGTCTCTAAAACTGTACCAATTACCATTGCGGTGGTAATCATGAAAATTATGTACCTAATGAAGAAATTTTAAACCGTGATTTTCACCATTTTTTCTTTATTGATCATTGTTAATCTCTACTGAAATTTATCTTCTCTCATTGCAATAAAACCGAACTGATTTTTTGTGCGGTTTGTGCACCTCGCACACAAAGATTATTTGTGTGTGTATATGTATATTTATATACATTTAAATAGCGGTTTTAAATGGTGATTCACCTACTTATTTTACGCCAATATGGACAGATGTTTTTATGACCATTTATTCTCTGGTATAACACCAAAAATTTCTTCATTCGTTATTTATTAAATTTTTGTCTTTTACAAATATGTTAAATTGTTGTTGTTGTTATAAAGGCCTTTAGGTATTTAACGTAGTTCCAGCATGGTATTTGCAGTTTCTATGTTAAAGCAATGGTACAATTTTTTTTTCGACAGAATTTAACGAAAAATTAAATTTAAGAATTTAATAATGCTTACTATTAATTCCCAAAGTTTCAGAAATTTTGACCGTTTAAAATGGGAAATAATTATGCCAACGTCCCAATTTCGATCAATTTACGTCAAAATTAATATCTCGAAAGTGAAAATTAATTTCTAAATTTTTTTTTTAGAATTGTATTGTATAAACATTTTTTTCTACTTTTTCTTCAATATATAATAATATCATAAAAAATAGTTGGAGAGACCGGACATTTTACATGCTTTAAATGGGACATGACCCTCAAAATCGCGAACTTTGTCTTTAAATATCTCGCGATCTAAACGGTCAAAAATTATGAAATTTTAGGAATTCATAAATAAAGCTATTATAAACCCGAGAAAAAAAATTCGGCCAGATCTGTCGAAAAGTGATTTCATGCTGGTACTACCTTAAATGAAATTGTACACATTTAAAAAAATTAAATGTTGTAAAACATCACATGAAATAATTCATTTGTATAACAAACATATTTATAAACTCCCAAATGTTTAATATATTTATTATCAAGTATTGAAAAGTGGCAACTTAATAGGAGAAAATTATTGCTGCTAAATTTATGAGAAACTGAGGTCTCTATAAGGTAAAGCCGTGCCTGCTGTATAAATTCACAACTTAAATCACTCATTAAATTTTCTCTTCGTAAGTGAAAATGTATCTCACCCGTACCTCCTGAAAGAAACTTCTTGCTCTCTCCCTTATAAAGATTCGTTGCTGTTTTTAGTCTAAGGTCATTTCTCTCTGGGAAGCATTTAATAAAGAATAATGATTAGGGATGCTATAATTTTTAATGCTGCTATATTCGAATTAGGACCAACAAAATCAGTCAATGCACGCGTAAAATAATATATCTTTTCTCTTATTATTTCCGAACCCAAATCTCAGTAGCTTCAGAGGTCAATAAGTCAAGCGCTATTTGATACAGGAGTTTCTTTTGAAGCAGTTCTTATAAATGCGAAATATTGTATATGGATGAGGAAAAAAACATAATTGCCGCGAACTGAAATTCAAAACTTTCGATCGATATATTCAAAGTCGATCAATGACGATTGATGAGAACGCACGTTGAGGGAACGTAGCACCATGTTTTTGAACAACCTGTTTATAAAGTACAAAGCGTCTGATTTCAAAAACTACCAGAATTCTCTATGCTGTCATAAATTATTTAATATTCAAAAATCATCCCAACAGATATAATGAACATAGAATTAAAATTAAAAGAAACCATTTGACATTGATGCAAGGAAAAAATGGCGTAGTACATACCTCCGAGAACAATTTATTATTTAATAAGAGCTTTGAGAATTAGTTCATGTTTAAAATAAAATATATACTCCACAAAGGAGGATATTTAATTAAAATTAGGTATAATAGAATCTTTTTATATTTTATAAATAATAATTATATAAAAAAAAAATGAAAAAACCGGTGGAGATGTTTTTATTATTGAAATGATCTTCATGACAACATAAGATGGCAAGTGGTTTATTATTAAAATAAATGTTTTATAATGAATTACATTATTAATCACCACAGCCGGCATCAGTATGTCTACTCTGGTTCTATCATAAATAAATAGATCTAAGGCTATCATCAAGAAAAAGTTCATTTTAAGACATAACGTAAGTAAGTAGAACGGATCTGAGAATGGTTGCGTTTACTGCATTTGCTAGGACGCATCTGTAAAAAGCTTTAAGTCTTAAAAAGCTGTAAAAATTGCTGATTTTAAAATAATTTTACTAAACATAATTTCTTGTCCTTTTATCATTAACAATTAAAATTTGCCAGACTACTAATTAACAGCAAAAAAACACTTTCTTGGCTGTAATTCAATATGATTCTAGCTTTGTATTTATAAAATGCAAATTAATTTTTTCAAGCGGAAAGGCGTACTTCATCCCTATCGAAGTTCAATATGGAACGAAATATTCGTAATTCATCAATCTGAGAAAAAACTCTCGAAAACGTTGCCAGCTTACTTGCTATAGCATTTGGCAATCATTTCAGAACGGTTCGAAACTTAATAAATTGGCAATGTCATGCCAAATAACTTAATTTTTATGAAATTATTTAACAAAATTGACGAATGAACGATATTTAAATAAGAATATAAATGAACAAGTAATGCAATAGACATTCGTAAAGCGAGATGTTTGGTTTTCCTGTATCTGAAAAATAGCTATTTTCAATGTATTTGGTGACCTTGTACTTTACATTGTTCGGACAAAACGCTTTTTGTATTGTTTATTCAAATATTCTTATTTGATTATCGACCTCAATGAGTATTCATAAATTTGAAACTTGCCACAAAATTAAAAATTCTCTATTTTCCTTAAACAAGACATCCCCGACCATAAAATTCTTCGTAGATTAAAAATTTTAAGTCACAATCTTGACAACAGTCTCCCAAATTTTCATCCTTTTTTAAAATTACTGTCAAATATTACACCTGGCCTTAGATGTATATCGCCTGCCCCGTTCGTTACTTAAACGTAACGTACATCATGTGGTGTTACCTTATGTTTATTAAATACCACAATCATTTTATGTAAAACGGAGTATATGTCATGAGAATGAGAGGAGAAAATTATAGTTAATTGTAGTCACCCAATCTACTTAAAGACCTACTCTCTCATATACAGCAGACAATATTTAATTGTATAAATCGTTTTAGTTTTAATATATTTACGAAGTAAAAATGAGATAAATTTTCATATCACTTTCATATAAACACAATTAGTTTAATTACATCATTAGTAACTCTCGTTGTCATACTCTCTGGCCAACTACTTCCCCGTTACGGTTGAGCGGCTAAGATGAATTTATGAAATATGGTCTGGATATAGCTCAGGCCAAGAGAAAGGGCAAAGGAAATTATTTGTCAAGTGATGAAATGGGGTGGAAAAAAGTCGTATCACTTTCCTGTATGTGCTTGAGATTTCAATGTATATCGTATATAAAAGTGTTAAGTTGGTTTGTGTATGCTTCAAAAACTCAAAATGTTCTGCATCGATTGAAACCAAATTTTGACACTATATACAGCCTGCTTCAGAGATTTTTTCTTTTTTATCCCCCGGTGAAGGGGGATATGAGTGTGGAAAATGAGATGGACACTGGAACATTTTCAAAAATGATCCTCTTTCGACTCAATCAGTTTAGAAACCTTTAATGAATAATATGAATATAGTCAGTTTTAGTCTACAGTTCAAAGGGTGTATGATTTTGTGACTAACACACTCACGAAACTTCGTGAGTAGCTTCATTTCAGTGTAACCAACAACAATTTTACTTACGAAAACTTTGGAAATTGGGACGTTAGCATATAGTCGATAAACTGACATGTTTGAAGCGTAGGTCTCTTCCCGTTTTCCGACACGTTGGAGGATTCATAAAAAAATAAATGGACATACTGGCCTACATATTTCATGAGCCGTTTTCTCAGACCTAGACCTTAAACATGTCAGTTTAACGACTATATGCTAACTTTTTTCAACAAATCCATTCATTTATAAGTTTAAGTGTCGCTGGAGACCATAATATTACGTCAAGAATTCACATTTTTTCGGAAGGGAATGGTTAGGAAGTGATATCGATTTTGGCTAAGAGGAGGGAAATATTCGAGATTTCCTTTCGTTTCTTTTTCCATTTTCCTGAACTTCCATGATCTGTCATGTTTATTGGATGAATACCCTCTATAGGGCTAAAATGAAAAACAGTCTTAATGAAGAAAAATGACTTTTTTCTGCGTTTTAGAAAAGTTGTACCCATCGAAAATATGTAAGTTGATACTGTGAGTAATCACTTATCTGAAAGTGGATGAGGCCTAGAGATGATTAAGTATGAATGAGATCCTGAAAAATGAAAAATAAATGTTTTTATGTTGCGGTTCTTCATTCTAGACAATACTTACGTTGCCTGTAAGACAGAGGATAAAAATGAAGTCTGATGTTTGGGCGATTTAATATTTTCATAAAGTAGTTTGTTCAAACGCTAAGAGAAGGAGCTTTTTTAAAAATATTCAAATTTTTACCGGTTTATGTACTGATGGGGAAAACAACTTGACTGGCATGCAGAAGCATGTATTTTATGTATAAGAAAAAGAAGAAAAAAAACCTTCTGAAAATAAAAACATCTCACAAAATATAATTTGAGATTCTGGTTTAACAACAATTACCCATAATTTAAATCTTGTTATTCATTAGTATCCATTATTCAATATAAAATTTTTACATTTCGGTAAAATTTTACAAACAATATTTTAATAGTTTTGTATGCAGTGGTGTTCTTTAACTAGAAACAAGTTCATTTACAAATAATAATTTGTACCTATACAAACAAACAATACAGATAAAAACATTTGTTGCATTTTTACAATTAGTTTATAAATTATTTATTAACTTTATCAGAATTAATTGACAATTCTTCAAAGAATAAAATCATAATATTATCACTAATTAAAGTAAATAAACCTAAAAAAAACTAGTAAAAGTAAACATACGGGAGTATATTATTCGCAAGTGGCGGACTGCACACCAAATTAGCAAAGAGTAACATTCACTAGCTAATTCTTACTGATGATGACTACTTGGTAGTCGAAAATGCGTATTTTAAAAATACAAAAAACTGATCTAGGAAATTGGGGCAAAAATCAAAATTTATTTCTACTTTAGATAATTGATTATAAATATGCACCAAACAAGATTTGAATCATCTATTAAACCAGCGTTTACTTTAGGGCACCTTTGCATGTCCAATCCTTTCCGTTTCTTCGAGGACAAAAACAATGTAATTAAATTATTGAGCGATAGAATATTAATACAATGAAACAATCCAAAAAAAAACTAATATCGAAGTCAAGTGTATAAGGTCAAAAGTTATGGTGAAATTACGAAAAGAGGTATCCAAGAAGAATGGTAAGAAATCTTCTAACCATAGCAGTCTTAGATTCAAGTATCAGAAAAGAGCCTTGAGGATTTCGTTACCTCCAGCCAACTCAATACATTTAAAAAAATGATTTCCCTCATAGATTAAAAAAAAATTATATATTGATTGCATTTTTAATTTTTCAAAAATATTTATTTCGAAAAGTAAGCGCCTGGAGAAAAAATGATAAGAGTACTTTTTTGCTTAAAACTGATCATTTATTTTAAAAAAATTCAAGAGATTGTATTTTTCGATCCATATTTGCTTCTTTTTTCTTCGGAAATTCACTAATACAATCCAAGAAATCATATAGAAAAAATGAAGCCTGTCGAAGTGATTGCGTCCTAGTTCCAAACTGGAAGCCAAAGATTGATGCCCATTATAGTAAACATCAAGTGAATCATTAAGTGAAATTGTACCGTCAAATCCAACATCGAGAGAATTTTTAATCGAACATCCAGCTGACTCAGTCATGATTACAAAGGTTTATTTCCAGTATGTAATAGTAAATCACAAATATTTAATATATACGCTATAGCGCGCATAGTGACTATAGTCTTCAATGTACTATCAAAGAATATTAATTCCAACAATACAGGCCACACAATGCTGTTTAAAGACTGATGTCTAAGACAACTGATGCTGTTAAATTTTTTAAACGGCTATAAACTAAAACTGCAATCATTTTACACGCTTTGAAATTTGTTTCTGCTGCAAATTTTAAAAAGGTCGAAAAGATTTTTACGCATATAGCTAGTAATTTACAAAAAAATATGCAAACAATAATGCGTTTCTGTTTTCTATAAAAAAATAGAAATTTTTTAATATGCATTTGGTTCATATATACAATATTTACAGTCGTGAGTATAAAACTACATACCGGAGTAAGGCACAACTTTTTCATCTAACTATAATCTCACAATCGATAGTAAAATCATCAGTAGGCTTTACGTCAAAATAATTTTGTTTTTCGAAAAATTGTAATTTTTACAATTTCCTCAAGAAAGTTGCTTTCGGCAAAGCTTTAGTGTACTTTAATTCTATTTACTGTTATTTATCTTTAAGTTTCCGCTGTTACCTTGTTCTCTTCAAAAATTCTACTGTTCGAGAATTTCTTTTCATAGGATTAGAAAATTTTTAATTTAACAACAAGCTTCAACTGATGAATGCTCTCTATATTTAAGAACGATATTTAAATGAGAAGATTTTCACTGCCCGATATTTTGAAAATTTCCATTTTTAATCCCCGAACTAAAGAAAAAGGGGATGTTATAAGTTTGATGGCTATGTCTGTATGTTGGCCTGTCTGTGGCATCGCAGCGTCTAAACGGATCAACCGATTTTGATTTTTTTTGTTTCGTTTGAAAAGGAACTAAATGAAGAGTGTTCTTAGCTATATTTCAAGTGCGAGTTTCGGGTTACGTATCCGAAAAAACTAAAAAATTGGCGATGATCTTCAAAACCGGCTCAGTTTGGAAAAGTCTTTAAGGAAAAAGGTAATTTAATGGAAAGTGTTCTTAGATATGTTTCAAGTGCGAGTTGAGGGTTCCATATCCGAAAAAGTGGTCGGGCGGTTTTAAAATTTTGTAAATTTCCCTTGCTACGTTGGAAGTTGGAAGTCGGGCAGCTATTTGGTTGGGATGTTACTGATCTAAATAAAGTAAACATATACTGCCTCTTTTTCTAACTTATAGTAATTATTTCTTAATGGGTGCTTAAAAAGACCTACTAACCAAACTTCAAGGATGACGTTTTCTTTTTTTTTTATGTATTGATTAATTAATTATATAAATATTTTTTCGTTTCGGGTTATTAATATTAAATAAAATACATGACAGACATAAAATGTTCAATCATATAAAAGATATCGACAATTTTAAATGTTTAATAATTGTTTGTTATTACATATTTTATATTTCACAGACAATTTATTCAAATTTATTGGTGCACCTGAAACATATATTATTATTTTGGCAATACAGGTTTATTATTATTATTATTATACGTATAAATATCATACATAGGTACCTATAACTAGGTCAAACAATATTATTTATAACAAGTGAAAACAAACAATTGACTGAGTTAATTGTTGATATACCATGTATAGGCAGTGTTGATAACTCTGTCACATTTCACATACATACATATCTGACATATTTAACTGATATTCTCATATAATGCGCAAGTGTTGATGCGCAATCGTTTGTTTTTTTTGACGTCATGTAAATAACAAAAGATATTCACTTTGATATTCCTATATTAATACATACTATAAAATTTGTACCTAATTAACGCCCTCGTGGGTAAACAGTGATGTTTACAAAAAAATGTTTCAAACAAAAGTTGTTTATTTTTTTGTAAGGAACATTTTTTACATTTAAACTTTTATTCTATCTCTAACGGTTTACAAGATGGGTACTACGGACCCATGACCCAATTGACCCATGTTGCTCATTTACGAACTTGACCTCACTTTTTACGTTCTAAGCACGCTGTAAAAATTTCAGCTTGATATCTCTTTTCGTTTTTGAGTAATCGTGACCACAGACGGACGGACGGCCGGACGGACGGACGGACGGACAACCGGAAATGGATTAATTAGGTGATTTTATGAACACCTATACCAATTTTTTTTTGTAGCATCAATATTTTTAGGCGTTACAAACTTGGGACTAAACTTATAATACTATGTATATTTCATATATACATGGTATAACAATTTAATATTACATACTTATTTTTATGTACCCTGCATCATACTTTCAAGTACATATTTTCAATTTCACTAAGAGGATAAATGTGTAAACTTCGATGCAATAAATGATTGCGAAATTAAAATTACATTAAGTTTGACACAAGTTTTAATCATACATCTGCCGCAAAAGTCCTTGTATCGCAGCCAAATGAGAAAGATTTTATTGGCTAAATAAGATAAAGAAAAATATTTTAAAACAAGTGAAATCAAACAACCAACTGAGTTAATTATTGAAATACCATGTATAGCCAGTGTTGATTACACAATCGTTTGTTTTTTACATCATGTAAGCCACACAAATAACGGATTTTCCCATATAACACATACTATTAAATTTGCGCATAAGTTACGCTCTCATGGGTAAACAGTAATGTTAACGAAAAAATATTTCAAACAAAAGTTGTTTATTTATTTTTTTTTTTTTTGAGGAACATTTTTTACATTTAAACTTTTGTTCTATCTCTAACGGTTTACAATAGGTCAACAGCCAGTTGACCTATGTTACTCATTTATGAACTCGCCCTCTTTTTTGTACCGAATAATCCTTCTATAAAAATTTCAGCTTGATAACTTTTTTCGTTATGGTGTTGACAGACAGACACGCAGATGGACGGACAGACAAACAAAAATGGACTAATTAGCTGATTTTATGAACACCTATACCAAAATTTGTTTCGTACCATCAATAGTTTTAAGCGTCACAAACTTGGGACTAAGTTTAGTACGCCTTGATATATTTCATATATACATGGTTTAAAAATAATTGGATTCAAAAATAGGACGTTTTATAAAAACAAACCGTGAATTCCAATTGTCTAAGCCAGGGTTTGTCAAAATTTATTTGCCCACAATGACTAGGTACTTAGAAAATATAACATTTTCTAAAGATTCTCATTATCAAATTTCACAAATAAGATGGTCCAAGTTATAGCAGCAGGACTTTAACCAAAGGTAACAAAATGTACAAAACATTAAATAAACCATTGTTTAATACACTTTTAGGAATGGAAAATTCGGCACACAGTACGAACTAAGGATCCTATATGTTCAAATTACAAAAGCCAGTGGTGGAGATATAAGTGTTCCATAATCCAGTTTCGAAAAATTCTCTTACGTCACTGATATCACTGAATTCATTTCTTTTCTATATCGTTAATTCTTACATCCAAGTTTCCACAGCTAGTTTTCGTAAAGCTTTAAATCATGAAATTTCTTTACGTCATTCTGTGTTCGTTAAAGCTGCTGTGTTAAAAAATGGGTCATTTTATAGTTCCACCTTGAATTCGATTTGGACCTTGGGTTTGTAGATAAGAAGATAAGGAAAACAATTTTAACAGATAAAAATTTTATATCCGCTAACATTTGTATCTTATTTATTTATCCATAAACACGTAGTATCTCTGAATTATTTCACGTCAATTTTGTAAAACATAAATTAATCTTTCCTATTTTATTGGTAATTTTTGTAACGTAAAGTACGAATAACGTACACGATATTCTAAAAAAAATCTCTTGGAGACACACATACATACCGAAGCATATCTTATTCTGAGGATACGCTTATTACTTGAATTTTTGATACGAAGAACTTGTTTTGACACAGATGTTTATACATGTCACGTATGAGGACTACACCTAAAACAAATTTGAGTACAAAAAATATTCAAAATTTAATCAAAAATATACCACAGTAAAAAAAAACAAAAACAGTTATCATAAACCATAAAACACATATGTTATATGTGGAAAAAAAGTAAGGAAGCTCCATCGCTAAAGTCATATTTCCTCCTCATGAGATTTTCCTAACTCCTAATTTGGAATATCAAAGTGGATTTTCGGTATTTTCATATTTTTGAAAAATGTCTACAAAAATGACAACAGCCTCCCTAGAAACTATAATGACACAACAAAAGATTTCGTCAACATGAGACTAATTCACATCTCCTCACAGCACCACTTAGAGAATGGTGCAGAAATTCATAAAAACTGGGAGAATAATGATTTTTCTATAAGAAAGAAGAGGAGGTGGGAAGTATACACACACAAATGGCACTTTCATGACATAAATTTATAAATATGCTGATTTTCCACCTTCTAACTCAAGTTGTTGAGGCAATGGAGGTGTTTAAAGCTTTAAAAACCGCGAAAGACATGGTATTTTGGCATAAAAAAGGAAATCAGAAGATGGGTGGAAAATTAAAATCCCCAAGAGAACATTATTGGCATTATTTAGGTAACATACAATTCTTTAACTTTCTTACTCCAATTGAAGGTTCAATTGGAGGTTCAAGGGAAGATTTATAGAAGTTGGGTTGGAAAGTTGACATTGTACAGTTTAAGAGAGGCTGTACAAATATCGAAAAAAACTGTTTTTAACCAGCGAACTAAAAAAAATGGGTGTTATTAGTTTGACCGCTATGTGTGTGTGTCTGTGTGTTCGTCTGCCTGTGGCATCATAGCGCCTAAACGGATGAAACGATTTTAATTTCTTGGTTTCATTTTTCAGGTGCGAGATTAGGTTTCCGTACCCGAAAAAACTAAAAAATTGGCGATAATCTTCAAAATCGATTCAGTTTGTAAAAGGCATGACATAAATAATTACTATGGTCAAATAAACCTGGCCCAATTCATTTCGAAAAGTGAAGTGGTCAAATAATTAGGTAATTTAAAAAAATAATTCAAAAGAACAAAGTCTACTCAAATATTTCAAGTTCAATTTAAATATTTCCAAAAATTTGTCCCAAAAATGACAGCTCTCTAGGTATCCTTTTCATCTCATTTGATGTCCTTGACCATTACTTTGATATTGATTTAAGAAGAAGTGTTACAAGTGTAAAGTGTTTATCTGTGGCATCGTAGTGTGGAACTGTAGTGTGGAACCGACTCGATTGAGAACATTTTATAGCAAAGTTTCCAAAAATCGGTTTTCAAAGAATAAATCCCATTTGTCGAGAGTTCTTTAAATTTTGTAAATTTCACTTGTTCACTTTCTTTTTTCACATATTTTCAGAATACCCTCCAAGTTTCTAAAATGAGCCCTGCTATTAGCACATAGAGCCCATAGTAAGCAACCTTACATACCAAATTGCAGCCCATTATCAGACATCTCACTCCGTTGACATTCGATACAATGCAAAAGTCTATATTTTCGAGGAATAGTAAATGTCATAGATGTATTAGAAATAAGTACACTACACATAAAATTGTGTGGTCTATTATAAATCAAATATATAGTGAAAAGGGTTGTACGCGTATTTATGTAATATTTTATAGATATGAATTTTGTAGTTCGTTTATTAAGGGTGGTTTCCTGTACAACATTTGTGATTTATATATTTACGTAGAGACCAACACAAAATAAAATAAAAAATTATATCCTACGAATCGAAATCAGGATGTATCGTATTCAATATATACCAAGAGCCAAACCTAGCACAATTTTGTAGCGTTAACTTTGCATTAGTAAAATGTAAAAGAGGACTTTATTTTAAATGTGCCTGAAACTCGAAAAATGAATTTTATAGAAAATGCAACCTACATAAAATAAAATTTTGGTATAGGTGTTCATAAAATATCCTATTTGAAAGAGATATCAAGCTGAATTTTTATAGCGTGCTAAGGACGTAAAAAGTGAGGTCAAGTTCGTAAATGAGCAGCATAGGTCAATTGGGTATTGACATAGTACCGTTAGAGATAGAACAAAAGTTTAAATGTAAGAAATATTCCTTATAAACAAATAAACAATTGTTGACTGAAACATTTTTTCCTGAACATCACTTGGATATCCATACATGCCACACATATCAGTTATATATGTGTGGCATGTATGGATATGTAATGTGACAAAGTAATCAACACTGTCTATACTTATTATTTCAACTCAGTCAATTGTTTGTTTGTTTTCATTTGTTTTGTATTAATATGGTGTACATATTTGAACATTTTATACTTTCAATAATAGCTTTTCAATATTTCCCAGAATTGATGCAGCATAATTTAACTCAATTCGATCATTCTATCACTTTAAAATTGCCTTTAAAAAGTCAAGTGACAAAATTATACCTACTTCGAAAACGAACCAAAATATGCCTCTTCCTATTTAAAAATATCTTGATAGATGGTTTTGAACTGTAAGTATACACATAGATAAAAAATTATAGATAGTAAACAATTGAACTTCCACTATTATAACCCGGTGTTCAAATTCGAAACACAATTTTAAAAAATTAAGTTCAATAACCTTTCGATTCCCTAATAAAAACTTTGTTTTATAAAAAAAAAAAAAGAAAAAAAAACTTAAAAACCCACCGTATTGATTATAATTCAAAAATTGAAAATAAAAAATACATACCTCCTACCTATTTATTATTTTTATATTTCCGGGGTGTCGAATAAAAAATTGAATAAATACAGGTTCCAAATACAGATTGTCTTTTTAAAATAAAAAAATATACAGATTAAATCTAAAAATTTGTTTAAAAATGTTTAGGTTTACATTTTTATCAGTTCAGATTTTGATAATTTTCTCGTTCAGTCAATTGTTATTTTTGTTATGCCTATTTCAATAAATACGGAAGAGGATATTGAACCTGGAATACGAGAAAACCTCTTCGAGAAATATTAGATGTCATGAAACAATCTCTTTTAAGAAATTGTTTCAGTTTATCTCTTGTCCGATAGATACTTCATTAATACCCTATAACTGAGGCTAACTTTCGCCCAACAACTTTACAATTATCGAATCTTTGTTTTTGTAATGAAAATAAGTATAGTCTCATGCTGCATTTGCATATCTGAAAAACTTGATTGATCTTCTACAAAAGGCAACAAATGAAGAACCTTCTTAGGTGTTTAAAAATTGAGAATCCTCAAAGTTCCTTACCCGAACCTAGTTAAGCCAAAGGGCGTCGGTTTTTACACTGACGTATCTAAGTTAGAGAAGAAGGTGGGTTGTGGATCTATTCTGAAGATCTTGATCTGCGTCTATCATTTCGGCTGCCGGATCATTGTAGTGTGTATCAGGCGGAAGTGATGGCTATTCATGAGGTTTGTGAATGTCTAAGACTGAACACCCTTAGGAGCAGGGACATTACAATCTTCACCGACAGCCAAGCGGCTCTAAAATCCTTCAGCTCAGTCTATCTAACGTCAAAGGTAGCACAGGACTGCCGTACGTCCTTAAATGAGCTGGCGGAACAAATGAATATAAACTTGGTATGGGTACTGGGACACAGAGACATTCCAGGAAATTGGAAATTTTGACACAAGCATCAATAAATACCTGGGAGTCACATTTGCGAGCTGGCGATTAGATCCAGAAATATGTATGTACATTTTGAGTAGGTACAAGACCACCATCTTTACTAAAATAAATATATTTAAATATTCCAATTTGTAAAATATAGCAATGAAATCGTGAAAGTGCTTCTAATGTCTGTTGTTTGAAATTCTACTCACTACATTAAAGGTATATCATTAAAAAAAACGTATTCCTTTATTTATTTTTTAAAAGTTTTTATGAAAGATTACACATTACATATATTATTAAAATAAAGTACCGCTTTACAAAGTATACATTAGACCTAGTTTACGTATAATGTTTGTGGTTTGGGCTTACTATTTGTATTTTTTTTTCAAGTTTTTTTTCTTTTTAAAACTATTTTTATTTTTTTATTTGTTATATAAACCCTTCTCTCCCATGAGATATCATTTTATTAAATTATTAGTTGTTACATAAATTCAATGTATTTATTTAAAAGAACAAAACTAATATTTAATTTTTCAATTTGCTTAACACAAAAGCGTAATATTTTATTCGTGATTTCGAAAAATTTAAATAATCTAAACTCTCGCGTTAATCTAGAATTTTCGATTTTACCGTTATTACAATTATGTTTTCAATAACCTTTGCTGCTCAGGGGAAACTGTAGAATTTTATATTCGAAGGATATAAAGTTACTTCATAGTCATCAATTCATACATAGTCTACTCAATTACCCGCACATGGAAGGAAATTACAAAACTAACAGGTGAAGTGATTTTCTTGCTGGATGGGAGGTAAAACCAAAAAAAGTACAAAAAAATAAACACTACCAAAAGCCGACAATTTTTAACTAGTTACCTAGGAAACTAAAACTTTTTCAAGCGATTCAGCATACCATAAATTTTGAGAAAATGCAAAAATATTTTTAGTATTTGTCAAAAAGTATTTTAGCCAAAATTTTATGTTTTCTCATTAAAAAAAATGTGTTAAAGTTATCAGAAGTTAAAGATAATAGAGATAATTTAAAGTAAGTACAAGGAAATTTTATCTTATGTCATAACAAAAATCCTGATCAAACCAAATTAAGGTAAATACCTCTCTTTTTTTATAAACTTGAATAAATACTAGGTATTTTTCAAAATATTATAATTGGCCATTGACAATAATTGGGAAGCTCCAATATACACCAGAAGGGAACATCGATGATTTTTGTACATTAATGAAAGCTCATTCATGTAACAAATAACAGAGAAAAGTTCTTTTTCGAATAACTATAAAAATAACCAAGGTAAAGATTTGTTTATATCTTTCTAGCAAAATATAATTTAGTATGAGAGTTATTATTGCAAACACAGTGTATGACGTCAAATACTATGTCCGATCTCTCTTTCTAATATCTGCCTAGTTAGTATTTTAAAATCCTTATATCATTCTTATGTCCTAGCTGGTTTTAATTTTATTTTCAATTATTATCATCTCTTTTACGGTTTTTTCAAATTTTGTTAAAAAGTGCGAAAAAAAATCATCGATATTCCATATTGCTAATGAACAAAAAAATTAAAACGAACACAGTACCTACATGAGTAAAGGTCTCCAAAACAGTAAGTTCTATTTTTATTGCATCCCATCCACTGATTTTTTCACTGATCAATTCAAAATCAATTATATACCTAATTGGATTTTAAACAATAGAGTGTATGCAATAATTTAATAATTTTTACATGACCAACCCTTCATACGAATTTGCACTGTCAAAAGTCACACAAAGAATGAAAAATGTTAATTTTTTTATTATATTTCACTCTAAACAAATATAAAATAAATTGTTATATAGAAGAACCCTTTCGGATACAATTATATGGAATATCAATTGAAGAATATAATATTTTTGTTACACTGACAGAGTCGTATTGTCTCGAATATATACAAAATGTTACAAAAGTTTTTCTCATTGGGTGATAAAATTCATCTAAATTTGAAAAATATACATGTGGATGCCTCCGAAGAGTTAGACTGATTTGAATGCGGTTTTTCTAGCAGAACTTATCTTTATTTGATAAAGCTCGGTTTGAAAACAGCCAAGCCAAACAATTTAAAAATAGTCTGATGCATAATCAGCTAATTCCAGTGATGGAAAAAATGAAAATTTAAATTAATTTACTAGAATTTCTCCACTTTTGGCCAAATTTGTTGCATTAGAGCCTAAATGGCCGAGCGGTCTAAGGCGTTGGTCTTTGCCCGTTTGACTACTTAGACTTAGGTTACGGGTTCGAATCCAGGCAGCGGCAGTGGGAACAATTATATTTAATGAGGTCTGTGGAATTGATCACATTGTCGTCGCCTGGATAAGAACGAAGTAACCGATTCCACCCACATCATAAATGTAATTGTAAATATTAATGTAATTTAATGAATAAACATTAACAAATAATGATGTGGGTGGCCTCTGTGATAAAGCTTATGTCATAAAAACGGAAGTAAAACAACATTATTATTATTATTATATATTATTATTATTATTATTGCATTAATGCTAACAAAAATGGTAAATCAATCCATGGTGGCTTTTCTTCTTCTTGACTTTCAATACCCTTTCAACAGTTTATACTCCAAAAACTCAAAAAAAACCTTTTGAAGTTTCTACACTTCCTTACTCATGTTTAAACTTCAGATTCTCGTCTCGAAACATGCCTCAAGAAAAATTTATTAAAGAGTCGAATTTTACGACTATCTACGCTATAAGTTGATGTAAATTTATTACCTATCCTTTTCCACATCCACATTCTAAATCATGGAACACTGTTTTGAAACACTTTGTCAAAAGAAATTAAAGCATTTCATCTTTATTCTTTTATTTTTATTTATTTATTTTTTTGAATGTATTAAATACAATACAAATTCCTTTTATTTGTAACTATTGTTTCATATTTTTTTTAATATTAAAATAAGTACACAATTATTAATTCTTTATTGTTTAATAAATAAATATTTAATTCAAGAAAGATGAATTATTTAAGTGCATATTTTTTTTGTTTATTATTAACGACTTATATTTTCTATACAAATATTTTGTTTTGTTTTCGTATTATTATTATTTTTGTAAGTACAATATTATGGACGTGGTACATACGAAACATTGTATTTTTATTTTTAAACAAATAAAAATAATAACTGAAATTATTTTTCTTTTTCAAAAAAAGAAAAAGAATTTGGTTTTGTTTATCACTTTAATTAAATTATATGTACATATATAATATATATATATATATATATATATATATATATATATATATATATATATATATATCTTATAATATGAACAGAACCGTTAATAATAACTTTTTTATTTTCAATTGATGCCATTCGCGTTAAGGTTATTCGACGATAATAATTCTATTTGACTCAAGATTGTAACACCGAAAAAACTACCAATTTCAAGAAAATATGATATAACAAGTACTTCAATTTAGGATAATAACCTTAAGCCATTTAAAATATGCAATGACTCTGTTCAAATAATCATAAGTGCTTACTTCATACAGTAATTATTTACTGTGTAGAAAAACACAACTTTGAGAGTAGCTGGAAATAGTCGAAAATCATTTTTAGGTTGACTAGTCAAGGTGACCCATTTAAGATTTTCCAAAATTTTTCGATTATATTGGTCCTGCCTAAATAAGATAAATAATTATTTGACCTAGAAACAGAAAATAAAAGTCATAAACATTACGAGTAACCAGAAATTGATATTTTGAAGGATATTTTAAAACATTTTTTATCACACTCAAAATGGCTTGATAGTACGAGCAAAAAGGCAACTTTAGATTTATGGTTGAAATTATTTGTACCTTATTTGTACCTAAAGTTTTCATAATTTAGCACTTCATTTTCACTTCACGAATAGAAAAGTGAAGTTGTTTTTTGAAAATCGTTAATAGAAATGAACGTTTAAAATTCCTAATTAAACAAAGATTAAGATACCCACTAGTGCCGTCAAACGTAGGTATCGCCATTACATTTAAAACCTTGTTTTGCTAAAATGAGATGGGCAACCTTTGAATGCAATCTTTGATTGCTTAGAACTTCTTCGTTTTTTAATCAATTTTAGTTTCATTTTCAAATTTTGTCATGGTATCAAGTCTAGTTTTACATTTAATGGGTATTAATAGATAATTTTAAAATTACAGTTTCTTAAACCCTGGTGAAAAAAATATTTGAAGAAAGAATAAAAAAGTCTTAGGAACTTTGAATTTCTCAACGTTTTCGTACTAGTCTAATTCAGAGTTATTCAGAGTTCTTAATACTTTTATAAAGTTTCTAAGACTTTTTCAGAGTTTCTTAACACTTATTAAGACTTATTCTTTCTTCAAATATTTTTTCCACCAGGGAAGTGACTTTTTTTGCTGTTAATTTATCTCGATCGAGGTTTTTGGGAAACTTTGCCTAGTATCGCTTTGGGTTTTGGAACAATATACCTCTTCTCGACTCAGAGAGTATCGAGAATTAAAAGTTTGAGCTTCTATCGCATCGCCTCCTGCCTCGTAATCGAGGACCGGCCAAAACGGCGTTTCCTCGCTGTCTGGGTAGACGTTCTAGCTTTGTATGAAAAGACAATTATTTGAAGAAATTCATAAATAACTGATAGAGTGTATTTTTTAATTTTCTCTGTCACCCAAGCACCCCATCGAAAGAACCATTATATTGTATCATAAGGTATTACAATATGCAAATTACAATAACAAAATTGAAATAATAGAAAGAATTATTTAAATATACGGTTTATTAAAAGTCTAGGTACAAATGAAGACAATAACTAAAAAGGGTATTTATTGTTGCATAATTATATTATTTGATACAATATTTCTCACTCACCATATTTTCGTTTACCATTATCATTCTATTATCATGATAATGGAAAGATATTGTAATCGAATCTTATAATATTAAATTTAAAATTTTAAGAAACTCCTGAAATAAGGTATGGTTGTCAGATATTGCTTGTAATATCGTAGCGTAGCTCCTTAGTGAATGAACTGATTATGGGGGTTTTTTGTTTTGAAAGATAATTCTTAGCTTTGTTTCAAGAAAATTTACTCAACCGTTCGAAGATCACCTCTTTTCTAGTAGCTATCGGATACGGAGCCCAAATCTGGCTCTTGAAACACAGCAGAAAACACTCTCGATCAAATTACTTTCCACAAAAAATCAAAATCGCTTCATCCGTTTACAATCTACGATACCACAAAATCAGGTTTTATGGATTCGATTCAGGCGTCGTATCTCCTAAACGGATGAAAATGATTTTTATTTTATTTTTTTGGTCGGATGTCTTTAAAGCAGAAGACGGAGATGGCTTCTTGAAACTTAATCGATGGTAAGGGATAAAAGTTTTCATTTTTTTAAGCTAAAACTAATCATACTAATTTTCAATCATCCAGGATTTCTTCCGAAATGAAAAAGAATTTTCTTTCAAGATTTTGGAGGTTTTTTCATAAACTAGCCAGCCAGCTCTAGTAACTTAGTTGGTGCTCATCAAGTTAATTGATATTTTTAAATCTGAAAAAAATTTTTTCCGAATCAGTTGTCACGAAAAAATTTATCAGGACCGTTTTTAAGATCAGTTGAAAAACTGTCGACCGCAATTCAAAAATAAGACAGTTACATTATTTCGATAAGTTAGCAAATGTAAGTTATAATGATTTAACATTCGGGCGACAATGGTAAAATTTTGTGACATAATTGAAAGGGTCGTTTTAAGTGAGAAAGAAATCTTATTCCAAATTATATATATTAAATTTATGCATATTTATTAATTTTTTTTAATTTTTTTTTTTTTTATATTTATTTTAAAACTGGTTATAAATGTTCCTTTTTATATATTATACATATTTTTTTTGTTTAAATTTATTCTGGACGGAATAATAATTAGAATAATTTTGTTTTTTATGATTGTAATAATAAATATTAAAAAAAAAAAAAACAGTTTCTTTCATATATTGAAGTGTTTCGTTATAATTATTTTTTATTAACAAGATCGAATTAAAATTTAGGTATGTATTTTATTTTGATTTGACAAGTTGTTTTATAAAAACCTTGTTTTTGAGAGGATACCTATAGAGAATCTAATCGTGAGAGAATTTTATATTGCTACTGTTTTATTACATTGTTTGTATGTATTATATATGTCCGGAAATATTTTTATTGGAATGCTTATGCATATTTCAAAATTTAAATATTTATCGTTGCCTTTTATGATAATTAGTAATTTTATTTCTTTTTCGAAGATATAAAATTTTATCCTTGCATTTTTGATACAATTAATTGTTAATTATTACTCAGAAATAACGTCAGAGATTAAAATTCGGTTTGTTGAGCATGTATTTATATCCAGTGATTCTGACGAAGAGGAGATTGCACCTCTTCCTGCAAATCGCTGGAACAATTCAATTCAAAATTCACAGATAACTTTTTTTTAAATTTATCTGTAGAACCAAAACTTTATTGTATTTTAAAGCTTTAAAAAACACGAGAGTAGCAGACCTGCACCAATAAGGTTATATTTCCCCCTCATTGGATGCTTTTTATTGAATCGGAATTTTTATATTTTAAACAAATGAAACAGTCGACAATGCCAAAAATCACTTTTAACATATAGTCTATGTAATTCTCGAAAAATTTTCCGCACTCTAACTCAATTGAGGGAGCTTTGAAGCTGCACAATACCGCAAAAACACATTGAGGAAAAGAGGATTGAGAAAATAACAACAACAAAGTACTTCCTTAAAACTTTTTTAGCCTGCATACAAAATTTCGATTCTCAATTAAGAGAAGCTGTAGAGATGTAAAAACAACTACGACCATTCCTTCCGTTTAACATTTGATACAGTTTATAAGTCTTTATTTTCGTGGAATTTCGTGGTTTCTCGGAAATTTAATATTTATTTGTATTGATTTACCTTTGTTAAGAGATTATTTGCTTTTTCTTCTTTAACTTTTAAGTTATAAAGACGAGCAAGGGTAAGTTCAAGATTTTATTTTAACTCATTAATACTCCTTTTCTAGTGCAAGTTAAATAAAAGAAATTTGTAGTTTAAAAACTTTTTATAAAACTAAAAATCAATTACATTTCCTTGCGTTTCCACCATGTAAGTACTACCTAAGCATGGAATTCAAAATAAATTTAATATGCAAAAATTAATTCAAGTTCAAATTTATGCTCAGTACAAAAAATATGCTCATATTTTCTATTTGTAGCAAACAGTTTTGTTATAACTTTTAACTGTAGACATCATCGCCACTTATTTTTAGAAATGAATTTATTTTAAGGTGCGCTACAGAAATACAAATTGTGTAACCTTAGTGCGCAAACCAAGAAGCACCTTTAAAATACCGACAGTCAAACACTGAAGGTTCTTTTATAATATCTAAAAGTTTCTTGTGTACTCTATTTGAAATTACCCCAAAAAAGTAATTTTTTCTCAAAATGCTTAGTTTTCGAAATAAAAATTGTTGAAAAATTAATAATTTAATATTCGATTTTAAGTAAAATGTATATAATTTTTTCAATCTCTGAGGTAATTCCCTTAGCTAGCTTTATTTTTAAAGCATAGTTTCACTAAAAGTAGAATTAAATTCACTTGTATCAGTTCATTAATTCACGAAATAATAAAATTTTCACCCAGCAGTGATTACAGCTCTATACGTAAACACTATAAACTGTCATCATTAAAAACAAAAATTTATATATATTTCAATTAAAAGACATCATGTCATGTCACTTTTAAATAAAAAATGTATATAGGAAAAAGTTTAGTATTTTCATCTTATTTTAATATTATTTTACAAATAATTTACATAAAATATAAATAAATTCCTACACACGTTACGTAACGATAACGCGGTGCATTAAAAGCAAAACAAACAAATTTCTAACTATGTACGTAACAGGAAATTGAAGCTATCACCCAGAAAATTGAAATCAAGAATATTGTGATTTTCCTACTTTTCTCGGAGCGTTTATATTTTTTAGGAACTATGTTCCTTATCGCACGATATGATTTGTTTGCTGGTTGAGAAGTAAAAAAAAAAGCAAAATTCGACGTATAGGTTACCTAGGAAACTAAAACTTTTTTATTCGATTCAGCTTGCCATGAATTTTGAAAATATGCAAATTGTTTTAACAGTCTGTCAATTTGTATTTTTTGTCAAAATTTATGTTTTTTCATTCACAAAATGAGTTGTGAGATAAAGTAAGTACAAAGCAATTTTATGTATCAACAGCTTGCTTAATCAAAGCTACTGGTCTGCCCATTAAGGATCATAATTACCAGGGCTTGTTAGATAATATTTAGTTAACACCTCCACAGAAATGATATTAAAAAAAACAGACAGCTGAATTCGTTTTACAACTAACACCAAAAAAGGTTGATTTACTATTATTAATTGCTTAATATAATTAAATTTCAGAATAGTTTCGCAATAATTTTTTTATATTAAACAAAATCACCTGCTCGAATTTTATAAGCAAATAAAAATGTCTTGCAAATATTTTTAAGAGAGACCAACACCTTTTTTTAATATTCTTTTAGTTTTATTTAATACATTTAAATAACTTTATTTAACAAAAATACATCTAATTTAGATAAATTATAAATAAAATTATTTTGTAAATTTTTATTTAAATGTCTTCATAAATTTTAACCAGGTGTAACTATTTTCTGAATGATTTCAATTATTGTACGATTAAGAATGCAAATAATTTGAGTGAAAGTCATTTATAACATCGTTATTTAAACTGCTTGTCTTAAGTAAACCATTTCAAGGAATGGTTGGTAAATATTTTGATGAGAATTTGAAGCAACTCGGTACATATTCTTTAAAATAGTTACTCAGTTTATTCGCATATACATGTGCTACTGCTGGAGAATACATTTCGAAATTTTTTTGCAAATTCTTCTAGGTATAGCTATTTAGTAATTCTTCTAGTATAATGATTCATTTGGCGCTACTTTTTTCAACAACAAAAAAATAAATAAAAAACTTATTTATCGGGTTAGCTTTATTATCATATTAAAGAACCACCCTTGACATTCATTTTTTAGGGATTATTTATTGAAAAGCTTGTAGAAAATTTACTGTTTTCGACAAAGATTTTGTTTAGTGATGAAGCACATTTCTGGCTTAACATATATGTCAACAAACAAAATTGCCGTATTTTGTCTGAAACGCAATTTGAAGAGATTTAAAAGCAGGCATTATATCCAGACGAAACAACAGTTTGATGTGGTTTCAAAATTCGGTCCATATTTCTTCTCAAACGAGGCCAGACAATATGCAACTTTCATTAGCCACCGTTATAATGTCATGATAACGGGATATTCATTTCCTGAAATTGGAGCCCTTAATCTCTAATCCGGTTGGTAATAACAATACGGTACCGCTTGACACAGCACGTGAGAAAACTGAAAGCCAAATTTACTCGCGTTATTCGCAAAATGCCAACAGAATACTTAACAAATGACAAGAACTTTGCAACGGTCAAATCCGCAATCAAAACTGAACTGCATAAAATTTGAGATAAATAAATGACAGTATTCGGTCGAAGGCGTATCAGTTCGTCTCCGTATTATTATTTCAGACTTAATTTCGATGTGTTTAGAAAAAACAAGTGAGAAAGATGGTGTCTGACGAGAATCATATTAATACATAGATTCGTTCGAAAAACATAGATACCAACATAAAAAAGAACCCTCACTTACAGAAGGGTTAAAATTGATCTTGAAAGGGGTACTTTATGGTCATATTGACAGTATTTCAAAAAAATTTTACCTTTATTAGCTATTCCTATATTCTAATTTTAGTGATATTATTCAAACACAGGACGTTCAAATAAAATGACCCTAATTTTTAAAACAGATGTATCTTGCATCCGTAAACGACTTAGAAAACAATAACATTGTTTAAAAAAAATCATTAAAATTTTAATGCTTGGGTGTCTACCTTTCAATACGATAATACAGTTCAATCTAAATGTTTAAGAAGAGTTCGTTAAAGTTTTTTTTTTAACATTGCAATTGCTTTATGTAAATAAAACAGATCTCTCTTCGGTCCACAGATAAAAAACATTTAGGTCATTTATTTTTGTGTTTATTGTTTAAATACCTACAAAGAACTATAATATCATCAATAGGTGTAATTCAACAACTGTTTAGGGGCTACTCTTTTACATGATGTAGAAGGATAATATCCTTTTCCCAGGTGCAACTTATTTACATATTAATAATATAAATGCATCCCCAGTAGTTTACAATGAATCAGAATTTGTATATTTATGTATATTATTTTAAAGATATTTAAATGCATACCTTCTAAACTTCATAAAAATCGTTCGAACCATTTCCGGGATAAAACTCCTTTCTTAAAAATAAAACCTAGCTATTTTTCGTCTCAAAAACCCCCTGCATACTAAATTTAATGAAAATCGTTCAAGCCGTTTCGAAAATTCCAATTCATATAAGTTATACTGTATTGTCAGTAATACTCGGCGTTTGAAGGGGTACGTTCCAAGACTTTTTAGAATATTCTACCATGTTCTTACATCTATTCCACTCACTGGTACACTTCGCTTTTTCTCCTCAATGAGTTCGTGTTAATTATTTTGAAGCCTTTTACGATTATCATGAGGAAATTACATGTAAAGAAAATCGTCACTCCTCTGAACTGACAGATGCTGCTTCCAAATTATGTTATAAATAGTATAAATCTAAAGGCTGATTTCTGCCATAGTTTCCTTTGAAGAGTTGTATTAGCGAAATTATTATCTTAACCTAGAATTCCGTTTGGAAGAAATCGAAAGTAAAAAATTTCTTTCTGAACGCTCAAAGTAAAATGAATACACTTATTATTTTATGCTTCTTAAATTGCCAAACTCTTTTTAAAACAAATTCCTTTGACTAAGTAACTCTGAAGAATCTAGAAAAAAATTCAAAAACCTCCAAACACGAAAAACTTTATTTGCAGATATTAAGACCATTTTTTGATGGATTTAACAGAAATGAAAAAAAAAAATTTTATTTGGTAAAAAAGTTAATAAAATTTTTCAACTTTTCGCTTTCAGGTAGTCACTATCGTATGCTTAAACTTGACGGATATTTTTTCAACTTCTAATTCTAATAGAAAGATCATTGACAAATGGAAAAACGATTTTATCAGGTATTTGATAAAACGGTCTGTCTATTGCGAAGGAACATTGAAAAATAAATTAATGCCTGCCCAATTATCTTTTTATTAGAATTACAAAAACTGTTAATTTAAAGATTTTTTGTGCAATCCAAAATCTTCGGGTATCAACAGAAAAAACAGTTTTCCTCGATTAAAAAATTGTTTTTAGCTAACAATAAGTATATTTTAGCCGGAAAACAATTCCTTCAGGTTTATTATACTAACAACTGCAGCTAGTATGCATATTATAAAAAACTACTTTTTACCTAAATTTCGTCTAATTACACTATTTGGCCAAAAATTGTACGTATGGGGTTTAAGCTGTATATCAAATTTGATTGCTGTTTTAATTTATTTACTTGAATTGTGGTTTTCTTAGCTGATTTTTATCAAATTTTTATTGGTTAAAAATTTTCTTATCTGCTTTAAGCATTCAATTATTGAATACATGCAAAAATAAAATGTGCATTTAACTGAAGAAACACTAAGTGTTAATATTAACAAAGAGGAACATCATTGCCAACCCACTTAATTACAGTTTCGATAGCCGATATTTATCTAGTTATAATATCATCGAACAATTTCAATTAATATGAATGATTGATAATACATCAGTTAACTTCCATGTTTTTTTAGAGAATTGATAATTTTATATTTGACAATCGCTGTGTTGAAGAGTAATGTGATTTTGTCTCTTTATATTCACAGAAAATTATCATACAATACCTACATGTAATTGCTAAGAAACTAGTAAAAAGAATTACATGAAATGTAATAAATTTTACATCTGTCACACAGACAAGATATCTCATCATGATTTTTTTCAATGTCAAACAAATATTCATCTTATAAAAACAAAACTTTTATTATATCAACTTCAAAGTCAATTTTCTTTAAAGAAAAACTTCCATTCATGCACTAAAAAAACAATAATAAAATTATTTTTCAGAATTTTCCGAAAGAGAAACGTTATTGTTTTACATCCTAATATTAAAAGTTATGGAGCTATATGAAAATCGATGAAAAATTTGTCAATGAGAGTTTTATTTTTCTCATTTGTAAATATTTCCTAGGAATAAAAGGGCGGTGTTTTTCGTAATTAAACTTCCATTGTTTAAATGTCCACGCATATTCGCGTTTTTATCTTTTATAATTCCATACATAGATTTTAAGCTTTAGCTTAAATACAACCAACTACGTGCCAATTAACTTTTATTAACTCGTTCAATCTAATGTCCCGTTAGAGAAATTCGAATTTGATTTCCTGGTGTGGTTAGTATTGATCTAAACGCCAGGTTAACAAAATAAGCGAATCTAGTACGATACTAACGTACTGTGCTGACTTCAAGCACTACTGGCCCCATGTATGCGGAGGATAAGGGCCCGCTACTGCTTTCTTTAATTCTCGTTCATAACCCTTATTTAAACTGACAATACGGATGTAAAAAAACTATTTATTAAACAGACAAAAAATTATGATCAATCTGTTTTATAACAAAAAACGAACTGAAAACGTTATAATAATCACATTGTTTAATAGAAACCCACCTAGGTATAAAAATTATTATGATGAATACAAATAAACACTATTTAGATTGTTTAAAAAAATTATTGTATGATGGACCAAAGAGGAGAAAAGGATCACCATCATCATAGACGACCACAGTATTTATTATTTTATTGTGTGCCCCCGTTGATACTAATAATAATACTAACCGTTCGTTTGTAAATAGTTCGATGTATCTCTTCACACGCTAGATAATAATTATTTGTTCCTCTCACATGAATTTTATTTATCACTATCAAAATATCTTTCTCGGTCAGATAGACTACTTGTCCAAGCTAACATTTTTCGGGTGAAATGACCCTCAAGGAATCCAGCAACGCTGTACATATCTGCTGATGCAGCAGTGAGGCACCAAGGGGTGTGACATTCATATTTAATCTGAACTCACCTGTACCGCGAAAAATTGACGCCATGAGGCGAAAACTTACTTTTACTCTAAAAAATTTTAGCATGGACTTAAGTTTCCTGAGAATATCGATGATTATATTCAAATTAAAATTTAAATAATTATGAAAAAAATTCGTGTATTCAGATTTTATTTTAAAGTGAAGCAGAACACATTAATGTCCGAATAACCAGTTTCATCTCACAATACCGGACACCATTAAAGGTTTTAATCAATATCCTTTGAACAGTCAGTAAAAATTTGACTACGGAGCTTTTTCGTTTGTACATTCATAATTATAGTAGATAACGGTTATGTTGCCATATAAACTTAAACAACGTTAAGAATATTTCTCTTAGCTAAGACGTTAGATTTTAAGTTTTCCAGGATCAAAAACGTATATGAGCTTTTGGTCTTTTTATACTTTATCTCCGATTGCTACGAACATATCTCACTGGTGTAATATTTCATTCTCAAAATTCAAAAAATATAGCCTGTCAAATATTGCCGCCTTCCCATATTTTACATCGGAAGCCTAATATTTCTATGATTTTTTTTGTTAGCTTTTTTGAGGTGAGTTTGAAAATACAGAAAAAAAAGGTTTTCATCATAGTGTCAAATTGATTCTATCTATTTTTTCAAAATGTCTATTTTCCTATTATTACTTTTAGCAATTTCTTTTGTCTACCGTTTATCAAAAAGGGAAAGAGAAGTTGACGTCACAAAACGCGAACAAATAATAAAAACATGAATAATTTTTTAACTCATTCAACAGTTTCAAACTTCCTACAGCTTGTTTAAACGAATTATGTTGTCAATATCTCTTTTTAGGACCGGAAAAGAAAATCGCTGAAACTCGAAAATTTAAAAACGAAAATTCAAATTATTTTTCACTCAAGTCAATCTATTTTTTAAGCTTTTATTGAACTTACAATGTATGTTTATGTATGTAAGTATGTTTTTTCGAACGGAATGCAGCAGCTCAATTTTGGTTAGAATCTCATTTTCCCACCGCTTCCATATTTGATAATTATACTTTTTTTTGTATTAAATTAAAAATTTAAAAAAAAAAAATGCTTCTTACTAACTTCAAAGCTTTTATTGTATTAAGAAATAGAAAAGAATTTTTTCTATAAGCTTGTCCCTTAATATGTATTTATTATTAAAATTTTTTTCATTCATGTTTCATTACAAATAAACTTATCTTCATCAATCAAATTAAATGGCAGACAAAAGAATTATTAGACAAAATTTTGCTTCATTACGAGCTCACGGTCTATTTTTACTTACTATCGTGTGACTTCTAGTCTTTCTATCGTGTGAATAGATAAGATATTTTTAAATATTATTATTTGTCTGACCATTTTTTTATATTTTTTATATTAATGAACATGCATATATGCATCGCACAGTCTTTTGATGAAGTAACATTATTTAACCCTTTTTCTTTTATATGGGAGAGAGATAAATCCAGAGAACAAATAAATACGTATACGAATGGGTTTGTTATATCATTAAGCACTCACTGCTTACTACTTAGTAATAAAAGGTAGGTATTACTGCAATAGACTATAACATTTCCTAGATAATAAATTTTTTTATATGTCTGGTAACAAAACAACAACAGTCTCTCTTGTTGGATGTATTTAGGAAATCTTTTTGGTATAAAAAAAAATATATATAAGCCGTTAAGAAAATGATCCTTTAAGCAGATCCATGAGTTTCTGATTTAATAAATTATTGCAAACAATCTTTACGTCGTATCAACATATAAGGGAAGCATTCACGAAAGCTGCTTTTATTTTTTTAATAAGACTATAGTATTAATAAATTCTTTAAATTGGAAGCAAAAAGTCTGCAAAAAATGGAGGTCATACCCTTCTCATATTAATTATTATTATTATTGACTTGTCAACGAGGTTCGAAATTCACCCATGCTTACATAATTGTTCATTGAAAGTTCTTCAACATTTTTTGATAGTTTTATTTCTGATCTACTACTAAATTCTGTTATGTACCTCAGATATAAGAGGGTATTCCAGATATGAAAATTTTGAATAATAAGAGACTCATCTGATAACTTCGTAGTATCGTACAGGTTGAAGTAAATACTCTGAATGATCATTCAGGGGTTGGTTAAAAATATTGTTAGCTCATCTTGTAGAGGAAGGACATATTAATTGTTGTTAAAGATAGTTTTGAGGGGCTATCTATATCCCCTTGATTGAAATGTCTTTTTTTTTCCAATTTTAAACTATTACATTCATTTTGGCTAATAAGAAAATGTTTGATAATAAATTTTAGATATATTTATTTTTTCAACGTTTCTTATATTAACAAGTGAAACAAACGTTTTTAAAGTTTGTTTTTTTACGTCACGTAAGTAAAGAAAGATATCCACTCTTAGATTGCCAAACACACACATAACTGATATTTCCATTTAATACATACTATAAAATCACATAACTTTTCATAATCATAACTTTTGTACTATCTCTATCGGTTTTGTTCTATCCCTTTTCGTTCTTGAATTATCGTGTCGACAGACAGGCGGACAGCCGAAAAAGGACTAATTTAATGATTATATTAACACCTCTAACAACATTTTGTTCGTAGCATCAATATTTTTAAGCGTTACAAACTTGGGACTAAACTTATTATGACTTGATATATTTCATATACACATGGTATAAAATTTCCATTTTAAAGTCAACTATTCTCCTTTGTTTTGTAAGCCACCGCTTTTAATGAACTCTAATTATATCAAAATCGTATAAAGTTTCGACATTTTTCGAGATGAAAGCCATAGCTTCATATCAGAAATACAAAAAAAAAATTTAAATAAATAAAAATATTGTGAAGTGGTCCAGCAGATGTCCATTTCAAATAAAAACAAAGTAAATATATTTTATAAAAGAGTTTTTTAATACTGTGCTTATTGTATTCCAATGCATTCATTCATTCATGAATGTTATGTATTTTAAAATATATACATTTCTTATACTTTTTGTCAGGTCATCGATATTGTATTCTTACTTGAAGGGATTGTGGTCTTATCAGATCAAACGACCAGATTTTAATTTTTTTAAAGTTAAATAAAATCTTTTGTTTTTTTTTCCAAAATTTACTGTGCTTATTAGAAATATTATGAGATTAAGTACTAAAAAAAGTTTTCAGTTCATAGTAGGAACTTAAATAATTCGAAGCATTTTAAAGTACTTACGTGATACAAAACTTTCATTTGTCTTTCTGCATATTTTAGAATGATGTAGACTAGTTTTCTAATTGTAGTCACTCATTCTCTTATTGACATAATCATTTGATAAATATTCTTTTTCAAATCTGGGTAAATTCAAAAATTATTTAAAAGTCTGGTATTTTCTGATCTAAAGCATTTAAAATTTCTCACTTGTATAATACTTACCATTAACCTTTAAGTAGTGGTGCCTTTTTTTGTAAAACGAAGAGTGGTGTCAAGTTTGGCAGATCGGTTATGTGATTATTTCGCTTATTACTGAGGGAACACCCACGTCGAAATTCACAGTTTAGCATGTAGCTAAAAATAGGGATTTAGAGGGAACAGCAAATGCTCACACATTTAGATTTATTAATCCCCGAATTACAAAAAAGGCTGTTATAAGTTTGACCGCTATGTGTGTGTGTGTCTGTCTACCTGTCTGTTTGATTTTTTTTGTTTCGTTTGAAAAGTAATTTAATGGAGAGTGTTCTTAGCTATGTTTCAAGTGCGAGTTTAGGATTCCGTACCTAAAAAAATTATAAAATTGTTCATGATCTTCAAAATCGGCTCAGTTTAGAAAAAAGCTTTGAGTAAAAAGGTAATTTAATGGAGAGTGTTCTTTGATATGTTTCAAGTACAAGCTTAGGGTTTTGTACTCGAAAAATTTGTTGAGGGTATTGATGTGCTAACAAGTTTCTTTTATAAAATTTTCGTACGACGTTTTCAAAATACTAGAAATGATTGACAAAAAATTCATTAAATTTACATTAATATAAAAATTTCAAGGGAAGCTAAGGAAGATAAACAGAAAGCATCTCAAAAGGAATACAATGGCAGGGTTCGAAAATATTATATGGCAGTATTTCTCTATAAATTTGATATTTTCCAGCCAAAAGAACGAGCAATGACCAGGTTTTGATATTATGCACTTAATAAATTTGCTGCCTTTAAGCATGCGAATACCTATCGCATTGATTAAGGCAAATGACACCGTATGGTATACACGCGATTGAAATCGCGGACAAACTACTACAATGAACATGTACATTTTTTCATTGCAAAACCTAATACAAAATCATTTAGCCAATATATTTCCAGTATAAAGTTCTTAAATAGTTTGCGTGTTAACAACATAGATTCATAATAATATTTTAAATAGCCAAGGTAAACTGAAATAAAATCTAACAAAACTTCCGTTTTTAATTTAAATATGTAGGTACGTACATACTTTTCATAAATAAAATGAAAATTTGCATGTTTGCAAAAAAAAAATATATATTGTAAAATAAATATGCAGAGGTACTCTACATAGGGTAAAGTGTAGTAGCCGAACTCCAAGTACATATGAAGACAAAGTTAACCACCCTGAGAGGGAAGCAACCGGGAGAAAGATCGTTCATGTACATTTGTCATATCCTGTATACATATAATATATACCTATCAAGGTTAATTCCAAGTGTGTAACGCCTAGAAATATTAATGCAACGAACAAAATTTTAATATAGAGGTTCATAAATTACCAAAAGAGTCCATTTCGGGTTGTCTGTCCGTCTGTCGCCTCGATTACTCAAAAAGGAAAAGAGATATTTATAGCGTGCTTAGGACGTAAAAAGTGAGGTCGAGCCCGTAAATGAGCAACAAAGGTCAATTGGGTCTTGGGTTCGTAGAACCTATCTTGTAAACAATGGATCACAAATCTTGTCCAATAAATCACGTTGTTATCGATAGCTGTTTAATATATGAATTCTTAAAAATTACTAGTAGAGTGTGGGATTAATAGTGCCATAAACAGAGTTTATTTTCATTGTTATATTAATAGAAAAAAAAGCTTTAAAAATTAAAACATTTAAATTTTGATCCCTGCCACTACACTCTTCCCTACTCTGTACATATGGTATATTATTATTAATTCATAGTACCAATATGTAATATAGCTTTTCTGTATTTTTACAATGAAATATGAATTTATCAATTTATAAAATCTCAATTCTATTATTTTATTGTAAATTATATTTTAAAAGAGTAATTATATTATAATCATTAATATATTATTATACAGGTTTGTTTTTTGCATACACTCGGTGTAAGTAGAAAAAGATAGTGATGTCAGAATATTATAAGACCATCGTTTTCTACTTACGCTAAGTGTAATTGGTTTAACCAAATAAAACATACCTTGTAATTTATTGGCGTTTGTTATTAATTTTTTTAGGATTCTGTATCTCTAAAAGACAATAGCAAAGTCTTTTGTGTACGATTTTGTAATCACTTTTAGGGGAAAACTTTTCACTGAATGAATATGATTTTGGTACTTTTTGGGTGAAAATTACCGTATATACCAAGTTTCATAAAATTAGGGAATAATTTTCTTGTTAATTTATTTATTTTTTTAAACTTACCCTTTAAGAAATATGCAAAAATTGAGAAACATATTTTGAGTTCTTCTTGGATAAAAGACATTTTCGAGAGTAATTTAGACCCAAAAAATACCAAAATCGAGTTATTTTGATAATTGGACTAGTGGTTTCTAAGACGTCGACTAAAGTCATATTCAGGGGATGATATATAATAACAATTTATTCAATCAATAACTCAATTGTTTGTCTTTCAATCATGAAATTAACCAGATTTTTTTTGTCTTTGCATGGTTTATTTACTTCAATACAGGACGGTTCGATGAATATTCTTGGAATTAAAGTTGATTTTTAGGGAGCGGGCTAAGCGAGTGCAAAGAGGTTGAAAGGGGTCTATATTGCGAGTAACATAAAGAGGGGATATGTGAGGTAAAAGTAGGTTCTCTTTATGAATTAACGATTCCCTAAATGAATCATTTATGAAAAGGAACCATTTTTACGAGAAAAGTTGTAGGCTAAAGCTATAGTTTTGTATAAAATATAATAAGAATATAATTAGACCGTTTATTAAATATTTAATGTAATTACAAACATTATCTAGTTAGTAAAAGAACGATTATTCTGCAAAGTAATAATAATAAAAGATTTTCAATAAATTACAAAATGATTGATTGCTAAGCAATAACAAAATAATAAGAAGCATATTATTTATTGAACTAAACAATAAATTCGAATAAATATCTATTTTTTTATGTTGTTTCATTTTGTGTATTGATCAAAGATATATTATTACAAAGCTTCTCAATCACATCATACCCATCATAGAATTTTAACTACGACTTGTTCAAGCCCTATAAGCAGAAAACCAGTAATATAGGCCAGTAAAAGCGTACAGTAGTCAAACTCCAATAATTTGTTAATGTTTTAAACATTATTTGAAGGTATGAATGCTCCAATACACTTACGGATTGTCCCAAGAGTTTTGACACTAGATTTTTAAATTATCCCTCCAGCCGCCATCTTCGAAATTGACTTTTTTTACGTTTTGTCTATATCTTCCGTTCTATTGCCTGCTTATATCTTCAAACTCTTTTATGTCAAAATACGTGACTTTGAACACGAATAATTCTTTGCTATCAATCGTAGCGTGTACTTTGACATAAAAGAGTTTGAAGAAAAAACGCAGGCCAGTCCAACGATAGAACGCAAGATATAGGCCAAAACGTAAAAAAAGTCATTTTCCAAAATGGCGGCGAATACACAAAATTAGATTTAGGGTCTCCTAACAACCGCCTGTCGAATGGAGTAATAAAAAAATCTAGTGTCAAAACTTTTGGGTCATACCTCTGCGATTTATGTTAGTGCACTGGACTAGAAATGATACAAGGTTTTCAGAAAGAAAAATTTGTATTTGTATGACATTTAGCAGGGGCTCCCAATTCTTGATCTAAGGAAATTTAAATCGTGACATTTTATTTACGAGGAAATCATTCATACGATATTTAAATCTCAATACTGTTATTATATATTTATATATATATTTGAATGTAAGTTAGCTTGTTTGTTACTCAATCACGAAAAAGACCGATTTTTATGAAATTGAATTTATTTAATGCCTTAATATCTGATTATATCTTATTCCAATTACGATGACCAGAGATCTTACAAAAAAGTTCGATTACTCGACTCGAAAACCCACTTTGAAGTTCCCAAATTTAAAAGTTCTCAAGTCCGTTCCCAAGTCCGCAGGGAACTAGTGAATCTACACTAAAGTCAACATTTAAATGTAGATTACAAGAGTGAATAAAAAATTTCATCCTTCTACGAAAAATGTTTTTTCTTATGCTAGATATGGAAAATTTTCAGGGTCGAGACATGTCTGTCTCTATTAGGTAGTGTCTATGATACGTATTGTCAACATATCCATTTGTCTGTGGAAACGGAAATATGTTTCATTTGCCCTCCCCCTCGTTTCCCCTTTCTTAACTTCTATATTTGCTACTATTACAGTAGCTTTTAAATTTGTTTATGATTTTCGATTTTCAAGTGAATTCGTTTTAGGATTTTTTGTGAAGACTACTTATATAAAACGTTTCTTTCAAAAAGTGTAACTTACCATTTTGAAGTTTCTTTCCATAAAATCAGTCGAAGTTTACTAGCCTAAATTTATAAAGAAAATAGATGATATAGCTCTCATAGTCCGGATTTTCACATCTGCATTATTGCTGTTGTATGCACAACCTCCCTTCTTTTAATAAAAATTCTTTCGTTTTATGTAAAATCATGTACAGTAAAAAAGTAAAAAAGAAAAAGAGAAAAAGGGATGAACGTACATACTAAGTTTTTCAAATGAAAAATAAAATTCCAGTGAAATAGATATATTTTATTTCTGTGATATTCTTTGATGCTATTTTTATAGCTTGTGCTAAAGTAGATATAAAGGCGAACACATTGCAATGTTAGACGTATTAAAATTCAGACCGTCCAATTCGACATCCAAAAAGAAAATTTGTTTTAAACCTCCTAAAAAAAAAAAAATTAGACTAGAAAAAATATACTTTGGTTATATTCTGATTTGTTTGGCATTCACCACATACGCAAATACAATTTACATTATTTAATAAGCCCCCTACAAATACGGCTTACTCCAAACTGAATCGATTTTCCTAGGAAAATACTAGCATAGCTAAGAACACACTAAAAACACATATTAAATTATCTAATTTTAAAAAAAAATGAAAATTTGTTCATCTGTTTGAGAGCTACGATGCAACAGACAGACAGACAGGCACACAAATACAATCACACATGGCGGTCAAACTTATAGCATCCCTCATTTTGCGTTGCAAGCCAACAACTTAAAATTGATGTGGTTTTTAGAAATAGGTGACATTATATGAAATCAGTTAATGCCAACCGTTGATAATATAGATTGTGTCTTTGTTTTTATAGATTTATAGAAGTGTACGCCACTGTTTGAGAGAAAAAAGGGTAAATAAAAAACTCGAAACACAGTGAGTAAAATAAGTAAAAGAAAGCGTCAATGAGAGGGTGTTCATAGAAAATTCATACCTACCTTATTATTCTATAGAAAAAAAGGGTGAAATTATATACAGCAGAAAAAGGGGTTATTGATGTAAACAATATTCAGGAAAACCATAAGTACTGAATCTAATATTATTTAAGATGTATTGAAAATATTAGACAAAAAAGTAACTGGTTTGATTTTAAAAAATTGTAGTCCACACCAATTTCAACATTTCGATCATAAAAGTTTTACAAAATAAGTTTTATCGTAAATTATTGACTAACATAAATCCTTAATAAAGCAAAATTTCTATTTTTTTTTTATCTGACACTTGGAGAAGTGAAAAATGTAAGTTTGGTAATAAAGAAAAGTGAAATTGTATTCCTTCGTGTGTTGAATTTTTAGAATTTATTATTTCCAATGATGTTTATACTTCGACTTTTTTTTGTTTGACGGATATGTTAAAAAAAAAAGCTTTTGACAAATGAAGACATATAAACAAATGACAGGAAGTTTGCAAATATCAAAATTTTCAACCCTCTCGAACTTTTTTGCTTTGTTTACATTTTTATGTTTTATATTGTCATAAACACTAAAATCGTAACATAAAATTCGTCATAGTTATAAATAAATACCTGAGCCAACCAAAAAGATTAAAGTTCAAATTGAATGAATGTGCTTTTACAAATTATGTACGTCTGTATCTATAAAAAGTTCCCTCAAACCGTTCGCTAAAATCTAAGAATTAATAATAATATTAATTTAATCATTAATATCAGAGCCATTGACGAAAACGTCCATTGAGTGCTCTATTTTAACTTTTAAATAAAACGTAACCAAATTGGCAGACTTGAATTCCATGTGCAATATGCCATCGGCAAATATTTCTAGCAAATTTGCAAGTTGGATGCGAAACTTGCTGGCTGCGTCATCTGCATTTAAAAGTGGATTTATGATCCACTTTTGCCAAGTATTCTCTGATAATTCTTGAGCCGGGAAATAAAGATAGGTACAATTCATCCTTCAAATTATGCAAAACAATTATCATTCCAGCTGACTGGACGAAAATAAATCGAGATTATTTTGATTCATAGATAATAACCATAAGTGTATTGTTTTGTGTATCGTCCTTAAAGGGTTTTATTCAAGGTATTTAAATGCTTCAATTAATCAGAAATGAAAGGAGTTTTATAACTTTTAAATAATATTTTTAAATAATTTACGAAAACAATAACTTTTTTAAGGAAATATTACGAGTTAGAAGTACACTATATCATTTATTATTTTAAGAAAAATTCCCTTGTTGCAAGGAACAAATATTTGTTTCTTACAACAGAAAATAAATTAGGACTACAAATTTTATGGTTGTTCTAAAACTTAAAAACTTAAAAATAATTGTTCACAATTGTAAATTTCTAATCAAGGTTTCTAATAATAAGTTTTGTATAGATTTGTGCATTAAAATGTTTTCTTAAACTAATAATTGTACTTCTCTTTTCAAAGATGTTTTCAGGTATTTACGTCTTTCAATCGTAATTCTATTAACGATAAGCCTACTTTTTCTACTTCTCTACAAAAAAATTTCTTATTCCAAAACTGGCCAGAATAATTTTTTTAAGGAGAATCTATCTATACGTTAACAATTATTGAATTTTCAAAATTTTCGTTTATTTGATTTATTTATAATAAAATTAAAAACAATACAAAATTCATTCAATAATAAAATACATAAAAAGGAAGAAGAGGAAGACAAACCATTTCCATCACGCATGTATAAAATCAATCAAAAAGCATACGAGCAGCTTTGTACATACACGAGCAAATTAAAAATACTTCTCACTGAATGTGTATAATAAAAAATATTAAAAGCTTGTATAGCACAACAGTAAACTTGCTAGCATTGCTTCTTTTCATTAAAAGAATCAACTAACAGCTTTTTTTCTGTCCATATATACATATTTGGGTGCATTGTTACCTCTATGCATTAACGAAATCATAATATGAGTATCTATTTATGTTTGGATCACTCGACGTTACATCGTTACTATAAGTTCTCTTTTTAAATATATCCAAGCTTATTGAAGATCAAACCATAGCTATGGCTTCGAAATTTTATTTTCAATGAAATTGTACTTTTATATAGGAATGAGGTCATTTATTTAGTATCTGAAGCAATTCTATCAATCCATTGGACTTCACAGTAGCGTAAAAAATGTAAGGTACCTTACATAAGTTTGTGTATTTCATTTTAACTTTTCCCTCTTTTAAATCTATATACACATTACTACGGGAATATGCTCTTGGTTTTTAATTTTTCCCTTTTTTTAGTAATATTTTGAATAATTTTGACATCTGTTTACAAATAAATTTACTTTTTGGCTATTCTGAATCATCAAACATTATAACGAAGTAAAATTTATTGGAATGTTCCTTCTGCGGTTGACGGATGTCGGTTAAGCCAAAAAACGACTGACACTTTTTTATAGTATATTATCTTGACATAAGTCGTCCTATTAGCTCAGTTGGTTAAGGCGTAACCAAATCCGTCCACGATATGCTTAGGGTAGCGGGTTCGATTCCCATCGTCGCAACCAAATTAATTTAATTAATAGTTGTGATGTTCTGGTGTAGTGCATGGTATATGCATGAAGGAGGTGCACTCAACCTAACCTTACCTTACCTAACCATCTTGAAATATTAATATTTTTTTCAAAGAGGCCGCTGTATAGTGATTAGAGTACTGAATGCTCGTATAGAAGGTTGTCAGGTCAAAACCCCTCCGCCTCAAAAGTGCGTTTTTTAATATCTACTTTGTTTCCCAAAGAGTGGCTAGTGGATTTTTAACTTGGTGAGATAAAAGGAACATAGTTTGTACCGAGTGCTTCTTTTGTTTTGTAAAAACATTAGCTTTGCCGTTCGGACAGGATACATCCTTGTAGGCTGAAGGCGGCAAATATTTAACTTTTTAAAGAAAATATTAGATGTACATCAATGAAAATTTATAAAATGTATCTGTATAGAACCAAGTTTTGATAAAAGATGGAGGTTGTAGGAAAATTTCTCACCAGACTTTTTCTGTTATCCTTTTTTTTATATTACAAAAAAAAAATATCACAAGAGAAAATCTTCATGTTTAATAATTACCTCATCAGACGTTCAATTCTTTGATCTTTATATACATATCCTAGACACTGAGTATTACACTCATAATATAATCAGCTATAAAAGATGTGCTTTTTTATTATGTGAGTTTTTAATGTGACTCTCTTTTTATCTTAGAATATCTTCTCCATATTATTTTTTTTGCTTGTTGTAAGATATTTATTATTATCACTATTCTATGTTGGCAATTAAATTATCAAGTACTAATCTAGCTTTATTGTTCATATTTTTATATCAATTGTTTATAAATGCACTTCATACGAAATAACAAGTTCGCAATTTTTAGCGATTTAGCATAAAATTTTACTATTTAAAGTATAATCTCTATCTCTATCTCTATGTATTATAAATGAGAAAGTAAGCAGGTTTGTTTGTTTGTTTGTTTATTTGTTACGCTTTACGCTAAAACTAGCTAATGGTTTTTAATAAAACTGTACAGCAATATAGCTCATACTTCAGAATAACACATGAGATATAATTTATAAAGAAATATTAATAAAAAAAAATTAAAATTAATTTAATTTGACATTACCATTAAAAGTAGTCATTTGACATTACCATAAAATACAGATTTCTGTAAAAATAAGCAATATAAAATATTTCACGGCCATCTTTTCTGATAGACTCAATGAATAATTATGACTATTATACATTTAAAAAAATACAAATCCATACATATATTTTACCTGTGTAAAACAATCCTTACCATTATTTCGAATGTTATAGAAAGGGGATAAGCGAGAGCAATCTTTACTTATCTTTACTTTTAAACCCAGCGAAGTGGGTGGGTATCACTCTAGTCACATATAATACAGAATGTACCAAATGAGTGTTTCACTTAAAAATTCTCTTTAGGAAAGTTTCTATGTTAAAAATTATGTTTTAATTTAAAAACATTCTGCATTTCTACTCAACTTTTTAATTTATTTGAAAATATGCTCAAAATGATTATTTCTTAACGTATTCATCAAACCTTTAATTCTGATGTCAAAATGCAAATATTTTAAAATTATTTTAAAACCTGCTGTGCTTTTAATTAGAAATATCTCTTAAAATGAACCTTAGAGCTTGGTATTTCCAACTGATTTTTTAAAGACTATTATGTGCTATATCGTACGCAATTAAAAATATACAACTTTCCAAATTTTAAACAAACCAATCTGTTACTGAGACACTAATGACACTGATAACATCACAGATACTAATAACATCAAACGACGCTCCTCATAATTTTTCAAGTTCTACGAGAAGTCAATTTTTTACCTCCTGTTCTCTTCAAAACATTCTCAATAAGATTTTTGTTTGTGACACTTGCCAGTTTTTGGTTTTCGTGTCAAAATAAAAGACACGCTAATTTATCACAGAAGTTTTACTGTACCTACTACATAGATTTTAAGAAAAATCTTAATTCTGATTTCTCGTTTCTTTTTAATGATATTCAATTTAAAGAGAAATGTATCCCTAAAAAAACTACAATATCGTATTATATATATTCAAATATTCTGGATTCAATTTTCGAAATAATTATATATAGTCAACATATCAAAGCTATGTATTTATACAAAAATGTCAATTACTTTCTTTAAATTTATTTCTTATCTCCGTCTACTATAGTTAATAACGACGTTTGCGTTTTCTTTTACACAATTCCCACTCAAATTACACTTTCACAGATGTGAAAACGAAAAAAATTTGTTTACTTGAATGTACACAGGATGATTTTTAAACTTTCATACGTTGTTTTTTAAGAAATTTAGATGAGTAAATTCTATTTTGGACAAGTGAGGCTTTCTTTTTCTTTAGCTTTCAACAGCGATAAATTTTTGTATTTGCAAGGATCAAGCGAGTCAAAAAAATGTGTTCTACATTTTGAGAAGTCATTTTGTCATTGACAGAACTGGAAAAGGATGATGTCAAAGTTGTGCCATCAACCGTAACGATATTTTCATATTTGAAATCGGAAATTATTGATATCAGATATTGATAATTTATGGCTGCTACATTTTACTATTAAAAGATTCTGTTAAAATGGTTGCTAGCTGGATTATTATATCAATACATTTCAATCATCAAAGTGGTTGCAGGTTTCAAGGAATAAACCATGATTTTTTTTCAGTAGATCGGCTCTTATGATATAGCGAAACAACCATGACACGTATTAATATATAGGACATAACTATCATTTTCTAATGCTTGACTTGACACAGCTTCCACCAACCTTTGATTTTCTGGCGCATTTTTGATTTATTACTGTTAGCTTCTATAGTATTTTAAACCACCATTTATGAAAACCTCAACATTAAGAAAAAAAATTCGTTAAATAATTTTTCATTCCCTATCTATATCATAATATTTTCATCAACGTACAGTAAATTGAATGTGACGTGGTTGGGAAGAATGTTGACAAGAAGGTTGGAAAATTGATTTTATTAAAAAGGAAAGAAAAAAATAAAACATGGGAAAAATCTCTCCACATACATATACATATAACGTCAGCACACAGAATTTAAATCAAGTGCTACGGACAAGTGTGGTAAATGCGTGCTGGATAAAGAAATCGCAATAAGTCACGATATTGTTAAACACATCCTGTTACTTCCGACCATTGGCAGCCCACCACATACAACTGACTGCACGTTCATAAATTTCACTACCTTTTTCATACCAATTTAATTTTCTGGCATATAATAAACACCTCACTGTATACATACATACAAACCCGCCTCTCACGCTCTGATCGTAAATGTTTTTTAATAAAATATTTTTTAGTCATATTTTTCATAAAATTGTAGACTTATGCCTCTTATCGAAGGTCTACGAGTAAGAGTAAGAGTATGCTATAGGTCCATTTTGAAATCCCTATAACAATATTTGTGAGATTTTTGAGATGAATATTTTTTTCCACCTCCAGACTCTCCCAGCTCGGGGATTGAAATCGGTACGTGGGCTGAGTTAGTGCCGAGGAAATGTTTTTTGAGAATCGCACAGCCTTTCTAAATTGAACAAGACATTTAAAAGTCCGTACTGAGGTTTAATTAGTGTCAACAAACTATCTCTCGAGAGTAGAAACGTTCCAGCACCACTTTATGAGATTTAAATTAATGTTACAGAAGTGTCTTTTGATAATATCGATGCCGTACTTTTTGTATATGATTCATGTGTTAAAAACATGAAAACACAAAAATTATAATTCAATGAAAAGCATCTAATGATAGCAAGATAAATTTACAAAATTATAAAACTCCTGGAAAATTTTTCGGATACGGAACCTTAAAATCGCTCTTGAAACAAATCTAAAAGCTCTCTACATTAATTAGATTATCTTTCTCCTTGGAACCTTCTCCAAACTGAACCGATTCTGAAGTCTATCGCCTATTTTTTAGTTGTTCTGAATATGTAACCCTAAACTCCCACTTGAAACATAGCTATGAACACTCTCCATTAAATTATCTTCCAAACGAAAAAAAATAAAATCGGTTCATCCGGTCACCCCTTTTTTGGTTCGGGGGTTAAAAAAGTAATTCAATAGACTTTACCAATTGACCTCTATGTAAAGCGTTTTTATTATAGATAAAGAGAAACCGAATGAAAGACCAGTCAAAAAGTGAACAAGTTTAACCTTTAAACCTATTTTAAATAATTTTCAAAAGTGACAGCTCCTGGCTATAATATTTAGTACAAGTAAGTTCGTTACTAGAATGGAATATTCCAAAAACATTTGTAAAAAAGTAATAATAGTTTTAAAAAAGATTTTTTGTCTCCAGTTTGGACTACAAGTGAAATTTACAAAATTTAAATTTAAAATTTTCAGGAAACAGAAAATCAAAATCGGTTCATTCATTTAAACGCTACGATCCCACAGATCTACACACACAGGGGTCATACTTATAACACCCCTTTTTTTAGTTCGAGGGTAAAAAAAGAAGCACCTAATGATAAAGGAAATGTAACCTTCGAAATGGATCTCCTCGGCTCACGAGTTTTTTTTATGTTGATTCGAAACACATTTTACATTTCTTATAATGTATTTTTTCTTGTGTATGTGTAAATCACAGATATTTGATACGAAATACGTTTTAAAATTGAAATCAATATTCACTAGCTAAACAAATTATTTTCACATTTTTAATGAGTTACGTATTAGCTTCTTATTTAAATTTCTTTTGTTGATTTTATGCTATAAGTGTAGTGTAAAAATTATAATGACTTTTGTAGAGCCTTGTATATCTTTTAAGGGAAAAAACTTCAAAAAAAAATTTATAGTACACAAAATACTATAAGAAAATTAATATATTTCTTTTTTTGATATCGTTATGTTTTGAGACATTAACGGAATGAAAATAACATGAACATAATAAAATGTGTGTATGTCCATGCCTGTCATTAAATTTTTGTTATTCCTGAACAAATTATCATATCAATTTAAAACCTTTACTGAGGATGCGGTTCTATTAGGAATCGATCTTAATAGGAACGTGGTTCTCTCCTTCCGAGCAGAGAACAAAATTGGTAATTTCTTGATAAATAGTGGATTAATATTAAGAAATTGATTCAAAAATGATCTTAAATTTTTTAATTTATCCATATATATATTTGAAAAGTTCTATTTTACTCATAATATGGGACATCCATCCTTATGCAGCAAAATTAGCAACACAATGATTTCCTTTTGATAACTTGTGAGTTCAAGGGAGAGCAGGCTCAGAAACTTAAGATTTCGTGTACGAGATCCAAATAAACGTGTGAAGCTCTGTTAGAAACTCAAGTAGTTGAATCAAAACAATACAAAGTTTGAATTAAAGAGTTTATAATAACTTTAAAAGAGTTCAAGTTAAGCACGAAATTAGATTTAAAGCTCGTAAGGGATGAATAGCAGGACAGGTAATTACAAAATGGTACTTTGACTTATAACAAAGACGCTGGTCATGTGGAAAATGGAAAATATATCATCATTAATTTTTTGACATGGGATTTTTAACCGACTTCAAACAAAAACGGAGGAGGTTATCAATTCGACTGTATTTTTTTTTTTTATGTTTGTTACCTCAGAACTTTTGACTGGGTGAACCGATTTTGATGATTCTTTATCTGTTTGAAAGCTGGTGCTTGCTCGCTTGGTCTCATTTGATTTTGGTACAGTTATGACAACGGTATCCATTTGAAAACCATAAAAGTCTTAAATTTGCATTAAGTATGCACGACAAAAGGACGAATAACTCAATATCACTTCGATGATTCTTTTTTTAGTGACAAGTTAGTGAGTGTACTTCAGATTCACTAAAAATCACAAAATAAAAAAACTTTTAACAAAAAGAAAACCGACTTCAAAAGGAAAACTTTTCCAAAATATATTAAAATGCACTAAAAAATAAAAAAATAACGATAATATAATGTAGTTAAAATTATTGTTATTTCTGGAGTCGGTGCCAGCCAAGGAAACAACTCTGATAGTCGAGTGTGTTACATTAGTTGGGCTGACACCGACTCCAAAAATAACAATAATTTTAACTACATTATATTATCGTTATTTTTTTACTTTTTAGTACATTTTAATATATTTTGGAAAAGTTTTCCTTTTGAAGTCGGTTTTCTTTTTGTTAAAAGTTTTTCGTAAAAGACTTTTGAACAAGTAAAAAATGTTAATTTAGTAACAAAATTAATTTCCCTATTTAAATTTAGTAACCGAAAATAAAAGTTCGTGTGACAAATTCATATGAAACAAGTTTTATAATTATTTTTTTGGTATTGTGAATCGAAAAATTCTCAAGACGTACAAGCGTTCACATAAGAAAACAAAAAAACTTCACGAGAATATGAACAAAATGATACCTGCTTTAAAGATAAACTTCCTTCCTATAGACAATATTTACCCATAAATACATTAGTCTGGTTATGCGATGAGATTCCACTAGTTATATAGTACCTTAAAAGGTACTAAACATAAATACTTAATTTGCATACAACAGTTAATTGTAATGGACACCCTATGATGTAATATTAATAGTAACCCTCATCGGCCTTGATTCGATATGCATGTTATGCAAATCAGTTATAACGTGAAACAAAGTTTTTTTTCTCAACCGGAATAACTGCTTTTCTATGCTATTGTTTTGTTTTTTATAAGTAGTTTATTTTTAATAATAATAGTAGTTAAAAATTTTTGTCAGTGACATCTGCATACTATTATTTTACTATAATTCCCAATACACGTCGGACGGGACGGGGTTCAAATTAAATGGTGAAACAAACGGTATTTTTAAAATAATAATAACATGTACTTCTTTATTTTAAAAAAAACACCATATATATACTTTTTTTTAAATAGATCTCTTTATTTTAATTTATTTATTGTGTATAAATTATTTATAGTTATTTTTGCTACTTGTATATACTATGTGCATTATAATTTGTTTGATACAAATAGTAACTTACATCGATTTTTCTAACACCCTCGACATCTAAAATTTAAGGCTATTATGAGAATAAAATTCATTGATGTAACGTCCTAGCAACGTCACGAAAAAATAGATCTTAATGCTTTCTTTTCTTATTGAAAATGAGACTTTCTTACTTCTACGCTGAAAGGGTGAAGTACAACTGGCCTCTGAGAGCAGTTGCATTAACTGCGTTTACTAGTTAATGGTATTGTATTACTATTTAGTTTTTTATACCATGTATAGGTAAATGTAATATATATCAAGGTATACTAAACTTAATCCCAAGTCTGTAACGCTTAAAAATATTGAAGCTACGAAAAACATTTTGGTATAAGTGTTCATAAAATCATCTAATTAGGCCATTTTCGGTTGTCTGGCTGCCCGTCTGTCCGTCTGACAACACAACAACTCAAAAACGAAAAGAGGTATCAAGCTGAAATTTTTACAGCCTGACATGTATGTAGGTGTAAAGTGATAGTGTAATCAACACTGTCAATACATGGTATTTTAACAATTAACTCAGTCAAATGTTTGTTTTCACCGTCTGCTTTGGTACTGTGATACTACGAATAGAGGGCTAAAATTTATAAATTTCTCTTTTTTAACAATGATTTAATAGAGAGCACTTTTTAACACTCTTGTTTTAGCTTGACCAGAATATATAACCCACCCATGTTACAAAGCGTAGAGTGGTCGATATCAGTTAAGTAGGCTAACTATAAGAATAAATGTCACAAATGGTGTCAGGACCACAGTTTCACGGGAAAAATCTCAACCAAAAACTGATCCATAGAAAAATATTCCAGAGGCGGAAAGTTTGTTTCAGATATTTTTTACAACGTTTTTATCTTTTTTCATACAAATCATAATTTTTTGTATAGCAAGATACAAAAAACGCTCCAACTAATGTCTACTACAAACTAATACCTACTATCTTATCCTATCTTACTCCTATGCTATTGACAAAAGTACATATAAGCATAATACAAATTATAAAATTAAATATTTCAAAGTAATATAAATTATTTTCATGATACGTGGTATATATAGCGCGGTAAATTTTAAACTGAAAGATTTACAGATGTGAAATACAGTATTTAATTTCATTGTGTGAATACATACTTTTATATAGCGTTATCGTATAAATTAATCAAAAACAGCTTTTTTTTATATCAAAGATACCTACCTTTTTTTGTTTAATCAAAAAGATTCTTTGTACGTTAATAAAATGTTTATTTTTTAAAATGCTTCTTGAATCTTACAAACTTATGTTAAAAGGATATTTGATATAACTGATATAACTCTAAGATACCAATTTGAATTTTATTTTATGAATTAGCACATTTGAAAATTTTTTGCAAAACGTAATAAGCTAAAGATTAAACAATTATTTTAAAATAATTTTACAGTAAATTTTCAAGTCAAATAGACTGATTGTATTCTTGTTATGAAATTAATGGAAACATTTTTTGCACACTTATTATGAACTTATAAATTAGTACAAAACATATATCAACTATGCAATTGAATGAATATGAGCAATAAAATAATTTGTTTATATAGAGCAGAAAAAATTTTTTTAATCCTGAAATGGATGATCGATAATTCAACTATCTTTTTTAAGATAATTAGCGAATTGCCGAAGGAAATAAAACTTTTGCTTTTGTATTGATGATCTTCAAATGTTCATCGATACTAACGCAAAATACAAAATTTTGAATTTTTTCAAAATCAAAAATATTTTTGTATTTGTTGATCAGTTTTAAGCAAAACAGTACTATAGTGGTTTTGTTTTTAGGCGCTAGTTTTCGAAATAAAAATTCTTGGAAAAACTAAAATGCAATATTCCATTTTAAGAAAAGTGTGTTATTTTTTCAATCTTTGAGAGAATTCGCAGATCCTGCGCTTTAACCAAACAAATTAAAAATTAACCAAAAGCTGGGCTTACATACCAGAATTGATAAAACATATTTTAGTTTTTAATATTCCAAAAATATTTTCCAAACTAATTAAAACCTTCTTTTTATTATTATTTTAAAAACAATTGAAAACAAACAATTGACTGAGTTAATTGTCGAAATACTATGCATAGACAGTGGTGTTGATTACTCTAACACATTATACATACATACATGCCACGCATACATAACTGATATTCCCATATAATTCATACTATACAATTTACGCGTAATTTGCGCCCTCACGGGTAAACATTGATGTTTACGAAAAAATGTTTCAAACAAAAGTTGTTTATTTTTTTATAAGGAACTACATTTATACTTTTGTTCTATCTCAAAACGGTTTACAAGATGGATCCTACGATGGACCCCAGACCAATTGACCTATGTTGCTCATTTACGAACTTGACTTCCCTTTTTCCGTCCTGAGTACGCTGTAAAAATTTCAGCTTGATATCTTTTTTGAGTTATCGAGTTGACCGACGGACGGACGACCGGAAATGGACTAATTAGGTGATTTTATGAACACCTATATCAAAATTTTGTGCGTAGCATCAATATTTTTAAGCGTTACAAACTTGGGACTAAACTTAGTATACCTTGCATATTACATATATGTATGGTTTAAAAATTAAATCAAAAACAAAAACAAAAGATGTCACACATAAAAATAGCAATAGACCCATAATATTATATTTAATAATAAAATAAAATAATAAAAATAATACTCATATATTGAAAAAAGGTTTTATGTTAATTTGCATATACGGGAAGAACTGTGTTTTGTGAACACACAAAATATGCAAATCAACTTCTCTACTATACTCTAAAAATATAATCTGTTATAATGAAAAAAAAAAAATTTTGTATAAATTCAAGTACCCTCGTCTAACTTGAGACAATAGAAAATTTTTTTTTTTTTCATTTTTGTCAGATTCATACATAAACACTAAGGCCTTTTTGTATATGTGTGAAACAAAAATTATAATCATATTTTTAGAATAATAGTTATCGTAAGCACTATATGATATTAAAAAAAAAAATTATTGTTACATATAGTTTTATTGTAAATTAAAAAGTTACTGTTAAAAAAAAATTAAATAAATACAACAGAAGATAAACTGGCTGGATTTTTTTTTTTTATTTCAACGAATTTTTATTCTTTTATTTTATTAAAATAATAATGTATATGAAATGTGATCAATTGTTCTTATCAAATAAATAAATCTATTATTTTTTTGTTACGGCGGTGCCACCCTGTTAAATTTTATACATTTCAATGAATTAAAGATTTATTTATATATGTTTTTGTTTTAATTCAAAAATAATATTTAATTAAACTTTCGCACAAAATAGAGAGAAAAAATAACGAGGAAATGTTTCCTTATCTAAATCCAGGGATTTCAAAATATCCTTGTTAGAAATGTGTTTCTCTAAAATTATCAAAAAATATTGTAACAGTTTTATAATTAAAAATTGAAATAAAAATATTTTTTAAAGCACAAGCTTTTATTGTACTAAAAAGTAAAAAATAATTTGTTCTATGAGTCACTGACTATTTGTAAAATCTTGAAAACATCAACAATGATTTGGAGCACCTCAATGTATGTATGTAACTATGTTTTTTCGGGGAAATTTTGCAACTTAGATTTATATTAAGCACCTCGAGCTTTTCTAATAGTCAAGTGTGAGTGAAAATTATTTTCTTTTTTTTAGTACAATAAAAGCTTGTGCTTTAAAAAGTATTTTTTTTAAATTTTTTATGTAAGACTAAAAGAAGCATATTTATCAAATATGGTGGAAGCGATGGGAAAATGAGGACGGCATTTAACTTAACATGCCTTACCTTCCACACTAAACGTGTGTGCAAAATTTTAGCTAAATCGGTTGAAGATAACTACTTCAAAATTAAGTTGCAAGATTCTATCCGGTCACACATACATTGCAAGTTAAATATAAGCTTGTAATAAAAATAGGATATCTTTCTTTGACATTGAATGCAAATTTTTATCAGAATTTTGTTACCAGGATCTCTAAAAGTCAGAGATCCACTATAACTTATTTTGGATTCTTTTATAAGAAATTTGACTTCGGCTTTGGTTTTGAATAAAGAATTTCCCAACTCTTCCGCCAAAATTATTCCGTTCAAATAAATTTACCTTGAAATAATATTAATTGATTAAATTTTTAATATTACTTTTTTTTTTTTTGTTAAATAAGACCCTTATATTTTTTATTACCTGCTCAAAAAAAAACAATTTGACTTAGAAAACTTATTTAAACATGTGAATTAATTTGAATAAATTATTATTGATAGATTAATTGACTTGTGATCATGATGTACCTGCAATTTGTTAGGTGGTATTGTACTGGTATTATTTAGGCGCTATAGAAAATAATAACTTTAAATTCTAATTACCATATAAGGTGGATATAAATTATCGATTTTTTTTTCAAAATAATTCACCTTGCTTGATAAATATTTCAAATAAAAATTATTAGTGCACACTAAAATTGTTATTTGAAGATATTTCAATAATGCAAATAAAACTTAGACCTTGATTTCGTTTACTTTAATGAAGTAAAGGTCTAAGTTTCATTGATTTAGGTTGCATACCGGCCTACACAAAAAAATTAAAGTTTTTTAAAACAAAATTTTTTTAAATTAAAATTATTATCCATTTCTCACTTTACATTTACATTTTATATAGCTCCCATATCTTAAAAACACATTAATATATCCTAAAAATGAAAGTTTTATGCTTTTACAACACAAGATGCACAATTTTTTGCTATGTCGCCTCACTTCACTATTCTTAGACGATATTTTAGCTGATAAGTCAATTTTATTGACAAATTTCTGAATTACTTTTTATTATTTTTGAACTGTTGATTACTTATTATTATTTTTGAACTTTTTGTTACTTCTACATTGAATCTAATTACCCTTTTTACCACATCAAATTGCGGATGGATTTTAATGTATTGGAATTCCATTCAAGTTTTTTAATCCATACAAGGTGCAACCAATACCCCAATTATTAAGTAGGTACTTTTAGTTTTGAACAACATGCGTAGGTATTGGAAAAACTAATAATTGTGTCAATTTGCTATTGTTTTAAGTAATTTATGAAATAATTATTGTTTGAATGAGTTCCAACTTTTCATATTGAGTTCTCCTCCAGATCACAATCCAAACCTATTTCTTGGGGTAAATACGTCGTTGTTTTAATAATTTGAATAAAATTTTAACTTTTTTTTTATTATTCATAAAGCTTTATTAATATCAGAATTAGAAATCAGAATCTACTATCCAATCCTTTTTTTCTCGATATATTTATCACATGCAAATAAATATTTACAATGTTTACCAAAATGATTTTAAATAGACAGGCTTACCTGAAAAATTATTAATTCTATACCGATACAAATTTTTTTTAACAAATTATTTCACCAACTTTGTGTTCAAAAACATAAACAAAGTTTGAGGGCACAGACATAAAACATAAAAATTTTTATTTTAATAAAAATATGATTTTAAATAGCCGCAAACAATTTTTTTCATTATGTAGACAAGGAGAAACATTTTTGGTACGCATAGCAAAATGGGAGCAATTAATTCCTATGCATTTCGTCTTCGGTCTTTTGATCCGTGACTTGAACCGTTGTCATTTCAACTTTAGATTTTTGTCCCCTTCAAATTTGTTTCCGACAAATTCATTCTTTGCCATTCCGTTCTCGGCCATATCATCCCTGGATATTTGGTCTTAACTTAAATGTGCAAATGAATACACATAAATTATATTAAAATTGTTCAAATGTTGTGATTTAAAATCACTCTCTTATGGGATCGTTTTAGGACGAGTCCGCGGGATTTAATCCTTACATTAACCCATGGCTGAGATGAAATTTACAAGGATGAATCGACATGGAACCTCACAATGATTACCTTTTAAACGCATACGCTAAGAGAAAATTTAAGGCTGCCAATTCTATAAAAATATTTCAAACTCAAAAATTTTAACACAAAATTGTAAATTAATCTCATAGATCATTTTAATTATTATTGTTAGTTGACGTTACGCAAAATGTTGCGCAAGTTTAACCAGATGAAAGTAGTTTCTACATTTAATAAATAATTAAAAAAGATTTAATAGTATCCGTTAAAAAATTCCTTAGAAAATTTGGTATGTGAATAAACCAAATTTTTTTTGGCTGAAACACTGACTAGAGTGACTCAAATTTAGTTAACCAACTTTCTCAGTAAAATTTAAAGACGTATAAAATGTAGAAAGGTAGAAAGGCACGAAAGTTTTATTTCTACATATTTGAATTTAATTTCTATTACAATTAGTTTTTTCATTGTAGAAAAAAGATACCTATATACAATTAAAATGAAAAATTTGCTAAAATTGACCTTGAGAGCAGATCATGCACCTATCTATAAATTTCACTTAATAATTAAATTATTCTATTCCCGACGAATTAAGATAAAATGTTTCTATATTAATATTCACGTATATTGAAAACTCCCCTTGAGATTCTAAGCTTCCAATTTCATTTTCCAAAGCCATAAATTAATCCCATTTCAATCAAGTGTGAACTAAGCATATACCTTCCTATTTTTAAATAATTCGGAAAAAAATGCCACAAAATAGTTACTATTATTATCTGAATATATATTGCTTGGCGGCAATACAAAATCTTACAATTAAAAAAAAAAATGATAGGCAGCCATGGGGACAACCAACAAAAATGAAAATTTAAAACTTTGGAATAACTGTGTTTTTTTAAAATTAATTATAGTATGAATAATTAAAATTTTGAGCGAGAATCGATGTTTTCAACGTGATATGAATGTGACGTGGTACACGTGGTATTGTGACTTCCGAACGATCCGGATATGACGAATTCATAAGTTTTACGTCTATAAAAATCTCTCAATGAAAATTGACTTGAACGAAATTGTTATTTTCTGACTGTGCTGTTTTTCGTGTTAAAATTAAAACTTTATTCCGATCAGAAAAACATTTTTAACATATTATCTCAAGCTTTGACAAATATTAATTAGATAATTTTTTTGTCTTCACTATTATATTTTATAAATTGCCTTTTTTTGTTTTTTGGAAAATGTAAATTAATAACTCAAGGTTTTATTAAAACTGAAAATGCAAAGGATTTTTACAAATCACTTTTCACCCGCATAGGTATATTCTTATAGATAGCCTAAATGGCCGAGCGGTCTAAGGCGTTTACCTTTGACTGTTTGTCCATTTAGACATAAGTTGCGGGTTCGAATCCAGGCAGCGGCAATGTGAACAATTTATAATTAATGGAAGTGCAGAAATGATTACATTGTCGTCGCATTTATAAGAACGATGTAACCGACTCCACCCATATCAAAATGTAATTGTAAATATGTTTGTAATTAAATAAATAAAGATGAACAAATAATGATGCGGGTAATGATGCCTCTGTTATAGGCGTATATGTCAGAGAAACGGAGGTTAAATCCCATTATTATTATTATTATTATTATTATATTCTTATAGATTTGAAGTTTTCCAAATAATACAAAATTATCATACCTACAGCAGAAAAAAAAAAAAACGCTTCGAAATTTAATTTTATAATTTCAGTGGAAGCAATGAGAAATTCCATATATATAATAACATTTCAACAAAAAAGTGTTTTCTACGGTTCTGTCGTGAGATAATACTTATGGAAATATTCTGACGTTTAATTAACCTGCTAAGAGAAAAGTTTCTAATCTCTAACTGATATCGACTTTAGATAAAGGTATGATTACGATTAATTCACTAAAAAAAAAATTACGAAAAATAAATAACCGTGTTCAAAGAAATATAATTTATTTGTTTAGTAAAAAAATCGTTAAAAGTTCGCAACGATACATGAGAAAAATAATCTTTTAGAAGTAGGTATAAAAAAATTCTCCGTGTACCTAGAAATATCAAATTCCCAATTTAATAAAATTTTGTTGATTTGTAGCATTGATTTCAATACCGATGATCATTTTACCCCCCAAAAAAAAAATCAAAATCAAAATCATATAAACAAAACATATAGTATCGTTATACTATAATCAAAATCGAATGATTACAATAACAACCAACATATATACGATTCGAAATCATGATGATGACGATATAGTCATCATGATGGCTGCTGATATATGCGCGATGCGTCAAGCGTCCCGACGTCGTTGTTCCCCACTTTATATTATAATAATACAGTACAAAAAAGGCGTATACAAAATAACATAAGACCGTGCCTACAACCCTTATAGAAGCGTTCAATATGGGTGGAGTTTATGCGATATTATGCTGTGTATATGCATGCTTTTATGAGAGCGTTGCATTCATCATCCCCTAAGTGGATTCAACACAACACAACAAGTAACCTGTCTATAGTAATATTGTATTGTGTAAAAAAGTTTTGTGTATATAGGTAGTTTTTAGTATACCTATATATACGTCCCTTAAATTTTTCACAGTAAAATGACTTACTAATTTTTATAGAAGTATTTCATATACAATTGGGTTGATTGTCCAATGTACTTTGTTCGTTGAGCTTTGAAGTCGTTTATTTAGAGCTGTTAATGTGAGTGCGACCCTTATTGCTAGATTTGGCATATTGGCTGTCCACGAAGGACACACTTAGGGTAAAGAGTCCATTGTGATACCATATGTGTGCTTTACCGGCTTTTCGGCTGATAATTTAAACTAATAACTCAGTTATTTTGAGAGGCTGAGTGCACCTCCGTCATGCATATACCATACACCACACCAGCCCGTCACAACTATTAATTAAATTAATTTTTGTTATGACGGTTGATCGAACCCGCTACTCTTTAACCAACCCTTATGGGATAAGTGGTAGTTTAAATTCTAAAACGTGCAGTTTCTCAACCCGTGCCCGGTAGTATGTAACTGTTTTAAGAAACTGCTCGATCAGAATTTATGAATTCAAATTTTTCCTGATGAATGTCAATATAAAGTGGCATTTGGATAACATATCTACAGGATGCCGCAAGATTAGAGACACCCCCGAAGATCTCGCAGATTCAGCGGGAAAAACAAGATTGTCTGGATTGTGCCTCTTGCCTTAGAGTTTCTTTAAGATCTTTGACTTTGAAATGACCTTGAAGGTCATGGTCAAAGTCAAATTAAATGTAAAATATTCTGTTCGTTCCAAATCCGCAATAAAAATTAGGGACTTCCCTTTGAAAAATCGTTTTTCAACTAACTGTATCTTTAAGGTTATGTTCAAAGTCAAATTGGATTCCCCATCGAAAAATATGTCGGATATGGTGATTATGCAGACGTTACCGTTGCAATAATAATTTTGATCTTGGAATGACCTTGAAGATTATGATCAAGGCCGTGGTCAAGATCATATTTTTGCGTAAAAGTTTCCGCTCTTTTTTCCAAATCTCAGTAGCTTTGATGTTATTTTCAAGGTCAAATCAAAGGTCACCATTAGTCAGCGTAAAAAAATACCAGGAGTTTCCATACTTTTCTACATTTTTTTACAAAGCATAAAGTATCAATTAAAAAAAAAAAGATATATAAGTATACTGGCTTATTTTTCAACATGTTTTCTATCAATTTCATATATTATTAGGTACGTGAAGCTTGAGATAAATCTAACTCTTGTTAGACTGTAACTCGCTCTGCAAGAGTTATGAAAGCTTGTTATAAAATTTACTATTTACTCATTTATAATTTATTATAATTACATATATTTTATTAGGGAGATGAAGGTGGATAGAAAGATTTTCTATGCATTAGATTGGATAATATGGCCTTATTTTAAGTTCATTAAAATGACACCAGTTAGTTCGTTTCAATTACATATGTGCTACCTATGTAAAATTTATTAAAATTTTAACTTTAACAAAAAGTATATGCTTGTGTACAAAGACTTTGTTTTATGACAAAATTTGAATAACCTCTATCTAACGTAATATGGCAAACTTGCCATAAAGAGTAAAAAATTATTGAAAACATTTGGTTATTGACTCTCGTCGATGCCTCATTGTTTTTTGGCATCAGATTATTATGCTGTAGCAAGGTTCATTTTAAAACAGTGGATTATTTTCATTAAATGAGGAACTACGATGACAGACAAAAATTTCAATCTAAATAAAAACACCTCCCGTTTTGTATTAATTTTCTAAGCGTAACTAAAAGGTCATCGTAACAGAATAGAGCAAAATAAAATAAATGAATTCGAATCCACCTTTAAATGAACACCCTTTAATGAATTCAAAAGACATCGCAGAAATAAATTTGAGATAGTTTTTTTTACAAAATATCAGCTACTCAGTCATCATAAAAATTAATAAACTGAAAATTTAGAATGTTTGTTTATCAGAGAATTATAGTATTATTACGTATTTGATTACGAAATATCGTTAATTTATTTCATAGAATATGGGACTAGAGGAAATATAATACGTAGCTGTGATACAAACCTTAAAACATTGCCATCTATAATTTATGAAAGGAACAAACGTATGATGAAGTAGGTAGGAAATGATTTCATCATTGCGTTTAACTTCATTCTACATAGTCAGTGACATTTAACGTTTGTAAAAAGTCACGTAGTCATCATAGAATATATAACCTTACGGAGTAGTCATTCATCTGAAATCATCTCTAAATTGTGTTTGTATTATTTTTGAAATAAAAAAACATTAAGAAGCAAGTCAAAAATTTAAAAAAAAAAAATGGAATATATTAAATCAGGCCAACGTGTTTTATTATTATGGAAAGAAATTTCACAACAAGATAATCTCGTTAAATATGTTGATGAACTTAATTCCGTTCTTGGAAAAGAAGGAAAAGTCACAGTTGAAAATACAGATAGATTGAAAGATGGTGAGTAATTTCACAATCATGTGAAATATTAAATAATTACAAATATATGCGATTTTTGTTTAGCAAAATATGGTAAATCTACGTTTGATTGTGTAATATCCAATACTTTAGAACCAAAGTCAACTGTCCATAGTTTAGAATTATTACAAGAAATAGTAAATATTATCAAGCCAGGTGGTCAAGTAGTATTAATTCAAAAACTATCGTCTGATACTTTTGAAACCAAAGAAAAATTTTTGTTTAACCTAAAGACTGCCGGATTGGTAGTAAACAATGATTCTGATGTTAAATTAAATGTAAGTATAAAAAATACGGTGTAAAAAGTATCCGTACCCATATTTAACTCTATATATACTATCACAGGATGAACGCAGGAGTTGAAAAACTCGCTGACCCGTTTAAACTCGATCCCAGTAAAAGCATGCCCAACCTGTGGCCAGAGAGTGAACTCTAGTTCAAAAAAACCTCTTCCTCGTGAAGACGTGTCCTTGTACACAGATACTTGCGAAAAATCACTCCGTAAAAGATATTTAGTTACAAGGCTTCGTAATTTATAAAGTTATTCTCACGTGAGTGACTTTCTCGAATACGCTAGCACGGGAGTAGTCCGACTATATAAAGCATAATGATTAACTGAGGTATGCATAATTTATAGGTTATCGATGTTTAATGTTAAAGTTATTTGAAGGCCGAAGATAATTACACAAACGGATGGATTATAATTTTATATTCATAAATAATTATTTTCTACCAGAAAGTGAATCATTAGAATTACGCATTGTAAAATATCTTAATTTTTGTATTTATTTGTTTTTAGGAATTAAATGAAGTAACAGTAGTGTGCCGGAAACCAAATTTTGAATTAAATTCAAGTGTAAAATTATCGTTTGCAAAAAAAGCTACTCCAGCATCTGTTTGGAAAATTGATGATACTGTTGATGATGATATTGAGACTATCGATCCAGATTCATTACTGGATGATGAAGATTTCAAAAAACCAACACCTGAATCTTTAAAAGGTAAATAATTAATAATTGAAAATAATTGTTTCGAAATTATAATGTCTCATGTTTTATTTATATAGTTTGTGGTACAACTGGAAAAAGAAAAGCTTGTAAGAATTGTTCGTGTGGACTAGCCGAAGAACTGGAAGCTGAACAAACAGGCGGTGCTGTCAAGGAAGTTCTTAAATCATCCTGTGGCAGTGTAAGTATATTATTTTACAACATATTTTCTTCCTTAAGATTTTAAAGCCTTTGCTTCCTTTAACTTTTATTTCAAAATTGACAAAACAAAAAACTAACATCGTAATTTTTTTGAAACTAAACTTAATATTGGTTTCTGTAAGATTTTCAAAGGCACGAAAATATGGTTGATTTTTATATTGTACGATAAGTTTCTAAGATATCAACTGAAGAACAGTTTATTTACAACTTGATTGAACAGTTTTTGAAATATCGCCTTTAATCTTGTACGAAAAGCTCATATTTCGGAGCGATACTGAATAAATCTCGAAAAACATTCATCTAGTACTTAAACGAGCCAGATTCATATATATTTTTGAATTTTCCTATTAAACGACAACTTTTCATTCAACGGATTTACTCTCAAAATTGTTACTAGTCCTTTTGATTAATAATCTTTAACTTATTTTCCGCATGAAATTGAATTTCTATTTTGTCTTTTCAGTGCTATTTAGGAGATGCATTCCGTTGTGCTACGTGTCCTTATTTAGGAATGCCAGCATTCAAACCTGGTGAAAAAATTCTACTTAGTGATACACAAATGAAATCAGATGTTTAATTATTAATTAATTAATTTAAAATTTTATAGAATTCTTTTATAAATATTGAAATAAAAATTGTAGTAAGTGTTATCAATTAAATTTTTTTTTTAATAGTAAATTTATTTCTCTTCTTTTCTACAAATAGCTCTGTCGATAAAATCTTTTCGCGAAGTTCAATTATCATCTATCGAAGGGGCCATCTATAAATTACGTCACACAAATTTTACGATTTTAAAATAAAAATTGTAGGAATCTGTGCAACGCAAGCGTGTTTTTGATCTATATAGCATAAATGATTTTCTTTTCATAGTCACTGTCCTAAAGAGGTTTTTATGACTACTATCTACATAAAAAATTACAATTGAGATCGTATTGGATAACCATGATCGCTGACATTTGATCAGATTTATCAATTTTCATATAAATGGCTACTTGACACGGGCAGTAAAGTTGTGGTGGTGTGAAAAAATCATAACCATTACATACATTTTTTATAAATAGGAAAATTCAAATTTTTTTTTCTTAGATTGGAACTATAGATGAAATGGAGGTCCAAAATTTGAGATAGTTTTTTTTCTAGCATGTCTAGCAATCATATAGATAAGAAATTTATTATCTACGCTAGCAATTCTGGAGTAGTGAAGAGTAAAAATATGTAGAATCCGTGGATAAAAAAACGAACATCAGCATAAGTCGCTAAAATTTGGTGATGAAAAAATTAAATAAAACAAGATATTTTAAATAAAAAAATTATTTGTTTTTAATAATTATAATTAAATACAAAATATGGCAAGTAACCTCAGTACTTTCAGGTAAAAAATTATTTTCTATACTCCCTTAAAATTAACAATACTAACGAACCATCAAAAAATGCTAAAGTTAAATAGATAAATTACTATACTATACTAATACAAAAAAAACTACACAAAATTCATTACGAATATAAGATGCTAACAATATACCAACAAATTCTTAATAAAACAAGAAGACTAAGAATTTTAATACCATTATGTAAGTAATACAATCTGAAACAAAAATAAATATGAATTAATAATAATATCTATAAAAAAGTTTTGTGTTTGAAAGTTAGATTAATTATGAAATTAGTTTGATTGATTTTACTATTTGCAAATGCATATTTTTTTAATTTGATTTTATTTATTATAATTTGCTTTTATTGGTTCTTGTTATGTTTGCCGCGAATGCAAGATATCCAGTCATCCATTCTTAGCTCGTGTAAATTTTTTTAATTCTCTATTAATTAAAATTCATTCGGAATTTATTTTACTTTACAAAGTAAGCCAGTTGTTTCATAAATACAAATGATGTGATAGGTAGCTGCACTTGAAAGAAAATACTGATTGGAAAACGTCTTTTCTGATTGAAAAAGTTTCGAATACGGACCAGGCTAGGTTTATTACCAAGTTAAGTTTTTAAAATATTCGAAAAAATGTTTCAAGAATAATGCCATAATGCGTATAAAAATCGGCAATATCAATTTGTCTGTATGTTAAATGATTTGATTTGCAGTTCGAAAAATTTAATTTAGTATGCTCCAATCATTAATCAATGCCTCTTAACTAATCTGGAAGTCTAAACCGAGATTTTATTACCGTAGCTGTAGCTAGAATCGGTATAGACTATATTAGGTCTGTTCTTTTAAGCTCGGAATAAGTGTAGGTAAATAGTAAAAGATATAGGGATTGTTAATATTTGAAAAACAAAACTGGCTATGAATAGTTACCTTGTCCATCTTTTTTTAGCTGCTTCAAGTGTTGTTATTGGATCTTTTACAAGATATATTCGAATTCCTAAAATATACGTTTCAAAGAATGTGTTCCAATTTAATTTCTTCATATCAAATAAAAATAATTCTTGATCTTCTTTTGATAATTTTTTATTTAAGTTTTGGACGTTTTGATTGTTGAATTTCCATTCGCGTGTTGTAAAGTATGAGATAACAAATAAGAATCGATTGATTTTTTGAAATACTTTTAACATTCTGAAATTTGAAAAGAAATGATATAAATTTTTAAGCGCCATGGTCAGTTCTAATATGTAAGAGTTGCGATTCTGATTAGGGCTGGTAGTAATTTGGAGTCAAAACAATTTTGATTGTTTTGAAATTGAAAAGTAAAATTATATATTGAGCTCCTCCCATCATTCTCGAGCTAAGATATTTGTAAAAATTTGAAATTACGAACGAGCTAAAACTAAGGCAGTTTGCTCTCTAATAATTTTAATTTTAATGTAATTGTTTCGTCTTTTCCACTGCAGAATTTAAGGGAACTGTAACGATTATAGAACTTAGAATTGTAAGATTTACCTTGGTCGTTTACCCATAAGTAATGATGCTCCATCGATTATTATTGCGGGTAAATAATGTAAAAGTATAACATACATCCAATGTATCAATAAATTTGGATTCATTGTAAACGCATAATAATATACAGCTTTGCTGGAAGGATAACTAAATCCATAAAATTCGTTTAAATTCATAAATTGACCCCATTTAATTGGATTCTCTTCTGTTGACACATAGTTATACACTATAATATCATCAGCTGTTTTCTCTCTCCTAGGGAAAAAAACATAATTTAAAAAATTGGGGAAACTTGATTGATAATCGATATTTCTCTCATGAATGAAGTTTAGGCCGAAAGCCCACACTTAAAAATTAAACCGATTACCTTACATAAGAAAATTTTCGGTTCACTTTCGAGTTTCGAGTTTATGAAAATCGGTTCTTTTGTTATTTTAATAGGAATATCATCGAACACTAAATGGAAATATCATATATCATCGAAAATGTAATCAGTAAGTTTCTTATATGCATGGGCTTGTGATCTATAAGATAAAATATGTAAATACATAAATATCTTAACAAATTTTTTAAACAGTGCGTCTGAATTATTTATTTATAAAAGTCTCTTGGTCAAGAGAACGGTAAATTAATACCTAAAAATTGTATCTATAAGCATTTGCGGTTAAATTTTATGAAGAGATTTATTTTTTCAAAAATAAATTATATTAATTCCTATTGGTTTCCTATTAATTTCGAATGATTTTCTATTCATTAATCCAATTTTGTTTGGTTCTATTGACTCTATTAAACATCAAATCTTTAATAATTAACTACACAAAATTTATGTGTATAATATCGGAATATATTTTATAGGAATATAGAAATTCCTTTTTATTATTCAAACTTTTATTTATAATTTGTTCCTAGCCGTAAAACTTTTAATATTATTTTCGATCAATACTTACTTTTCTTTTAAAATTTTTTCGTGATTGTCACAAACTTCCCATGCAGCAGCAATTAACGAATTTACACACATATCGACCGGAATAATATTTGCAACATTGTCTGGTTTACAGTGTATTGTGCGAATTAAACCGTTTGCAGCACCGGCAGCCACTCCTGTTGGACCATACATATTATCAATCCAACCTTCAATTGGTTCTTTGAATGTTGATAAAACTGAAAATAAGAAAATGAGAGGATTATTTTTTACCTAGTAAAAATATTTATTGGTTTATAAGTGCTATTTTAGGCAAAAACGAAACGAGAATAGATTTAAAAATTATTTTTTTAATTTTCAAAAAATTCTACTTAACTATAGTGAATTCAACATTTTACTTACCAATTCCTGGTCTGAAAATTCCACATGGCAAGTCAACAGCATTTTGTTTAATAACATCTTCAGCAATAGCTTTTGTATATGCGTATGTATTAGGCCAATCACCTAAAATACTAAAATATATATTTTTATTAGCAAAATTGGCTTTTCGTTTATAATTATGAATTTTTTTTAAAATTTTGTAGAGAGCTTTAAAATTTGTGAAATCCAATATTATTATTTTGATGAAAGTTGAGGTGTGCTAGATACCAAGAAAGGGGTTGCCACATTACTAGACAATATACTTTTAACTATTTGCAGCTGTTATAGAAAAACAAAGGACTTGACTTCGAGTCGACAGGTTAAAAAAACCATGTTAACATGAAATAGAAAAATATCCGACATAAATAATCTTATAGGGAAAGATAAACTACTTAGATAATGCCACCTGATTCAAAAACCTCTCTCTTTCTCTTGTAAATAAATCTAGTAAGTTAGTTTTAAGTTGTATGTGATTTTCCCATTATGTACTTATCAAATTTACCGCCAGATTTTATGATATAATTTTAAATACGCTACGAAATAACAAGTTTCGGAGTTAATTAGACACTCTAATAACCTCTCAGTAGCTAATCTAAAACAGTTTATGGAACGGAAAATATGAACATTTTTACAAATACTTGAATGATCTATCTGAAGTTTCTGAGCTATCGGCTAAAGAAATGGCAGAGGAGCCATACTTTTGTATTTGTTGGATCGAAATTATTCTAGAAAATGATTTTGATAACTAATCGGAGACAGATAAATAATTTCTGCGATTTTTTTGCAACTTTATTAACTCCTTCCCCTGTTTCGGAATTTGATGATAGGTGTATCCCTAGGGTGACCTTGACTTGTTATAATACCTTAAGTGGCTTATTTTGACCCAATAATACAAAAATCGCTTATAAAAGCAAAATTAAAAGTATTGTTATAAAAACAATTTGGAGACTAAAAACTTGCATTCAGGAAATGATTCCTCAATCATTGTAGAAAGAAATTAAAAATTACTCATCTTTGAAATATTTGAATTTTCAATAAAAATTTCAATTTATTATGTAAAAGTAAGTAAGTACCTACAACAAATATGCAATACTAAATACGATTGATACGATATAAATCACGGTTTTTAAAAATGGAAAGTTATTTATTTATTAGTGTATTTAAACACAAATTTATAGTTGTATCACGTTTTAGGAATATTATAAGTTTACTAAATCTAGAATACGTATTATTTTGGGTTTATTATTTTGTATTTAATGAATATTAAACCATTGTAATTGAGCTGGCCTCTTGATAAATCTGATTTGAACCTTCATGGTGATATTTAAAGGGCGATCGTAATACTACGCTAGCTCTACACCTAATAATTTATTGACTATTCTTTGCTTTGTTCGTATCGTACGTTGGCTAAAAAGGCTGACGAGCGTGCTGAGACATAGAGTTAGAAATACCTACGAGATTGATAAATTTTACCGGGTGCTGCGGGTAGTACTAGCCATAGAAGTATGTATACTAGCGTTGAAGGTGGCGTTTTTTGCAATCGCTACATTTTTTGTGAAAAGAAAATTCTATTTTCGTTATGCAATTGCAAATGCAACGTTGAAATGTGTGCATATCATATTAGATTTTCCCATCAATATTATTTTATCATTCTGAAGCAACCTCCAAATTTTTACCCCCGAACCTAAAAAAGGGGTGTTATATGTTTGACCACTATGTGTGTCTGTTTGTGGCATTGTAGCGCCTAAACGGATGATCCGATTTTGATTTTTTTGTTTTATTTGAAGGGTAATTTGATGAGGAGTGTTCTTAGCTATGTTTCAAGTGCGAGCTTAGGGTTATGTACGCGGAACAACTAAAAAATAGACGATGATCATAAAAATCGGTTCAGTTTGGAGAAGGCTCTAAAGAAAGAGATAATTTAATAGAGAGTGTTCTTAGATACGTTTCAAGTGCGCGTTGAGGGTTTTGTTCTCCAAAAAATTTCTCGGGGCTTTTTTAAATTTTGTAAATTTCAAATCAAAACAACCCTCGTGTAAGCTATTCGCATCAGTATAAACTATTGTTTACTTTTTATTGTTCATTAATAACTATTATTTTTTTAAGATTATTAATTATTTACTAATATGTCTCAATCAAAATTTGTGACGTCTATGTAATAAAATGTGATATTTATGGATTCAAATAATATATTTGAAGTCACTAAACATCTAAATTCCTTAGGGCCAGTGCTATGATGGATGGTATTCGGCAGTATGAAGTATACGGCGTCTAAAATACGTTTCAAGTGGGAGTTTAAGGTTCCGTACCCGAAAAATTTCTCGGGGATTTTTTAAATTTTGTAAATTTTACTTGTAATATTGTGTATTCAATTTTTAATTCTGCTCTTTCGTTAAAAGTAACTATAATTTGGATCCTTCAGTATACTTACGTTGGTGTTACGCTGTCTAATAATGATTCAGGAGCACATTGAGTTAATGTTATTAATTTTTCACTGTCCATTGGTGGGTCGTAAATTTTCTCATCAATTTCTTTTAAATGGCAATTGGCATAAGCTGTTGATACATGCATAAATGATTTTAACTCAGTCATTCCTTTTGCAATATGTACCAAATCTCTGGGTGCAACCACATTTATAGCACATGCTAGTTTTAATTTTTCATCAAAACGCACAGTAGCTGCGACATGAAATACTATTGATATCTAAAACAAAAAATTATTTCTATTAGTATTAAATAAATAAAGATCGCTACAATACTTGGTCGAGAAATTTTGATTCAGAAATTGATTCACTTGTTTGAAACTGCTAACTTTTGATCTACGTGACAAAATTAAAAACTTCACGAAGCGATATTTTTCAGGATTTTTATAAGCGTAGATATCTACTTTTTGATTGTTGAGAATTAACTATTATACTTCGTCATTATCTAATGCTTTTCGATTCGAAAGAAATCGAAGTGAAAAAAATAAAAGAAAAAGTACCTAGGTGCCTTTGAAGCGAGGTAGGCTACATTGGATCACACTGGTTGAAGTGAAAAGATCTTCAAAGACTAATTTCTAAGTCAAATCAAATCTAATCTAATCCAATTTTATGCATGTATGCATGAATTTTATATTCCACAATCAGTAAGGATATGTCTACAGTTTGAAATTAGACGGGTTTTACCTCAAAAAAAAGCACATTTATGTTTAAAATTGCATATGGTAAATGGTAACTCAAGAAGTTTAGCAGTCTTCTATTTGACTGATGAATTTCGCAGTATCAAGTATATGCTTTCTAATGTAAGTTTCATCTCATTTTAAAGTTTATGCCTAACATGCTTAATGTTTCTTAAAATTAAAAGGCAAAACAATTTTAACTTTGGCGTAAACAATCGAATAGGTAACTTGTATTCTCTCTTTTTTCACGAATCAGCTTCTAAATTTATAGTTGATCAGTCTATATTATTGGACATTATAATTGACATACCTTTGATTGTAACATTTCAATATCCGATTTGGAAATTCCACAATTTGGTAAGGAACAATCACCAGATATTCCTTGCACTTTATGTTGAAACTTCGGTTGTTCTTTACGCAATCGATCAAAAACTGGATCATCGAATATATCTTGTATTCTCGAATGCATATTTTTACCTTTTTTCGATCGTACCAATATGTATAAACATTGTACATCTGATGCTGAACGCAATAATTTTTCAATTAAAATTTTTCCCAGAAAGCCAGTTCCACCAGTTATAAATATATTGGCATCTTTGTAAAATTTCTGTAGTGTAGTTAAATTTTGTTCAATTGTCATATCCGTTTGGGGTGGTTCAGCATCCAAAATATGCTCATTTGTTGATAAAGTATTTGGTATTTGATTAGGTGCCATATTTTTGTACGTAATTTATTATCTGAAACAATTCAAAAATATATATGTTTAATAATAGTTAACTTGATTTTTGATGATTTTCATCAAATGTTAGTCGGTTGATCCTAGTAATATTTTAGAAAACTGGTTTACCTTTGAATAATAAAATTAATGCAAAATCGATTTTGTTAAAAAAATTAGGAAAATTTTTAAATGTGATCTAATAAGATATTTAATCAGTGTTGTGTTGTTTTGAAGATTGATTAAGGATGTACGAGTGCCAGGGCAATTTTGGCTAAATGGCTTGATTTCTTTTATATGAAGTTGGACTAAGTCTAAATTAGTTCTGAAAATTTTAAGGAAGGTTGCTCGATTATTTAAATAAATAAGTGACTTCAAAAGTAAGCATATTTAACATTGGTCTTATGGGAAAATGGTAGATATGTTTTCATAGATTTCTCCAAAACTAGGCAGTGGAAATTAAAAAAAACTATTTAAATGTTAAAGCTTTAATTAATTATTGAAAACAAAAAAAAAACCCGTTGGGCCCGACTAACTGAGGATGTATGAGCACGGTAGTGGGAACACAAATTTAAAAAAAAATATATATTTTCAATTTTGATGATGAATTATGTAACATGACAATATAATACGAAAATAAGAAAATTTTTTTCGATATCTGGAGTAATTTTTTGAACAAAATTCATCATCATAGTTGAAAATAAGGTACAAATTATTTCAACCACAAGTCTAACCTTGCCTTAACGCTTGTACTACCTTAAATTTTTGATGATTTCCATAAAATGCAAGTCGGTTGATCTAACTGGTTTACCTTTGAATAATAACATTAATGTAAGGTCATTTTTATCTAAAAAATTAGGAAAATTTTTAAATGTGATCTAATTTGGCATTTAATCAGTGTTGTGTTGAAGATTTATTAATATAGGAAATATTCTGTTAATGGGTCCCGCCAAAAAATACAGCAATGCAAATTAGTTTTTGAATTTGTAATAATTTGTTGATTTAATCAATTTTTGTAACATTCTACATAAAATGTGTAAGTTCCGGTTTTTATTAATATCCATAATTTACACATTTTTGTTAGTTTTATTTTATGACCAAGGTCACACTCATTTTTAGAATAATGATCTCAGAGATCCAAAGGCAAATTTTTTATGCTAGATTTGTATTATAGAGAATTTCAAAAATGGCTTTTTGTGTACGTTTTTTATTGAATAAGAATAAAATTTCGAAATTTGAACTATTCTGACACCTATTTCTGGGTCTACATATGGTAAAATTTAAATTTGTTTTTAACTCACTCCCAAAATCATGATCATTTTGTTTGCACTTTACGTCCGTTATTGGGTCAACTAACTGTATTTACACATGCATCATATTTCAACTTTTTTCAAGGCGTTTTTTTTTAGAAAATCGGCTGTGACACACAGCCCGACGCGTGGTTGTTCCTATAAAAGTTGCATTTTTTGATCGTTTAATGACACTTTAGGACAATTAATCAAAAATACTACTAATTTTGTGCCTCTCTTAACCTTTGTATGTTGCACCAGTATCTTTATGAAAAAATTATAATTATTTTATGATTGTTATAAAAAAATATTTTATTGCACAAACATTAATTTATTTATCCAATAAAATAGACCATACAGGGTGATTTTTTTTTAAAGTTTTCACCCTTATATATCGAAAACGGAATGAAATATTTCCAAAACAGAAAACACGTTTTGGATTATTTTTAATAGAAATGAAAATTTATGGTGAAACAGGGATCAACTTTGGTTTTTTAAATAGAAACTACAAATTTTTTGTAGCAAATTCTTGATTTACCACAATAAAAAGCACCTTTGCTTGAAAATTGTTAACGTATAATCAAGTAAAAAAAGTTGATTTTTTTGTAGAAAAATCTGTTACAAAAAATATGTGGTTTCTTTTGAGAAAAAAATTGATCCCTGTTTATCCAGGAAGACACCCCCGTATAAAGCAACTAAATACTGTGTGTTCTTGTCCTCTTAATATGGACATGTTTTATGATTTTCTAATCAGTTTTTAATTATAAGGGTGGAAAATTTTGTCCTTTGTCTTTTGGAAAAAATTGTCCTTTCTAATATAAGTGTAATTGCTAATATTTCAAAGTCAAGGAGAAAAAAATAACAACTATATTAAAAATCCGTGTAAATCAATAATATTTTCATTCAGGTGAATTTTAAACGTATGTACAAATTCATTGAAAACTCAAAATCCAATTTGGGTAGGAAACATTACTTCTATATTACAATGGATGTGAAAACAATATAAAAAACATTCAACCCTACAGAGCATCTTGATGTATTATTTTATTCGATAATTCTATGCATCTGTTTTCAATAATTATATGATTCATTCATAAATATCTCAATGAAAAGGTATTCTTTTTTGGAAATTTACAATTTTTTTGTTCATAAGGAAAAGAACCATTCTAATTAAAATAGTAACCTTTAAATATAGCTATAAATAATAACAATCATATTTATAAATTTAATAAAGAAGTGAGTTCATCTTATTTCCTCTTTTATTCTTCATTTTTTAAATCAATTTTAATATTTGAAAAAATCTTTGGCTTTGCGCAAAGTACAAATGTTGAATTTGTGCAATATTTTTGTATTGGTTCATCAATTCTAAGCAAAAAATTACTCCTGTGATTTTTTCTCTATATGTTTAGTTTTCGAAGTAAAAATTCTTGAAAAATTAAAAATTCAATATTCGATTTTAATAATTTTAAATCTTATTTTTTCAATCTCTTAAGAGGGAATTCTCTTAGCTAATTCCCTTAATTCCTGCACTACGAGTTTGTTTTATTGCAAATGAGCAGACACGTTTTCTTACGTATATCAGACATTTGTCATAATTATCCATTTAAATTTATAATTATCAGGTAAATGTTAATTGAAAAGTAATCAAAATTGAATAATTATAGATATTGTTTAAGAAGTATTTTTAATTAAATTCTGGTTAAATATCGGAATATTATTGTATAAAAAACTTGACCCTGACAAAAACTACTTAAGAATTATTGTATTGACTTTCCGATGACAACATACGGCACAATTATTCGAGACTTTTAATCTGAAGATATTTAAGACCTCGATAATTCGAATCTTCTCAAACGAAACTTGCTTAAAATGTTGTTGTTTTCATGAGAAGCTATAGAGGTCCTACTGTAGTAGATAAATTATAACAACTTTTTTTAAATAAATACAAAAATGTTAAAATATTTAAATTATTAACGTAAAAATTATAATTTAATTTAATTATTCGTGCGGACAACGTCGTTCGATTGCTTCTATTAAATTAAACCTTGAAAACTATTTGTATTCTAATAATTTACTATAATATTGTTTTTGTTACCAATTATAATAATTAATTAACATTTTCAGGTACAAAAGGTAATTCTGTCGAGTCAAATAAACAATTAAAAATACAAAAATAAAAGAATCTTTCCTAAAGCTTTTATGATATTTATATATAATAATAAATTTGATTAGATAATTTAAACTTTAAACGTGCAATACAGGATGTTTTTTTAAGATGATATATGCTTGAAACTTGAAAAGTGAAAGTTTTATCGATAAAAATTGCATACATCGATCTAAGCTTGCGATCTAAGCTCATTCTGTTTCATAAATGGTTAAAGATAGAAGAATACTTTATAATTATAAAGTTTTTCTTTATTAAATAGTGAACTTTTTTTTTGCTGAGAAATTTTTTCGAACAACGTATAGTTTAATCAAAGCTGCAAAGTCTTACTTATTTATCCGTAGTTCTTCCGCGGAATCTATTTTTTTTGTAGACTATAAATATAATATTTTTCTATTTAATAATTCAGAGACTGAATGAAAACACACATAAAGGCAAAGTTTTGCAATCAGTTTCTGTCCAAACTATTCGGTTTTCAAAGAAAATTTTTCATACAAAAATATTGGCTTTTTTTTATAAAGAATAAAGTTCTAATTTAAAGCCTTATTTCAGAGTGAAGTTTTTGAATCAGAGTGTAGTTTTAATCGAATTTGAGCCTATTTTGTATGAAGCGAAATAAAAATCGATTAAAATGTTTTTTAAGTCAAAGCCAAGTTAAAAAACCACCTATATATACATTGTTAATTTGACTGCTAGAGTACTTTTTTAATTGGAGTTATTTTTATATTTTTTATTTACCAAGCCATGATACCAACATTTTCCAATTATTTATTATAATTATATTTCAATTCATGTAAAAATTTCTCAATGGAAACGTGAACTTTTTGAGGAGTTAATAAATTTTTTTTCATTCGCAAGGAAAATAATTAAATTCGCATGTTTCAAAATCTGTAAACCAAAGTAATAAAAAATAAACACGAGTTAAAAAATAAAATGTTACATAAAAAAGTACCCATGTAAAACTTTTTAGGTATTTCCTCTTTTATTTTTGATTTCTAAGAACCATTAAAATAATCGAATATAACCTGATCCAATTTTTTTTTTCCTAAAACTTGCCCATCTTTCATTTATTACAGAAATAACCTGAATCTTAAGTTTTAATGACACTGTTCCATTATATTGACATCGTCATATTTGGATTCCATTATATTGGCATCGTCATATTAACATCGTTATAGATTTTTAAGCGACCATTTGAGTCGCTTAAAAATCAAGTGAATTGCTTATCATATTTAGAAGAATATTTTACTGAAGAATGATTCATAAACCGTGATACTGGATCGATTTACCGTGATTCTTGATGCTATATTGTTTATTTAGCAAAATTATGGAAGGTTTCATTATATAAAAAATGGTTGATCCTTTTTGCAATCGAGTTCTTGCAAACTAGTACGATAATGGTGGTAGGTGGGAGCAAATTCTATCAGCAAATCTTTAGAAATATCATTTGATAACATTATAGCACTTGTCTTCTTCACTTTTTTATTTTTCTAAATTCTAATAGTTAAGTTAAAATCATTTTTTCCAGTAAATTTTTTGAAAATTAAAAAAGAAATCTATTGATTAGCTATATCCCTTTTCCATATCACTAATAGACTTGTCTTTATCACACTTCTTGATTTTAGAAGATTAAAAAAAAGTTATAAAAACTCTAATGACTAAGCTAAAATCATTATGTCAGCAGGTATTTTTTGAATAATGATTTTGAAACTAAAAAGAAATTCATTGATTTACAATTCTTTCTTTAGAAAACCAGGTTTAGTGTATTTGAACCATTAGAAATAATTGGAAATTAAAATCATGGGAAATGCCATTAAAATAAAACATTCAAATTATAAAACATATATGAATTTAAAACTTGAATAATATTTTATAAGATTCTGGCTCTAATATTACTACGTACGTCAGTGCCATGATAAATTTTTGACATTTAAAATTATAAAATTAAAAAGGTCCCAAAGATACATAACACCTACATAATTTACACATCTGTGAAATAAACTGATATCGGTTATAAAAATAAATCAAACTGTAGTAAAACTTGTTTTTTGAATACTTATACTTAAGGTAGTACCAGCATGAAATCACTTTTCGACAGATTTGGCCGAATTTTTTTTCTCGGGTTTATAATAGCTTTATTTATGAATTCCTAAAATTTCATAATTTTTGACCGTTTAGATCGCGAGATATTTAAAGACAAAGTTCGCGATTTTGAGGGTCATGTCCCATTTAAAGCATGTAAAATGTCCGGTCTCTCCAACTATTTTTTATGATATTATTATATATTGAAGAAAAAGTAGAAAAAAATGTTTATACAATACAATTCTAAAAAAAAAAATTTAGAAATTAATTTTCACTTTCGAGATATTAATTTTGACGTAAATTGATCGAAATTGGGACGTTGGCATAATTATTTCCCATTTTAAACGGTCAAAATTTCTGAAACTTTGGGAATTAATAGTAAGCATTATTAAATTCTTAAATTTAATTTTTCGTTAAATTCTGTCGAAAAAAAAATTGTACCATTGCTTTAACATAGAAACTGCAAATACCATGCTGGAACATCCTTAATGTAATTTTTAAGTCAAATAGATTCCTTTGAACTGATCAGTTCTCCATTAAAAATTAGTTCGTCAAGCGAAGATTTTCACAGCAAACATTTTCTGCTCCTCTCTTTTAGGATGTTTCAAAATTTTGATTGATCAAAAAAATTTGGTAAATTTCACTTGTTATTTTATATATCTATATAAAAAATTAGAAAATTGAATTTAATCCCCTTTTTCGACAAAAGTAATTTTCTATCTCTCATCTCTCTGCATAAAATTTAAAATTAAAAAATTAAATTAATATCATCTTCTTGTTTCACGTCGGAATTATATAAATGCACATGTTATCAAATTTAATATCGTTACAAGTTATTGGTGATTTTGCAAAACATAAAAAAATTACCGAAAAACTAATAATTCTGTGATTCTCTTTATAGCCTTTGGTCATTTCACAGAAAATATTTTTAAAGTTCTAAAGCTTTTTACATATTTTTAAAATTCTATTTCAAGAAAGTTGAAATTTTCAGGCAAGAAAATATTCTTCTAAATACCCACATTTCATATAAAAAAAAGAAAATGTCGAATACAAATTAGAGTTTAAGTCAAAGATCAAGGACACTACATTCATTGCAGTTGACATCAAACTTATGCAATGATGTGTCATAATTCATAAAATTAATAATCCTTCCAACAAATCAAGTTTTAGAATAATAGAATATAATATTAAGTTAATCTACATTTTAATAAAGTATTCTTTAGGCTAAATAACAATTTATTAGTTGACAACCTTAACCATGAATTACTATAATAAATATTTATTATTTTATAACTATTATTTTATTATTTACAAATGAAAACAAACAATTGACTGAGTTAATTATTGAAATACCATGTATAGACAGTGTAACACATGCATGTCACACACATATTACTGATATTACCATACAACACGTACTTTATAATTTGCGCTCTCACGGGTAAACAGTGATGTTAACGAAAAAATGTTTCAAACAAAAGTTGTTTATTTTTTTATATGGAACATTTTTAAAATAAGTCCTGCTGGCCGAAGACCTAATTGACCTATGTTGCTCATTTACGAACTAGACCTCACGTCCTAAGCACGCTATTAAAATTTCAGCTTGATATCTCTTTTTGTTTTTAATTATCGTGTTGACAGACGGACATACAGGCGGACAACCGGAATTGGAATAATCAGGTGATTTTATGAACACCTATACCTTTGTTCAAAGCATTAATATTACCTATAATTTTGTTCGTAGCATCAATATTTTTCAGCGTTACAAATTTGGGACTAAACTTACTATACCTTGATATATTTCATATATACATGGTATAAAAATACTGAAGGTGCTAGAATCTTTTAATCCTGATGTTTGTTTTCCCTTCAACAAGGTTTTTTGCGCATTTTTATGTGGAGAATCAATTTTGGAATATATACGGTTTTCAAGTATTGCCAAAAATAATTGTAATAAAAAAATTCGAAAAATCGATTTTTTTTCTATTTTTTTATTAAAATAACTTTAGACGTTAGGACACTTTTAGTTGCTCTATTCCTGCTTTTGTTGCTCATATGGCTTTTTTTAGCGTAACGCTAGAGTAAAATAAAAAAATTCAAAATTAACAAAAAAAAAAAAACAAACTCCAGCACATAAAAATACGAAAAAAAAATTTTGGTGTAGCCATGAAAAATTCTTCACCCTTGACGCCTATAGTTTTGTTTGTTTTAATTACTTGTTAATTAATTAATCATATTTATATTTAAAGATTTAATTACATGATTTGTTTACTAATTGATTGGTTCAAGGTATGACAACTTTTCTTTGAATCAATAAATTGAATATTGTTTTGTCTTTTGTTATTATAATATAATTAATTCGAACATATCATGCACTAGAAGAATTTAAAGATTGATGCAAGATTTTAGAATACTTTTCAGATAAAATTAATTGTAAAAATCTAGTGTATGAACGTAGTCTTAAATCGGTTTGAAAACACTGAGAAACGGCGATATATTAAAATCATTATATGCAAGAGCTATGCATTTTGAATTCTGTGACCAGAAAATTTTTAATTTTCTCGCCTGATGATAATTTATGAATATCTACTTTTTATTATACTCTAATCAGAATATAATTGACTCTCCGATACTATCGACTTTATCTAACGCTTCACAAATTTTCAAATTTAATAGTTACAGACTATACCTAAACATGATGCTTTACGAAAATTGTTTTCGGATGTTTTTGATTCTCTTTTAAATGAATTTACATTGAAATAAAATTAAAAATTGGTAAAAAAATTTTTATTCAAAAGCCAAATGTTTGGTATAAGACTCACCGGATTACTGTAACTCCACCTGCTGAATAATTAAAATTAAAATTTTGTTCAAAAACTGAAAGGTCTATTTACTTAGCTCAATACGTGCTTATTATACAACTTTAGCTGGGAAACTTAGCTGCACTTAGTTTGATAACAAAGCTTTTTATGATACTTTTAGAAATAATAGTCAATTTTTAAATTTTTTCAGCAAAAAAATAATCTATTTAAAAATAACTCCTAATAATTCCCTATTTTATTATAATGAATTATACATTAATTATAAATAATTTTCTAGAATTTTTTCTTCAAATGCCTGTAAACACGTCATGTATAACAAGGTATAATCTATTTAAAAATAACTCCTAATAATTCCCTATTTTATTATAATGAATTATAAATTAATTATAAATAATTTTCTAGAATTTTTTCTTTAAATGCCTGTAAACATGTCATTTAAAACAAGGTACATTTTACATATTCCAAATTACATATTTGATAAAAATACATTTTTCTGTATAATTGACTGAAAATATTTAATAATATTGTTAAAAGAGGAAATAAGAAATCATTAATTTTTCGCTTATCGGTTTAATTTAACATACTAACCTTAATGATAAGTGGGTAAAATAAATTGTAGGTTAATAATAATTCTTAAACAAATAAAATTACCAAGTAGGTATTGTCATTATGCGATCAAATGCAAGTTAATTTAAGTCATTAGAATTAACTAAAGTCATTAACACTTATAATTTTATTGTATTTCTTATAGATCGTGAGCCTATAATCAACCGAAATTATTTTCTCGTTTTGGAGAATAGATATAGGTACATAGGCGCTCTATGTCATTAAAAATGCACTTGCTAAATCATTCTAAGTGTTATAACTATGACAATACACGAGATGACGATGTTAATGAAATCTAGTAAAAATTTATTAGGATTACAAGAAAACGGTGTATTTTAATCGTTGCTAGAATTTATGAAGTTTTCATGACTCAATTTTCATATTTTCACGATTTCTCTCCTCCTCTTTCAGAATAATTGAAAAATTATTTGCAAAAATCGGAAAATTACACGTAATTTTTGTAGCCCTTTTGTAAATGGTAAAATTTATGGTATTTATACGAGCCTTGAATTTTCTTTGTTTTCAATCCTTCAAATGGTAAGTTAAAAGAATTATAGACATTTCGCTTCATTGTGTGCTCACGGTCTATTTGGAAATAATAATTTGAAAGTTAATAATGCATCAATCAGATGGTTAGATTATTTGTTTTATAATAAAATTATTGTATATTTATTGGAAATAATTATTATGACACGTACATTATTTCTTAGTATGTACTATTTATTAGTCTGCCAAGAGGTAAATAATTTAAATTTACTTAACGTTACTTTATATACTAAATCACGGGGTTTTACCGTATGGAATATTTGAAAATCATAGAATAAAATTATTTTATAATGAGTTATAATGAGTATAATGCGTAATTTCAATTCTAAAAATACAAATTTTACTTTGTAATAATATTACCTACAAGACATTCTCTTTGATCTGAACTTGAAAATTCAAGAACGAAGGTGCGTCTAAATATAAAATAAAAAGGAAAACAATTGTATTTAATAAATATAATTGCCATGAACTTCAACAGGGGCTAAAGATTTTGTTTTCCGATTCTAAAATAATAAAGCAAAATTAAGATTCATAACCATAAAATTCACAAAATATAAACATGTAATTTTGTTGTTTGTGATGTCCTTTTGAGATAAGAAATTCGACTTAATCACATTACAATTTATTACACCACAAAATAAAAGTATCTTTTTTTTACATCAATGTAAACATATAAAAACTATAGTTCGTACAAAACCAAGTGGCACCGAACAAGAGAGAGTATAGATATAAGTGCACATACATATACATCATACACTCTCTCTTGCTCGGTGCCACTTGGTTTTGTACGAACTCTACTTGCTGTAAAAATTTTTTATCACGTACAATGAATGTACCTGGATAAAATTTATATAATTGTATGCTAAAAATTAAATGTATTTTTTATTAATTATCTTAGTGAAAGAATAAATACAGGTAATTGAAGTTTTTAACTTATAAATCATATCTATACTTATAAATAGATAAATTCCCCAAAATCAATAAATTATAATTCATATTTAAAATTTATATGTAAATTGTTTAGTCTAGTCTCACGCTATCGCGAGGATATCCCACGATTATATTCTTTTCCTAAGTTTTTTTTTGTCAAAGATTGTACAGTGAAAAATGCATAAACATGTATAGTAAATAATTAAACCTTACATCGTTTTAAAATCGACGCCGATGAATCAATTTTTCCGATGAACTGAACTGACTTTAAAACTTTATGGCAAGGAAACTATTCATTGCTTTGAAATTATTTTTTAGTTTTATGTGAATTTTTAGGTGTGGGTTCTATCTTTTCCAAAAAAATTTATTAAGTAACGGAAACTTTGAACAATATTTTTACCCCGTTCAAAACGTCGGATTAACTCGAAATTAGTTCTGATGACAATACAATAATATTATAAGTTTTTTTGATTATCTTGATCAGGATTATCAGGAATAACGATATCCATATCTCATCAAAAATATATACATTTATTAGCTCCCACCATATTTATACTGAATTTTTGATAAATAAATAATAGTTTAAAAAACTAAAAAACACTCTTTTGTAACTAGCTGAAGTATAAGGTAGAAAATAATTTCATTAAATTCAGAAAAATCATTTTATCGTAAAAAACCTTAGGGTGCTTTTTAAGATATTTTATAATGAGTTCACTTTTACCAATATTAACCAATTAAGTTCTAATCGTCTTTATATTGAAAAGCGAAAATGCCGTTCTATTTTAAACCCTTGATTGTCTCAAGGAACAATGGTTTTGCTAAAAATATTATTTAATTTCAAATACAAGTTGTCTTCTTTAATTTTTGAAGGGGGATTTCTCTCTTGTAATATGATAATATAAAAAAATGAATTTTCGAAATTACAAAATTAAAAACCATATAAATAAAAATAGATTGTCCACGGTGAAAAATGCTAGAGTGTGATTAGACATGATAAATTCAAGATCAAGCAAACATGACTAATGCTGCCATTATTATTTATTCAATGTTAATAGGAAACATATAAGTTGTAGGTTTTTAAAATTCGATTGATTATCTAATGATTTTTAAAAATGATGTAGGTAAATTATGTTAATTAATACAATGATTTAATATTTTAAATATAAATTTAGGGGTAAACAGGGAACTACTAATTATTTTTTAACTATGTTTAAAATTATGGAAAATTTTGTATTTTAAAATTTTATCTGATTATAATTTATTTAAATTTAATTTTTTTTTCTAGATTAATATATCAAAAAAAAATTAATATTTAATTATCCATACAAGATTATTTTGCGTTTTAATTAATTAATATTTAAAATTTTATTTGTATGAGTAATGAAAACGATAAAATGTATTTACGTTATTATTTATTTCAGTGTCTACATTAAAATGTGTCTTAAAATAGATAAAATTAAGTACTTTATATACACGATACGTTGAAGAGAATCGAACTATTCAATGGGCAAATTTTATTATTATTTTTATAAGTCTAGGATCAGTGGTAGTATTTTGACAGTCATTTAAGTCAATACCAAGTGTATAAGTGCTGTCAATTTATGTAATATCCGGCGGGTGTAATTTAAATAAACCAATCATAATAAATAACAAAAAAATTATGGTTGCTATAGTAGACATTAACACTGTTAATTTTTGTAGTGAAAACTGCTTTAGTCGTTTAGTTTAGTTCGAGTATCAGAAAAAATGAATTTTAATCTCGACTTTATGCCTGTTATCCACTAAACGGACAAACAAAAACAAAACTCAAACTTCAACAAGTTTGTAAAAAGTTGCTGTTTTGTTTTTTTCGACCAAAGTTTGTCCGTTTAGTGGAAAACCGGCAAGTCTAATCTTCAAATCAGTCTCTCAAATTTCCATCCATTCTAAAATCATTGTCAAACATTACGACTGGCTCTAGATTTATAATTAAATGTGATGATCGGTCATTCTTTTAAAACTATAATTCTTTTTTTGTATTCATATCTTTCCAAAGTATCTTTTACAAACCACGTTTCAAGTTATTTTTAATGGTGGAAACCGGAAATTTTATTTCATTCTAATCATTCAATCTTGAAGAGTAACTTAGATTTAGAAAAATATTTCTAACAAAAGTTTACTAGGCTTAATGGGAAGAATTTTATAAATATCTTCATTAGCATTTTGATTTTGGTGTTATTTAAACTTCCACTCAGATTCGTTACTTAAATTTGAAAGAAAATGACGTTAAATAAGAAAGTTGTTCCTTATAACTGACGTTTAGTTAAGTATTTTCGTTTGGATCTGTTTTTTGTAGAACAAACAGAATCGTCAGGAGAATGAAAACATAAATATAAATTTTTAATAAACATGCTACTCGGTTACATTTCGAAAACAGCCTTGAAGATGATAATTTCCTATTAATCAGTGATATATTTCAAAACCGATGCTTAAAATTAAAAATTTGGCAACATTACGAAATCATTTTTAATTAAGGCATCAGATTGGAATTCAATGAATTTAAAACATCAATTATATTATAACATAATTTTGTTGAATTTCAAATCGTGGAGCACAGCATGAAAAATTAATCGGTTTTCACCAAGATTGAATATCATTTTTAATAATTTTCCATAAGAAAAAAAAAATGTATTACTACATTTTTGCATATAGTTTCTAGTTGAGATATGCCACGTAATTGTTTTTCTTCTTGAGGCTTCTATCAAACATTCTTTCATAATCCTAAGAAAATTAAAAATACAATTATTAAATCTTAATTAAGTCTTGAAATTGTTTTTATAGTCAACCTGTTCTAGATAAATAAGATTATTTTTAGCCACATTTGTAAAATTTACAAGTACAAGCGTAAAAACGAGTATGGTTGTAACAACTTCTTTTAGCAGGGTTAGATTTGCGACCTCCTCCCAAAACGTATTTTGTAGGAAAAGAAATAATACCAAGAATTTAAAATGTAACTTAAGTTATGCAACTTATAAAAGTTAGTTCTCAGTTCTCGGCTTTGCATCTCCTTTATAGCAGTGGATTGTCGATATTTAAATTTAAAATTAATTAAAAACTAAAAATAACGACTGAATCTTTCATGGTAGTATCCGGTTTCCAGGGTGAGGCAAATTGGATTGTGACTCAAAATACTTCAAAATTTATGCATATTATACATACGTTACTAGTCCAATGTATGAATGGCTCAGGTCTAGGATGAGACTGTTGCCAACACCTACCGCCTCGGTATTGACAACAATAATATTTTGTCAGATAGTTACCTTAATTACAATAAGTCACCGTTATATAACAGTCGCTTAATAACAGCACCGAGCTTCTCCAAGTTTTGTTTTTTTAAAAATTGAATGCAATTATCCATGAGATAAATGAGACAGATAATTGAACAAGCTAAAATGATTCATAATTGTTCAAAAGTAAAAAAAATTCCCCAAAACCGAATTTGTTTTTAAATTTATTTAATCTGTTCACATTTTCAACATAATAAATTATACCGTCAAAACATGAGGAACTTGAAGTGTACTTCACATGCATAATTTATGATACATATCTAGGGTCATGATGATACAGCGTTCGTTGGCCTTTTGTATTTTTATTTTATTCAAAGAATACTCATCACAAAAATCCACAAAAAAATGATACTTAAGTGAATTAATTTCCAAAAACAATTTAAAATTCGATTAAAAGCAAAAAAACTGAAAATATTTTTAGAATAACAGGTTCATTTTATTCTACATTTTTCCTCAAAAAATATACCCACACAAAAATTTTGGACTTTTATCATGTTTTGATTTAGATATGTAACTAAATATTTGTTGAACAAAACAATTTGGGAGAAAAACAAAAATCTCTTTTAATACATCTAGACAGCCGGTAGGAAATTTGAGATTTATAGATCAGTGTTCAAGATCTTTTCTGTTAAGGTTAAAGTTTACTATCATATTCTATATTTTTGGCACTAAAACTTTCTAATTTTACATTGAAATCGATGTCGTTGTTTCTTGAATAATTGAGTCGCCACAAATGTGTCTCCATGACTATATATCCGAAAGTTGATTTAAAAATCTACGACCCGCAAGATATTTAAATATAAATACTAGTTTTAAAAAAAACTAAAAAACACGTTTTTGTAACTAAAAGGTAGAAAATCATTTCTTTAAATTCAAATAAATCATTTTATCGTAAAAATGCAAGGGGTGCTACATTTCAACTATTGTAAATATTTTATAGATATTGGTAAAAGAAAAGTTCCTACTTAATAATAATACTTTAAAATGCACTTGACGCTTTTTTACGAACAATGATTTTTTTAAATTTAAAGAAATAATTTTCTACAGTTTAGTTCAGCTAGTTACAAAAGCGTGTTTTTTTTAAACTAGTATTCACTTTGTGTTATTTTAGACTATTATTTATTTATCAAAAATTCAGTATAAATATGGTGGGAGCGCAAATAAATGTACATATTTTCAGATATGGTAATCGTTAATCCAGAAAATTCTCATCAGGATAACCAAATAATAGTATTAATTTATTGTATTTTTATCGTCACTTGATAAGTATGCCAAATAAATGTATATTTTCAGATATGGAAATCGTTAATCCCGAAAATCCTGATCACCAAATAATCAAGCGAGTTAAAAAATAATGTATTTTAAAATATGACTTAGAAATGCTCAAATGATATAAAAATTATCTTACCATTTGATAAGATCAATTTCATTCAATATTTAATTATTTGTTAGATATTTTAAAATTTTTATTTCCTAAATGGTACCAATACAAAGTTGCTGAAAATATACATTTTAAACACAAAAATTATGTTTATTTAAATGCAATGTTTATCCATTAAATTGATGATTAATTATGCACTATTAATCTTATGGATAACACCGCAGTTCTATTTAGTAGACGGGTGAGTACCATTTATGAATCCGATTACTAAAATGGTATTTTTTAATGCATTTTATTAATTATAATTGATTATAAATACATTTTTTGCTTGGTAACGTTGATACTTTTTTTTTTTTTATAATTCCTAATTTTCTATTATCAGTTCTTAAAAGAACTATAAATAGATCTAGTGACTAAAAGGTTAACTTGAACGGATCATCAAATAAGTATTGATTAGTAACGTTGATACTAATCAATACTTATTTGATAAAAAACAAATTTAAAAAAATGTATATCGGATTGATGTAATGACTTTTTAAACTTAAGTTGTACGACTATGGCTATACTGTCCTTCATACTCTATACCTTTAAATAAATTAAATCAATTTGACCACGATACGATTAGTCAAAATAAAAAAAGAAAGTTATTTAAATGATTATGAATTAGCATCGTGTGTCTTCTTACTTAAACAAATGCATAATGTATAATAACACAATTGTATTTAATTATTACTTTTCATAATATTTTTTATTTTCTTGTCATTTTTATTTTTATTTGTTTATACGCAAGGCCTTCAAAAGTTTAGGTTTACTTACTAGAAATTGTAAAAATATTTTAATAGTAATTTTAAATAAATAAACAAAACATTAAAAAATAATATTTTGAGAAAAACATTTTCAAGCTCACTAGAAATGTAAGTAGTTTAGTTTTACAAAACCTTGCTATAGTTTTACCAAACACTTAATAAAAAACACCTGGGTTCTTGAGACAAATATAATGATAGCTTAAATGTTGAAATCCATTGAGCCATTTGGAAGATACAAGGTAATAAAGAAATTTACAAACAAGTATACATACAAGATACGTGCGAAAACCATAACCACTCCTCGACAGTCGGATAAAAAATAATTGATTTAATTATGTTTATTTTATAGTCTGACAAAAAGAAGTAAAATAAAATTTGCATAAATCACTTTTGTGTGAACTTGACCATATAAACAATATTATACGATGCAAAATTGATTACATTGCAGATTACAAATAATGTTTGTTTATTAGGTAACATTTACCTAAACATCATTAAATTTTTTTCATAATTGTTTTTTCCGATCAATTATATTTGTGTTTATATTTTTTCCTATCAATTATATTTTATTGTCATTATAATGAAAATTACGATAATAAGGTAACTATTATGATTTGATGAAATATATTTTGGAAATACCCATGAGGTCAATGTCAATGCCAAGCGTTATGAAAAATTATTTCGAAATTTAATGCATTTGTGTATAAAATCGTTTCTAGTCAAAGATGGAAAAATATATCTATGAGAATTGCCTAAAAAGAACATTGCTTATAGACAAACAATTAAAATCAAACATGCTACTTTTATCATATTAGTTTTCCGTGTTCTATGAAGGTTATGCTTTCGTGTAGCACTCAATTTAAACATGGAACTAAACCAGAGGACCAAAGCAATAAATATAGTTAAATACAGATTTAAAATAAATAAAAGTGGAATATTTAATTAGTGGTTCCTATAATATGGAAATTATACGCACGCAATGTTCGTGCTAATTTTTAAGACGCATATATTTCATAGTTTTTAGAGTTAATTATTATTGTCCGGATAATTGCCGGATGTTTCATGCCTATGAAGCGATTTGGTTATTGACTGAAGAAAAAATTATTCCATTCATACTTTTCATGGTCCTGACTTTGAGACGGCCCATGGCTATGAATATTATAGCGGAAGAAACAAAGAAACAAAAATATTTAGAGTAACGCGTTGAAAGTTTGGAAAAATACGATTCTATGACAAGAAAATAAAGACTTTCTGTTTTTGAAAAACTATTCTTTTGCAAAAACTGTCTAATTATTATATAGATTTGAAACAACAATTTTAATCGTTATTTTTCGAAGTAAAATACTTTTACTCTTTAAAAAACTGTAGGTAGGAACAATTATTATTCTAAAAAAAATTGCACTATGTTTGTCATCCCGGAAAAAAAAGAATTATTGAACAGTCAAAGCAATAGCATGAGTTATACCCAAAACGTCATGTATTGTTGCAATAGCAAGTAAATATAAATTATATGGTATGTATTTTTTCTATTAAACGTTTATTATTGTAATTAAATTTAAAAAAAATCCCAAAAAAAATATTTAGACAAGAAAACATTAAATCATGATAATAGTTCATTAAAAATATTTCCACTTATTTGCAAACATGTTCATATGATTTTTTCCTTATAGTAAATCAAGTAGTATTTTAGTGGGTATATATCTCTTGTGTTTGATGAATAAAACGTGATGGAAATCAAATGTTGTACCTTAAGTAATTTAATTTTGATAATTACTTAATTATACGTTAAAGTAAATGCTTGTATTTATAATCACTGAATACTTTAATAGGAATTATTAAGTGTTAATTACAGGAAATTGTCTAATGGAATTTACGATTATTTTAGATAAAAATTTCGGCTTTTAACCCGAGACTTGATAGAGGGATGTTATAAGTTTAACGTAGATGTGTATCTGTGTGCTCTTCTAGGTCATCAAAGATCCTAAATGGATGAACCGATTTTGGTTTTTTGTTGTTTGAAAATAGTTGGATCGAGATTAGTCTTAGCTATGTTTAAGTTCGAGTTTAGTACCCGAGAAATTTGTCAAGGGTTTTATAATTTTGATCATTTTGTGAATTTTCCTTGCTATTTTTAAGGGTTCCGCACTCGATAACAACAAGAAAAGAGATGATAATCTTCAATATTTTTAATATATGTGTCTTTATTAACTATAGAGTGCAAGTTCAATATTTAGGATGCTGAAATGTTTGAACTAGATAATCGTAAGAAAGAAAATATATCCTAAATATATCAATATTATATTTTAGATAAAACTAATTAGAGATTGCGAACTTGATTGGCGACTTTTTAAATATCTTCACTTAAAGAAATAAGTGTTTAGACCAAATAGTCGTTTCAATTGAAATTTAATGTTCCTGTTTCTATTTTCGGGTTATCATATAACTAATTAAAACATACGAAGTTTTGATTTATCAATTTTTTATTATGTAGTTGTAATGATCGTCCAAAATTTTCCCTCAAAAATACTCTTTTTATGTAATAACATATATGAGGATGATATTTTTAAGAGGTGTTAGAAAAATTACATTTATTTTGAATATATATGCTTGTATATCGCCAGTAAATAATTCTTTTAATTTTAGTTTAGGCAAACTTTAATATCTATCGTATTTTGTTAAAAATTATTATGTTCAGTAGTTTCACGTGCCTTTCCTTTACTCCTATGTTAATTTAGCTTCTATTGTTCGAAAAGAAATGTTAATAAATATAATGCGGGTTTGCCAGAATAAAACCCAATTGCATATTTAAAATTTATTTTGGCAAATACTAATAAAATGCCTATATATGATTCACGCAAAAATTGTGTTATATAATAAGTTATATTTTTTAAATCGATTGTTTATTAATAATTCACACGGAAATATGTATAAAATGTAGAATACAAAAATGATTTAAATTTCAAGAACAAATTAACATATATAAATAAATTTAAAAAAAAATAAATAATGCTTACTTAATCAACAGTTTGCAATTTTATGCATAATATATTTAATAATGAATGCAACAGCAAAATATCAAATAAAAAATAAAAATTATTCAACTATAAATTAGGGAAATCCTTCAAATTTCAATGCTTTCTAAAAAAGAGCCGGTTCTTAATTTATTAAAAACTTGTATTTTATTAAAATTAAAACTGTATTATATCCTTTAATAATTTTTAAAATTTATATATGTAAAATTTACGACAAAAATTATACTAATTAAAAGAAGTCAAAGCTTTTTTAACGAACTATTTTTTAACGCATTAAGTTTTCTGCTTTTTTATCACGATGGTTCTTTTTTCATAACTAAGGAAAATAAACAAACAAAACAAGTGAAATTTACGAAATTTAAAAAAACTCCATTTTTCGGGTACTTAACCCTTATCTCGCGCACTTCAAACATATTTAAAAACACTCTCCATTACATGACCTTTCTTCTAAGAGCCTTTTCCAAACTGAACCGATTTTGAGGATCATATACGCAACGCTAAACTCGCACTTAAATTACCTTCCAAACGAAGCAAAAAAAAAAAAACAAAATCGGTTCATCCGTTTAAGCGATATATAATATTAACAAGTGAAAACAAACAATTGACTTTGTTAATTGTTGAAATACCATGTATAAACTGTGTTGATTACACTGTCACGTTACACATACATAAAAGTCACACATACATAACTGATGTTCCCCTATAATACATACTATATAATTTGAGCCTAATTTTCGCCCTCACGGGTAAACAGTGATGTTTACGAAAAAAAATTTTAAAAAAAGTTATAATTTAACATTTAAACTTTATTTACATTTAAACTTTTATTCTATTTCTAACGGTTTACACGATGGGTCCTACGAACCCATGACACAATTTACCTATGTTGCCCATTTACGAACTCGACCTAATTTTTTATGTCCTGAGCACGTTTGTAAAAATTTCAGCTTTATATCATTTTTCGAGTTATTGTGTTGACAGACAGACGGACAGACAACCAAAAATGGACTAGTTAGGTGATTTCATAAACACCTATACCAAAATTTTGTTCGTAGCATCAATATTTTTGAGCGTTACAAACTTGGGACTAAACTTAATATACTATGATATATTTCATTTATACATGGTATAAAAATTATAAAATAAGTTTCAAAAAAAAAATACACTTCTTAAAAAAAACTAACGAAACTAAACTTCATTTAACGACAGTTTGATTAACGATTTAATTAATTAAGTATAATTTTTAACGATAGTTGTTTTTCATAAAATTTTATAAAAACGAAAATAAACGGTTAAGATTAAAAATAATAAAACAAATTTTCCAAACAAAGTTCAAAAATCAAACTTCTAAACAACAATGCTTTTTAACTATTTTTTTGCCCTGTGTATTTTTTTAGAAGAAAATTTTACTTACATTTCGAAATAAATTCCAACCAAAATTTTTTTTAAAAAATCACTAATTCTGGACTAAATACACTTTTAAATTTTCGTATTAATTTCCAAAATAATTAAAAAAACAACACTGATGAACTTCGTAAGAGAATCGTATTATTATCGATTCTTCTTCTTAAACACCGTATTGTCTATTCTTTAATGATTAAATGAATTCATTTCGTACCTTTGGAGGTATTTTATTGAATAACATTAGGTAGGTGATATGTTCACTATTATAATATTTATATGTGTATATATTTCTGTCTTTGTTCAATTCATTGTATCCACTATTATTTAGTGTAAAATTATGCGTGTTTTCTAAAAGTGTAATAAATGTTTACAAAAAAAAACCCCTCCCTCCTACTAAATTAAAATAAAACAAGTGAAAACAAACAATTAACTGAGTTAATTGTTGAAATACCATGTATAGAAAGTGTTGATTACTCTGTCACATTACACATACATGTCACACATATATAACTGATATTCCCATATAATATATACTATACAATTTACGTCTAATTTTTGCCTTCACGGGTAAACATTGATGCTTACGAAAAAATGTTTCAAACAAAAGTTGGTTATTTTTTTATAATAATATTTTTTACATTTAAACTTTTGGTCTATCTTTAACGGTTTACAAGATGGTTCCTATACGGACCCAAGACCCAAATGACCTATGTTGCTCATTTATGAACTTGACCTCACTTTTTACGTCCTCAGCTATAAAAATTTCAGCTTGATATCTCTTTTCGTTTTTGAGTAATCGTGATGACAGACGGACAGATAGACGACAGATGACAGATGACAGACAGACAACCGGAAATGGACTAATTAGGTGATTTTATGAACACCTATAACAAAATTTTTTACTTATTATCAATATTTTTAAGCGTTACAAACTTGGGACTAAACTTAATATACCTTGCATATTACATATATATGCATGGTATAATAATAACTGATTTTAATTGAAAAACATATATTCATAAATTCTTAAAATTTCCCGAAAATTATAAATTAATTCACCTTATTTAATATTTTTTGTTTATTTCCGTTTAAAAATTTAATATCTATTATGAATTTTCAGTTCCTATTTCTTTATTTAACAAAAAAATCTTTGTGCGTGCGTAGCCTATCTTAGAACTACAACCTCGGGTCCCGGATAAATTTTATGTTTTTGTATATTATCATTTTTATTAAATTTAATAGTTTATAATTTCCATGATGAAAATCACTAATTATTATATTTCTTATTAAATATTATTTTAAGAAGCTCACTGGGAAATTTTTTATTGCGTATTCAATCTTAGAATTGTCACTTAAGGTGGATTTTTCTGACCAGTTTTTGAAGTATATGTGGTCATGTTATTCAGTCAGTGAGGTCATCACTTCAATTGTTCACCAAGAAGGCATAAAGGCTCCAAATTAACATTAACCAAGTGATCCTTTCTAAAAGTTGCACAATATTTTGAAATCTACTGATTTTATAATTATATTTTTAAGTACACAACTAAAGTATTTTTTCAAAATTAAATAGAACCATCTTCCAATATACCTAGTCGATTCCTTTTTCAATAAAAAAAAGTGAGCTTCCGGTGAGAACTATATCAATTCAGATGAAGAATTCTCACTTCACGAATAGAAAAGTGAAGTTTAAAAATCTTTACTAGTATGCAAGATGTGATTTAAAATTCCTAATTAAATAAAAAGGAAGATACCTACTAGTGGACGTCATACGTGGGTATCACCATATAGATTACATATTAAACTTTATTTTGCTTATAGAAGATGGGCAACCTTTGATTACTTATAACTTCTTCGTTTTTTAATCAATTTTAATTTCACTTTCAAATTTTGTCATGGTATTAAGTCTAGTTTAACATTTGTATGGGTAATATGGCCGAATCGACATCAGGATTATCTCCTATTATGTATACTAAATTTAAAAAAAAAAAATAAAGTTAATTAAAAAAAAAGGAAAACTATTGACATGGACGATTATTCTTCTGGATGAGGACCGGACACTTTAGGAAAAAGACCACGACCTCCTTGAGAATACTATTAATAATCCAAAATAATATACTTTGAAAAAGTACCGTTCTTCTTTTTCCGAAAAGGAACATTTTTTCAAAAATTAGTGTTGTTATATATTCAAACAAAAAACATGCATCTAAATTATGTCCTTCAAATGAAAAATAACTGAATTTACATATTTGACCGACTTCAAAATAAAAGAATTCTGGTTATTTATTTAACCTTTATATTTAATTTTGCATTTCAGGGCTGTACTCACCGTTCAACGAAATCTAGAAAATTTCAAACTTACAGAATATTGTATAAAGTTTTAGAATTTTTCTACCAAGACATTTTGAGATGATATTTGAAAATCACTCATTAACTATGGATTTTTTCTGTGTTTTATATTTTTAAGAAAAAAGTCTCATGTGTCCTACGTATTTTTTTCTATCGACTAAAAGTAGCTTAGTCGATTTCGACAGAATTGAATAATTTGATCCTTTGAGAATAGTTAGGTACAGTTTTTCCATGGACCCCTTTACAAATCTGAAAAAATACCTTATTTTGTTAGAGATTAGCGCATTATTTTAATCTAAAACGCCTCCGCATAATCGAAGAATTAGATTTTTTGGGAATTTTTACGTTTTATTCAAGGTTTTCGGAATCTGTTAAAATGTCAAAATCTTTTGCTTTATTAATATTCTGTTTTTTACAAGATTTTCAGACCATTTAGAAAATTAATAAAAACTCTTCAAATTTCATTTCTGTTTCGTATTTGAAAATAAAAATTGATTTTTGATTTCAAGAAATCCAAAATATTGAAAAATTTAAGTTTAAGCAAATTAATATTATTAATGATATTCGATTTTTAAAAAAAAGAAACACAGGCTTCTTAAAAAAGTTGAAAAGATTTATAAAATTTAAATTTTATGATGGCCTTGAAAATTATTTTTTTGAGTATTTAAATCTCAAAAAGTACAAAATATTTTTGATTGAGGTTTGAAATGTCTTACAAAAATTACGAAAAAATCTTTTTTAAAGCTCTTTTCTATGTTGGTTATTTTTTGTGTGAAATAATTTTTGTATTCAATTCAAATTAGAGTTTTACAAATTTAAAAACAATGGTACTATATTGAATTTGACGTCAATGCTGCACATCGGTTAGTTTAATATTAGAAATTATTGATAAACAATTGACTCGTGCAATTTTTTTCATAACACAAAAAGCATAATTTATCGAAATATTTTTAGCTTAAGTTAAAAATTATAGAACAGCGTTATAACAAATGAAAAGTTGGACAAGAGAGTATTTTAAAACAAGAGAAAACAAACAATTGACTGAGTTAATTGTTGAAATATACTGGTATAGAAAGTGTTGCATGTCAGTACTTGATGATTTTGGCCATTTTATTGGTTTTCGAATGTTTTCGAAAGTATTTTCTGGAACTCTGTTTTTCGAGAATCTTTTACAATACCAATAGTTGAAACTGACTGAAAATTTTCAACTCCTTGTCTTGGTTTTAGAGAAAGCTATAACCTAAGTTTTGTCCTAATTTTCGTCTTTATGGGTAAACAATGATATTTACGTAAAATTGTTTCAAACAAAAGTTTGTTATTTTATAAGAAACATTTAAACTTTTCGGTTCTATCTCTAATGGTTTACAAGATTGATAAATAACTCTACAAGAATCTAAAAAAACCAATCGGAGTACAAAGATATTGAGGACACTTACACCCTCATTTCATAAGACTCCTTATATGTAGTCATGCTGTATGAAACAATTTATGCAATCTGTTATAAGGTTGAAAAAATTTAATAAATAATTATTAATTATTAATTATTGATATTTTATGTAAATGGTTTCCGCGTGTATGGGGGGCTTAAAACAATTTTCCATTCATAATATTTAATCTTTATTTAATAATAATATTTGAATAATTATCGCGAAAAAATGTTATACAAGTGAAATTTACAAAATTTAAAAAACCCCCGACAAATGCGATTTATTTTTTGTAAACCGATTTTTGGAAACTTAGCTATAAAATGTTCTCAATCAAGTCGGTTCGACCGTTAAAGGGCTACGATGTCACTGAGAAACACGTAGACGCACAGATAAAAACTTTAAGCTAATAACAATCCTTCTTTAATAAACATCAAAGTGATGATCAAGGACATCAAATGAGATGAAAAGGATACTTAGAGAGCTATCATTTTATATGACAAATTTTTGGAAATATTTTCATTGAAAAATTTGAATTGAATTTGTTCCTTTGAATTATTGTTTTGAACTGCCTAATTATTTTACCATTTCACTTTTCGAAATGAATTGAGCCTTATTTATTTGACCGTTCAATTCCATAGTAATTATATGTTAAAATTATATGTAATGCCTTTTCCAAACTGAATCGATTTTGAAGATCATCGCGAATTTTATAGTTTTTTCGTGTACAAAACTCTAAGCTCGCACATACAACATAGCTAAGAACACTCTCCGTTAAATTACCTTTCAAATGAAACCAAAAAAATTAAAATCCGTTCATCCGTTTAGACGCTACGATGCCACAGACAGACAAACACACAGACACACACATATAGCGGTCAAACTTATTACACCTCTTTTTTTAGTTCGGGGGTTAAAAATTTATTTTCTCCTATTAATAAAATTATTTTCTTGTAGAATTTATCATACATAACTATAATTCAATGTCGCCTTGTCAAAAATTATGGCGAAAAAATTTTATTTTATTTGTTTTTTCCTCGCATTTATACAAAATTTAAACAAATGTTGTAAAATTGTTTTTTGTCCTATTAATAATTATTTTCTTGTAGAATTTTTCATTCATAACTAACCTTTCAACGTCGTTTTTCCGCAACTATAAATTGTCTTGTCGAAAAAAATTTATTAAATTTGTTTTTTCCGCCCATTTATAAAATTATTGTCTTCTTAAGATTTTGATTCATAATTTTTAAAACTTGTTTGTTTCCAATATGTGCTGTTTAAAAAAATTAAACCAAATATATTTTACATTGTTTTTCCCTACTATTTATTATTATTTTTGTTTTTACTAGCTTCCTCCCATAAGGAAGTTCTTGTAATGGATATGAAAGTTCAAATCGAAATTTTATATATTTTTCCTCTTTAAACATTAAATAATTTAAAAAAAAAGTTCGTAGCGCACAAGCTGCAGTATCTAAACGAATTCCTTCAGATTGAAAAAATAATACATTTTTCTTAAAATCGAATATTGCATTTTTAATTTTTCAAAAATTTTTATTTCAAAAACTAAGGGCTTAGAAAAAAAAATTACAAGAGTACTTTTTTGCTTAAAAGTGTAAAAAATACAAAAATGTTTTTTACTTTGAAAAAATTCAAAAATTTGTACTTTGTGCACCCCACACCACTTGTTTATCTGTCGATTTTTCTCATTAGCAAATTTCACCTTTCAAATACAAAAGCCCTTTTTCCTGGGTTTTTTTACCTTTTCGAGTATCTCGGGCGATACGGCCATGAATTAGGCACGAATGTTTGACTTGAGCTCATCAATACTCTAAGGCTATGAGATGACCAGTCAATGTCGCCTCTTATTTACATCAGCGATCAGGGAATTTTCGTTTGCGGATTTGCATTGTGGCATGACGCGCACCATCTTGATCGTTGATGAACGACAATAGAATTTGACCACGATATTTTCGATGAAACGCACGTTGCGTAACACAATCGAACGACTATTTTCAAAGTAGAGCGTTAATATTCCGGCTCGTTGTTTTGGTGTGAAGCGATTTATGGTTTAATTTGTACTGAAATGACTTTTTAAAAACATATTTCATCAACTCAATCGGTTGACGAATGTCATAGTTATACAAAAGATGGCACAAACTGTAGTTAAAACACTTTTAGATTGATGTCTGTGTAGCTGAGGTACTGGCTGTGAATCCCAGGACCTCTTGTTACAAATTTTTGTTATATGAATTCGATTTACGGATAATTTTTTACAAGCACATCAATTTTTTTCTCACTTGTCTTTATTTAACAAGCTCGATTTACTTGTAACTAATTTTCACCCACTTTCATTAATCATATTGGTTTGAAACTTGAAAAATAAAAGATTACATAACCACACGATATGTTGGTAGCAGAATGGAAATTGAAAGTGTATCCTGTTAGAAAATTGGTATAAGAGATAGCAAAAATAAATTAATAAATATTGTCAAAAAATCAATGCAATATTTTAATAAAAAGAATCGTCTTTTCACTCTTCATCGAGGTTTTAAAAATAATTGAAGATCTAGCGGCTAAAGCTCACAATTTTCGTGCAAATTATGGCAAAATATTAATTTAAATTTATACTTGAAAAGATAAATTTTTTAAAATTATTATTTATGGTTAGTCCAAAATTGATCTCTCAAACCATTGGATTTATAAACATTGCATTTTTTGCTTTGGGATTTTCTAAAGTCAGAGATTTATGCCATCAAGCATGCGACCACCCAAGAATTGACAGAGGGGATCTAGACCTGAATCAACGCAACTCAACTACATTTATTAAAAATGATCAATGCAAATTTTTGAAAAAAAACTTTGTAAGTCAGTAAAGCCTTGGAGTTTTATCTGATACGCTTGCTATTTAAATCTACTCATAAAGCCTATAAGTATTTGCTTTTTATCAAAATTATTCCTGCCTTAAAAAAGTTATTCTACAAGATGTAAAATTATTTTTTGTACTTTTTTCTTCACATTTCGAATTTTTTTAAACAATGAATAATAGCAACAAGCATCTCAATTATTATTTTATCTAAAAATGCATGTATACTTATATAACGTTCAAGGTGATTTGGTTCCATTAAATCTATTACAAAACTAGGTGCATATATATTTCAATGACCTTACCAGTGATTTAAAAGAAACAAGTTTGTTTTCTAAAATACTTGTATACTTTTTTTAAAACTAAAATAAAAACATCAAATATAACTTCTGTTAACACTGATTTTGGGTTTTTTGTTTTAGGGTTCAATGTACAAACCTGTAAAATCAATAGCGTTAGGCACTTGATGGCATTGGAGACAATGGCGTAATTAATTTTTTGTACATTGGTATTTTTGATGATGTTTATGATATTTTCATCTATCGCTTATTATGATTAAAGTTCGATTGATTATAGAAATTGTATGCTCATAAAATTATTGTCCACATTATTTTACAGCGATAATGATTTCCAAGAAATTTTACAGGGGTAGACTAGAATTTTTTGGAATAAAATTTATTTAAAAATTCGATCACGATCAAGATCAGAAATATTATTTCAATATTTTCCAGGAAAATCTTTCGAATAAACTTCTATAGTGACCAGTTATATTTTGTAGACAAAAATGGTAACTTTAAAAAAAAAAAAAAATTGTAGTTTGTAAAGCCACTAAACCATGGAATTCTTGCTTAAGTTGCTTTACATATAACATGAATTTATTGTCTAAATGTTGTTCAGATATGAATTATGAAAAAATGCAGGTTAAAAATAATTAATTATTGTACAAAAAGATTTCAAGTTTTTATCATAAACTCTATGAATTCCTAAAATGAGATTTTTGATTTCAAAATATTGAAATGGGCTGTATCTTTAATTCGAGTTTCAAAACATAAATAATGATTGAAGTCATTTTCAGCTCATGGATAAGATTCACTTTTTATATCTTCGTATAACTGTACTTTGTTATGTTTTAATCTTAAAATTAACACCATAACGAATTTACATTTCACTTTAAATTAATGGAAGTTAAATTTGATCTTAAAAAAATACAAATAGTTTATTGACCGCTTGCTATAGAAATCGAATACCTAAGTACATGCACCTTTGTCTAATCTTATGTAGTCAAGATGATTCGTTTATTATTATTAATAGGTTAAAGTGTTGTAACTTGGCCAATAACAATATAATATATAAATTTATATGGAGCTAAAATTGCCAAAAGGCAAACAGCCAAGATAATGTTTGTCCATGTGCTTTTGAATACAAGTCAAACAAACAAAAATTTTTCTTGTTAAAATTAAATAGTTTTCGGTTTAATTTTTATTGTATGTTTTTAACTGAAGTAAAAGGTAATTATCTTCAACCGATTGAGCTGAAATTTTACGTACACGTTTATTTTGGATGATAATGCTTGGGTAAGGCAAGTGGCGCCCTCATTTTCACATCTCTTCCAACATTTTTTATATACATACCTTAAAAGAAGAAAGCTTGAGGCGCTCAATATAAAATTTCGGCAATGATTTAGAGCACCTCAATGTATGTATATAACTATGTTTGTTCGGGTGGAATCTTACAACTCATTTTTATATTGAGCGCCTCAAGCTTTTACAAATAGTCTTGTATGAGAGACTCCCAAAAATAATCATTTTTATAGCAAAAAAGCCTGCCTTTAAAAAGTAATTCTTTTTTAAATATAAAAATTTTCTTTTAATATAGTCAAAGAAATAAAATTTGCATAAATCATCCCGGCATGTACCTGGGATAAAATCAAAATATAAAAAAATATACTACGTCCTCTGTGATCAATGAATATAAGTACTTGTAGGACAAATGTGACAATTATTTGCCATTTTATTATAGAAACGCAATTACATTCGATAGAAACGCATTACAATGTCATTACAAGGTCAGCATGCCATCCATGTGTTCTAAGGTAAGAAAACTGATATTTAAAGCTGTAAGTGGACACTCAGAGAAGAAAAAAGTATTTTAAAGAAAATTTTGCAGGGCATTTAATATTTTAATCAAAGACATCCTATATACTAGAGTGGAATGGGAGGATTACATTTTTAAGGGTCCTACTAGCAACGCCTTTGTATAACCAAAAATTTGTGAGCCTTCCGAGATACATTATGATATGATCCGTGGTAAATTATTGTCAAAATGGATTAAAGCTCGCATTTAAATATAATATAATCATAATACTTATAGATTGTTAGTATTTAACTTCTAGAAGAAATACCCATAATGTGTAGAAATAATAATGCTATAAAAAGAGATCTTTTCAATTGTGAAATTTTTTTTATTGACTTTGAAAAACATACAGTATTCCAAGGTACAGGAATATTCCCTATTAAATATTTCAAAAAAAAATTATTTTTGATTAATTTGTTCAGATGATGTTGAGGCCATCAATATTGTTGTGTGAAAAAAGTTTAATTAAAACGGTGATTAGAACTATTTTTTGCTCATTTAACTGTTTATTGTGCAATAATGAAACAGTTTATTTATGTATTTTTCATTTCTCGGTAGCTGGTATATTCCAAAATTATTCATTTAAAATAAGGCAGCTAGTCGACGTACAATTATTATTAATAAAAAACTCTTAATTGAAGGAAGCATTGGAGTTCATCAACCGTGGGATGTATAACTTTCCGTCGTTTCACCTTCTTTTTTCCTTAATGCTGGTTTCCAACTGTTCATAGGTTGTTATTCCCTTTTGCCTCTGCCAGTTTTTATCCCCCGGCAGGATGACAATGTGATTTTCCCATTTTTTTAAGCGAATTTTAGTGGGAGTCCACTAGCCCAGCTCGTGACAACAATCCAATGTTGCTTTATTTAACATACCTCACACAAACCTCCTGCATAAGCGATCTAACCCCAATTATACTTCACATCACAATTTTAAATCGGATTATGTTTTTCATTTCAGTTTTCAAAATATTTACAAAAAAGTCATTAGTAAAACAAAGGTTGCATAATTTTATAAAAACACCATTACATACGCATATCCTGGTATAAACTTGTTCATCAGAGACTATTTAATTTTAACCGACTTCAAACAAAAAAGTAGGAGGTTATCAATAGGACTGTATTTTTTTTATGTGTGTTACCTCAGAACTTTCGAATGGGTGAACCGATTTTGATGATTCTTTATCTATTTGAAAGCTGGTGGTTCCATTTCAATTTGGCCCAGTTCTGACAACGGCATCCATGAGAAAACCATAAAAGTCATAAATTTGCATTAAGTATGCACGAAAAGAGGACGAATAACTCAATATCACGCCAACCGAATTCGATGATTCTTTTTTAGCGACAAATTAGTTGGTGTACTTCAGATTCACTAAAAATCACAAAATAAAAAAAACATTTAACAAAAAGAAAACATAACGATAATATAAATTAGTAAAAATTAATTTTTATTTTTGGAGTCGGTGTCAGCAAAGCTAATAGAGCAAACTGTTCTGTCAGAGTTGTTTCCTTGGCTGACACCGACTCCAGAAATAAAAATAATTTTAACTGCATTATATTATCGTTAATTTTTTACTTTTTAGTGCATATTAATTTGTTTTGGAAAAGTCTGGAATTTTTTATAAATCAATTTTTCTTTAACGTTAGAATTGATATCCGTAAAACTATGAGAAAAAATGACATATAAATGATGTTAAATGAACCTTTTTAAGGTTCCGTTGTTTATAATTAAATAATAGTTTCTGCTTCAAAGAAACTTTTGAATTTGTTTATCAAGAAAGTTCTAAAGTGTAATATAATTTTATTTATAATGAAAAATTTTGTGTAAAAATAAAAACCAAAGTATTTTTTAGTCTGCATGATTATAAAACGTGTTTTCTTCTGTCAAGGTCAAAATTTGTTGATTCCATGTCTCTATCCGGTACTAATTAGATAGTTCCATGCCAATACAATTATGTAATTTTTCAAAAAATTATAATTAGTTAAACAAATTTTGTTTTAGTTATGTGATAAATTCTGTATGAAATATAAATAAAACAAGTGAAAACAAACAATTGACTGAGCTAATTGTTGAAATACTATGTATAGACAGTGTTGATAACGCAATCGTTTCTATTTTTACGTCATGTAAGTAAAGAAAGATAACCATTCGTACATAGCCACTCATACATATCTGATATCTAATATATATACGGTATTTTTTTGAATGAAAAAGGCACAAATTTTATCAATAATATAAGAACCATTTAAAATGTCTAGACAAATACCACTTTGAATGTCCCGGTAATATACTTTATTTCGTCAATAGATGTCAGGAAGAGTCATATTTTGCAATGTGTCAGTTTTTCCTGAAAACACGGTTAAAAATACATTTTATAACGATGAAACTTAGCTAGATCGTCCCAAAAACCTTCTGCATACTTATTTTCATGAAAATCGTTGGAGCCGTCTCCGAGATTGCATATATATATATATATATATATATATATATATATATATATATACTAGCGGCCCCGACGGACGTTGTCCCGTAAAAACATAACTCCAATTCATGAATACCTATACTACGTTTAGCCTGTCCGCTAAACCCATCCCGCTAAACCCCAATTTAGCTCCTATTTATTGGAGTGGCCTGACCTTCGACCTTTGGCCTGACCTTTGATAGTAGAGCTCGCTGCGCTCGCATATGGCTCTAATAAATGCCTATTGACAATGACCTGAATACTATTAAAAATACATAGTACACATAGTATACATAATGTGATATGATTTATATGCGCTCCCACCATTTAATGAAATTTCATTTTTTTGGTACGGAGCCCTCAAAAACAGTTGTACTGAACCAAATTGTAAATCTAAACCATTCTCGAATCTCCACGAACACACACAAAAAATTTCATCAAAATCGGTCCAGCCGTCTAGGAGGAGTTCAATTACATACACACGCTCACAAGAAATATATATATTAAGATATAATATGCAATCTCATATATTATATATATATACATGCAATCTCGGAGACGGCTCCAACGATTTTCATGAAAGTATATTACCGAAACATTCAAATTGGTATATGGGTAAGCAGTGATGTTTACGTAGAAATGTTTCAAACAAAAGATGATGGGTTCTACGGTCCCAGGACTAAATTGACATAGGTTTCTCTTTTACGATCTGGACCTCACTTTTAACATCCTGATCACGCTATATATAAATCTTAGCTGGATATCTCTTTTCGTTTTTGAGTTATTGTGTAAAAATTTTGTTCGTAGCATCAAAATTTTTAAGCGATACAAACTTGGTACTAAAGTTAATATACCTTGGTATCTAAATTAAAATCAGTGGTAATATAAAGGAACATTTCATCAGAAAACAAACATTTTACACCATGAGCCCACAATGAAATATACAAGTATTTATATATGAAATATACCTTGGTATATTTCAAATATAAATACGTGTTATAAAATTTAAATTGGCTACACATTGTAACATTCCTCAATAACATTAAGGGGATGGATTTGTTAAAGTAAAATCCGTTTTAGTTAAAAAAAATCATCTGGTTTATAAAGGTTAATTACTTCTTTTATTTTGTTATAGACTCACGTTTTATCTAACACGCAAGGAATAAAATTAAGTATGTACATACGGAAGGAATAACACGTGTTTACCATTTACAAAAAAAAAATAAATATAATTGTATCGAAATTAATTACTAACTTTATTTAATCATCCTTCAGATTGAATTAATTATAATTTAAGATAAATAACTTTTGCACTTTTGTGTTTACCTTGTTATTATGTCTGAAATCAGAATATAATTTTATTTTAATAAGCTAATTAAATAATAAGGTACCTGCGGCATTTAAGGCTTACTTAAATTAACAAATGGTATAAAAAGCAAAAAATTGAGGAGACGAATTTTCCTGCCTAGTTTGTAAATTTTGTTTTCATGCAAAGAAAACATATTGTACATCGATCGGATTGTACAGGACATATTTACAAGAAACCAAACTGGGGTACGTGTACGCTATAAAAAAACCTAAACTTTCCGTTTTTAAAGGTCTTAAAATAATAAAACTACACAGTAACCTGTAATTTCAACAAAACCACGTTCGATATTGACAAGATGTCAGTGCGAGCGGCTGCGGACCAATACCGTAGCGCTAACACCGACTATTAGATCGTGGTGACCTTGTTTTACCCCGAAATTTCAATAGTATGCCATATTTCTCTGTGAGTTTTATTTATCTTAGGAGCTTCATGGAGAATGCCGGGATTGTTGAGGCCCATTAATTTGGGCTGAAAAAGAGTTGGCCCATCCTCGGTCACTACTCCATGAACCATTTGGAGCTGTTTAAGAACAGCAGGAGTGCTTTGACGTCGATGGACTTTATATCGGAGAGGTCGACAAAGAGAGACTGGCTTAAGTAAGTCCATCTCTTCATGGTAAGATCTGGGCAGTGATAGAGAATATGAGACATGTTCGCTGACTTTGACGTTGAATAATTTTTTTTGCGCACATGATTTGGCAATGAACTTTTCATTGGTCATTTCTTGCATCCAAATAAAGATAATTCCGGTGAAAAAACTTCACTTGGATTTTTTAAGCAGGTTGGCTGTTTTATTGTCTTATTTTCCTGGGTTTTTAATTATTCATAGTTCAAAATTCTACTCTCCTGCCATATGAACACCTTCTAATAATATTTCAGTATTTCACAATAACTCTTCTAGTGAATTAAATTACTTTCTTGTTTTTATCTCATCATTTCAAGGAATTTGTAAAACAAGTTTGTAAAGTCAGTGACACTTTTTAAGGATTTTGGGCAGTTTACTATAAATGATGAAGTATGTTAGGTATAAATTAATGGTTTTTGTATTTAAAAAAAGTAGATATACAAAAACTGCTTTAAATGAATGTTAGTAAGTATTCCTATATATTCATTGTGAATAAATTTTAATTAATTAAATTTAAACACATATTAGTTCAAAATTCAATCGGCTTATAGGTAAAGTTTTATCAAAACCATATACCCAAATAGACCTTGAGCCTATAATAAAGAAACATTACTATGATTTTTTTCTCTACCATTTTGAAGATTGATAAAAGCAAGATAGTAATAAACAAATTTAAAATTTTAATCGTGGGCCGAGTGTTGAATTTGTGCAAATCGACTTTTCCATTTTCCAAGTAAATAACAGCTTAATACGTAGGAAAAAAATTTAATAATGGAACTTTGCATTCGTCAAAAGGGTTGAAAAATGGTCTCCTGAGCCTGCGGACCGAAAGTAACTATTTTCGTCCCTAACTAAACAAAGTTACCGTAACTTTCCTCCTTGCAGCGGCATGAAAAATAGTACACACACCACTCGATCAAGTAAAGAAGCCTTAGATCACATGTTTTCACCTTGTTTCAGTCGGTTTCACCTTGAGCAACAATAAATATAATATTTGAGATATTCTAACTTACACTACAGGCCAGAAAGTTGTCGACACTTGAGCCATGATTTAAAATTCCAACTTTATTACCAAGATTATCATAATATCATTATCAACCCTCAAAAAAGCCCACAAACAAATCATTAAAATTGCTTCATTGTGGGCTCATGGTGTAAAATATTTGTTTTCTGATGAAATGTTCCTTTATATTACCACTGATTTTAATTTAGATTAGTTTTTATTTATTTATTTTTATTTTTCAATAAATTGTCTTAAAATTTAGTTGGTAGAAGAAATAAATGAAATTGAAACCTTTTGCCTTTATTTTATTTTTGGACCAATAAAAATGTTCATATTTTGAGAGGCAGTACTTTGGTTGGGGGTATAAATTCCTAGTTTTGTTACTTTGTATGACTATCATCAGTTTGGCTTGAAACTAATGTCTAAAAGGTTTACGTTTGCGGTATAAAAAATTACAAAAAAATCATTATAAATGAAGTGTTTTGAAACCGGTTTTTGTCCAAATACATTTTTAGTGGTTACTATATACCTTTTATAAATGCCCTTTAGGTATGAATCATACAAATCGATCGTGACACATTGACATTTTCATATGCTTTCATTGCATTGACACATGCTTGTTGTCTATGTAAGTAGGTAAAGTAATTTTTCTATTTACATTTCTCTTACTTCTATAAAACTGCATGGTCCGAAATTTTGTAGATGTAAGAAGAACTAAGTTCATTGTCAATTTAAATTACATAAAATTTAAATCTTATCAAATCAAAAATTTTATCAAATTTTATTGTCATTTCCGTATGTAACATACTTTTGAGGCCCGTGCTATAATTCTACGTTCTTTTGAAAACACTTTTGGAAATCTGGAAATTTTTCAAAACACTGATACCACTAACACTGGTGGATTGAAAGGCATATATTTGGTAATATTGTGAGTGAAAGTTTGTTAACTTGAACTTAAAATATACTTTAAAGAATCCACGCTTTACCAGCATGTGGATCAAAAAGTAAAAAAAGGGTGAGAGATGTCGTGAGAGATGGGGGGAATCATGTTCTTTTCGCTACAAATTGTGTATTTTCAGATGTTTGTACATTTTTTTTTTTTCGTAAACCCCCAGCCAGATGTTCAATAACGAATATATTTCCAAAATTTTCATGATAATAAAATTGGAATACTACAAAATGTCAAGGAACTCATATGTATTAAATATACTAAACATGCTTCCAGAGAAAAGTCATTTTGATCATGGAATTTTATCATTAAAATTATTTTGTACTTTTCAGTTCACGTGTTTCACGGTAAGAAATATATGCCGTTAACTACAATGCTAGTACGGTATAGAGGCAGAGACTATAGGATTCACCTTAGTGAAGCAATATTACAGTTTTGAATAGGTCTCCCACCAGAAGTATTATGGGTATTGCTAACCAGTATGGGCCTGACTCCCATAATGCATTGACTTGTCAGCCATAAGTATTGCCAATGTTACTATTTCCTCAATGGTCAAAACAGTAAAATGAAATAAAAAATATTAGGCTACTTAAAAGTCAATCAAATTATTACTATAATATAATTTTGTTACAATTATTGCTATTTTTGGAGTCGGTGTCAGGTAAGGAAACAACCAAAAAAAAAATTGGCTGACAACGACTCCAGAAATAGCAATAATTGTAACTACATTATATTATCGTAATAATTTGATTGACTTTTAAGTAGTCTAATATTTTTTATTTCATTTTACTTAGAAAAATATCAATTATTGTTTGTTATTCAGAAGAATACGCAATTATATTTTTACTTTTTACTGCATATTAATTTGTTTTGGAATAGTTTTATTTTTTGAAATTGAAATGGGACCACACGGAAATCACTAGCTTTCAAATAGAAAAATCATCAAAATCGGTTCACCCAGCCGAAAGTTCTGAGGTAACAAACATAAAAAAAAGAAATAAATTCAGTCGAATTGAGAACCTCCTTGTTTGGAGTCGGTTAAAAAGAGACTAGAAACTATTCTTTTCTAAATTTTTCTGTTCAAATATTCTGTTGGTATCGTTTAAACATTATTTTAAACGATACAAGAAAAAAACGGTGTTGTTATTCAATTAAATATGCCAAAGAACTGCATATTAAAATAAAATTATGTATAATAAGTATATAAACAAAAGTATGTAAATGCAGTAAAGTAAATATTTATTTAAAAATCTTTAATTTGTTTTTAATTTATATTTGATTAACATTACACTCAGTATTTATTTATTATTGTTATTGTTAAAACAAAATAATCTTTGAACTTATCTAGTATGTATATTCTTTCATAGAAAAATAATTAATAATACACGGTAAACTGTGTTCGTAAATTGGAATATAATACGAAAATTTGATTATTTGATTAACATATAAATCCTGGAAATAAAAAAAAGTAGGAGAAAAATAACTATGTTCTTGACCCAAAATTTCACCATTTTGCGTTTAAAAATTAATTACAATATTTCCTTATATCAAGGAAGTAAAAAGGAAATAACTATAAAAAAACAGGAGTATCTACCTAATTATAAAAATTAAAATTACTGATCACATGCTTACGATATGCATGTCATTTTAATTGTATGCCAAATTGCTATCCAATTATTAAAATTTTTTATTAAATATTTAATATTTTTAATTTAGTACCCACCTTGATCTTCACTCTTTAAGGCGGAATGGGTATAGTAATCTTAAAAGAATTTAAATTTTCATTTCATAAATCATTTGTAAAACCATCCAAAAATATGTTCCCGGAGTTCAAAATTTTTTTTCCTAATATAAGGAAGGAGTGACCGTGACCATTTATGTATTACATTTTCAAATTGATTTTTCTTGAAGCGATTTTTTTTTAAATTGGTGTGCATTTTAACTTTACTAGTTTTCATCTTTTTAAAATCTGACACTAAGTTTCGTTTTGTAATTACGCTTTATATGCACCCAAATTCTTGAATAATATCTTTTAAGTATTTTTTAATGTAAAAAATTTATGAAAAAACTAGCGACCTAAATTATATTCAGACGAGAATTCAGAAATTATATAAGTCTTATATAACATTTAATGAACTGGCTGGTTGATTCTTAGGCCGTTCATACAAAAGGATGAACATTTGAAAAAAAAGAAATATCTGACATTAGAAATTGTTTATTTACGTAATTTCAAATATAAAATATTTTTATTTGGAAATCATGGGATCTAATAGCGTAACTCAATAACACAAGTTAATTCACAACATGCTTACTACTTTTTTGGAATCCATGGTGGCTGACCAAAAAGTGGCTGACTTGTCGCAGCCTTTCTTAAAGGAATTGAAAACCAGTTTAAAATAGACAATTTCTTTGCGTAAACTTAATCAAACTGCGAAATACTAACAGAATTGTTCTTTGCCAACGTCTTATTCACAGTGGATAGATTTTAGCGCCGGTGGACAGAAAGTGGAACTAAATTTCAAATACTATAAAATTTACTAAACGTTATAAATTTATTCATTTGCTTAGCTGTATGAATGACTGAATATCGTTCATGCTAGGTGAACGGTGCGGTTTAGTAAAAAGGCTACGCTGTTAATTAAGCTAGTCGGCTACGACATATATATCCCCCTGAAAATATCATTCTAATGCATTTCTTGAATATTTTTGAATTCTTTATTTTCTATTACAAATTTTCATTTTTACATTTTATCTACAATGAACAAAGTTCTAAAGTTAATTTTACTCTCGTCTTATATTTATTTGTTATTAATATTTATTTCTCATTAATATTAATATTACTATATTTAGGCTATAATTAATATTTAATTAAAGCCGAAGTATAAAAAGTACTAAACCAGAAAACCACAATTTGCAAGTTATAAAACTTGTTATTCATAATTTTTTTTGAATAATTCTTAGGTTGGGCATAAATTCAAATCAAAACTGAATGATATGGCTCGTTCACAAGTTTGCAGATGTGAGATGTGTCAATAGTTTACAAAGTTTGATACTTTGAGAAAAGTATACTACTCATGGTTTCTAGAATTGGGTACACAACTGATATCGAAAATGGCACATTATCCATAAAAATGTAAATCTAAACTTGATTACAAATTTTAAAGTTAAATTAAAATTGCCCGTTTCTTGCCAAACAGGGTTTTATATGTAATACCTATATGAAGATACTAAACATTGACAGCACTTTTAAAATATACTCCTCTTTGTTAAATTAGGAGTTTCAAACGTTAATATTTTGCGTACTTCTAAAGATTTTCAAAAACCAACCCTTTTCTGCCCGTGCAGTAAGAATTCTTCACCTAAAGTGATAAAAACAATTAAGTCATCATCCCGATTGTAAAAACATCGCTTCTTTACTCAAGGTAAACAAAAATTTTTGTTAATAAGGATTTTTGTTAAAATATATTTACAGTGGGACACTTTTGGTAAAGATAATTTTTAATGAAAATATGATGGTAAGCCGATATCTCAAGTTTCTTCGTGTTAAAAATTTCAAAAGTCGAAAATATTTGACAAGTAATTTTGACAAAATACGAAAATTAGGTTTATTTGATGCTGAACAAGCAGTTTTGCAGAAAATACCTAAATTCCTACATCGGTTTTTATGGGCCTAACTACTCTACTTTAGAAAATCAACAAGAGGCAGTATTATTTTTCTGGTTTTTCTCGAGAATCATAAAATCAGTACAAAACAAATACCGATCGAATCGAAAAAAGAACGTTAAAAATATGTCTACAATTGGGATAATAATATTTATAAAAATCAGATGTTAGAATACAAAAAATAATTACATTTGAAGATGTATCAAATACATGATTTCAAAAATACTATTTGCGTAAAAATTCCATGAGAAAAATACAAAAATCGAGTTGTTTCTTTTAGATCTGATTGTACAATTCAAAAATGGAAAATTAATTTTATTAATGCTTCTTCAGATCAAAGTAATTTAGCGACTATAGTGTATTTACAAAATAAAAGAGCTTTTAGATTTTTACTAGATTTGGCCAATCTGCCTTCGAAATTTATATTTCAGCTGAGTTGAAGTATCAATCATTGACTGTAAATTTGTAGGTGATTTTGACATTGATATTTCTGGAAGCAAAATGATAAATAATTAAATTACATATGTAATAATTTTTTATTTTTGTCTGTTATATAATCATAAATTTGACAAAAAAAAAAAAAACAGCACGTTAAGCAAAATGTTTTACTCTCTAAAAAAAATTAGCGTGTTATTAGGTGGTTATTAGTATATAGTTACGACATTAGATAAAAAGCATTTGCGTCACATTAAAAGGTAGCACTATGAAGAAAAAAATCATAAATAGATTCCAAAGCCTGATTAACATATTTCATCGGAAGACATAACGTATTTCATTCTTTCCAGTTCACCACAAATCCACAACTAACTTGATTTATTCATTAATAAATTATTGCTTTGATTTACTTTGTATTTACAACAATTTTTTCTATACCGTATGAGAATAATAATTAAAATTAATCATGATTGCTTTTACGCGTTTTAACGTGATTAAATTTTTTCTTTACTCTTAAAAATTTTTGAATTTTTAGGTAAAAAAAAAAATTATTCGTTCATGGTGGAAGTGCAAGTAACACAAAAAAGCTAACTAAACTTAAAAATAGAAAATTAATAATAGTTAAAAAAAACTAAAAAGCACGCTTTTCTAACTAGCTGAACTAAAAAGTAGAAAAGTAGCGTGGGGTGCTTTTTAAGATATTTTATAATGACTTTACATATCTATAAAATATTTACGATAATTTAAAATTAGCACCCCCCTGTTTTTTTACGATAATTTTTTCTTAATCAGTTTATATTGTTTTGAACTTATAGAAATTATTTTCTAGTTTCCAGTTCAGCTTGTTACAAAAGTGTGTTTTTTTAGTTTGTTAAAGTATTATTTTTATTTAACCAGTAAAGCAATTGTTGTCGCTTATTCATTTGGCTTCAGCAGAATTGTAATTCGAATTTGTACAGTAAACTAACGCTGCTACAGAGGCCATATGCCATTCCAAAAATTTCACTTTCCGGTTTACTAGTCAGATTGTGAAAAATTAAACTCTCTTGGGCCCAACACGCTCTGGTACTCTGAACGTAAACGCGCTCTGAATGTTAACAAGACAAAAGTTTTAAGCTAACATTTTCTTTATCATTGTGCGATAATTCTCAATTGATACATGTAAAAATAGTTTAAACTTAAATAAGTAACTTTAGGGAAAACAGCTTTGTCTAAAAACGGTTTTGCTGCAATAGATTGTGTTGGGTCTTAGAATGAAATCGTGAAGTTAAGAAAATATTTTTATATTTCTGTTTGGAACTCTGTCTGTTCTCTTTTTTTGGCTAAAAAAAGATGGAACTTTTAAGTTATTGTAGAGGTCTTTATATTGGCGGGAGCGCATGTTAATGTATTAAGTACATTCATTTATAACAGAATTGAACGTATCCAACGCTTCTACCAGAATATCAATTGAATTTAATAAAGTAAACTTGTAGTAGCAGGATTGAAGAAATAAAATTTTAATTTTCTTTGCTTAGTCCACTTTTTATTTATTTAATATTTTGATAATTTAAAATATTAAATAAATAAAAAAATAAAAATAAAAAATTGGAAATTTTATTTCTTCAATCCTAATTATGGAGTTCCACAAAGTAAAGCTCTCCACTACTGAGCTGAAAATACACAAGGTGTATAAACGGTTTAAGAAACCTAAATTCTTGTTATTCTTCACTTTATTTAAAAATCAATAGCTATGACGAAAGATTTCTTAACTGTAATTTTTATAATGGAAATGTTTTTTTATTGTTTTCTAATAATTAAAGACAGTGTATAAACACAGGTGACTCAATTTCAGTTTCCTATGTTCAGTTCTGTAAATTACAATGCTGTCAATACTTTCGCTTGTTTCAAACGTCAAATGTTAGTTTAAAACACCCTTTTACAATATGAATCTCTCAGCAACACTCAACGCTTAAATTGCCCACTTGTTTTACAGAAATAACAATTCTATAAGAACTGTGTATAAATTTTTACTTGGATAATAGCCAATTTAATCCTCTTACTGGGCAAACAATTCGCAACACTGTGAAAAAGTTCGGAGTAGCTCTAAGCATTAGAGATAAGGTAAGGTGTGTGTACCGTCGTGGCGTGCGGTTAGTCAAATTATGCCATTGGATTTTGAGGGATTTTTATTGAAAGTCGCGTCAATATCACCAAACCTGCAACGTTGGAGCACGTAAAAGCTAACTTCACCCAAATGAAAATCGAATTAACCCCCCAAAACTTTAAAAAAATCATAGAAAATTACCTTGATCGAATAAACTTCCGCAGAAAGGACAGAGGACATTTGGCTGACTTCATTTTTCATATTTAATGCATTGTATTTAATATTCGATAAAAATAGAAGCGGATTGAAGATTTAGGCTCGCATGTCTACTTTTTTACATAGTCATAAAGCCTCCTCTCTTCTAAATTATGTAGGGACTCCAATAGGTTAAAGAAGACCCTGACAAATACGATACCCTACATTATCAAATTTTACATTAATAATAAGGGACTTCACTTCAAGAAAAGTATCGTTTCTTTAGAGAGTGGGTTCGTTTTCCATATCTCAGACTCTTTTAGTGAAGTGTAAATGATTCGGGCTATCTATTACGATTTCAAGGTAGACCATTTCCATAGTCTACCCACACAACGCGTATGATGTGTATTATAAAATATTAAAATTCAATTAATAGTTAGTAAAATTCAAATGTAGCTTAATTATTCCATTGACGCAATTTAATTTTGACAATTTTTCCTATAAATGTAGAAATTAGTTTATTGAACATATTTATATAGGTAATTGCTAATAAATAAATAAAAAATTTTTATAGTAATTATTGCCGAAAGCGTGTTTTTAATAAATTCCATGTTTGTGTACTAAGTAGAAAACGTGATCTTTATAGCAATGTTTGTGAATTAGAACCACTTCCTCTTAGGCTACGAAGTTTTGATATATTGGTTCAGTACCGGAGACAATGCATTTTCATGAAAAACCCTATTCTATGTGTCCTTCTCATCGCTTCCAAGAAATTAAAAATTTGAATAAAAACTACTTTTTAAAATTGCTTGTGTCGAGCTTTACTTTGTAGAATTACATTTTCAATTTATCATTCAAGAAATATGAAACTAATATATGTACTGATTGATTGATTGATTTGTTTTTAATAAAAAAAATCGATTTTTGCAGTAGGTTTTTCAATAATTAATACAATACATGCTTCATTCCAATTAAAGACATTTTCAAGCAATAATATTAGATATATAAGCAATAAAAATAATATTTGAAGATTGCTGCTATACTTTTCAAGCATAAAGTAATCTCTTGAACAAGGTACCTGCAATCAAGATGACCCGGTTTCTAAGATGGACCACTAAATTTCGTGCTAATTTTCGGTTAGTGCCATAAATAAAATTGCAAGTTCATATCAAAGTAGGAAGCCGCCACTTTATAGTGGTTTATAGTTTGTCAGTCGCCTAGCAAATTGCCTAAGGTTTATAATCTCATATGCACAAGCTTTCTAGTTGTTCTTCAAAAAACAAAATGCTACCTTTTTTTTAAAATTCAAGGTTACTTAAGTTTAAGGGCGTTCCTAAGAAGATGAGTTTTTCTGCATCCTGTGTTGGTTTTAATTACAAAGAAGTGCTTATTGTAGAGGGGGAAAAGCACCAATAAAGATAAAGATTGTGATAAAGTTTGTTTTCAGAAATTATTACTAATTTTTTATTTCTTTAAGTATTGGGAAAAATGAAAAGGTCCAAAATGTTTGAATATATGTTTACACAAATTACCTGCCTGAAAGGAAAATATATCGGTATTTTCTGTTCGATTGTTGAGAATTCCTTCAGGAAAGTGAGGAAATACGAACGGACAACGTCGGGGATTAAAAATAGCCTAAATAAATTATTATTAATATGTAATATTACATGTCAATTTAACTTTTAATAGTATTTGCAAGTAGATATACTTTATTGGTTTTTTACTGAGCAATACTCCCAGAAAACTCACTAAGTGGCTTGATCAGAATATTTTCACCAATCAATACAACGGGTCAAAATAGGAAATAATCAATATTGGATAGTTTATGAATGACGAATGTTTGGATTGCAAATTTCAATATACGTTACAATAAAAAGAACTGAAATAACCTTTCAACTTGACAATTATCAAGATAAATAAAATTAAAAACAAAAAGATTGTATTATTTACATAAATTTCACTCAATATATTTACAAAGCAATTTTTTTTGGATATAAAACTGGACAGCCTTGATGAACTGAAAAACACGCATAAGACAGTCAATAAGTTTCCAACCTACACGAGTAAACTCAAGTAGTATACGCAATGAAATTGCATTAATGTAAATAAAATTGCATAAACCGAGTTGATACATTGAAAAATTTTACTAACCATATTATCGTTTTCATAAAATCTGTAGACAATTATCATGATTTCAAAGTTAATATTTTAGTTGTCAATTTATTAAGAAATACATCGAAATTTATGAGATTACATTTAAATTTATTTTGGCATCTCGTTTGTCGAATAAATTAATTACGAATTTCTTAAAACATGAATACTAAGTACGTTGAAACTTGAAAATTGATATACATATTTATGATAGTTCCTTTGTTTAAAACGTGTTAATAAATGTTAACGCTAATTAAATATGGACTACAGCATTTCAATTTTGGAATGACATAACGTAAAGCAACATGTTTAAATTTCCATAGGTAGGTATGTATCTATGTGACATGTAAGTATGGGAAAGTTAATTGTATACATGTAAATTCACTTTGCATCTTTATGTATCAATTTCTTCGATTCATTCTTTAATATTCAACTTCTGGATAATTTCAAGTCTTTCTTGAAGCTCCTGCTATGTTCGTTATTAATTGTTTTCAAGAACCCTTTAGTTCAAAGTATTTTTATAAGTATATATACTCTAAGCTTCCACGACTTTTCATGGCTTCCATCATTTTGTTTAAAAAAACATTTTCACTACTCAAACCCTCTCTGCCTGAATTCATTATCTTGGTCTAAGAGTCGGTATAAGGACGATTTTGACTCATCTGATAACGACCCGAGAGATATATTTTTTCTATCCTATTATAGTTTTTCTATCGAAAAGTTTTCATGGCTATTTTTAATTAAATTAATTTGAATCAATTTTTTCCATGAAATATATAATTATGTTTCTTCTGATACCAATTTCGATTGGGATACAGATCGATGTATTTAGCTATACTGACTTATCTGTTCATATGGTATGAACAGATCTACAGGAATTTGTCAACCAATCGAAATTGGTATCAGAAGAAAAATAATTTAGTTATAATGGTATAGATTTGCCTGAAAAAACCGTTCATGGGGAAAAATTGATGAAAGTTAATTTAATTAAAGATAGCCATGAACATTTTTCGATAAAAAAACTATGATAGGAGTGTTTAAAAATAAATAAAATTTCTTAAAAAATATGCCTCATCTGGTTATCAGATGGGTGAAGGTCTGGTTATCGATCTTGTACTGTCTTTTGTATTATCTGATAAGATCTTTTACGGTAAATGTTAACTTTTCTTTTTTATATGAATGCTTTCGGTAGAATTTTATTTCTTTCGTAATGATAATTATCTGTTTATCACGGTCAATAAATCAAAATTCAACCTTAGTTATTTGGGTGTCTTTAATTAATACTCGCATATTGACAAAATGGTCATGGCTGTATGATGTTCTAGATTTATTAAAGTTTCAGACTGGGTCACAGTTCTAAAAATGCAATAACAGTGCAAGGTTATAGATAGCATTATAGTATTATTACCATTCGGTTTTCTTTTTAATGATATATGTGTAAAATTATATAGCCAACGATATAACATCAACATAAAATGAGTTGTCTATCTAAAAAATCTTTGCTTTTTTTAAGATTATATAAATCACTTTTTAAATTTAAATAAATCAAATTAATATCGAGTTATACATCTAATGAAAGCTAATTTTTAATTTATATAAGAATTATATCATGAGAGAAGAGATTAGGATAATATTTTCAAACGTACGTCCCAAAATATTTATAGTATACACAAAAGGGTTAAGGAAATAAATAAAAATTTTTTTTTTGTTCGAGTGTCACCCCATTGCGGAAATTCCTTTGAGACGAGTTTATTGATTAGTTTGGTTTTCAGAATGTGTTAAGGGGAGTATAAGCTGAAAGTGGATGGTTTACTACGTTAAGCAGAAATATATTCGATCGGATTATTTGTAAAGTGAGTGTTATATCCAGATTAGGAAATATTGGGAATTGGCTTGTAACATTAGAGTTGTGTTGCTGAAACAGTTAGAACCAAGTGTAAGAAAGTTCATAAAGGAACTTCGAAAAAGTGGTGGATGATCCATGAACCTTGTTTGTGAATTCATACCTACTTATTATTAAATCATGGAGGAAATTATTCATGTTTAGTATTATTTATTTATAAAGTTAGAATATCAGCTTTCACATTAGACGTAAATTTTCAATATTTTCCATCGTTGTTTAAGCGTCAAATACTACATTTTCTTAAATCAGAAATTCAACACTGAACATTTGTTGATTTACTACACATTTTCAATAGTTTTTCTGATAGTAAATCAATGCTGAAACAAACTTGTTGAGGTGTATCCTCACATTACATAGGCTCCACGTCTAATAAGTTGCCTACCACAAACTTGTATATTTTACGTACACATGGACAGGCTAGACACCTATGATGTAAATATAATTTCATACCAACCAATGTAATGTTTTGTAACCGATGTGTATTTTAAAATGTAAATAATGTGGTTACTGAAAGTAAAGGTGAATATTGTTATAAGTTAACAATATTATTTCAAAGACGATATAAAATGTTTTAAAACTGAAAGTGAGTTCTGTAAAATAAGTGAACATATTCATTAATTAAAAAATAATTTTTATTTATTTATTACTTTACAAAATATGATTTGATTTTAATTTTGTGTAACAAGTGCTTGGTAATTCAGTGAGAAATGTTTTCATTTTTTGTAATATTTAATAATTAATATGTATTCGCGGAAAAATATTATAATACCTTGTACCTGTTTCATATAAAAAAAAGGTGATATTCTTATATATAGTTGTTTCTATATAATATTTTAATTGCATACGATATAATTAAATATCGATAAAAATTACAATTATCTTCGAAAATTATATTTAATACAATGGAAATTTTTCTATTATCTGTGTGTTGTTTTATTTTAATAGTAGAACAATTTCAGCAAATAAAATCAGACAGTGTATTAAATCCTGTTCCTTTTGGTGCATTTAGTACATAACAGAAATGTATAACTTTTGTTTTCTTAATGATATCGATTATGTGTGCAAGCTTAATATTAAGCTGGCTTAATATAAAGCTAATATATGGAAGTTAACAATTTTGTTCTTGTCATAAGTTAGCACTAAATTTTCTTAATTTTAATACACTTTTCAATATTTTTTGTGCTAAAATTTTATATCATGTGTGCCAGCTTAATATTAAGTTAGGACGCATATTCATGTCTTTAAGAGCGTTCGATCGATATTAACAGAGAATTTTAAAAAATTATGAAAATATCAAAGTTTAAATGATTTTGAACTATTTAAGAAAGAAAAAATATCGAATTAATTTCGACAAAAAGCAAGGCTACACATGGAACTAAATGGAAAATATAAATCGATATTTCTCAAAACTCATATTAATAATTATACTTGAAACTTTTACCAGTTAATAATAAGATATTAACTTAAAATTATTTAAAATTTACGTACTGTTTCCCCATGACCGCGCTTAACAAAACAGGGTGGTGATTGTTCGTCCTTAAGAAAATCGTCCAACAGAAAGGTTAAATTTTTTTTTTTTGAAGTACTAAATTAATACTAAATGTAAAATTGAATTTTATACACAGTTTGTGCTGGCTTAATAAACTTTTACTGTAAATGGTGTTGCCTAAAGATGGGAAAGCGAAAATTCTCTTTCTCTTTTCTTGTCTCGATTCCATGAGGATTTAAAATTGTAATATTCGTCTAAAATCATTACTTTTTCATTCCGAAGTATTAGTTCGTTTTTCTTATATCGAATCTAGAAATATTTTATTTGTATTGATGATGAAAATAAAGTTATTTAACAACAGGTCTTCTTTCACTCAAATAATTCCAAATTTGTGGAAATACAAATAATTACTTTGTTTGTTTTTAGGTATTATAATTTAATTACAAATTCGGTAAAAACTCATTAGTTATAAATTATACTATATAAACTAAATTCAATTATTTATAAATTTTTAAACAATTTTGAGGGTCATTTAAAAAACGCAAATTCAAACAAATTATTTTACAGATTCCCTTTGTAAAATTGTGACAGGTGTATTACATGGCATTTTTAATGGTTTGTTTTCTTTGTTAAAGATTTCTATCAATAAGTTTTCTGTTCGTTAATGTTTGATCCACTAGAAATTTTACACAAAATTTCTAGTGGATCAAACATTAACGAACGAAATTGTGACGTGTGTATTACAAGCCATTTTTAAAAGTTTGTTTTCCTTTTTAAAGATTTCTACCAAGTTTTCTGTTCTTTAATGTTTGATCCGCTCGAAATTTTCCACAAAATTTTTTTATAGACATAAATCAGAACCTTGATTCCAAAGCAAAAGTGCTGTATTCAACAGTCCATCTCGACTCTCCGTAGAACACTTCCTTGGGATATCGAAAAAGGGAATTCTACTTTTTTCTTCTTCCTTTTACCTCCTAGTTCTTAATAGTACTTGCCAACTTTTTCCTTTTGAAATAACAGTAAATTGAAATTAGTTTATCACTAATCGGTATCATCGAAGAGAGCAATAAAATAGAATCACTTGTCAAAGGATCTTAAAAATTCCTAGTTGGTTATTTTAATATCCGTATATGATGACCTTATTCTACACTAGTTTACAGCATTCGCCTTCTCGACCTGTGTTAAATCTTTATAATACACTCAGTATGTCAAAAATTTTGTTAAAGGGCTTAAAGTAAATTTAGAACACTTTCTCTTTAATGTTGGTTATTGGGTGTATTCACACATATAATTCCATTACCAATTGAGCACACTGCTGTGTTTATAATCAAGTTATATAACTTTTATAGCAAACAACTTTAAATAAATTTTTGATTGCCTACTTTAAAACTTGTATTATGTCATTATACACAAAAACATACGGTATAGTTTCATATCTTATATGTTTGTAATATATTTATAGCAAATATGTTGCAATACCTAATACCTAAAACTAGCAATTCTTTTTTTACGTGCTTATTATTATGCAATCATTAATCATATTATAAATTAAATAGTTATTTTACCTTTATGTACCTTGCATTATGGAACGAATCATATTCAACCCAAAAATTAGATGATGCGTTTTCAATGAATTTAAAAAAGACCATTTTTACCCATTTTCAATATATAATCAGTAAAAAAAGCCGAAAATATTTTATTACAATATATGGACATACTTAATACTTTTGTTACTATTTTTAACTGACTTCAAACAAAAACGGAGGAAGTTATCAATTCGAGTGTATTTATTTTTTTTATGTGTGTTACCTCAGAACTTTCGACTGGGTGAACCAATTTTAATGATTTTTTTTATCTGTTGGAAAGCTGGTGCTTCCCGTGTGGTCCCATTTCATTTTGGCCCAGTTCTGACAACGGCATCCATGATAAAAGATGAGAAAAGAGGATGAATAACTCAATATCAAGCCAACCGATTTTGATGATTCTTTTTTTAGGGACAAATTAGTTAGTGTACTGCAGATTCACTAAAAATCACAAAATAAAAATAAAAAATTCCAAAATAAATTAATATGCACTAAAAAGTAAAAAAAATAACGATAATATAATGTAGTTAAAATTATTGTTATTTTTGGAGTCGGTGTCAGCAAAGCTAATGTAGCAAATTGTTCTGTCAGAGTTGTTTGCTTGGCTGACACTGACTCCAAATATAACAATAATTTTAACTACATTATATTATCGATATTTTTTTACTTTTTAGTGCATATTAATTAATTTAAGAAAAGCTTTTGAAGTCGGTTTTCTTTTTGTTAAAAGTTTTTTTATGTTTCCTATAATCAATAGTTAGTTTAAAGTCAATTTGAGTACCTATATTATATAAGTATTAAGTACAATACACAAGATTTATTGATTTTCAAAAGATATTGAAAATTTACCTAGACATAAAATTTATGAACACAGGCGAATGATATTTATTGTACTTGATTCTTTTGTGTAAAATTTTGTTCTAACGCTATCGTATCTTCTTTGGAATAAATACAATAGTGGCATATTTTAAGTCGCATTTCCTCCGAAAACTAACGATTTTCGAATAAAATGTTTTAAATAAAAAATGATAGTTTTTTATGAGGGTCAATTTTTTAATTTAAAGTATTATTTTCTCTCTAATGATTATGATCTAAATCAGACATGAGGGAGGTATTTTAAGTCGTAGTCACCATTGTTATAACTTTATTGTATACCATAAACTTTATTGTGTGTCTCTTTATCCAAGTCCGCATTGCTCATAGAGGAGAAAGCGAGACGGGTATACGACCCTTCTACCTATCTCAATTTCTCTAATAGTAATGAGACAGGTAGAAAAAAAATGTTGTGTCTCTGTCTTACTCATATTATTGGTAGACACTGGTAAGGTTGTCGCTGTCTTACTCGTTATTTAGTTACAGAAGTCTGAGGGACTTCTCTGAGTCACATTTGCCCATGCCTGATCTAAATTGAATATTAAACCAACTCGGAGAGCTAGGTTCAATCTAATGTCACAACATGATGTTCCTCATCAAACTCAGCAATGTTTTTTATTGTTTTTTATTGCTTAGATAAAAAGCGAGCTGTTAGCCATAATAGATTAAAATGGCCCACCTTGTATATGCATAAAAATTTAAATAAGCGCATTGAATTTTCTTTTTACATTGCACTTTTATTATTTAATGATTATGCAAGTTTTATAAAAAGACATAGTTGAATGCACATTTAATAATACTAATTGTATTTTTCCATTAATGGAAAAATTTATAAATTGATGTATAATTAATTCCATTCATCAATATTGGACCCTATAAAAATAAGTTTTGTGTATAAAATTATTTATAAATTAAGTTTGTATTTTGTGAAAAATTATCTGCTAATAAACGTACTATTGAATATTGATTTAGAATTTTTGATACAGGGAAATAGAGTCTTACAATGTCCGGAAATAGATTTAAGCCCTGACATAAAGTTCAAAGTAATAACAAACAATAAAAAATTTCAAATAAATTCTCCGCATACATTGATTATATCAAAATCATTCTAAATACACAATAAAAATTACAAATTTATTTTAAACAGCTAGATTAATTATTAAATCATTATAGGATTCTGTACCTTCCCAAAGGAGCTAAGATTAGGTCACCTGTCCTAAAGCATGATTTCAATGGTCTTGTAAAACAAAGAAAAGTAAAACATATGAAGAATATACTTTTTTAAGCCTTTAGTTGCTTTTAATGTGTTTATAAAAATTTAGTAAAAATTTGTGCTGAGGTATAAAATAATTATCCCGGAGCAATTATTTTATACCTCAGCAACTTGTCGTTCAAACACAAAATCAACAAAATTTCTCATTTAACAAATCTCCCGTTGTAACTGATTTTTTTGATTTATTTAAGAAAATGATTTTTATCCAAATCAGGCAAAGAAATTGTTCTCAACATTTTGTAATTTTCTTAAGGGTAGTTAGTAATATAGTGTAATTTTGACTTAAAAAAAAAATGGATCCATTTTACGATTGGATAAATAGTTTATGAGATATCGCCCAAAATCCTTTAAGAAAAGCTTTATTTTGTAGCGATTCTGAAGTTGTTAAAAAATTCTTTTATCGTCAAATGAGCAAAATTTCTATGTTTTCTGGTTTTAATCACTCTAAATACTCCACAGTCAAAATTGTTGAATTTGTGTTTGATTTTAGTCGATATTTTAAAAACTACTCCTCTAATTGTCAGATACGCCTGGTTTTATATATATTTTTTTTTTGTTTTAAAATTTCGTTAAAAATATATTCTAATCAAAACCGCATTCAATAGACGAAGGCATAGGTCCTTGAAAAAACTAGAAAATCATAAAATATATTTTGTTGCGGAATTTGTTGTGAAACTTGGTTTGTGGAGTAAATTTGACCCAAGAAATACGAAAATGGCATTTTTTTAACGATTGTGTGAGTAAATTTTTATATGTAGCCTAAATCCTGTACGGAAAGTTTTTGACTCTTGACTTGAGTGGAGATGTTTTGAAAATATTGATCGAATCATCAAATGAGCATCATTTTTTAGATTTTTATCCTAATATCCTAAATGATCCTTAACAAAATTTCGCTGTAATGCCACCACCCGTGTACGATTCTAGCCGATATCCCAAAAGCTATTATAACTTAATCGACAAATCTTTTGAATTTTCTTCAGAGGTCAAGTAAAATAACTTACTTTCTAAAAACAGTTAAATAGATTGTCCCGATTGCCAATTAAAAAGTTTTATAAGAAAAATTTGTTTATAAATAAATCAATCTCAATTTAATTTTTAAAAATTCAAAATTTTTATTTTTCTATATAAGCTTGAATCTAATTTAATAAAATTTAATGCTGATCATTATTAATAAAACTTTTTGAATTGTTTTGATTTATTTTGACGCAGTTTTATTCAAGTTCAAAGATCAATGTTAGCATACAATAAGCTTTGAATATAATGTCAATGACTATAAATAAGCTATGTTAAAATAGATTAATAATGGGAATTACTCCCATGACCTCTATATATAAAGGCATAAGAGAATGTAAACAAAAAGCGAAACAGCATTGAAATTGAAGTGTAACAACTTGTGGAATATCAATGATCACCAGAAATGTGTAAAAGAGTTATTATACATACACTGAGTGTTTTAGACCGTGAGCCCATGCTGATGGATTAACATAGTTCGGTAAAAATCTCAAGATAAAGGTCGAAAAACCCGAAAATAAAAATAATTTCCATAAATTCGACCTTTACGAGCGGTTAAAATCTTAATAATCTTTACTAGTAAACTTATCTTAACTTATTTGCTAAAAAGTGGGGGGAAAGAATTGTTGTTTCATTATAAGGAAAAAGTTTTTAATTTAACGAGCCATGCCATTTTTGAAGCTAATTTTGAAATCATGAAATTCCTTGACAAGTTATGGTATTTTTAACGACATTAAAAAGAACACGACATCTTTCAAAGAGAAAAATATAGTTCTTTAAATTGTACCATCATATATTGCCGCTAAAACGAATACCATCATATCTGTGTACACGGTAGCAAGCAGAACAATGGTCACAGTACATTCAAAATTGAAGAACGTTGCCACTTGTACAATTCATTCTGGATTAAATAATCGTCAAAAAGTAATTTTTATTTATTGTTTTATCTTAAACCAAACGGTTAATTACATCCTAGTATCTCTAATATGTTAATTTATATATATCTAGTTTTGTTTGCAAAGTTAGTTTTTACAGCAAAAACGCTTACTTAAAAGTAGTATTGATTCGTTTTTTTTAACCGACTTCATACAAAAAAGGAGGAAATTCTCAATTCGACAAAAATTTTTTTTTATGTTTGTTACTTCCGAACTTTCGACTGGGAAAACCGATTTTGATTATTGTTTTCTATTTAAAAGCAGGTGCTTCCCGTGTGGTCTCATTTCAATTAGGTGCTGCCAATGGAATCCATGAGAAAATCATATAAGTCTTAGTTTGCATTAAGGTAGTACCTACACGAAAGTGATATTCCAAGAATTTCTCAAAACTCAGAATATAAAATATTTAATTCATAATACACTTGCTGTTAAAATTAGAAGATGATTTACCATGCCATACATGAGATATTAGCAATTAAAAGTGACGCAATTTGTACGTGTACATGGGAGAAGTGTATAAAAATACACAAATTTACAAATATTATATTTATTTACCAATGAATGACGTCCACCATCTCTAGGAAAAACTAATATAATGTAGAATACTATATTTAGAAAATATATAAATAAAAATAAAAATTATTTACCATATAGTTTCGATAAGAAACTTAAATAAATAACTCGTTTTAGCGATAATTTTTGTGGAAAGCATATAAAAACTAATGGTAAAGGTATATATCAAAGTATGTGTGTGTATACGTATAGAATATATAATAGTGAGTAACTACAGTCTTGTGAAAATAATATATGGTATATGTATAATAGTCATAGCACAGTTAATGCACTGAATGATAGTATTAGTCCAAAACTTTTTGACTGGACGGTCGCGGAGGAACGACCTTAAGTATGTGCGCCACAAATGGACAAATAACTCAATATCACGCCAACCGATTTTTTTAGTGACAAATTAGTTAGTGTACTTCAGATTCACTAAAAATCACAACATAAAAAACTTTTAAGAAAAAAAACCGACTTAAAAAAAAACTATTCCAAAATCGTTTTTTTTTTTTTACCTTTAAGTGCATATTCATTTATTTTGGAATAGTTTTCTTGTGAAGTCGAATTATTTTTAGGTTTTCTTATTTATACAGGTTGAATATCGACATTTTTGAAAATTATAGTAGCTAATAGAGACAATCAATGGTTCTACATTTTTTTACAGCATTATACGTCGTTGGAAACTACACCTTTAGAATTTTTCGTGCAAAACTACTTTAAGTCGCATGCCGTTAGAAATACCTTAACTCTGTTTTATGCGGTCAAAACCATTTAAAAAGGTTTGAAAATTTACCCTATAATTTTCGTTTTTGATTTCAGGAAAAAAAATGCCAAGTAATCCAGAAAGATATGCCGATGGGGCTGATTTAACACCGCCACCGACGGGACCTGGTCAAATAACTCAAACATTCGACGAGTCTACAATACTTATTACGGGAGGAACAGGTTTTCTTGGACAGATTCTAGTAAATAAATTACTATACACATGCATAAAAATAAAGAAAATTTTTTTAATAATACGACCAAAGAAAGGAAAAAGTTCTGAAGATCGTTTAGAAGAAATGTTTGCAAGTATGGTAAGAATTTATTTACAGAACATTTATATTTCATAACTTGAATGAATTGTAATTAAATGTTCTAGATTTTTGATAAAATGAAGCAAAACGTTCGAAATTATCGTGAAAAAGTTATTGCAATAAATGGTGATTGCAGTTTAAGTAATTTAGGATTAACAGAAGATGATCGTCTAACTCTAATACGAGAAACAAATTTTATATTTCATTGTGCGGCGACCAAAAATTTTAATGAAAATTTACGATTAGCTGTTCAAATTAATGTACGCGCGGTTCGAGATTTAATTAATATGGCATCGAAAATGCAAGAGCTTAAGGTAAAATAATGCCATGGTTAAATTTAATTCATTAAGAGAGTTTTGCCGCAAAACATTTCTTAAAACCAGGAAAAGAAATTTGTGGTGTTGAATCTTATATATAAAAATGAATCGCTGAATGTGTTGCTAAGCGCAAATCTCGAGAGCAGCTGAACCGATTTCGCTAATACTACATCGATCCATTTCTTACGGGTTTAAGTTATCTTGAATTACATAATATTCTTAAATTATGTTCTTACAATACACGTCTCTCCCATTTAATTATCACCATGTTTTCAGTCATTGTGTATCTTTTTTGTCATTTAAATGGTTTTGATTTTTGGAAAAAGAGTATCCCATTTATGTGGTAACATCTTATTGAACAAATCTATATAATATTTTTTTAATAAAAATTTCTGTTGCAGGCTTTTTTACATTTATCCACTTTATATGCAAATTATCCAAACAAAGAAATTGATGAAAAATTTTACAATGTTCCAATGCATTATGAAAAATTAATATCATTAGTAAGTGTATTAGATGATCACAATTTAAAATTAATTACACCCAGGTAAAATTATAATTCTCAAAAATTAATAAATTTGAATTTGAACTTTCATGTGATTTTTAGTTTATTAGGAAAATGGCCAAATGTATATTTTTTTACAAAAGCTATGGCTGAAAATGTAATTCGAGATTCTAATGAAGAGGTACCAATTACCATAGTGAGACCATCAATTGGTAAAATTATTAATTGTTAATTAAAAATTTTTATAGCATTGATAAATTAATTTATTTTTAATAGCTGTCGCAACATTATTAGAACCTGTAGCAGGATGGATCAATAATTCTGATGGACCTACAGGAATACTATGCGGTATTGAAATGGGTTTGTTGCATACACTTTTTACAAATAGTGATACATTAATGGATATTATACCAGCTGATTATATTATTAATTTAATTATCGCTGCTGTTTGGGATGTTTCATATACAAGGTAACAATGCATGTAAAAAATTGTAAATTCGTAAAAAATTGTAATGGTTGTTGATACAAAGGCAAAACTTGGTCTATTTTTGACAAAAACAAAAAGAAATTGGAGACTTTCTACCCTTTCCTTTATATAGATTAGAAACAGACCTGTAAAATTGTATAAAGTATGCTCTGGTTCGTGGATATTTTGTGTATTGAATTGTTCTTGTATCTCATACGGCTTTAAAAATCGACTTTGTGAGTTCTATTAATTTATGAACCATTCTCCGGTTTTGCCTGTCTCTCTTCCCTACCTCTTTTCGTTTTTGAGTTATCATGAAAAGTGAACAGGGGAAAATCGATTAGTTTGATGTGCAAATTTTACTCATTAAGAAAGTAAGAGGCCCGAAGAAACACTTCAGATAAATTTAATAAATAATCATATAAGTAAAGAAAGATAGTCACTCATAGATAGCCACAGTTTTGTATATATAACACGGTAATAATTGACCTATGTTGCTCATTTACGAACTGAATCTAACTTTTTACGTCCTGAGCATGCTTTCCAAATTTCAGTTTGACATATCTTTTCGTTTTTGAGTTATCGTGCACACGGACAGACGGACATTCAGACGGACAACCGAAAATGGCTAGTATGAGCACCTATACCAAAATTTGGTTCGTAGCATCAATATTTGTAAGCTTTTTACAAACTTGATACTAATCTTAGTATACCTTGATATATTTCATATATAAATGGTATAAAAATATTTACTCTAGGTACATTTGGTAACAAGTGATTTTTTAATATTATAAAGAGAAGTCAGTCGTAAACATAATTTTGACATTGTGAAGATCTCTGATTTTCTCAAAAGAAGTACAATTCTTCCATCAGACTAAACAATTTCCACCTATTCCATGAGAGGAAATAGGGGGAATAATAGAAATATTAATTAACAATTATCGAAGAATCAGAGTTCAGTTTATGCAAGTTACCAGAAATGTATCTATCTATCTTTTTCGTTTTATATGCGATTTTCTTTATTCTGCTTTCAATTTAAGATAAAATCTCACAATTTTGCAATTTTCAGAAAAGTAACAGAAAATCATGAAGTTTTAACGAAAACTCCACCGATTCCAATCTACAATTTTTTACCATCAAGCTGTAATCCATTGACAAGTGGTAAATAATAATGGTATTTTTTAAAGTACAATCAACTTTTAAACAGATTTGTATTTCGTTTTAGCTCAATTCCTTGAAAATGCTAAAAATGCAAGCTCAGAAATACCAAGTATGAAACAATTGTGGAAACGATTTTGTCGTATTACATCGAAAAAATATGTGCTTTTATTCTATCTGTTTGCATTTCATTATATGCCAGCATTTTTAATTGATGCAACATTATTTATTACTGGGAAAACGCCAAAGTAAGTCTTCTCAAAACAATTCTGACCTATCACTCATAAAACCATTATTTTCGAAATTAAATTATCTTTCTTTCGATACTAATTTCGATTGGTTAACAGATCGGTTTAGTTACCTATTTTGGCTTATAGTTACCTATATATATATAGATCTTAACTAATCTGTTAACCTAACGAAATTGATATGCCTGCAAAAACCCGTTCATAGAAAAATTGATTAAAATTATTTTGATTAAAAGGAGCCATGTAGCCAAATATGTATCATCTGGTTATCAGACGGTTAAAGTTCTACCTTTTACCGCCTCTTGTACAATGCATTATGTTGTCACTAGGACTCGTTAAAGAGAAGTGTTGATCTGAAATTCTAAATCATCATAAATTAACTATTACGAGTATGTTTATGAAAAAATCAGAAACTTCCTAACACAGAATCTACAATTTCCATCAAAAATTGGAATAAAAATTCGTTTCAAAGCAAATAGATATCAAAAATTATTTACAAAAATAACATTTTTTCTTTTCATTTGGTTAATATTATCATAATGGCTTAATGAAGCCCTCATAAAATTTTCAACATGTTACAGTTTTTGCATGTTTCTTTATCAAATTCGAAAATACGAAATTTTAAAAATAGATAATATAAGAAAATCATTAATTTTTTCTGTTTTCAGACTAATTTCTGCATACAATCGACTACATAAATCAGTAAAATCAATGGAATTTTTACATAACAAACATTGGTTAATACGTGATACCAAAACCCAAAAATTATTTAAAAAATTGTGTGATGTCGATCGATTGAACTTCAATTTTGATTTAAGCGAAATGCGTTGGGATGTATACTTTTTAATATATATGCGTGGTATACGTGTATATTTATTAAATGATCCATTAGATACGATCCCAAAGGCACAAGAACGTAACTTATTCTTTAAAATTGCTCATTATTTATTATGTCTATCACTTGTTACTTCATCATATAAATTATTTTCAATCGTTTTTTCAGAAAAATTTGTTAATTTTTATGATTAAGGATGTACGAGTGTCACGGCAATTTTGGCGAAAAGGCTTGATTTTTTTTTATATAAAGTTGAACTAAGTCTAAATCAATTTTGAAAATTTTAAGAGTGGATGCCCGATTATTTAAATAAATCAATGACTTCAAAAGTAGTCATATTTAACATTGGTTTTATGGTAAAACGGTAGTTGGATGATATATTTTCATAGATTTCTCCACTAGTCAGTGAAAATTAAAAAAAAAAAGCTCCTGAAATAAAACCTTAATAAATTATTGAAAAAAAATTACCCGTTGTGCCGAAGAGTTCAGGATGTATGAGTACGGCAGTGTGGACACAAATTAAAATATATATACAGCTTTCGTTTAATTATTTAGATATCGAAAAATTGTATTCTTACTTTTCGTCTGCATTCATGAAGTGATAACAAAATTCGTCATCAAAGTTGAAAATAAGGTACAAATAATTTCAACCACAAGTCTAAACTTGCCTTGGCGCCCGTACTATCTGAAACCATTGGTATCGGCTAAGAGCCAGAATTGTTGAAAAATGGAGCTTATTTAGGAAATGATAAAATTTTCAATAGTCTAAAGACAGATAGAGAATTTGACAGTCTTTTCGGAACGACTGGAAATTTTAGCTATCGTCAAGGTGTAACAACTTGTAGCTATCTACAATATTCAAATAAGAATGTAATTGAATAAAAATGCAAAAACCATTGGGTCCGATACTTAGAAAACTATGGTCGTTCGACACCTTGAACATTACAATCTTTAAGGTTTTAGATTACGGATATAATATTCTTTCTAATGTGGGAAAAATAATTTATATATTTTTTATTCAATTTTTTCTCAGGTTCCTTGAAAGAGAACTTCCATGTAGGTTATATTTTAGAGAATGAACAAGAACTTGACGATAGCTTCAAACTTCTAGCCATTCTGATGACTCACAAATAATACATTCGTCTTTAGATCTATTTAGAGTATTTCAGTTTTCTACGAGTGCTTTCTCAATCGGATTCATTTGCAGGGATGCTACCAGACTAGCTATGTGATTTCAAAGCTGCTTGAGATCGGCTCTTGCTCTCAGATCTGGTTTAGATAAAGCTCATCATGACAAGTTTTAATAGTTACAATAAATCTATTTATTCTTCAATTTTTATTTTATTTTTTAACACCCAGCTCTTAGCCTATCAGTTAAAATTCATGTTAACTACATATAATATTTTAGAATAAATAAATTGAACTTCAAAGTCTTTCTTTCCTGCCTTTGTCTTTCCCTAAATTGATATCCATCGAAAGTTAAATTAAAACATGTATGCTACACACAAGAAAAAACTCCAATAATTTATAAATAATTTCAAAGGAAAAAATAATATCTCTAGAATATTTCGAAATAATTTTCGATTTTTTGCTAATAATTAATAGCTAGCTAATTCATACTGATGATGACTACTTTGTAATCGATCAAATACGTGTTTCTATCATACAAAAATTGATCTAGGAAATTTGTTTCAAAAATCTAATTATTTACTCCTATAATTTGTTTTGCTTGATTCCAATTACGTTATTACTTTTTTAGCTTCAAGTAATTTAAGAGGTTTTTAATCAACAATTGTTTTGCAATCGTTTTGCAATATAGCAATTGTTTTGCTTTCGATGGCGATTGGCTGCGGAAATTAATTTAATTGTATAAGAAATCTCAGAGAAACTTAAAAGCATCAAAAAAAGTGCAAGCAGCTGTAATTTTTTTTTTTTTCAATTTCTTCTGTGCAACTATATGGTCACAAATATTATGTTAAATAGGGTGCTAGAATTTCTTTTGAAATTATGGCATTTTTTGACATATCATATTTGTAATCAGGTCTAATAAATTCTCAAACCACCACGATTTGAGATAATTTATTTTGTTTTGAGTTTCCATTCACCTTGTATTTTCCATATGGAAAAGAAAATTACTGGCTTGTTTAAAGATTTAACTACTCCCTAAAAGGGAAAACTTTATATACATACTTGACGATTGCAAGCGTAGTTTTCAGGATATAGCTTAGTTTTAAATATTTTTTAAAAAATTATCTGTAATGAAAATTAGATTTTATAAACATCTTCTCCTCCAAGGAAAATATAGTATTTTTCCCTTAATTTGAAGAAACTGTTGAAAAAAATTTCAATTTTTTGTTTTATTAGAATTAAGTATAATAAAAACCACACTATCATAATTATTTAAAGACCTGGCTTTTAAGACTACACAGTGAAAATAATTACTAGTTGCAAGAAAATATGTTCTTAACAAGTTCCTATACTGTAATTTTTAAGCAGTCAAATACTTATTGATTACTTATTATAATTACTTATAAATAATTACTTATTATAATCACATCCACAGTCATCATTTTTTAAGCGTGTAGGCAATTAATTTTTGTTTTTATAATCACTGGATCTCAGAGGTAAGTAGATGATCATTTTGCTTATTTTTATTCTGAGGGATTTTAATAGTTTGATAAATTTAATGGTAAAGGTTTCGATTTCAATTTAGAGAGGTAAAATAGTTTTGCTTTTGATTTCAATTGTGATATTGTGATAAAGTTAAATTTCGGTTTCGATTATGATTAAAATTGATGGAAAGGGTTTCGCTTGCGGTTATTTATTAACATTTAGTAAATATTATAAAAGAATGGCATTTCTTTTCAACAGTAGTAAAAATTTAATATTAAAATTTACGGATACTCAAATAAAACGGTTTAAACCGATTTGCGGCTTAGATTGTAGGGTGTTCGTTATTGTTTTTAGGCAGATTTACGAGGTCCCTGCCTAGGGACCACAACAGTTAATGCAACATTGCCGTTCGGTTAGAATTCTTGATAGAAATATATTTTTTGTTCGTCTATGTGGGATATCTTCGTAGAGTCAAAGAGACATATTTGTCAAAATTATAATCCTCTCTTATATAAATATAAATAAATAAACATAAACGTCTATATGCAAATGTTGCGAATTTAATTACCAGCAGGGGCCCAATACATTTTCATGGTCAGACGTATAATGAAACCCAGATATGAAAGAAGTACTTGAAGAATGATTACTTATTACTGTGAATTAAAAGCAATAATGTCTTAAGTAATTGCTTTGAATAAAATCTTTCGTTTAGTCAAGGTAATGAGTTTATAAAACTTTTTCAAGGCAACGAAAATAATGTAGGTACAATTCTTTACATTTGACTGAAACAATTAAAATTTGTCTCTTTAATAATATCTAACAAACGATTGTTGGATTCTTGCGAGTAACATGAAAAATTTGATGGAAAAAAGGGTGAGTTAAATTCTAGAGCTCGAAAGTAAACTAACTAAACAGGCGATCAATCAAATTTCAAACCTCACAATAGTTTGCTTAATGTTTACTACACAAAATTATACCGATAATTTTGATGTCCTGTGCTTTTTACGTAAAGTAAAGAAAAATTTTTGTAAGAAACCTGTTCTCCACAGCCCAGCCCCTTATATAGAACTCGGCGGGGCTCATCGGATTCTTAATTATAATATCTATTTATACAATTGTGAAAAGATTCAAGCATTCTGCAATTTATTAGATAAACTATGTATTTATAGTTGTGTACATTCGATGCAAAAGAAATTCTTTTTTTAGTCACTGGTTCCCGTTGTTGTGGTGTTTCTGTTTTAACGTCCTTGCACATTTTAGCCTTTTTAACATTAATTAAAAAATAATAGTGTTATAACGATGAAAAGCCTTTGTCTATTTTGTCTTCTTCTTTCTCTGTGTCTTCTCAAAGACAGAATCGTATTATATTTTTTAAATTATAAGGCAAATGATTCAGATAGCCTACTTTGTTTTAAGATAAGCAATACAATGGATATTGAATGGAAGCTCAGAAATTACGTTAATAATATTATTATTTTTATACCATGTATATATGAAATATATCAAGGTAAACTGAGTTTAGTCTCAAGTTTGTGCCGCTTGAAAATATTGATGCTACAAGCAAAATTTTTTTGAATGTCCGCCCGCCCGTCTGTTTGTCTATGGACATGATAACTCAAAAACGAAAAAATATATCAAGCTGAAATTTTTATAGTGTGCTCATATATATTTTATATTGATAGGTAGGTCAATTGGGTCCGTAGGGGCCATCTTGTAAACCGTTACAGATCGAACAAAAGTTTAAATGTTAAAAAATGTTCCCGTGAGGGCGCAAATGATATAATATGTATTATATGGGAATAAGATCTATGTGTATGTGCCATGTATGTATACATATGTGGCTCTTTAAGAACGGCTATCTTTCTTTACTTACATTACGTAAAGAAACAAACAATTCCCTAATCAAAATTGTCTATACATGGTATTTCAACAATTAACTCAGTCAATTGTTTGTTTTCACTTGTTTATTTTTGACATTCTGTAGGTTTGCTGTTTTACGTAAGAGACCTTCACATTTGTAAAATTTGGAATTTTTTTTTTTTAATTTTAACCTTTTTAATGTTTATAAATCTTTTTTGGAGTTTTGTTGTATCTATAATTAGTTTTGCACTAAACACGGAAAAAATTTGGGAAATAACATAATTATGCTTATAGCATCAAAAATAAATTAAATGATCTTGTTTATTAAGTATTTAGGGGAATTAATAGTAAATAATTAAATAGACTTGCAGCTGAAATAACTTATAAATAGCTAATTAAATTTTTCATAATAGTTTTTATGCAGTCAGTATGATAATCAAATTTTTTAAATAATTATTTTTTTGAATAATGTTAAAAAATTCTACGAATAGAAAAATTATACAACAATTATAGCTTGCAAGAGTTCATGAAACTCAAAGAAATATAACTTTAAATATAATTTATTAATCCTTGGCATTCACAAAGTAAGTAACATATAATGTTATATGCTTTAAAATATGTTATTATTTTATGCTAAGGAAAACTGGTTAAGAATTAAACAGTATGATTATTATTCAGAATTTTCAATTAAATTTTTATATTTTCTGAGATTCTAACCAATAGTTTAAGTAGTTAGTTAAACCAAAAAATATTTTTATGTGTTTACAAAGTTGTCGTTATTTTTGATTAAAATTAATTTGGACGCATAATTTTGTAGACCAAAGCAGTTAAATGAAAAATTATCTTTAAACACTTGGCGAAATAATTTTTTAAAGGCCACGGAAGGTAACCATTCAACTTAAGATATCTGATCCTTTTCAGATTGATTCCCAAGAAATTCATGGAGTCAAAAATTTTCTTGGTTCTTGCGTTAACTGTGTGATTAAAATACTCAGGCGATCTGCAGTTTGGCCAAGTGTGTAATGAAGTTGAGTATAGATCTGCAGAATTTTTGACTTTTTGCATTAAGTATTCAAATATCCAATTTGTAGATTTTTCGCTACGGATTGACTACGGATCTCCTTGGAATCCTATGTAATTTTTTGAGTATATATATTACGAATGAAAGTTGCCCGAGAACAAAATGATCGGAAAATGAATTTTGAAATGACCGGAGTAAATTACAGCGTTTTCTGACTTTTTACATGCAACACACAGCTTTTGGAATACAAAGATTTGCAAACAAGATTTGAAAGCCATTTGTATTAATTGATGACCAGTAATTATTAATTATATTCAAGGTCTCAATTGCGATCAAACGATAAAAAACGAAAGGGTAGTGTAACGCTAACAGCAATCTACAATTCCATTATTTTTCATCACATATTATTGAAATTTATTCTCTGAATTTTCCATTACTTTTTTAACGTTAATTTCTTAGTCTTACATCTTTCTTGGTATATTTTTGATCGGAAGACTTTGCTCATCGGATATTTAACTAAATGAATTAAAGGATAGTAAATTTGACATTAGTTGTTGCAATACATCATGTGACTTCAATTTTTCAAATATATTTCATTAAAGTAGAAAACACAAACTTTCAGGTTTATTAAAAGCCTTGCATACCCGTACAAAAAATTTCATGTTATTTGTTACAAGTCTGGCGACCATAAAAAGGTAAATGATGAAATCTGCGCCATAATCAAAGAACGACACTTTTTAATTTGTTTACACAATTTGAACAATTATGCGCACCACTACAAAATTAAGTAAACATGTCTTTTCGATAGTATGATCGCCATACTACCGAAAAGAGGACTGTCGAAAAATTTAGGACTATGGAAATAGTTTGTCATGACGACTGTCGAGAATGACTGTTAATTAACTTATTAAATCATTTTGCCTCAAATTAGTGTTTGAAAATTCTAATTTCATATCGTGAGTGCATTTTTCCAAATTTTTGAGTATTTAATTAAAATTAAGATAAAGATGTGTATTTATGGGAAACAATTTCAAAATTATTTAATGTTTGTTTAATAAAGTGACGAAAGTTGCTGAATTTTATTAAATAAACAAATGAGTAAATGTATATTTCTAAATTAAAAGTGCAAAGAATTCATTTTCTTAGAACGAATTTTTTTCTTGATATTTGTTACCATTTGAATTCACAATAGCTTACTAATTTAAGGGGATTATTTCTGATATTACTGTTCGGATGTTAGCATTTACTTAGACGGGACTCTTAAGAATGCTCCACAAAAGAAATCCGATGGGGTATTTTTGGCTGAAGACATTTTCCAATTCTTGGATATTTTGAGTTTTTTAGCTCATACTATTATTATATATTCTTTATTAAAACCACGTGATCCTCGACTAATAATATAAAGCAGTGATATATTGAGGAAAAAATTTTGACTTTTTGATTTCAATATATCAAGCAAACGTGCAAACATGACTTATTTGAATTCTTCATTTGATTTTAAATAACCTAACTAATTTTTACCTCCATATTTTGCAGAATGTAATTTAAAAATTATATTTTCTAGTGGTATAGCATGTCAACTTCCTCGTTGCACTTTCTGCGCTTGTCATCAGATGCGATTTATCACTTTAGAAGGTTAATCCTGTCCGCATAGTTCCAGTGATTACTCGGGTGCGATAATTTTAATATACCCTGTCAATATATGTCAATAATTGAATCTTATCTGTACTTTATATGCAAAACTGTATTCAAGCCCTAAGGCAATCTTCATGGTTCAACTATGCCTCCGTGTGTTATACCGCGATAACTTCATCTTTATTTGCCAAGATTATTGATGAAACAGGTGAGTCTATAACCTCCACGCTATATTTTGCCCGCATATTCCCTTGCCAGTTCATCTTATTTATGGTTGACAGACAAGGGCCCTGGTGCATAGGGAAAGAATCGGGCCCTCCTCCTCCCCTCTTTCCGCGTAGTTTGAACTTATATTTGCCTTCAAAATTATTGATAAGAATAAGAATAGAAAACAGTAAGTGAACTTATCCCTAGTAGGCTAAATCCATACGTCGTCTCTATTAGAATCTCCATGTGTTTAATAGAAGAAAAAGGGAATAAATAAACAACGACGCACATGACAATATAGAATATTTATTATACAGATGAGATTAATTAATGGAAAAAACGATTTTTAACAGAATTCCCCGCCCAATTCACAATCTCTTGCGCGCTTTAATTTTTGCGAATTCGTCTATAATTTCACTCAAATCCAAGTTTGATGCCGCCTCATTTTCCATTGCAATTAACGATAAATGTCGGAGGCGATCTTGTCGAATGCTGTTTCTTAAATAATTTTTTATAATCTTCAGTTTACTGAAAGATCTTTCTTCTTTTTTTTTCAAAGCTGAGGTTTGAGGGCCCCCTGAGCTCCGGGGCCCTGGTGCACTGCACCACCTGGCCCTATGATAGCTACGCCACTGCATACAAGATACGCGCAAAAAACATAACCACTCTTTGACCTGAAATTGTAACTATTTATTGCAATGTCTAGTCTATTCAATCCAAACACTCAGAAATTCGAAATGTCCAGTGATCCGAACACTTTTCATCCGCCGTGCAATACATAAACCTTATTCAAATAATACATTATGAAATGCTGATTTTAATGAATTTTTCTACACAATAGTTCTGTAGATAGAGGTAGCTGTTGCGGTATTCAAAACAGTTTTTTTTAACTAGTAAAAGTGTTTAAACTAAGCACACAAAAAATGCTGACTCGATGTTGAGTAGATATTATTGTCAATGAGATTATCATAATTGATACATACATAAAAACAAAAATATAATATTTAGATATTTGATTTATACACGCAGAAAAAATTAACGAACTATGAAGGTTTTATGAAAATTTTTACTAAGATTCTTGAAAGTCCTTTGAATCAGTGGCGTAATTGCAATAACGTAATGCTACACAGCTTGTTCTATTTGAAAATCGAGAGCAATAAAATTGTTGCTTTATGAAGGCAAATACATTTTTAGGTAGGTATAATATACTCTTTTTCTAGCTCATTATTAAGTTTCTAGCTCTTTATTAAGTTATAACCCGTTCGTTTGAGGATGTTTCTGAAGAAAATGTGTGTGTTAGAATTAATTTAAATACCAGAATTTAATAATTCTGGGACCTCATGAATTATAACCCATCCTGTTCGAGTTATGGTAAAATGTGTGGAAAAAAGATGCATGCGAAACACAAGCGGAGTACCTACCTGTTATGTTCATTCAATCTGTTACTCTAAATGGTGCTTTAAAAATCTGGTGCTCTAAATGCTAAGAATTAGATATCGGGCGTGTAAAGAAAAAACTTATAATCAGTTTTGGATTAATATTTTTCCGATTAATCCAAAACTGATTATAATTTTTTTTTCCCTAAAACCTGTTATCTGATTTTGAATTAGCAAGTTTTTTAAAACGAACTTCTGACCAATAACCTTTACGACTAGTTTCGGGGTGTTGTACGTACGTTTACGTTAATTCAATATAGAACTGTTGTAACAATTAATTGTTTTCTTCCCTTTTCGAGCGAAATAAGGGTTAATAAAAAGAGGATTTGAAGGAGGGTTTCACGATGCATAATTTATAAACTTGTAGAAAATAAATTTTATAATCATACATCATCGTATCATTTTACTTCTAAGTCTTATATTATCGGAGATTCAATTTAATGGCCTTGCTTATATGGCAGATGACCCATGATGTAGCTACGCCACTGGCATCGCTTTATTAATTTTTTAAGATTGTAGATGGTAATATAATTTATTCACTTTATCGAATGATCAAAAATATTTCCGTAAAGGTGTGTTAAACATGAAAAATCATAAAATAATTGCAAAAAATTTATTTGCTTTTGGGGTTGAATAGATAATATTTGCACATATTTCCATAGGCAACTTGTATTATATCGTTGAATAATTATCGCGTATAAATTGTTTAAAAATTGATATTAATATTTTTAATAACGGAAGTAATAGATACTTTGTGGCTCATTATTAATAAATCGTTCAAGTTATACAAAAAACAAGTGAAAACAAAAAATGGACTGAGTTAATTGTTGAAATACCATGCATAAACAGTGTTGATTACTCTATCATATTACACATACATACATGTCACACATACATAACTAAATGTTTACGGAAAAATGTTCCAAACAACAGTTGGTTATTTTTTTATAAGGAATATTTTTTACATAGGTATAAACTTTTGTTCTATCTCTAACGGTTTACAAGATGGACCCAATTGACCCATGTTGCTCATTTATAAACTCGACCTCACTTTTTATATTCTGAGTACGCTTTCAATATTTCAGCTTAATATCGTTTTTCGTTTTTGAGTTATCGTGTTGACAGACAGACAGACAGACGGACAGACAACCGAAAATGGACTAATTAGAATTTTAATTAGGATTAGTGATTTTATAAACACCTATACCAAAATTTTGTTCGTAGCATCAATATTTTTAAGCGTTACAAACTTGGAACTAAACTTAGTATACCTTGCATAATACATGTATGTATGGTATAAAAATTACCATAGAGGTGAGTGAGTACACAGAAAATTGAGCCTAACATTATAAATAAATATTGTCTTATTGTGTATAAATAAACAAAGTATTGATATAGATAGCATAGTATCAGAAATTGTTATTGCATATATTGTTTTAGTAAGCGCAAGACACGGATTCGTTACAACTTTGCGGTTTACTATAGTATTGACAGTGATTGTGTTCGGATCAAGGTGTGATTGATGTGCATTTGATTTTTTTCCTACATTGACTATAAAACATTATAATTAAAATAATAAAAAATAATTATTTAAAATTAAATCATGTAAGTAATTAATTAAAGTGATGACTTATTAATTATTATAAATTTTTATCAAATATTATCATGCCTGTAACTAGACGAACGTAAATTCATAATAACAGTATTTAACAAAAAAAAAGGAACATAAGCTTTTAAATTTTTTTTTATTTTTGTAATTCTACTTTTTTGTGCTTAGGAAAGTAAACTTATAATTTAAAAAAAATCATTGATAACACATAATACAGAAATAAATGGAAGAATGTTTGTCAAAAGATTTAAAAAGCATTTCGCGTCCAAAAATTGAATTCTATTTTTAAAGTCTTCGACGATTGCAAACTTCTTTCTGCATGTTTCTGCGATCAATGCGACTATGCTTGAATATTATAAACAGCACACAAAAAAAGTTGAAATGCGAAATCCTAAGCACAAAAATCAGTTAACTCAATTTCGATAAACGCAGTTAAAATCTCATTTATCTTTATGTTATTAATAATACCTACTTTACAATAGAGAAGTTGCATGTTTTTTTGTTTTATTTTTTTCAAAAGCTTACTAAAAATTACTAAGAAAAAATTTTTTTAAAATTTATTTTTTCATATAAATTTACAATTTAAAATGATTTTTCTAAACTACAAATTCAAACGGCCGTGACGTCAACACTTCGCTTTCGCAACGCCATCGCAAAGAGAAATGATAAACTAATATGAATAATGATAAATGGTTTGTCTCTTAACTGGCTTTCACTATATTATAACGCATATTTCCATTGAAACCGACTTACTCACAGCCTCAACGGTTTTAAATACCTCTCTGCCGTTTTTTTTATTTAAAAATATAACTATTTTTTATTAATAATTAATAAAAAATGTAATTATTAATTTAAAGAAAAAAAGTGCTTAAATGTACTTTAAATCAAGTTTTTTTTCATTTATATATGAATTAGTGACAAAAAAAAATTAATGCATGCATATTCTCTATTTGAATAAATCTAAGATCATAGTTATTTTTAGGTAACGCGTAAACAGGAAGAAATATAAGTAACTTTAAAAGATTTGATTAATTAAATAACAGCTGGTATAAAATGAAAAAACTTGTTCTTACATATGAAATGCTGAAATCTTAAAATCCGGAGAAATAAACAGAACTTTGAAAGCATACATTTTCATTAACCGAATTCAAATGTATTACAGACTAAATAATCATGTAAGCATAATAGAAACAACAATAATGAACCGCCCAATTATTTTAATTATTTGTTTATTATTTTTCTAATAAGTTGTTATTTTCTAGTTAAAAAATAAGGTAGTTTTGAATGACCTGAAACTAGATAGAAGGATGGAAAAACTCAATTGAGAACTAATTTTCAACAGCCTTTTGTAATTTTAAATTCCAAATAAAAGAATACGTAAATAGTTGTTTGTACTACACGTTGTATTGGCTGACCATAATCATATAATAGCTCAGGGTATAATGACCACATTAAAATTAACATTATAATCGAGGAAATAAAACCGAAAAAACCATCTAACTAAGGAATTGACTCCTCGTCAGTTGATTTTAATGGGAGCCTATGGAAAAAGTTTTAGTTAAATTATATATTATTGTAATATAATGTTAAAAAAATTAACGTTTCACCTATTTATGTGGTAACATTTTTTTGGGTAAAACCTATACAGTTTATGTGATAACATATTATTGAACAACCTTGTATATTATTAAGTACGTATTTTCAGACAAGGTTTGTCTCGTCAAAATCATGAAAAACTATATAATGTTAATGATACCTAAGCTATTTGTTTAATCTAGAAAAAATGATTTTAATTTATAATGAAAGGAAAATTTTTGTTGTTATTTTTGTTATGGAAAACTTATTTAATAATGCTGTATAATTACATAATATTATGATTTATAAAGCGTACGGAACCAAGTTGTTATATAACTTTTGCTTATTTTATTAAATGGAAAAATATAAATATCATAATTATATCTTAAAGGGAGAATAATTTATTATTAGAATGTAAACATACCATGAAACAATTCTTCTTTGCAATAATGTGTATTAATTATGTATTTCTCATGTAAATCGACTCCTTCACTAAAGTTGATAATACCTATTATAAAAATGTATTCAAATTTATCGTTTTCATTGATAATTAAACTATAATTTTTTTAAAACAATTGTCTCTTTGAACTTCCCATTGGGATACTCAATCACAGTTTAACGATTTTGGCAAACTAGCAATTTTTGTCTTAAAATTATTTTTAACGAATTTCCGAAGGAAATGGAGCTATTGCTTTTGTACTATGATTGATTTTTGGTAAAATTTCTTCAAATTTTCATCGATACTACCTTATTAATGTCAAAAATGACCATCGTTAAAATTTATAAACATATATGTAGTATATATGAATGTATACAGATATATGTATCTATATGTTTATGTGTCTGTAAACTCTCTAGCGGTTGCACAAAATTTTGAATTTTTTCAAAATACAAAATATTTTTGTATTTTTTGATCAGTTTTAAGTAAAAAAAAACACTTGTGATTTTTTGTCTAGGCGCTCAGTTCAGGAAACAAAAACTTCTTGAAAAATTAAAAATGTAATATTCGATTTTAAGAAAAAGTGTTATTTTTTCAATCTCTGAGGGAATTCTCTTAGCTAACGCACCTCCAGGACTACGAATTTTTCAATTATCAACATCTATTTTAGTACATTTCAAATGTTCAATTGATAACAGTTTGAAAACTGGTAAATTTCATAAGTAAATTACAAGACAGTATTGAGAAAATGCCAAAACGGTCAAAACTTTTCTGTACTGTATAACCCAATTAACATGTGATATTTTACTGACCATTTGCATGCGGACATTTTCGTTACTAGTCCTCGTTTATCTTATTGAACAGGGAAGATAGAATATAAATTTTATGTTTACATTACGAATTTTGAAGACATTGAAGTGTCAATTTTAAAATAATTAAGCTGTCCTTTAGTGACCTATTAAAAATATTTATCAAATATAAATAATTTCGTAAAATCTTCCGTATTCAAAAGAGTATTAAAATTTTATTTATTAATTTAATAAATTAAAAAGTGCTGAGTTAATATACTATCTAAGGTCTAAATGACTAATATTAATTTTTAATATTTCATGTATTTAAATATATTTCCGACCTCTTGTTATACTACAGACCCTAAAACAATAGTTAACAAATTTTTAAATCTATTGAGAATAAAAACAAACTTCTTTAGAAAAAAGGATTTCTTGGTTTATTCTGTTTTTCCGGATGCAAAGATCTTGTGCCATTTAACACAAACTTTTTTTTTTCAAAGAAATATGCGCGATTGAACGCAATAATTTTTGAAATATTTATCTCGATAAAACTTATTTTTCTTGTACTTGTCAAGTTAACAAAAAATTTTATTGAACATGAATAGCAATTTTTGATATTGCGATTAATAATTTAGAACATCCTTTTATAATTACAAAAAATTTCTCATGCAAATGTTAAGAATTCTATAAAAATAGGAATACTCACTTTTCATTTCATTAACAAATAGGTGTGATTAAATTATGTCATTGCAAATTATTTTGCAAATAAAGGAAATAAATTTTATATGAAACAAATTCTGAGTTGCTTTTGAAAGAGAACATATGCTGATTTAGTAAATAGCAAAATCAAGAATTTATTAGGTTGTTCACCTGTGCTGTTATCGCAATACGTGGTAGAAAAATGCGCAAAGACAAAAAAATCCCTTTTTTCAAAACAAACAATTCATTATTTTTTACAAAGACAATGGGGTATTTGGATTAAATTTATTTTTCGAATTTCTTAACAAAATATTAAAAAAACCGTTAGCTAGATTACAAAAAGTGAAATTAAAATCGACCTAAAATGCGAGTGATATAACCATTTTGATGGCTTTTATATTGTTTGTTTTTATAGATATTTGAAAAAAAAATTTCTCGGCTGCTTGTTAGATGAATAAGTTTTTAAAAAGCAAAAAAAAAAAAATAATAATAATAATAATAATAATTTTAATAATAATAATGCAAATACCCAATTAGGAGCGGTAGAACCATAGTGATCCAAGTAACATGTTTAAATTAATGAAAAAATCAAGGAGGCGTATTTAATATTTAATGAAATTAATGATTTTTTATTGGTTTATAAAAATAAATATTAACAATTCTTAGAAAAACTTTATTTCAATTTAATTATTCTTATTTATAAAATAATATTTGTTTTTATTTGTATTTTTAAAAGAAAAAGATTCCAAATCGCACTTGGATTAATGTGGCAAGGCATTATGAAGTATTACGTTTTTTCCTGGGCCAATGATATTTGGATATTCCGCCTCTGCGACACGTACTCAAACTATTAGACTACCAAAAATATTAAAATCATGCATGAATAAATTAACTTGATAACTATTTAATATATTCGACACATTATTATGCTAATCTATTTGGTCTTCTGAACCCTTCGCCCCTGTGAATTAAATCAAAGGTATTTCAATTGTATTTGAGTCGAAATTTTACATTACATTTGAATATTTTTAATACAATGCCAGGATTTATTTTCATTGTCATTTATATGATATCAATAAACGTTATGGAATTGTGGATCTTAACAAATTTTACAAAAGCTTAGTCTTTGCGGCTTGTTGTTTGAATATTATGCAGTCTGATATGCACAATTTTAACATCAAAAGGCTCGGATTGAGTTTTCCCCACTTTTTTTTTATTTTTTATTTTTTTTATTTTACCTACGTAAAATTCGAGCGGCTTCATTATAAGATTATGCATGCCAAATTGCTCTCTTTCACTTGGTAATTATTTTTTGAGAAATAGGTTCACAAAAATTGTAGAAAATTTAAATTTTTTATCCTTTAGCCAAATTTTTAATTTGTTATGGTCACAAACATGTGTAAATGTGTATTGTATTTTTTATCAAACAGTTCACATAAAATATTAACTATTCTTTTACAGTGCATCAACGATTAGTAAGAAAACAAAAACCACCGGTAAATTCATCTAAATCAACACATTCAAGACCCGTTACATGATGGGGAATCATTTTATCTATTATAATTTTACACACAAAATAGATATCTTTTTACCCTATATAAAGGGGATCATTTTACCCATACGACATATTTGAATTTCATATAAAAACTGAACTTAAAATTTACTATACCCCTATGAAAATGTGTTATAATATTCTATAAAGTCAGCAAATGCCAAGAGTAAAAACAGCCATCTGGCAAAAACTAATACAAAAAAAGAAATTTTACATGAAAACTATACCAATAATCATAAGCGATCTTACCTTAAATCATGTTGGTTATAATAGCCCCTGAAAGCGTAGCGGGGATAGAGTACAAGGGTCTATTTGGCTAGGTGCTCTGAACCATTGCTTCGAGGCTCGAGCATGGCCCGCTAACCTCCATACCATACCATACCATACCTTAAATCATAAGCAGTAAAATTAATATTTTTGCTACGAAACACAAATAAGCTTATACATCACCTTAAGTCTTTGTTGAACGATTAAGTTGATCGTGTGGAGACCATTTATCGATAAATATACTAGAAGGATTTAATGGTTTACTTAAAACAATGAGGGATCCTTTTAACCTGAGGGATCATTATAGACCACTTTGCCCTATTTAGTAAAAACCTTCACACGTATTCTTGGTAGAAATGTTCTCACATTAAATTCAAATCAAAATACACACACGCAGGTAAGTTAAGCTATTCTGAATTCTGCAAAAGTCTGCCTGAACCATGACCAAGTCAAGTCATTTATTGTTGCATTAAAGTTTATACAAAATGATGAAATAATGCATTTGTTATTTGTAATAAATTAAAGTTTTTATCGATTTAATTAGCGGCTAATGGAAAAACTGATAACTATAATAAAAAATTTATATAATAAAAGCTTTAGTGAAAATAAAAAGGAGGTTGGGGGTTGCATAGTTAGATAACTTCCTTTACTTTTCGATAGTAAGTTTTCCAGTTGACCTTTACGTTTCGTGATCGTCTAAATCAGAAAATAATTAGATATCTTTTAGTAAATGAAAGTTCAAGAGATGTTTTTTTAAGATATATTTTTTTAGACATTTTGGAGAACTTTTTCTCAAGTCAAAATTGAGAAAAACAAAATTCTGAGTTAAAACGAAAAATTTTATTTTTGAACAAAATATACAAATTTATTATATGTAATTTTCTACGTTCGTTCCCTGATAACGAAATCCGATGTCTGAATTAGAAATTTCCAATTCAACCCATCGGAATGAATAGGCTTCAGTTCCATATCATTTCAATTAATTCCATTTGGAACCAAATTAAAATTTTAAATCCAAGTTTAAATGAATGGAAAATTTGTTTGATTCATTCCAACTGAAACTGTTTCAAAAAAAAGGTTCCATCGGATTTAATTGGATATACATTAAAAAAAATTATTAAAATTTTTTTTTTTTAATTTAGTTTTTTGAAAACATGAAATAATATTTTTATGCAATGTGCACATGTATAACTATGAATGAAATTCAAGAAAGGAAACTTTTTTTCAAAATCTAGCTCGATCGAAGAGGTAAAATAGTTTTTTAATGCAATATGCATATGTCTATAGGTTGTTACTCTTGCCTAAGTGTAGAGTAATTTAAAATAGAGCTCTCGCCTATAGATCATTGGAAATATTTTGGGAGAAATATATATTAAAAAATAATAACTTCGACCGTATGAACCTTATACGTGGTTTTATTTCAATAAATTTATGTTATTAAAATTTTGTTAATAAGAAGCTATTAAATCAAAATTTACACTTGTCAATCGAATAATTTATTCAACATTCTCGTTGTATTAAATTAATGCATAAAATTAGTTTAAACAGAATTTTATTATGTATCCTGTAAAAGGTTACGAGTTCATCAATAAGTTATTATAATAGCAATGAAGATTAACATTTAAATTGAATTGTTTAACAATTACCTTAAATTATAAAAACAAACTATTTATAAAAGTGATAACCTTAATGAATTTTATTTTTTAGAATATTCCATGACAATTAATTTTTTCTAACTATGGAATTTCCTAATATTTTACTTATTATTAAGTTTATAAATAAAAATAGTTTGTAAAATAAACATGGAATAGTTTGGAATAATTTTATCTACTTAAACAAAACAAATACGAATATTACTGATATTAATAAACCTGATTCTAATTTATTCTTTCGAAAAATAAACGCTTTAAATAAAATACCTTATTTTAAATTTATTTATCTTTCGATATTCTTCTAAACTGGTAGCCCAATTACTTATTACTAAAGAACACAGCCCATGTAAATGAAAACCAAATTGCTTGAAATTCAACTGTAACTTTAACCATTTTAACAATGAATATTTGAGAGGATTTGAGAGGAGGAAAAGCGGTCTAGGTGAGACCCAAAAGGTCCACACTACTAAATTCCCAGTGGAAAGGATAAAAAAATATATGTTTTAATATTTTTTATATTATTATTATATTATTATTTTAATATTTTTTTTTAATTTTTTTATCAAAATTAAACTATTGCAGATCCCCTATTATTATTATTACTTTTAGTATTTTATATCGTTTTTATTATTTATTTTGTAAACAATATTTTTTTTTCATTTCCCCTGCACCCCCGATGACGTTAAAAGTATATAAATGATATAAGTGATAATAATGACAATTATACAATTTTTCATTCGGTACAAAAAACGGCTAGACCGATTTTGCTCAAAATGTAATCAGGGCTAAGTTACATAATTATGCGTTAAATGAAACTGGTCCCATATCAATATGATCATTTCTTCTCGAGATACGCGAGGTAAAAATTGAATCCGAACATACATACATACATGTGCACACACGGACATCCTTTTAAAAACCATACTATTCTATTTTAAAGGTCTTGAAACGTGGAGATATGTCAAAATTTTCAATTTTCAAAATCGAACCATTACAACATTAATTAACTTGTTTCTGGGAAGTTTATTATAAAATCCTTAATAAAAGCCTTAATCGATATTATATGTATATAAGGTAGAGTTGACAATATCGTACCACCAACTCAACGTATAACTTCTAGATAGGCAACAAAATAGTATATTTTAACAATTATAGTTTTTTAACAATTTTTCGAAATATTTCATTTGAGCATTGTAATAGTACCTACATAAAATTAAAATAGATTATTTAGTAGACAACCTGAAAATTGATCCAAACGGTGGTTTGATACAACAAAGTTTAAGCATACCTTATTTTATCTCATCTTATTATGTTACTAATGCATATCCAGCTCAACAGTCTCTTGAAATATTGGTTGAACTAAAGAAAATTGCATTATTTCTGCAATTAATTTTACAAACAAATCATTGAGATTTATTAATAAAGTAAATATTGATATTTCGAGTATTGAACATTTTTTCTGACAACAATATGAATGGTAAATAGTTTTTTTGTCATTGTAAATAAAACAGTCCAAAGTTTTCATTACAAGGTTATTTTAATGGTCTGTTTATTTATTTTTTTTATACCATTACGTCTGGGATTTTGGTATTTCTTATGAATTAAAACTAATTAAAATTAGAAATAAATTAAATTTTATATTTAAATGAGTTTATTACTTAAACTATAATTACAATGTAAAAAAAAAAAAAACAAGAATTTGAAAAAATTCCAGGAGTCATTAACATTGTTTCAAATTTTTTAAATAGTCCTTTATTTAATTTTATTTATTAGTCTAATATTTAAATTGATTTTGAAAATACTCATAAATTTGCTGTGACTAGATCAATACCTTACATTACAGCCAAGTAATACTAAAAATAATTTTTTTTTTAAATTAAAATTTTAATAAATAATAATTGTTTCTAGTTTATGTGAAAATGGACGCAGAATACTTGGACGATTTTAACGATAATGCAGTGAAAGATACAGAAGTACAACGATTTTATAGAGGTACAAATGTATTCATAACTGGTGGATCTGGTTTCATAGGAAATATTCTGATTGAAAAACTTTTACGATCATGCAATATCAACAAAATATATTTGTTGCTTCGACCCAAAAGAGGGAAGGATATCAATAAACGTTTGGAGGATATGTTTTCTGGGCCGGTATGTAAACTTTATAAAAACTGTGGACACAGTAAATATTTAATTCATTTTTTATTTATTTTGGGCTACTAATAGAACTACTTTAATTTTTTTTTAGGTTTTTGAAAATATTAAAAAGAAAGTAAATTTACATAAGAAAATTCAGATTGTTACTGGCGATTGTGCTGAGAAAGAATTAGGCTTATCAGCAGAAGATAAAGCACAATTAATTAATAATATACACGTGATTTTTCATGGTGCAGCAACTGTTCGATTTGATGAAGGTCTCCGTCAAAGTACAAATATTAATGTTCGTGGTACAATAGAAATTTTGAAATTGGCTAAACAAATGCCGAATTTAAAGGTATGTGAAAGTGGTATAGGCTGGTATTTATCTACCCTGAAAAAAGGGTCAGGAGTCTAATCTGAGCTAGAACCATTTCAAAAAACAAAACTGAAAGTGCTTGATAAATTGCGCATGTGTTAATTACCTAACTTAAATTTAAAACCAATTGGAAAATTTCAAATCGGTGCCTAGGCTTATGCTTCGTGACGCCATTTATCAGTATGTTTCGATATAGCATCTTTTATCGGTAATACAAATAGTAGTTCCAAATTTAGTAGCAAAAAAGCGGTCTAGGTGCGACCCGAAAGGTCCACACGACTAACTTCTCAGTGGAAAGGATAAAAAAATATCATATGTTTTAATATTTCAAACCCAGCGGCAGCGCGGACTTAGCCCCCTGCATCCCCCATGACGTTAAAACTATATAAATGATGAGTGATAATAGTGACAATTATATATTTTTCATTCGGTACTAAAAACGGCTTGAGCGATTTTGCTCAAAACCTAATCAGGTCTAAGTTACATAATTATGCGTTAAATAAAACTGGTCCCATGTCAATATCATCATTTTTTCTCGAGGTATGCGAGACGAAAATTGAATCCGAACATACATACATACATGTGCACACACGGACATCCTTTTAAAAACCATACTATTCGACTCTAAAGGCCTTGAAACGTGGAGATATGTCTAAATTTTCAATTTGCAAAATCGGACCCATTACAATAACTATCCCACTGGGAAGTTAAAAAATCATTCTTTAAATCATTATTTTTCGAAGTTAACGTTGTTGAGAATTATTGAAGACTACAAATTTTTTTTGGAGGGTTCTAACAGGTTATGAAAGTAGCATCCCGATCAGAATCTTGATCAGCCTAGTATGGATATTTTTATTATCTCTTATTCGATGATACCTTTTGTAGGCTGTAGTCCATATATCAACTGCTTTCTCAAATTGTATACATTCGACAATGGTTGAACAGATTTATCCACCAGCAATGCATTATAAAGAATTAATCGCCTTGGTGGATGCGTTAAAAGATGACCAGTTAGATAAAATTACTGACACGTAAGTAACAAATATTTCTTAATCAAAATTTGTATGCAACAATCTTAATTTACTTAACGAAAAATATTTGATTATCCAATATTTTCAGTTAAATTCAGTATTAATAATTTCCAAAGCGATTCGGTCAATATTACTTATTAAAAAAAATAGTTTAAGCAATATCCTACCAGGTTACCCATTGGCAACCTGCACTTTTACGTTCAGGAGTATGTATTAAACTGAATCATGCGAATCATGCAAAATTTTCCATGCGAAAGTCAATCATATTCAATGACGGATTTTGTCGGATCTACTATCAATTAATTGAAACAAATAAAACCGGATTCAAACCCGTTTAAGAGCTATTATTTAAAAGCTACGGTGCCACAGACAAACACATAGACAGTCTGGCCAACACACACATGGCGGTTAAATATATAACAGCCCTCTTTTTTCGTCGAGTGATAAAAATAATTTACTAAATCATGCCAATAATTAACTATGGTCTGTATTATGCAGTAAACACCATCGTTTGAACTTTTATTTTGTTTATAGGCAACTTATTATACCTTCTTGCTGTTAAGAGTACATAAAACACAAATTAATGAACAATATTATGAACTTAATTATTTAACTTGTTATATTTCAGAGTACTCGGTGATTATCCAAACACATACATTTTTACAAAGCAAATAGCTGAGAGTGTTATTGAAGAATTTGCGAACGATATACCAATTGCCATTGTTCGGCCATCTATAGGTAATTATAACCATATTTATTTCATCATTTTAGAAAACGTTCTAATTAATGAAATAAATCAATATTAAAGTTTTTACTTATCTTTTTCATGTTTAGTGACGGGATCAGCAAAAGAACCAATTGTTGGCTGGATAAATAACATGTATGGGGTAACAGGAATTATCGCTGGTGCTGCTTTAGGAATTTTGCGAACTTTGTATTGCAATCCTGATAATACAGCCGATTTAGTACCCGTTGATTACGTTGCAAATTGTTCAATAGTTGCTGCCTGGGATGTTGAAAAAAGGAGGTATGAACTGTCTATTGGGCTTGTTTTGATTTTGATATTCGTCTCAGTTCATTTTTCTACGTTCTTTGTATAATATACTGAACCAAAGTATCCTTTCCCACCTTTTAAACCCTCCGTAAAAAGCAGCAAGGGGTGATAAAAATTACGAGCAATAGATTCCAAACGCTATAAAGTACATAAGATTTTTGATGACCCTTTTTTTATAAAATATCGAAAAATTTTGTTGACATTTTTAAAACGGAAAATGAGAGAATGATAAAAGTTTTTACAGAACAATATGCCAGGGCTTTGTTTAAGTTTTAGGAATGATATAAAAACAATTTCGGAGCGATGATTATTTGAAAAGGTACAGGATTTTAAGCCCAGAAGTGCCAATTTTGCTTAGAAAGCAAATATCTTGGTCAAAAAGCTCGAACGGAAATTTTTTATACCTCATTTTCAAGAAAAATAAACTAGCTTTCGAATATTCTTAATAAATTTGCAATAGATTTTTTAGCAATAGATTCTAACTGGAAAGTATAAGTTTTCAAAAGGGCTATTGCGATTCGAAATTCGTTGATTTTTCGCAGAGACACAGCTGTTTGAATTTTTACCTTTAATACTTTGGTTCTGTATATTTGTAGCATTTGTGGTCACAGGGTATATACATATTACGAATTTTTTATACACCGACCAACTCGGCTTCATATGTGTTGATTGCCAAACATTAGCTTGATATTTTCCACATAACGAATATTTGGTACACATCTAACCGCGGGTGTATTCGAAGCATGACTACACATCCTTTTTTTCTATGGTTTTTGAAAATATTACAAAATTTGATAAATGTTTTTATTACTTTAGCACAGGCTATTTTCTAATCCAATTAACTTATAACTGTAATTCGAAATATCACCAAATATATTAATATATCGCAAAAATTTTTCTCGAATATTTTCGATTTTATTTTTCTTTTTGAAATGTTAGTTTTATTTGCTTAAATCATTAATATTTATTAAATGTTATTGTTTAAGGAATAATATGATCAATAATTCAGAAGATAATAATGAGGATGTAGTGCCTGTGTTCAACTATGTGAGTGGGACTGACAACCGAATTACGTGGCGTAAGTATTAGGAAAATCTTTAATAGAGAACTTGCATTAATTTTTTTTGTGCAAATTCATATATAAATGAAAGAATAATTCATCTACTAAAGTATATTTACGTAACTTTTTAAAAAATTAATAATTCCTTTTTTTTATTAATTATTAATAAAAAAAATTTTAATTTTCAATTAAAAAACGGTAGTGACGTATTTACACCCGTTGAGGCAGTGAGCCAATCGGAATTACGCTAAATTCACATTTTTCAGCTTATTTCTAGAGTAAATTACGTTATAATAAATGAAAGCAAGCTTAGCAACAATTTATCATTCTGCATGTTATTTTATCATTACTCCGTGCGGTGGCGTTAGTAAAATTTCGAAAAATTAATAAAAATAAAAATAAATAAAAAGAAAAAGAAAAAGAAAAAGAAAAAGAAAAAGGAAAAAACAAGCAAGTTCTCTTCTCTATATTATACTAACGTTATACTAACGAGAAATTATTAACTTACTATTTTTGTAGGTGATGTAATGAAGTTCACGGAAGAGGTTGGTCCAACTGTACCAAGCCCAAAAATTATATGGCACTATTGGTTTACTCTTAATAAACATCGGTCATTGCACATAATCTATACTTACTTATTGCATTATTTACCAGCCATAATGATTGATTTTATACGGCAACTTATGGGCAAAAAACCTATGTATGTATTATAAACTACTTTTTACAAAATAACTAAGTATAAAATTTAGAATTTTTTCAAAATAAAAAATATTTTTGTATTTTTTGGTCAGTTTTAAGCAAAAAAGTCCTCTTATAAATTTTTCTCTTAACACATAGTTTTCGAAAAAATAATTCTTGAAAATTAAAAATGCAAAACTTTATGTAAGAAAAATGTGAAGGAGGGTAGACGTGAAATATTTAAGAAATGATGAACCCTTTGATATATTTAAAGAGTTTAGAAAATTTTGACAACTATACACAGTGTAATAATTACAAATTTATTTATTTTAGGATGATGAAAGTATATCAAAAAGTAGAAAAATTCAGTATGGTATTACGTTATTTCACAATCAAACAATTCGAATTTACCAATGACAATACAAAAGATCTATTCAAAAAATTATCTAAAAAGGATCAAGATTTATTTAATTTTGATATAATGTCCAAATATGATTGGAGAGCTTATTGGAAAGGATATATTATAGGTATGCGAGTATATTTAGTGGGTGATCCAATGAGTACAATACCCGAAGGTAGAAAGAAAGTATTGAAATTCAAAATCATTCATTATACACTCGTATCAGCAGTACTATGTTTTCTAGTATTTATCGCGTGGCAATTGCTTTCTGTAACACATTCTATTTTAGTAAAATAAATAATAAATATACATATAATATAAGAATTGCATTGTTTTTTCTTAAAACCTACCCTATTTAAAATAGTAATATCCAAAAGTCAGAAGATACATCTTTGGTAATCAAGTATGTGTATGTTGAGATTCCAACCTGCAGATCTTGATGGTAGAAATGTAAATATATCAGCATACATTTTCAATAATATGAAAACGAAAATAGGGTAAGCGCGGAAATCAAGGTGATGTAACAATAAAACATATAACAAAAAACATATTCTATTAAAAACTTACAGAATTTAAAAATTTACAGTGCATAGAGCATTTTGATACAAAATATGAAATAAACAAAGCTTTTTAAGAGAAATTCATAATATTATGAGACTTGTTGTTTTAAGTTTGACTTATAGCAACTATGGCAAATACCATAACCATAACAATTATGGCAAATACCAGTTCCCTTACCGTGGAACAAGGACTCGGTAAGGACTATATTACTTTTTTACCTAGGTACTTTTCTGGAAATTTAAAGTAGTTATTAATTTTTTTTTTTTAAGTCAAATATTATTTAAAGTCAAATAATTCTGTAAATAATTTGATTCTAGAGCTACTTTAGAGCTTACTTCTTACTGTATGATATAATTGTAGTATTAGTTTACAGGGCATCACATTGCGTTTGGTTTGATCAGGATATTTACTATAGCATAAGATAAAAATTTCTTTGTACGTACTTTTAAATTATCTCTGTTAGCTTTAACTTCTGATGAACTTTCAAAACTCAATTTTTTTAAATAATAAAACATAAAATTTTAAACAAATTACATAATTTTCTCAAATTTCATTGCAAGCTGATTCTATTGAAGAAGTTTTAGGTCCATAGGTAACCTACATGTCGGTTTTGGTATCATTTTTTCTTTTGTTGTTGCACTTTTTTCGTTTTACCTCCCAGCCAGCAACAAATCATAACGATAATGTGCGATAAGGAACATAATTCCAATAAAAATCACGCAAGCTCTTATCTTTGACTAAAAAACCACCACCTTCAAAAAAAAAAATTAGACTATATTATTCATTTTGAAAGTTGATTCTGCTAATTAATTATAAAAATCCGACCTCTCTAATTCACAAATAAAGGAACTTAAATACACTGAAGTTAAGCATTGTTTGCTATAAAATTATGTTTTGGAATAATTCACTAAGATACGTTACAGTTGTGTTTAAACTATTGCCTGCACTCTGTAATAAATGTATTATATGGAAGGTTTTGAGTTATTGTCCATTTTGAACGGCAGTATTAATATTATTGTTACGGATTTAAACTTATAACTTGCCTTTATTTCCTTTCTAGGAATGGAGGATCTATATCACGGCGATCCACTCAATGAGATGAGCTTCAACAAGAATGTAAGTATTTACTCTCAAAATCTTTGGCTAGAGATTTTCTACGTCGCTAATGTTCTTATCAAGTAAAAACTTGCATCCCATTATTTTTTCAATATCTCTGAAAAAAATTTTTATTCCTCACTAAAAACTAATCCTACGATGACTTTTTTCAACCTCATGAGAATTGAGAAAAATATGACAGAGAAATAGAAGGGTTGGGATTTGAAATAATGCAGGCAATTATATTGCAGTTCAAATTTTACAATGATAAAATACATTCCATATAATACATTTATTCCTCAGTGCAGGCAATAGTTTTAACGCAACTGCTATGAATTGAATTATTCCAAAACATAATTTTAAAACAAACACTGCTTAACTTCCAGTATATTTTATTGAGTTAGACATAATTTTAGAGTAATTTTCATTTTTTATATGGTCTTTCCAATTTACATTAAAGAATTTTCACTTAGAATTTTATGATTTTGGCACCAATTGCTTATCTAAGTATTCGTAAAGTTTAAAAAATTTTCTAATATAATGAGCTATGTATACTACTTGATGTTTTCTTTTCAGTTCTTATTTAACGTAGTCGGGTTGCTTGATTTTTTTTATATATTATTGGCCAAAAATCAAAAGGGTGTATCTTTAAACATACACACCAATTTTTTGGCCAAATCAAAACAATTGTAATTGACTGTATATCTATTTTCAATTATTTACAAGGAAGAAAATAAAATATGCAAGAGCTTGTAAAATTCACGAAGGTTTGTTTTAAGATTGCTGAATAGCACCTTCCTAATGACTTTTCTTCATTGAACTTAAGTGAAATTGGTACTTAATGAGAATTGAGTGTCGATTTCTTCCTGGCAAACTAAAATTACATTTTTAAATAATATAAAACTAAGTTAAATTTAAATTACAGCCGCACTTAGATGTAATAAATATTTTAAAACGTTTTTTATTATTATAATAATAGCAAGATAATACACAGAATAAATACATTTTCTTTGGAAAAAATTCCCCGAAAGCTGGATTTTTTCATGATCCTTCTGTTTGTGGCTCCCAGAAAAATCCCACTTGATCCAAATGCCGCTATAAAAGTTATCCGGGGCCGAAAGTCATTAAATACGATTTTTCGCGAATATTTTGTTAACGACCACTGTCATCGAAAAAATATTATTTATCAGACTTGTATATTAGGAAATTTACGACAAATAACATTTCCATTTTCACTCTTCAATGAGAACGAAATACGTAAAATTAAAAAATACAGATACCCTTAAGGAGTGCATACTGTACGGTATAACTTTTCGAATCGAATTTTCTTAAAAACCGTTCTCACGAAAAAAAAGTAATTTGATTGTTTTGGTAAGACATTTTCTAATATATAATAACCACTATTTTTTCAATAGCAGTGATCGTTCGCAAAAGGTCGTATTTTGTGATCTGTGACCTCGGGAAACTTTTGTAACGGCATATGGATCGATGGAGCTTTTTGGGATTTTGTTTAGAACCACAAATAGAAGGTTTATGAGAGCATTGTTAACATCGGCAAAACTGTCTGGCAATTATTTTTTTTGTTACTTACAGGACATGCTAAATGATTTTAAAATATTGATTTAAACTAGTGATCTCAGTGAACGCAACCACTTGCAAGTGCCAGGTTTACTTCATCCCTACGCAATTTCAATAAGAAAAGAAATATACACAATCCAGCCGCCTTTAAATAAGCTTTTTTGTGAAGATACTTGTTTCTATACTGTAACATAAAAAAATATTAGGTCACAACGGTCAGTAAACCAAATTGCTTGGCTATAACCATGACAACAATACACTCGTCATCATATAGAAACAGACAAAACTTAGTGTAGTAGTGTTTGTACAATACACCAAGGTATTCAGTAGAGCGAAGCACAAACAGTTTCAAATAGATGAGAGAAGATTATCATAATAATTATATGATTACTGTTGACGTCACAACGGTCACCTGCGGTAGTGAGTATAGATATAGAGAAGTATAAATCTCATAGATGAGGATGATGACCATGGGTACCATATTCACCATATCATATGTATGTTAAGTAATGTGCCTCACTCACTATTGTATATGTGATGATAAATATATATGTATTGAGGAAGGGGGAGGATGAGCACATAATATAGCCTGGCTTGCTCATCTATAATAGTGAGTGTGAGTGCTCTATGGATTGGTCATCACGGCCTACTGCGGCAATGAAATCAAATGGTTGAACGCTTGCGCGACGACTTGAGCTGATAATACATCCATACATACAAACCATGCTATATTTATCACTGTCTACTTAGCACCTTCTTAATAGGTTTGTCAATTTTGTAACAAATCTTAAAATTTTGATACCGAATATGAACTTTGACAAACATTACCTCTAATGTCCTGAATTACATCGAAATTCAAGTGGGACAATAAGTTTCCATAAAAGGTGTACATACATCATTTCGATAAGGAAAAAGGGCTTATCAAATCCAATCAACCGAGACATTTACATTGGCAAGAGAACATTTTGTTATAAAAAAGTTGCACATAAAGTTGTGTCTTTTAAACGAAGAAAATGTGTATAGTACCGATGCCAGTGTTTTTCATTATGTATCAAGAGCCAAAACCCGGAAATCAATCATCTGCAGGACTTCATTTATCAGTATTTATCTAGGTGTGGATACAGAGGATATGGAAGGGAAAGGATTCTTTTCTCTTTATTCCTTACCTGATGACCGGAGCATTTATTTTCGTCAATTTTGTTGCAGTTTTAATTTGTGTTTATTGAGTTGAAAATAATTAGAAAAAAAAAATTCACTCAACGGTATACAGAATGGAATTGATCCCGTTTGCTGGCATCAACCAGTTAAGTGTGAGTGTCAATTGACAACAATCATACTATATTTAAAACACGGTCTCCAAAGTTAAGTATTATCAGGAATACCTAGTACGATATAGGAGACTAGTCAGAAACTAGTGTTCTTAATATAGTTCAACACAAAACTATTGTACTGTTTTCTCTGTTTTATGCATTAACATTTATAAAAGCTCATCTTACACACATATAAAGGAAAAGCAAACGGGATTAATTCCATACTGTATATTTGATTTCATATAATATTGAATTTGATAGAATAAAATTCAACAATTTATTTTGAAATTCGGTTTAATTCACTTTTTGACATTTCACTTAGAACAGAGAGATTAATCAAGCTAGACCTACTTACCTCTATGTTTATTGAAACTACTTTTGGAAACAACTGGAGAGTTCTTTATGCTAGCTAGAGCAATCTTCACTCTTGTAAGAGAAAATTTAGTTAAAATTTATATATAAGTTGATAATATCGAAAGCTTTCGAGTTACAACAAATTTAAGACAAAGATAATTTTTAATATTTTGGTTCGCTTCTAAACTTTATATAAAATTTTGAGATAACATTTCTGACCCTTTCAACCCTTCGTGCGAAGCGGCAAGGGACGATAAAAATTGATGGGCAATATATTCTAAAACTAGAAAAAAATCTACATTAGAACATATTATTTCTCGACCCATCCACTGCAACAGTTTTATACTAAAGGCGTTTTGAATTTGAGTTCATCCTACCAATGTTATAAATGTGAAAATTTGGATACTTAGATCTTATGCTTAGTTACTCAATCGCATAAGAACCGCTGAACAGATTTGGGTGAAATATATATAATTTATTACCTGTATTAATACATATAATATTTTTGTTATACGGAAAAATTAAAGGTTGTGGGGGGTTATTAGAATGTATCAATAAAATTTGGGCTAAATTTTTAGTAGTTTTGTATAACATTCATAGATGGCACTCTATACATCAAATTAATATTATCATTGATTATTTTAATGAATCATTGATCTCATGAGTCATGCTTGAATAAATAAATCTATATTAAAGCGGTGAAGCCGCCGGTAAAAGTTAGTTGAAAATATATTCTAATTATCGCACGTATGAAAATTTTATCAAGCAGGTGCTAAGTGGACGGTGTTCAGTATTATACTACATTCTATAAACAAATATAAAATACACAGTCACTCACCACACTGTAACTAAATAATATTGTTCCAACTCAATATTACTCTTTTCTACTCACACACAATAACAGCACTCCACAGCACACAATACACAACCATTATTTTTCAGTCTTATACCGTCCGTACATTGATACAGACGAGATTCATAGAGACAATATACTTTATAAAACACGGGCGAATGGCGGCGTTTCGGACTCAATTAGTTATTTAATCATTATTGTTATTATATAATATTATTTATTTTTTATAGATTTTAAATAAATATTAATGAATTCTAAATAATTTGATCCTATTTCGAAAATAAATATTAATCAAAAACATTTTATTATTGTTGATAATTTTTTAACAATGACATTGTAATAGATAATATATTAAAATTTTGACGCATGCGTGTTTTTTCTTATTTACAATATTATAACCTTTTTTTTTCAATTTAAATCATTGTTGGTAAAAACAAATACTATTGGTGTTTGGTTTCAATTAATTTTTAATTAATATATTTTTATTTAATGGTGTTAAGGTGTTTTATTTTTAATAAACCGTATGTGACTTTTTTAATAATAATGTGAACAATTTAAAGTCTTTTGTTACTTTTGTGCAAAACGTTTATTTTTAAAAAAACTTAAAAAATAAACAAATATAATGTAGTTTTTTAGTTAATTTAGTTATTTTTTAACATATGCCAGTTTTTAATGCCAGTATTAAAGTTTTAAGAATTGTAATTTTAGTTTATAGTGTAAAACTATTCATTTTTAGTTTCTTTCTTTGGTAAGTAAAATTCTTTTTTGAAACCAAATCTATACGTTTAAAGCGCTCAATTTAGAAAAAAGTTACTAGCGCATGTGCCGTAAAAATGATTCATATATTTTTTCGCATAGTACGTGTTGATGAAATCACGTTTGCTTGATTGATAATACTTAAGGTGTTTTTTTTAATTATTGAAAAATATGATGTTACTACAAAATACAGGAAAAATATAATTAAAAAAATGATTTTTATAGTATTTTTTCGGTTATACATGAAATACTACGCATGACAAATCGTAAAGTTTACATATTACTTTTAATTAGCTTTGATTAATGTCACATGCTATGATAAGTTTTGACAGTGAAAAGAGTACATTATTTGATTCGAAAAATTTAAAAATGATGAGCTATTGTTTTAGTGTTTTTATTCTTATCATTTTATAGAGTCGAATATTTTTAAGAGAATATTAGAGTTATTGTATAGAAACCCATAGAACGGAGATTTATTTTTAGAGAAATACAATAAATTTTCTCGTAATATTAATTATGTCTCATCCATGGTGAATTTTGCAAAAATTTTGAGTTATTATTTTATAAAAACAAACTTTTATTATCTATATAAAAAAAAAGCAAATTAAATCGTTTTCATTTCTGGAAAATTCCCTCTACTATCATCTAGTAAGGTGAAAATACTTCCACCCTGAGATAAATACACATTGGTTTACGCTTTACACTAGATTATTAGATACATTCTCAGCAATGCCTCCAATATACGTGTTTCTTAGATCGTATTAGAATGAATAATATGATTTAATTTCAATCTGTTGCGTTAAATAATACCAGCTTGAAGTTGTGATTCATTTCTACTCCACAATCAGAAAGTTTTGATACCAAGAATAAACTTGAAGAATATTAATTACTTGATTAACTGAAATTAATTTTTGACTAACGGCGTGCTAATTAATTTTAAATTAATCCTTGAAATAAAAATATAGTGCAATTATGGTGGAAGCGCATAGTAGATTCATCTTTATATTAAGAAGATGTATTATTATAGAAATTTTAATTTGATCACCAAAAAAATTAAGGAAATGTAAATTTTAAAAATAAATATGATAATATCTGTTCAGAGTTCAAGCGTAGACATTATTCCAGGTGACTCATGAAGTACCTACTTATTCGAAGTGGGAATTAAGCCGCATTATGTTAGATTCGTTCTCTTAGCGCTTCAACTTTTGGTGGTAGGCAATTCTGACGGACTTTATTCTTTCATTATTTGAACCGCCTCACAAATAAAAATTCGCACTTTGATATATTCGCTTGGTAGGGCATACATGTTTTTAAAATTGCTCTTTTCTTTATCCCATATTGTATAATATAAGTTTCTTTTTATATATAAGAATGTATTTACACAGGAGCTGCTTGAATATTGACAGATAATTTGTACAGAAAGGAACGTTTCTAGTATTAGTGCTGGCATAGGTCAATTTGTTCTTGGGTCCGTGAAACCCATCTTGTAAAAAGAATTTTTCGAAAATTTCATTTTTACTCTTGAGGAAGCTAGGTTAGGCTACGCTGGGTTATATTGGCTGTCTACTTAGGCCATAAAGCCCATTGTTATATCACATATGTGTTTTACCACCTTTCCGATGATAATTTCAATTATCAGCTCCTCACTTATTTTCAGAGGCTGAGTGCACCTCCTTCTGGCACATGTCATGCAATACACCAGATCATCACAACTATTAATTAAATGAATTTTTGTTGTGACGACGGGAATCATCCCGCTACGCTACGCATACCGCGAACGGAATTGGTTTCGGTTTAACCAACTGAGCCACTAACGTTTTAACCAACATGAGCAAGCTAATTAAGTCAAACTTTAGATTTCATTTTCTTCAAAACTATAAAAGATAGACAGTAGAAAATTTGAAACCTTCAAGAAAAACCTTTCAAAAAAATTCGTAATTCACAAAAAAAAAACTTTCATCCTACATAAACGTTCTAGTTTCTAATACAAATATAATTCATATATAATAATGCAGGACTCATATCCAACATTCCATCCAGGGTAGTTCAACAATTGACTCAGCCAATCGTTTAATTTTGACTTGTTTAATAATTTTTTCTTGAAACATTTTTCTATATAGTAAGAGGAATCTCTTTACCATATACTGCAGGTTCTAATCCTTTTACAATTGATGTTGCAACAATGACTGGTAATCATATTGCAACTAAAAAATACTTCGTACTAAGTATACAATAATATTATTAATTTAATGATAGGTACTGCCCCATATAACTAACTATATGTATTCCCATTCATATGCAATAATTTGTAAACAGGATATTTAATTTAAATATAATCATAGATTACATTGAACTATCTATCATGTTATACTAAACTTATATAAATTATGTTTAGTTGTGTTTTAGGTTTTATGTTCATGTTGCATATCAAATTGAACGTATTTATATGCGTTAGAAAAAAATAATACATCTTTAATTTGCATATTACTGTTGTTACCATATACTGAATACATGCAGATAATTTTTATATTATTTAATCAATATAATCGAACATAAGATTATGTATGTCCTATGAAAGAAAATGATACTCATTGACTCGTCCAAAAAAGAGCGTCCAAAAAATGAACCGTCAAAAAAATTTTTTAAATGACTTCGATGAACTAATGGATTAAAATTTTCCAAATTGGAAGCAAGATAGAGGATTACATTAAAAGTAGGAAGAATAATGTGAAATAATACATATTGTGACTTTCAAAATGAAGGAAGTTTTTTTTTCTAGGTCGCATTACAAAAATCTATCATTTACAATACATGTGAGTTCTCTTAATAAAAAAAAGAAGGTTGAACATTATCAACCAAAATTTAAAATAACCGATTCGCAACTGATGCATGAAAATCAAAAAGGTAGAAAAATGCGATAATTTGTGTGATTTCAACGTAAAAAAAGGCAGTATTAAGCCTTTTTCTCTGAATTTTCTTCGAATTAATAAACTCTTTGATATTTCATTTATGCCATTATAATACCCCTAAATCAAAATAGCTGCTAGTATTTTGTATATTTGTCTGAAAAGTGGTCTGAAATGTTACACAGAATGACTTTACTGCTTATAAAGTAATTTTTAAGTAATTTTTTGAAAAATAAAGCTATCCCGCATTTATTAAGTATAATTTGCTATATTTCTTAATCCATAAATTGTTAGGATTTATTTCAGATTAGACTTTGAGTCGAAAAAAAGGACCTATTTCGTTCGTTCTCCATTGATAAGTTTTTTTTTCCTAAAAAGAAAGGCGAGTATACTTTGATTCGATATGCCCATATATGTAAACTATCTTAGGAAATGTTTGCAAATATTCATTTTATTTAAAAAATCATATATTTGAGCTCCTAAAACATTTCGTTTATTTCTAGAAAAATTCTTCCTATATTGTTACTTTACTTTAAACACATTTGAAGCCTGCTATATATACTGCTGTAGACGACTGTAGGTAATAATGTGTTATTTGTAAATATGCTAGATTAAAACCTTATAATGAAATAAATCATTTATTAAACCACTAATCAATCATTTTGAAAATTAACATACAATTTAAATAAATTATTTTAATTTTCTGTTAATAATAAATTAATTTTTTGAATTACGTTCATTTACAAAGTGATCCAAACGTTCAGATACAAAATTGTTAATGATTCCTTTATTATATACATACAGTTTGATTCATTAAAATATCAAAAGCTCAGGGATCATAGCAAAATCGTTGCCATACATAAGAGATTTTATGTAAAGTCATGTATAAAAACATCAATTCAATGCACACTAATGAAATAATTTAGGCAAGAAAAGTGACTACATAAAAATCTTTACAAAAAAAAAAAAAAACCGACTTCAACAAAAAAAAAAAAAAAAATAACAATTCAAAAACAAATTAATATGCACTAAGAAGTAAAAAATAACGAAAATATAATGTAGTTACAATTATTGTTATTTTTGGAGTTGGTGTAAATGTAAATTTAAGACTTTTATGGTTTTCACATGGATACCATTGTCAGTACTGGACCAAATTGAAATGGGATCACAATGGAAGCACGAGCTTTCAAATTGATAAAGAATCATCAAAATCGGTTCACCCAGTCAAAAATTTTGAGGTAATAAACATAAAAAAAAAAAATACAGTCGAATTGAAAACCTCTTTCTTTTTTGTCTGAAGTCTGTTAAAAATTAATACTGAAACCCACATGTTTAGATAAGCTTTTTTACAAAGCGTTTTTATTGAAATTGTTTTTCCTGCAAATTGCACTGACGTGTGGATTTTTAATAGGAATTTAATTGTTTTATCCATCGAATTATCGAAGTTTTTCTATTTTTATACTTAGTAGTAACATACTTTCTTTAATATGATCACCATATTATGTTTTCGAAATCGATGTTGTAGGTGTACCAATAATTAAGTAAATCCACCTGTTGTCGATGATAGGTACATGATGCTAAAGACATGTCTTAATAAATAATAATCTAATCAAAAAAACATATAACGTAAATTAAATTAATTACTTTAAAAAATAAAGACAGGTCACGACGTTCTCAAAAATTTATTTATTTTTATACTTTATTTAAAAAAAAAAAAAAAAGTAATATTAAATTCTACATATGTTTTTTCTCTCAAACGAGATTTTAAACTATACATACACTATCGTGACTTATTCACTTAATAATAATAAATTTATTACAAACTTACAAAATATATCGCGTAACATTTCAACATTACACTAGTACTACAATATCTAACAATTTTTACGTAAAATATTTAAGTATATTTTAAAAAGTTTATGTCCAAGCTCCCATAACTGTAATAATTATACAACGAAATAATTAAATAATTTTAATTGAACTAGCGAATTGTAGAAGGAAATGGGGCTACTACTTTTGTACTGATAATGGAATTTTGAAAAATTTCTTCAAATGTTTATCGATCCTATCTAATAGATGTCAAAAATGGCCATCGTTAATAAAATTTATATATATATATATTGTTTCAAAATGAAAAATAGTTGTATTTTTTGATCAGTTTGAAGCAAAAAAGTACTTAAAAATCACTTAAAAAAGTGATTTTTCTTTAGGCGCTTAGTTTTCGAAATAAAAATTCTTGGGAAACTAAAAATGCGATTTTCGATTTTTAAAAAAATGTGTTATTTTTTTCAATCTCTGGGGGAATTAGCTTAGCTAACGCAGCTCCTGTGCTACAAATTTTTGGTAAAATTTAAAATTGAAAAGCGTAGTTTTGATATCTACTATATCACAAAAATGGTGTCAGCTATAACGTCCAAGAATGGTGGGAAAAAGTTTACATCCGATTGATATTGTAAATCAGATTTCCAGCTTAATCATCAAAAAAAGTTTCTTAATACTGATATGCGAGATCTTAATGTTTAAAAAAAGTAGCCGATAGACCGATAAGAAAGCGAGTTAATAAAAATCTGAGTTAAAATATGCCGAATTGTATATAAAAGCAACGTCACGAGTAATAAAAGTTTCAGAGATATTTCAAGACGGTCGAATTCTCTTATGGAAATCAAGAAGGGGTGAAATTCGTCTGTTACGAGAGATCCATAGCATTCACTGCGATTAAGTACGGATTCTTGAAACAAGGTGCGGAAATTTTTTAATATTATGAAAAAAATGCACTTGTTTTTTTTTTTTTTTTTTTTGATAATCGTCTCATCTAAGTGTTTTATAACGAATTTATTACTGCTATGATAGCTTGGACTGTAGTACGTATAAAAAATTAACTGACGCCGGACATGTAAATTATAAATAATCCAAAATCAAAATTAAATATACACTTTATTTTTATTCAAATTTTTTTCGGTTTTATGAGTAGTGATTGATTAATTTTAATTTGTTAACAAGCTTGTATAATATTTATGTCAAAATATTAATTATGGTACGATATGCGTACGAGTTTAGAATTTTGTTAACCATGATTAAAGATCTACATAAACGGTTTTATCTTTATATAATCTTTTTCTTTTTATTGTAAATCTTGGTAGATCTTAGCTGAAATTTTTTTTTCTCACGTTTGCCTTGATTTCGGGTACTCGTTCTCATAATGTACTACTAGTTACTCTACATATAGTAGAAAAACTATAAAATTGTAACAATATCGAAAATCAATTGTTTTATGATTCTCAGCGTTTTTTCTATGTTTTATGAAATGAATTTTATTACAATTTATCTGCTTTTATAATTAATTTCTGAATGATTCTCATTTATTGATGACCATGAGTGCCAATCACTTTTTTTTCAAAATGAGTATTTAACGGCCATGTACTAAATTAAAGTAACTGCTACGTATGCTAGAAGTTGTTAGAAATTTGAGCAAAAATAGAAATTTAAAAAAATTCGAAGATCTTTTATGAATTTTGTTTCAGCTCTAAATTTTTAATCGCAAAAAGCATTGATTAAGTCTAATAATTTGTTATTTTTCAAAGTGATAAATAATAAAAATTGGTTTGTTTTTTGGTAGAAATCTTGAAAAATGACAATCATTTTTATACCATGTATCTATGTATGAAATATATATCAGGGTATATTAAGTTTAGTCCCAAGTTTGTAACGCCTAAAAATATTGATGCTACGAAAAAATGTTCATAGAATCACCTAATTAGTCCATTTCTGATTTTTGTTTGTCTGTTCGTCTGTCTGTCCGTAAGCACGATAACTCAAAAATGAAAAGAGATATCAAGCTGAAATTTTCCTTATAAAAAATAAACATAAATAACATTTTTTTGTAAACTTCCCTGTTTACTCACGAGGGCGCTAATTAGGTGCAAATTTTATAGTATGTATTAATATAGGAATATCAGTTGTGTGTGTGTGTGGCTATTTAAGAGTGGATATCTATCTTTACTTACGTAACGTCAAAAAACAAACTATTGCGTCATCAACACAGTCTATGCATGGTATTTCAACAACTAACTCAGTCAATTGTTTGTTTTCATTTGTTCATACTAAAAATCGGTCTATTAGTAAAATAAAGCTTAGAGTTCGTAGAAACAATTTTAATTATAAGCGGTGTAGGAAATTTAGTAATAGTAATAATTTATCGATTATTTTTACTATGCGTGATATAAAAACATATAGCAGGTATTCAAATAATAATAATTGGTAAAAAAGAACCAATTGTTATACTAAATTGTATATTGAAATAACATTTATTATATTCAATAATAAACATTTTAATTGAATTCTTGTTAAAATTGATGTCTTATCACATTTCATGTAGGAAATAAAATAATAATTTAAGTATAATTTTATTTATAAGTTTATTATATAGAGAAAAATGCTTCCATTGTTCCTGCATGCAATCCGAATAAATATATTATAGATTTACATGTCTTAGCAGAACCGGACTAAATTCTATGAGATCCATTGTGCCCTATGCCCAAGGACATAATGGACTATAATTTTTCGATGCATAATTCAATTTTAGATAAAATAACTTTAGTAGAAAACGAATGTCAAATTTAAACTTTTAACAATTGGCAGAAAGAAAGTGCTGTTTCAAGTTTCATTCATTGTCGAACTAGATCGTTGCCACATTAAATTCAAACATCACATCAAAATAATTCGATCCAATTTATTTGAATAGGCGTTTTACTCAAAACCTTTTCAAATCCACTCAGCCATTTATTTTATATTACCAACTTTTTTGCCTTAGGTTAGGCTAGGTTATATTGCCTGGCCACGAAGGACACACTTAGGCTAGAGAGCCCATTGTGATACCATACATATATGTGCTTAACCACCTTTTCCGCTGATTATTTTATTTATTAGCTCCTCAATCATTCCAGAGGCATTCTGGAGCTGAGTGTACGTCCCTCATGCATACACCATGCATTATACCAGTCCATCACAACTATTAATTAAACCCTAGCCTAAGAGTTACTAGGTTTTTTTGCCTTATAAATGATGGAAATTTCAAAGGTTTGAGTGTTTTGATGCGTTCAATATTTTTTATAACAAAAAAAAAAAAAATAAATAAATACAAAAATCGGAAAATAAACATGATTGCGGTATTTTAGTTTCTATTTACCTTAAATATTTGATTTCGACAAACTCAAGTCTAAAAGTTTGTTACCCTGTTTTTAAATTCGAGCCTGTATTGCAAATCTTAGATATATGGTATTACGTGACTATTGGTGAAACCGGCCCTTTTTATTGTTAAAACCAATATATTCATTGTCTTATTCAAAAAAACAACAACAATAACTAATTAATTAGTTAGATTGTAATTATTGATAACAGAGGCTTTTTAATATGTGCAGTTTGAAGTGTGATTTATTAAAAGATTAATTTAATCTGCAATTTTTATCCTATTTGCGTAAGACATTCATTCCCTTTCGAGTGTCTTTTAACTTTATCATCAAATGGGATATAGTTATTACTATTTTATATAAAGGACTAGTAGATACCGGCCCGCTTTGCTGGACAATTCCTCCTTTAAAAACAAAGACTATCACGATATAGCACTCATTATCCTCCCTTTTGTTCACAATTTTATGGATTTCAATTTTTTGCCCATGATACTCGCTGACACTGTAACTTTCTATAGGTCCAACCATTAAAACATTCAATCATTTATAATTTTTAGCAATAAAATCCCGTATAACTATAAATTTCACCGCATTATTTTGTGAAATGTATTAAATATAATTTCCCAGATAATGACTTATCATTATTTAAGAAATTTACAAAACAAAAATAAATAAAAAAATTGTCAAAAGATCAGCTTTAAGTATAATTTAAAGTGCTGATGATGATATTACCTTTAGTGTACAATTACTGTATACAATTGGATATAGAATGCCCGTTGGAAATCAATTTTATCCAAATTTACTTTTTTTTAAACACGAATATAACAAATTTTAAGCAGTTTTTGAAATATACTTGGTCAATAACCGGGTTCTTTTTTTTGAAATTTACTTCACAACTTTCTTGTTGGAACTTGTTCAAAGGTATCCCCAAAATGTGAGTCCAAGTTGACGGGACGAGGGGTCGCGAGACTCAGCCGTAATCTTAGAAAATACAATTAATTAAATATCCCGTGAGCCGCGATCGAACGACAAAAATAGTATGGATCATTTTTGTAGATAATAATATTTGCTATAACTTTTATTTTAAACCTTTTTCGATATAATGCTCTACACTATGTTGTAGTTAACCGTTCATGATACTTTTTTTGGCCTGGCTACTGGGGTATACTGGGTACATTAAATTTATTGTAGAGTTTTTACTGCTTAGAAATATTAAAGATATTTGTCTGTCTGTTTTTCCGTTGACACTATAACGAAAACAGATAGCTCGCTGCAATATATAGCCATAAAAATTTTTAAATTGACAGATCGTGTAAATTCTATATTATATATTCTATGCTCCCGAATGTGTTCTCGGAAGAAACTGATACTCTTTAAGCGGCTACTTAAACATAATTTACTCAAACAAAGCTTATAACAATATGCATTAATTGTACTTAAATAACTCCAATTGGAAATAGCAACTTGAATCAAAGGTAAACAAACTATCTTCAAGGTTTCCAAACTAATTTTCAAGGTTTCTTATTCTGTAATTCCAGAGAACATCACGCTTCGGACAAACAATAAAACTATATAAATACATATACAATATATATTTTTTTCATTTTTTGACAAAACATTGTATTTTATTCACCGGATACGATTACACTCTTGTAATATTACTTTTTTTTGTATGTTATTTATTCCTTCATATAAGTTTATTATTATTATTTATAAACATTATTATTTATAATCATTACGTAAAAAGTACATTATGGAAAGGAAAGATGTTTTTGTGTTTTTACAATCAAATTATATGTAATTTTTTTTTCAAAAATATGTAGTTACATAAGTTTTGTTAATGTTAAATGATGAATGACAAGAGCTGTTTGCGAATTGATGCAAATATTACTATTTTTAAGAGATTAAACCACCTACGTTGGAAGACATCGTTCTTCTGTTTATATTAATTAGCTTCGTAACACCAAATTTATAGTCAAAATTTAAATTGACGTTTGTATGTAACTCTCTAATATCATACCCATGCATAGGACATCATCAGTTATATACATTTTTTATATTATTATCAGTTTTATACTATTATATTATTATTAGTTAAATACTACCGATAACCATACTATACATATATACTTAGAACAAGCAACAAGCCTGTTTTTTAGTTTTTTCAACTTTATACTTATTAAACTATAAAAATTAGGTAGAGTGAATGTACATTTTGAAATTTCATTCCTAAATTTTTATATGAGCTAGTTTTTGGAATTTATATGATTAAAAATATTATTTCTCTTGCAGATGCCAGTAATAAGCCAGTACTCCATAAACAACTGTGAACGAAAAATCAAAAAGTAAACCAGTAATTGCTTTAATTTAAAATTTTAAAAAAAAGTTTTAAAACAATTTTTAATTTTATAAAAAATATATATCCATAGATTTTATTTAAAAAAATAACAATTGTGCAATAATTATTTTTGATACATAAATATCGTTGAAATAAAAAAATTTGTTACAATTTAAAAAAAAAATAAAAAGGAATAAAATAAATAATTAATTTTATCAACAAATAATATTTAATAAATAAATAAATAATATAAACATTGAATTGATTTTCAAATAAAATATATAATAATAATAATAATAATAATAAATAATACAATAATTATTATTATTGTATTGTCACAGAAGTGTGATTGTTCCACGGTTATTGTGCTTGTTTATTAACGTGTGTGTGAATAGTTTCCGGTCCCCGGCGCTGCTCGAGCTGTGTTTCCGGTTGCCCCCGAACTCAACTAACACAAACACGTTCATGGTTTACATGGTAAGTTAATTAAAAATAATTTTTTTTTTGTATTTTGTAATTATATCCTTGAGGTAGTGACTTTATGTTAAAGAAAGAGTTATGGTATTATATTCTACAATATTTTGTTTTATGTCAAGTCCTAGCCCAAAGCATGGACCGGCGCCACTCACATAAATTGTTCTCCCATTAAAGATCAGTTATAGCCCAGTCGATAAGTCTTAATCAAGTCTCTTTCGAAAAAATTTTTTTAACGCAAATTGGATCGACAATCGGTTGATACTTACTATCTGCAAAAAATTTTAGAATAGAAACAGAACTAATAATTAGTGTCAGAGTTTTGACATAAATTAGGGCAAAACAAACTAATTAGTAAAAGTTTATGTATATCAAAATCTCTGGTGTTTTTCGAATGGGTTTTAAAGTTAAATAATTACCCAATGCATAAGCGATTTATCAAACATTTTTGGTTTGTTTTGTATTAACATAAATGGCGCTCAGTTAAAAAAAAAAAAATTAGTTATATTCGAAGTAAGCGTGAATGAAAAGTATCGGAATAGGGTAGAAACATTTTTTGAACCGATTCAACCAATTGGTGAGAGTGGCGTTTTCAAGCTAGGCGCTAATCTAGCGGTATAAGTTCTCGAAATTTCTGTGCCCAACATTTTCATAGAAGAGAATCACAATAAAAAACTCATTAGCGTTTTTAAATGTTTTGATCGGAGTTTATTTATGAATATACTTAATCTGCCTGAATTAGACAATCGGACTACCTAATTTGGAATTAACAGAAATTTTGCCGAGATGGGCTATCGTTGATTATTGAAATTTCTGTGGTTTATCTTAACTACACATTTCTGCCATGTTGGCTAAAAAAAATTTGTATGCAGAGCTAAAAACAGTGTTATGGGCATGCACTCTAGGAAACCTCAACCATAAGAAATATTTCGGTACGTAAAGAAGCTTTGGATATTCTACGACGCATTGATTCATCGCCTAGCTGCATTTTTCTCTGAAAGCCCTCGTTAGCCAGCAAGTCTCTAAAAAGTGAAGTCTTTAGTTTAAGACTCCTGGGTATGACACTCCTCCAACAAACTCAAATCAGAAACCAAAGGTTCCATATATAAGAAGTCTATATATTTCGAGATTTAAAAATATTTTCTACCAAACAAAGCGTAAATATACCTACATACAAATCTAAATAAAAATCTTAAATTAAATAGAAATCGTAAATATAATTATAGTATCTACAAAAAAAAATTACATTCATAAAATTAAAGTTTGAATGCAATTTAAGTTCCTGTTTATTTTCAATGAAATATCTAATAAGAATTCAAATTCACATACACACAATTCTTATTAAATTTTGTCAGTTTTTGTCAAATATCAGAGATTGAATCAAAAGAATCAGGTCAACAAAAGATTTTTTAATACAGCAAGTATTTTGTATTTGCACTATTTTTGTTCAGATTGCAAAGATTATATTGCTTTTATTTAATCGAATAAAATTATCAAGTATTTTTACATAAAATAGATTAAGAAAGAATTTCTAAATTGAAATGATTCTTATAAAATAAATTTTTTTTAAAATTTAAAATTGTGTACCTGTCCATAAAAGAAAGCTATTATATCTATGTTGGTTTCCTAATACCCTTCTTGTATTCGGAAGAAATTTATATCAGGAAATGAATTTTTTTTTTAGTTGACTAATTTTAAAATATTCATAGAATCAGAGAAAATATTTATTATATTATTGCTATTTTCATATTATTGATATGAAGAAAATTTGCAATTCAAAATGTTTCTTGTATATTTTTTCTTAACAAGGTGTGTTTGGCTTGTTGCTTAGCTTGCTTGCTTGTATGTTAAATAGCTTAGAAGTTTTTTTTAGTGAGTCTTACTTATACACATGTAATACAATGTCTCACAGTTGTAAGGGAGCGGCTAAGAAAAATTACTGATTTTTTTTAAAATATTATTTTTATTCATATTTTATTAGAATTTTATATTAATTAATTTGCTTATTTAAAATAAAACTAAAAAAATTAAATATTATAATTTGAAATAGTTGTCTTTTGTTTCGTTGGATAAAAGTATATTGAATACTAGCCTTGATACCCACTTCGCTGGACTAAAAGTAAAGACCATTACGTTATAGCCCTCACCTCTATTGCTCTCATTTATCCGCCTTTCATAAAACTGGAAATAGGGATAGAGATTGTTTTACACAGGCAAAATATATGTGCAATTTTCAATTTCTGATTTATATGTAAAATAGTCATAATTCAATAAGTATATCCAAACAGATGGCCATAAATTGTATCTCGTTCACCGATTTTACAGAAATATTTAATTTATCTTTAAAATGATGTTCATATATGGCGCAATGAAATGTCAAAGACAAAATTAATTTTTTTTAAATATATCTTTATAATGTTTTTTCTGATGTATATTATTTTGTCTAGTTTTTTTTTAAATCCATTCAGTCAGTTTTGCATGAAAGCGTAACAAACAAACAAACAAACAACCTTACTTTCACATTTATAAAAATATAGGAACATTTCATGTGCATGTATGATATAAAAGCTAACAATATCACGAAGAAGTTGGTTTCAAGAGGGTTGTTATTTGGATATTTCTTTTCTTGTTTAGGTCTTAGGTAGTGAGGAGCTTCTGGCACCAGAAAGCAGCTGCGTTTACTACGTTCACTGATTTCAAGACAATTTCTGATTTCAAGACAATTTTTAAAAAAAACTTTTATGTTTTTTTTATTAATCTAAATTATAATTGCCAGACAGTTTTTTCAGATAGAATTTCCAGTGCTTTACTATCCTAAGTTTAGTTCCAATAAGGGAATAAATTTTCGAAATTCAGAAGTCATAAGCTTATATATTATATCATAGATTGTAGCATAGATCTAATTTCAACATTTGTATATTTTGACTTTAACATTACGTGGAATTATTTATCCAATTTGGACCATGTAATATGAAAATATACAGCAGGTATTTATATAATTAACTTAAAATAATCATATTAATAAACTTGTTTTTTAATAATTTTGTTTAAATAATACGCATGCAAAATAATTGAAATTTTAATCTCTTAATTAAGTTGATTTAATTAATACTTTAAAATACACAAAACTGCTGTAAGTATCACAAAACCTCCATATTTAGAATATATGTCGAAAGAATTATTGCTAATTCGAACTAACATCTATCATATTGTATGACTTCGACATGTTGATCACCATGCATATTGCCATTTTGCATACAACGTTCGGGAAAATGAAAATCATAGAATTAAAAAAATAAAATAATTAATGGGCCATTACCTTCAGTCATTAAATTCGTTATATGAAACTTTCGTATGAAAAATTTCTGCACATGGCTCGGTACGCATATTTCACAGAAAAAAATTGGTTGGGTTGAATTAAATACGTTTGCTAGGCTGTTATTCCTGGAACAAGTAAATATTTCTTGAACCAACAATAAAATGCAATGAATAATTTTTTTATAGTATTCATTTGTTTACATTTGCTCATAGCTTTTTCACACTAGTCTACCTTAGAAGATAAATCGACCGGGTTGAGAAATTTCATCGTCGCCAAGTTGTCAGAGAGAATAGTGCTGCCACTTTCCCCTATTATTCCTCTCTCGAAGATAGTCTTACCGAAACTCGTTTCAGTAGATAAGGTGGGGTTAAAAAACAACTCCACTATTGCTATCTACACTAATATCATGAAAAAAAAAACCATTGATATTTTGTTTTTTTGTTTGTGTGTTTGTACCCACTTCATCCAAAAGCAGCAGGATGCTTGCTGGTAAAACAACCAAATTTCTGCTTGGAAAATTTTTTAATTATAAGAGTAAATTAATTCAGTCAATAAGTTAATAACTAATATTCCTAAATAATAAATGATCAAGAGGCGTCGTGGAACACCCGGTAGGAACTATATTCCTTTCGTGCCTTGATGCATTATATATGTAGAACTTAATTTTTTTATTTACAAAATATTTTTCTGTAAATTTAAGGTGTAATTTTGTCGTGTTAAGTCATGTACTTATTTGATTCTTTTTGGAATTTAATTTTATAGCTACTATTAGTTTTTACTATATGAAATAATTGTAGTGTTAGTTTAAACCTAAATATCGTGCCATAAGGATCATAGTTCCAATATAATTTATATTCCTGGATTAAAGGATATGAAAAATGCACTTTTGGGGATCCAACATACTTCATCTTTTGCGAACTTTAATAAGTAAAGAAACATCCAAAATCCAGAAACATTAACTTTTTGTGGCGCTCTGATACCATAAGTAAACAGTAATTATTTGTTTTAAAAATACAATTAAAAATTGTTAAAATAAGCTAAATTTATGGTGTATACCGTTTATTATTATGTATGTATTATGTATACACAGTAGACCTTGACACGCATATACACAAAATATTGTCATGTTATCTAGTCTACAGTTTTTTATTTTTTATTATTTTTTGCTTTTTAAATATTTTATATTTGAACATTCGATTAATCAATTCACTTAGCGCGTGTTTGTTGTGTGTTTACATACATGTCATTGAAATGTGTAACAGCAAATAATAATTTTAATTTTATTTGGTGTGTTGGTATGTCTGTTCTTGCACTTACTTTACCCTTCAGTTTTCATTATTACTTCCCATATTGTTAAGGGTAAATATAAAAATTAACGTAATAAACTTTTAAATAGTGTTGTACTACAACACTGACGAGACGAGAAAAGTCTGGCTCTTGTATACCATCACTTTATAGTCTCCATCACTCTTGATCTCACTTATTTCCTCTCCATAACACTCCAAGAAATTGTTTTACACAGCTAGAATATATGCAGTTTTAAATTTTTTTATGTGTAAAATAGTCATAATTCATTGAGTCAGAAAAGATGGCCATGAATGGTGTGACATTTACTATTTTAAATTTTTACAGTAATCTGTAAATTACAGTAATTATGGCTTCTCATTGCCCTTACAAGAAGTAAAAATTAAAACTGCAATTATATCGGGTCTTATCGGCAGCTTTATCATGACCACGTTAAAAAACAACAAACAATAAAGCTTTTAAAAGTATAGGTGCAGTGAAGGATGAGGGAACAAAGCGATACCAGAATTTGTCATTCAGAGACGAGAACATAATAACAAACCAGATTTTCGTTAATAATTCTAAAGAAAGGCACAAGGTATTCGGGAAATAGACTAAGAACTTCAAGGCAGCCAAAAGATTTTGCAATGAAATTTCTTTCTAACCATCGAAAAATTAAACATTAATTTAAATTAATTTAAAAAAAAAAAAACAAATATCTGATCGGTTTATAGTTTTATATATTTAAAAACAGTTCGATGTAAAATCATTGAAATGCCTTAAGATTCTGACAAAATTTTACTCTTTTTATGATTACAACTGGTTGCGTTTTCAAGAGATGCGTGCTAGTGAAGAAATAAAATTTCTCTAAGGCAAGTTTAACTTAGACTCTTTAATTACATACACAAGTTCATACTTAAATCATTGCCATTCAAAAATATATTAATGGGCTAATTTTTATTTATTAGAATAATTAAATAAATATTAAGTATAAATAACAATAAATAAATAAATAAAATTTTATTGTTAAAAGAACATGAAAAATGCTTTAACAAATTATCTTAAAATGATTTTATAAAAATCAGCATAATTTCTGATTTTTTCTGGAATGCACTCTTGTAAACGGCACCGCTCTCAGGAGTCATAGGTAATTCACCCCCAACCTAATTTCAATAATAATAAAATAATTTGCCGCTCCATTAAATTAGGAAAAAGTTTTAATATTAAATATTGGATAATTTTTTTGTCATTTTAACAAAAAAAACAGATGTCTGGCGCTTAGTCTTGCTCTCATTATTGGCTTACGGCTAAATCAATAAATGTATATATGTATTTTCAGTTCTTTTATGACAGTGTTGCAAGTCACTCTAATAAGGCAATTATTGAAAATAACGTACAATTAAAATTACAATTTCTCATTGAATTATTAATAAGCATATAATATAATAAATATTTAAATATATTATGAGATATACATAACTTATATACATACAATGGCTACAGTGAACACTGTTTAATACAACAAGCTGTTCATATGTGTGCGATCATTATGGTTCGCGCATTCAACTTTCCAGATGATGAAAATAACTTTCCATGACTGACTTAAAAAAATGCAATGATAATAATTATTGTATTGCAATAGAGATGTGATAATAATTCTTTTCAATGGATTCCATACATGATTCATTTAGTGAATCATTGATTTATTTAAAGAATCGATCTTTACCTCATGTATCCTATTACAGAAATGTGTAATTTATGGTTCTAAATGACGACCATAGATAGAGCAGTAAAATGTCAGATTAAATTAAATGTTTTTATTTTTTTTTAAATATATCTTTATAGCTGTAATCTTTGTATGTATATCTTTATAAGCTATATGAACAAGTAAGTGCTATGGTAGGAATAGATCTACACCGATCTTGGTATCAACCAACCGATTTTGGTATCAGAAGAAAGATAATTTAATTACAAAAAAAAAAAAAAATTAATTGCAAAAATTAATTTAATTTAAATAGCCATGAACACTTTTCGATAGTAAAACTATGATAAATAATTTTTCATAAAAAATGTGTCTCATCTGGTTATCAGGTGGGTGAAGATCGACATTATACTCTCTTAGACCACCAGTTAGATTCAGTTTGATTCTTCTTTTAGTTATTTTTTTTTCAAGGAATTAAAACATTGAAGTCAGAGTAGTTTTGAAGGTAAAATAAGACAAAATTATATTCCACCATCAAAAGAGATCATAAACAGTATTTACTGTAATATGCATTCAGAGTTTATTCAATATATGCATACATTTAATGGATCGAATGGGGCGCACATTCATAAAACATTTCATTTGTATGTAGTAAGTGTTTAAGCTACCTACTAGTGGGTACCTATTTGGAAAATGACTCTGAATGTCGAATGGATCAAGTACACTTACGAAACACAATGTATTAGCAAAATTAATGACAATATGAACCATATTTGAAATAAATGGACATTATGAAAGCAATACCGAATGGATACGTGATTGTGATACTTATTATTTCAAATAATTATAATAAATAATTTTATTTACTGACTTCTTTTTTACAAAAAACTCCATTTTTTTCCTGTAAAGAGGAAGATCATAGACATGTGAATTTTTACATATTCTTTGTTTGAAAGTAAATGATATTGTATCGTATGGGTAATGGGTAGCTGCGCTGGTTGTTTCTAGAAGAATACGAATATTTCTGACATCTAAGCTGGCTATTTGAACATCAAAAATACTACACTTTTTTCATGGAAACCCTTTATATGTAACAGTGTAATTATGGGTACTGAAAAAACACAAGTCAGTCGATATGTCAGTATGAGCACTCTATATGAACAGTTCCTTACAGATTGCCATTGTCGATGGTTGAACTTATTTGTAAATCTGGAATGAAAATGTAAATTACAAATTGAATTTGTATGGAACAGAGTAACCTTTGTGTTACACAAAAAAGTATCGCAAAGTTTTCAGAAAATTCACACAGTGATGCTTTATTGTATCGAACCTACGCGAGGTAGAATCTCAGAGTTACCTATGAGGAATTGTACTAAACTGAAAAATGGTTCCACACCTCGATACAGTATAAATAAATATATACGAAAAATTAATAGTTAGGTATTACCTTTGTCACACAGCTGAGGCACTATACTTTATTATGAAAAAAATGGCCAAAATCTATAATGGTGAAAATTAATTTCAATTCATGCAAAATAAAAAATCAACAATGGCTTAGTAATTGTTTACGATACAAGTTTCATAAGAGCATTATAAACATGTATCGTGCTACTCATTGGTTGTATTATCGTAGAAGTAATTTGGCTAATTTGATTGATTGAAAATTACTCCACGCAAAATGAGTGGGAAAATAGTTATAATCTTATGAGAGAAGATAAAACATTTTTTAGCTTTTGTTTTTTGTTGTTGTTGCTTATTTGATACTTTTTAGTCCACGTTATTAAAAATTTATTAAAAGCAAATAAATGATTTTGAAACTTTTACATGTAATATTGTACAATAGTTAAAAAATGTATAGGAATTTCTCAACAATTCTTACCCAAACTGTTTTAAGCAAGTAACCTTTTGTTATAATGAGTATTTTTCAAGAAAATCGGGTATTATTTCCTGTGAAAAAATGAACAGTAAAATAATTAATAATAATTGCATTGCCGCTACTTATTCATATCGGTAAAATATTACATTTCAAGGTGGTAATTGCGTAATTGTAAATATTATATTATTATGGAGTTGAGAATTGTATATATTTCTATTGACTTAAGTACACTTCATACACACACAATATTACATTATGAATAATACTTAAGCTATAATTAGTATTAGAATTAACTATGTATATGTAACAAAAACAAAAATATACTAACAATTCTCGGAGTCAAATAATGGTGTGGGTGGCCTCTGTGATAAGGCGTATGTCACAAATACGGAGGTTAAACTCCCATTATTATTATTAAAATTCTCGGAGTCTAATTTTGTCGATTGATTATTTATAATAATTGTCATTTTTTAACTATGACGAAAGTAATATAGAAGTTTTGAACAAAATATTTGGATTTCTTCTATGTTATCTTTTTACTCTCTTGAAAAGGAAGAATGTCTTATGCTTAGGGTAGCGTAAAAATTAAGCATGAAGATTTATTTCATTTTTAAAATTATATTGTAATAAGCCCATCAGCACTCCCGTTTTGAGAATTTCACTTACGCTCAGTTAAAAACATAAAGAACTTTCATTTTTCCTATGAAATATGTGGTTGAAACTTTAATATCGTCGTATAGTTTTATCTATTTTCGAATTATGAATTTTTCAGATTGTTCAACCAATCTACAGCAATAAAAAAAATTTGTTTTCATACCTTCCAAAAATTCTGTTTGGGTGTATTATGAAAAAAATTGATTTTTTGTACTGTATGACGTCATTAAAATCAAAAAATTGAATTTTGTTCTATCATATGCAAATTGTATCCAAGTTTAATAAACCAAGTATGGAATTATACTAATTTTGGGTCATACTTTTCAAGTATGATTTTACTTTTCAAGTTTTCATTTTTGGGATCAAATTTAACCCATCTCAAGTAGTTGTAGGGATAGAAAAAGATTGGTAACGATATTTCGCATGAAGGTGAATGTAAGCTAAAAGATAACATCAAAAATGAATAGTTTGATCCAAAATTAGTGGACATAAAAAAAAATTTCATTCAGATCGGATAAAATTTGGGTGAATTACGAAAAAAAATTGATTTTTTGAACTTCATCACATTATTACTATTAAGCAAATATTAATAAATATTCGCCTGTACCTAACTTTAAAACCAAATCTACTGCATCGCTAAAATATTTATAAATTTAACAGATTTAACAGATTTGTAATACTCTTTATTTAAATAATTTCGTATTACTTTTTATGATTTATTATTTATTAGTTTATTTTTAAAAAAAGGATGGGTATAATTTTTTCTAATATGAAAAATTATATAATTTTCAATTGTAAATAGTTTTGACAGTTTAAACATGCTCAATAATATGAATTTTTATGAAAGTTCTATTATTTGCTTAATAATATGTCCTAAATTCATTAAATAATGGGAATATTTTTTTATAGTGTTAAGTTGGTTTGTTTATTTGCTACTACTCCATCGTAACAATTTCATTAAAAATATTCTTGGAATTGAATTTTAATTAAAATAATTAGGACCCGCTATAAATTAATAATCGATATCAAAATATTTTGTTGTGCCTACAATGGAATGATTTATTTAAATCACAATCCACACCCAATACGAAGTAATTAATCAATTAATTATAAATTATGTTTTTAAAAGTGTAATAATAATCAAACATGATATTTTTCTTTCTCAAAATAAAATGTTAGGTATAAAGCTACTGTTCATTTTTTGAGTTTATTTGCAAAAAGTAAAAAATTTGTATTATTGTAAACATTACGTAGCTCAACAACACCTGGAAAAAGGAGAGATTGTGAGAGGTGAGCTTTTTAAGTTTGGAACCTGACCAATTTTTATTTCCCATCCCGTTTAATTAGAAGATAATCGAATCTCCAATACTTTTGACTTTTGACTCAAGAAAGTGAAAATAGTATCAGGCTACAATGTACAACTTTGTTGAGTCGGAGAGTCAATTATTTCAAAATTAGAGTGTGATAAAAGTTAAGTATTCATCAATTATAAATTTGACCGACTCCGAACTTCAAAAATCACCTTTCTAAACGTTGTTAGACTGTCAAGTACTTAATCAACACAAATTTTTGGCATTTTGTAAATTGGTTCAAAAAAAGTGGCAGTTTCATACCTATGAGCACATAAGGTGTGTTGAATATTATAATTATGTCTTTGTTTTTAAATAAATAAACAATAAATTAATATGTAATCACAATTGGGTTTGTGTATACAATTAAAGCAATGAACAAATTTCCTTTTTTTCGTGGCATAAGTTTATTTAAAAAATTAAAGCAATAAGCGCAACAAATCATTAAGGCATATTAGAAATGTTGGTAGGTTTATTATTCATTCAGAGAGGCCTATCAGGCGTATTTTAACACTTACTTTACTTAATTTAAATAATTTATATTATTCTTAACTTCTGATAACTCGCCTTCACTGATAATTGACTGACATTTTAAACTCAAGTTATTAACGTGTTGCCATACATATTTCACAAATGATTCGGCAATTTTGTTTAACTGTCACCAAGTCTAAAGTAAATATATTCAAAAAAAACACCGTTACTACAATACTACAATTATAAATTTCAATATGTAAAATTTCTCTTAATTATCAAAAACACATTTGAATAGTATTTATTAAAATACAAAAAAATCATCACCGTAAAAATCTTCTTACCAAAAACACAAACAGGTATCGACGATATCTGATCTGATCAATTTGGTTTTGTTTCTTTTTGGCAACGTATATTTATTGCAAACCAAAAAACTATCCACTTATCTTAAATCAAATGAATAAGTGAAACATGATATTATCACATGATTAAAAGTAACGAAAACTGCAAATTACCATGCCCATAAAATGAACGGATATATAAAAATGGTTTTTATGTATGTGTATTTACAAAACAAATTTTGAAATGTTTTTATTTTTTTTTGTTCAATATATAATTAACAATTATAGCTATAAATTCAAAATTAACAACTTCATTTATGGCTCTTAACAAATTATTTATGTGTTCAAGACTGGCTGTTGCCTGTGAGTAAATCTTTTTGGTTTGATAAGTGAACGGAAAGATTTTATATAAGCTCCAACTATCCTTTTAGTATGGTATGTATAGTCAGTTAAATACAGGCGTAAAATTATTTCGAGCTCCTTATTCCCTTCTTTTTGTAAAAAAAATTATGGATTTCAAGATTATTAAGGCATATTCAATGATTTCCCAATTTAGCTAAAGGAATGGAACCTGCAAATTGACTTGTTAAGGAAATATATTTTCTCTTCCAGTCTTTTCCAATAAAAAGCATCTAATAATGAGAAAAATCTTATAATACTGCTCTGTAACAAAAATTAAATTTTTTAGCAAAAAGTTCAAGTAAAAAATAAAATCTTCAAAATGAAAAAAAAAGTCAAATAAAATATGAGTTGTTAAAATAAAAAGAATATAAATTAAAAATTAATAAGGTTAGGTTACAGATCATAACAATTATTCAGTACAAGTAACAATATTACAATATTACAATAATTTATGATAATTTTAAAAAGTTGAATTATTTATTAATTGTACAATAGTGTATCTACCTAACATTGGATATTATCCAAATAATTATTATTATAACTTTAAACAGCTACTACTAAATTCATAATAATAATCATGATAATCGTTTGAATAATTTTGTGGAATGACTGATGTACTCTGTTCATTGTATGGCTCAAATTTGTAAAAAAAAAAATGAAACTAGACTCTAGGCATGAGCAAGCGTGGCTTAGAGAAGTTCCTCGGACTTCTGTATCTAGAGTACGAGTAAGACAGTGACAACTTAACCAGCGACAACCAAAAATATGACAGAGAGACAACATTTTTTTTTCTACCTATCTCATTAAAATAAGAGAAACTGAGATAGGTAGACGAGTCGTATACCCGTCTCGCTTCCTCCTCTATGAGCAATGCGGACTTGGATAAAGAGATACACAATAAAGTTTATGGCACACAATAAAGTTATAACAACACTCATGCCTGATTACTAGAGTGTCCTTATATTGCTTTTGTTGTAAAATTATAGATTTGTATGTATTGATACTATTTTCTCGGCAAGCTATTTTATGGATATAATTTGAAACTCTATTCCTTATCGCACGTTATCGTTTTGATTTGTTTGTTAGTTGGGAAGTAAAACCAAAAAAAGACCAACAAAAAAAAAGTCACGAAAACCCGCCCATTTTCACCTAGGTCACATAGGAAACTAAGACTTTTTTAAGCGATTCAGCTTTCCATTAATTTTGAGAATATTTTTCATTTAAAAAAATGTGGAAGTGAGTTATCAGTCAGTCTATTGACCATGTATTAAAAATATCTTCTCAAATTTCCGGCCATTCTGAAATGACAATCAAATACGATGACTTGTTTCGGACTATAACACTTATTTTTTTTAATTGGGAAGGGGGGGGGGGGTTGGCATATAACGTTTTCTTGAATACCCACTGTCATGGATTTCAACAGGTTTTTATGTGTCATATAATAATAAAATCCTACGTACTTGAATACATGTAGTATAAATATTTTATTGTTGTTACTTTGTGTGACAATAGCAAGTAAATATATAAAATGTGTTATTAATTATGTGAATTTATAGGTTGTCATGTCGTCATTTAATTGTACTGATTAATCACCGTACACTGTACAACTTATACAGATACATGATATTGTGTTAATATACAGAGAGTTATTCGTGTCACCTAGTAAGAATGGGTTCTGTCTCTTTTCAAAAATTATATTCGAAAACTTTTAAATAATACGTATAATTTTGGAACTATGTTCCTTTTCGTATGATATTTGTTTGCTGGCTGGAAGATAAAACCATAAAAACTGCAACGGGTACCAAAAACCGACATCTAGGTTACCTAGGAAACTAGAACTTTTTCAATCGATTCAGGTTGCCATGAATATTGAGAAAATGCAAAAATCTTTTAATAACTATCAATTTTTATTTTTTTGCCAAAATTTTATTTTTATAATTTAAAACAAGAGAAAACAAACAATTGACTGAGTTAATTGTCGAAATACCATGTATGAACAGTGTTGATTACTCTGTCTGATACTATAACTGATATAACCATAACATATATACTATACAATTTTGTGCTCTCACGGGTAAACAGTGATGTTTACGAAAAAATGTTGTTTAATATTTTATAAGGAACATTTTTTACATTAAAATTTTTGTTCTATCTCTAACGGTTTACAAGATAGGTCCTACGCAGCAAAGACCCAAATGACCTTATGACCCCTTGGAAAAATTCGAAAAAATCGTAAAAAATTATTTGATGAAACTCAGTTTATAAGGTAATTTTGACCCAAAATATTCAAAAATCGAGTTTATTTGGCGATTGGCCGAGTAATTTTTGAAGAAAACGCTATTTCGGATCGATTTCCGGTATTATCTCGAGAATTATTCGCCCAATCGTTAAATGAAACCGATTTTTGTATTTTTTGGGTCAAAATTACCTTATATACAGAGTTTTACCGAAATTGGAGACGATAAATTTGTATCGATTTTTTGCAATTTTTTCAAGGGGTACCCCTTAGAAAAATTCGAAAAAATCGTAAAAAATTATTTGTTTCGGAATTAGATGAAACTCAGTTTATAAGGTAATTTTGACCCAAGAAATTCAAAAATCGAGTTTATTTGGCGATTGGCCGAGTAATTTTTGAAAAAAACGATATTTCGGATCGATTTCCGGTATTATCTTGATAATTATTCGCCCAATCGTTAAATGAAACCGATTTTTGTATTTTTTGGGTCAAAATTACCTTATATACAGAGTTTTATCGAAATTGGAGACGATAAATTTGTATCGATTTTTTGCAATTTTTTCAAGGGGTACCCCTTAGAAAAATTCGAAAAAATCGTAAAAAATTATTTGTTTCGGAATTTGATGAAACTCAGTTTATAAGGTAATTTTGACCCAAGAAATTCAAAAATCGAGTTTATTTGGCGATTGGCCGAGTAATTTTTGAAGAAAACGCTATTTCGGATCGATTTCCGGTATTATCTCGAGAATTATTCGCCCAATCGTTAAATGAAACCGATTTTTGTATTTTTTGGGTCAAAATTACCTTATATACAGAGTTTTACCGAAATTGGAGACGATAAATTTGTATCGATTTTTTGCAATTTTTTCAAGGGGTACCCCTTAGAAAAATTCGAAAAAATCGTAAAAAATTATTTGTTTCGGAATTAGATGAAACTCAGTTTATAAGGTAATTTTGACCCAAGAAATTCAAAAATCGAGTTTATTTGGCGATTGGCCGAGTAATTTTTGAAAAAAAACGATATTTCGGATCGATTTCCGGTATTATCTTGATAATTATTCGCCCAATCGTTAAATGAAACCGATTTTTGTATTTTTTGGGTCAAAATTACCTTATATACAGAGTTTTATCGAAATTGGAGACGATAAATTTGTATCGATTTTTTGCAATTTTTTCAAGGGGTACCCCTTGGAAAAATTCGAAAAAATCGTAAAAAATTATTTGTTTCGGAATTTGATGAAACTCAGTTTATAAGGTAATTTTGACCCAAGAAATTCAAAAATGGAGTTTATTTGGCGATTGGCCGAGTAATTTTTGAAAAAAACGATATTTCGGATCGATTTCCGGTATTATCTTGATAATTATTCGCCCAATCGTTAAATGAAACCAATTTTTTTTTTTTTGTTTCAAAATTACCTTATATACAGAGTTTTATCGAAATTGGAGACGATAAATTTGTATCGATTTTTTGCAATTTTTTCAAGGGGTACCCCTTAGAAAAATTCGAAAAAATCGTAAAAAATTATTTGTTTCGGAAATAGATGAAACTCAGTTTATATTGGCGATTGGCCGAGTAATTTTTGAAAAAAACGATATTTCGGATCGATTTACCTATACCAAAATTTTTTTCGTAGCATCAGTATCTTTAAGCGTTACAAACTTGGGACTAAACTTAATATACTATGTATATTTCATATATACATGGTATAAAAATTGAATTATGAAAGTTTCTGGAAGTTAAAGAATACAGAGATAATTTAAAGGACAGGACAATGCAACTTTTATGTCATGACATAATAAAAATCCTATTCAAACCAAACGTAATGTACTCACATATTGGGTGGACTACTAAATTAGAAGTATGTTTTTTTTTTTTTTTTAAATAATACTCAAATATTTCATACAGTAAAAAATAGAAGTAGCTTTAAAATTAAATTCCTGAAAGAATCAAACAAGTACTTGACTTACAAAATTAATACCTTAAATTTAGAGAAAAATATTTTGTATATAAAAAAATTAAGCGTTACATTTATAATGTATCAAGGTACGAAAGGAATGCAGTTCCTACCGGGTGTCCCACGATACCATTCGATTTTTTTTATATTATACGTTGTATTTGAATAATAATATTTTCTGAATTTAATTTGCGTTTAAAATGTAATTATGCATAAAAAAATTTTCTCCGAAAGCTAATGTTTTTCGAAAGAATGTTGCAAACAAAAATTGTTAGTTATTTTATGAGGATCAACTTTCTCATTAAAATATTATTCTATCTGCAACCGTTTAAAAAAATCTAAATTTGTTATTGAAGAAACCCAAAGAATTATGTCAAATGTGATGTCAGAACATGATGTCCACCAACAAAGACTACAATTTTTGTTTGGGGTCATTTTAAAAAAAGTGATGCCTCTGGCGAGATATTCAAATGCGTTGATTAAAATGGCCCACCCTGTATATTAAATAAGGTGGAAGCAATGATAAAATTAAGACAGTTCTCAACAAACCCTTTCATTTGATATACACATCTTTGAAGTGCATAAAAAATAACTAGTCCGCCAACCACGCGTTGGCATCCAACTAAATTTGTATGCAAAATTTCAGCTTTCAGAAATCAGTTGAGTATTACAACTTCAAAATTCAGTTGCAAGAATATGACCGAACAAACATTGCAAGTTGAATAAAAGCTTGTAATAACTCAAAAATTACGTTTTCAATACCTCGGTATTACAAAAACGCTGTGTACACGATGTCGAATATAAAAGAACATACATTTATATGTTAAATGTCTTGTGTGTTATGTCACAGGTTTTTTTATACGAATTCATAGGGGTACTTATCAATTATCTTGGCACACATGGGTTATCTGTCAAATATTTTATATTTATGTCAATACATTACGTGCGGTAATTTTATTTTGTGTCTTGATTAAGTATTTAAATGTCATAATTATTAATAATTGGGACATTATAATTCTGATTTAACAACAAATGTATTATCGATTCGTTATATTTAAAAATTTATTTTTCTTTCATACAATCGACTGAAGAGTGAACTAAAACACTTAAATAAATATTGCGGTGTAAGGGATTTCGAAAACGCTCTACTTCAAATTTACAGGTGTTTAACATTCCTCATAGCGTACCAACTTTGTGCTGAATCCGTTTTCGATAAATTGTTTCATACAAAAGTTGTAGGAATATTTGGCGAAATATTTTTGCTTCATGCAGTTTTGCTCTATTTCTAATTGTTACACGTAGAGGCAGTTTTGCAATTTCTTTAACAGTTCTGTAAAAGTTATCCTGAATCTCCGACAATATGCTTCAGATGATCTAAAGGTTTAAAAATGAAAGATGGCTTTGGTTAAAATACCAAAAACCTTGATTCGGAATAATTTGGATTAAAATTCAACAAGAAATGCAAAGTTTAAAACACGTAACGTTCTTATTATTAAGCGTTCCCGGATAAACGTTCATCATATCAAAATTTTTGTTTCAGAGAAACTATTCTTCTAGATTATTACCCATTTGTTCTGATACACTCGGTACATCAAAATGGAAGAAATTGAGAGATAACAGAAAAGTTTGCAAGTTTTCATGAGTTTTGCTTCAAAAAGTATGATTATAATCGTAAAAGATACAAAATCAGTTCGAAAGCAAATATGTTTTTTTAAACGATTAATGCTATTTAAATTGCTTGTGGTCTAAGAGACGCCAGAAGGTCGATCTTCACCCATCTGATAGCCAGATGAGAAAAATTTGTATGAAATTTTATTGATTTTTAACATGCCTATCATAGTTTTTCTATCGAAAAGTGTTCATGGCTTTTATAAATTTAATTAATTTTAATTTTTTTTTCCATGCACCGTTTTTTCAGGCAAGCCTATACCTTATGATTCTATACGATTAGTTAACAGATTGGTGAAGTTAGCTCATCAAGTATGAACATGATAAGTCAATATAACTACACCGATCTGTTAGCCAATCGAAATTGGTATCAGAAGAAAGAAAATTTTATAACGTAAATAATCGTATAGGCTTGAATAAAACCCTTTATGGAAAAAATTAATTAAATTAAAAATAGCCACGAACACTTTTTGATAGAAAAAATATGATAGGCATGTTTAAAAACCAAGAAAATTTCATAAAAAATTTGTTTCAACTGGGTATCAGATGGGTGAAGATCGACTTTATACCGTCTCTTGTACTATGTTAAACACTAAGCGAAAGTGTCACCAATGCTTTTATGAAGTATAAATTAGGTATATACACGTAAATTAAATATATGCGGTTGTCGAAAATGTCGAACCTTAAACAGAAAATTAAAATAAAATTATGAAGTTCATTCATTATCTGCCTACATTAAATTTAATTATATTAGGTGGCATAAACTCGTGATTATCGTGATACAATTGAATAGAATAGAATTGAAATAGGTACATACAAAATTATGTATTTGTAACAGTATAAATCAATGAAACATACTAAAGGATATCCAACTAACTGTAAAGAGACCTATTTTAAGTCTTTGAGAGGAATATTATATACTTTCTATTCCAAAGAAGGGGTTTGTAAAAGGCTTTTTGAATTACACTCAAAAAAATAATATCGTACGGGAACGAATGTTTAAAAATAACTGAAAAAAAAAAAAAAAAACATAAAAGTAATATAAAAGTCAAATGTGAATATAGAATATTTAATTTACTAGGACAGTGAATAAAAATATTTTTTAATTATTATGAGACAAAGCCACAGCGAAAAGTGCCCTGGTTTAGCTAGTATCTTTATAATTTCAATTTTCCAATTTTGAAATTTTCATTATGTATACTGTTCAATATAAAAAATAAAAAAAACACAGTTTTCCTAAGCTTTCTTAGGAAAGTCATGGGGTCTGCTAACTTCTGTTAGCAGACCCCATGACTGCCTATTTTTTCATAGAAGGTCTTCCGGTTACAGTTGAAGTGTAAAAGACATAATAAAATGCTATTTTTACACATTGTATAACCGTGACCAAAAATTTTTTTAAATGAATATATTATTTATGAATACATAATACATATAATTTATTATGATCAATTAATAAAATCTAATTTAAAATATTTATTTTTTTTTAAAGTTTTGTATATGAATATTTATATTTGGATAGTAATTAATATAAAATCAAATATTTAATAATTCTAAACGATGGGGTGTCTTATTTAATTTGTTTCTTAAAATGACATACAAATAAATTTATTTTTTTTAAATTTCATCTTTATAAATTATTTATAAAACATAATTACATTTTTTTTATTTAACCGGAAAACATTTGTAATAACATATGAACTAAAAAAATAATAATAATAATTGTTGAATTAGATTGCTGGAATTAAGTTTTCAGAAATTAGAAAAAAAATGAAGATAATTTAAATTTATAGTCTACTACAAAATAATAAATGAGTAATTTGAATTTGCTCAACTATTAACTATTTGCTCAACGCTCTTACAGTAGACGAGAAAAGTTAACATTTTATTTCTAATAAAAAAAACTTTTAACAAAAATAAAACCGACTTCAAAAGAAAAACTTTTCCAAAACAAATTAATATGCACTAAAAAGTAAAAAAAATAACGATAATATAATGTAGTTAAAATTATTGTTATTTTAGGAGTCGGTGTCAGCCAAGCTAATGTAGAGCAACCTGTTCTGTCAGAGTTGTTTCCTTGGCTGACACTGACTCCAAAACTAACAATAATTTTAACTACATTATATTATCGTTATTTTTTTACTTTTTAGTGCATATTAATTTGTTTTGGAAAAGTTTTTCTTTTGAAGTCGGTTTTTTTTTTATTTTGTGATTTTTAGTGAATCTGAAGTACACTAACTAATTTATCACAAAAAAATCATCGAAATCGGTTTGCGTGGTATTGAGTTATTCGTCCTCCTGTCGTGCATACTTATTGCAAATTTAAGACTTATGGTTTCTCATGAATACCTTTGTCAGAACTCGACTAAAATGAAATGGGACCACACAGGAAGCACTAGCTTTCAAATAGATAAAGTATGATCAAAATCGGTTCACCCAGTCGAAAGTTCTGGCGTAACACACATAAAAAAATACAGTCGAATTTATAACCTCCTCTTTTTTTGTTTGAAATCGGCTTAAAAGTAAAATAGATTGAGATGCGGTTTTTTGCATTCTTCTAGAATGTATTTATAAACTTTGTGAACATTGCAGATTATTGTTTGTGTAATAAAAATGCATTAGTTTCACATTTCTAATGTTTAGGAATTTGGTCATGATCTTTCATTTTCGACGTTGCAGTTGTTATTCAGATAATTCAATATTCCGTCGTTATAATTCGTGTAATATTCTATGTAATTTTAACACGTTCTGACTGTGATTACAAAGCAGGAACAATATAAACCGAATGAAATAAATTATAATATAATATTGTATTTTAATTGCAATTAAATTCTATATTAAAGTAACTAATCAGAAATGTAATTCCATTAAATTAGATTTTCATACAAAATCCAAATAACCAATCTACAGATATTATAATAATTATAATAATAACAGTAATAAATTAATCCCATTGATTAAAAATCAAATAACTGCATAAAACATTATCTTTTACATTTTCTACTTTAATCTTATTATTTTACATAATAATTTTTTATTATTTATATAAAAATCATACATTTAGTTATGTAATTTAAATATAAATAGTTTTTGCTATAATCTTCAAAAAGTAAATTAAAGAATAAAAATTAAAATTGATAAAATCGTATATTAATCTAAAGTAAAACCATACAGATATTATAAATAAATAATGAGGTTTAACTTCCGTTTCTCTGACATATACGCCTATAACAGAGGCCACCCACATCATTATTTGTTAATCTTTATTTATTTCCACATGATTATTTGTTAATCTTTATTTATTTCGTCAATTCTACCGCCCTCATTAATCATAATTGTTCACACTGCCGCTGCCTGGATTCGAACCCGCAACCTAAGTCTAACTAGGCTCTTTATAAACCATACAGATATCAAAATATAATTGAGATAAAAAATTAAAATTAGTAAGAAAAGTTTTTGATCTTTAAAAATATTGAAAATATCCTGAGAACGTTTTGATTTTCAAAAGAGAGAAAACTTTATTGCAAAGTTATTTTGTTTCTGCAGAAAGTAAAAAACTTCCTTCTGAAAATTCTTCAAAAACACATTTCTGAAAAAAAATTAAAAAGATGATAACAAATTTAAGAATTAAAACTACGACTGTCTCAGCTATTGATATAAATGAATATTTTATAGCCTTAAATCAAAATATCTGGTTATTATACTACCCAACACTGTGTGGGCTTATAAAATAGTCAAACTTTGTTGAGAAAAAATTAAGACAAAGCAGAAGGTATATAAGGAGATGCTACTACCCAAAATTTTATTCTACGATTTATAACTTTTAAGATGTCCAAAATTGGGCCGTACAATTTACAGGGTGATCTAAGTTATAACAACCGTACTTTAGCAAATGGTAGTTAACGTTAAAGTCATGATAATTTGTCAGTACACTTGTAGCCGAGAAAAGCTCCTTTTATAGATAAAGTGTGTTGAAATTTTGAAAACAAAATGAAAATTGACACACCGTATGAACTATTTATGGTCATAAATTAGTTTCGAAAATATTTCTTCAGTATTTATTCATTTTCATTAAAATCCGTGGCATTAGAAATTATTTTGAAACAGGGTTATTTAACGTCTGAGTCTCCACCGCTGGTTTTCGTAATTTCATCAGCTTGAAATCACGAAGGATCGCTATATCATAATGTGTGCCAAAATTTCAATTTTTCTAAGCGGCGGATTTGGCAATACTCACAAAAATATCATTTTTGAACACCTAATAACCACAAAACCATAAAATATCAACACCCTGTATTTAGAAACGAAGGCTTTCCCGGCTTTCCCGAAGTGTATAGAAATTTTCATTAATATAACGTTATCTATCATAAGATAAAGTCCTGCAGTTATAATTTGGTAATCTTAAACACCTTTTATTTTAAATACATTCATGAATGTACCTATTTTTTTGGGTTGGGTGTTTCTGAATGTATATATCATGAACTAGCGAACACCAAATATTTACCAAAACAGTTTTTAGTTTGCCTTGGGATAGATATGATTTTTTATGTAGGATATCAGTCGATGTGCCTTCAGTGAAAGGGATTTCAATACTTTCTTCTACATAGATTTTACTACTATATCAAATGTTCAAAAGGTGAACTCGGGTATGAAGTTGCGAGGAACATGTAGTAAGTACCTATAAAATAAAATTTTATTAAGTGAAACTAAAGTAGAATTTCGATTGAAAATTTCTATTAAACATGATATCAATATTTTATATGATTGTTGTGCAAGGTGGTTTTATTCTCAAGTACCTATAATAACCTCCTGGTGTGGTGTGTGCAATGTACCTGATTTGTTGTTTTATTTGTAAAACGTGATGAAAATTTAAATCGATCACTATGTGGTGTTTTGTGTTACCATTTGCTTCACTAATATTGTGTATGTTCAAATCTTATTCGCCATAAATATATCGAGCTTGACTTTAGCTACATGTGGCACAAACACAAAAATACTATTAAGTTATAATAAAAATCATGAAATAATCCGTTCTCCCAAGTTTTTCTCGTGTTATTTTTATTTCTTTGTGGACATGATGTTGAATCTTGTTGGTCTTACGACTTTCTGGATACGAATTAAGCATAGCAATGATTTCGAAATAGATCTCAGAGTTGAGAAACATTAATGAACCATATATTTTTATATTTATTACTCATTTTGGCAGAGTAATTGTTTCGTACATATTAGAGAAGAAGAGTTTTTTTTGCTCTCGGATTTCGTTTTTTTCATGAAATATACTCAAAGTAAAATTTTATATTATGCCACTTAACAACATCCTTTCATAGAACGAAATGTTTCTAAAGCTTATTTATTAACAGTATTAACACAAATTCATTCGAGTTGGTTGTTTGAAGATAAGGCATAAATAATGCTTTCGATGATATACAAATAATCTCTGCGATTGAGTAATCGAAAAATGGTATTTCTCGCATAAACACAGTTGCTACTAGTTTGCTAATAGTTTCATTTGACCCGTGTTAAAATCACCAGAAAAATTTTGACCGTAAGTTGTTTAACATAAGTTCTATCCTTTTCTGCGAAAGCAACATTTTAAATTATTTGTAAATATGAAATATTCGAGAAAGAACTGATAAATCAAAAAATTTCAAAACTGAAAGAAAATTTTTTAAATGTATTTGAGTGGCCTGAGAATATGAAGTCGAGTATAGATCGCTTCAAATTTTTTTATGACAAATTTAAATGGTTTACAATACAAAAAAGTACATCTTTCAAAAGTAAGTGGCCCAAGTAATAAGAGACTTATGTGAACTAATTTTAGAAAACTGAATACAAATGGAAAGTTTAAACATTTTAGAATTTTTGTTTTATTGTCAATACCCTCAGCGATTATTATAACTTTTTACCTGAACACATATAACAGAACTCTCAAAATGATTTCTTATAATAATTATCTTATTATTTTAATATCATATATTTTATATCTTTAGTTAGTATGACGAATTTTTAATTTTGTAGTAATTTGAAATTTTTTCGTACGTGATATTAATTTTAACGAATTTTTTTTATTTTTATGATTTATTTAAAAATGAATCTTAATTTTTAATAATTGTGGTTAAACTTTCATGTAACGAGTTATTTGGTAATTACTCATTTGTCGTTGCTTTTCCAAAAAGTCCCGGAATAATTTCGTGCGAAAAGTGGACAATTAAATGATTATGGGAAAAGGAGCAATGCTATTTTGAGTTCTCTTCAATTTGAAGCGTATGTTTATCAGTGTATTTGTCTGTAGATATCGTGGATATCAAACTGATGGAATTATTTCACTATTGTTTCTATATTAAGGCGGCGTTTAGTAATGAATTTATGAACCGTAAGAAGTAACACTGTAAACTCTTTTCAAATTCTAATTAACTGTACTGGTTTTGGAAGTTTCAATCTAAAAATTATGTAAGTAAACAAAAAAAAAAAAATTTTTAAAAATGGATTATTTATGGTGCTTCAAAATTTGAGTTTCATACTTTCTTGCGATTAGACCAGATATCTTATACTTTATGATTATATTTGAATTTTGATTATTAATAATTGTAATATAACTTCTGTTCAAAATGTATTTTATATAATAAAGTACGCAAGATTAGCAACCAGCAAGTGTTATGACGAAACTCGTCCGAAATAACCTATAATAATGCATGAATTCATTGTTTATGGTTTAATTTAAAAAAACGCTTAAAGTGAAAAATCGATATAAAGATATCGATCAAATTCTACTATCAAATAACGATTATTTTATCCATATTTTAGATAACTAGTAACTTTCTTATTATAAAACTGTGAAAGTGCTAGAAAGAGTAAAATATTCGAACTATAACAATATAATATCGAAAAGTATTTTTCAACACTTAAATTACTGTACTTACTATTACTTAAGAATTATTATTTTAAGCCTATAAATTTCGACAAATGCTGCATTCTTCTACAATGCCTCATGATAGTTGTATTTTTTCATATGAAGGTGATGTGAGTAGTTGACAGCAATTTATTTATATATTTTTATAATATTTTTAATATGATATTTGTAATTCTAGTAGTGTAATGTCAACTTAATATCTATAAAATAAAATAATGACATATTACCTTTACCTAATATAGGACTATTTATTTCATTTAATATAAATCGAAGCCATCTAAATTATTACTAAAGCAACAGTATGTATAAGACCGTAAGCTCATAATAAAGCCTAATATTTGTTGGTTTTGTCTATAATTTTGACAATCGATGAAAATTAATTTCGTGAAAGACAAATAATGTTTTAACCGTCGCCTGAGTATCAATATTTATGAATTTTTCTAGTTCCCTTTTCGGATTTCGACCAGTTTTTCACATCTGTTGTTGAAATAACGGAAAATCATTGAAAACACCACACACTGAAATAAAAAGCAGGATTCTTGGGTCTGCCGAAAATGTCGAAAAATGTACAATTTTTCAATTTTCCAAAATGGTTTTTTCAACTATTCCAGGAGTTCAAAAATTTTGTGGTGAAACAAAGTATGAAAACAAAAAATGATGTTTCTACTAACTCTACACTCGAAAAAGCATTTTTCATGATATTTTCACACATTTTTCACGATATTTTACCTGAGACATCGAAAATTATTTATTTTTTAGAACTTCCCATTTATCAATTCTCTAAAGGAAAAACTACAGAATTCCTCGAAATTTCACTTCATTGTGGGATCATGGTCTATATGTCTGTGTATGTGTCTGTATGTGTAGGTACGGACTACGTTCATGCCGTATTCTATTTATAATATTAAATTTAATATCGTGTTTTTGTTAGCCTCTGGCATAGTTGATTGACGTGGTGAATTTTTTTAAAATAAAAACCCACATGAGAACGATGATGAATCTTCATAAAAAATTTAAATTGATGCTTTGGAGTACCTTGCTGACATTTCAGTTGCTAATTTCATGTCATTTGAAATTGAAAAAAAATTCAATAGACCGACCCGCCCGCTACAACCCGCGATAAGATACATGAAAATTGTTTAATTATGTGGATACCTTGTTTAATTAAATTGCTTAATTGTTTAGATACCTTGTTTATAACTAAATTTACTATGTTTACGAATTGTTTTGACTGAAAAATTCTTTCATCAAAAGTTCATCTGTTTCTGTTTCTGTTCATCAAAAGTATATTACACTACAAGGGCAGAAAATTTGAGATTTCTGGCAGTGAGCGATATGATCATATTTTGCAGTTTTGGGCTCTCAACATTTCTTCCCGTGTGATAATATTTTCTTTGTTTTCGGGCAAAAGAACATACTTGCTGCTTCTGTTGGGAGGTCGAAAGTCTCACATTTATATTTTAGTACCAAAGCATGAATATCGGACTTTCTGCCTACCACCAGAAGCAGCTTTACGTACTTTCGGCTGTGAATAAAAAAACAATTTGTGTTAAATAAGGCTTATTTTTGACAATAAATAGAAAGACGTTAATAAAAAAATTAACCAAATCTATCGAGTAGGGTATCAAAATAAAGAAAATTAAGATCGAAACCTATCTCGCTCTTTTTTGTTATTGACTCAGTTTAAAATTTATCCATTATTTTATTCAAAACAGAATATTTAGTTGGGTGGTACCAAACTATCATACCATTATCAATGGCTTGGAAAGTTTTCAGTGTGAAAAATTGATAATGATTATCTATAAAGATAACCGCTCATAAACACTTGTAAAATATTTAGCAGCAGACGTATATACAAGAAACACAAGATTATAAATTTTATTTCTTATAAAATGAAACACATTGTCTACAGAATAAAATATATCCGTTGCAGTTGCCATGTTGTGTATAGTGTCCATTTGGAAACTACAACTCGTAATTTTGGTTTAAGCAACCCACGTGTATAAGTAGGTATTATTATACAATAATACATATTCTCCATAAGTTACGGTCATTCTTCCGGGAGTATAAGGCGTTGGCCCTGTCGGCGCTTTTTAAATACAATATCTTATTCAAATGTATATAAGTATATATATATATAAAGGGTTTTTCATTTGAAATGATAGAACTTTATACTTAATGTATGTATGATATATCATGAATTTTTTATTTGAAAAAATAATTTTATAGCAATTTGTATGAAATATGAAAGCTCAAGGAGCGTTCACGTGAAGGATGTATATGTGAAAAATTCAATTTTTCGATTGCTGAATTACGTAGATTTGCTTTCATATTATCGATGGAAATGTTTGTGCTTACTTTGGTCACGGCCAAATCTCACGTTTCCGCGATGTACGCATTTCAATTGCTTTTTTACTGAATCGGTTGATACTGAATCGGTAAAAGTTGATTCATATTGACAATCTGAGCCAATGAAAATCATGCACAGTATACATGAAATAGCTTAACGTGAACAATCATTTTGATAAAAATAAATAATAGTTTAAAAAATACGCTTTTGTTTCTAGCTGAAATATTTCAATAAATTCAAAAAAGGACAGATGTTGGTAAAAGTTAAGTCATTATAAAATATCTAAAAAACACCTCACGAATTTTTACCATAAACAAATTTTTTTCTTAACAACTTTATTTTTTTATTTGAAACTTTTAGAAATTATTTTCTACTTTTTAATTCAGGTAGTTACAAAAGCTGGTCTTTTTAGATTTTTTAACTATTATTTATTCTACTTCTTAGTTCAGTTTTAAATATGATTATTTATTAACTATTATTAACTTTTATCTGCGCTTCCACCATTAAAGATTGTTTAGTAAATCGTTAATTCTGAAGATCCTGATCAGGATAATCGGATTTATTGTATTGGCATCGGCTCTTGATAAGTGTGAATTGTGAAGTAACTGAAAATCCCGTTCAATATTTCCGTTACGTGGGATACATAGCTTCATAAATACATACCAAGCTAATAGGGCTTTTCATTTTAAAAAGGATTCTTTTTTTTTTTTTTAAATATATTTTTTAACTTTCTTAGGTTTAATAGTTTTTTGAAAAATGTCCGAAACAAAAGCAAATCGATGAAAAGGTCTACAAAAGCGTGTTAAATGTTCAATTCTTTTCATGCAACTTTGTATGATAATTTTCTCAACGTTAATTATTTTGCGTTACCGTTAACGAAGTAAAACTTTTTCAGAATACCAATTATTTTCACGTTATCCCATACACAAGGTGTTTAGGTTGATTAAAATTTTGTTCTACCATTTTATATGGGAAACCCTTCACAGAAACAAGTTTTAAATTTAAATATGCATTTGATATGCGTGTCGTTTTTTTTTTGTGTGTGCTTATGTGTGTACACCAATCATGACTGTCACAAAATCACAAAGAATTATACAAAAATATATTCACACAACTGAAAAACAATGCTTGATAAAAAAAATAGTGTTTATGGTATTAAACAATTTTATGCTTGAAATTTTTTTTTTTGTAATATTTTTTCTTAGATATAATATCACTCTTTTTAAATATGACCAACGCCTTTTCCATAATTATATTTAAATAATATCACAGCAACTTTTTATGATTATTTTATTACTTTTGTTCAGTGGCGTCTATAGATTTTTTGCTTTGTCAACATTAGCTCATATATAGGATTTGTCAGTTTATGTCAGTTGAAAACATAATTTTAAACGATAAGTAAATTGAATATAATAGTTTGGATTAAAAAATTTTAATTTTATAGTTTATTTTAAAAATAAGATAACAAATGAAATTTACAAAATTTTAAAGTCTAGTTGAAGAAGTTAGTTCTAGTTGACAGAATGTATAGGCAGATTTACGAGCAGCCCTTTTGTTCAAAAAATGAAAAAAGACCCGCAATTTAACTTCAAAATTTCATAATTCACCAAAATAGCGTCGCTATAAATAAAAAGGCTAAAATTATCCAATATTAAAACGAATCTTCTTCTAAAGATAGTTAGAAAAAAAAACATTTGCCCTACAACAGCCGATATTGCAATATAACAGCTAATCATAAAATAATTAATTGTCTATTGCCAGGATTTCATAAAGCTCCACTGTGCTTGGCAGTTCCAATTTGATTATGAACTCAACAAATCATTAACCGTTTAATGCATCTACATTTATGAATAAATTTTTTTTGAATTCGAAGAGATTTAAATGTCTTCCGAGAGATACAAGTTACTTTACAATTTTTTTTAATATACTTTACTTTATGAATGATGAATACTAATAATAATTAGTTACTGTTTTATTACTAAGTAGTATATTTTTCTTTCAATTAATTAATTAATTAAATTATAATAATATAATTAAAAATACAGTTGAACCGGATTTAAACGAACACAATAATAATAGCTAAGAATGATCGCAATAAGTGGAAAGATTACAATGTGAGATTTCAAAAAAAAAAAAAACAAAAAAAACTATTAACTACATATGTTCAATTGTCATGTAGAACAATATCATCAGACAAGTATTTATTAGTGTTTTATGGATGATTTTTCTTTTCGATATAATTTGATTCGACTTTAATTTTAAATTTCATAGTAAAGTATACCTTTTGAATATAAATTTTTTTTTAATGAAATAAACTACGCCCAACTTTATTACACGATAAGTTCAATTTTCCATATTTTTTAGACTTCAAGAGGAATTCCGTTAAAAGCCGCGTATTTCTGAAAAAATTTATTTTCTATTATATTGTTAGTTAAAATTTACTTTTACTGACACATTGAGGGATTGATTGTCAAGCCAAACGATCAAATTAGTTTCCAAACGCTTCCATTATTTACTTATTTCATTATTCAGCTTTATGGCCCTACAGTGAAGAAAATTGAGGTTTTTGACTTAATCTATCAATTTTTGAGTATTCAAAGTTTTGGCCTGTTTCTATCTTTATAGTTTTTTCGAATCAAATCAAAAACAAGTTTGACTATGGGAATTTCAAAATTGAGCTTGGGAATTGTATGAGAATTTGTTTCCGTGAAATCTCATAAAGTATAGAATAGATATTCGGACAATACAGAGATGTAAATGCGTACCAGAAAATTTATCGAAAGTTTGAATTTAATGATTACTTACAATAAATTAATTTCCCTATCATTTATAGATTCAAAAACTATTTTAATGAAACGAAGACAAAGTCACAAAAAAATATTATTTCGTCAATCGTATATCATAAAATTTCGAAGTTTCCTACTTCTATGATATATATTAGAGTAATATATGTATATATCTTATTAAAACTCGACTCATCAATCAAATATTATATTATTGGAAAATCTACAATACTTAACTTTTATTTATAAATTATTCTATTATTTCAGTTTATCTTATTAGCAATCAATATCTGACATTCATAACCGAAAAATTCTGTCTTGTCTTACAATTATAGAACCAAATGACCTATTTTCAAATCCCCACTTTTTTTTATTAACTTACGTCTTTCTCGTTATTGAAAAACTATCGTGTCTAATTCTAAATAGAAATCGATTAATGTGCTAAACATTATTCAAAATACAATTTATTAAAACTATACCATTTACGAATGGTATTTTAAGTAATTTTCAAATTCTTTTGAGCGTTAAGCAATAATACATTTATCAATATCGATTGTCAATATATTATTATTTTTATTTAAAAAAAAGTTAAGTGCAACCCTGAACAATGTATATTAACAAGAAACAATCGTTAAACAAAAAGTAACTTAGTCTATTTAGGCAAGCGACACCGTTTGTATATATTTTATATTTGTGTTGTTGTCAATATTTATTCCCAAGTTGTAGCTTACCTTATGCTGTTTACTTGGCTGCAACATGTAATGCCATTCACTCTCAACTAAGAAATTGTTAGTTTATTTGGTTTTTTTTTATATTTTTATTTCTTATATCTTTTTACCACAGAAGTAGGTATTACTTGACAATTTTTAATGTAGAAATGTGTGCATAGCAATATACCTATAATTAATTACTGCTAAGTAATCGGATACCAACTATAAGTTATATGATTATATAATGAATGAGAATATGTTTGAATGTTACTTAATCGAATATGATCAGTATGGAACTAATCAGTCAGTTACCCTAGACAAAATATTTGGATGAAATCCTATTCTAAATCATAGCTCGCCAATCGGAAATATGAGCGAGTGTTATAAAGATCTTTCTATTTTTTAATTCCAACAATGCGATTGGTTTGAGAAAAAGTGGGCACTATCTTGGAAGCGGACGGTTAATTTCTAGTATAATACAAATATATATTCTGACACGTGTATCACAATGTCCTGAAGGATATTTCTTGTCTCTCGATTGAATTCCTGTTTTTTAACTGGTCAATCAGACGAAATATGAAGGCTAAAGTTTAGAATGTAAAAGGTACAAAGATTGTTCTTCGATAAGCAGACATGTCCAGTTTCGGAACAAGTTTCATCCATTTGTACCAATCACACAAAAATGATATTGTTTGTTTGTATATACATCTAATATGATTCATTTTTATTCTTCTAAAACACAAAAGCATAAAATTTACATGTGTTTAACGTTGCAATGCTGGATTTAATTTATAATGAATTTTTTTTTTCATATAATCTCAATTATCAGAGCAAATCTATTAATTTAACTACCCAGGCTTTTGATTGAGTCTTTACTGTGATCATGGTATAAGACATGTTCAGTAAAAAGGTACTTGAACTTTTTTACTTTTTCATTTTACGGAGATGCTGTTGCCACCAAGTTGAATAATAAGTATCACATTTTATTGCTTACCAAAACAATTAACAACTATTATAACTATAAACCCAGCCTGTAATACTTAATATTTCTTATAAACATCTTAATATCATGCTTAAAATTTCTCATATCTTAATCGCTTAATACAATGGCCCTTGGGCCACCGAGTTTGTATTGATACTGCCGGCCAAGCCTTTAACCTAAAGTATTAGATATGTTTGAGTATCAAACAAAAGGGCAAATAACAGACTTAAAAATAAAGCTTGTCTTAAGGCTGTTCTATACATACTTTTGATCCTCGAGAAATCATTCTTTGACTGGCGTGAATCTTGATAATTTCTTTAAATATTTATAGGTGGGAAAAAAATTTATGAAGGAAAGCGATTTTCCAGATAAGAATGGTTAAAGCTACAATTGAATTTCAAGCACTGCGATTATATCCTTTACTCCATCGATTTGAAATTTGGGTATGTTATAGGTATTCTTATTCTACCTGCCCTGGGAACTTTTACTTTTTGTAAAAACTGTTAATTTTCCCAATTTTTCATTGTCTACATTCAGGTACAGTGGAATAAGAAAAAGTACCTGGGTGTGAATAATGAATTTTGGGAAAATTAACATATTTTTCTAAAATTTAATGAGTACCCAGAGCAGGTAAAATATAATAATCTATAACATATCCAAATTTCAAGTCGATAGAATAAAGGTTATAATTTCAGTACTAGAAATTTAATTGTAGCTTTAACGATTTTTATCTAGTAAACCGCTTTTCTTTACAACGTTTTTTGGTTTTTTCCCGCCGATGAATATTGAAGAGAATTGAAAAAAATTATCAAGTATCACGCCAATAAAAAATGTGTATAGAACAGTCTTAAAAATGATTAAAGTTAAATAACCAACGCCATCACTCTTTTATTGAAATAGAGACTAATTGCGATATGCTTTTTAGAGGAATTTTCATAATTATCTTACTTAATGTATTCGCCTTTTATAACATTAACAAGATATTTTTTACGTTTTGGATTACAATTTGTTAAAATTTTATTATTATATACTGTTTAATTCCAATAATATAGGTCTTTGAATTTCTAGTACATTATAATTCTTATGTAATGTTGAACAATTTTCTCTTACAGTTTATTTATTATATTAGTACATAAATTTTTTTAAATTAAAAAATTGCATACAGTGACTAGTATATCCATTTTAATATTTTAAAAATGTGTATAAATAAGTTGTTTTTTGAGTTTGTTCGTTTGTTTTTCACTTAGGGTATTGTTTGTATCGTGTTTAGCATAAAAAAATGGATTTGAAAAAGTTATATTTTTTTCTTATATAAAAACCAAGTGTGACAATTGTTTTTATTTTCTTATAAAATGTTTTATTATTATATGTCGTTAATAATTTATTTTATAACATTCTTAACTTTATCTTCTTTTGTAATCATCAATCATCAAAATAAAAAACTTTTATCTATAATCGATAATAATAATATATGTAATAAAGCAGTCAGGGGTAGATTAATCTTGTAGCAAGTTGAAGATTAAAATTCATTTTAAAAGGCATATTTTGTGATCAGTTTAATCATTTTTAACAGCAAATAGTATACTTTTTTGTTAATTCGATTTTTTCAATTTTATTTTTTGTTTGTTTTATTTGGTGATTTAAAGGTGATATTTTATATTTTTTAGGGTGATTTAAAGGCGAGTGTTTTTAGCTATGTGCTTTAGCTTTAACTTTAGTGCGAGTTTACGGTGGCGTACCCGAAACAGCTAAAAAAGAAGCGATGATCTTTAAAATTGGTTCAGTTTAGAGAAGGCTATAAATCAAAAAGTAATTTAATGGAAATTTTATGTTTCAAGTGCGAGTACCTAAATGGTCCCACACCCTAAACATTGTTCGGGGATATTAAAATTTCATATGTTCCATTAAAAAAAAAGTTTTTGTTAAAAAAATTATTATTATCTAAGTTGATTATAAAGCTTATTGTAGTACAAAAGAGTGATGCCAAAATGGAGCTAGTTAATGAGATTGGAACATTAAAATTACTCAGTCCATTTTCATCCTCTGACAAAGAAGAGGGACGTTATAATTTTAATGTATCCAAATGGGCCCTATGGCCTAATTGTGTCTCTCGTGGCCAGTTAATATAACCTAACCTAAATCGAAGACAGCAATTCTTTATTTGATTCATTTTCTATTTTATTTATTACTTTTCTAAAGTTTTTGATTCGCAAAATCCTGCACATTAATTATTCCATGTAAGTATCTCAATATTACTTTCGAATTAACAATCCTAATTAATAATCTAAAAAAGATTTAAACACAAAACAATAAAAAGCTATAATTACGCTCTTGACAATCCTTTAAAAAAATGTTTAAAATCAATGATTATATGTTGGGTAAAATGTTGCACCCAGTATACAATGTACCTTTATTCATTCGATTGTTTCTCGTCAGATATTACTGCAAACATGATCAAGCATTGGTATGGAGACTTTAGTTACTAGAAGGGATGCAACGTAGAAAATGATTATCCATGTGCATTTTTCTACAAGTATAAAAAAAATAACATAAGTTTTGTGTTTAGTACAAAATATATTTTGTCTACCTACGCCTGTGAGAAAGGAGATACTTTTCTCACTCAGTATGCGTGGGAAAAAATAGTTCATTACCGCCCTAGTGTGATAATGAGTTAATGAGTTCATTCAATCACTAGGGTGGTAATAAATTCAGTTACTATAGTAACATTTTTAATTTTCTATTTTTCTCAATAAGCCATGACAAGTTTTAAATAATAATTATCGTTTATTTTCATATTTTGGAAGCGTACATAAGTTATGTACGATATACGTGTGATAACGCATTATTAACGTACTTCTGTGACTCTTCAGCTCTTGCTGCGTGATTTCTGGCAGTGTAAATTACGCAGGCGTTGTTTATAATGCTGTGATTCTAGTATCGTAAATAATGAAATTATGAAGAATTGTAATAAATTTTGATCTTTGGTACGGCACTCTCCCTTATATAGAGACACTTAACAATCACAATAATTACGTGAAATAATTTTCTACAAAGAATTTCTTTTAAAAGTTAAAAGATATATTATTGTTTGCATATATTATCATAAATTAAGAGGATTACGCAAATTAATAATTATTATCAACGCAATACCATGTATATTATTAATATTCAATTTGAATGTAAAATTCTTTTGATAAAACTTTCTAAAACATTAATCAATATGAAGAGATTAACAAAAAAAATAAAATATCACAATCGAAAACATCTCCAAACTCTAGTGATGACAAATATCTACATCTACTTCCTACATTGTAAATATATAATCATCATTTAATGAATCTTTTTAATCTTTTTACTTAATTATCAATCAAGTAAAATTTCTTGGATTAAAAAAATTTTAATAAAAAATACTTTTTAAGGGACAAGCTTTTATTGTACTAAAAAGGAGAAAATAATTTTATCTATTTGTAAAAGCTTTAGACGCTCAATTTATAATATCAAAAATAAATCGGAACGTCGGTGTTTTTTGTTTTCAATAATCTATTAAGGTTAAGGCTTTAATTTGATTATTTTTTCTGTTTATAATACCGACTAGTTTTGGAGAAATCAATGAAAACATCCATCTACCGTTTTCCCATATAAGACTATTGTTAAATATGCCTACTTTTGAAGACATTTATTTATTTAAACAATCGGACAATCAACCCCCCCCCCCTAAAATTTTAAGAATTTAATTAGACTTAGTCCAACTTCTAAAACAAGAAATCAAATCTTTTATCCAAAATTTCCCTGGCGCTCGTACATTCTTAATTGAAATAAAATCAAATCTTACATCAAATCAAACCCAATTTTATTTATTGAAATGACTATATAATCTATATTTCAAGATTTTTGCTTTTCCACCTTGTTCCTGTGTTAAGAGAGGAGTAATGTTTAACGAACTGGTGTTTCTTGTTGATGTTATTCAAGATCAATTGGATCCATGGTTACCATTTCGGAGCGTTACCTTGGTTACGCAAATAACCATCACCCTCAGAATTTGGACAAAGCTTCATGATATTTTGTTTGTTGTATTTGTTCCTCACAATTCGTTATCATATGTACGGTTAAGCCTTTACAATCTAATTAAGGATATATGTGTGGCGTTATATTATTTTCTTATATTCACATTTTTAGAATTATGGTAACGATTCCTCCTCTTAAATTTCAAAATAAGTTTATTAGAATTCGAACTACTAAAGAAACAAGCCTTGATCTATTTGAAGTCGCATTACCTTAAAGAACTTGATAGTAAAAATCGGACTTAAAAGGCCAGTTTCTGTTTTTGTATTAATTAATTTCATTCTTAATCATTGTATTTAAATGAATAGGTGCTACTTAGTGAATATAATTGAATCAAAGTCGATTAAGTTCCACTGAACACTTTTGATCGAAGATTAATATGACATTTCATTGAAGTGATTTCATAATTATAATATGTAACAAGTTCATAGAATAAATAAATTAAATATTTCTGTTTTAATTAAAAACACTGTTGATTAAAACATTTCATCAAGACTTAAATATAATTATTATTATCACTCTAATTCAATTTATACACGGTTTTCCATTTAGAGTATCTGAACTTTAAAGTTAATTTTACAGGCGGCATACCAATATCTAAGAAAACTTGTAATTTAAACAATATTTCAAAGCATTTTATGTGATAGATAATTCCAACAGAATAAAGCATTGCTTCTCGTTCAACACAGCTTTTACGAGAGGTAAAATTTTTCGATGGCTTGACCACACAGATTGGGTTTTATATAATTTATGGAATTGTTTGGGCTTACTTTTAAGGACACTCGGTAAGACCTCACGTTTCGACAAAGCATTGCGAATATATATAGTTCAATCATATAACCGATATGGGCCGAAGAAAATTATTCGGTTGTTGGATGATGATTTTTTTCAATTTTACTTACATCGCGCTTCCTGATGTTTGCAAAATATTTTACATCGTCCTAACAATCCCCACAGACAAGCAGTTTAAGACCAACTTGGTTCTGGTAAAATATCTACCTTTCTGTACAAATTATGTCTTGTAAATAGTGAATATCACCCAGCGAAGCTGGCGTTTGTAATTTAGCTAGTATTATATATATAGCACAAAATGAAAGTGAATACTAATTCTTGGAAATAAAAATAATTTCAAAGATACTATACATAACTCGTTTAATTTAAATTCAACGTTCGGACACTTTTGATGGAAGACCCTTTATAATGTTTTAATTAATATCTGGACTATTGTACACACATTATAATTAGAGGACTTTACCTTTATGGTAGACCAACAGGCGTTACTGCATTATTATTTAATTATTATGTAAATTTACATATTATTATTTAACTTAATTGATTTTTCTCTTATATTTATTTATCGATAATTATTTAAAGGCGTGTACTAGTTTCTATCAGAAAAATATTTTCCAATGTGGTTGTAGTTATGTATCCAAACTTGTAGGTGTTTCCTTGTAGAATATTGTTGTTAATAGCTCTTGGCTGTTGGTACTGGTTTCAGCATTTTTTCTATTTTTATGTTTGTTGGTGGCAGGCGGCAAAGTTTATAATTTCAAGTTTTCAAGTACAGCAAAACAATATGTATACATTTTTGTATCATGATAAAACAAAAAAACAAGAGGTGTCGTGGGACACCCGGTAAAAACTATGTTATTTGCGTTATAAATTATGAATTATTGAATAACATGTACCGTGAAGAAAAGGTAGTTAAAAGTTATAAAAATATAAAAAATTCATAAATTAATGAGGTTTGCCCAATTTTATGTCAAAAACCATATATGAACAGCAATCAGAAATTATGAAAGATCAAAATTAGAAGTTATTTAACAAAGTAAAATAATGTTTTTTTTAAATCGTTTGATGTGGATGGGTTTTAACCTCACAACTTACCGTATAAGGTGCAGGTGGAAGACCACGGCCTCATTGATAACTCTATTAATACTACATAATAAACTGTATATACAGTGTTGGGTACTTTTTTTGTCTAGACCCCCTCCTTCGCACGCGAGATGAGAAACACGCGCGTTCACTGCCGGCTCTTATAAATGAATACAATTTATAAGAATCCAACTTTAACAATTCGCAACATGAAAGCAACTTTATCCCTAATATTTCTATTTCGAAAACAATATTTAGTATAGAACAATTAAGTTTTGTTTTACTTGGAACACATGCTTTCTAGATACGTTAAAAATTACTATTAGTTTATTGCCAAGATGAATGGTAAAAACGTTCAGGTATTGTGTTTCGAAATGAAAAAATTGAAAAGCTTACATTGATAAAGGTCGCATTTAATCAGACCAAATTTTGGCTTCGTGAATGTCGATACTATTTTCAAATACAAATTATATCAACACAGACATAAAAATTGACGTCTATGAAAAAACTAAATTTATTTGCTTTAAAGTTAAATAAAAACTGTGGGTGGTTTCAAGCACAAAGCCAAATACTTAATATGTTAACGTCCATCGGGTAATAATTATTAATTATAGTTATTCTGGTATAGAAACATTAAGAATTTTAAAATATTATGTAATATAAATTGGTATTCTTGATAATATTGTCATTTCGATGACAGTTGACATCACAGGTATTCTTTTTTGGCTTCTTCATAGCTATAAGCTAAACTCTTCGTAAAAATACCTTATTATGTTTTGTTCATTAAAAAATAATTATGTCTTGCTAAAAAATCTGAACTTCATCAACGAACTCCATTGTGATTTTCGAACGTTTCTTAGTAGTCGCCATACCGTCATATCTGTGACAATAAATGTTTGTTATCAACATTCGGCCCAACAACCAGAGCTGTGAGTTGTTTCCTTTCAATAATTTCTATTAATAGATCGCTATTCTATAAAAAATGGCTCGGAAATTTTTGTCAGTGTCTCCAAGTCTAATTTGTCTATGCCCGTCTACAATCATACTTCATGGGCGTTCTTATATAATATTCGTTAAATTTAAATGACTTTGTACGTTGCGTATAATAAATAATACTCAACATAAATTTGTAATTGCTTTAAAGGACATAAATATTAAAATATAATAATAATAACATTCTTTACAGAACAAATTAATAATATTTATTTGATCACTAGCCACACACATATTGGTTTTATAGTAATAATGTTTGAATATAATAATAATAATAATAATTAATTATATCAATGGCTAGAAGATTTAAACAACTGATAATAAACAATACCATATAATGACGGATATAAAATTTAATAATATTATTATTATAAGAATAAAGTGATCATGAAGTATCCCTATAGTATAAATGTAAAAAGTAAGGATGTTTGTTTGTTTGTGTGTTTGTTACGCTTTCACGCCAAAGCTAATGAATGGAGTTGAATGAAACTTATTAATAATACAGCTTATACATAAGAATAACATATGAGCTATAATTTATGAAGATATATTTAAAAATGAAAAAAATTAAACTTAATCTGACATTTAAAAGTAGGATATGTAAAAAATTCATGGCCACCTTTTTTATATACACAATGAATTATGGCTATTTTATTTAAAAAAATTTAAAACTGTACATATATTTTACCTGCGTAAAACAATCCTTACCATTATTTCGACTGTTATGGAAGGGGAATAAGTGAGAGAAAGGGAGATGAAGGCTTAAGCTCGGTGGTCCTTACCAGACTCTACTTTTAACCCCAGCAAATTGGGCGGGTCTCAAGCTATTATAATTTAGTTTTGTTTATATCTATCTATTGTGACGAAAAAAGTTTATATTTGTTAAAGAAAAGTCTGTTAGATCAGGTCAAAATCTTTATGATACTTAGAGCATCTTCATTGCTACAATAAAGGGACCGTTATTGATAAACATTCAGACAACTTGGACATAAAGAAAAAAAAGAAATGTCGAAAATTAAATTCCACAAAAGTTTTATTAAATATTTCTTTATCGAAGTAATCTTTTGTTAATTATTAATTATAACATCAAATTTGTAGAATCAGACCATTTTTCTCTAATTCTTTTAACTTCAGCTAAACATCAAAATTGAAACTAATTTTTTTTTTAAATAAGCCCCAATAAGTAGTGCTTGCATACCCTTAACCAACTGTTGGATCTAATTTAAACCAAAACAAACAATTGACTGACGTAATTATTGATATACCATGTATTGACTGTGTTGATTACTCATTTTTTTGTTTTTTTACGTCATGTAACTAAAGAAAGATAAACAAACAAACACATACATATAGGTTTGTTTTTATTTGTTTGTTATGTAGGTACCCGTATCATATACACATACTATATAAAGTTTCTAAGCTAAATTGCGCCCTCACGGGTTAGCAGTGATGTTTACGAAAAAATGTTTCATACAAAAGTTGTTTATTTTATTATAAGGAAAATTTAAACTTTTGTTCTATCTCTAACGGTTTACAAGATAGGTCCTACGGATCCAAGACCTTGACCTATGTTGCTCATTTACGAACTCGATCTCTCTTTTTACGTTCTGAGCGCGCTATTTCAGCTTGATATATCTTTTCGTTTTCGAATTGTTCTTGTTGACAGAAAGACGGAAAGAGAACCGAAAATGGATTCATAAGATGATTTTATGAACACCTATACCAAAATTTTGTTCGTAGCATCAATTTTTCAGCGTTACAAACTTGGGACTAAACTTAGTATACCTAGATATATATTACATATATACATGGTATAATTAAAAAGATAAATTTTAGACTTGATTTATCGCTTGGACCACCTTAATCATGTATTTATTTAACATAAAAGATCTATAAATTAATTCTTTATTTAAATAAAAATATATTAAAGACATTTAAAAGTAACGAATATGGAAGTATATTAAAATATTCAAATAATTACTAAATGATGTTCATATATTGTAAATAAAATCAATTGTTTAAAATATATGAATGTGGAGGTGGTTTGGTTAAAGTTACACTCTGTTGTAATAAAATAAATTATGTATTTATATTAAAATATTGTTCATAATTTTATTGTTTTCATTTTAAACAATAATATCTTAAAAACATTGAATGATTCATAATAAATTTATTTCATAATAGTTAATTTACGATTTAAACAATTATGTTTGTGATTTACTTGTGTTAGTAACTTATATTTAAATTAATATTTAATATAAAATTATGAAATTTTCACATATACTTGTATTTAATACAAGAATAAACACCGTTCCATTATTATTGGTAATTAAATTGGTAGCTAATTTCTTAAAGAAAAATCATGATTAAAAAAATTTCCGTGTGTAGAAAATTGCAATTTTTAGTTTATAGTTTTGGTGAAAGCGTTAGGCACAATCACTTTTGTAACAAATGTATTTATAGTCTGAGAGATGTTTTTACGATAACCTGTAAATTTGTTATACATCTCTTTTGTAATAGTTCTCGTTAAGCATATTATTCGCTAGGTACAAATTGGAAATGTTTCGAATATTCGCATCTAGAATAATGGCTAAGAATGCGATACAGCCCGTTATTCAGTGCGAAACAAACTGGAGTCTGAAAAGACGCCAATTTTATGTTTTATGAAATATAACGCACCAACCATATGTAAAACTAGACTTGATACCTGGACAAAATTTGTAAGCGAATTAAAATTGATTAAAAAACGCAGAAGTTATGAGCAACCAAAGATTTACGTATGACGTCACTAGTGAGTATCTTCCTCTTTGTTTAATTAGGAATTTTAAACATTCAAATCTTGCATACTAGTAAAGATTTTTAAAACCATCTTCAATTTTCTATTCGTGAAGTGAGAATTCTTCTGAAACTATGCAAGCCTTCACAATTCAGATGCCACAAAATCTACATTTGTAACATCCCTTTTGTGTTTAATAATTATTTTGTCTAAATCTTGGCGTGTCTTATGGAAATATTTCATTAAATATCAAATTTGAAAATGTTAGTCAAAATATTTGAATCAAAATTCAACTAGGTAAGGCAATTAACAGTTAGTCGAAACCAATTTTAACCTCTTAGTCGATTATAAATATTGAAAAATATTCAGAAATAATTAACAGATTTCTGAGTTAGAGTGAAAATTCGGAACTGTTCTATACAAAATTACAATAATATTCATTCATATTCATACCTGGACGATTATTAATATTGAAAAAATTCAGAAATATTTAACTGATTTCTGAGTTATGCTGAAGATGTAGAACCGTTCTTAGACATAAAAATCACAGTGATATTCATTAGAAAAAAAAAAGTCGTATTCAGGCTACTTAAAAGTTAATGCTTTAAAGATTTAGAAAAAAAAGACCAAAAGTATGCAGACTGAATTATTCCAACTTAGTTAAACAATACGATATCATTTTTTAATCAATTAATCATATAAAAATGATGTTTTTGATTATGTTTAAGATAAAATAAAATTTTGTTATTTGTCTACAACATGTAATATTTAGTTTGTTGGTATGTTAATATAATATAATATCTACTCATAAATAAATTGTACCTTTGCATCTTATTTTACTTGTCAAAAACATTTAAGTTATTTATAATCATTCATTTTAGTAAATGTATGACAAACTATTAATAACTCTTAAATATGATGCACACATCATTTGAAAACATTTGAATTATGTAAATTATGTTCTGTTCGTTATTTTTTTTACTATTTTAAAATTTAAGATTTCACTCACGTTTTGAATTAATAATATCATGAATGATAGACGCAATTTAGTTGCATAAATCTAGCGGATCTTGATAATGAATTCGATAAATTTTTGCAAATGGCTAATTGTTTTGAACAGGTGAAAACACAGAAAAGGAGTTTTCCGATCCCGAAAAGTTCCGCACGACCTTCTGCATGCGTTTTTATCTCTACATTGAAAACATTTGGTGAAGTTTTCTTGAATATCTCTGCTTTTATTGATCGGATTGAGACGAATTAAAAAAGTAAATTGTTTTCTAAGAGTAAATTGTGTGTTAAGAATTTCTGCACCGACCTTCCTCCTATCGAACCCTGAACATCGCAAAATAACCTCAAAATGTCAAGAAAGGGATAATTTTTCGAAGAAGTGAAATTTACAAAATTTAAAAAAACTCCGATAAATTCTTCGGGTGCAGAACCGTAAACTAGCACTTGAAACATATTTAATAACACTCTGTCTATTAAATTATGTTTCTCCTTTAAGAATTTTGTGATTTAAGATCGTCGTCAATTTTTTATTTTTTATTTTTTGGGTACGGAACCCAAAACTCAACACTTTCGAAGAACACTTCCCGTGAAATTACCTTTCAAACCAAAAACTAAAAAAACTAAAATCAGTTCATCCGTTTACGCGCTACGATGCTACAGACAGACCCACACACATAGCGGTCAAACTTATAACACCCATTTTTTTAGTTCGAGGCTACAATGAAGGAATTGAGTTGAAATTCTACAAAAAGATTTAGCTGATGTAACAATGTAGGGATAAAAACGTGTGCAAAAAGTCGCGTTGGTCATTCCGGAACCGAAAAAATCCTTTTCTGTATGTTTTACAGAAAATGAAAACTATTATTAATTTTATTTAAAAAAAATTAAAAAATTGCAAATGGCTAAATTGCAAAAATTCATCGAGCTCTTTATCAAAATCCGGTAGATTAATTCAACTAATTTTTAAAAGACCCACGAAGAATTTGGTCTACATGGGTTGATTTTCTGTGCAGTGTGGAAACAGTTCTGCATAATATTCGATTTGATTGAGTGTATTGAATACAATCTTGACCAGACTTTCGAATGATTAAATTATCGTACAAGATTTGTATGAGGCGAGAACACTGAATGATATAATGAAGTTCTCCATTTTTAAGCCTGATCTCTGATTTGATCCTGTATTAAAGAAGATTTTTTTTATTTAAATCGGTATACATATTTTAAAATTTTCAGTTTTACACCGTAAATTCATGATAATGTTTTATGGTTTTCTTGCCGTTTATAGGATTAATAAAGTGAAAGGTGTGTTTGGTTGTAAAAAATTGAGATAAGATTCCAGATGCTTACTTCTAATTCCAGAAGCTTATTTTTGGAAACTAGAAAATTGATAGATTTAACTTTCTGAAGAGATCAAGAAAAACATACGTCTTCAAAATGTTCAAAAAGACTTCTTGTTTTGTAAATGTATTTTTTATTGTAGAAATTTCAATAATTTTTAATTAAAGATTAAATTGATTGTTAGCCTTGAATTTTAGTCAAATTTTGATTTGGCTTATTGCGATTCCGCTAGTAATAATAACATAAAACAAAAGGAAATATTACAGATATAAAATAAATTTAAAAAATAGTGTATATATGTATGGAACAGGTATACAATGTTGTTAAGAACAACGCGATATGTTCGATAAATTGAAGTTTCATTAATCACAACTGATAACTGTCTAGCACTCACTAAGTACAAAGTAGTAATAACTTTGTTGTTATTTTATAATATTTATCCACACCTAACCTAGTTTTTAAAAGATAACACACACAATATAATAGGGTAATCTGTAGTACCTTGCATCATTTATACCCTGGTTCATTCACAATTTCTTAATAAATACTACAATATATGAAACAACCAGCCTACAAACTATATATGAAGATCAGAAAGCAAGAAACTGACATAATGATGGTCCTAGTGTACATTTGTTTTCAAGCAACATAAAAATAGAATTTGTAGTGCTGCAAAGTGAACATTTTTGCTTTTACTGTTCAATCTTTTACAAGTTAAATATATGAATTTTTTAGCTAAACCACTGTTTATTGGTAAGTATTACGTTAAACCGTATTTCAGTTTTAAAAATTACGTATATATAACGTTGGATTAAACAATGGAATTATAAAGCTTAGCACAAAATTTACTTCTTTCTATTAGTCTATCAAATATCTTCAATCATCAGTACAAATGGAAAGAAAGAAATTTTATTCACTATGAATCAAAGACTTAAAAGTTGAAGTTGTTATTGAACGCTCAGAGAAGAGGTACATGAGTATGTAATCCATGATAGATTCAAATTTGGTGCCATGGATCACAAATTAATAAAATTTAGATCAATTATACTAAATAAGAGTAAAGTGCTATTGACTTCAACTGTCCTATGTTGATCTTTTAGGAACTCGACCTCACTTTTTACGTCTTAAGATTGCTATACAAATTTCAGCTTGATATTTCTTTTCGTTTTTGAGCTATTGTGCTTACATACAGACGAACAGACGGACAGACAACCAGAAATGGAATAATTACGTGATTTTATGATCACCTATGTTTCTCATTTACGATCTCGAACTCACTGTTTACGTCCTGAGCACTCTATGTAAATTTCAGCCAGATTTCTTTTTTGTTTTCGAATTTTCGATTTTACAGACAGTCGGACGTACGGGAAACCGAAAATGAACTAATTAGGTGATACTTTTTGATCCAAGGTACATCGCTATCCCTTATTAATAATAATATCTGTAATAGATCGTTTGTTATAAACAACTTGAACACTTGTGATAATAATAAAATGTATAATATTATGTGTGTATCCAGATAGTGTAGTATATAAGTAGGTACTGTAGTAGCATCAAGAATGTATCTATTTTATCGATCTATATAATAACTAACGTATGCCATATAAATATTAGGTTTTAATATTATTACTTAGAATATTTTATTAATTTTTTATATTTATTAAGTCACACGTTATGTATCATTTGGTATGTATCTCACACGCGAACAAATGTTCTTGGTTTTATAGTATTGATACAGATCTCAGCTATAATGTGGTCAAAGTCGAAACCACAATAGCAGAGAAAATGTTTTCGTAGGGAATAAACTATTTATATAATAATGTTATTTATTGAATTAGCTTTGGGATAAATGTACGGAAAAATACATTTGCACGGAAAACGGGAGTTGCATTTATTTCGGAATTAATATTAATGCGAATAAACTGACAAATTTGTTTTGCCAAATAATATCCTTTACTTGGATTTTTTATGTTCTTATAAGAGGTTTTATCCATTTAATAAAGCAAGTTTGGCCGTTATTTTGCGTAGAGTCGTATGAAAAATATCCGGTTACATGTGTTAAAATTGAGTCTTCGTTCTAGGAAAGTTAAAGAGCTACGCATGAAAAGGTATAGTAAAAGTATATTAAAACATAACTTAAAAATCAGGCACTGAAATGAATCACGGCTTTGGTAGCAATATGTCTACGAGAGTGGGGAATATCTTTTTTTTAACGAAAATGGTGGAAGCGACGGGAAGCCGTGATGGTTGAACGTATATTTACAAATTAAGATACTTTTGAATGAAATAATGCTGCATACATGTGAGAGCTCTTAGGAACGAAACAACTGTGCGTTGGTGAGACTATGTCATGAAAATTTCCTATTTTAAAAATGTTTATGAACATAACAAAAGGAACTTTTCTTCTTGAATTTGTGAAAGCGGTACAATACCTGAAAATATAACCTGATAATAAATTTCTTGTCTTTGTGAAAACAAAACAAAATTTTGGAGCTATTGAAAAGGTTCTTTAATAATTAAAGAAAAAAATTTAATATTTAGTCAATCAACTTTTGTTATATCTCTTGGTTTTCCCTCATTTAGGTGTCCTGATTAAATGATTTAAACTAAATCACTGACCAAAAGTTAGTTATTTTTTATACTTATTTTATATACTTTGAGAAAAGGAAGACAATTTTCTGTGGAGAATAACGGTGATACGAATAAAAATTAGTAAGCTAGTAAGATAGCGCTTGAATGGCCACGATGATAGACATTCGAAATACGAAAAAGATATATTAAACGCTATCACATGTTTAATTCATTTTCCAATGTGAGAGTTACGTGACAAAATACGTATATTGGAAATGAACAGTAGCAAAAAAAATTTTATAGCCATACTTACAGTCTATTTCAATTAATTTCAAACGACTTCAACACCTGTGTCTATAAAAGATGGACAACGTAGCTGACTTAAAAGACATATTTTTTGTTTTTCTGTGAAATAAAAAAAAAAATGTTTTAAAATGATAATGTTTCTTGGTAAAGTGCATCTAGTTTTTTAATCTCCAACAGATAACCATACTAAATGCCCCCAATTTTTTTCACTTATAATACTCACTTTATATTTTTAATTGGTTGCTCTTAGTTTTTTTTCAAAAGGTACATACAAAAAATAATCTAGAGAAAATTATTATAAAAATGTTTCCGATGATATAATATATATCGCAGAAGACCATATGAAACTAGTTTCAACATAGTTTTGCCCAATATTTTAGATTCATCTAAAAATTAGCCCTATCAAGGAAAATTTACTTCGAGCATCTTTCTCTCAATCGTTCTTTAGCAGGTTTTTCAACACATTATTTTATAAAATACATTCTCCATATTTAAAACCCTTAAAATCAACCAAAAGGTTTAGAAAAAAATTACAATTTTTTGCTTTGTCTCTTAAAAATCAAATTTTTTATGAACCTTTGTTTTCTTCGCAGCTGGTTTCAAAACTTTAGAATCTACGATTCTTAATGACAAACAACGCATCAACCGAAACTGTCAACGTCTTTACAGAAAAATCACAATCTGAAACTTAAAAATTTAAAAAACTCAGGAAGTGTGTTGACTTAATTTTTTAAGACATACCGTGACCTTTGAACTTATCGTGACCTTTTTTTTTGTACAATATATCAAGTAAGTGACATATTGTTGTTGTATCAACGGTTCTTAATACTTTTCTCCTGGAAATTTCAGGTTTTCTCTAGAATAGGAACTGAATGAACAAACAAACATGCTTACTTTCGCATTTATAATATATAGAGATGTTACTGTTATTTCTTAGAGCAAAAATTAATTGAAATTCTGATAGCATATCTTTCTGAAGTTTCAAGAAGAGATATAATCATCATATTAGAATATGTGTCACTTCCCATATACGCAATATGTTTTTAAGAAGTTTCTATAAATACAACGATCATATTATGAATTATGCAAATGGAATTTTTAATAGACTAGTTAAAATCATTTGATGTCTACTTAAATAATTGCCAGTTTATTTTTATCACAATAAATATACAGTAGTGATTCATTTTATACGAGAGCTGAACGAGACTTCTTTTTTACTACCAGTGTTTTTTGTATATATGTTGATATTATAATTTAGTATTTAGTGTACTCAAACTAACTAGGTGAGTTACACACGTCCTCAACAGCAGAACATATACTGAACAGACACTATGTGTTCTAGTGTTTGTTTCGTGGATACTAAATTATATTCAACGGATATTATGAGACAGTTGTTTTTTTATACCATGTATATGAAATATACCAAAGTATATTATGGTTAGTCCCAAGTTTGTAACGCTTAAAATATTGATGCTATGAACAAAATTTTGGTATAGGTGTTCATAAAATCACCTAAATAGTCTATTTCCGGTTGTCTGTCTGTCTGTCGTCTGTCGTCCGCCTGTCATCGCGATTACTCAAAAAACGAAAAGAGATATCAAGCTGAAAATGAGCAACATAGGTCAATCAAGTCTTGGGTTCGTAGGACCCATCTTGTTAACCGTTAGAGCTACAACTCAAGTTAAAATGTTCCTTAAAAAAAATTAAACAACTTTTGTTTGAAACATTTTTTCGTAAACATCACTGTTCACCCGTGAGAGCGCATATCATGCGCAAATTGTATTATTATATGGGTGTATCAGTTATATGTGTGTGACATATATGTATGTGCAATGTGACAGAGTTATCAACACTGTCTATACATGGTATTTTAACAATAAACTCAGTTGTTTGTTTTCACTTGTTTTATGTGAACTTTTGACTTGCATAATTTTAAAAACAAAAATAGGTCGAATTGATTCTTTTGTTACGATAAGAATTTTGATTAAAAACGATTTATAAATTAATTTTTCAAATTATACTATAATTCAGCGTATCCCTAATCTCTTACACTATGAACCACGGATTCTATATTCTCCCGGTAAACTAACAATTTCTGCCTATAGATTTCTGTTTTAAAAATGGATGGGACATCATTCAAGCTTTATTTCAAGGTCAATTGACATATGTTTAGCTAACATTGTACATACTAAAAATTCAAAGAAACATTTCCCAGAGCTTTTGCAGTACTATCCAGGACAGAGAATTATATTAGGGTTGAGAAACCATTGAATAGGTATTCGATGTGTTGTGAAAATAGCCGATATAATAAACATGACCATCATCATAAAGGACCTGAAAAATGCTACGGAAAAATAGATCGCGGAAAAGAATTTTGATAAAAGGTGGAAATTAGAAGGTTTAAGATAGGATAGTTCATTTTTTAATTGATTAAGGTGGTCCGTAGTCTTTTAAGGGATTGGGATTATTATTGGAGCCTTTGATCCAAATTTGACCCAGCCTATTCTTCTTCGACGTAAAACATTTGGTAGAATATATACCCAATTCACCGAGAAACCGATGAACAATGCGATGCTTATTTATAGTGATGCAAAAACCTCATTCTTATACGACTCCATCACTTGGGATGGTTAGATATCCATTCAAGTGAAATAACTGAAGTGTCGCCCAAAGTGCCTTCGAAGTTTTCTCAAACGAATAGAATTGCGAAATGAAAATTCATATTCCAGATTTGTTTAATAGAACACGTATATTGAAGATAAAAATTGTATTTACGAATAAACTTATTTATTTAAGCGCCAGTAGATGATATGATATTCATCTTGTTTACAAGCATGTAGACAGAAAAAAACTATGTTCAGATAGTTTTGGAAAAGTTTTCTCATTAATCATTTGAATATCATACACATACGAGAAATAAGACAATTTTATATTTAGAATTAATAAATATTGTGTTTATTTTTATTTGAGATAAGTATTTTATTTATTTTTATTTGAAATGAATAATTTATATTTTGAAAATATATTCAAGTTATGGTCAAATTGAGAGTAATTTATTTCTTGATTTTATTACAAATTCAATCCAAAGGCGTATTGTACACTGAAAATTTAAAATATTGAATTTATTTTAAATCATTTTTGATTGAATATCTGTTTTGTTATTCCTGAGGATAGTCATTTCCTGGTGTTGAATTTTGATCCAAAATAGATATTAGATTGTATTCTGAAACATGAAAACTCAAAGACTATCTCAAAGCGTGTGAATTGGATGTATATTGATCGAACTCTGATAAATTTTTGTTAAATTTCGACAGAATTGTTATTTTTTGAAAATAAACTACAGGCTTGTGTTTTCAGATTTAGAGTATTCGTAGCGTTTTCAGTATTCGTTCTTCAACTTAGCAACAAACTACGAAATATAATAGTAACAAGTAAAATAGTCACATTACTCACGGCACAAGCTTGGATTGGACGCTAATATATTAAAAAATAATAAATTTAGATTAAAGAAAATTGAGAAAATACATACGTACCAGGAGTTGAACCCGTGTATCTTGGATTCATGCCAAGGGCCTTCAGGCATTGAGTATACATTTTTCAACTCAGTGAATTTTTATTTGTTTTGTTCGGCAAAGTTTATTTATTTATTTACTAGCTTGATAACAGCCCGCGTCGCTGGGTTTAAAAGTAAACATTGGTAAAGACCACCGCGTGCTTTCTCCTCTCGTGCTTTCAGTTATCCTCCTTCCATAACACACGAAATAATTTCAGGGATTGTTTTACACAGGATGTACAGTTTTCAATTTTCTTAAATGTTGAATAGTCATATTTCGTTATATCAGAAAAAGAGATAAAAAAGATGGCCAGGATTTGTTTACATTTATTATTTTTACAGAAATCTTTAAATAATGTCAGAATGTCAGGTATAATATAATTGGAAAAAAAAATCCTTATAAACTATAGCTCATGTGTTATTATGATGTATGAGCTATATTGTTGTGGAGTTTTAAATAACTAAAACGATTGCCTATCATATAAAAAATTATGAAAAAAAAGAAACAACTAATAAAACACGCTTTTTTCGGTAAGCGAGCTAAAAAATATTAAATAATTTTACAGTGAAGTGCTGTTTACATGCATGCTAATAGTCAATACACTTAAGAAATGCATGTTCCACGAGTTCCAACAAACAGACGATTGATAGTGACGTTTTCTTTACCTCAATTTCTTTGCTATGAGAGACCCTTTGTCACATTTGTCTTCCGATATGGTCAATTATTTTATTTTAAAGTGTACGCGATTAATATGCACGGATATAATATTTCTCTTAATCCTAATCAAAACAAATGTATCTGACTGTCTCATATAATATAATACAATCCTAATATTAAATAATTTTATGAGTATTAATACAACAGATTTGTATGCTGCTGCTATAGTGTGGTGCGGTCTGGTGTAGCTTATAGATATAAAATATAAAGTTTATAACATTATATATGTCGTGCCCCTTTGCTTTGACTAAATAGTCCGTCCAAATAAGATGAAATTTCACCGATTAAAAGCATAGTTGCCATCAATGGCAACCTGTAGCTTTTGAAATTTTAAAGATTTGTTCTCATATTTTCAGAAAAATAAAAGGATGGTTAAGAAAAAATATTAGGTTTTTCGCAGTTTTAGAGAGCTTTTCAAAAATGACGTCGTGTGAACGGCAAGAGTGTGTGGTATAACTAAACGTGACGAAGTTTATAGCACCGAGTCAGGAGTGATATCTAGAAAAAAGGACTTTTGCAGTTACTTAGCAATTTCAATTTAGTTTTTGTCTTGACATGCGGGAAGAGTAGAAAAATTTTGTGTCTTTGAAAAGATGTAGTTTTCTGAAAATCTATTTGCAATTTACTTGAAAACTATATATTTTTGAAAACTTCAGTCCATAGTTGTAGCAAAATTTCTTAATAATCCTATGGTGATTTAGTCTTTTGATTGTTTCCAATAGAATGCGCAAAAGAAACGTTAGTTTACACAAATATCTAAATATGAGATATATACACATACATTTTTTTTTCTGCTGTCGCGCTCTTTTGCACTTATAGAAAAATAGTTTTATTCCCTACAACTTTGAGTCAAAGTATATTTTTCATTTTCTGCATAGTTTTTGAGTGAAAGAAAAAAAATGAAAATTGTTGATTTTTCCGACATCATCCTTTTTTTCTACCCACATAAAATAAAGTTTATAACTACAACTTGCCAAGAGTAACATCCCTACCTTTTTACTTCAGAAAATCGGCAATATTTCATCTTAGTCAGACTGAGTACTATATAAATATTCTATTAATAGTTTTTAACATCACAAGTCTCTTAATATACTTTATACTTTGTAATTAGCTACTGCCGCTAATAGTGTAGTATCTATCACAATATTAAATAATAATTTAAAAAAAGATTACGTCATAAATTATTACGTAATTGTTTTATGTCTACTAAAGGTATTGATATAATCAATATTTATTTTTGTTATTATAATATTTTGTGTCCAAAAATGTCAACTATAGTCTCTAGGACATTCTAACTTTTATTTTTTATGTTTGGCACATATTTATAAGTTATTTTTTTAAATCATATCTCATATGTAAATTGAACAATAATGTAGCAGTGAAACTGCAGTGTAGATAAATTAGAGTTTCACTGTGTCATCATTCGGGTTATAGAGGTTCTATATAGCTGACATCTAACGTCCGTTATCAAAAAGAATAATTTTCCCCAGATAATTCCTGTGACGTCGACAGAAACGGCTTATTCAGGTAATAACGATATACAGAAGGCGTTTGAAGAAATACAAATTGTCGAGGGATCTAAAAAAAAGGTTATCCTTGGAAAACATAAAAATTATTCCAATGTCGCTATTCGTTGTTTTAAATTATGTAAAAAGTTCTCAATCATTTTTATTTATCCTACCAGCAATTATGCTTTAATCAGTGGTTTTTGTATACAATCAAGATTTAAGATCTCAATACGATAACGATTAGATGTGTGTTTGATGTGAGTAACCTTCTACCAGATGTAATGCGTGATATTGGCTACTTAAAAATAATAAATACATATGTATGATACAATTTTTTTTTTTATTATAAAAACACAATTTAAATAAATTGAAATAAATAAATAAATAAATTATTATTATAGAGTAAAGGAACGAACAACTCGTGAACAAATTAGTCTGGAATGTTCACATAATTATTACACCATTGCCACTACACAATTTACATTACATTTTAAAATTATTATATTGAATTTTTTTTTATTCATTTTTTTTAATATTAACTTTGATTTTTGGGCTATTTTAAGGGCCTCGAAAATTGAAATACAAATTTTACTCCTAATGTATTCTAAAAGTGCATACGATGTATCAAACACGGTCTATAGTGGTCTATCAGATAAGGGCTAATAAGTTCGAAATATTTTTCTGGTAAAAAGAAATTTTTAAGAGAATTAATAATTAAAATATCATTCCCGTAACTTAATTTTTTCTGATATTTGCAACCGTAGGGAGAAATTCAAATATCGAAATTTCTCGCTTACTGTTAATATTTTTTCTAATTAGCAAAGCAGAAAATATATTTTAAGTCAATATTTTTTATGGCCATATTTTTATAGGCAGAACTTTGTCGTTGCTTCTGTCGTCAACTTTCTGAAGTTCTAGCCAAAAGCAAAGTTATAGGAAATAAATTTTAAATTTTTAGAAAAAAATAATAAAATATGAAATATTTTTTGCAAAATTTGGAATTTTTCGTCAATATTACAAACGTTCAATGAAAATATTTATCAGAAGCAAGTATGTAGAAAATTTATTTTTAAATTTTGTAATTTTACTTTTATCAAAACTAATTTTTGAACCTATTCCAATCGTATTTATTGAGTCAATGAGAAAGATATTGGTCTAGATTCTAAACTTCATACGTTTGACTTGTTTCTTTTTTATATTATTTTTGTTTTTTGCTGTTCACTTCAGGTAGGTGCGATGGACGTTTATTAAAAGTTATAAATATATTTAATGCAAAGACTTTATTTATGTTAAATTAATTTATTTCTTCATCATCATTAATTAAATTTCATCTTTTTGTTCATTTTTCTGCTTAGTTGCCGTTGGGTGTACTTGTTATTTAAATTTATTTAATGTGAGAAAATTGTTATTTTATTTTATATATTGCGTTCATATTCGTTCATTAGTGTGTTTAATATTAATAATTGTTTCCTATTGGACCCTGAGCTCATAATAAATGAAATTTCCACGCGTTTTTTTGCTTGCCTTTTTAAGGAATGCAAAGAAAAGTTTGGTAAGAAAGGAGCTGTACCTTTGGCTAGTATGTAAATTTAATAAAAAAAAGAGTTTTCGATTCTTGTGCTTCCGAAGATTGTTTTTTGTCTTTTTTTCTGTCTGGTGATACTTATTTTAATGACTTAATTTAAATTATCTCTATTATGTGTTACTTCTGATAACTTATAACTCATTTTTTTAAATGAAAAACATAAATTTTGGACCAAAAATTTAAATTAACAGATTGTAAAATGTCTTTGCATATTCTCCAAATTCATGGCAAGCTGAATTGGTTATTAAAGTTTTAGTTTCCTAGGTAAACTAAATGTTGGATTTTGGGATCTGTTGTACTTTTTGTGGTTTTACATCTCAGCAAACAAATCATAACGTACGATAAGAAACATAGTACCAAGAAGAATCAGAGAAATTTCGCATCATTATAGGCTTACGGTCTATTTATTTTATATGTACCTGTGTTTTATTTTTTAACACGTCGCGTCGTGTAAAGTATGTTGGTATTACGTATACATTTTGCAGACATGTTGCAAATATTTTAAATTTAATTTCATGTCTTGTTATCAATTTTGATTTTGGATTTTTTTAGCAAATACTTTGTAATCATTATATTTGATTTCATTCAATGCGAACAAACGGCAACTAATTATAAAATGCAGCTGTTTTTTATTTCGGTGTTTTGTCAAAAAATCAAGGATTTGGAGATCTTTTGATAAGTAATTACCTCACTATAGTATTCTTATTATATTTATATTATATGTATCTGTGAAGAAATATGAAATTCATCTTTTAAATTGCTTTTTTATTACGGTGATGTTTAAACTAGGCTTTTTTAAAGTAAGAACTATGTTAAACCCGAATTGGTCAGTGTTTTCAGTTTGCCAGGAGCTACATTTCATATTTTATATTGACTTTTTTTGGGATTTGCGTTTTTACAATTGTATTACTTTAACATATCATCCAAAGAATTAGCAATTTTGAATTATAGGTTCGTAATTTTCGATTTTAGAAAACAAATATTCTTGGGTCTACTGGCAAACAACTTATCCAGCAGATCAACCGTGGCCAACCTGGATGAACATAAAAATGGAAAAATTTTATTATTAAAGGTACCTTCTATTAAATAAATTAGCAGAAAGTCAGTCAATTTTATTTTGAACTTTTCTGCTCTTTTAAACAATTTTTTTTCTTTTGCAGATGGTAAAGACTTATAATTAAAACTTAATTCCGTGGCCCATTAAAAACGAGTTATGGTACTGCCCCTAAACACATTAACAAAGGGAAACTGTAATTCGTAGTTTATTTTCCATATACCAAGCGAGGCATACTTGTTTTATGAGAGGCATACTTGTTTCTGGAATTATTCGGATATATTCCAGATATCATTTGGCACATTATTTTAAATAGCGTAAACTATTCCCAGAACAGAACAGAAATTTATATATAAATTATCTCTCTTTCTTTGTTTACTGTTTGTCTAATAAAATTTTAAGCCGCCCTCGAAAGCTTCTAACTTATCATGATGAAGAATGTACATATATGTACAAGTTCTTGAAACTATGTGACTTTTGAAAACGTAAATAGCGTAGTTCATAAACAATCTTCGTAAATAGAAGATTGATAAGAAGAAATTCCTTGCGATAGACATTTGGCGGGTTTGATTTTTCATTAATAAGAATTCCCTCAATCCCTTAATTAAATATTTAATTGTATTATAAATAAACTTGATAGAATATTATACTTTCTCTTCATGAAATATAACTTACAAAGATGAGAAAGTATAATAGCTATCAAATAATTGTAATTTTTGTGATGAATACATTAAAAATTAAATATTATTATTATAACACCTATAAAAGAACGGAATAATATGAATTGACTATGTAATTATTTCATTATCACCTTTAATAATCAAACCGTTCATTTAATAAAAATAAAAACATTGAAACAAAACACTCTTAAAATAAAAATACCGTGAGAATATTTTATATATTTATGGATTAATAATATACTTATTTAAAAATTTTTTGTATGAATAATTGAATATTGCCTAAAATTTAAATATTATGTACATACTTCAAAACAATATTAATGTATGTTATCAGTATGACATTGATGTAAGGAAGTTCCTTGAAATTTTTCAATTTCAAAGCAATGGTATTATTAAAATTTAATGACAGGTTTCAGAAATTGATAGATTGTCTTTATAGAATGCCGTTAAGAGAATAGTTTTGTACCATTTTTTTCATAATAAGGACAAATTTTTTAATATTAACATTCCGATGGATACAAAAATCATATTTGAAATATTTTTTCAAGTTTAAAATTGAGATCTGATTTATCTTCTGGTTATCATTAGACACACTTTAAACGAATTGTTTAAACGCAGTTATTATGTTTGTCCGAAAATTTATATGAAATAGCTGTACCTAGTATAGAAATTTACAATAACTCTACCTTTCATTCCAAGAGCAGGTTTCTTGTATATCATTTACTATCTTTCGTTCTAGAATATCTTATAAATCAATGTTTTCCGGAAAACAGCCTGATTTTTAATTTGAAAGTAATTTATTGTTTGATTTTTTGAGAGAGAAAAGCTGGTAACTATTCTAAGGACATCTGACGAGTGAGGTGACTTGATGCAAGTAAATCGGGAAAAGAGTTGCCTGATAATTAAGTGCCCATATCTAAAGCTCTAATAATACTCTTGTTTACTCATTTTATTATTTTTGGTACTTTCTTAACAGATGAATGTATTTTGCAAACAACCGCTTACTAGATATCGTCGATATATTTTTAATAAATTAATACACCTGAGTAATACATCCTTGTTTTTGAGTTTTATTTTTATGTTAGTGATATCATTGAGGATCATCAATTGAAGATCGTCTAAAATATTATATTGCTAATCGATTTAATCATTGTATACAATAGGCAACATTTTTAAATTATACATGCAGAAACAAAAAGGGCATTTTACAATCAATTTTTACAATTTTTCGAGAAATTGTGTTTTTGAAGTTGCTTATATTAATGCAGATTGCTTAGGCCAGATGTTATAGCTCGCCACTGTAGTAAGAATTAAAATTTAAATTTCAAAATTTCATTCTTTCTATCGTAAATAAAAAATATTTTTTTAAATCAAATGAATAATAATTAAATATTTATATTATATTCTTATTGCTATAATTTGTGAGGAACCCAATGATTATTCTTTTATACAATTTGTACATATTTGAATATTACCTATACATTGCAATAAATCGATCAAGTAATAATCATTTTAAAACTTTTTTTTTCTATCACACGGTTTCATTTTCGTTAATATTAGTAATTGATCCCTATATTAATGTTTAAAATTATGTTATTATAACTATAAAAATTTAAATCGTAAATAAAGATTGTGATTATTTTACTCCATATAGGTATATTTTTAATTTACAGAATGTTACAGACAGAACGTAAAATTTTTTTTTAAAATGAACATGAACTTCAAAATAATGAGTAGATAAAATCGTAGGCAATATCGTACCAATGCTGATCTTATGCATTATCATTTTTGTTTACAATTTTAATCATATCTCCGGTTCTATTGATCCTATCAAGACGAATAACATAGGAAATATTTGCTTTTACATGTTTCAATAAAATAATATAAGTATACTAAATTTTCATATGTATAACTTAGGAGCTATGGCCGTTTTTTTTTTAGGAGCAATTTATTTGTTTGTACCAAATTTTCCCAACATTGTGCTATGAGCTGAAAATTCAAATTCAGCGGGTCAAAATAGGTCGATACAAAATACAATAGACTCCTCCTTCGGTAGGACCTATAAATGTATACAAATCATGCTCAGCGCCTACACTATAAATAAATAAGCAATATGGCGCTGACTGGGTGCCGTTCAAGAGAGTGAGAGAATAATCCAATCCTACTTCTACCTACAAAAGAGCATACTTTGTCTAATTCTACGAAGGTGAATAAAAAATAGTTTATTTTGTGAAAACCTAGAAGAGTTGGATTTAACTGGTGGTATAAGTTAGTTTTCTTCTACATATATTTTAGTTTAACTACAACCATTCATAAATAATCGATTTTCTAATTTTTTTTTTTTTTTTTTTTTCAGGTGAGAATTCAAATATATTAACATCTTTCTGGATTCAGAATTTAAAAAAAAGACAATGCTTACATAATGGTCGTGTAAACTTGGAAAAAAACTAGTAAGTTTCGAAAAAATTGAAAAGTCCATTTTTTCTGTGGATTTTTGTGATAAATTTTAATTTTCTGGCATTTTCCAACTTTCCCTAATTCATTATTATAATTCAAAAAATTGTTTCCTTACACACTGTAAAAGCAGATTTTTTCATGAATGATTATTACAAAATCAAAAATTAAAATCTCATTAGTGAAAAATCGTGATTTAACTCTTAAGACTGTTGTAAAATTGTGTTTATCTAAATAACTATTATCTATAAAAAAAACTAAATGTTTTCAAATTTCTTAAGGCATTAACAATTTTTTTTCTGTAGGTATAAGAGTAAGTTATTAATTATAAAATAATAATTTTTTATTAATATTTCACCTCATTTATATATAAAACGAAACGAAAAACCCGTTGAAAACTCATATTATCGTTTAAGAAATCTTATCCATGTGCATTAGGCTTTAGTTTTTACATTTTTCTCGTTTGTAAGAAGAAATAACTTTCGTGCCAACTTTTCCAGTTATTTTGTTTGTTTTTGCAATTTTTAACCGATTAATTGTTTTAGTAGCTCCAAATTAGCCAATTTTTATGAAAAACGAAGGCAATCTTTTTTATTTAACTGATTTCTCAAAAATCGGTTACGATGGTTGACCAATATATTAATTTTAGTACAAATTGGCTTGAAACTAAATTTTCCTCATAATTAGAGCCTAAAGTATGTTTTTTTTATGGAGAAACATATTTTATTAAAAAATCTCTATAATAACTAGAAAGTACAAATATCATGAATATAAATATCATGAATATAATCTAGTAAATTCAGAATTTTTTAAGTAATTTCTGAAAAGCTATATAAACATTAAACATTATACATTGGACAAGTAACATAATTATCCGTCTAATAAGTATATTTCTTATTAAATCATATGTTTTAAACAATAAATCATTACCATTATAATAAATCAATTAATTATGTTCCTATTTATTTGTACTATGATTTTCTAATAATCGTATGTGTATGATAATTAACAATTACTTACAGATATCATGCATTCGAACAGTAAATTGATTCGAAAATATATGTTTTATAGTAATGAAGTTTATTGATCTTGTTTTAATAAAGAATCTTTGCAAATTATTAATAAATAATTTTATCAAAATTGAAAATAAAAAATTCTTTTTTTATCCGAGATTACTTTATGTTAGCATCTCATCTATGAAATCAATTATATCATCATATTTCTTGATATTTATTTGTTTATATATTTGTCACACTGATAATTACAGGTTTTTAGTAAAAAACATCAAATCATTATTGTAAGTTTTTAAGAGTATATTAGGGCTAATGCTTAAAAATTTGCCCCGTAGGCAATACGATCCAACAACGTGTTATATAGGATTGAAATATTTCCTCCTCCATAACGTGTTATGGAATAGTGGTTGGGAATGAGAAAACGTCGATTGATGTCAAGGTTGGCTTATTTTTTTTAATGCGACGAAACAAAAAAAATTAGTGCAATTATTATTTTAACTATGCATAGCATTATTCTGTTGACACGTGTTAATCATGTCATCACAAATTTTGTAGAAAAGAACGACATATTCCGTAAAAGAATGCAGACAGCTACTACGATTATGTATTTAAAACAACCACGAACTTTGACGTGTTGGTTGGAGAAAATTGCGTCGAAATATTTCATATATTTCAAGATATTTCATTCTTTCGAAGTACCATTATCAATATTTAAGTACATTTTGAAGATCTTTCTGTAGTTATTAGAAAAACTTTTAACAATTGTAGATGTTTTATATCTCTTGAACGCCTGGGCCTGGCAGTGTATCACGAATACTGTCGGATCTGTCACAGTGGTGAGGAGGAGGAGACAATGTCTCATCTTCTATGTCACTGCCCAGCTCTTTTCATGAGGAGATGAACTACTTACTTGAGCCAGCCTCTCTTTGACGACCTCTCTGACCTGGAGTCCGTCGACGTCAAAGCTCTCTTGCTGTTATTTAACAGCTCAAAATGGTTCATGGAGTAGTGGTCGGGAATGGGCCAACCCTCTTTCGGTATCACAACAGACCCTATGGTCTAAGTATGTTCCACCCCAATTGACAGCCACTCTAACCTAACCTAATCATATCTCTTGAATATTTCAAATAGAATCAATGGTCTTAAAGAAGCTACAACCGATGTTATTTTTCAAAAATGTTTGTTAGAAAATATCAATGTTTCAATAAATTTTAATAAAAAATAATAGTAATATTTCATATATTATCAAAACTTACAAATATTTCATAATATTATGAATATTATTTAAAGTTGATTATAACAAAACATGTTTTCACTTTTATTTTATTATTAAGTAATTAAATTTTAAACGAAAGTGTATTAGATAATAATTAGTACCTTTGATTATTATTAATGTTATTAATTTTTGAACAAACAGTCCAATTTAATTATAATTATTTGTAAGTTGCATCAATTATAAATATTATTTTTAATTATAATTATAAATATTATGTTTGTATAATAATAAGAACTTATATTAGTATAGTCAATTGAATATGTAAAAATATTTTTGCAGGTATTATAAAAATCCACTATTATGATTTGTACTCGTTTAAACCCAGTCATGAGAGAAACATGTTTGCATCCTGATTATGTCGTTAATTTATTATACGATACAGTTTTTACAAAAAAAGTTATTCATAATAGCAAAGATCGATAACTATTCGATCTCGAAGTCTTAAAACATGCTATATGCGACTAGGCAAGGTAACTGGTGATAAGTTGATATGCTACTAAAATCGTAGTCTGAAACATTTAAAAAAATTTGGTTAGAAAGTTCTTCAGACTCTTGTTTGTCCAAAGGTTTTTCAAAAATAAATTTGGCTTGCTTTTTCATCTCATTGTCTCTGGGCACTTAGTCATCTATATTTTACCAAAAATACCTTGGTTGTAGATAAATGATGGCTGTTTGATAGTTGATGAGAGTCTTCGATATTTAAGTTGAAAACCAAGAGAATTCATAGGCCAATGACACATATCTTCTTGCGCTTTTTGTAAATTTAAAAAGTGTTTTCCAAAAATCAAATATTTGTATACATTTTAAAGAAAAACCGTTAAAACTCAAATAGAAAATCCAAAGTTCATTGCACAGCATGATACTTAGAAGACAAACAGTGATCGATTGAAACGTTTGGTAATGGTAACAACTGAAATTTTTTTCCTATCCAATGAGTCCCTCACAATGGCATGAATATTTTATTTTTTTCCACAAAATCCAGGAATTTGTTGGTTTTCAATTTACATCCCATTGAGGCGATTATTTTTAAATAGATCTTTAAAACTAAACTAAACGTACAACAGATACTTTCTCTTTCAGCGCGCATTGCTGTAAATCCACATGACCCCATATCCTATAAAAAAAAAAACCGAATTTGTTGAACTTAGTAAAAACTTTGATATATTCTTCAATAACTGTTAGTAGATAAGCTCTTAGTAAATTTCCATGTCTTAAAAAGACTCCAAAAGCTAGTCCCATTAACAAAGTGCGCGATACTTTATGACCAAATTAAGCAACATGATCGAATCCACAAAGTCTTACAATTTAGGAATTAAATATGTTGGATGTAGAAATATAAAATTATATTAAATTCTGAAATATAATTCTGAAATAATTAAAAAACATGTTATTAAAATAATTTAATTTAAGTGTAGAGATTCTGTTTTTATTAAACATTGAAATTCATTCATACATAAAAACACATATACAAGCTTAAATTTAATTATTTCAAAAATATTTTATAGAATTAAACCAAACGTAATATATCTATGTATAATTTATTCAATTGTTTTTGTGCATGGTAATTTCTTTGAAAAATGGCAATTGTTAATTATAAGGAAATTACAATACATTTTAAGAAAATTTATACTATGGTGATCGATCATTAAGAGATAAAAGTAAATGGAGTATTAGTTTGTACATTGATTTCGTTTATTATTTTTAATCCCCTCAACCAAACTAACTAGCTAAAATTTCTAGCCACATTCATGCCATGAAAAGTTAATGTATATAACCTATCAGTTACATTATTAAAGCAAAAATGGTGGTGTTAATTTATAATTTAAATCATTTCGAAGTGGCTCAAAAGAAAACTTTCGTTTTATATTCTTTTTCCACTTCCAATTTCGGTGTTTAACAAGTGCAAAATACAAAAGTGAACAGTTAACTAAAGGATGACATCAAATGTAGCCATTTTTTTACACTTTTAAATGTGTAAAAAGAAAAATAGTAGACAAAATATGTCATTTTTGCACAGAAGATTTCCGTTTTCAAAGGTGGTTCTATTTTCAAAAACTAAGAGCTTTATAATTATTACTTCTTTCAGTAAACTATGCGTCATTAACAATTGTAGTCCGCGGTGTTACTACAATAACAAAAGAGCGCGTTTGAAGGACCACTGGCATTCGTTCATATAATACTTCATAGTGCCACGCGAGCCAATGGTTCGCCATCCCTGATGTAGGTAATGAACCATACATAAATTTTCCTAACACTTTTAACTATATATTATTGTGAAGTATATCCAGAAATCTGCCTTACAATAACATGCCTCTTTACCAGCGCGACCATTAACAGTTTAATAAATTACCCATTACAATCGATAAATAATCCATAAAAACGAAAATGTAATTGGTTTATAAATTAAATTGTAGGTATTGTAGGTGAACTAATTTATTTCAATTTTTCACCTGTAAACTAGTCATGATCAAAGAATCATTTATTCTTCAGTACTTTAGAATGTTAAGTTAAATACATAGTTACTGGTGTATATAATCAATAATTTACAATATCCATTTATCGTTATTGAAAAAAATGCATCGTTTAATAGGTGTTTTATGGATTTCCAAGTAACTGGTTTATAAACAGCATATCATTTTAAAATATGAGCAAAGTTCATATGGGTAATAATATACCGGGTTACTCAAACTACTCAAAGGTTTATGTCTATTAGCTATAGAAAGAAATCATGCTTGTCCTTTTAATTTCTTTAAAAAAACACAACATTTGAAAATTGGCATGTACTTTTCAACAAGAACGAGTAATTTCTCAATTCTACCGTTCTTTGTATCTATGCCAAGCTTTTATTGTACTAACAAGTAAAAAATAACTATTTCTATGAGTCGCTCATACATGACTATTCTTAAAAGTTTGAGGCGCTTTTAATAATAAAAAGCTTTCCATTTATAATTTAAAATCAAAGGCTTCTGGTAAACTTTTAATAAAAACCTTTTAGAATATTGATGAAACGAGTGAAGTAACCATTTACCTACTTTAAGTGATAAAGACCATACTTTTTGAAGTTAAAACTTCTTTAGGCGCGTTGGACTTTTTTTGGATGAAGAACAATCATGGAACTCGTTTCATCGTCGCGCGTCACGCTTCATACATACAAATTGAAAACAACGATGCTCACCCGATCACTGATTAGTTAAGCAACATTGAGAGGCACTTAGTTCTAGGATGGGTGACCGCTTTAAAACACTGTGTGTAGTTGCTTTTTTTATTATTTATAATAGTTTTTTATGCACACGCTAATAATTGCAATTTACAAAGTATGAAACTTTAATTATTTATACTACAATAAATTAATTTAAAATAAGAAAAGAAAACACAGTTATTTGAAAGTTTTAAGTTTTCACTTCGACCTTCGAACGTCGACAGTCCCCATGACTGACTATATTAATTAACTCAAAGTTATTAATTTTTAAATCAACCTGTACTAAAATACAAATATAAAATAAAATCAATATTCAATATTCAATATTATTAGTTATAATTAATATTAAAACACGATTTGTGTTATATATACAATTATAATTATGGCATACACAAAAATTAAAATACTATTAACTAACCACCAATACACACATTAACACTATAATTACACACACCTACATAATTAGAATATGGTATGGTATGTGTTTATTACATCACCTTTACAACAATCCACATATGAATATGTATAAATATATATCCAGAGGCGCATTATCCATAAGGCAAAATAGACGCGTGTCCACAGGCTACAAAATGGAAGCTTTAAAACAAACTCAAAATTAATTGTGTGAGTTAGTATGCAAAAAATTACAGTCCGATGATATTGACATTTGTACAGTTATTCAAATGCATGGCAGTTTAATAGGGGATAATTCTGATGCAGAATTGGTCATATTACCCATTAAAATGTAAAACCAGACTTGCTACCATGATAAAATTTGAAAATGAAATTAAAATTGATTATAAAACGCAGAAGTCATAAGCAATCAAATATTGCATTCAATGGTTACCCATCTCCTTTTAACAAAACAAAGTTTTATATGTAATCTATATGGCGTTTTTTTTAAGAGTTTAATAAGAAGTTGAGGTTGAACTTCTTTGAGAGAACTTCAAGAGAGGTTGAACTTCGAGAATTGCACAACAGTTTTAACAGAAAATTTTTGTTTTTAAGAAATTTGTCCAATTTGAACACTGAAGAGGTTCAAAATAGAGAAAGCATGTTAGCAACGACGATAAAAATAATTAGCATTTTTCAAAATCACGATAGTGTTCTGGAGAAAAGTGTTTTTTTTATAGAATTTATCCACTTAAGGATTTTTTTTTCAACGATAGTTCGAGCCCGAAAACTGCCCCGATCAACCTCCTACGGGCGAACAATTTCTAAATCCGCCTCTGTTTATATACCTTTTGATGTAATAAGATAATTTTACGCTTAGGTACAGGTATTTTAAATGCAGCTTTTATTTAATAGTGTTTTAATTCTTAATACTTTTATATTCCATAGTGAATATTTTAATGGAAATTAAATAAAAACTTATTCTATAAAACTGTTTAACATAAAAGCATTGGTAGTCTGTAAGGCATAGTTCTTCAATATAGGAACATCACTTTAATATAGGAATTACAGACTTTGAAATGAAACACTGTTATACTCTTTTTATGGCCAAAAAGTGAAACTATTGATAATGCATAATGGTTCGCCATTTGTATTTAAAAAAAATTCAAATTAAAAATATTATTTAAAGGGCAAGCTTTTATTGTATATAATTCGAAGGATTCATGTTGGGAGATTTTTGCACAGCTGATATTGGCAACTTTTCAAAAGTTCTGACTTCCATTGACCACGTTTTTTTACAGTCACTACTGTGAAATTCTTTTAAGGAGATTTACAAGGATTGAATAATACTTAAAGGATTTCAAAAAAAATTTATAAATACATTTTATATATAATATTTTATTGTTCAAAGTTGGCTGAAAAATGATGAATCATATAGGTTGTCTTTTTCAATTGGATATTTATAAGTCTAGAGAGTGTGATAAAAAACTATCTAAAATATTTAGACAATCTTATAGTTTAAAATAATGCCATAATAATATAAAGTGACAGATGATATAAAAACAAAATTTTAAATTAATTTTGAGTTCATTTGATGAACAGAGGCAACTATAGGTAGAGTATTGATGATTGAAGAGAGATATCTATAGTTCTCTTATAGTAATTGTGTGGTATTGTAAAGCAAAATCTAGTACATTATATGACTACAAAGCATGTATTTGGTTTATATGTACGTACCGTGCAATAAACCAAAACTTAGTTACAATACTGTAAGTTTACAATCATCTTAAAACTCTTTTATAGTTCAGATCTAGTTTTGATGTTACAATTATTAAACAAAAATTATTCTATTTAGTTATGTAAATATTTTTTTTGAATATACAGTGTCCTATAAGCCATTGTACCGATTAAAAGAGTATGACATGGACATTACAAAACTGTTATCTCGACGGAAAGGGATATGGTGAGGGGTGAAAGTGGGCGAATAAATATTTTCAAATATACCCTGGTTTAGTACCAAATAAATGTGTGTGCATTAAAAATCTGTAAGCTACATGAAAATCAGTTCAGCTATTTAAAAGTTGTGAGTTCTTTTATCGGGGGTTTATCAAATTTCATAAAATTTACTAGATAACTTTCATATATTTCCATGCAACCATAATGTGCCATAGCGAAGTGTGGCGGAGTACAGTTAGTTATTTAATAACTATTGATTGTCGATCATTTGATGAGAAACACAAACGTTCAATATGTATTATATTTTATACCATTCATTATAATTAGTATAGAATGTGTTTACCTTAATATACCTTCAGTATTTGTTATATTTGTATATAAAAGGTATCTATGGATGGATGGATGATATAATTACTATTAAGTGTATTTTATAATATTTTTTTAATGAATACTTTATTATGACTTATGATTAATGAATTTCATTTCATATCTAAACATATAACATTAACATGGAAGTTATTTATGTTCTCACGAAATATATTTATTAATATTTTTTTTAATAAATGATTATTGATTGGTAGGTACTTTACTATTCAAGTATAGAGACTGGGAGCTGATAATCCGGCGAAATTTATATGATTTTTTCTGTTAAATTTCATTTGGCGGATGGGTAAGAAACAAATAAGGATAAGAGGACAAGTTTCGTATGGCAAAAATATGAGAATTTCATGTGGCGAATGAGTGTTGAGTTGAAGGCTAGTTTTTTGAAGTAAAAATATCTTTTACCGAGTTGAGAAATTTTGTTATAAAAGTAAAGGGGAAAAATTCTACTTTGTTGGTCATCCTTGTTTGGATTCAGAAGCGATATGCATTCCACGTGACATACATACTCTGTTTAAAACATCCGTTCATGACCAATCACTGAAATCAAACAATATTGGCGCTGTCAGTACTGGGATGGACATCCCTTGAGAATATTCCGTGTTGTTGCCTTTTTATTATTTATAACATTATATGTATATAATATGTGTATAAAATAATATGTACAAATTTAGCTACCGTATGTTTCTGCCGCAAAAATAAAAAGTGGTAATTTAATGTCATAAATTTAAATTTTCAAATTATGAAGTTTTTACTTTTCATACCTTAATTATTTAAATTTAAAAAACGCAGTTATTCCAAAGTTTTAAACTTTCACTTATTAGCTGTCATGAATGCCCATAATTTTAAATTTTTTTCTATAGTTTGAAGTTCTTGACAATATAAGTACAAAAAATTTCAGGCAGCTTATATTCGTAAGCTTCATATTGAACTTTGTTTTTTAACATTTTTTTTTTGTTTGAATATAATCAATAATAATAATAATAATAATAATTTATTTGAAATAGACCATTTACAAATGATATACAAAACGTCAAAAAAACAAAATATATTTGTTTCCATTGATTCAGCGCTCGATTTAACTCATTTCGTTTCATTATGGGCTTACGGTCTAACTACATGTGTGTATTTGTATATAGCGAGGTAGTCATCAAAACAGTAACGGAATGTACTATATTCAATTATTTATTAAATGAATTATTACATTTTACCTTTTTATTTGCCAATTAATATTATTATATATGCTTTTATTACATAAAAAAAATGTTATTGCAATTTTCCTTTTAATGATGCTACCCTCTTGAAATAGAATAATTTATGTTACTTTCAAATTTTTAACAGTTAGCAAATTTTTGAAATGTTGTCCCAGCCTTTTACCATAAAATAAAACAGAGAACTAAAATTTTAATAAAAATGTTCTAAGATTGTAATTAATAAAAATGTTCTAAGGTTAAATGGAAACTTCAAGTTTCAGGCCAAAAACATTTGATTTTTGTCTTACCTTTCAAGAATAATCTTTTTTTACAAACTTTTATTTAACTTGCAATCTTGGAACTAAATTTTAAAGCAGTTATTCTCCACCGATTGAAATGAAATTCTGCAGACACGTTTAGTTTGGATGACAATGTCTGTATCATTACTTTGCGGCGCTCGTATTGCCGTAACGAAATTTTTTTAGTTTAATTTTGTATAGATATTTTTCTCGTAAAATGACTGGGGAAGTAGATGTCGACAAAAAAACTGCTTTTCGATGACATTTTTCCAATATGGCGGAAAACTCCCGGAAAACTTTCCAGATAAACCCTTTTTTTAGAACCAAATGATTAAAAGTATTATAGAAATAATTATTTTGAAATAGTGTTTGATGCACACTTTAAAATTTAAACTTTACTAAATGCAAGGGAGTACTTTTGTAAATTAAAATTCCTTTTTAAATTAAATTAATTTGAATAATACAAAGAGTGGAACAGTAAAAAAATAATATTAAGAGTGTGCAATTTTGAAATCGATGTAAAAATATGCCACATTATTTTTCAAAATTTTTTCTTTATTGTCTTAAGCTGCATGTTTAAGCTTTGAAGAGAATAAAATATGAAGAAAATTAATTGTGTTTTTAAGTAAACTCAGTTAGGAAAGCAAGTGTAGTTTATTTGCTTATACAAACTATTTAAGCATAAACACGGACTACGGAGCTTTTTCAAGAAAAATGCACACATATATGTATTTATTCAGTTCATTTAAAATGTAAAAAGATGTAACTGATAAATATTTTGTTTCATATAAGTACGAATACGAGTGAGTACTCTAAGTATAATAATTTATTGAATTCATTGTGTATACGTTGTTTGATTTTTGTTATCAAGCTAATTTACAAGTAAACAAATACCTTTTCTCTGATTACATAACATTCAGCAAAGTTACAGTAGAAAAAACATTATATAAAATTTACATTGAAATAATATGTGTATAATCAGCATCGTAATGTTTATATAACAGGGAGTTCCGTTTTGCTTATAGATATATTTCTTTTTTTATGTGAAGAATTTTGCAAAGCTATAGGTTGGTGAAAAATCTAGAAAAATCTAATACAAAGGTTTATATATCTATAAAGGTGAAATTTTCTAGAATTTTAAATGACAATTCAGTAGAGTCTACTTAAGAAAATGGTCTTACGATTACTGGATTTCTTCCGAAAACGGGGATTACTTGATTTGCTCCGATTATACACAATATTAAACAAACATGTGATATTGTGATGCTAGTATGTTTCTAGAATTATAACGATTTTCCAAGTCATTTTTGAATGTTTGGTAGAGAGAAGCATGTTAGGGGCGAGCAAAAAGTGTTCCGAAGTATTTCACCTATCGAGACTCGACTGTATCTTCAAAATCTGTTTCAATAAAAATCACTTCTGGATCAGTTTTCCTGAGATGCAATAAAGTGGCCATAATACACAAAGAGAAGGCCAGATAACATACAAAAGCCATATATTTTGTAAATTCACCGCTACTAAAATATAAATTCGCAATTAATTCCTACAAATTGTGTAGTATTTTTCACATTTTGATCGATTATTGAAAAGATAAAAAAAGTCGATTGATGGCCTTAAAGGTTTTTATATAAAAATTGCAGAATCATGGTTAATGGCTTCGTTAACATTTTATAAACTCTTCGTATATTTATTTAAATCAAATGTGTAGTAAAAACAACATGTAAGCATCTGGCTAGCAATTCTTTCTATTACATTTAATTTGCATAATATGGATGGATATAGATATACTTGAGAGTTCTAATAAAAACAAATTTTTTTATTTGATAAATTTTATTTTGTCATTCAATACTACGTTCGGTATTCTAATATTATGCATTTAACATAAAATATAAACACAAACCTACGTGTACATATAAATAAGTTTAATTAAGTTTAGTTAAATTTATAAAATTCTAATTAGTTAAGTAGTATTTTTGAGCAACGCTTAATTTTGAACTTAAGCAATTTTTAAGAAATATTATAAATAGGCCTTCTCAAATTAAACATATATTTGACATTTGTTCTATAATTTGTTACAGCGGCCAAGATCGGTTCGCTCCATTGTCGTATTTCTTCTTTCAGGCCAAGCTAATTATTTGTATTTCGACCAGCTGATTCCGAATTTGAGATGTTACTCTATCAAAAGACGCTGTATTAATTTTTTGTTGCTTCCGGTTTTGCTAGAAAAATTTTAAATTTATATATAGATAGATATATCAATTACGAACCAAATGTATTGTGTTAAATAAAATCTGTTTTAGGCCAAGAGCTATTGCAAAATAAAGGCCATTGCGCAATCATCGCCATTACAATCGCTTAATCACTCATAGCGTTTCTTCTAATTAAGCTAGAAGAAACTGGCTTAGTTAAATCTTTGTAGCAAAATAATTGATTACAAAGCATATATAGAATTAAGATACACCACGTTTTTCAAAATTTCTTCGAATGTTTAAAAATGGCTTCTTTCCTATTTCTGTTTCTGGTGGCAAAGTAATATCATTAGATAATTAAATAACGATTAAGAATCATTTCTCAAAAATCTTAATTAAGTCCAAAGTAATTGATGTTCTATTAGTAAAATTTATTTAAAAACAAGTTAAAAACGTTTTATGGGGTTGTTCAATGGAGCCTATAGTACAATATATCAAAAGTGCTGGAAGATAAAGGAAAACGAGTTAAATCAATTTTACTGTTTGACAAGAAAGTACCAGTTAGAAAATATATAAGCTTTGCTCGATTGACGAAGGAAATTTTGAACTAGTCAAAGTTTGCGCAATGAACTAGATGAAAACATTTAACATTTAATAATAATTTGTAGATATTTTAAATAAAAATAAACAGCAAGTACAAAAAATATTATAACGCAAGTATCATAAACCTGAGCAAGAACTAACTAACAAGTAAAAAGGTTATGTTAATATGTATTTTTGCATTCATATATTCTGAACCATTTATCAAAATTTCGGTCACATAAAAACTTTCGTCATATATTTATTACTTTTCTACTGTTTTATTTCAAAATAAGAAAATATAATGAACATCGTGTGCATTTACAATTCTAGATTGTAAAATTTCAAAGTTATTGTCATGTTTATTTTTGAAATAAATATTACAAAACAAATTTTATCTAATTAGCAAACTATCGGAAGCGTATTTCAACTGCATATATGTAGAATGTCGATGTACAAACATACAGATAGTACACTCTTGTATTGACAGTTGAACTTATTCTGGCCCAACTTTTTATTTAAAAACAAGTAAAATTTTCAAAATAAAATATCTTCAAAATTGACGAAAGATTTTATACCCACTGAAGACTCTAGGGAGCTTTCCTAATAAATTAAAATGCATTAGGTCGTTCAATTTCGTTTTTGTCCATTACTGAATAACTTAAAAAAAGGAGATTAATATAATTAAAAATTAACTAAACTCAAACCTATTATCTTTTGGGTGCCTGAACACATTCTTTTATACAGATTATAATTAATAAAAGGAGTGGTATTCTCCAAAAGCCAATTTCCACTTTCATCAATTTCTACAAGTGTTGTCCATAAGACTCCCATGCAGATAATATGGTCATATTTATTTTGATTCTTACATTTTTTGGGCGAATTTTTGGTCTTCTACCCGAATATTTTAACACCTCTATTAAGTTTGGTCATATTAACTTCTCATTATAGAAAGTTATTGCAATGGTTCCTTTTTTGAAATCGAAGTTTTAAACATGTCTTTACATTTCATGGTTAGGACAAGGTATTAAATTCAATTTGTAGAAGAAGTATATACGTGAGAGTGTGCGTACGTACGTGTTTATTTTTTGCTGATAGATATCGCTCGAACAAAAAATGATGACTTCGTTGAAGTGTCGATCGAAGCGTATTAACAATATGATCCGAAAAGAATTTCATCAGTTTTCTTCGAGGTTTCTAAGTTTTTATTATACTGGGAAGTTATTCATGACGACGTCAAGGGTCGTATCAGATCACTCCATGGCTTGTTTCATCCGGTTTCGCCGTTTTCAATTCAGACAGAGCTCAAAATATTCGTAATCTTTGCACAAAAAATCATAAAAAGTAATGATCTCATAGACAGAGTCCGGAGTGTTTTTAGTCGAAAGCTCATCTACGATGTCACAGTTGTGCGGATACATAGGCAAAAAATTGGCGCTCTTTACTCAACGCCCTCCCTGTTTCTTGGAATTACATATGTTGGGAGTTACATATCGAGAAAAATTGTAATCAAGGTATTTTAGAAAATATTTACAGATAAATAATTGGAGATTCTGTTTCTTTGACTGGATTCAATCTTAAATAATTTCAAAGAAAAATTTTTTTTTCAATTTTAACGAATTAATTTTGGTTTTTTGTGTGTATTATATTTATTTTCATTTTCTGTTAATTATAATAGTTCAGAGGTTTAACTGTATAATAAACATATGTACCTTATAAGTATAATACGGGAAAAAAAATGTATACAAGAAATGTACATATTGTGCGATGTGTCTAATATGTAAGTAATTTATATTGACAATGTTAGAACCTACACAGTACAGTGGCAATGACTATTTTATTAGGTTTTAGATATTTATGTTTTTACTAACAAATACATCATTATTGTTCGTGATACAAGCAAAAACTAAGAAGTATGGTTTAAAAAAAATGATTTACCTATATATACTTTACAATGTCACATAAATAAAAATCATTTGGGAATATTGTGTTCATTGATTAAATCAACAAACAAGTTACTGAACACATACTTAACAAATATAACATCAGTAAGCATCGCGGAAATGTGATTGATTATAGATTGCATAAATCTATAATCTTACATTATATTTAATAGACTGGGATTCACGATTGACTCTTACTATTACATGGTTTTTTTCTTTAATTATTCATTAAATACTACTTAAATAATTATTTATTACCTTATATTTATAAATATTGATCCAGCACCGAAGTACGTTACGCTGAGTGCTCCATCTTCTGCACTATCTATTTCAAAAACGGTTCCTTTGACCTTGAATCTCAGGTCGCGCACTCGAGACCATATGTGACTTTTGAGACAACAAAAAAGTTCGCACAATAATTCAGCTGATTCCATTCCAGAGGATCGGGCTATAATTGGATAAGAAGGAATAAAAGCTGGCAATTGGGCTATGATATGGTATGTCTGGAAGGCGGGAAATATGTATAAACTCCTCTATCTTCCATATTCCAATGACATAATACGGCGTTTACGACTTTGATACACTTGATTGATATTGACTTGTAACTGATACTAATGAAACATTCTTGAATAAAACGCTTTAATCTTATTGTTATTAAAATATGATATTGAATTTAATTGGCTTATTTTTGATTTTCATAACTCTTGTTTATCAGTTTTTGGGAGATATTATATTCTTAATATCATGTTTTCTAATTTTTGACTTCATTCTATTTATAGGTTTTGTTTTATCTTTACATCAGTGAATGTTTCTTAAAAAATGGTGGAAGCGTCGATAAATATTAATATAATTACAAGAAACGGTTTGTAATATTTATCAAAATAATTCGGCCGTGTACAGTTTTGGATATAATTCGCAATAAGTCAAAAACTTGTGTGTATGTTGAGGAATGTATGTTTGAAGAATATTCCGTTGTTTTATTATTCTCATAAGAATATTGATATACAAAATTGCAAAGATCTTTTCCCGACAAAAAGTATGCCTGACGCGCAATACGCCTAAACTTACAGTTTTATAAGATTTAGATGATGGAAATTTGATTTGTTTAATATCGGTAATAATTATTTTGTAATTTTTATCTATGCATTTTTTCATTAAAGTAATACCTACAAACAAATATTCCTCATTAAAAAGTGACGTTGAAATTAAAATTTTGTTGGGCTGCGTTTGTCAGGCTATCTTAAGACCTCAACGATTTAAATTGCGAATAATTTTATTAAATGGACGTTGGCTTTATTTCTATGATAAAAAAATGTTATTATGATTAAAATACACGTGTAGAACGGGACAATAATCTTTTTTGACAAAAGGTTTTGGTAGAAGGTTGACAAATTGTCACTATACGTCAGTAGTTTATAAAATATTTAAGGTGGTTTTTCCTTTATTAAATTACGAGTGTGTCTGTAAAGGCGTAGTATGTAGAAAAAAAAATTAAAAGGTTCAGGTCGTTGAAACAAGTTTCATACTTTCAAATTATAGACAACTAGAGTGATACTCACCCTTCGCTGGGTTTAAAAGTAAAGATTGATAAAGATTGCTCTCGCTTATCCTCTTTCTATAATATTCGAAATAATGGTAAGGATTGTTTTACACAGGTAAAATATATGTATCGTTTTCTATTTTTTTTAAATGTATAATAGTCGTAATTATTAATTGAGGATCAGAAAAGGTAGCTGTGAAATATTTAATATTAACTATTTTTACAGAAATCTGTAATTTATGGCAATGCCAAATGACTACTTTTACAGAAATCTGTAATTTATGGTAATGTCAAATTAAATTAATTTTTTAATTTTTTTTATTTTTAATTAACATATCTTTATAAATTATATCTCATGTGTTAATATGAAGTATGAAGTATAAGCGTGAAAGCGTAATAAACAAACATGCTTACAAACCTTATCGTTTTTCAATTAAGTTTTGTTAGCGGAAGAAGATTATTAAATCGAGAAGATTCACATCCTTATTAAAATATAAAGACTTAGTGGATACTCATTTCAAAACAGATGAGATATATTTAAATCAAGAATAATAAAATATATGTATAAGTATGATAATAAAATCCACCTCCTTTCATATTTTTCAAAATAAATACCATTCTCTTCTCTAGATACTTGTCATATAATAAAAAATTGTAATATCATTACTAATAATTAACAATCATGTGATGTTCTTTTGGCATATTCTGGGAGGATTATCATTTTAATAAGACCACCTCCTCTTATTTTAGATTGGAAGTTGTGTGAATGCACAACTTACTCACCTTCTTAATAAATATACATATCAAGTACTTATGTATGTAATATGTTTCTTATTAAGTTTTTCTTCGCTACATACTCAGTTCCACATTACATTCAAGTGGAGATGGGATTAATAAAATATACTTTCAAATATTACTTCTATGATATGTAGTTTGTGTTTGTACTACATAAATAAATAAATACGGTTTTAATATAATAAGCGTATATATGTGAGCCTCTTTCTACTGACTTGTTTCAACAAAAAAAAAGTGGTCTGAAACATTCATATGACTTCTATGTAAAAGTATACCTGAGAGGCTTACCTTTAGGCGTCTGGCGTAAAAAGAAATTTTGAAGTAGTGTGCCTTTTACTGTACAGTTCTTGAATTTTTCTATTTAGGATATTTGTTTCTAATTTCAATAACGTCTGATTTGGAGAAAAAACAAATCTAGATCCGTAGAAAGCGTACAAAATTTAGGAATATTAAATAAACTAGAATTAGACACTAAACACTACCAGTTTCTGGGTATGTTTGGAATTTTTCAGAAGTTTCTAAGGTAATTTATTTGACTGATTTCATTTTTATATATTGAAGTCATTCAGTTCTCGATTGACGGACACTGATGTAAATGACAATAAAACAGTAAAAACTGGTTTTCAACAAATTTTATTTTTTTTAACTAGGTCCCCAGCTATGTTCGAAGAAAACCTTAAAAGCCCCTTAAAATTCATCAACTGTTTTATGGAAAATGAATGGGATGGTAGGTTTTGTAACGTAAACTTGGTTAAAAAATTCCATTTCATAATTTCTAACTTTTGCTTCCTGGCTGTGTATGAAGTTATAAGATATCGGGAGGATTGGTCACACAAGAATTGAGGGCTCTGTTTTAAAATAAATAAATTTGACATAAACATTTTTTATCTATGATCTTATATTAATTAAAGTTTACTATGATTTTAGTAATAGTAATTAATTTGTTGTTAATTATAACTTTTAGCTGAAATTATGTAAATACGTAGAGAAGTCGCTAACAACACCCTCATTTACTTTCTAAACTTTTTTGTCGGGTTAAAACTACCTTAAATAGAAAAAAATGTATTAATTGAATTTATATTAGGTTTTTGGTAGTACATGCTATATTATAATAAATAAATAAAATGATAAAAAATATTTTAAAAAATGTAAAAAAAAAATAAATAAAATTAAATATAAAAAAATGTATATTGTAAGCGAATATATCAGCCTTTCGAGGAGATATAACCCGTGACGATAAAAGTCTTGGGCACGAGACTCCATGCTCTTATGGTAAAGACAGACGAAAACTTCATAAACTGTTACAACTCTTTTCCTCAAAACTGCTGCTTAAGTATATGAGGAATATTGAAATGGAAATATGGGTAAGTGTAAGTGCTAGAAAGTACACATTTTGTCTCAAGGAGTTTATCCATATGTGAAAATCGCTTAGTTTTGTACATAGAAGTAAAAATTATAAACACATATTCATTTTTGAAATGTATAAGGTGAACCAGGTACCATCACTTTCTGGAATCTAGAGCAACTTGTGATATATGAATATTAAATATTTTTATTTTTTTTTATAGATTTTGTAATTCATATGTTTTACTTCTACATTTTTATATATATTTTATTGAATATAAAATGAAGAACGCTCCTTTTTCAGAGGATGGTTTTCTATAATTTATAACCTTTTAATGTAGGTATGACTCGTTTGGTTTGTGTTGTACATCTGTTAAGAAAGTTATTTTATAATTATGTTATTTTAAAAAATAATTATATATATATTTTAGGGTCAAACATAGTAATATTAGTTGTGTTCCAATAAAGAAGAAAATTTGTTGGCCACAATATTAGATTGATTACTTTTTGTTTGCCAATTTGTATTTTTTACAATATTAAAATTCTTTTAAAACTGTCTGTAACTTTAAAATGATCATGAATAAATTAAAAATTAAAACATTTTGGTATAAAACTTATATGCAATCTATCCATTTTTGGCAAAAAAAAAAAAAATTTTCCCAACAACCTAATTGAGTATCATAATGAATAAAGGGTATCTTAGTAGATCTTAGGCTTACGGATGGGTGTCACTAGACCGACACTAATGTATCTGTCTTTGCACTTTTATCTATATTGCGTTCAAGGAAGTCATTTTTTAATAAAATATTGAAAAATTGTATTCACAACAAATCTTTTATTTATCTTTTAATTCGTATGTATAAAACATTTTAATACCTAGTCATCTAACAGTTTTCGCAATTCATGTAAGCTCGTCATAGCTTGATTATGGTTTTACATTTACCTATATTTTATTGATTAATTTATCGTGTACTTATAGTAATAAAAACCAATTTAAAAAAAAAATGAATAAAGAATTAAAAAATTCAATAAATTAATCAAAAGTATTAGTTGAACCAAATTGAAGCATGATTATGTAAAAATAAATTATACATATATAGTACACTTACATACTTAAATAATTAATTACATAAATCAATTTATCAATACTTTACTCTCACAAATTAATATCATAAAATTAGTTTTGTTGTTGCATGTATTAGGGTGTAACTTCCATTATAGTCTTAATACTTGTTGTTTGTATTCTTGAAATCCTAATGATTTTTTTTCATTGACATAATAATACAATCTTTTTATTCTGCATATTGTGTATGGTATCAAGCTTTCTCCGAGTTTTTTTTTAATAACTGTATAACACAAACCGAAATTATTTTGTTTGTTCAGACCCTTATGTCTTATAAAAGGCTAAAAATTAATCAAACTTCTCTTGATTCTATAATTGTTAAAGTAATTCATTTTTATACACGGAATAGCGTATAAATGAAATATCAAGGTATACTAATTCTAGTCTCAAGTTTTTCTTTAAATATTTTTGTTAAAATACAAAGTAGCGAGCATTGTAAAAGACTTTACCGTTAGAATTTTTTTAGAAAATACTTAAAACAAATGAAGGTTGAAGCATTAAAATAGGATTGATTTTTTAACCTTTTCTAATTTATTTAAAACTAGATGGCCCGGTTTATTTGTAACGATATATCAAAGATTATTAATCTAAATTAATCTACAGGTCCAATTCATTAAAAACAGACTAAATGAGCTGTTTAGTACCTAGTGGGGTGTTTAGATTTTTATTTAATGGACCACCCGCTAATCAAAAATTGTACTACTATCTCTTGAATAGACCTGCAGCTTTCGACATGGCTGAAGCCTTCGGCAGTAGAGCTCGCTGAGCTTAGATATAGCTCTAATAAATACCTTACACAATACCTGAATAATACCTCAATACCATTGAAATATCTGTTCATAATTCTAGATAAATATGGTGGGAGCGCAAGGAAATACATTGTAAGGTATTGTTGTGCATTGTTTATATGCGTTTCCACCATTTATTGCATTTAGTATTTTGTCTTCATTTAAGTTTTTACGAAATTTTCTAAATTTTGTTTTTAATGTAAGACCCTTCTACGAAGCTTGAGAAAACATTAAAAAAGAAATGAATGAAATCGGCAAAGCCGTTCTTAAGCTATAGCGTGACCAGGAGAAATAGGATTTCATTTATATATATATAGATAATGTTTCAACAATTAACTCAGTGAATGGTTTCTTTTCACTTGTTTGAATTATTGTCGATAACATTAAAGTTTCAAATCCACCTAATAGGTAATTTTTTTATAACAGAAGTAATTCCAAGTTTAATAAGTATGGTTTTACGTATACATTTCAGATTTAATAATGCTCATATGCAACAAACTCCCTTCTCTCTTTGTAGCTATGATAAAAACATTACACACAAAATTAAATGAATGATTATCATAAAATATACACATTAATTTAAATTTTTTTAAAATACTATACAAATTATTATTAATATTTATTTACTAATAGAATATGTCTAAAGTATCTATTTTGTGATTAGTCTATGCAAATTTATAATAAACATCCAATTTTTTATTTTGTTTTGAAAACCAACATTAGCATTGCCTGTAGCGATACAAGTAAATAGCAAAATATTTATATGGTGTGTTAATTGATTGTTCATGATTTGTTATGTAAAGCGCTGGGTTGCTGGGATGAAGCGCTGGGTAAAATGAAGCTGTTGCGATGCTCAAGGTACTATTTAACTATATCAGTCTCTGAGTCTCTGTTTATAACAAATTATATTTGGTGACATGAAATAACATTAGTTTACAAAATAAAATAAAGACATGTCCTTTCGAGGAATTTCATATCGTTTTATTTAGTGGCAATTACTAAATGCAAACATATATTTGTTTTTTATTTTTATTACGTCAAAGAATCAAGAATCCTCACGTATTATTTTCGAACTTTATTTATTATATTTATTTTTAAAATTTTTCAAAGCTTTAGATAATATAAGTATAGCTTTTAAGCATTTATGTTCCATTTTTCTAATTCTTTCTGAAGTATACGGGGACCAGGCTATGTTTGGTTATTGCTGGGCTATTTTAAGGCACATAAAAGACAATTACTTGTCTATTTTAAGAGACACAAATAAATACAAAACCTAATTTTTAATTTTTTTTAAAATATTGTTGTACCTTTTTTTTTTTGTAATGTAATAAATATTTTGGGAATGTGACTTATTAGATTGTCTGCATTGTTTTTTTTTGAAACTCAATGCATCTCAATTGTTTAACAAGAACACTTACCATTTAAAGGACAAAAACCATGTAAGCTAATGGTACCCTTTGTTTAAGTAACTTTGTACTTTTAAGTTTATGGGCTACTTTATGAGCTACTAGTTGTTATGAGGTACTCATTTCTAAGTGATCGCTCTGTATATATGATCATACTAATTTATAAAAACAGTATAAATATAAATATCAAACCACATAATAATAAGACTTATTAAATTTACTGTAATTTAATTTGTGAACGATGGTTATTTACTCTAAGGCACTTTTACATAAACAAAAAACAAAAAAATAAATTTAATATTCGTTTCTTGTTAGTTAATAGTTTAAAAGTACTTTTTAATTTAACCTGTCTTAACATTTTTTTTTTTTTTTTTTTTTAGCTTATTTCAAATTTGATTTTTATAGACACATATTAAATTATAGGATTAGTAAAACGTCCAATGAATTAGTTTTTAAGCTATTTTCTTTTAACCAATATGAGGTATTGCTAATGTGCCAAAACTAATTTCATAACTTTCATACAGTTGCCATTTGAAATTTAGGATCCCTAAAAACAACATCCTCATTTCCTTAAAAGCTTTTTTTTAACATTTTTGTTACTTACAAAATATTAAGCAATAATTACGGCAGGCTCCTTCTTCTTCTTTATTATATTAATTAATGAGATATTATTATTCATTTTTTGAATAACTAACTGGTAATTTTATTTTTAATGATTTATTTAACAGGGAATGTGCTTAGCTTACGCAGTTCCTTCGTGAATTATTTGTAAAATTAGATGTGTACGTACTTATAGCCTGGCGAAAAATTAATAAAATTGTTTTTATTTCCGTAGTAGTAATATAATGATTTAAATAACAACGGTTAAGATGTGGGTGTGTACCTACCTAATATATTTTGATGGATACATCAAAACAATTTTATGATATTTTTAATTGGATTTGTATTTTTACGACGTCTTAAGTTATAATAGAACAAGTGAAAATACACAATTGACTAAGTTAATTGTTGAATTCGTCTTAAAGGCAGTACTAAATATCAGTGCTTGTGTTCTTTTTACAAATAAGAGAAATTTAAAAAAAAATCGTATTTCAAACTTTTTAGAATCGAATTTTTAAGCAGGTCCTGGGGAGAGTCTGGTGCCACCCTTGAGGTCCACACAAATAACTGCCCATTTCCCACAAAAAACCTTCCAATTAAAAATTAAAAACTCGAACCGACTCGAAACGACCGTCAGGGCCAGAAATGGACTAATGTTTCTAAGCAGTACAAAGAGCGGTACAAAGCGGTACAAAGAGACAATTATTAATTTAAAAAACCTTCACATATATCTTATAAAAATGCCCGGATCACATTAATCAAATTTTATTAATAGTGTTGTTTCTTCCCATATAAGTAAAGTTTCGATAATTGGGAGCAAATAAAATTGAGCGGTGTTTCGATTAATAGATTTGTTTCGATTACTGGAATTGTTTGGAACAAATTGATTAGAAATAAAACAAAATGAAGTTTTTCCAATATTTTTCAATTTTTTTTTTGCCTTCTGTGATTAAAGACAATGGCAAAACTTATTAATCACAAAAATGGAAGAAAGTTTGAAAATGTCGAAAGCAATAGAAAATGATTGTATTACTAGAAGTGCATCCTCTTTGTCAACGCTTTTTCTACGAATTGTATTCAATCTTTGAGTTTTTAATCAAACAAGACACACATAAAATTGTAAATAGAATTACAATTTTCATTCGCATGACTTCGAAAGAATGGATTTTTTTTTAATAAATGCATCCATCCACTTATAAAAAACCATCCTTTTAAAATAAATAGTTAATAGAAATAAATATTCAACGTAACTTTACTAAAAGTATTTTTATTTCACGACACTCCCTCCATTGTTCTATAATATTAGGATTCGAATACTTTATTTCTATATAATATACCTAACACAGTAGCATTAAAGGGCATCTTGTTATTATTATTTATTAAAACAAAATTATCAAGATAACAATGAATTAATTAGTAATTTCAAAAACAATTTATTTTCTTATTTTAATTAAATATAATCATAAATATTACAGTGAGTACAAAGATTTGAATATCAAGATATTATAAAGAGTTTTCCATTGAGAGTGATAAAATTTTAATCTTAAGTTAAACAATTTATTGTTTAAGATTTTCTTTAGATTTCAATGCAATTTGTGTAATACATCATGGTACAGTATGGTATGATGTATGTTATGCGTTCAAAAATGGGACTTTATTACAGAAAATAGACCTGGTATATTTTTTCTGGCATCCAAAAGTTGGAAATCGTCATAAAAAAAATCCAAAAATCGGCAATCGGAAAACATAGACCCGGAAAAGTAAAATAGAGTTGGTTGCGTTCTGAAGTTTTTAGCCCTTGCGTTCAAAAATGGAGCATTATTACAGCAAATTTACTCGGTCTATTTTTTCCTGGTATATTTTTTTTTGTTCGTTTTTCCTAAATCCATTACAGTCAAATCTTCACTGGGCCACCCGATATCATTAATATTGGGGATATCACCATGAATAATTCAAGCACACTATTGGTTGTTTTTTATGAGTGGCGGTACAAGCTTCTTACTGTACCTATACTTCAATGCCTGTGAAAGTAAGGGCAAACATTGCCTTCAATAATATCGCACCGTATCTATAACTAGATTATGTATCAATAAATAGTGTTTTTTATATTAACTATTAAAGCTGTTTACTTTTTACAGGTATCGTTTATCACTCAAATGTCCAAAAAATACTTATAAAAAAATTTGTGAAATTTTCCAAAAAAAGTTTCAAGTTCTATCATTCTTAATGGGAAACCATTTATTTACTTTTATGTAGGAACAACAACTGTATAACCTTACATTACCAATTGAGTCAAGAAACACAACCATTTTCATGAATGTTAATAATAATATATAAATGTGCATTTTGTCATTTAATCTTGATGCTCTACTAAAATGAATAAAGTTAAATAAATTCTATAAACTGTAAACGTAATTATAATTTTCATTTTTAATCATTTTTTATTATCTTAATGTTTTTCTGTTTTACTTAATCCATGGGAAAAATTAATCGAAAATAGTATATATTGAAATTTTACATACTATATTCTGATACCAATGTCATAAATGATCGCCAAATTTGGTACGATACTGGCATTTTCCAAGGAAGCAAAGTCTCTTGAAATTGTTCTTGGAAAAGGGACCTGGAAAAAGAGTGAAAAATTTCATAAATTTATTCTACTTATGTAAAAATTAAACCTAAACATAAGAAGAATTCAGGTCCGCTACTGTACAATTTTAAACCTGACTGAGCCTTTGTCTGTTGGTAGGTCACGAAAAACGATGTACAGACTCCCCTTTAGATATAAATGGTAACGGTCTTGAGCAGAAACAAAACTGTACTAGAAGCGGATAAAATAATAAACTAATCAATATTACCTTTTGCCTTGAAGTATTTGTCTTTTTCCTTTCTAATCTGAAATTACTCAAAAGAAAGATTTCAGAGAAATTAAATGGTTTTTGATACGGAGCAGTACAATAGGCCATGTAACTCGGAGTGCCAGCTCTGTTACCTAATCGCTTAATTTTCGCGTTTCCTAGCCACTCTTGTCACTTGGCATACTACGTTCAGAGTATGGAATAAGTTGTGGAAAGGAAAGGGAAAAAAAATCCATGTGTATTGATTAGACGTTTCCTGGGAGTATAATTTGTATAAATATCTTCAGATATTTATGATAAAATTAATTTTTTTATTAACGCTTTTTACATTATCTGACTTTATACCATGAAATGGAAAACATTTCATCATCAAAAAACATGAGATTTACGTAAGTTGAAACAACTGAAACGGAGACGGTAGAAGCATAGTGCTTAGAGTAACATTTTTATCTATCTCGAGAAAATAAAGAAAAAGCGATTTAAGTTGTAAGAGAAAATGAATGATTTTTATTTATAAAATTATATATGCATGTAGGAATAATGGAGAAACAATATTCCTTTTAACTTACTTACTAATTATTTTTTTATGAAGTAAGATATTATAATTTATCAAGGAAATCAGTGCTTAATAGCTTGAGTTTGTGTGGCTTGGAAGATAGTGAAATTCTGTTTTTATCGAGATTACATGCCACAGTCTACTTGAGGAAAAATTTTACTGGGATCACTATGGTTCTACCATCCACAAATGGAACGATCATCTATAAATATATAGGAGACTTTCTATAGATATAGATAGATAGATAGATAGATAGTCACTCATCACGATATCTCTGGAACTATAAGACCTAGAGACTTGAAATTTGGGAGGAATATTCCTTTTGCCAAGTAGAGGTCAGCTAAGAACGGATTTTACGAAATTCCACCCACAAGGGGTGTTGCGGGGGTGTTCATGAAAAAAAATTCATATTTTTCAATTATGGCTTTTAATAGTTCAAAACTTGGCCAGAATGTTTTAAATTACATTTAGAAATTTTTTTAACCTTCGGAGGGTAGAAAGGTGTAGCGAGAAAGTGGGAAGGAAATATCGAATATTTACAAATATACCTAAGTGGGGTATCAAATAAAAGAGCAAGACGTGTACATTACAAAAATGTTATCCAACCCAAGGAAATGTGGAGGGAGGGGTGCAAGTGGGGATGTTGCCCAGCAAAGCGGGCGGGTAACAGCTAGTACCATATAAAGTAATAAAACACAAAAGAGAATTTTAAATAAGAATACCCTTTTTTTTTAGTACAAAAAAATAAAATAAAATAGATAAAATAGTTGATTTAAAAATAATAATTCAGTAGCCAAGAAGGCGTACGTAACAATGTCAGTGGCTGTTGGTTTGTTTATTATTTGATGTGTTTAAGTTTTACTTTACTTACAATAATCTGGTTATAATGTGTTGTTCAGGCATTTTAAAATTCAATGGATGTATTTAAATTTCATGTAATTGGATTATTCTAAGTAATTAGAACTTGTCATTCTATTCACGTTTTAGTTAAATGAATTGTAGATTATCTATTTGGATAACAAACAGCTTCTGTATATATTTTATAATTATTATACTTCTTCACTGACTAATTTTTTAATTCCTTACCTCTATCTACAAATCTGTAAAATTGTGATAGAATTGTGCTTCATTTCTGCCTCGAAGATGGCTTAAAATTAGTTCAATGTGGACTAGAGTTAAGTTTGAGCTTAAATATCCCTATTAGAAAATATCTACAGTATGATTTTTTTAAAAGTAACCCTCTTATATTTCGAAAACGGAATGGAAATTTTAAAAACGTAAAATCATGTATTGCCCCATTTTTAAGAGGGCGTTGGTCAACTTTTGGATTGAACTGCATAATTTTTGTACAATATGATTGTATTGTTATAGTTTATTCATAATATAATGGAAAATTTTAATAAAATTTCATAGCTAGTTAATGGATGGGAAATGGGAAATGGGATAGCTAGTTAAAGGAAACAGACATATCACCTCTAAATAAAGAATTTAGTTAATATACGGAGGGCATGTGCTAATTTATATATTTTTTGCTTACATTTTGTTTTGAAGAATTAATGGGTGTTTTAAATATTTTTGATGTTCAAATAAATGACGGTAATTTAGAAAAAAAAATTTTGTTTGTTGGTAGTAGACCAACATTTTTAATCTTTCAATTAATAAAACTTATGTTCAACAAACTGTAAAATCTGATGTTAACATACGTAAAGCCTTCATATTAGAAGAAGCAGAATATTACATGATATTGAAAATATGTATATTAAAACTACTTTGTGATCTTATTTTAGGAGTTCATTGATCAAAACATGACATCTGTTTGTGTTATTTGAAATTTTAATATAATTTAATTTTAGCAATTGTTAAGTTGTAATAAACGAAGTTAAGTAGACCTATCAGAATATTTACCGGGAAGAAATTTTCCGGGTCTCGTGAAGAAGAACTTGCCGGCTACGAGAATTTCAGTAAATCGGTGGCAAGCATTTATTAACACACAAATATTATTTATTATACCGTGTATATATGAAATATATATCAAGGTATATGAAGTTTAGTCCCAAGTTTGTAACGCTTAAAAATATTGATGCTACCAACGAAATTTTGGTATATGTGTTCATAAAATCACCTAATTAGTCCATTTTCGGTTGTCCGTCCGTCTGTGAACACGATAATTCAAGAACGACAAAGGATATCCAGCTGAAGTTTGTGCAGCGTATTCAGGACGTTGGGTATTGAGTCCGTAGGATTCATCTTGTAAACCGTTAGAGATAGAACAAAAGTTTAAATGTAAAAAATGTTCCTTATAAAAAAATAAACAACTTTTGCTTGAAACATTTTTTCGTAAGCATCAGTGATTTTAACCGTGAGGGTTGTTTAACACACTTGGATTAAAGCACGAAACAATTCTCTTGAAATTTTGAGGTGGTATTTACAGTCGAAAATGAAAAATCTGTAAGTTTCACGATGCCATAAAACGACTACTATTTTATATTCATTACCATCATAACTCGAAATGAGATTCGATTTATTATGGTTAAACTGTATTTTATCCTACACTATTGGCTAACAAAGCTTACGACAATTAATGAATGCATAATGTTGGTTTGGTCTGTAAACCGCCTCCTTTTATTAAAATTACAATCATGCAATAAATAAGTGATTTTTTTGAGAAAGTTTAATTTTAGAAGTCATAAATTATGCATGTATTTAAAAGTATAAAATAGTTACTATTTATAAATTTACAATTGAACTGGAAAATAATTTTTATTTATCTATTTTTTATGAAATAATAAAATTTAAATAAATAATGATATTCTCATTAAAATGGCAGATGTTATCTTTATAAGAGTTTCGTAAATAATAAATATATACAAAAATTTCATTTTCTATAATAATAAAAACTGGTGATTCCAGTTTTTTTTCATATATAAAATGCAGTCAATCCAATTTTTGGTCAGAGCATCATTATTTTTGAATTTTTATTGTTTATGACTACTTTTTTTTACTATGACAATTTTTTGTACACTAATTGGTAAATAACAGGCCATTTGAAAATTGAGTCATCAAGAAGAGATCATTAATTGTGACAATAAAGAATTGTTTTAATAGTTTTCTTAAAAAACTGGTATATCTTTAAAAAAAGACTCAATAGTCTGTTTTAGTGTGTTTTATGTTCACTTTTACAATATTAAAATTGTACTCTAACTGCAAAAATGGCTAGCCAAAGTTGACGGATGAAGAATTCGAATAATATACGTATTCCAATGTTCGTAATATTGATAACGTGTAATACGAGGTGGAAATTGTTGGAAAACAGTACGCATTTTTCAATTTTTTGCAAAGTGAGATACTCTTGAGTTCTAACATTTTTCACAGGTCACGAACTGTTTCTGAGATATTGACTAAAATTGTATACCAGAGGTGGTATCTCTTGGGATAAGAAAATTTTAGTCCATATCTTGGAAATTTGTCGTACAATCGTAAAATAAATTAAATTGTCGTGTATATCCCTATAAATTATAAATATGAAAGTAAGGATGTTTGTTTGTTTTTGTGTTTGTTTGTTTGTTAGGCTTTCACGCAAAAACTAGTGGATGGATTTGAATGAATCTGTACAACAAGATTTCTGTAAAAATTTAAAACAGTAAATGTCAAACAAATCATGGCCACCTTTTCTGATATACTCAATCAATTAGGACTATTTTACAATTTAAAAAATAGAAAACTGTGCATATTTTGTAGCTGTGTAAAACAATTCCTTCGAGTGTTATGGCAGGGGGATAAGTGAGATCAAGAAAAGTAAATGCTATAAAGCAGTGGTATTTACTTTTAAGCCCAGTGAAGCGGGCGGGTATCAAGCTAGTATCAAATAAGGAAAAGTCTTAGTGTATAATGACAATAAAATTAAATGAAAAGTTTCAAGTATAAAAGTAAAACTTTATTTATTACTTAAAATTTGCCCTTGAAAAGTACATTTTTATCCCTTCATAAAACTTTCTGGATCCGCTCGTGGTGATCGCTTAATGTTTCTTTTAAGAAATCAGAAATTTAAATTTAAAGTAGTATTTTTTTTAAAATCTGACTGTATATCCCCAAAACGAATAGAGTAACTATCTATACTTTAATCCAAGCCTCTCAAACAAATTCCGATAATTTTTTAATGAAGTTACATAAATTATAAATTTAAATCATTTAGTTTTTGTTAAATGAATTTCCACTTGAAGTTACAAATATAATTGGTTAAATGAAAGTTTTTTGATTAACCAATAATAATTAATAATCATTTATTCAATGAAATGTTTTGATAAATTGACGATTTACTAATGATAATTATTTCTTACATCATAAATTATTGCTGAATGTACAAAAAAAAAATACAATTTAAAAAAAAAATGTACAATCAAAAAATTGTAATTTACATAAAAGGCGCCTGCCTGATTATATTTCTTACATGTTACCATGACATGTAGAACCAACATGAAGTATACTCATTATTACCTGTTGTCACCTATGATCGCAAAAATCAATCATATGTCAGTATACATCAATGTTACTTGAATAATAATCATCTACCACTTCTTAAGCATAAATAATACTTTTACCATATTTTATTGAATATTTTTATACAATGTATATGAAATATACCAAGGTATACCAAGTTTAGTCCCAAGTTTGTAACGCTAAAAAATATTGATGATACGAACAAAATTTTGATATAGGTGGCATAAAATCAAATAATTAGGCCATTTCCGTTTGTCTGTCTGTATGTCTGTCCGTCTGTCATCACGGTTACTCAAAAACGAAAATAGATATCAAGCTGAAATATATATATAACGTGCTGAGGACGTAAAACGTGAGGTCGAGTTCGTAAATGAGCAACATAGGTCAATTGGATCTTGTTAGAGATGAGAATCGTTAGAGATAGAATAAAAGTTTAAATGTAAAAAATGTACCTTATAAAAAAATAAACAACTTTTATTTGAAAGTTTTTTTCGTAAAAATCACTGTTTACCCGTGACGGGGCAAATTAAGCGTGAATTTTATAGTATGTATAATATGGGAATATAAGTTTCGTATGTGTGACACGTATGTATGTGTAATGTGACAGATTAATCGACACTGTCTATACATGGTATTTCAACAAATAACTCAGTCAATTGTTTTTTTTTTTCACTTGTTAACATTACTAAATGTATCCATCAAATTGTAATTCTCGAATATTTATAATTGTTATACAGTAAATATTTTGTTTTGATTCTGTTAGTAGAAAAAGAAAGAAAGCTTCACCTAGAAAGCATGGTAATGGCATACCGCACTTTGGTGAGTGTTCTTAAATATGTTTCAAGTGCGAGTTTAGCGTTCCTTACAAGAAAATTTTGTCCGGGGTTTTTTAAATTTTATAAATTTCACTTGTTTTTATATATTTATTATTATTTATTTTCGAAATAAAGTTGATAGCTTTAAAAGAGCATTTTGTAGAAACCGAATAACAACTTAAAAAACTATTTTTATCTATATTTTAATTATTTTCTTTTTTGTTTCAGGTAAGCATTGATCAAATTTTTAATTTTGTCGTCAAAATAATCCAATAACTGATCTAAAACCATCAAAATCCATCAGCAAAAGAAAGAAAAGTGAGTTTATATAATAGATCTAATTATATCATTCAATGTACTATTTATACCCATCATTATATTTTATATAAAATAATAATTGTAATAAAGATTACATCAAATGCATCCAACAACTGTAACTCGTAACGATTGAAATGAATCATCATTCATCAAAGACAAATTGGCATTGATTAAAACCAATTATACCATTTGCTGTCAACCTACAGATAAAACGTTAAAAACTTGACATCTATATCAAGTTCTTCTTCAATCGTTTAAGTAACTAATAAGTTGTTATGTTTGTTATATCACATTTAATTGATAAGTTTCATACAACAAATATGAAAAATATAATTTTAACTAGTTTCTATAAAATATTCAACCAATTCTATATAATATTGCCTATAATCTATATATTCGATCATTGAAATTTTATGGCTATAATAAATTATGGCTGAATGATATGTTTAAATTTTATGAATATTTTGTAGCCTAGAATTTTATTAGTACTTTTGGCATAAGTACGTGTTAGCAAAAGTTTTAGATAACCATATGTATAAATAAATACTGTGCTGCGATAAATAAATAATTTAATTGCTTAAGAAAATTAATATGTGAAATAGAAAAGTTATGTTTTTGTGGAAATAGAGAAATACCATAGAAATATAAGGTTGTCGATGATATAAAAACAAAACTTGAATTTAATTATGAGTTCATCGAAAATCCTTTGCATTGATTAGAGTGTTGATGCTTGAAGAGCCACATTTATATTATCAAATTTATAAGCAGCATTTGCACAAAATGTATGTCAATTCTTTCGAGTCTCACACATATAAGTGGTCCCAATTTTTGGACAACATGTATGTCGCATTTAAGTGGTAATATCTTTTCGTACCAAATGTCTTCCATTTGCGGAGTTAAACCCAGTATGTTGATAAAAAACATACAATAATAAATTTAAAAAAATTAAAGCAATTATATAATGTTTTTGTTACAAATAGTAATTTATAAAAGTTTATCATAAATTATTAATAAAATCGTGAATTATAAAAAAGAATAATGTAATGTGTAGGTTCGTTCACACATAATCAATAATAATAAAATGAATTATTAAAACATTAATGGCATACACATACCTTGTAAATTCCAGTATACTGACTTACTAAATGTTTGTTTTGGTGCGAGAGTTGGCAATGTTTTTAAGAGTTTATTTTTAGATGGCTGAATTTCGGATATTTCTTCCTTTGGAACTTGGTAAGGGATGAATTATGCCTTGCATCTAAGAGCTCACTCTGGGAAACAGTCTAGTTTTATTATTAAAGAATGTAAGTTTATTTTTTTAATTGTAAAACTGGATCGTTTAACAATTACAGCCTCACTAGAATGATTTAAATACTTTATTATTACTAGAATAATATCTGGTGCCTCGTTAACAACGGCATTTAAAATTTATACAAGTAAAGACGCACATGAAGTAAATTTTCTCTCATATGCCAGACGTACTTCATCACTGTCTGAATTCAATACGTAAGAAATTGTCAAAAATCTAGCCTTCTTAAAATCAACTTTTCCGTGATGTTGCCAGCTCTTATACCATTAAAATTTTTAACTTTTTTATAACTGTTTGATTGGTAGTTGCTACTACATATTATTAATATTTCATACCTTTTATATAACAATTATTTTTCATTGATTAAATTAACTAACCTAATTAGGTTCAAAATTGAGGGACCCGGTGAGCAGGCTTGGCATTCACTTGGAGACCTGTAACTAATGGATTAACACTATTATTGCAATTCCTCATGTATCTCTTGGACCTCTTGTGAAATTATACCTCTTCTAAAGCGTCGAGAAAAGCTTGCGCTTAGGTTTGATAGTGCAACTTACCCAATGCCGTTTATCGATAGGTCGATTCTTTTGACATTTCCCCATCTCACATTATTTAAGCTTATATGGTCTCATCTTTACTGAATTCAGCAGTTATGTAAACTTGCCTCTTATTTTAATTCGGTAGTGTTCTTGTCCAAGAAAACAAACTTTCTACAATAACAGTGTGTTATAATCTAGGTCGAAATCTCTCCATGGACCTTTATTTTACTATGCTTCACCTCCAATCTATTTCAATGCTTCTCTTGACAGCCCTGTGACTAGGAAAAAGATATATGAACCTTACCGTTGCTTATCCAGGGCAGAGGGCAAAAACACATGGGCATCGGCCTACCAACCTTATTAGGCAGTTAATTGAAATTAGGATGTTTGAGGAAATCATGAACATCTCTGTGTTGAATTCAGTCATAGGAGTACAACTTGACTGCCTCAGGAAATTATGACATCCTCTGCTAATATTACTTTTTAAGGCTGGTTCGGCCTCTCTTATTGTGCTAATTTTCTACTGTAGTCTACATTATTAAAAATTATATAATTGATTTTCTGATACAAGATGTTACTACAAAGATAGGCCACTGGTTTATATGTACTACAACAATGCAATAACTGTTTGTCCGTCAGCCATAAAAGATTTTTGATTGTGTATTATGTGTGCTTCTTTTACTATGTTATAATATTTCAAACTATCTTTCAAAATTGCACATTCACTGTATCTTTTGTAGGATTATGACTCAATTTTAGACGCCATGAAATCTTGTGCCATTATAAGAGCCATGTAAAATAAAAAAGTACACTTTACCGACATAATGATGAGATATTACAGACCAATAGTGAAAGGGGTCTTAGATCAATTTTCCCACTATAAACTGTAAATAAAGCAAATGATAAAATGAAAAAAAAGGAAAATTTTTATACACGGGTACAAAATTTCTTCCATTCACGAATTACTCCATCATCAGAAGTTCAAATATTAGATTACATGTTCTGTAAACCACAAGTAAAACATATCCATTAAGCGTGTTCCTACTGACTGTGTTCAAATACATTGTAAAAAAAAGTAACAACAGATCATGTGAATAATTTATGTTTGTTAGTAAGTATGACCTTGTTGAATTATAAAATTTATAGTAGGAAGTTTCTTATCTAATAATATTTACATTTAAAACATTTACAAAGTTACCACTTTTTTACCTCTGTATATTATATTGTATGTATTACAGCAGTTATGTTATCTACTGAATCAGCTTGTAATGACATTGTCGTTACCGCAAACGATTATTGTTCTTAGCTAATAATCAGTGTTGCCAGCGTGACTTGGTCGAAAGTTACGATGCCATACCTGAAAAGTTAGATTTTTTAAATCAAACTAGCAATGTAATAAAAAAATTTATTTTATGTAATAAAGACTTAATAGTTGAAGTAAAAATAGTATAAAATAGTAATTTACCCCTGAACCAAAAACAGGGGTGTTATTGGTTTGACCGCTATGTGTGCTTGTCTGTCTGTGGCATCGTAGCACCTAAACGGATGAACCGATTCGAATTTTTTGTTTCGTTTGAAACTTAATTTAATAGGCAGTGTTCTAAGCTATGATTCAAGTACGAGCTTAGGGTTTCCGAACCTAGAACAACTGACGTAATATAATGGAAAGTATTCTTAGATACGTTTCAAGTTCGAGTTTAGTGTTCCACACCCGAAAAATATTTCGGACTTTTTTTATATTTTGTAAATTTCACTTGTTTTTCAATCCAATTTCATTTATTTATTTAATATCAAATTTTTAGTTAGTTATAAAAAATATAATACAATTATGTTTATTATTATTCATTTTTGTGCGATGTTAAGCTCAAAAACAGATTGATTTAAGTGAAACTATCAAAAATGAATAAACAAATTTATTTTACGTGATTTTTGTAGTTTATGTTTCATTTTTCCCGAGAAACGCGGATTAAACGACGTTTTCCAACAATAAAACCTCGCTAGATCGATTTCTAACATCCATTTGCGAGTATATACTTGGTTCATTTTGTATGTATTGTATAGTGTGTGTTGTTCGAGTGGCTTTATCAGTTTTGGTTGATAGACAGCTAGTGTGATATACGTATATCGTAGTTAACAAAATAAGGTACATTACCGGGACTTTCAAATGGGTATTTTTGTGAAGAAATCTTTTTAACTCAAAAATACCGAGCAAAGCTGGATCATCGAGGTACTTTACCTTTATAATTTGCTAAAAATCTGCTTCAACAACCATATACTAAATTGACAAAAAATGCATCAAATTACATATAATATTATATGTAAAAAGAGCATTTTTTGTGACATTAAGTATACATGCGTTTTGTCTACTCATAGAGGTATGTGAGTTGCTTACACCAGATTTTTTTGTTGCTATTTTATATAAACATTTTATCATCTGAAGTTTACATTGCTGTTATGAATGTGTTTTACAATTCAAGTACTTCAAGTGGTGTACTGTCATCAGTGTCAACATTAGACACAAACTTCATGGGTTATTGTCTCACAAAACATTTAAGTGGTGAGAGATTACAATTTCATTCTGGCAATTGTTTGCATTCATATTCATTCTTATGTCCTCAATCAATATCAATGTCAGTATAAAGGTTCCAGTAGTTCAATCCAGTTTCAATTTTCTTCTGTACACTTGATTCAAGCTTGCAAACCCTCAAAAAATTATTTGGTCGACTATTTCCTTAAATTAAAGGATTTTACACCTGAAGCATATAACATGAGGGATAATGTGTAAGAAAACTATTTTGCTAACTCTAATATTCTAGATCGTATAACAACCTCAATATTACACACGTAAAAGAAGGAGTCCTTGAAAATTTTATATTAATTATTTAAAATTATAATAAAATGGAAATAGGTGACATATTTTTAAACACAAGTAAATTGTTTCTCATGCAATTTCTTCTATTTATGGGCTGATAAATTTCGTATTATTTTTAAAAATATTAGCCAAATATGTAGGGAAAATGTAGTTTCAATTGTATTTCATTCTTTGGGAAATAAATCTAGCTTAGTTCGCAGAATTAATTAAAAATTTTATTAGCATTTTGAAATGATCATAAAAAATCATGCAAAACTTATAAAATGATTATACAAGTAAAATACCTACTGTAATTATTTTTAGAAGAAAAATTGACATATTAAAAACATATTATAGGAAACTTCTTAGCTTAATATCCAGATAATTTTATCTTTAAATTTTACCATTTTTTCGAAATTATCAACAAATCGTATTTTTCTAATTTGCATTAATAGGAATCAATTCTATTAAAAGGACGATTATTTTTGATACTGAGGTGAATGTGATTAATTGCTTTGTAACTAGATTCTTCAAAATAGTGATTTATTCTCTAAGTTTTTATGTATCGAGAAATTACGAACAAATCAAAAATTTAAAGATATTTAACCCTTTGCTTGGCATAGAGCTCTAAAGGGGTCTATTTGCCTGGCTTCACCCCTCCCCCCTGCTTCTAATTACGATTCTGTTATTTTAAAAGTAAAAAGTTTTTTGGCATACATGTTTGAATACTACGAAAAAAATTCGGAATTTCAGTTTATCATAAATTATTTTTTAATTTCTTTGGTCATTGAATATTTCTAGAAAAACTTAAAATTGATAAAACAATTATAATTTGTTTTAATAGAATAATTAAAAGCACTCGTTGAATAAATGTTAAACTACATATATCGCTCGTATTTAGTACGTGTAACATTTATCAAATGCAACAAAAAAATTAATTTCAGCACACGTGAAATAATTATCGCAATAATAAATAAATCAATATTTGTACATACTCTTTTGTTTTTATAACAACGGCTGTGTTTTATTTTGTTTAAATATTTATTTTGGCATTATCGTCATGATATTTTTTTTATTTTTTGTTTTGGAGAATTATTATACTCTATTTCATTAAGTATGTGTGACTGTGTATATGTTTTTTTATTAATATAAATAAATAAATGTGACCTTTTTGATTTGTGTGCTCCGGTTTTAATCAGTTTTATAATGTTGTATAATTATAGTAAATTAAATGCGTGCTACAGTAAAAACTTTGCGAACAGTAGAACTACATCACCAAGGTCATATTTCCCCCTTAATAGATGCTCCTAATTATTTAAATTTTTTAATGAAATGGGATTTTTACCTTTTCATATTTTGGAATATATGAAATATTTACACAAAAAGATTGGAAGAGGTTCGGAAAGTCAACAATAACAATTGGCATGTTCTTTTCCGATATTTTTAAATGAATTTCCAATTTTTAGCCTTAAAAAACACAAAAATCATTACTTTTCAACTTAAAATAGAGAAAGACGAAGTTAATACCACCAACCGACATTTCTCTGACAAGAGCTTAACCTATTGTCTGTGTGACAGAATTTAGTGCGTTTTTTGATACAGAGATACATACAGATTTGAAACTGTCTAGCTAAAGTTGGAGAGGCTGTGGATGTGCGGAGATAGAACACGAAAATGTATAATATATCGACACAAAAATAAGAAGAGGGTTGGGAGTTGACTTTCCCAAGAATCATTTTTTTGAAAACTATTTGGAGAGGCAATGACACATCTCCGTTCTTTCCCGTTTACTTCTGATACTGTGCATAAGTCTATATTTTCGTGGAAAATGTGACTAAAAATTTATCAGTATTTAAGACAAATTTTATATCGTTCATATTCTTTAATGAATGTCATTAATAATAATATAATTATTTAATTAATTATGCAGTTAATTTTTTAATTTTTTTTTTTGCATAATAGTTATTTTTCCATTCATAATATTAATGCATGTTTAGGTTTAATCGACTGTACTTTGATATGTGGGATTCTCGAAATATTATCTCTATAAATAGAATTTTTTATACAATTCTCATGTACAAGGTGAAAGAGAGGGTAAAATTAATTGATCTGATGCTAAAAATTAATTATTCTTTAATGACATTGGAGACTATATAAAATTTATGAAAACTTTTCTCTTATTTTCACGAATATGTTAATTAAAAATTTCCTTAACTGGCTCTATCTTTAGGAAGTATATATGATCAAATTGAAAATATATCGACTTTACTTATAATCCTGGAGATGTTAGCTCGTTAACGGCTGAGAATGGGAAGCGAAGTATTAGAAGTATGTATCGTTATTTAAATTACTCCAGTAAACTAGAAAAAAAGACGAAATCTCTAAACTTTGACCTATAACACTGATTTCGGTCTTATATACTTACTCTAATCTATTTTTAAGTCGATTGAATTTATAGGAAATAATTTAGTGATTTAACTCTCGTAGACTGTACTAAATGGCTTTCTGTTAAATATATTTAAATATATTGCGGTTTGTCACTGAAATATCAAGTTGTCATCAAGTATTGACTTCCACCCCTTTGCGACAAGAGTTTATATATATATTTTTGGGAATGTATATTTATTTTCTTCAAGACAACTCAATAATCAATAATTTGGTATTTCGATTATCAAGTTATACTCGACATCATTTCAAAAATAGTAAATTTCAATAGAATAATTAATAATAATTCGGAAAGTTTTATGAAATTGTTCATTCAAAAATCAATTTCTTTGTCACGCTAAATTTTATAGATACAGTTGTTTATGAATCAAAAGCAATGAAACTTGCCTTTTTCGAAGTTTCTATTATCTTTTGATTCTTTTATTCTAAACAATAGTTTTCGTAAACGGTCAATCATTCGCAATTTAGTTTACAGATGAATGTTTAAATCATGCTCGTTTGCGCAAATAAACCTATCGAAGTTATTCAAATCTTTAAAGGACATCTAAATATAAAAGGAAATAACTTCTGTTTAAAACCCATATTGTGCTCTAAATAATTATAGTAAGCTTTAACTGTACAAATTCTTTAAACAAACAATACACAAAAACTACGTGTATCGAATACTATTCTTAAGTTTATTTATTGACTTAAGTGCATTACCTCATCGATTAAAACACACTTACATACATACACACAAGCTCAGGTGGTTACTTGAGTCCTAAACGGATATGCATATAATTATATGTATATGGGGAAAGTGTAGTGTCAGGAATCAAAATTTAAATTAAAGTTTTTAATCATTTTTTAAAATCGTGATAACTTTTGTCCAATTAATGGGACCAAATATGTTTAATCCAATTGACCAACCGTTTAACCCAATTGACAAATGGAAAAAATTTTGTTTTCTTATATTTTGAGTTGAGTATTATAGCTATCCGATAATTCGAAAGTTTAAAAATAAAGTTAACCTAATAGTTTTCAAAATTTCCCATACATGGCATTTTAAATATCATAGTTTGTGATCTTTTGTCATTTAAAATGAAAAATGAATGTCCCATATTTTGGACAAAAGTTATCAAGTAATGTTAAAATGAACTAAGTGGCTGGTTATCATGAGGTCAAATAAAGCACTGGAAATGGTCTTTAACCTTGTGAGACTAATACATTGTAAAAATCCACTACTTTCTTCTACATTTAAAAATGGATATATACCTTATGAAAAAACTCACCAATCACAGTGTGATTTTGGTGAAATGTGAAAAGGAAAACACAAAAGACACAAATAGTCAACTTATAAAACATGAATAATAATAAAAGCCGAAAGTTGGGCTTTGAAAAATTAAAGGAACTATTCATGTAAAGACGAATTTTATAGTCCACATCATCCAACTACCCAGACAATTAATATTACATAATATTAATTATTGAAATCTGTATCACCTTTATCTCAAGAAAAATCGTGAAGGAAAACATGCCGATGAAGTAACGGGTGCACATGGATACACACAAACATCAATCTAAAACTAGTGTTAAGGTAGCAAGAGCGCCTAGACAAGTTTAGACTTGTGGTTGAAATTATTTGTACCTTATTTTCAACTTTGATGATGAATTTTGTTATAACTTCATGAAATTAGACGAAAAATTAATATTAAATTTTTCGATATCTGCCTTGGTTTTCGAAATATCGAAAGTTAAACAATTAAACAAAATTTTCCATTTTCGATATTTTGCACATTACTTCAGAAATCGAAAATTCTTATCTTACTTTTTGTCACCATCAAAAAATACTTTTTTTTTTTTAAATTGTGGCCCCACTAGCGTATTTCTACATCCTTCATTAGTCGGGGCACAACGGGTTTTTTATTTAAATAATTTATTAAGGTTTTAACTTTAATTTCAATAGTTTTTTTTTTGTTTGTTTAATTTCCACCAACTGGTTTTGGAGAAATATATGAAAACATATCATCCATCTACTGTTCCATAAGACCACTTGCCTATTTTTGAAATCATTTATTTATTGAAATATTAGGGCAACCCCTCCTCCCTAAAATTTTCGGAATTTACTTCGACTAAGTCCAACTTTATATAAAAAAAATCAATGCTTTTATCCAAAATTGCCCTGTCGTTCATACATCCTTAATCCATTGTCCTGACTATGAAACGTTAAGAAATGTTGAAAAGTTCGATTAATTTTTTCAAATCCAAACAGTCATCTTAATTACTCTGCTTCAAGTGGCCTTCAAGTAGATAAGAATATCTGCCGAGAAACTACAAAGTGATTCAAGGTACATTAGGTCCGGGGCACTACACATTACTCTACTCATTTACATAATATTCAATTTCAATTCAATTCTACTCTTTAATATTACCATTTTAGAGTATTAATACTTTGGTGGTAAACTTTATTTGGTAATACGCTACGTTATATCATAATCATTTAAGTCAAGTATTTTTTTTTATTGATCATTGTTTTAAATATTGAATGTATTGTTTAAATAAATATAAAATAATAATATAATAATAAACATTACAAGAAATTAAACAATAGTATTTGTTTAATAGTTTAGGTACTGAGTAATCCTTCAATAGTGTTAAGGTTTATGTTTTATTTTATTTCATTCCTCTAAGGTGTACTTAAAACAAGTGACCATCAAATGTCAATCATTTAAAATATATTTTATTAATTTGATTAAAAAAAAATATCTTTCAGTGTTTCGTTTTCTTGAACATTCTATGCACGATATCTTATCATAGCATAGATTATTACAGATAAGTATCTATCTCGCGTTAAAAAAAAAAAATAAATAAATAAATAAAAACTATAAAAAATGTTTTAACACAAAAAAACGACTCAAAAAAAACTATTCCAAACCAAATTAAAATGCTCTAAAAAGTAATTAAATAACGATACCATAATGTAGTTACAATTATTGTTATTTTTGGAATCGGTGTCAGCCAAAAAAACAACTGTGACAGAAACAGTTAATTGTTTCACAAAAAGATTGTTTCAGAAAAGTTTATTGTTAAATTTTTAACAGGTTTTAAATTTTCTTTATGTATATAAAACTATGCATTTATTATAATAATAATTGTTTTATTTATATCCATTTTAATTATCCTTGAGTTTTGATAATAAATTCATGTAAATTATGAATGAAAGATTATTAGTAGCGAATGTATATACGTGTAAAGGTTGGTTCATAATCAATTGCGTTTTTCCAGCGATTTGTAAATATAATCTTACAAAAAAAAAGTGACAAAGTAAAGCCAATATACTTTATCCGTCTTTTCAAAGCCGTTTGTGTAGCTGTATGGACTTCCAAGTATTCTTTTCTAGTTACGCCTATTGTCAGTTTTTAAAAAAAAAAAAACAGTATTTAAGCAAAAATTATATATAATTATACCCATATGTTGATACCAAGTTATGTTGATACCACTTCCAGCTATGTTTATGCCAAGGAGTTTTTTGTCATTATCTTATCCACCAAAATTTTGACGCAAAAGTGCTTTATAGTTATCCTGTGTCTAATCGCATCTTCTTTTTGAATATTAGAATGCACAAAAAAAGGTCTCATCGTTGTCCTGCTGGAATTAGGATTAAACTGCCAAGTACGATTCCAAGACTTATGCCATCATAGGTGTCAATAAGCTCCTCTTGACCTTTTAAGACAAATCTTTGAATTCCATGTTTTAAAGTTTTCTTTTCATTCAGTAGAAGAAGAATTATTTACTTCAATAATATAGTAAGTAATTGTTTAGAGTAAATTAAAATTTGAGAACGACAAGTAAATTTTAACGCGGAAAATTTTCGTCCAAAATGGGAAACAAATATATTCTTATATTATCCAAAATATGTAGAAACAACGACGGCGTTAAAGTTTATGTATTTTTCATTAGCAAATGAAAGGTAGAATGGTCCTTAGCTTAGTTATTTACTGATGAAACTGATGATTGTGGTATAACGTATTAAAATGAAAGTGTGTACCAACCTTTAATAAATGTATAATTATGAGTTTGTAGTTTTTATGTGTATAGTGATTTGTTTGCTTTTTTATGCTGATAATTGTTTTTATAATTTATGTTGCTTTAAAATATACTTATAATATTAATAATTTTTCCTTTCATATCCATTTGGTGTGTTTATTTATATCTCAATAATTGTTACTTGTGGAAAGAACAGGAACTCTTTAAACGTCCATAAACATAATTGACCATTTTTTTAATGGCACCTAGTATTGCAATTTTTGATAAACACAAATAATTATATATAAATTAATAAAATATAAAAATAAATGGCTTGCGAAATGATAAATTTATGTCGTCGTCTGCTATTAAAATTTAATTGTAGCATTCATTGAAAGGTAATAAAATAGTAGAAACTTAAATGGGATTTTATTTTATTAGCATAAACTCGTCTAATTACCTATGTGGAGTTTTTCTGTGTATTTCTATAATGCTGCGAGAGCTGGCAACAAATTTTGTCTGCAACCGTTGTAAGTTATAATAAAAGATAAAACCTTGTAATTTCACGTTAAAGCTTATAATATTCACGGAAAGCTTATAATATCTTTTTTCTTAATTCTTTAAAGCAGAGCATTTTTAAACACAAATTTCACAGACTAAAATATTAGTTTTGGAAAGAACAATACTGCCATGCTAAGGTTTAGTACAAAGGATACATCTATGTACAGAAAAATATAGTTGAAAATTGTTCATTTCAATTCTAAAAGCAACGATAATAACTGCATCAGAATTCAAAAAACGGTTGTGCCAACATGAAGATGGTATGTGGATTTTAATTTTTGTCAACAGTATTCTAAAAAGTAAAATATAACTTTTTTCTTCACAAAATTTTGTGAAGACTGTTTTTATATAGCTTGGGGTCTAAAATCTTCATCGTTTAAAATATAAAAACCTGCGATAGTGTAAGGCTCTTATATATTTGGAGAGAACCCTCAAAAATTGATAAACTTAACAATTTTTTTAAAACTACTAAATCTAATAAATTATTTAAAATATCATCTTCATGAAACGACAATATTTTACATATAAACTATTTTATGTGATTAATAAATTGCACTAATGGTTTATTCTTTACAGAATAATAATTTATTAAGAAAATCGTTAAGATAAATGTTAATTATTGGTGATAGACTATATAATTTACGATTATTATCATTATCGGTTTTCAGACAACAAACATCCAGGTAAACTACTGCTTAAGAGGCTAACCTAACTTCGCTAATAGTTTGTTAATCAGATTCGAAAACGTGTGTCAATGTAAATGATAAAAGATTAAATTTACAAGCGGTAATGGGTATGATTTTTTGCAGTCAAATCAAACACTTTCTGATGTAGTATACTGTTGTATTCAAAGCTAGTATAGATACTAGAAATAAGGAAAAATATTTCGATTTCTTTGTAAATATAAGAAAAATTAGTGAAATTTACAAAATTTCAAAACCTCTACAATAATATCGAACAGTGGAACCTTTAAATACTGATGATGAATTTAAAAAAAGTTAATATTTTGAAACTTTGGTAATAATAAATACTTCTATGTCCAAATAAAATTGATCTTCAAACCAATTTCACAAAAAATCTTATCAATCGATTTCTTACAAGATCTCGTTATCAAGTAAAAGATATAAAAGTGAGAAAGAAGGTTATTTTTTAAATGATTGGATGAGATTGTAGACGTATCATCACTTATATCATACAATTATTAGTTTCAATTTTCGAGTCGATATCAATTACTTTCAACCAGATAGCTATAAGGTGTTATATTTCTGTTAAACAAGCATAAGGAGTGTTTTTATACACATCCAAGAACATTAATTATTATTGTCAGTAGATTTATCGCATATAATATGTATCATTTAGCAAGCATTTCGAATAAGATATATTTTGAAGTATAGGTTTTACTCCACTCTAAATAACTGTCAATTAACGAAGTAAGAAAGCGATTTTTCTGAAGAAAATTTCCGATTGATATAACTCGATTTTTCAGGAAACAAAAAATTTTCATATGTAGCAAAACAAAAAAAATTAACATATGCATAGGAACAGAAATAGAATTTTCCTGAAGAAAATTTCCTCTAGATATATCTCGATTTGTCTATTTTTTCGTATTTTGGCGACTAGATGTGTATGTAATACATAACATAAGCTTGACATAAGCTGTTTGATGTTGTATTGGGGAAAATACGAAAGGCAGAATAAAAATATACGGATCAATTGGAAATCAATTGGAAAATATTTCTACACGATTTACCAAACTAAAAAAGGAGTGTAATGTGTTTAGGGTTCATGTATATTTGCGTCTTTCTGTCTGCCACCATAACTTGTGAATGCCTGAGAAAATTTTGATGTATGAGAAAATATTAGAATTCTCACATCATCCTGAGTGATACTGTACTCCATTAAATTGCTTTTTTCCTTAAAGCCTTTTCCAAACTGAGATGATTTGGAAGATCATCGCCAATTTTTAGTTTTTTCGGTTACGGAACCGTAAATTCGCGCTTAAAACATAACTAAGGACACTTTCCATTAAATTAAATTTGAAACAAAAAATAATCGGTTTATCCGCTTAGGTGCTACGATGCCACAGATAGACAGACACACACACAGACACATATACATAGCGATCAAACTTATAAAACCCCTTGTTTTAGTTCGGGGGTTAAAAAAAATAAATATTCATAGCCTAGGTAGTTTAAGAGGTGGACCATTAGAACTGCATCCACATGAACTGAGTCTGTTAACGTTTTTATTTCACTTCTAAAATCGACGGAGTATTAAGAAACGTTAGATAGATGCTCAACTCGTTAGAATTAATATGTACCTACTGTAAATATTTACTTACTATTATTAATCACATATTTATTTATTGATGATAAAGATAATATTTTAACATGTGATTACGATTTCTTGAAACTATTATTTATTTGGTAAGTACTTTAGATATTAAATATTTGTGATGAAAATACGTTTGAGAAAAATATTTTTCTCAGAATTTGCTATTACATTTAAACAAACATTTGCAATAACAAGTGGCGGATCTAGAGTAAGACAATCAAGTTAATTTTCCTCTCCAACAATTACAGAATTCATAAAAAAATATCAATTTTTCTCCCAACCAGAATACATAACACAGTCGAAGAACTCGTATCTGGAATGAATTCTACAGAAAAGAGAATGCTCTTTTTTCAAAGGAATTTTAAAAATAGTTGAATTAGTGATTTGAATTAAAGTCATTTTTGATAGCCATTTTCCAAAAAATTAAGAAATCGGGATATTTTGATAATTAGGCATTTGTTTTCTGAGATGTATCATAAAATTAATACAAAAGCCTTTCTCTAGGGTCCATTTTAATCGTTATCTAAAAGAATTTTCGTTCAATCGAAAATTGAGTTTCCTAAATTAGTGTAATTGATTGCAAATAAGTTATATTCAGGTCGAAATATTTTCATAAATAATTCAAACACAAATAGGGCAAATTTGAATGTTAATTTTCGTCTCTTTTTACAATAAAATTAGCAATGACTTGATAAATTTAAGATAGAAATTTAATGTATTTCTAAATTATAACAATTTATTATGACATATGAGATTTATTTATATATAAAAAAATAGAAATACATTTAATTAAATATAGAAGTCTATAAGATGTCTCAGACCATCAGTAGCTCCCTTTTGTTAATGGAGAAATTTGTATTCTTAAATGTAAAAACAATTTTTCCTTAGAGTCGAATTATGATATTCTCAATTTCGACATCCATAAACCCAGACAGTTTCAAATCAAAAATTCATTTTTAAAAAATAAAACACACTATTATTTTCGTATTATTGTATTATATCCAAAAAAATATAGCGAAACTTTTATTATAAATATTTTTTGAGAAAGAAGTATTATTAACAAAAGAATTATATACTCGGATCTGAAGAAAGCTTTTTTAAATTGGAAACCAGAAAAGGATAATTTTGAATCCCGTATACAGTTGCAAACATTCTGTCCGTTGCTTTTACGCTGACAATAGCTGTTTTATAACATAAACGGCAGAGAAAAATATATCGTTGGAATTCGAAATTCGGAGTACTTAATTCTGATACATCGTGTACATACATATATTGCACATAATTGGTATAGTTATCATTTATATTATTTTTTTTATAAAATATAATTTTTTAATTACATTTTGCTTATAAGAAATTTATTTTTGTTTTTTTGTATACCTTCTCTGCATAATATAATTAAATTTGTGAAAAATTTTTTTTTAATGTTTTAATTATATAATTATTTTAATTTTAACATAATAATTCAGTTTTATATTTCCTTCAACTGTAGATGCTTCATGTAATGTTACAATATTTTATCAGAGGTGGTCAAAAACATATTATATTCATTATAAGCTTTTAATTGAGACAGGCAATTTGAGAGAAGAGACAATTTGTAAGAAGTAAAAAAATAGTGACACTGTAAAATATCATTTTATTATAAAAAAACGTGGGCTGCTAGATTTCAATCATTGTAAATATTTTATTGACAGATATTGGTAAAAGTAAAAAGTTTTTTTTAAACTATTATTTATTTTCTACTTTTTAGTTCAACTACCTACAAAAGCGTGTTCTTAAGTTTTTTAAACTGTTATTTCTTAATATTATGTAAGTAATATAATCTGCGCTTCCACCATCAACAATTTTAAGTTAATCTTTAATCCGGAAGTTTCTGATCTGGATAATCGAACAAATTTAATAAATTATTGTATTGGTATTAGATTCCGTTACATAAATACATAACTAACTAACAAAAGCATGTTAAATATGTATAAATTTTTCCAAATTAATGATTTTACATTTCAAACTAATCTCTATCAATCTATCAAATAACAGACAAAAATACTCATAATTTCGCTTAATTATGGGATTACGTTATAATTCGTTTTATAAAGTTTTTATTTTAAAATTTTTCCATTCATTCAGAACTGCCCTGGCATTTTGAAGGTCGAGAATTTCCATATATGGTCATGTAATATGCCACTAATACAGTAGTTTAGAGGTGAAAGGTATTTTATTACCAGACCATTTACTACAAAATTTATAATTTTAATTAAATTTTACAAAATAGAAATTTTAAATTATTTAGTTAATGCACAACACTCAATTTGAAGCTCAATAGAGCCTATTCATAATAATTGAGTCGTCTATTTACATATTCTGATTATTTGAGGTTTTTTTACCTCTTGACTATTTATTTTGCTTTTTTCCGATAAATGCATATGAACAAATTTAGATCAAGAACCTTTCTTAAAGCATGTAAAATACAATTTGAAAAAATTCGATCGAGTACAAAATAAGTTGATTTCTGATGAGTTTGTAAAAGCGAACAAGTTTGTTTCGAGTATAAGTTCTTTTTATAACATTCTACTTGACTTATTGATTAAAAAAGATCTATTAAAATAAATTTTACAGCCGTTCCTGGAAAGTATTAATTATATTATTTATAATACAGTGTGAATAATATTATTATAGCAACAATTATTTATGGTTGTTTCATATTTGTATTATATTTGATTTTGAAGCACTTAATTCAAAAGGTCATATTCCATATTGAACAAACTTATGTGGAAAATACAGACTGGAGAAAAAAAATGTCGGATCATCTTAAATAAAGGCGTGTACTTAGTTTTTTCTTAAAATATGATGTCATAGAAAAATTTTTATTGCAATGTAAATTTTTTATAAGAAATAATTTAAACTTTACTATTACGCGTATGAGGTCTAAAGTATACTAAAAAAGTAAACAATATACTAGTGATGTCACGAGATTACATTTTTAACAGATTAAAAATCTATAGCCTGAACAAGAATCGATATACTGATGAAAGCCGATCGAAGTTCCGACTCCTCTAGCATATTTATTCCCGTCACGTCTCATTTTATGCAATATCAATGTATAAGTCGCGACTTTTGTTCTTTGAGAAAAATTCTTGTGAAGCTGTCTGTTTGATTTTGAAAAGGACTGCTTTACTGTTTGCATTAAAGTATTTTCAAACAGCTACTCAAGATTCTTAACCGGAACTAAAAAATTAGACATTACTGAATTCAATGCTATTTAGCCGGCACGGCGACCCATCGGTTTCAGCTACTATAAAATTATAAATTAATAAATTTTTGTTATTAGTTAGTTCCACCAATTAAATTATACGACTTCTAATAATCTTCCATAATACATTTAAAATATAAAGGTATACCGTATATTATAAAATGATTAAAAAGTTTTAAATTATAGACGCACGCGTGCCATTCAAAGAAGAAGTTTGTTTCTGTTCGGTATTATTAAAAAGAATTATATAAAAATAAACTTGACAACCAAATGACAAGTAAGAAAAATAAAATACTATTTATGTAATTAATTTCAATTTGATTATTTTTTATATGCTTTTGACATTTAAACAAGAAAGACTTTTATAATACTTAAATTATCAAATTGATATTCATTTAAATTTGTCTGTTTATAAATGCTATTCAGATAGATATATACATATACAGGATGTTTCGATAAAGATCACTAAAATCTTTAAAGAAAAGTATTCCAATCATCTTAGGTTTTCACCTCGGAATCTAACGGAATAAGCTAATTTTTTGTACAAACCTTTATTTTGATATTAACACCTTCTGCGCCCTCTATTTCAAAAACGGTTCAACATACAAAAAAAACGTTTCAGGCGAAATTTTTAGAAAATTTTATCATCTACAACGCAAAAGAAACGAGATATTTACAAAAAACTAATTTTCGATACTTTTGTTCTTGAATATTTAACGACACGAAGGCGTTATCATTTGTGGCTTTTGAGACATCATTTGTACTATCAAAATAAAGGTTTGTAAAAAAAATTAGCTTATTCCGTTAGATTCCGAGGTTGATTATATATTTTGACTAAGATGATCGGGTTATAAGTCCAGCAATAATTGTGCTCCTTATTATAAGAAATATGTTATTGCAATGCCATTTTTACACAAAAGATGAGGTAAGAAACTGAGACCTCCTTGGCATTAAAAAACCCACATTTTCTCGCAATACGTAGGTATTATAAACAATAGTACTTATGCATTTTAGATCATGTTGTGGCTCAGAAAGCTCCAACGTTGATGGCCGTGCTATTGTCCACGGGATGGAAGTAAAGTTGTTGTAGAGGGTTCGCGCTAATTAAAGGCGAATAGAATATTGTGGATTACTAAAATGCCTGAAGATCTATTTATCATACGCTGATGGGCACAGAATTTGTTTAATCCTTTTTATGAGCGTAAATCTGTAAATCTTTATTCAAAATCTTAAAGACACCAATAACAGTTGAAGAAATCAACATTGAATGTGAATTTATGGCGATTGAATTCGTAAATTTCGACAAAAGTGGGCCTGTAAAGGTATAGCTGTGATTATTTATTACCGGTTTGAAATAAAGAGGTTTACCAACTCAATGAAGAGATTTATCAATAGAGTTTATTACGAATTTAATTTAAAAACTGAGATGACCCACGCAATATCTTAAACATCTGGTAACATACTAAACATCTAAAAATAAATATGATATCTAAATATCGGTATAATAATTTGAATATTGATCACATTTTCATTATTATCTAATCTGAGTATTTGATGATTTATGTTGTAGATTTTTATTTCATTCAATTGATTATGTAGATAGAGCATAGAATTGGTTGAATATTATGATGACAAATAATTGAAATGTTGATTTTAATAACGGTAAATAATTGTAATAGTTGAAATAATTTTGATATTCATCTATCATTAGGTAAATTAATGTCCATAAATAATAGATGATAAAAAAAAAAACAACATATTATCTAATTTATGTATCGTTATTATTATTTTATGTGAATACTAAATTGATGTTTCGAATTTACTTTATTATTGATCATTCTTACAAGTTGCTTATCAATTAGATTGTTGAATAATAAATAATCATCAATTTTTATATTTCAAGTCAATTCTTCATAAAAAATAAAGTGGTTTGAAGGCACAGTGTGCTATGTTCTTAGCGTATTCTCGGTATTTTAAACTATAACAAGAGAAATTTACAAAATTTAAAAAACCACCGACAAATGCGATTTAATTCTTGTAAACCGATTTTTGGAAACTTAGCTATAAAATGTTCCCAATTAAGTCGGTTCGATCGTTTAGGAGATACGATACCATGAGAAACACGCAGACGCACAGATAAACACTTTAAATTTATAACAGCCCTTCTTAAATCAATATCAAAGTGATGGTCAAGGACATCAGATGAGATGAAACGGATACTTTGAATTATTGTTTTGAATGATCTAATTATTTTACCATTTCAATTTTCAAAATGAATTGAGCCAGGTTTATTTGACCATTCATTTCCAAAGTAATTATTTATATGTTTGAATTATATGTCATGCCTTTTCCAAACTGAATTGATTTTAAAGATCGTCGCCAATTTTCGTGTATGTAACCCTTAGCTCAAACTTGAAACATAGCTAAGAACACTCTTCGTTAAATAATCTTTCAAATGAAAAAAAAATTTAAATCGATTCATCCGCTTAGGCGCTACGAAGCCACAGACAGACATACACACAGACACATACACATAACGGTCAAACTTATAACACCCCTTTTTTTAGTGCGGGGGTTAAAAATATATAAGATTACATGGGTTTTAATAAATGTTCTCTTAGTCACCTTGTTACTGTAACTCCGGCTATTTCATTATAGTTTGTTTGCTATTTCATTAAAGCTTAAAACCATATAATATAAATTAGTAGATTTTTTTTATTAGAATTTTAAAATCACAATTCACTTACCGCAAAGATAACATAAAAACTTTTGCAAGGTTTCTTATTTTGTTGACGTCAAAAAATTTGTGAAATTTGATAAATATGAAGATTCATTAAGAATTAAAAATTTTAAATTGGTTTACCGCAAATATGACACAAAAAATTTATCATAAAATTTAAGCAATTACGTGTTTTAAAAACGGAAGTAAGTTTGCGGTGAGATTAATTAAGTTTTTATGGATTCTGGTGGTATAAAACAAAATATTTTCGATTTGTATGAAATTATATTTATCCCAATAATTTTGTCCCTAAATTTGCATTTTTAACCCTCGTTTGAGTGCGAGATTAGAGTTACATACACGCAAAAACTAAAGGATTGGCAATGATCTTCAAAATCAATTCAGTTTGATAAACTCTTGACATATATTTTAACATATAAATAATAACCTACTATGGAAATGAATGGTCAAATAAACCTGGTTCAATTCATTTCGAAAAGTGAAATGGTAAAATAATAAGGTAATTTAAAACAATAATTGAAAAGAACAAAGTCAACGCAAATATTTCAATTTTAATTAAAATATTTCAAAAAATTGGTTTCACCTGATGTCCTCAACCATCACTTTGCTTTTGAATTAAGGAGTGTTATAAGTTTGAAGTGTTTATCTGTGCGTCTATGTGTTTCTCATTGGCATCGTAGCCCCTAAACGGTCGAACCGACTTAATTGAGAACATTTTATAATAAGTTTCCAAAAATTGGTTTACAAGAATTGAATCGCATTGGCCGAGGGTTTTATAAATTTTGTAAATTTCACTTGTTGGAGAAATTGTAATAGGAATCAGTTTCCTATACATATATTCTATTAACTTGTAAATCACGGAAAAATAGCGAAAATTTTCATAATTTAAAAATCCTTCATTTTCATCACGTTATTCAATAGTATAAAGATGACCTTATGAGAATAATGAAAGCTAATTAATCCTTAATTAAAAACATTTTTTCTCCATCTCTCACAAGAAATAAAACAAAAAAACAAGAATAAAAAAACAACACGTATGTAAGATTGGTTTTCATGAATGTTACAAAGTTCATGTTTTACATAATTTATTTACATTTAGTATTTTTATATAACATATGTATTGTTTACTTGTTCTTTATAGATAGGTATGTTAATTCATTATAATCTGGTTGAGAAAATGATTGAAGAGTCCAACACTAGATGGCTTAATATGATTTCTGTAACCCACTCAAAATTCGAATTTCAAACAACGAATAAGTTAAATTCACAAAATTTTAAAAACCTCGTTAAATTTATCGGGTACGGGTAGTTTTTCCCTAAATTCGCAAATGAAACATATCTTAGAACACTCTCCATTAAATTACTTTTAAAAAAATCAAAAAAAAAAAAAATTAAAATCGATTCATTCGTTTAGGGGCTACGATATCACATTTGGTTCGAGGGTTAGAAATGCTCAAATACAAATTTTGTAGGAAATACAAGATATTACATTTTAAATGCATGATATAATATATGTTGGTAAGAGTAAGAGAAATGAATTCCGAAAATTTGCGTCGTTTACAATTTTGTATATGCTTCCTTAATTTTATCAAAGACTGAAATTTCTAAAGCCACTCTATTGATGCAAATTGGTTATTTTTCAGTTATAAACCCGCACAGTAAAAATGATATGACAATGAAGCCTTTGAATTTTGTTAAGAGACGTCTAGCTGTAAGGAAAAGGTACCTTACCATATGTTCACCACAGGTTCAATAATACCCAAAATGAGATCCGTGAAAAAAACAACTTTTCTTCGATAACGAATAACATATATGTAAACAGGATGACAATGCATTTTTATTGTAACTCTGGCTTAATTTTCCCGCCCCTTCCACCATATTTGATATTTGATAACCTTTTTCATTTTAAGTTTTAAAATTTAAATGAAAGTACAAGCCTTTATTGAACTTAAAATTTTTCTTTGAGGTAGTATGAGCGCCAAGGCAAATTTAGACTTGGTGTTGAAATTATTTGTATCTTATTTTCAACTTAGATGATTAATTTTGTTATAACTTCATGAATGTAGACGAAAAATAAGAATAAAATATTACGATATCTTAGAGGGCAACCATCCCTTAAATTTTCAGAATTGATTTAAATTTACTCCAATTTCATATAAAAAAATCAAGCCTTTTAGTCTTGAAGTCACTCATACATTATTTATAAAAGCTTGAGAATTATCTTTGATATATTAAATTAGAAACCTCCAGTTTTCACAGATAGTCATGTGTTAATAATTTATAGAAAACATAATTTTTGCTTTTTAGTACAATAAAATATAGAAAACATAATTTTTGCTTTTTAGTACTTGTCCTTGAAAAATTATTTTTTATATAAAAGTTTATTTTCGTCTGTAGTATGTTTGATTTATAGAGACAAAAAACACCGTTAAAAGTATGTTTTTAGACACAACTTTGACATGGTTTGTTTATTACATAATTGTTTTATTACGATTGAGTAACATTTAAGTATATTATCACTCATTGTAGATTATTGTTTGTATATATTTTATTATTTTTATAATTCTCCTGACCCAGACAATCTATCGTATTTCATTATCATACGATCAACACGATGCAATGTACACTTTTTAGAAAAGATGCCAAGTCTTCATTATGCAAATATACATTATTCAATCGAATACGTTTTTATCATTGTCGATGGCTTTCTACATTATATATGTATATGTTTATCATTCTGTGCTATATAATTTTAAGTCGATAGATACTTACTGTAGCTATTTAGGGAATGAGTGAATTAATTAATTAGTTCATTCTTTTTAACCTTTTGAAATTGATATTTTTTATTTCTTATAAAAGTAATATAGTACTGTGGCTCATGTAGGTATGCATCAAATCGAATTCTGTGAAAGTGTTTATAGTAAGTAGAGATTTTCACCAGAACGCATCGTTAAGGTCTCCCTCTTAGAGCTCCAAGCCATGTGTTGGTCATTAGGCCACTTGTATCCATACACATTGATTTTACATGAAAATTGATTTTTCATTCACTACATGAACAATTTTTCTGTATATTTAACTGGGATCTTCTAATAAGTTATTTCAAAAGATAGTTGGTGAATGTAAAAGATTATAAACCAATGAGAAGGTATCATCAATTTCAGAAAGTACAAAGAAGCTTTATTTTTCCCGATAAATCTCAGCGATTCATTTATTCGCCCTCAAAAGAAAGACCCAAAGTTACTGGGTTTCAAAAAAAATTCCAATAAGATCGGATAAAAATTGCCTGAGTTATTTAAAAAAATCGAATTTTTGAACTTGATGGCGTCATCAAAATTCAAAATATTTAATTTTGCTCTATTGCATCGAAATTTAACCAATTTTGATAAACCAAGTATGTAATCCTACTAAATTTGGGCCATATTTTTCAAATTTATGATCAAAATTAACCTAGCTCTAATAGGTTTCAAGAATGTGGAGGTCTGGTTTCGGAATTAAGCACATAAGTGATAACTAGCGAAAAACTGACATCACAGCTGAAAAGAATGACCCAAAATTAGTGGGTTTCAAAAAAAATTCCAATAAGATCGGATCAAAATTGATTGCGTTATTTCAAAAAATCGAATTTTTGAACTTGATGACGTCATCAAAATTCAAAATATTTAATTTTGCTCTATTGCATCGAAATTTATCCAATTTTGACAAACCAAGTATGTAATCCTACTAAATTTGGGCCATATTTTTCAAATTTATGATCAAAATTAACCTAGCTCTAATAGGTTTCAAGAATGTGGAGGTCTGGTTTCGGAATTAAGCACATAAGTCATAACTAGTGAAAAACTGACATCACGGCTGAAAAGAATGACCCAAAATTAGTGGGTTTCAAAAAAAATTCCAATAAGATCGGATCAAAATTGATTGTGTTATTTAAAAAAATCGAATTTTTGAACTTGATGACGTCATCAAAATTCAAAATATTTAATTTAGCTCTATTGCATCGAAATTTTATCCAATTTTGATAAACCAAGTATGTAATTCTACTAAATTTGGGCCATATTTTTCAAATTTATGATCAAAATTAGCCTAGCTCTAATAGGTTTCAAGAATGTGGAGGTCTGGTTTCGGAATTAAGCACATAAGTGATAACTAGCGAAAAACTGACATCACGGCTGAAAAGAATGACCCAAAATTAGTGGGTTTCAAAAAAAATTCCAATAAGATCGGATCAAAATTGATTGTGTTATTTAAAAAAATCGAATTTTTGAACTTGATGACGTCATCAAAATTCAAAATATTTAATTTAGCTCTATTGCATCGAAATTTTATCCAATTTTGATAAACCAAGTATGTAATTCTACTAAATTTGGGCCATATTTTTCAAATTTATGATCAAAATTAGCCTAGCTCTAATAGGTTTCAAGAATGTGGAGGTCTGGTTTCGGAATTAAGCACATAAGTGATAACTAGCGAAAAACTGACATCACAGCTGAAAAGAATGACCCAAAATTAGTGGGTTTCAAAAAAAATTCCAATAAAATCGGATCAAAATTGATTGCGTTATTTAAAAAAATCGAATTTTTGAACTTGATGACGTCATCAAAATTCAAAATATTTAATTTTGCTCTATTGCATCGAAATTTTATCCAATTTTGATAAACCAAGTATGTAATCCTACTAAATTTGGGCCATATTTTTCAAATTTATGATCAAAATTAACCTAGCTCTAATAGGTTTCAAGAATGTGGAGGTCTGGTTTCGGAATTAAGCACATAAGTAATAACTAGCGAAAAACTGACATCACAGCTGAAAAGAATGACCCAAAATTAGTGGGTTTCAAAAAAAATTCCAATAAGATCGGATCAAAATTGATTGTGTTATTTAAAAAAATCGAATTTTTGAACTTGATGACGTCATCAAAATTCAAAATATTTAATTTTGCTCTATTGCATCGAAATTTTATCCAATTTTGATAAACCAAGTATGTAATCCTACTAAATTTTGGCCATTCTTTTCAAATTTATGATCAAAATTAACCTAGCTCTATTAGGTTTCAAGAATCACTGAGAGACAATTTCTTAGGTGAAATTCAGAATTTTCAATTTTTTTTATCATTGACACTTCTAGGGGTAGTTTAAATGGGGTTGAAACCATTCTCAATTGCTTTTTGACCTTAAATTACTAAACAGCGAACCTTAGCCTTAATTATTTTTGACCTTAATTAACAGCTCTACAAGAGACGATTTCTGAAGCAAAATTTTGAATATAGTAAAGTTTTTGTTTATCACTTCTAGGGGTAGTTTTAGTGGGATTGCAACTGTATTGAGTTGCTTTTTAACCTTGAATTCATGATCAGCGACCTCAAAAACCCTCGAGAGACGATTTTCGAGTATAAATATTGATTTATTTTCTCTGTTACTATTTGGAATGCTGTGGGGATGAGAAAACTACCCTTATTTCCTCATTTTTTTATGTTATGCCAAGGTTAGTGCGGCTGAATGTTCCTAAAGTCTAAGGAACACGTACACAAAAAATTTTTAAAATCGGAGCTGTTCCACCACTTTTCCACATTTGATGGTATTTTCCGGCTTATTTACTACACAGTTTAAGACGAAGAAGTGTACACTACTTGAAAATACTATGATCATACAATGCAAGTTTTCATTCTACAGAACCCTTAATATAATTGTAATATTCCGCTGTTCTTATTACTGCATTTATAAAAGTAAAAACATTATATATTTACTCGTACAAAACAATGTGACATAATGTCACAGACATATAGCTAACAGATTCTTCTTCTCAATGATTTATTTTTGTTTCATTTTGTTTGTGTATTTTCGTGTAGATCTTTAGATAATAATATTAACTGCTGCATACATCATGTATACGTAATAATATGTACTTCCATATCTATAAAGGTACCTAGCTATATAGGGTGATTCATATTTTAATATGCGAAGCATGTCATGGTCAAATGATTTATGTTTATATACAAAATAAGTAATACATGAAAAAACTGAAATTTTCAAAATTAAAGAAGCCTCCGACAAATTTTTCGGGTACAAAACCTTAAACTCGCACTTGAAACATATCTAAGAAATCTATCCATTAAATTACCTACCAAACGATTCATCCGTTAAGGCGCTACGATGCCGCAAACAGCCAAAAAGCCTGGCAGATAGACAGATAGCTAGGCAGACAGACACACATAGGGTCAAACTTATTACACCCCTTTTTTTCATAAAATTTGGATAAACAAATCTATTATTTTTTGAAAAATTAATAAATTGTTCCTAAAATCAATGCATGTCAAGCAGCTGAGAAGTTATACATTTTTTAAAAGGGCATGCCTTCTAATTAAGAATTGAAAAGTATTTCATTCTAATAATTGATTCAGCTAGGGATGCAACAGTTTATTCTGACAAAACAATTTTCAATAATGTTTTAATGGCTTTAGCTGCTATTTCACTTGTATCACTTATCTTTTAAATCTTGAATTGGTCTTGTCATTTGCTCACCGGAAATTATCGTTAACGGATAATAATTTTTCAATTTTCGATAAACGAACTTCTGATGTTAATATTGAATATTTCATTAATTTCAAGAAGTAGATTTCAATGTTTTCCAATTTTTTTTGAGCGGGTACCAACTAATTTTATTCAGCGAGAGTAGAATCAGACGACGTAGGAGCTCTTAGGGGTGAACTAACATTAGATCAAAAACAAACCAAAATATGGGCCACCATGTATGTAGATCCCATAAATAAATATGTTTATGTACGTATATATATTATAATAAATAAAGCATTCATAAACAATAACAGAGTTCTTTTCAACCACGGTTACGGCTCTTGTTGCTGTTATATTCACCAATTAATAATGCCATTATATGCATTTTTTTTGTTATGTAAACTGGTTTTGATTTTAAACTTATTAGTGTCAAAAATGTTTTGAAGATTCCGTAGAGATTTCAATACTTCTTCAAAATATAAAGACATGAGACTTAAAGGTTAGATTAGGCTAAGTTACATCTAATTAGCAAATGGCACACCATCAGACCATAAAGCCCATTTAAGAACGATTGAGCCTCCGCACGAAACCCTTATGACTAGAACGATTTAAAGCTGTTCAAGAACAAAAAGAAAACTTTCACGTATGTAGATTTGATTTCTTATTATCAAGAGCTAGGCAATGTCAAAGAAGTTGAGTCATATTTTCAATTTCTCCTCTTCATACTGAGACGTATTTCTCTTGGAGAAGGTAATTGGTTAAGACAAGTAGTCACAGACCAGAAATCAATTCTTTTTCGTACGATCTTTTCTTCTCACTCGATCGATCATATTTGCCTATCAACGATCCAATATAATGAAAATGATGGGTATCATACATACGAGATGTTTCAAGAGGAATAGTAAATATTTCAGGTGCGTTTTACGCATTCGACCACCTCAAAATAAATATCCATGTTTTTGTTTATAGGGGTCCTATTCTCAAACGTTTCAGAAATTTATGTTTTTTATACCATTTATATATGAAATATATCATAGTATATTAAGGTTAGTCCCTAGTTTGGTATAATTGTTCATAAAATCACCTAATTAGTCTCTTTTCGGTTGTCTGTCCACTTTTACGCCTGTCTGCCAACACGATTACTCAAAAACGAAAAATGATATCAAGCTGAAATTTTTACAGCGTGTACAGGACATAAAAAGTGAGGTCGAGTTCGTAAAAATGTTCCCTTTAAAAAAATAAACAATTTTTTTTTTTGGAACACTTTTTCGTAAGCATCAGTTTTCACCCATGAGAGCGAAAATTAGGCACAAATTATATAGTATGTATTATATGGGAATATCAGTAATGTACTCTATGTATGACATACATGTATGTGACAGTGTAATCAACACATGGTATTTCAACAATTAACTCAGTCAATTATTTGTTTTCGCTTGTTTTAAGATACTTTAGAGATACATTTCAGACACTCAAAATGAACATAAAAGTTTATATTAACATGGTTACGATTATCGATCGTTACAAGAATAAAATGCGTACTGAACCCAAAAAGTATTTCATATGAATATTGAAATATACAAATGTATGTACGTTATATAATTCATATAAATATTTTTATGTCAGTTCAATTGCAAATCTTTTCAAATAAGAAAAAAAATCCAACTTGTGAAAATATTTATTTAGTGTTTATCTATTTACTGTGAATAATGATATTATTTGTTTGTTTGGCATACGACTCTACTTGGCACACTATCAAAATATTTGTGTGTGACTCTTTTTTTATACGGAGACGTCGTGTTAGGTATAAAGCTAACGTACATATTTGTGAACTTGGTCCAAAGATGGTTCACAAACACCCAGAAATGTCGAAGCCCTCGCTTTTTCAACAAGGTTTTAATATCTGGTACATTTTAAAATTAATAAATCCTATATATTATTACTTTAGCAAGTTTTTTTCTGACCTGCCCTTATCGTCCTTATTCCTTTATTAAATTCCATGATTCACCAAATATCAAATTCCATGACGAAAAATATACTAAAATGACAAAATATATCATAAATTAAAATAATAAGTTAATTAAGCAAACATGTTAGTTTTTACATATACTGTCCTAATACTCTAGACATATAATTACTATTTTTAATACATGTTCTGCTTTTTTTGGTGTGATTTTTTTCACCACATTAATTTATGAATTTTTGATTTTTTTTTACTACGGGTAGCCGCAGGTTACGGTAACTACGCGGGAGAGAATTCCCCACGGTTCGAGCTAGTATTTGCTTATTTTATTTCATCATTCAAAGATGGTAATCGACTCCGATATTCTTTTAGGCAAAAAATCATCTATTTCAAGCTGACAGATCATTTAAAAATTTGTCAGATCTAACAATTAAAAACCATTGTTCTTCCAATATAGACATTCTTTTGTATTATAGGTCTATTAAACAGCTACGGCTAGGTATATTATTCACTTTTTCCAAATAATTCAAAATAATCAGCGCTAGCCTCATACCTATGTACTTTAACTTAATGACACTATTTAGTTTGAATTAATTGAACAAAAAAAATATGTGGTTCAAGTTATATATCATCAAAATATTATAAATTATGACTAACTTCACAATGTAGGTTGTGCAAATGACTTCCAGAATTCTAAACGTGAAAATAATAAGTACGTTTATTATTTGGTAGTATTATACATTAAGCAAGCTGTGATTTTATTTTCATGAGATATTGAAAGATAAATAAGTGGGGCTCTGATTTAATCAGTCTAAAATGTATTACATAATTTTTGTAAAGTAAAATTCTCAAAATATTTAATAATTTTATTTTGTTTAACAATAATAATTTGCTGCAACGTCCCGTAATGAACAATTGAAAAGTAGAGACGACTTTTCAAGTATGAATATATATATTTTTTTTTCGATCTGATTTTTGAAATTCGATTTGATTTTTTTCGATGAGTTGTCACTTATTCGGCATAAAACCTTGTTTAAAATTCGGCACAAAACGACATTTATTGAATCGTCAGTTTTTTGCATTCTTTTTTTACTAAATATCGACCTGAAACATAAAGAAACTATGTTATTGTTAAGTATTTTACTCTTTTCCCTAAGGGATTTCGGAGCTCTTTTTTGTAGATGTCTATACACACAGCTTAGGTTTTTTCTTCAGGAGGAACAATTGAAAAGAATAAACAGAAGTATTTTACGTTTATCTTTAGGAGGAACAATTCAAAAGAATAAAAAGGAGTGCTTTTTTTCCATTGTGATAAAAATTCCTCACCAAAGTGTGTTAGAAATGGATCTCTTAATCATAGTAAGTGAACGGAGAGAGGTAGTTTTTCCACCAACATCAGTTACTTATTTGGTCGTTACATTTTCCTTTTAAGCAATTTAAGTTTTTTATCTCATCTACAATATAACTTTTGTGTTTCGTGTTCATAATTACAAAATTTCGAAGCAGACCAAGGAGTTTTATAGGTAATTGTAGACTACTCAATCAATGCACTATTTTGTTCACCACCCTGAATTTAATCATCGCATTCTCATCAAAAGTTAACTTTCGACTAAATGAATTGTCAATATATTTCTATTACAATGCAATTAAAAAGTACCTAATTAGAGCAGTTCGAGTAACATTAAAATTATTTAAAAATATGTTTAAAGCACGTGCATAAGAATTCATTATATTTAATTAATATAATAATATTTTTATAAATAGTAACATTTTGCTTCTTATAAAATATAATTCTTTTGTAATATAATTATTATTTCTATATGAGATTATAATTTTAAAATACACATATCATAAAATTATATTTATTTGGAGGCCAGAATAATTATTTTCATATGATATGATATTTATATATTTTTAATTGGACTGCGTGTCTAATTTTGATAATATAAGAAGACTTCATACTACAGAATTAAAATTAAACTACACATTTCAGTAATCATTTATATACGTTAAACTGTTTTTGAAATAGAGGACGCAGAAGATAGGAGCGCTGAGCTATACGTATCTTAGCGAAGGGTCAATATTTAAAAATATATGGTATAAAAAAATTATTTAAGTAGTATTTAATCGATAATTAAGTGCAAAAACTGTACAATAGACAATCGTGAATCCCAGTCTATTATGCGGTTTTTTTCCATAATTATTCATTAAACACTTCTTAAATAATTATATAATACCTTATATTTATAAAAAGTGACCCAGCACTGAAGTTCTGTAAGCTGAGTGCAACACCTTCGCGTCCTCTATTTCTAAAACGGTTCAACATACAAAAAAAGTTTCAGGCAAAATTTGCAGAAAATTTTATCCTCTACAACTTTTATAATACAAGTTAATACCATAGAAGGCAAAAAAACCTGATATTCACAAAAAACTGATTTTCGAAACCTTTGACCTTGCATATCTAACAAAGCGAACGCGTGATCATATGTGACTTTTGACACTATCAAAATAAAGGTTTGTATAAAAATTCAGTTTATTCCGTTAGATTCCGAGATGACTTTTCAAGATAATAGGTGTGTTGGATAATTCTTTAAATGAGACTTTTAATGAAAATGTGAAGTTGCAGAAAAGTGATCGATTTTCAACTTTGATATGAAATATCTTCATGGCGAAAAATTCTAATAAGTTATGAATTAAATTTCCGTTGATTGGAAGTGTGTTGTAAAAATGGTAAAACTTGAGTTGGTGATCTAAAAATTAATTTTTTTTTTCACATTAACTCACAAAACTGAGTAAATAACTTCAAATTGTGTTTTCTTATCATAGAAATTAGACACTGTGTATGTAATATTAATAAAATTTAAACAATAAAAAAAATAATTGTTATAAATACATTTTAGTAAAACACTACAACACACATATAAATAATATGAAAAACTTTTTTATTATTATTAATAAAACATACCACACCCAAATTAAATGGTCTTTCCTAAATTGTACCTTGAGGTGCAATCAACATTAATTATAGATTTTAAAATGATCGATGTTGAAAAATAACCTCCAATTAACTTAATGATTTTTCAATTGTTTTTGTTTATCAGACATTTATATTTCCCTTAAATATCCGAAAGGAACATTTATGTTTTGTTTAAAATTATTAAAATGGTTCAAAATTTTATTAAAACTTAATTATGGCAAATGATTAGGTAAATTGTTCTCTCAAAATTTTATTCCAAGATCATATTTTTTTACATTTTTAATGTTTTTACAGGAAATTGAAAATAATACTTTATAGTTTATTATATTTTATTGTATTTTCTGATTAAAAATCACTGTAGTAGTATCGATAAAAATTAAAATTGAAATATCCACTCGATAATGATAGATAACATTATGATAAATCACGTTAATTCATTTTCGCTCATCAGAAAATTTGACGTGTTGAATTACAGTAGAGCTAGATAATTATATAGAACGTATTTCAATATTGACCTAAGTAAGGGAAAATTTATGAGTTCATCAAATATTCTTGACTTTTCGAAACTTCCACTTCCATGAAGAACGAACACCATATCCACAAAACCATTTCTTCCTTGAGACGTAGTATATTATTGAGAGAAGTATATTATCATTTTAAGTTAAATGACTGTAAAAGGAGTCGGAAGGTGTCGTACACTATTTTCGTCTAAATTCATAGTTCCAGACATTTATTGTGCAACTGTGAGTATATTGATTCCAGAACCTCTTGCATAGAAAGACATATTTAGCTTCTAAGCTACTGATATTTGTTAAAATTCTGGTAATAATGGTGTGGACCATAAGGGTCTCACTCACATGAACGGCTTGTTTATCTTATTGATTAACATTTGTGTGGAGTTGTCAACTAAATATAATTTGATAAAACAACTCATTATTCATAATACTGAGTGGCCAAGATGCTTTTCGCACGACACCAAAACCGACATTTAGTTTACCTAGAAAACTAAAATTTTTCAATCGATTCAGGTTGCCATGAATTGTGAGAAAATGCAAAAATCTGTTTATAACTGTCAATTAGTATTTTTTATCCAAATTTTTTGTTTTATTATTTAAAAAAATTGAGTCGTGCAATACAATTTTTATGCTATGTCATAATGAATATTGGGTTCAGGACTAAATCGGAAGTATGTCTTTTTTTAAATAATACTACAATTATTTCATATAGTAAACAATAAAAGTAGCTATAAAATTAAATTCATTAAAAAATCAAGCAAGTATTTAACTTCTAAAATTAATACCCTAAATTTTCAGAAAAATAACTTGTAAATAAAAATAGTAAGCGCTACATTTATAGGTACGAAAAGAATGTTATTCCTACTGAGTGTCCCACGACACCTCTCCGACATCGAATATTATGAAGAATAACTTATGGAAAATTCAATAGCTCACAAGAGATTTTGAAAGTGTTCACTATGTACTTCGATAGACAAATAACGTCTCAACAGGTTTTATAAAACTTTTTTCTGCTCTTCGTTCGATTGAAAACTGCATTACGGAGAACCCTATTCACAACTGCTATTAACAACTGACAGCGCAAAATTGACAAAAGGCAATATAACCTTTGACATGAAATGATCGTAGATTTGGTATATGTAAATATCATGTACAGTATACAGTATACTGTAAATATGATGTACAGTATGACTCCGGACCTCTTTTATCTTGGCCACTTTGTATAACCTTAACCGCTTACATAAAATTTCAGTATTCGTGTAAAATATTCAAGACACACAAAAAAAATGTAATAATTGCAAAATAATGTATAAGCACTCAACAGCATAGCAAAACACAGGCAAACAAGCAATACCTTTGTATAAATAATAAACGAATGCGTTCGTGACTTCAGGCGTGGCGTGCGACAACAATTTTAGAAATTAGTGTTGATAATTTTTTCTGTTATATATTATTCTTTTTATTTTACGTTTTTGGTTGAAAACATACCTACACAAAAACAAGGTTATTATATATTGTGTATAAAATATGCAATAATTACAATATCGCGACATTCAAAAGCACGCATGTGGATATTAAAAAATTATTATATTTCATTTTTAATTTTTATGTGAATTTGTTTATTTACAGGAGGCTTGTTGAAAAATCAATCTGTAATTTCATTATTAGTAGGACAACATTTTAATTTTTTAAGGCTATATTAACTAAGACACAGAGACCTTTGCCAAGTTTTGCCCCTGCGTTGGATCTTTTGTATTACCTTGTAAGGGAAGTACACTCACTGTCAAAAAAAGTGCCACAGTTAAAACATTCTAAGCGTACTCATCATATGTTATGTTATAATAGTAACACTTAGAATGTTTTAAAACGAGCATTTTTTGTGACATTGAGATACCTACCTCTAAGTAATTTAATGGAGCGTGTTCTTAGCTATGTTTTAAGTGCGACTTTAGGGTTTTGTCAGAAACTAAAAAATTGGCGATGATCTTCAAAATCGGTTCAGTTTGGAAAAGCCTTTAAGACAAAAGGTGGAGAGTATCCCTAGATATGTTACAAGTGCAAGTTAAGGGTTCCGTATCCGAAAATTTTGTCGGGGTTTTTTAAATCTTGAAAATTTCACTTGTGACCTTTATTGTACATGGATCAAAAATATTGAATGAAGAAAAATCTTCGTCAATTACTTAAATCTGTTTTTTTTTTGCTCTTATTGTTTGAGATATGTAGAGGATAGTAGACAGAGGATCTTCAAGACATTATACATATTTATATATAGTGTGTAAAATTATCACACATTTTCTTTTAATGTTGATACTAATCTTGATACGACTACTATGGATTATAATGTTTATATATAATTTTTTATGGTTTTAATTTTGATAACAAGTTTTGTCCAGATGATTGAAAACCAAGGTTAATCTATTAAATGAAAGATTGTGAATACGATATCAGATAAGTTGGCCTAAACATTTTATGACCAAAACAGTGACATTTGATTATAGATTTTATTAAAGTGATTTAATTTGTCCGACCTCTGCTTGGTCTTGGTCTACAAAAATAATAATTTTATACAGCATTTTCAAAAAAGTACTCGGTGACACAACAAACTTAATTGTAAAAACATTTATTGTAAAAAGGATGAGGTTTTCAAGTTCGTAGAGTTTTTCCTTTTTGTCAAGTAGGTAGTCCGATTTTTTTAATGTATGACCATATACTTTGAAAAAATATACTTTCAAGTTGGTACCATACTTTGAAAAAATAATTTCGTCCATTTCCAAGAGCGTATTATCTGTCAAAATTTCTGGGAATAATTTTAAAGCAAAAACGCATGCCTTAACATCGACGTAAAAAGTTGCTCCATTTATATAAAATTGTTTTAAAAAGCATAGAAATCCAAACCAATAACATCTTCAAAATGAAATGTGAATTTCTTTTCTTTTTTTTTTGTTTGTAAATTTAAAAAAAAGCTAATTTCCAAAATAGGAACAATTTATTCAAACTAATAGTTTCAACTAAACTGCAACATAGCTTAAGGCATTGTTAGCACTTTAAATATAAGCAAGCATATGGCACACCTTGTTTAAGTAATATGAACGAAATTATTAAATTTTACACCCTTCCAATTAATAAATATAAGCAATAATAACATAATAAATACAAACTGTTATTTATTAAAATATTAAAAATACTTAAGTAATTTTATTTGACTGATAACTTGTTCTACCCATTAAAAGTCAAATGAAACTGTCTAGACTTTCACATTTCTTATCTGTAAAATAATGTTAAAAATTTAATAAAGGGTGTCCAAAAATATGCTGACATTTAAATGTCAGCACATTTTTTGTATGTCGGAAAATTATTCGGAAATATAAGCGAAAGAAGATTCTTAAAAATGAAATTCTATTGATAATATTCAATTTCAAAAGGGAAATTTATTCGATACCTGACATTCAACTTTTAAATTTTGTGTCATATTTTGTAAGGCATAAATTATTTCAATGTATTTTTTCTGGTAAATGTTTGTAGGTTTTTTTTACGATATCTTATTATCTAAAAATTTTAAGTTCCATGATTATTGTTTAGAATATTTTAAATTAGGTTGATTGGTCACCATTATCAATGCTAAATTTGTGTCAATCAAAATAAATTTTAATCCTTGAATATTTTTCCTGATATATTTCAATCTTGTTAGTTGTATTCCTCCAAATCACAAGTACTTATTTTAAGTCACAAGTACCTACTTAATAGTTTTATTACTTTAGATTATGACTGAGAAGTATGAAAAAGTGAATTTTATTACTATGAATATAATATCGAATATAGTTTAAAGTATTAAAAAAGCACAATAGTGTTCCGTCTTGATCAAATATGAATCTTGTATGTTGAAAAAAATATAGATAAAGTCGGACTCAAGCATTTCATTACAAAATCTTATAGTAAGTTTCTCTTATTCGGAATGAAATATAAATTGTTGCTAAGGTATTCGTTATATGCAGAAAATAATTTAATATATCGGGTTACGGAAAATATTTTCTACTAGTTCTACATATATTTATTTAGGATTGACTTTCCCAGAATAGGGAAGTTATTGTAAGTACACAAATCCTAATTGAAATTTTCAATATATCTTTACGTTTCTTAGTCACGGCAATGTATTAACACCCTTTTTACCCGACTGTCAAGGAGTGGTTATGTTTTTTGCGCGTATCTTGTATGTATATTTGCTTGTTTTCTTTTTTACCTCGTATCTTCTAAACGGCTTAATTGATTTCAACATTGAAGTTAGCAATATTTTATCTATCTCAAAAACCTTAGTGCTCTCAGGGGTTTTTTGGAACAAAATAGTAATTCGTTAATAAAAAAATTAAGGAATTTTAAGGGAAATTGCAAAAATATAAATATGTTATAAGTTTAAATTTATTTAGAAATATTAAAATGTGTATCACGAGTTATATAATCGCAAAAGTACGTACGAGTTATACAATCACACGTACATCGTACAAAAATTTTACGCCCCTAAAAAGTGCAAGTACGATAATAATAATTTAAAATTTACCATGAGTTATTGAGAAAATTGAACATAAAAAGTTAATATAGCTTATTATTAGTTTAGATTTGAAAATGATACCACTTCTTTGTAAGCTGAGTGAGAAATGTAGTTCACGGCCGAATATTAAATTATTTGTATTTTCTGAAAAATTGATGGTGTGACCTATAAGGATCGTACTCTCATGAACAGCTTGTTAATATTTTTCACACGCAACGACTAATAATTCCGTGTTTGTTTTGGTCGCCCGTATTCCGTAATATAAAGTATTCGATTAATTACTAAATAATCGTTTAATAACATCACGTGTTTTTCAAAGCTATTAAATTTAAGCATTTACAACTATATGATACAAATTTGTTACATCAGTTCGTTTAACTAGTCTCCATGTAAAATTGTTTTATGCTAAGTATATAAAATTGTTTTTACTCACTAAGTCACTAATTACTTAAGTGTATTTATATAGTAAAATATTAATACTAAAGACATTAAAATATAATAATTCTAATTCATAGCTTAATAAAACTTTATATGAACAAAACTGGAAACGATATCGATGTTTAAAAGTGACTTGGCGATCCTCTATCCGATCTTTCCTCATATGCAATGGCATATATGGGGAAAATACCTTCGATGCTGCTATTTTACAGAACAGTAAATTTTGTAAGTTATACATGCTGATCTTCGTCAAATGGTAGATAACGTTAGAATATTGACAAGTTTTTAATAAACTTACCCGCGTTAAAATTTTCTTTTCAGTGTTAAAATTTTGGAAAAAAGAATATTTTTATACCATGCATAAATGTAATATGCAAGGTTTACTAAGTTTTTATACCATGCATATATGTAATATGCAAGGTATACTAAGTTTAGTCACAAGTTTGTAACGCTTAAAAATATTGATGCTACGAAAAAAATTTTGGTATAGGTGTACATAAAATCACTTAATTAGTCCATTTCCGATTGTCTGTCCGTCTGTACGTCTCAAGCTCAAAAACGAAAAAGCTATCAAGATGAAATTTTTATAGAGCACTCAGTACGTACAAAGTGAGGTCGAGTTCGTAAATGAGCAACACAGGTCAATTGGGACTTAGGTCCGTAAGACTCATCTTGTGAACCGTTAGAGATAGAAAAAAAGTTAAAATGTAAAAATTATTCCTCATAAATAAATAACCAACTTTTGTTTGAAACATTTTTTCGTAAACATCACTGTTTAGCCGTGAGGACGCGAATAGGGCGTAAATTTTAGTATGTATTAGATGGGAATATCACATGGAATATATATGTGTGACATGTATGTATGTGTAATGTGACAGTGTAATCAAAACTGTCTATGCATGGTATTTCAACAATTATCTCAGTCAATTGTTTGTTCTCACTTGTTATTTATATTGTCAAAAGCTAGCTTAGAAAATAAGAAAATATGACTGTTTGAGCTAAGGATCATTCACAATTTAAGGATTATGATAATATATAACCGAATTCAGACATATAAATGGGCCATTAACTTTGATCCATTATCAATTAATTTTCATGTAGAAAGCTTTTAAAAAACCTTGGTTCAAAAATCTTATTCTTTAATTTAACCAAAGTCCTACCTCTTCATGATACAAAACAAAATAAAATATGTTTTTCCTGTATACTTGAATAACATAATTTTATAATTTTCCAAAAAAATTATGGTCATAGGAAGCGGTTCAACGATTTTTCAACATGTTTTCACTTTCGTTGTGTATATATAATAATAATTTGTATGTATTTACTTTAGGTAGTATAATATTTGTTGCTTTACTTGTAAAATTATTTCCGTGATGTAGCTAGACGTAAAATTCTTTTAAAGTTTTAAAAATGAAAACAATTTAATGAATGTTTTAAAATGAAGAGTTAAGCACAACGGGTGGTAATTGATGTTGTATAAAATTTATGTATAATTTTATACTTATTGTTAGTTGGCTTAGTAAAAATATTTTAAATTCAAACATTGGAATTCTGATGATTCGTAAAATTTAAAATTAAGAATATTTACATCTACAAAAACAAATAGTTGGCCGTAACAAGACAGGTCAAGGGCCTTTATTTTATTGCTGCTGCGATCCGAGAAAGGTGATAAGTATATCTGGATACCTAGAGTGAGGGAAATTTATGAAACAAATAAAATTTTGTCATCTCTGGCGAACTTAGTTAATCAATTTTATGATAGAACTTTAAATCAGAAAATGTTTAACACGGCTCGCAAGTGGGAAAAGGAAAGGAAGAAAAGGAAACTTTCTCTATCAATCACAAGTACGACAACAAAAAAATATGCTCTCAATCCATCTATATGATTCACTAGAAAATTGATTTTCATTTGATTGTGATAGGATTTTTTTCTTAGTTAAATACATTAATTAGCAATTAATAAGCATTAATACTTTTTACTAAAATTCTTGTTCTTTTTTTTTTTTCAGGTAAGCAGTTAAAAAAACTAATGACGTTTCTAAGGACTGTGAGTACCTATACTAATTGAGCTAGAATTTAAGTAGATTTATAATATAAGTTCATACTATTCTAATAACACTACCTGGCACAAAATATGCCACAGAAAAATGAGTCTACTTTTCGGAAGATTTTTGACGCCATTCTGGATTTTTCTATTATTTTTTTCAAAAAATTGAATAAATAATAGGTATTTACTATAGATTTAAAGATAATTGTATATACTTTAATCTTAATAAATATAAGATGATTTATTGAAATGAAAAGAATAAATTGGAAAAATTGAAAGTGAATTTTAAAGAAGAGCCGTTGAAAGAAAAAAGCTTCAATTTCTATGGGAAAAACTAATGTAAAATTAAAGTTAAAATATTACCGAAAACTCAAATCTAAAATTAATTCAAAAACCATATTGATTAAAGAAATTCCGAAGCCAAAATTTGGTGCTGCCAAGACAATCAGGAATGTTTCTTTGGCATCAATACTTTTTGAATTGATTTCAATGAAGAAATTGTTTCCATGAATGGTATTATTTTATTAATTGAATTTATATTAGGTTTTTGGTAGTACATACTATATAATAATAATAAATAAATAATTAAAATAATTAAAAATAATTTTATTATTAGTGTATGAGTACGAGTTTTTTTATTTGATTTCAAAATTTTTCGAACTGGCGTTCATTCTCAAGAGATTCAATCTAGTATTATTTTCTTGAATGATATCATAACTATTAATAAAAATGAGTAAATTGAAAATTTATGTATTTTCATACCATTATATTTTTTACAAAATTACATATTTAATTTATATTTAAATTAATAGTTATAAAAAATAATGGAATGCTAATAATTTTCTTATTCAAAGGTAAATTTGACACATATTAACCCCATTAATATTTTAATTTACGTTTAAAGTATGTATGAATAGTGTTTACAGGTTGTTACGCCAAAATTACCTTTTATTCAAAAGAAAATGGCAATTTCAATTTTTTATACCTTAAACATATTGGCGAACGAGATTTCTGAGCAGAAAACATCTGGAATTAAGAGGCAATGTCATTGCTAAGAAATTATTAAGAATATCACACAACAAAAACAACAAAATGAACAATAAAATGTGATATTCTTTGGGTTACTTAAGACAATGACTTGCTCATCCAAATGACAACAAAGTTTAATAATTTTATCAATTTTTTCCTAATTTTAAAGATTTTTACCAATATGTACACTTAGGACATCAAGAAACTCAAAACATTGACTGTTTATGTACAGAATATCCAGAAAAGCATAAAAATTCAACTCATTTAATGATAAGATACATAAGTTTTAAGATACTGTTGAATATTTCTCTAAAATGTAAAGCTTCATACAGAATTTTCAGCGATGCCGCAGATAATATTCAAACAATTGTCGAATGTGTATATCTGTGTTTGTCTGTGTCATTGTAGCTCCTCAGCGGATAAAACTGTTTTAATGTTTTGTTAGTTTGAATAGTAGCTTTTACTCGTATTCATTGAGCAAAATGTACAAAATTGGAAAAATATGTTAGTTTCTAATTTTGATAATACCCCGTACACATAATTTGGGTTTTTCTTGTAAGTGATTTTATTACTTTCATTTTTGATGATCCATCCAGTACCTGACGACTTACGGTCAGTTCAACCAAGTATATAAAATGCGTATAATAAAATATTTAATGAGTATTTTATACAATATGTATTTATTTTTAAAGTTATAGTTTTTACATAACTTTTGTATAACATACTAGGCCTAGATCCAGGAGTAGTAATTGACGGTCATTTAAGAACGGCTGAGGATTTGAAATTCTGTGTTCAAGGTTGAGTCTCACAATTTTTCCTCTTTACAAAAACTTTGATAGAGAGTACATCCTCCTAGAGTGAATCTGGGCATTCAGACTGAGTTTGAGCGTTAAAAAGAACTAAAATTAAGAAGTCTGAGCATAAATAAAAAGAGAATTTATCAAATAAAACTTAAATTGCTTATTTTATACAATACATGCGAAATATATCAGAGTACCTATGTCTATTATGTTTAGTTCCAAGTTTGCAATGCTCAGAAATATAGATTAAACAAAAGAAAATTTAGTATAGGTGTTCATAAAATCATCTAATTAGCCTGTCTGGCGTCTGTCACCGTGATAACTCAAAAACAAATGATATTGAGCTGAAATATTACATTTTTTAATCGTGTTCTGGACGTAACATATGACCTCGGTTTCGTAAACGAGCAGTAAATATCATTTGGATAACCTTTTAAAACAAAACAGACATAACAAAATATACAGACTCGAAAGTTTGTAGATAGCTTCAAATTGTGAGTCGATCATTTCTTGTTTAATACTAAACTGATTTGATAATATTAAGGGCGTCAAAAGGGTCTATTTTGGTGGGCAAATTTTTTTTTTTTTTTTTTAAGAAATCGTTTCATAGGGTAAATTGGGTGTTTCAAAAAATAATAGTTCATTTTCACTTGCTTTATTTTTTTATTTCACTATGAAAATCTTCGTCTAGAAAGTAGATTTTAAATAAGACCTTGAAAACAGCCTCTCGAGTTTTCAACCAGTTTAAACAAATACAACACCTGGCCCCAGACCTATACTTACATACATAAACTAAGTAATATAATGTAATATAAGGTATTCTTTAAAGCTAATAAGTTTTCAGATTTATATCTTTTGACAATAATAGCTTTACAATTTTCTTCAACCGTATAATTATATTAGTAAATAAATGTACTGCAAGAAAGTGTAAATTGTATCTTATGTATAGAAAATTTATTAGTTTTGACCGAAAAATATATATTTTATGTGTAGTTATGAAATGAAGATGTTGCCATTGAATAAGGCTGATTTGTGTTCGGAGATAATCACAAATAATGCATACAATTTTATAGCATAATCATGTGTGTTATATTTTAACAAATTGTTGTGAACGTTGAACTACTGGCTACGTAGAGCACCATTGAACTTATGTCGTCACAAACTAAAGATGCATAGCGTCATCGATGCAAAGGAATTGAAATATTAAAACTTTTGCTCCATTATAGAAAACGGAAAATAAAAACCGCAAAACTCATTCCAGTGCACTCGTTTTTAGGGGTAACGCAAATACAATGTTGAGTGAAATGTGATTTTGTATACGAGGATATCTTTTTGGTCAAACAGGAGTCGGCTTTATGTTTCATAAATGGAACTACATTATTTTGATAGCAGCTTCTTGTTCTTTGCCTCGAAGAACAATATTTCAGAGAGTAAAAACTTTAAAATAAATCACTCTGTAGATTCGTAACTAACAATATCTTTCGCTTATCATATAAGCTTATGTCCATTTATGCAGGCATTTAAATATGGTAAGAGATTATGAACGACACTTATTTCGAATTCCTACTCTGTTTGTTAGATGAAGAGGCCTTAACATTACTTAAGAAACTTAACTGGGATGGAGATGAGATATTCCAAATATTTATTTGATTGCCTCATAGTAAAAAATTGCAGATAATTTGTTATTGGCGCTGCAAATTTTTCCCGATTTTTTGACGTATTGTTTTGCTCATGACTTTTTATTAGCAAATATAATTCCGAAAAACACCATCGAAAATATGAATTCCCTTCATTTGGCAATCTAACTAAGATAAAAGTTTTAAATATCAACTACACATAAGGTAAAAATAATTATTGCTTCATTTGGGATAACAATCTACTTGGGAAAATTCGGTACTTTAAACTTTTTTTACTTAAAAACTTGTGCAATTGAGATCCTGATTTAATGTTTGCATTGCAAGTTATTTGTATAGCCAAGAAAACAAAAATAGGAAAAATAATTAAATAATTCCATAAATAATAATAAAATCTGAACACCGTAAGGTCTTTTATTTAAAAAATGCATAAATAACTTTAATTGGTTTAAATAATCAGAGCCAACAATTTGTTTACGGATATAAATAAAAATAAAAAAATAAAACTCGGAAAATAATTTTTATAGTCTGCGACTGCTAAAATTACTTTTACAAGACTTTACATTTAGTGGAAATTAAATTTAACCCACTTTTCAAAATTTCGTGAACTCATATGTATTTATTTCAATTTTCAAAATTAATATCCAATTTTTGTTAGTTCACTGCTTTGGAAGGAAGCCCTTTAAGCCCAATGTCAATAGTTTAATTTCTCTTTTAAAATAATTTTGATGACTGTTTTAAACTTACAAAAACACATACAAGTTTTGATCGCAATTTTCTCCCCTGAAAATGCGAAAACTATTATCATGAACTTGAGAATTTTACATTCTTTAAAATCGTAAAATGTCGTTTTTGTAAGAATCCGAATAGATTGGGAGACATTCAATATCAAGGTTTTTATGGGCAAAAAAGCTAATTTGTTCAACCCCCTGTTGTAGAGATTTAAACCATATTTTAATGGAATATATACATCAAACACTATAAGTTTTTAAAAGTTTACCTTGTTTGTTTGGTATGAAAGATGATAACTCAAGATACGTACTAATGACTTTAGGAAAGATAATGGAATTATTGGTCATAAAAGGTGTAAGAAATGCCACTTAAAGCCTACTTTTATTTAGAAGCGATATTTGAATGTGTACTGTCTAAAAAACCCACTAAATTGATTTTACTTGGAAATCATTAAAAATATGGTCACACAATTTTGCGATAAAAAATATGCACACATCATCATCATCTCTTCTATACCAACGCATATAACAAAGAATTATTTTTATTATGCTCAAAAAGTAATTTGTCGCATTTAGATAAGCAACAATAGAGAAGAGACTGGTTTCAAGCAGATTATTTAAAACCGTAGTACGTAAATGTTACACTAAACTACCATCATGAAAATAATAATATTAATAATAAAATTTTGTGAATCATATACATCATTATCTTCAATCTTCTTTGTACCATGCCAAATGTTCCATTTTCTTTAATATTTCACACGCAAATTGCTATAATTTAATATAATCGTTGGTTTAACAAACATTCCTGACTTTGGAAGGTTTTAAACTTACTATTAAGCATAATGAAACGTAGAAAACGAATTTACACATTCAGGAGTTGAAAGTCATTTTATTGTTTTGAAAATCTGCATGCAGCGAGCATATTGCTAGATTTTAGGTGAAAGTATTAGGAACAAATAAGAATGAAGTATAGTTTTAAAAAACATGCTTTATTAACTCAAAGACAAGAAGTAATTTGAATTGAATAATAAACAGCGTTGGTAGCCACTGCATTTATTTTTATTTTTATAAGTCTTTTAAAGATACATTCAGCACCTCAATCTTTTAAGGTATTTCTAAAGACTTGAGACTAAATGTAGTTTCCGGCATAGACCTGCACGATAAAGTTGTTGCTTACGACATAGACCTGTAAAAAAATTGTAGAAGCATTTATCGTCTCTGTAAGCTGCTATAAAAGTTGTCGATATTTAACAAGTATAGGACAGGAATCCATAGAGTTAAGAAGACTTTATTGAAAATTTTTAATTCGAGATTTGCCATAAAAGTAACTTTGCAAGCAAAAATAGAATTGTGTTTACTACGTTTATTGTGTTTGAATTGTAGTAGAATTTTAACAAATTAAGAATTCTTTGAGTCTTAAAACGATGTAATTGTTTTCTAATTTAGAAATATTTCTAGAAATATTTCTAGAAATATTTCAAACGGGAAGTATAGCTCAATAAAGCTATTAAGAACTATACTTTTAATTAAAAAGCAAAAAACTATCATTTGTGATATAAATGGTGTCGAATCTACGAATTCCATTTTGATTTAAAAAGAAACAAGATGATTGTACTAAAAATCTCGATACGCTGATAAAGTCCTGTACTTACCTTGAAATCAAGTTACTTAAAGTGTGTTAAATGTAAATACGGCTACTTATTCATTTTTTATAGCCGTCAGTTTAACTTGCAAATGCATTTGACAAATCTTTCACTGTTTCTGTCTTGTATGCATCAGCTTATTAAAATTGGTATACATAGTAAGCCTATTTTATGATCGTTTGACAGTCACTGTATCGACCGTATCGAAAGAATCCAATTGCAACCACCGTTAACAATGTGATGGATTTTGGAACAATATGGATTTAAGTCTGACTGATTTTGATTTTAAACAATTTTAACAGGTTGTCCCGTGTCTTATTAATAATAAAATTTTGTGAATACGTAATAAAAATGAACAATTTGTATATTTGTATGACACGGTGTGTGGGCAATAATTACAGTAAATAAATAAAATGATACATTCAAAAGGTACACAACACATTTTAACTGAGTTGTTGGTACATTTAACGGCCAACTATTTAGCGGCAGCGTGTGGTTTGTTTTGTTACATAGAATCACACAATGTAATTTATATATATCATTTTCAAACTAAGGAAAAGGGAGAGTATTGTACCAGAGATAATTTGTTTTTAAAGTCATTTCTTGAAGTAAAACTGCTTTAGGCACGCTTGACTTGGGGAATAAACTGGAGAATGTATGATCGAAATGTTACGAATGTTACATGATAAAGTTGAGACGGAGATTATAGAAAGTGAAGATAGAAAGAGATCAAGCTTGTTACGAAAAGTGTGATAAAGTTGAGAGGGATATATAAGTTAGTGAAGATAGAAAGAGAGAAAGCTACGTTTCAACAACATAACAACATCCATCTCATATTATAAGTATAGAAACTATTATACATTTTACACAGTTTACGCGTTCGAAACCAGATCATGTAAATTAATAATTTTTATTTTTTTATTATTCAATAATCGTATATATAATATTTATTCTATTTGTGTCATGTATTTGCATCAGAAGATAGAAGAGATAAAGAAGTTTTACTTCAATCGTGTGATCTAAAGCTCGCCCGTTTTTTTTTTTTAAAGTCACAATGGAAATAGCAGGTTTTTAGCACTTTTATTCATATCAACTCACTATGTTTTGTTTTGTTGGAAGAAAATTACACTAAACATGTATTGAAAAAAAATTTTGTGGTCTAAGATATGTGAACTATGCTACAAGATCACAATATACCAGAAATCAAACCATTATTTGCCTATTGTAACCTGTTTTCTGGGCGCCCAGTAAAAACTTCGATTACCATTTTTATTTTCTCGAGGCTATGAAAATTTCTTTTTTACTTGTAGAACGCTAACCATTACACCTAAAATGAAAATATATAAAAAAGATCAAAATTAGTCGTGAGCACCCGGTAGGAACTATATTACTTTCATACTTTGGTAAATTATAAATGTAGTGCTTACTATTTTTATCTACAAGAACAAGGAATACAGACCATCAGAGTCAGAATTTGCGGAAAACGATAAAGGTCATTGTTTTGGAGTTATAAATTTGATCTTGTGCGTTCTTAAAATGAATTGATCAAACATAAAATACGAAGTTAAAATATTGTTTTCTAAAGCAGACTTAAATGAACTAATTTTAGTAAATTTTGTATGTATTAAGTTTTTAACATATTTTATTTTCGACAAAACTATATCCGTACAAGATCCGCTTAAAAAGAACCGGATTCGAATCTTTTATATGTATCTTTAGTTACTACACATTACCCTATTGGTAACTTTGTGTGTAATGTAATGTAATGTTTGTTATAAAATAGGTTTTAACGATCGATATAATATAAACAGTTTTTAACAAAAAAGTGTTTTTCCAATGTATACCATTTTATGTGTATTTCAGTTAAAAGGGTTTTATCGTTATTTTTATGATGCTTTGTCTAAATAATATATCCTTTAGTGAAGTTGAAAATAACATTTTACAATTTATTTTTCATTCTTTAATTGAATCAAATTTTTTTCAAACCATTTTTATGGATAATGCTTCGTTAATGTATATGAAATTTATTTAAAGAAATGGATCAAACTAGTAAAAAATAGTGAATATTCAGTTTTGTACTGAAAGATATGGAAGATATTTGTTTATTTGAATTTATCAGTCTCACCAATATACAATTTGCATACCATGGATACGAAATATACAAAGGTATACTAAGTTTAGTCCCAAGTTTGTAACGCTTACAAATACTGATGCTATGAACAAAATTTTGGTATAGGTGTCCATAAAATCACCTAATTATTCCGTTCCTGGTTGTCTGTCTGTCTGTCTTCTGTCGTCTATCGTCTGTCGTCTGTCGTACTCAAAAACTAAAAGAGATATCTTGCTGAAATTTTTAAAGCGTGCTTAGTACGTAAAAAGTGAGGTCAATTTTGTAAATGAGCAACATAGGTCAATTGGGTCTTGTTAACCGTTAGAGATAGAACAAAAATTTAAGTGTAAAAAATGTGCCTTATAAAAAAAAAGCAACTTTTGTTTGAAACTTTTTTTCGTCAACGTCACTGTTTACCCGTGAGAGCACAAATTATGCGCAAATTGTATAGTATTTATGGGCCTTTCTCTACTAACAGGAAAATCATGGTCCAAGCATTTTTTTTTACTTTGGCCATATTAATGCATAGTTTTATTTATATAAACACATAATATATAACCTGTTATTTAAGGAGCCAAGCTTAATCAATAATTAAGAATCATAATCTTGATTCGGTCTAAAGCCACCAAAAACAGTCCTCTGTTATGTCCTAATTCCGGATCGAGTATGATTCGGTTCGGTTTTTATTAGTTGTATCTAAAAATTGTAAAATCCTATAACTCTATGAATATAAAGAATATTGAATGCTTATGAACACAAAACAGTTATAATTTTTGAGAATTTTTTAGTACTTAAAGCTAGTGTTCGAATTTTGTCCGGATACATTTATAAATTTTGTTAAGCATATTCATGAGAGTCTTTGGCCAATCATTTTACTCACAAGTTTTTCCTTCCTTTAGTTTTCTTCTTTTAAAGTAATAAGAACCCTAAATTAAAGAAAGTCATGCCGAAAACTTAAGCAGTGAAACGTTTTACCAAATGGTCTTGCCTATTTTATACGGAGTCACGAATTTGGGATTCGAAAGCTTGGAAATACTAGTATCTCGGGAACTATAAATCTGATGTTTATTTCAAATGATTTTTGTATTGTTGAGATCATAGTTACTAATAAAATAATTTTAAAAAAAATTTATTATATAAAAAAAAAATAATAAAAATGGTTGTAAAAAAAACTTGGGAACGGTTTATCGAATATCACCTTGCTTATCGTTCAGATTCGAGAAGTTCGTATTCGAAAGCCTAGAGAAGCCTGCCTCCCCAGAACTATAAATCGAATGGTTATTTCAATGCTTTGTGTGTGTGTCTGTCTATCTTTGGCATCGTAGCGTCTAAACGGGAAAACCGATTTTAATCTTTTTTCGTTTCGTTCGTAAAGGTAATTTAACGTAGAGTGTTCTTAGGCGTGTTTCAAGTGCGAGCTTAAGGTTCAACATCCGAAAAAATTTGAAAAAAGTGGTGATCTTAAAAATCGATTTACTTTGGGGAAAAGGGTAGAGGGTTTTTTTAAATTTTGTATTTCACTTGTTGTATTTTTTCAATCATAAGCACACTTTTATATAGAAAATCTCAGGCTTAAACTTAATAAATATAGAATGTATAGAAATACACATCTGCTGATTATAACAAAAATGTTTCACAAGCCAATTAAAAACAGACATTTATATAAATTTAATAAATTACAATCCTATATTTTATCAAAACTAATCTTCTAATCTACGTACTTAATTAAAGTGTGAAATCAAGCATCAAATTTTTTGTTTTGTTTTGTTATTTAAAAATTTTGTTGATGACTTAATAATAATGGTCTTACGAGATAGACTTCATTAAAGAATATACAAATTATTTCAACTGTATAAGATATTTATTAGAGCATACAATTAACAAAAATCTTCAAGCACAAAGACATTTGTTAGTGTAGATCATTCGGATTGAATTTATAAAAAATTATCAAAAATTTCAGTGATTATCACTTACGGCATTTCTTATTAAAGTCTACATGTGGCGCAGTAATTAATGAAAATATATTTGTTTCATTTTTTATCATAAGCGTTACAAAAATCAAAACATTAAAAACAAAAAAATTAAAATCATAGCTGGATCTTACAAAAAATTAATGCCATATTTGTGGATCTTGGTAACGCTAAAATTTTGTGTCGCTTCTTATTGTACTGTTGTAATTAATTGGAAAGTTTTTCTACCCACTTGAACAGTGGGTCAGTGGATTAAGACAGGGTTCTGTAAAGCACCTAAATATGCAGAAAGTTTTTAACTTACCTAGAATGATAGGGTCATTTTTACATTTGAAAGTGATAATCACGCGTGATTTATTTCTCTAAAAAAATCGATACGAGTGTAAGTCTAATAGACCAATTAAAAATACACTCCTGTCGAGACCCGGGCATGTCTGATTTAGACCAGAAGTGAATTTACTGGCTAGATAATGCACGCATAGTCTTTTAATGCTGAACGATTTTCTAAATGATACTGGTAAGTGTTAGAAGAATTTGCTTGCTATTAATGTTTCACTGTAGAGAATTAATTCCTGAACAGCTTTTAGCAAGTGAGGTGTCAAAATGATCCCTATAACTGCCTGTGTGGTACTTAAATTGAGTTTTGTTTCCATATAATACGAGTATCAAATACGAGTATGGTAAAAGTTTAATTGCTAAGCCGGAGACTTTAAGATCTTTACGTTTAAGGGAGCGCCTGAAAGGGACTTTTAACCCCCGAACTAAAAAAAGGGATGTTTGACTGCTATGTGTGTGTGTGTTTGTCTGTCTGTCTGTGGCATCGTAGCGCCTAAACGGATAAACCGATTTAATTTTTTTTGTTTCGTTTGAAAGATAGTTTAAGGGATAGTGCTCTCAGCTATGTTTCAAGTGCTAGTTTGTAATTTCGTATCCGAAAAATTTGTTTTAAGTTTTTTAAATTTTGTATATTTTACTCGTTCATCGTTCAATTTTTATACGCTTTGTACTTTTTTCTGTAGTTGAATTTTAATTATATTTATGTTATTTTATCGTTGAAGCGCCCTTTTTTGTACACTTGTAACTGAACGACTGGACCAATGTAGCTCAAATTTCTTATGCAATATGTTTGTCTTATATATATTTCTGCCGCTGATAAAATGAGATCAATAGAACTACATCCTAGAAGCATACAATTTCCGAGTAAGATAGAATAATCAGTTTGACGATTGTCTTCCCAGATTTATCTACGAAAAATTGCACTGTGTGAAACTATATGTTATAATGTGAATACGACACTGTTTTTGTCACATGTTCTAATTAACACAACACCACTGTCAGAATGAATCTAAGATGATGTCTCAATCAAAAAACATAATTTTTTTCTTCATAACTTCCAGGTATTTTTTATAATTGTTGTATAATTATTTTAATAATTGTAATGTAATACTTTTAACAGTTTTAATGTAATATTTTTAAAAACTTTATTTGATGTTCGCTTGTGGCTACAATTTATTAATGTTTTAATAATTTTTAAAATTAGAAACTAAAAAAATATATTTACTGCTGAGAAGAGTATATTAAGTTTTTAATTGTTTTTGACACTTTTTGTACAAATTTGGGTTTTTACTAATATTTTCAATTGAAATAATAACTATTTTAGACATATTGTTGGCTTCTCAATTTGGACATATGTATGTCTTAAAAACGCAACGTCATACCTGAACAATTCTACTCTTTTAGATTTACCAAAACATTACTTAAATCTGTGGTCAGGTGGTAGAAGATTAACAAGAATAATTTTAGATTGTTCTTCTTTATTTTCGTCGTAAAACCCGTGACACTCACTATACTGACAATGCATGACACGGTGACTTTAAGAGGAAACCTTCCCGGGAGTTCAGTTTACAGAAATTCATTTTTAATTTAGTTCAATTCATAGCATATAGTTAACAATAATTTTTTGATTATTTTCTCGAATATCTCCAACTTTATTATTCATACTCTAAGATTAGAGAATTTATTACTCAAGCTGTAATATTCCATTTTGGATTAAATTGGCAACTTGTAATTAATGAGTGGACCATTTGTAATTAATTATATCTAATAAATTATTAAATGTATAGTTAATTATTGGATCATTTGCAATTAATGATTTTCCTTGGGCAATTATCCCTAATAATTATCTTAGTCATTTTTTTCAGTAGTAACTAATATTCGTAGAAAATGTTTAATTAAGTGCCAATTTTATTAGTAATTAGCGAATAATAATTTTTAAAAAAATTATTGAGAAAACTCCATACCTAAGTAATTATTTAGCTAAAAAGCGTGTGTTTTAAATTTTATTTAATTCAATAATTTAGATTTCTCTTAAAGAAAACAATTCTCAGAAAATATTTTATACTGCAACAGTTTGATTTATTGTACTTCCTTGGCTTTGAAAATGCTATAGAAGTACTTCAGCTTTAATAAACTTCAAATCTACACCTATTTACATTTATTTCATTTGAGTAGAGATCAGTCCATCCCAAGTGCTTGTGTGGTTTGAGATTTCACATTCCCACTAATGTACGTATCGCTTTCCTCCTCTTCATGACAAAGTATGCAGAAATATTTCCCTGTGAAATTGATTTTGTGTATATACTTATTGAGTTTTACAAGGGACATTCAGTATTTTCAAAGAATTTTTTCTTAGCTTCAAACGCTGAAAATTCTATTTCCCCGAAAAGTCTTTTGTAAGAGCTTGTGCATGGTCTTGGTCGTAAGTGTCTGCCTAAGAGCGGTTAGACTCCTATACCATCATTTCTTTCCGATATACTTTTAAGAGTATTTTATTCATATGTTTATTGTTTTGTGAATAATAATAATAAGTATTGAGAATGCATACATGATGCTTGTTGCATGGAGGTCTTGTTAAAGTCATTTGATATGACATGGGCGTGTTGTTTTGTTGTAGCTATATTTTGTTTATTTACATGCAGTAGTGGTCGCTTGCATTGCACTATAACACGTCGTATAATGTGACTTTGTGGTTTTTATTATAATAATATAGCTCTTATGTTATATGTTGCACTATTAGACCAATAGCTCTGATAATATTACAACATACATTTTAAATATAGTTTATACAATATTGAAGGAAGAAAGGAAGAGCTAGCTGGTCAAATATAAATGTTAAAACCTAAACATTAAGTAGCATTGAGTTGAATTAAGGAAAAAAAAATCCCTTGCCATATGTTTTTCCCCGCCCCCCAATCTAGTCAAGTCTGATTTGAGAGGCGAGAACGAGCCCCAAATCTATCGGTCTATTAAGATCTAGTAAATCTTGTATTTTGTGGCCCTAGTTGAGAAAATTTCTGTGAAGAATATTTTTTACTCTTTCTCTTTAAAGTTTGAAAATTATATGTTTGCAGTTATTGTTAATTTTATCAATCGTTTTCAATTTTAATTGATGAAAATTAAATGATTGAGTGAACATCAATATAACGCCGCCTAGTTCTAGGTCAGTACTCACTCTGTTTCTGAGCCACTAAGGAATGTAACAATTTGATTTTTTTGTCAGTCCTTGTAGCTCAGTTGGTGAAGGCGTAACCAATTCTGTTCGCGGTAAACCTAGGGTAGCGGGTTCGATTTCCGCCGTCACTACAAAAATCAATTTAATTAATAGTTTTAATGGGCTAGTGTAGTGCATGGTATATGCATGAAGGAGGTGCACTCAGCCTCTAAAAATAATTGAGGAGCTGATAAATGAAATTATCAGCGGAAAGGTGGGAAAACACATATATGATTTCGCAATGGACTCTATATCCTAAGTGTGTCCATCGTGGATAGCCAATATAACCTAACCCAACCCAACGTTACTTTGATTCCTATTCTTTGACACGTTTTATCCATAGTTTAATTTACTTTAACTTTTATCTACAAATTGTAAGTAAAAGTTATTAACTTTTAGTTACTTTAACATGCAACTCCGCGTGAAGCTTTGACATCCTTCATATTAATGATTAATATAAAAATAATAAACCAGAATGGGAATCGAATACTCCTTCATTTTATTATAAATTCTCTATATCAGTGAAGTACAGCATAGTGGTAAGTAGTTTACTTACACGTAACAACGAAATCATGAGAGAATCGAGTTATATTATGTGACTTCTCGTTTATTTCGACACTTTATTAAAAATTATTATATTCGATAACATTTGAAAACATTATAAACACCGTAATAATAATAATAACAATAATAATAATAATAATAATAATCATAGTAATATTTACACCAAACATTCAATTGTTAATATTTATTATATTTTATCAGTGAAAATGTGTTTTTACGAAACTTATTTTTTTTTTAAATATCAATTTTACACAATATAATATGCAAAAATTGACACAACCCATCTGAATATTATAACTACACATCATCAACTTCCCAAAAAATAAATATGAATATTAAGTAATATTTTATAACAAAGATGTGTAGCTTGCAGGATAACCGACGATTTCTATTTATAAAGTCCTGGAATAAACATCCGGTACTAATGCTACTACTATACGGATAAATTATATAATAGAAAAATGATGGGGAGAAAAATTGTTAATTCAGTGATTTTTTACAACTTTACTCATTATCAAAATTTTCAGTTTCTTAATATTAACAGAAAAATTTCAATTAATCACTCTCACATAATTATTATACCATGTATATGAAATATATATCAAGGTATATTAAGTTTAGTCCCAAGTTTGTAACGCTTAAAAATATTGATACTATGAACAATATTTTGGTACAGATGTTCATAAAATCACCTAATTAGTCCATTTCTGGTCGTCTATCGTCTGTCTGTCCGTCTGTCAACACAATTACTCATAAACGAAAAGAGATATCAGGCTGAAATTTTTGTGGCATGCTTAGGACGTAAAAAGTGAGGTCGATTTCTTAAATGAGTAACATAGGTGAATTGGATCTTGTAAACCGTTAGAGATAGAACAAAAGTTTAAATGTCAATTGTTTGTTTTCACTTATTTTTAAATAAATTAACCTCTCTTTAGTTAAGTTTCGCGTCTGGCTCACAGGACGCATTTTGAGAAATTTATTTCAAACAATTCCAATATGAAAAATTTATTCAATTTTTCTATCAGGGTTTCGAAATATCATTTCTACTTGGTAATTTTATTTTTTGGATTGATTCAACTGTTTTGAATTGAATTCTATGTGTATAAAACTATATAAATTAGTGTCATTTTATTTGTAGAAGTTATAATAATAGTATTTTATTATATAGTAATTGAAATTGAAAACGTTTAGTTAATATTGACACTTTTAACTTTGAATGTTTAATATTGAAACTAAAAACAGCTTATTAAATTTTAATCGCCATTGATTTTTTTTAACCCAATTTTTACTTTACTTTTGCTCCCTAGGCGTGTAATATACTATTTTACGTGAATGTTAAGAATATACGACCTTTCGAGAATTGTTATATACAAAATTTTTTGCCCGTCAGAAAGACCACTTGCAATGTTTTTCTGAATAATTGTATTGTATTTATTGTACAAAGAAGATATTAGTCGTTTTCATAATTTTATTCTTAAATCTAAAACTATTAAACAAATCTACGGTAGTTGTTAATTAAGGCTACTGTAAGTATTTTCATGGGATTATAATATAAATTTATGAACAATATTAAACATCATCTGATAATAATTAATACGCTTAACAAACATAATTTTAATCTAATAAAATGATAATTCACATTCCATATTATTTTGATTTTTATCTACAAGAATCTCTTACTTATTTCGTTTTGTAATTTAATTTTCTAAAGTTAAAAGGTTTTGTTGCTTATACAGTTCCTATTATAAAAAACTAGCTAGCTACTTACTATATTACACAAATTTATTGAAATGGTTGCTATAAAATTCAGTTTTCGACATTCGTGAATATGAAAAACACAAAAGAATGTAGTAGAATACGTCGAAATCATGAAGTTGAAATCACGACTGATTATTTAAAGTTTGTTCGATAGAAGCTTAATGGTAAGTGTGGTACATGTATGTACATTGTAGCTTGATTTACTTCAGCTACACGGTAAGAAATGCATGGCGTAGAGACAAATACATATAGTATCTATGTTGACATAAGTAATAGTACAGTATTGAATAGGGCTATCCACCCGAAGTATGGTGGATATAGCGAACAAGTATGTTGCCTGACGCCTACTGCATTAACTCGTTCACCATAACTATTGCTAATGATACTATTCCCTTTACAGTATACAGCAGGTACGGTTTGGTCATAATTCCAGACGATTTTTTCATTTTTTTCCCTCGGCCTTTTTTTAAGGGTACTTCCCTCTAGGCGAAAACAGGATTTTTGGGGTTTGCTCAAAAACGGCTTTAACGATTTCGATTAAACTGGGCACAAGGCTAGACCATAAGGTGTTTCTAGGATTGGTATAAGCCACATATCCAAGAAAATTCGAGAAGGAGCACACTATTGGGAAAAAAACTTTTTTTTTGGGTTTTTCTCAAAAATGGCTCTAACGATTTCAATTAAACTTGCCACAAGGCTAAACCATAAGGAGTTCCTAGGATTGGTATAAGTCACATATCCGGGAAAATTTGAGAAGGCCACACCATAGGGAAAACATATCAAAATACAGGAAAATGGGATTTTCTAGGGAGAGGCTGAGGGGACAGCAGTGAAACTTCGTATCAGGATTTATATCAACAAGGTCCTAGGTTTGATATAACTACTCTCTAGGGCCCCTTCCTCTAGAGCCGTGGAGCTAGAGGGAATGAAATCGTCAAATTTGGTCAAATCAACTCTACCCAAAATTGATAAAATATTATTTAAAATGCCTTTTGAAGTAACTTTTGTAACTTGGTAATCTTTGCTTAACCTCACCCTTACCAAACTACATCTTTCTTAATATTATATTCAATCCAAAAATTACCTAAGTCTGTTCCTTATTACCATATGATGCTTTCAAACTTTCAATCAAAATATTACAAGTATAATATATCAATTTTATAATATAATAAAGTCTTGTCCGATGTTTCGGACCGTTTATTTAAATTGCAACACTTATTCTTCGTAAAAACATCACTTAAACAAAAAATATTTTGCAAGAAGACACATTGAAAGTATTTTCACTTCAAATACCATGATGAATCTTTTCATGGAAGTACAATGTGCGTTTTTACAAAGAACCTAGTTAGTTAGTTGTGTTACTAGAACACATATAATAATAAACATTTAGTATAGTGTTAACTAATATTGATAATAATCAATTTACTAACAATGGGCGGATATAGTTAAATAAAATTAATCAAGATTATAGAGAGTAAAGTGTACAAGTATCTTATGTATTGTAGAGAAGAGTTTGTTATGCAGCTGCAGTTGTGTTGTTGTATCGTTTATTTGAGTTTATTCATGTTGTTCTTATATTTATAGTAAAGTTTCTATAAACTGATATTATAGAGAAAGACTATTAGTTGTCAATTTTAAAAATCAAACATTATACTTACTACAGAAATTTTGATTGTCAGCTTGAAATTACCTTCCATTGATGTCTTATAACTTCAGAATTTAACTATTATCAGAATCTGGCAAGCTACCTTTTTTGGACCTTCATATTATTTCCTAAACAACCCTCTTTTTCGTTCTTAAACACTATGATCACTTTTAAGCAAAGCCGCCCTCTTCACGAAAGATAATCCAAAGCCTTATTTTAGTTTTATTACTTGAAACCATTTCAGTCTAGTCGAAGGCTATAGATGACTTGTTTTGGAATTGCGTAAATATTTTACTAGAAAGAAAACGACTGAGTCATCCGCCTTGTCATAATCCGCACAGTTCGCGCTCTCCTCCAGAGCCATTAAAGATAGTTTCAAGTCTTTTGAGTTTATAGTGACCTCCAAGCTCTAAACACAAACCGTTTATATCATTCCGGATTTTCCAATCAGCCAGGTAAACTGATAGACCACATGTCCATGCGGTTTAAAAAGATGCTCTTATATGTAAAAGTAAGTTTAAGCACCAAGGCGTCAGTTATGTGCGGTACGGGTGAGTACAGGTGAAATATGGATGTCACACCCCTTGGTATCTCACCCTGACATCAGTAAATATGTATGGCGTTGCTGGATACTAACTCTGTAAAAGTATTCAAAGCGAACGACATAAAGGCCGTACAGAAATAAACACGTAAGGCTTTGGAAATTGATGGTGGATCAAAAGTTTTTTTTTTTAACTTCTGGTACCGAAGTTACCGGATTTATTTCTGTACGGCATTTATGTAATGCGCTTCGAATACTTATAAAGAGTTAGTATCCAGCAACGTACATATTTTCTGTTGCAGGGGTGCGATACCAAGGGGTGTTACATTTATATTTTCACCTGTACAGCGTCAAGCTGACGCTTAAACTTACTTTTCCATATAGGAGCTTCTTTTTCATCACGTTTCCTGGTGGGTCATTCCACCCGAAAAATTTCTGCATGGGCCTGTGATCTATGACTCATTGACTCATTGGTCAGAGTTATGGATACTATACCATATTCCTACAAATGGTTAATGTTATTGTACTATATAATGCTTATGTTCAAAGGGACTTATCATAATAATAATTTATATATACAATTTTATTTACGATCTCAATACATGCATGAAGACATATACAATAGTGTAGTGCTTGCTCTCTTAGTACTTGGCTTCTTTTAATCTGCATTCAAAAACCGCTGCTAGTTATAATAATACATACAAAACAAAACTATAGTTAAAGTCACATTGAATTTACTAAATAATTATAAATTTATTTATTTTTAATGCCTTTAGTGCATACATACATATATTATTATTTTAATTGATTCTCTATTGAAAATATTATTATTTAATAATAATTGATGAAATATTTATGGTTTTTGTTAAATGAAAAACATCATATAAACAGTTTTGCTTTTAACCCGCTACCAATAATCAAAGTCAATTATTCAGAATTATTATGATTGTACGATGTCTTTAACCTAACAGAAAATTCGTAGCTCAGGAGCTGCGTTAGCTAAGCGAATTCCCTCAAAAATGGAATGAAAATTCCATCATTAATACAAAATTAATATTTGGCTGATCTAACCCAGAGGTATCAATACAGAGGCTTTAAAAATGAAATAAATTTCCTTACTTAACCTGCTTATCTTCAAACTTCCGCTGCCATCACGTAAAATGAGACTGCCATAATCATAAAGAGCGCCATTAATTGAAATTTTTCAAATTTCTCGGTTTCTTTAATCTGGCAGTAGTAGTGTTTGACCGATCTGATGCAGAGATATCTGCAGAGAGGACCCATAATAAAAAGTACTGTGGTTCGTACTTATCCATTTGTCCATCATCAAACTAAGACCTACCTATTAGCTGACGTGCGTTACTTTAAAGTTGTCATAGGAAAGTCTTGTAAATATGTGCCATGCTACTTCAGGCTAAAGTATGTGCGATAAATAAGCGAGCAATAAAAGACTTTCATTACAAAAACAACGAACATCTTACTCAAATGCGAGCTTTTCATATCGCAGAGTCTTTTAGCGTTAATTTTTCTGAAATTCTACACGTAAAAGGCAATAATTTGGTACTCATGGGAAAGATCGTATTAAAATAATATCCACGTCTCCAAAAATTCACTTTCAAATTGTAAGTTAACAGATATTTTTGTAAAAAATAAATGTTCAAGCTAAAGGAGTAACACTTAACAGAAATGCTTATCTGTAGAATCATCTCAAATTTTCAATAATTTTATGCGGTTTTATTACCAGTTCTGAGTTGTTCTTATCCAAATATTGCAATTTCCATACAATGACAAATTAAAATTGCTTTATAAAACTTTAATAAAAATTGATTGATGAAGACAAGCAGACAAACGATTGTTATTAGTCCACTTTTCTTATCCATAAATTTTATCTTCAATAAAATAATTATTTATTTATCAGATTTTATAAATAAGTGCTTATTGTAATACCAGTGAATTAAATATAATTAACATAAAGAAATTACTCAGTAATTTATTGTATAACGATGTTAATAATTTTTTTTTGTATTTTTATTTTACAGGTAAGAGAAACAAAAAATGTAAATACCATACACTTAATTAAACACATATATGAACGAAAGATAATGGAGACTACTGCTTCATTCAACAAAAATTATGGTTGTTTCTTAAAATGTATTCGAACAAGTTGAATGTTCTTCTGTGATCCATATATGGGACCGATAAAGGTAATTTTTTGATATTATTATGTATAAAAAAAATATTTAATATGATTACTGAACAATAAAAATGTAAGATACAGTTCTTAAATTTTGATTATTGAAACAAATTATTTATGTTGAAAACAATTGGTGGCGAATTATACAATTTAATAAAAACTTGTCGTGAAATTGAAAAATATCGCTGTGTAAGTTTACATGCTAGCACGGTAAGAGCTTTCGAAATTTCGTTCAATCACAATTACTTTAATGTGATCGTCAAAAGAACGTTTTAGTAGTAAACTTTCATAAACCTAGTGGATAGAAAGAAAGTAGACAATAAACTTTATCCTTACTCACTTATATTTGACTATACCTAGATAAACTTTAATTTTTTTTTTTTCCAAATTGACCCCAGTTGATTGTATAATATTTAGTTTGCCAGTAAGATAGTGTTACATTTAAAATTTCCATTAAATGTTCTTCAAATTCCATTAGTTTAAAATAATTTTATGATGTTTTATTGTTATCAAAATTAAATTTGTGAAAAATCGATTCTCAAACAATTTTGGCTATAGAAATTGTGTCCCAAAAATTAACTTATAAGTGAATTGCTACATACTGGAAAGTAAAATTTTTAGGTAAAACAGTCCAGGACATAAGTCCTTGTTATTTTCAAAAATTTTGCATACCTGACCTCTAATAAAACTAATTTGAAATTGTACACTGTACTTAGAAAAAAAACACCTTGCTCACGGGCAGAGTCAAGATTCCTCTGCATAAATGTCTACGACTTAAAACTAACTTGTAATTAATTTACATTTTGAGACTAAATAAACTTAATTTGCTTAAGAAATCAGTACAGTATGCTAAATAGACAATTAATTTTCTTATTAATTTTGTTTTATATTTAATTCAAGATGTTCAAAATATAATTTGTAAAAATGATATAATTTCGCCCACCAAGGTTTTCAAAATCGCACATTTTTCTACCCCAACCTGCATATAAAAATACCAAAATATTTTGAAATTTTAAGCCCAAGCACTATTACAAATACCTCTTCGTTAATAAAAATTCTCTAGATAACGTTGACGTGTAACTGACATTGTGATAATAAATATTATGTATAACGACAATTATTAAGTTATTTTTATATAAAAAGGTAATAACTTTTGTGTCTATATAGTGCCAATACTTCATACTGGTTTGATGTAAGTGAGGCATTATAATTTTAATTTCATAACTAACTTATTAAAGCCTGTATTTTTAAATTTCACATATCACAAAGAGTTTATCACACATTGTTGGTGTACCCAATCAAATTTTAGAAATACATTCTGAAAAAATTGAGCGAAGTATTAAAAAAAATATTTAACGAATAATTTCTGAGATGTTTTAAAAAAATTTGGGAGATGTTTTAAAAATACAACCAATTTTGAAAAGTTCAAGAAGTATGTAAGGTTTCTAAATAAATAGTTCAGATCAAATTTCAGGTCACTGACATTCGACTCTCTTTTAGATTTGATATATTAAATTAATTTATGTTAAATAGAAAACAAAGCATGCCATCGATTTTATTAAAGCTACGGTTGATAATAGAACGAGGGCTAGCATATAAAATTAAATTTTAGCAATCTTTGATGGAGGCTGATTTGATATTTTTATATGGCTGGAAAGGACTTAAAAGCAATTTCTTTCGTTTTCCATTCCCTCAATGAAGAAAAATTGAGAGCTTGTACATAAAAAAATTTATATTTATATCAGCATGAGCTGTTATGAAAATATTTGGCTGGAGTCCTTCTAGAGAAAAATTTATATGTATTAGATTCTGAATAAGATTCACTTGTCATTTTCAAGAAATTGGACACACCAAAAATTGGAGTCAGTCATGAGAACTGCTGACAGAAGTGAAAACAACGGTAGGTATTTTGCCCTTCTAAAATATGTCAACTAAATTTGTACCAGAGCTGTCCAAACATTCTCACAATTTGGTGATTAATTAATATAGATTTACCTTTTGTGAGTCCTCTAGGTTTATGAGCAATTAAATTTGCTCATAAACGCTGAAAGTATCGTCGAAGTGCTTTTCTTAGTCTTAATTACCTACGAGAGGGTACGATTACCCTCAGACTAAAATCATAGCTTTAATTGCATAATTCGTATTATCATTTTATCTCAGTAACTGACTAGATATCAGTATAAATTTTGTAACTGACTAGAATTTTTATATGAAGAAAAAACCTGTTATAAAAAAAATAATATGGTAATCTTAAGTAACAAGAAATTAATAGACAATTATTATTATACAGTTGAATTAAACGGGCGTTTACCAGAAAATCTATAACTTATGAATATTTTAGTTATACGAAAAAGTGCATTTATTGTTATATAAAACTTTTAATATAAATATTAAATTTATTAATAAAAATATTCATAAGAAATATTGTATGAATTAATGATAAAAACATGCTTTTTCAATTAAATTAATTAAGAAACTAGAAACAAATTACATTACAACTTTCAAAAAAAAAAAAAAATGTTTATAATTATTATTTAAAAAACCGGTAATGTTTTTAAATTCATATGCTACGGCTACGGTACAATTCAAATAATTATTATTAATCGCTTATAAAATATTATATTATTCAATTTTTAATACAAACGTTATTATATTATTATAACATTACTTTTTTTAGTTCCTTAATTTTAGTCTGTATAAAAATCTATATAACCATGATATCATCGAAGTTCTTTGCTTGTGATTTCAAATTCATAGTTTTTCAGAGAAAGTTTACTTTTGAAATGTGCAGTGTATAAAAAAGTTGCTTTATAATATTACATAGAAAGTGCATCTTCATATAGCTGTACGTAGATATTGTGTTCGCTTAATGTCAAAACTGTATTTTAGACTAGCTTGTTATACTCCAAGCTGAAATCGCTCAGTCAGCGTTTTAAGTTTTAAGTTTGGTTTAAAACATCTGACACGACACTGTTGCAACGTGCTCCAGAAAAAAATATCAATCCGTTGCTACTTTAACTCTTTTTTTCTTTATCTTTATATTGGCTATCCGTGAAGGGCACACTTAGGCTATAGAGCCCATTGTAATACCATATATTTGTTTTACCACCTTTTCCGCTGATAATTTCATTTTTCAGCTCCTCAATTATTTTCAGAGGCTGAGTGCACCTCTTTCATGCATATACCATGCACTACACCACCCCATCACAAGTATTAATTAAATTAATTTTTGTTTTTTCGGCGGGAATTGAACCGGCTACTAGGCTATAAAAAAACTGAGCTACTAGGGCTATAAATTAAAACAGAAAGCCTTCTTTACTGGAACTCATAAAAAGCTCCCTATCTTTGACCATTTAAAAGTAATTTACGAATTGTCGAACTTTTTTCATCCAATATGCATTTGCTTCACCAAAAAAGGAAATCGTGCAAAGGAAATAATTTCAACATTGCATGAAAAAAAAAAAAAAACAATCTTATGACAACTAATTTTCGACAAAATCAATAAAGTAAGAAATGAGAGAACCAACCTTTCATTTAAAATAAAAACCATATATTTAAAGCAATCAACATTTTGTTCTCATAGTTAAATTTATTTCTCACAAGGTATTTTGCATGATTTATGAATAACACAATTACGTTTATATTATATCTATATTTATTTATTTAATATTATTAAATTATTAGTTATGCATTCATTTTTAAATTAAAATCTAATAATTAACCAAATGACAAAAAAAAAATTACAAAAATAAACTGAAATTATTATTACGACAGACACTGATATTTTTTTTTATTTTGTTCAACTAATTAATTGTTCAACAATTGTAGTTGAAAGAAACTTTCGCTCTTGTGTTCTTTAAAATTAACTCTTTTAATATTACTTTGCGTATCGTACTAGATCATATCATTTGTCAGAGTCGCTTCAACCTACTCCCATAAAGAGCTAAATTTTTTCCTTATTTCTGAACACCATTTCTCGGATTCTAAGATGAAAATATCGTATCGTCACAATAGCGTAAGCACACAAAAACAAGTATATAATAATATTATTTCTTGAAAAACATTATAAACCTTTATATTTTGGAATTTAATAAAAAAAATGTTGTGTGTGGGAGTGTTTGTGGGTAAATACACAAATGTTAATGAAAATTTTTCTACATGAATGAAAATAATTATTATTAGAATGCATGAATAGTTTTTATATCATCACATATCACATGGTGGTTGACGATCATATAGATACAAATAAAATCGTTGGTGTATAAATAATTTGATTTGTGTAAAATTTTATAATAACAAATTTGTTGTAAATAACACCAAAGTATAAAATTCCACAATAATAATAATAATAATACAAAAAAAGGAACTGCGTACTCTAATCGAATTCGCTACCAAGAACAGTTTTTAAAAGTAAAATTTTCACTTGTTAATAATTATAATCAATTTCGTATAAAATTGATCGAGTAATTGTAACAGTTAAAAAAAGTTTGGAATCATTTTCATTATTATTAACCGAATTGTGAAATTAGTATATTTACGGTTAATTTAAAATTTATATTATTCATGCAAATTACAATCACTGGTTGGGCAGCAGGCATGCCGAACGCCTAGGCCAGCCTCTCTTTGATGACCTCTCCGACTTAGAGTCCCTTAACGTCAAAGCTCTCCTGCTGTTCTAAAACAGCTCCAAATGGTTCATGGAGTAGTTGCCGGGGATGGACCAACCCTTTTTCGGTATCACAACGGACCCTATGGTCTAAGTGGGTCCCACCCCAGGACAGCCACTCTAACCTTACCTAACCTAACCATGTAAATTGCACATTTTTAATTTCGGGTAAATCAATTTAAGTCGCAAAATTTTCTGACGCTCTAAATAATCGAATACCGAAAACCGTATTCAAACCCGACTTTCTATTAAAATTCATTGCTTCGTTACTACCAAAAATATTGCGAATTAAAAATTGTCTTGTCACTCCGATTGCAAACCTGGAACCGTAACCAAACTTTTAATTTTTTGCAAAATTTAATTATCGGAGCAAAACCAATAGCTTATTTTTCTGAAAAAGATAATTCTCTAACATTCATTTAAAGTGGTTTTGCATAAGGTCTGGGTTGTAAAATAAAATCAATGTTTGAAAATGGTCATCAAAGTCAATCATGTGTGCTTTGTTGAATAAATGCTTTTTAAATACCTGTGTAGGATTTTTACCCGCATATAAATTTGGTTTCATTGTAATGTAACCTAATCGTATAATATGACCAATTGAAATATTTCGGTAATCTCCCAAAATATCAGTTTATGTTTTCATTTTGTTTGCTCTTTTATTTGGTAAAAATCTCCACATTACACAATTTTATTTGCCCTAACGGTCTCCAAGAATCTGCATCGAAGGAAGCTCAAAACTGAATCCATTTTGACTAGAAAGCCAGAAAATTTATAAGTTTTCAAGTTAGAAATTTAACACAAAACCTTTCATCGGAAACGATAAGTTTGCTAGTTGCACAAACTTGAAAAAAGATTTTGTTAAAAAACATGGAAATATTCCATGTTTTATAGCTTACTACTTATTGAAAGTATATACTTTGTAGACTAAAAAAAAAAAACAAGCACAAGATCTGTGAAAGTAAGAAAAAAATTTTGAAAATCGAAAATAAAATTTAAAATGAAAATGGTATGAATTCAATTTCGGAAAATATGATTATCTCGTAAATATTTAGATCCTAGGTGGCATCACAATATGATCTATGAATTTCTTTACATTAACATTAACATTTGCGCACCACGCGTCTCTCATATCCTCCAAAGAAAGAAACAACAAGAAAAGTTTACCAAGACTGCTGTTAAAATGTTCTGAGTGGAAAATTGGTAGGTTATTTCGGAGAAATACTGTATCTATTTATTTTTTATTGTAAAACATTAAATTTATTTTATAACTAAATTTAATTATTTTTAAAATATTTCTTCACATTTTTGTGGTAAGCAATTAACATATTCACGTCAATGGTGTGAGGTAATTTCAATTAAAATTACTTTAAATGTTCTATGGTTTTTTTATAATTTATGAATTGTGTGAATATAATTATGCATGTCATTTTTTGGTCAGCCTCAGTATGGTGACGTTTATACTAATACTATTCGTTTCCCGCCTGTTTCATTGAATAGAAATGTATGAAGAGGTGGACTACTATTACAAAGTATTGTCTTTTGCCTTCTTCATCTTCCAAACGCCCTCTTCACCCTGTTCCGCTAGATCTAGCATAGTTTGTGACGCTTCGATATTTGTTTCGATTATGCGCATAATTTTATTTCATATTGTAGCAATAACAGAGCATGTGCGCGTCAAATGTAATATATAATATTCAAAACAATTAATAGTGAATTTTATATTTTGAATTTATTTAAATTTAAAAAATATTTTATTTTCCGCTCCAAACTGTTTTTTACACTTTTTTTTCAAATACAAGCCTTGATGTTATACAACTATCTCTTAGATAAAGTTAATTTTCTTTCTACATTTTATCACTTAGCATTCCAAAGGCGTTTGTACTCAAGAAATTGGAATCATAGAAGGTTCATTACTGTAGCTCTAAATTTTTGGTCAGGCTTTGCTCCAGTCAAGGAACATTTCAAGTGTCAAAAAAACTTTATTATTTAAAAGAAAAAAAAAAGTTTATGATACACTTTTAGATTAGAAGTAGTGTAGAGCTCGTTAAAACCAAAGTGGCACCGAGCAAGAGAATGTGTATGATGTATTTGATTTGAACGAACTCTATAACGAGTCTTTGTCTTGGATCTTGTATGCAAATAATACTTACATAGAAAATATAAAAGCCATTTTTAATGTTTCAAAATAGACAATTTGTACATCTCATTGAATGATTTTGATTAATTTACTGACTATTATATTATTATGTTGATGATATTCATTCTCCAGTTGTTGTACAATATAAAGGTGTGTACCAGTGTATAATACCTATGTTTATATAAAATTATAAACTTAGTGCTTCTTTTAGTGAATGCAGTGAGTTCCAAACACATATTTTTAACTTCTTTAATAAATGCTTTTCATCCAAGTCCGAAATAAATATAATATTTTCATAACTTTAGCACTTGCAATTGAGCACTGGTATAAAAAGTCATAGCTTTACAATATTTTAATGATATTGGTTCAAGCAAACAGTTCATCAGTATGTGATGTATCCAGCAAGATGTTATTTAATACAATTCAATTTAGTTTCAATGGCTCTTTGCTTTTACCCTTGTATCTACTTTTATTAGAGATTTATGTGTCTTAAATTTTTAACAGTTTCGTTACCTGAATTCTTGCGAGATTTTTTATAAATTAATGCTTTTAAATTTTTATAATTTCTTAGTATTTCAGTGAGGAAGGGAGCAGTAGTATTTTCACTGACGATATTTAAAATACTTCCCCCAATAGCAGCATTCAAAACAATATAAAGTTATGAAATTTATTATTTAGCAACAATAAGGCCCATAAAACAGAAAAGTGATCTAAATGAACTTTAATATCCAAAATAGTAAGAACGCTGTTTTTATTTCGGATTTAGCTGGTACAATACCTACAACATTTAAAAAATCAACTTTATTCATAGTAAAATGTTTTTTTAATAGATTGACGCACAAGTAAATCTAATAAACATTTATAATATGTGCGAATTACATTTATACAGAAAGAAGGAGAAAAATCTTACTTAGATCTTTACATTGTAAAGTATATAATTCATATTGAAGTTACCTTCAAAGCGTTTAGTAGGGGACCCCAGTGCAAAATCATATATCGAAATTATTTTTTGTTTCACATATTTCAACTTTTTTTAAATAAAATTTTTTTTAAAAGTTGAGTCTACAGTTAAAAGCTAGTTTTTGTCGTGCTTAACAACTTTTCCTCCAAGTTATAAAGTGATGAAAATTTGTTAAGGATGATATTCAAATTAAAACTAGACTAGAGTATTGAACGACGGATTTCCTAGTATTTTTAGTGTCGGGAAAATGATTTTTACATTTTTTTATTAAAAATAATGATTTTATAGTTTTTTTCTTACTTAACGTTTTTTTTAACCTTTAACAAATATTCATCAATTTTTCCAAGTTTTTATTTAACTTGCAATGTTTGTATGTATGCCAGTATGTTTGTTTGGGTCAAATGTTGAAACCCTATTTTAAAGCAGTTATCTTCAACCCATTGAGCTGTTTTACATGTTATTTCAGTTCCGATGACAAAGCATTTGTGAATCCAAAAGGTCAAAACCCATCCACTTCAATAGATAATATTCATAAAAAATATTTTTATTGTATTAGAAAGGTCCAAGATGTTATTGTACTAGAAATTAGAGAATATTTTTTTTCCTTCCACTCACACATGACATATTTTTAATAGTTTGAGGCTTTCCAAATTATCCTTGATATTTTAAATTGATGAGCGCCTCAAGCTTTTACATATAGTCATGAGTAAGGGAAAAATTAGTAAAATAAAAGCTTGGCTCTCAAAAAGTTTTTTCTATATAAAGAATTCAAAACATTTGCCACTCTTTTGTCCTTCTTAAAACGAATTTCATTGTATCACCCCCAGATCCATGTAATCTTTTATTTCATTTGTACTTTTTTTCTTTTATACATATATACGTATACATTTTGACCAATCTTCTCCGATATAATGTCTATTCATAAGAGATTGAATGGATATTCTGCACGTAAAAATTATTTACTATAGAATAATTTTAATAGTGGACATCATATGTTGCGCTCTGTACTTACTATATCGAGTGAGGCCGTGGGAATATTATATTTAAAATGGTCTGTTAAGATAACTGAGACATGTCAATAGTAATCATATTATTACATAAGTGAGTAAAATTCACTTCCAACTAATAGAACTATATTACTAAATATACAACAAATAAAAAAATAAATAATAAAACCTTACATTACTTTTTTGCTATTTTTAATGAAAATCGTGTATTAACAACAGCACGTGTAAAATGAATCATTTACATATCATTATTATTATTTTTAGATTTATTTATATTTATATTATTTACACGTACGGTGTTAGACATCAAAATTGAACCAATAGGATAAAATTTGTAATCGTTTGTGAGTGTCTATAAAAATTTGGTCACGTATTTTTAGTTCGCAAATTGAGGAATTTAAATAAAAATTGTTTTCTTACAATTAACGCTTGTTTGGAAATCTCTTTCCAATAATAACGTATTGATATAAAGCCAGCGTTCATTTTTTCGATATTTACAACAAATTAAAAATTGTGTAAGCGTAGTTCGTAGATGGTAAAATAGTAGAAATGACCCAATACAAAATGTATCGCTTTCTCAGTTCAAAATTGCGCTATAACTTCACAATTGACTATTATCGCCCTTTTCGTTAAAAAAGTAAGTATCTAATATGCGAATTTTTTACTCCACACTTTACGAAATGTTCAACACTTACGAAATGGTCATCCACTATCTCAGAAATCGTCAAGTTGCTGTACAGCAAATATCCGTTATTTCGGATGGAAAACGAATTTTGCATTTGGTTGACAAAAATGAATATATTCACGAATTTCAGCTCGTGGCATAAATTTCCCATTCCTCTTTTAAATTTTAAGACTTTCTACATGGTAAGAAATGCATGGCGTTTATTGTAATGCTCGCGTTGTTTACAATACACAATGGCAATATTTAAAAAGCTGTATTGTAAATAACGCCATATACAATACCAGCATTGTAATAAACGCCGTACATTTCTTACTGTATATATATCGATCTTGCTCTAAAAGTATAAGGTCTACTTCTAAACAAATATTTGAATTCTTGTAAGGACTAGCAAATTTCGTATTCTACGAATCATTGAAAAAATCTATTTGGCAAAATCCACATATTGAAATTTCGAATCCCCTAAATTATTGAAAATTTCCGAGCAAAACAATCAGCTTTAACGTATTACCAAATTGTGATTAGAATTGTATAAAATATTATGAAGTTTATTTTAAATGATGTAGATGGAGATACGAAGAAATATAATAATGAAATCGTCTATATATCTGATATAATTTATTTTATCCAAAATATTTCTATTCTTAAATAACATCTTACATTTTTCTAACTCTTAAGTAATTCTCCTACTAAAAGCTTCACTAAGAGTTCAATAATTTAAACGAAAGAATGATAAAACTAAAAAATATAGACAAAACAAAATCTTATCACATTTAATAAAATTAATTCACTGTAGTACAAGACAACGGAATTGATAAAAATAAATACAATCTCGGAAATTATAATATTTTAAAATAAATTCTTACAAACTGGTATATAAAACATAAATACATAAATTGATTCAAAATTGCTGTACACTGTGTATAAAAACAAATCAAAAAAACTGAAGAATATAATCCTTTTTCGAAATACAGAAGCTCGACACTGAAAAGTAAAAATTATTTTTCTGAAAATTTTAAATCAACAGCTTCAAGCTTTACCTTTTTTTATCTGAGAAACAATTAATTTTTACATAATAAAATAAAAGTTTGTTTACTTCAACAATTATTTTAATATTTTAATTTAAAATTAAAAGGGGATTACTCAGTCAAAAAATGGTGGAATCAAATTGAAAAAAGTAAATGATAGTTAAAAAACTAAAAACACTTTTTTGTAAAGAGCTGAACTAAAAGGTAGAAAATAATTTCTTTAAATTCAAAAAGATCACTTTATCATAATAAATAATAGGGTGCTAAATTTCAATTATTGTAAATATGTTATAGACAGATATTGGTAAAAGTAATGTCATTAAAAAGTATCTTAAAAAGCACCCTACACTTTTTTACGATATAATGATTTTTTTGAATTTAACGAAATTATTTTCTACCTTTTAGTTCAGCTCTGTACGCAAGTTTTTTAGTTTTTTTTAAACTATTATTTATTTAGTGTTTTTTAGTTTTTTTTTAGACCTTTATATCAAAAATTCACTACAAATATGGTGGGAGCGCAAGTAAATGTATATATTTTTAATTGTATATATTTGATCAAGATCAAATCAAATAAACTTATTAAATTATTGTATTGTCATCCGTCCTTGGTAAGTTTGCTAAACTTCGAGTTAATCCGACGTTTAGAAAGGGTCCAAATCGTGTTCAAAGTTTCCGTTACATACTAACATACAAACATACGTATGAAGCTATTAAAAGTTAATAATAATGCAGGTAAACATTTGTCTAAAAACTTTTTTGAGATTTTTCAGCTCATTATGTTGACAAAATAAAACTGAATGTATTATTTGTACACCAGCTTGATCCCCTTTCACCCCCGAACATCTGGTTTCCGGCGCTTTTGATACAGATAATTTAAAACGGAAATGAAGTAAGCACCTAAATTTAATCTAATGTATGTTATCCTATTTATGATATTAAGTATATTCTATAAAACACATACAATGATTTTTGGATAAACCGGTATCTAATTATGCATATATTTATGTGTGTGAGTATGCCTTAGAGCATTTTAATTCCATGAAAAGTCGTGGTTCAATTGTTTTACAACTAAAATGTGTTAAATTTTTTTTTTTTAATATTGCAACATACATATAAATAAATATATAACAACAAAGTAATATATTTTATAATAATTTATATAATATTTATGATATCAATATTTAAAAAAAATATGAAAATTATTTAAATTATAATTATTTTTTGAATAAAATCTTATAACTATGGTTATTAAAAAAAATCTGATACGAGCCTCACGTAACTTATGTACATTGAAAGACTGTGTTCCTAAGAACTTCAATAAAGAGAGATTTGAGCTATTGTCTATTTTATCAGAAAAATAACATTATATAACAAGGGCCATAAATTTCAAATGCACACGAGATTGAAGTTTGAAATGGGTACTTGTGCACTTACTTCAACCTATTTTTCGTAACGCGTGTGAGACAAATGCTTTGTTCTGGGACAATTTTCCTTATTTTAAATTTAAAGAGTTTATCAACAATTTTTCGATCGGTAAACAATGCAGAAACATGATACTCGAGTAAGGAAAAATAATTTGATATTTGAAAATATGAACAATATTAAATAAATAAAACTATATATAAGCGAGAATCTGTAGCTTTAAACTCTTGAATTGAATTATGGTTTTTGAGCTATGCAATACTTAAATTAAGCTTCCTATTTTTGTTATAGTATTTAAAAAAATCTTACATTTTTAATCAAATTTTGAATAAAATTGTTCATTAAAAAACAAAAATTAAATTTACATTTCCACGAAATGAAAAGGAACTTTTTCATCTAGGACTGAACTTTAATCTTCAATAGTATCAAGAGTCAACGATTCGATATACCGTTTCTGCGTTTTAATAAAATTACATCAGCCCATAAAATATAAAGTTTTCCCAACGTCTCAATTTCTATGTGCCGCTTTCAACATACCTTGAAATTTATTAAAGTTTGACGTAACTCGGAGATTGTTATCAAGGAACACTCTGTGTCACAAAAAATGTACGGATTGCATATAGTACTATATATAATCCGTGTTGAGAGACATCAAACTAAAGTGATTGAGACTTCAAAGTGGAGCTAATACATTCTGTCTCTCAAAACAAAAGATATGTTTTTTTCAAAATTTCGATTCGGATTTTCGAACTCATTACAATACCCTTCCTATGCTGGGTTTATAATAAATCTTGGTTCTGCTTATTCTCAATTATTAGAGAATGTAAATAAAATCTATCAGATAGCCTCCACTGTCTTCTGTATATAGAGGTAATGATATTAACCGACAAGTATATTTCAACAATATTTCTTTTATGTAAATTCGTGATATTTACATTTAATATGTACCTTCATAATGTAATAATAATACTGTTATCTTTTTAGATATATTAAAATTTAATATATTTCTGTCTTTTACACACTTCTTAATGTCGGTATGTCTTTTTGTAATATAATGCAAAAAAGATCATAGTTTCAATATTAAGATATGTTACTATAGAACCATTGTCCACTTAAAACCATGATCAAGACTGTAGCCAGAGCTGTATAGTTCATACGACTTCACTTATCAGATTAAGTCGAAAAATTTTGATCAGATTTGTTTGACAGCCACTTTGCGGTTATTTAAAATATCGCCTTAAGCCAATTTGATGACAGCGGCAAAAATCGTGTTTTGAACTTTACTGTTGTTGAAATTTTAGCTTAGATTAATTTCTTTTTCATTACAGTACGTTTACAAACCGATACTTAGCCAAAAAAAAAGGACAATATAAATTATTGGTATACCTACTGTTAGGGTGAAGACACACACACAGACACCGATTTTTATCGAAACAACGTTTATGTCTTTGAGCGACAATATTGTATTTAAGCAAATAATATCTTGCATATTAAACAATCAAAAAAATCGGACGTATATATATATATATATATATATATATATATATATATTGGCCTATTTTTTTTTATAGTTTTTTGGTGTCTAAACATGACATTTAACTGAATTTCTAAAGCACTATATAAGGATAAAAATTATTGTGATAATTTAAGCTCTTAAAATTAGTTCTGTTAGTTAATTTAAGGGGACCTTCAATCTTTACCACAGTGTAAAGTGAATCCGACTAACATTAATCTTTAAGATGAATATGGTAATCTATGTTTTATATATTTAAGTAGATTGTAGTAATTTGTTACGAAATTCTTAAAGAAGATCCATAACATTCAAATTCAATTTAAATAATGTTGAAAACATTATAATGTAATTTACACAAAATTTCGCCCACAATTATTATACTGTTTGATGAAACATTGCTATTATATTTACAGAATGATACAAATTTATTATAAACAAATTTTGTATAAAAAAGATTGAATCTCTTGCGTTCGAAAAATTTTTAGATCAAATAAAATACATGTCATACACTAATAATAAAATTATTTTTATACCATGTATATATGAAATATACATAGTATTATAAGTTTAGTCCCAAGTTTGTAACGCCTAAAAATATTGATGCTACAAAAAAAAAATTGGTATAGGTGTTCATAAAATCACCTAATTAATCCATTTCCGCTTGTCCGTCCGTCCGGCCGTCCGGCCGTCCGTCCGTCTGTGGTCACGATTACTCAAAAACGAAAAGAGATATCAAGCTGAAATTTTTACAGCGTGTTTAGGACGTAAAAAGTGAGGTCAAGTTCGTAAATGAGCAACATGGGTCAATTGGGTCATGGGTCCGTAGTACCCATCTTGTAAACCGTTAGAGATAGAATAAAAGTTTAAATGTAAAAAATGTTCCTTACAAAAAAATAAACAACTTTTGTTTGAAACATTTTTTTGTAAACATCACTGTTTACCCACGAGGGCGTTAATTAGGTACAAATTTTATAGTATGTATTAATATCAAAGTGAGTATCTTTTGTTATTTACGTGACGTCAAAAAAACAAACGAGTGCGCATCAACACTTTCGCATTATATGAGAATATCAGTTAAATATGTCAGATATGTATGTATGTGAAATGTGACAGAGTTATCAACACTGCCTATACATGGTATTTCAACAATTAACTCAGTCAATTGTTTGTTTTCACTTGTTTTAAATAATTTATTTTAATTATTTATTATAATATAGTATGTACTACCAAAAACCTAATATAAATTCAATTAACAAATTTTTTTATTACTGACCAGTGAGACAGTAAAACCAAAATCTTTTCCAAGTAAATAAGAGTTATTACTTTTATTTTCGGGAGCTTTAGAAGCTTCATGATAATTAACTTCCCGGTATAGGAAGCTATTGTAATGAGTCCGATTGTCGATATCAATTTCGACAAAAAGATAATATCTTAACTATTATGGTCAGAACAAGGCATGAACACAATTTGGAGAATAAGTGTGTGTGTGTGTGTGTGTGTGTGTGTGTGTGTGTGTGTGTGTGTGTGTGTGTGTGTGTGTGTGTGTGTGTGTTCCTGATTGATATTGCGCGAAAAATAAATGACTCGATTTCGTTGAAGTGTTAACGGCCGAAGCGTATTAACGGCTATATGATCCGAAAAAACTTTTATGCGGTCGAATATATGCTGGATATAATATATATGGGTATTTATTATGCTGGGTAATTATTCGTGTGGATCTCGAAAGATCGTACCAGATCCTGCCCACGACTTGTTTGTACATGTATTTTATATGACTTTGGGTACTTATAATCAATAATTAACATACACATACCATTTGATATTGAACGAAAACATTATTTATGTTCAGCAAACAAACAAAACTTTACATAATATGATTAAGACGTCAGTTTCTGCCCACTTTTACTTATAAAATTTTATTGCACAAATTAATGTTAATTGTTCGATTATTTAGCATGTGTGAATATTGAAAGTAAACCAATAATTTTAGCAACACGACAAATAACTATTTAATTTTATTGGTCTTAAAATTTTATTACTTTACTTAAATTGAGCATACCATTTGATTAAATCATTTGTTTTCTTCAAAAATTCTGTCGCAATATTTGTTAGTGATTTTCTAATAGAAAAAAGTTGTTTTTACCTAAATAATGGCAAAAAAATTTGTAATATCTACAAATTTTGAGGTATTAGCAAGTGTTAAACTAATTTGTAAAAAATCCATGAGCGTGATTGCCTATGTTATTGTCTGCCTTTTTTGAAATTTGTCTGGACCTTTCACCCAAACAATCAGTTCGATATATTTTAAATTCTAGCATGTCTAAAAAATATACCTTTTTCTAAGCTTTTATTTAACTTGCAACGCATGTATGTATGTTAACTAAACCTGGTCGAGTGAAATTTTGCAATTCAATTTTGAAGCAGATATCTTGTTCTGAGTACACAATTAGTTTGAATGACAATGCATTTTTATGGTAAGGATAACCTGATTTTCCCATCGCTTCCACCATATTTACATGTGAAAAAGTAAGATATGCTGCCTTTTTTAGTTTTAAAAATTAAATAGAAAATACTTTTTAAAGGCTAGATTTTATTGTATAACAAGTAAAAAATAATTATTTCTATGATTAGAATCATTCTTGATATTTTTAATTGAACTTTTTAAAAGTTGACATGTAGATATAAGTGACTTATTGAGAAATAATTATTTTATACTTTTTAGTACAATTTGTTGTTGAATTTATCATAATCAAAAGCATTTGAAAAAATCCAAAGTTTTATGCAAAGAAGAAATTTGCTTGTCTCTAATTAACTGTAAAATTTTGTGCTTTGAAGATGGGGCCTCTTAAAAACTTGCGACGGAAATATGACGGTTTTCTTTTATAATATTTCAATACAATTAAAATATTATCAAACAAAGAATAAAGGTCAGATCAACCACGGCTTGTTCCATGTTACCTTTTTGTTTTTGAAATTTAAATGATGTGGATCATGCCGTAAACATATATTACATTCATTTGATATAATTCGCAAAAGATAATTTATTTAATTTAGTTTTTTTTATTCTTGAAACAAATGATGACATTTTAATAGACTTTCGTATAACATATGATGTTCTTAATTATGTTAATAAACCCACAATTTGTAATTATATGAAAATTTAGGTTATAGGTGTTGTTTAAATTAGTTAGCAGTTGATTTAATTTTTTTAAACATTATAAAATTTCTTTCCTGTATCTTGATATTAATTTTCATTTTGTTTTATTACTTATTAATATAACGGTTAGGCAACTAGTTTCGGAGATATCGAGCCAAAATATGGGATAATGGGTGATATTTCTAAAACTATGCTTTCAATCAACAAATGAATACGATTTTTGAATTTTTTGGGTCAAAATTACCTTATATCCTAAGTTTCATTCAAATCAGAAACCATAAATTTTTTTCGATTTTTTGGAATTTTTTTAAGGGGTGACCCCTTAAAAAAATCGAAAAAATCGAGAAAATTTTTTTGTCTCTGATTTTGATAAAACTCTGTTTAAAAGGTAATTTTGACCCAAAAAATTCAAAAATCGTATTAATATAACGGTTAGGCAACTAGTTTCGGAGATATCTAGCCAAAATCTGGGATAATGGGTGATAATTCAAAAATTATGCTTCCAATCATCAAATGAATACGATTTTTGAATTTTTTGGGTCAAAATTACCTTATATACTAAGTTTCATTCAAATCAGAAACCATAAATTTTTTTCGATTTTTTGGAATTTTTTTAAGGGGTACCCCTTTAAAAAAATCGAAAAAATCGAGAAAATTTTTTTGTCTCTGATTTTGATAAAACTCTGTTTAAAAGGTAATTTTGACCCAAAAAATTCAAAAATCGTATTAATATAACGGTTAGGCAACTAGTTTCGGAGATATCTAGCCAAAATCTGGGATAATGGGTGATAATTCAAAAATTATGCTTCCAATCATCAAATGAATACGATTTTTGAATTTTTTGGGTCAAAATTACCTTATATACTAAGTTTCATTCAAATCAGAAACCATAAATTTTTTTCGATTTTTTGTTTATGTACTTTAGTCTTTAGTTTATCAAATCCGAAAAGTGAATGGAAAACATAATGGCTGATCTATTAAATGTAATTAACAATTACATTCTTGTGTTGTTCCTAATAAAAAATAAGGGTATTATAAGTTGGAAAGAGAAGTACGTCCCATTCACCCCGTTTTATTAAAATACTAGTTGAATAGCGAGTTTGGAAGAAAGAGATACACATAGCTTAAAATTCGTTATTGCTTATCAAATTAAAGTTAAAGAATAATCCAATATTTTCAAGATATAAATGTTATACTTCTTTCCGTATCCCATTCTTAATTTATATAAACTATCATAAGTTGCCATGCGAAATAATGAGTATTGATCGACCGCCTGGTTGATGGAACAAAAGCTTACATTAGGTCATCCTTACGTGGCATTTTTTGTAAACTCTCTAAAGCTATAAAAATTATAAATTGAGATATATAAATAATCTTAATAAACGAATTTTATTACTTTACATTAACCATTAAGCTTCATTATCTGTATTTTAATGTGCTGATAAAGTTCAAATAACTCGGGGATACACAAAGACCCTGTTAAATTATGAATATTTAGTACACTGAATATTTATATACATATTCTTTGATTTAAACTTCGATCGTAAATTCTTTGAAATATTTAAAGCGGTCTTTTTATATCTTTATAAGAGCCACTCTCCAAGTATTTTATAAGCATTCGAAATACCTTATTTACGTCTCTGAATTCGATAGTAATAAAATTCTGTAAGACAACCGTATTATTATTTTAAAATTTAATTAAGTAATACTTGTAATAACGTCGTGTAATAACTTTTTAAGATGTAGGCTTTTAAAATGATGTAATTAGTAAAGTTTTCCAATAAATGATTTGCTATTCATTTGAGGGTTAACAAGTGAAATTTACAAAATTTAAAAACCCCCGACAAATTTTTCGGCTACGGAATCCTAAACTCGCACTTAAGAACTAACTCGCTAAGAACACTCTTCATTAAATTACCGATTAAAAAAAATCATAAAAATGTAAATAAGTTCATACGTATCAAGTCTTCAAAAACAATTTTTAAACGGGAATGATGTATTTTGAACCCTCGAACCAAAAAAGGGGATATTATTAATTTGACTGCTATATGTGTGTGTCTGTCTGCTTGTCTGTCCCTAGCATCATAACGCCTGAGCAGATGAACCGATTTGGATTTTTTATTTAGTTTGAAAGGTTATTTAATGGAGAGTGATCTTAGCTATGTTTCAAGTGCGAGTTTAGGTTTGATAATATAAATATCGCTTCAATCATCAATACTCTAACTTTACTCATCTCTCTTCATCAAATGTTGGATCTTCGAATTTTAATTATTAAATTAAAATTTTATTTTTATATCATCGGCAACCTTATATTTTTATGATATTATTATAAATTACAAGATTGACTAAATATTTACGATAGTTTTTTATCACACGCACTAGATTTTTTGATATAGAAATATCCAATTGAAATGAATAACTTATATGATTCATCATTTTTTCAGCCAACTTGAACGATCTAATAATAATAAAAAGCCCGTTAACCTTTTTTCTGATTTTTGTAAACTTTGTTAATCAAAAATTGTTTTAATTAAGTTTTATTGAAAACCGTAGTATTATTCAATCCTTGTTTATCTCCTTAAGCAGCAACGAAAACGAAAAACTAGTTTAAAAAATATTTTTTACCTATATTTTTACTATCAATAACTACAAACTTTTAAAAAAGATACGCAATTAATTTTCTCTATAAACGACACTCTTTAATTCTATACGTGGAGGTTATGTGATACTCACAGTTGATTTTTTTTTAAAGAGCATAAAATGCAATATTATACACCACACACGATTCAAACATTATCGACACATATTGATTGAGAGAGGATGGGACATTTTGATGCAGGCAAGCCTAATAAATATAACATAATAAAAATGTAAATTAAATTTCTTAAAAAAAAAATAAAAAACTATAGAACAGTAACCCAAGGAAATAATTTTGTTAAAAACAAATATGTTACGCCTCTGTGGTATCATCAACAATATTATTATGATATTCAATATAACATATAAAAAATTATTTATAAATTCACGCCCGCAGATTACCATATTCAATTATGTTTGGTATTGAGCACTAAGCACACAGAATGAAAGATACTTAATAAAGGAAGGATTGTTGTACCTGAGAAAACAAAAATCAGTTAACTTTATAGTTCACGGTAGGAAACGATATTCGTAGAATAATTGGGAGAGAAAAAAGAAAAATTAATTGTAAAATTTAATTCTTACCTTTTAAAGTGTAGGTATCTGGTTTAGTATGTTCTTTGATTTAAGGCTGTGAGACTTTTCAAAGTTTACCTCCTCAACATTTTATGTAACGATTTAAGCTAAAATATCACATAAGAAAATATCAATATGAACTTATACCTGACCAATAAAAACAAAATTTTTGTTTTGAAATACTAAAAAAAAGTATTGGATAATCATTTTCTCTGTTGCTTGCTTTCTAGTAAGTAAACTTTGTTTTCATATAAAAAATAAAAATCACTATTTGTTGTTAAACCAATAAAATGATTTGAAATAAGTTGTATCCGGGGGGAGAGGTACTACACATTACCCTTCATAACATTGATATCACAATAAAACTTGTCATTTTGCTAACAGGCGAAATGAAAGTAAAATCATCTGGGTGAACCACTGCTACAGCATGAGCTGCACCTCTCCGTTTTAATTTTTTTTAAATTTATGTACTACCTAAATCAGTCATTTTTTACTTCCATAGTTATCATGAAGAGTAGAGAAGTATACACAGGTTATTATGAAAAGTAAAGAAGTGTTGACACACACTTACATAAACATAAATTCCGTTGTTTTTCAAAAGAAATCCTTTGAAACATATTTACAAATTATAGGTCCGGAACCAGCAAAATAAAATGTTAACATCTTCAGATCGTAACCACCCATTAGAAGCTCTGATCGAGATTTAAGAATTATTTTCTGTGATAGCATGGCCTAAAAAATGAAAGAAATTTATTTTTTCATAATTCATAGAATCTTTTAAGTGTTTCTTTGCTTCCTAGTTTTAATACCCAAATTGTAAAGATAAAGTGGATACTAAACAAACGACTCCAGCAATAATTTCCATAGTTATTATTATCGGTGTGTCATTTTATATAAAAAAAATTACTTATTCTGTAAGCAATCAATCCCAACCGACCTTCAGATGGCTACAAAAGTATGAAAGTAGAAATAAAATTTCCATGGGTTAATAAAACAAATTTTTGAAGCGTTGAAGCTATAGCGTATACTTCACGGCAAAAATAAAACTCGTCAATGTAATTTTGAAGTGAAAACGCGACATATATTTGAATTTATAGAACAAGAGCCCACTTTTTGGTATCTATAATTTCGTGTTGAGCTACTGTAAACCGCCTGCTTTACTTTTACCCCGGCGTATAATTTAATTTTGTAAAAAAGGTAGAATAATAAAATCTTAATGAATTTGAAAGCAAAGCTAGGATCCTAGATTAAGATATTTATTTCAAAATAAACTTTAAATTAAAATACAGAGGTCAAATGAAAGTTTTACACCAACTTTTTTTTAAATGGTGTGTGCATTTTTTATTGGTGATGAGAGAGAGAATTTATGTCATAAATTAAAGTATCTGTCTGTTTCCATAATGTAACAAGACATTTAATACATGTTTTTTTTTTTTTTATAAATCACTGATACTTGGAGCATGTTTACATACACAGGTACTTGTAATGTAGGTACATTGTAAGTGGAAGATGTATTGTGTCGAATTGAATGTACTCAATATATTTTTTAGCATAAATTAACGAATTTTATGTACTCTTTTATTGAAAGTAATTCAACTGTAGCCGTATTGAAATAAAACCAATAAAAATTATTGGTTAAGAGAAATTGGTTGAAGAAAACATTTCTAGCAAAGTAACAGAAATCTTGTCGACCATTTGGCACAAAAATACAGTTTAACTTGAAGTTTAACTCACGTTTGCCTTACTCTCTATTAAATGGTTTTACTTATGCTGGGTAAGACTAACGGTTAAATCTACAAACTGAAGAAATAAAAATTTAAATTTTTCATTTTATTTTAGCCCAAACTTTCAGAAAGAATAATTTATAAGTCATTATTACAGCTGTTATTTTTTTTATTTTCAAGATATCTGAAAACTTTAATTAAGTAGTTACGTCTACTATTCTATTAATTAGAATTAATAATGTTTAATTGCAATTAATAATGTTTAATTGAAAATTAAAAAAAAAACTGTACATACAAGTGAAATTTACTAAATTTAAAAATCCCCAACTTTATCAAGTAAGGAACCCTAAAATCGCATTTCAAACATATCTAAGGACACTCTCCATTAAATCACTTTCTTCCTGAAAGCCTTCTCCAAACTGAACCGGTTTTGAGGATCATATTTTTTAGTTGTTCTAAAATTAAACAACGGTTAAACTAATAACACCCCGTTTTTGGTTCGGGGTTTAAAAATCAGGTCTTATCGATTTTGAATTTTTCTTCAACTTAAAATGTAGCTCAAATGGGTGACGACATAATAACACTCATAAGTTTATTAACACAAGGAACTATTTAAAATGGAAATTCCGACCTGCTAGCTTTTATAAAAGCTTTAAATTACCGTTCATGGATTATTGTGCAAAATGTTAAATGAAAAAGAAAAGAAATTTCATAAAAATTCAAAACATGCAAAAGTCAAGTTAATTTTTATTATCTCTATTCGTTGATTAATCCCTCTAAGGCTCCTTACCTTCTATGAACATTAGATGCCTTTAAAATAAAGTGATGTTTAACTCTAATGTCTAAATAAGGATTTGATTGGTGCTTTATTGAAGAACGTTAAGACTCCAGGTCACATATTAATCGTTTTACGTTGATATCGATATATAATACACACATTTACATGAAAACAATAGTGCAATGTCTAAATGACATATGTAATGTAATACAGTAATGTTCATATAATCACTACATATATTCATTATATCATAGGTACTTACTATAGGGTTTTCCATTAAGAATAATTTTAACCTTAAATCAAAAATCGGGTATGAAATATTATAGACAAATTTTTATTATTTTGGAGAGTATTTTATGGCTTTAATTTGTGACGAATAGTAACGGGAGAATGAAACCAGCCCTTCGTTGAGCAGTGTCGTTTTACTTAAATTTGGGAAAAAAACCATGTAGCCTAACAAGGAATGATGAACACCGAAAGCAAATCATTTAACATTTTATCATAATGCATGTTCAGTTCGAGCTACTTTAATGACTGGACATTTCAACTAAATTACTAAACCATTATTTTAGTAATTATTATCTTTTTAATTACTTAAAATTAATTCATAAAAGTGCAAATTCAGTGAGGGCATTTAAAAATTTCTAAAACGGAAATTCAAATTTTTATACGGACGTGACATAGTACGGGCTTGTCAAATTTGTTGACATACTGTATGATATTAATTACTTACATTTTATATGGTATTTCATTAAATTATACTATTCAACGGCTTTTTATAAGAAAACTTAATAATAACGAGTGTAAATTCTGTGTTGTAAATTCATTTTTTTTTAAGTGTAACTTATACATTGAACTGTCACCAATTAACACATCACGTACTTATACGTCATCAACAGAGAGCACCAAAAAACTGAGTTTAAATATCTCAAAATTATAATGTATTTTAAATATTTTTTTTACACTTAAATACAGCATTTTTAAGTAGTATTTATATTTTTTACTTTGTTATAACGGCGTAAACAATGAATTAAAATATATAAAAAAAATACATGAATATTCCCTATTGTCGCGTTGAAAAACCAGGCGCACCTTTTTTTTAATAACTGAGGTATTTTACACCGTACTAATTGTACAAACTTTAGTCGAATGTTCAACGTTTGTTAAGAATTTTTAGGCCAATTGTTGAGTTCCTTTTCCAAAAAGCGTTCCTTTTAAAAAGAAATTTCGCATATGTGTTTCTCATCGAAGTTGCTTATGTTTGACTGATACACAGGAAAAAATCTACTGACGCAGATTTTAAGAGGAAGAAAAAAATATTCTTTTAGTGAGAAGAAATTTATTTGTGACAAAAAAAAGAATAAGTACCTATATTGAATTGAAAATACCTTAAGTTTAGAGTTCTATCCTTCTTAATGGTGAACCCTTTAGATAGATAGGTATGTGATATAGTTACTTACAATACAGTAGGTAATATATCTAAAAATAATTATGTATGTAATGAATAATGTATTTATTCAATTGGTTTGGTAACATCAATAAATAAAATGATTTATTAATGTTACTGGTATGTACTCCTGTTTAATATACATACAATCATATCTAATCTAAAATACATATAAAATATTTGTTGTATACTTCTAAAGGTTCCTAGTTTATAATATGATATACCTACCTATGTACTATGTAATAGAAAATGATTGAACGTTTAGTATAACATCTCTTCAGTCATAGTCTTACAGTACTAAGGAACACTTAGTTACATTTTTAGGATTATAATATACACGGTGGGCTATTTTATAACTCTTTTTGTTGTAAACTAATCAAAAACTAACTTAAACAAAAGTTGCAGAGTTCGTTGGGGGACATCATGTTCGGATGTCATATTGGACTTAGTTCTTCGGGTTTTTCCAATAGCCAATTTAGATCCTAATCGGTAAGAAAAAAAAAACTGTAAATCAGAAAGTTGATCTTCATGCACTTAAAAGTATGTCATTATTGCATTTAATCGAAAGAAACCACTCTTTACTATGGGAAAATCTTTAATTGTTGGCCAAAATGAATTTGACCTTCAATTATTGATAAACTTTAAGCGTAATTTCTTTCGATTAACTGCCAATTTAATGGCATTAAATTGCAATTAATGGCATATTTTTAATGACATGTCGTACTTTCTTAGTAGAATCTAAATTGGCTATTAAAGAAATCCGAAGGACTAGGGCCAACCTGATGCCAGAACATGATGGCGCCATTCCATCATCAACTTTATTTAATGACATTATGATATCATTTAAAACCCAACTTGATGCCTATTCAATTTCATTCTGGCGGGCTTTTCGTAAAATAAAACTAAAAAATAATTTCTGTCGACAAAATATTATTAAACTTGATTTAGTACACTAAAAACTGCTAAATGAAAAATATTTTTAAGGTTGTAACAAAAATTGACAAAAATTGCGATATTCGAAAGTAAATCACAAATACTAAAAACACAAGAAAATTAAGATTATAATATAATTGTGTCTTCAACCATAAAAACAGTTTTCATTTTAAACCTATCAAGGTTTATATAATAGTGAAATAATCAAATTCAATAATATTTATCAATTGAAATAATTTTTTTGCCTATTTGCAAATATTAATCCACAATATTTTCTATTGTTACCAAGAGAACGCAATACTATTACATCAATCATACCTTTTTAATTTGATTTTGAGATAGTCTTGTTAATTTTTTTGCAATAGGCAACAGTTAACCATAGATAGTGCACCCACAAAATTTGACGTATCACTTAGTTAATAACAAATTTCAAATCAAGTGCTATTAATAATAAGTTAGATAATTTAGAATTGTCACATTTATATTAAATCAAACATATATTACAAAATGAATAAATAAACATAATATTTAATATAATGATACCCTGGGGTATTTTAAGTAAAATTGGTATATAAACCAAAAATAAACAAAAATCAAATTGTGATTAAATGTCAATAGTAATTTGCAATAAATTATATGTAGTACCTACAGTCAAAACTGCTTATGCAGCCATCGGTTGTAACGAGAAAAAGGAAAGTTCTCCATTGAATCCATATATAAATGCTTATTTCAATTTATCAGCTGCGACATTGAATCTAATCTTTTTTCCTTTTATTGGCGATTGGCACCGTGCATTAGTCTTATTTCAGGATGTTTCCATGGTAACAATAAACTAGTTTATTATTATAAGTGTATAGATAGACATATAAGTTTATGGTTTGTATATATGGATTACATTGGAAATTAAATATTATTTTGTAAAAAATTTAAATGAGTAATTATGTTAATTTACATTTAAAAAATATTATTTATGCAATTTCGTCCCTTTTTTTACAATTTCTAATGCAAGAAGTTTAATTAATTGTTATTTTTCAATAATTTCCATTTGACATTTACTATACCATTTACATGTGAACAATTGAAAGTTTGTCATATTTTAAAAGAAACATTTATGGCGAATTTCATATAAGTTAGCAGCGGTGCGGTTGATTTAGCTGTTCCCTCCACCTGCTGTTCCTTGTCAATATCGCAACGCATGTACATACATGCAGCTATTACATGAATACATACTTTTTTACTTAAATAAAACTATGTCATAATTCAATTTTGAACTCTTTATAATTTATTTTGAGCCCTTTAACATTAACTATATTTCAACGATCAACATGTTTACATACGCTATAATTTCCTTCAATCTAAAAGTTTACACATCGATAATAACGATTACCGGTAACAACTATAATAATGTTAGTCCCTTCAATGTCGTTATAAGCGATTTTGACTGTATAATAATAAATTCAACCAAGGAATTATGTGTACTCACTACCTGACTGCCCTTCACCTAATCAAATATTCTAATTTTTTTTTTCTACATAATAAATAACAAATTTCCGCCTACAATTTTAATTTTAAAAATAATTCAAATTACATAAAGAAAATATGATAAATTTTGCTATAATTATATTGTCATCTCATAATATAATTATAATCAGTAATATGTACACTGGTTGAGACAGGAAATGAACCAACCGGTGATAAAACAGTGCAACTACACAAATTACCTTGATTACTCGAATCACAGAGAAAAGTTTAATCAAAATTTTCGAGGATTTTCCTTTTATTAAACTATACGAATTGTTGGTACCCAAACTCTTACTCGTACGCTGTCGGAAACAGATGAACCCTTCAAATGATTTATTATTCCCATAATTAAACAAAGAATTTCGACTTTTTCGAGATTTTCCACGAACAGACATTTCAAAACAACAATTATTTGTTTTTATTGAAAACATTGAACCTTTATTTTGAAATATTCGATTTGATATATTTTATACATATCACAATAAATGTATAGATTTTTTTTAATTTTACAAGACGATTGACTGAGTTTATTGTTGAAATACCATGTATAGAGAGTGTTGATTACGCAATCTTTTGTTTTACGTCATATACAAGTAAGTATAGAAAGTCAGTCACTATTAAATAGCCACACATATTCCCCTATAATTCATACTATGTACTTTGCGCCTAATTTGTGCTCTCACGGGTGAACAGTAATTTTTACGAAAAAATGTTTCAAACAAAAGTTGTTGATTTTTTTTAACGAAGATTTTTTATTTTTAACGGTTTACAAGACCCAATTGACCTATGATGCTTATTTACGAACTGGACGTCACTTTTTACGTCCTGAGTAGACTTTTCAGCATGAAATCTTTTTTTATTTATCGTGTTGACAGACAGACACACAGACGGACGGATAGACAACTGGAAATGGAATAATTAGGTGATTTTATGAACACCTATATCAAAATTTTGTTCATTGCATCAATATTTCTAAGCGGCACAAACTCGGGGCTAAACTTAGAATACTTGAATATATTTTATACAAAACAAAACACTTACTCAAAAAACTAGGTACATTTGGAAAAAAACTGATTGGCCAATTATAAGTAAATTATGATCATTTGAATAATAATTTGGTTCAAGAACTTTTCAATCCTTTGTATTTCAAATAAAGTATCCTAAAATCCAATAGTCAGTTTAAAGTCATTTAATAGATGCTGACCTAATGATATTGTGTGTTTTTTTCTTTATTATTCTTAATATGTAAGGCAACGGTACTTTAAAGAGGTACTTAGTAATAAAACACGCCCTTTGGTACTTAAAGAGTCAATCAAATTAAGCTAAGGATATTGCAATTCCTGCACCAATTTTTTCAGGCTACTGATTTATTGAAATTATGTGATTTTGATTTTCGTTCCAATCAGTATATTTTATGTTTATGCTAAATGTCAGTGATTTACGACATATTTAGGTTAAAAATTACTTAAATTTATTATGGTTAAATGATTTGAAAATAAATAACATTTAAATCAATTGATATAAAAATTATTTCGGAAATATTTTTTTTTTTTTGTAAAAATAAATAAAATACTATTTTTCCATGGTCAAACCATAAAATAAATATTTTTAAAGCCAGCGGGGCTATTTTATTAGAAATATTAAATACAATAATATAAACTATTTAAATATTTGAAACGGAGACGAATTGAAATTTGTTTATAAACCACTTTTGAACATTTAAGAAAAAGAAAGATTAATTGGTAGTCATAATAATTTTTATGCATTTTAATGTATTAAAATTTTAAGTTAATTCTTGAATAAATTAAATATAATTTACATAATTATTAGATCCTATCTTTCACAATTGATGAGATAATCTCTATTACCGTATAAATGACTTCAAAACTTGGATTCATATTTCACGTTTCTTGATTCAAAATAGGCCAATAAAATTGCTTTTGACAAAATTTGATCAAAATCATGCATAAATAATTAATTATCTGCAATAGCATAACTGAAAATTATTTTATATTAAAACAAATATTTCTAAAGAAAACTTTGTCTCGTGATCTATCTATCTGCCAAAAATCAATGTCAAGCACACACAATTTTAAATTTTTTTTAAATTGTTAATTTTTTCTTTGTGAACTGTGTTAATTTAAATTTTTAGTTCTGTTTATTAAACAATATGAGGTGTTTAACTGCTTTCTGGAAGCCGTATGTATAGAGACCATATATGTTTTATTTTATGTTTTTAATAAAACAAAAAAATTATAATAATATTGGATTGAAATAACTCGTAGAAAGGGGTATTTATAATATAGATTTTCTTTTGCAGTAAAATGTGATGTTATAAATAATACGGCAACTTTCAGCTTAATATGTGTGATATCTATGGTGATATAAAAGCTTAGCCAATTGTAAACTTCTATTCGCCAATTTGTTACTTTGCCATAAAATTTATCTTCATAGCAGCTAAAAAAGAGGTTTTTCAATTTTAAAACCCATAATCTATGCAAATATCAATAATTATGATAAAATTATCATCCATTAAATAACCTGTTATAAATTTTAATTTGGGTGGAACAAGTGGAACGCCAAAAAACTACCTTGGGATTTACGCCAATAAAATTTCAAAAATTTTACATTAATATGAAAAAAAAAAAATGTTTATTTCAAATCATATCCGTAACGAAATTATTAAAAAAGATTGAGTAATGTTAAAGACATAAATCAAATAGAATAACTGTCCTACAATTTCAATTGTTCATGTAAGTATGGATACAAACAAATATTTATATACACATGTTTAATATTTATCATACAAACAAATCTTTAAATAATCTTTATAACTGGGCGTTTCAGCTCATCTTTCATCAAATCTATAAATTCGAATGTATTTTGTATGTATAATATTTTTTTTTTGTAGAAATGAAAAATCCTATACATACAATCGGTAGTGTGCTAACAATAATTTTAAAACCAAATGCATAGACAACTCGATGATAGACAAATAGCTCGTTTTTTGCCCTATCGTAAGTTCAGAAGCATTTTGGTGGGGCGACAAGAGTTTTTATTATGAAGGGCAGTGGTTTCTATAGAGACTCAGGGGAGCGTACGTAATGTTAACTAAAAAGTTTGGTCTTAGAGGTTTTTACTAAATCACTTTAGATGAATCATTCTCACTTCACGAATAGAAAAATGAAGTTAGTTTTAAAAAATCAGTATGCAAGATAAGATTTGAAGATGTGATACCCACTAGTGACGTCCTACGTAGGTATCGCCATGAAAATTGCAATTACTTTGCTGACAAAACTAGAAATAAAAAAGACTCGTATGATAATTTTGAAACGAAAACTTTCTTATTCGCATAAAAAATATAATATATAATTATTAGGACGCTAGCGTGTAACTGAACACAGTGTGAAAAAAAAGTTATGTACACACTCAAAATTGTTGCATATAGTGTTTAGCTAAGGTCATTAGACAAGTTAACAATCACAGAACATTAATTTTAAATAACATTTCAAAATAATACAATAGACTATTTAGTGGTGTTAGATTTTTGTTGGACCTATTTTGGGAATTACGGTTTAGTTGATATCTTGCATGAATCATACTTAATTGGTGTTTACTTTTTAGTAAATCCGTTATAGATTTGATTTTGAAAACTCTACCTGCCACATGTTTTAAGATTATCAACTTTTTTCTAGTTTTTAACTTAGTAAGGTATTAAACATAGTAAATATCTTTATGATATTGAACATTGTTTTACGGACGTCGAAGTATATACATATTAATAGTTTTGCATTTTCATCTTTGCATTTTCTCAAAATTAATGTCAAGCTGAATCGATTAGTTTTTATTTTCCTAAGTACCCTACAGGTCGGTTTTTCGGTTTTTTGTGTTTTTTACCTCTCAACCAAAAAACAAATCAGAACGATAATTTTTCTATGCAGTACATTGATGGATCTCATAAACGGAAGGTTCACTTAATATGATTTTTTTTGTAAATTTTTATTTTAATTACGTCATTATTTTGAGATTGACATAAGCACTGAAAAAAATACATTTACACATTTTTTTTTTCAGGTAAGAATCTATCAAGTATACTCAAACCCTTTTGGATAAGGAGTAAGGAGACATCAATAAAATATTTGCTTGTATTACGGTCGTGTAAGTTTTTAGAAACATAACACTTTTATTACTGTCAATATTCGGTCATTTCCCTGCATGTACAATAGCATGTTAATTATACCCCTTTTCGTGATAGAATTTATTTAACATAAACATAATTATAAGTATGATGTTAAAATAAAGTAAAGCATAATGTAATAATGAATTAATTACATTAATTAAAAACAATATATACGTTGTACTTACATACAATGTTTGTGTTTTTGCTCGTATACAAGAGTGTAAATTAGAAAATAAACTAATTTTAATGATGTGTTAAAAATTTGTGTGTATTATAAATTTTTGTTTATATACAAAAAGAATCATATTTTTTTATTATTATGGTTTATAAAATTCATAATTCATGTGTGAATTTTATGTTATTTTCATAATATAATTTAAAAAACAATGTGATAAGTTATTTTTAACATTCTTACTACTATTATTTATTAAATAGTTACTAAACTTTTATTGTAAATTTAATTATAGTTATTATTCAACTAATAAAATCCTTCCTTATAAAATTGTGAATTATCGAACATCGCACTTGGAACTATTCAGCAAAAATATATCAATAATTTAATATTCACATTTTATATTTCATTATTAACACAAAATATTAATACCAACTCTTAATATTAGTGCAATATGTAGGAAGTTATGGATAGGTAATTGTGATTTTAATAAATGATTTTAATTAATTAAATAAAACACATTGATTTCAATTTAAATATAACGCATATCTTTATTTAAAAGGATTGCATTCGAGAGTAACGTCGTTACGTAGTAAAGACGTTACTCTCACTTAACTAATATCTTGAAAGATACACTTAACTAATATCTTTCAACTTACAATATCGAGTAACTAAAATCGAATAACAAATATCAACTAACTTATTTTACCTAAAAGGCTTGAGTTTGTATTCACATTTAAAGTTATAAAATAGACCCTTTTCATAAGGACATATGAGCATTGAAAAATGAGCTATTTTAACGGAAAATTTGAAAAATCTCAAAGAAAAAATTGTTTTTCGGTTTCATAAAAGCTCATGAATTTTCTGTAGTTCAAAAGAAACACTTTCACCAACGTTCATGAAAATTAAATTTGTTTTGGCCGAGAAAAAAATAAAAACGAAAAATACAGTTTGAGGTTATGGTGAAAAAAGTTCCTTAAAAAAGTTTTACAATAAATTATTATCAAGAACTTTCCTGTTGATCATTTTCCGCTACGAGGTCATTTTTTACCCTAAATCGCAAAAAAAATGTTTCCACCACTAAAATGAACCCTCGTTTCGTATTTTCCAAGGGTTTAATTGTTGTTTACTATGTGACTTACACCCCAAACTCACATTTCCACCTAGTCGCTACCTGTTAAAAATTTATTGCTCTCAAAACCTAATTACATTAGGCTATAGTACTAATATAAAAATCAATGTTCAATTAAAAACGAAATAATTTTTAAAGCTATATTTTAAATATAAGGCTAGAAGGGATTAATATAAGAAGAATTCTATATTTTGAATATAAAATGCTTACGCTATTCAAATAAATGTCTTCCTGTATCCACCAGCATTAAATTTTTATATGAAGTAGGTGATAGCCACATTGAAAAATTTTAACACTCATACCTTCAGAGCGAACTGAAATAAAAGGTCAAGTGTCACAGGTCAGTTACAACTTGGGCTCTTTCATTATTAAATCGTATGTAAACTTTCAGCATTGTTCGTGTATGGTTTTGGATTCCAGGAAGAAAATTTGATTCCCACTGTTTTATAAAAAAGATCTTTTTTTTTTCATGTTTGTAAAACAAATAACAGTCAAATCTTTTCTATGAATTTGAAGAAATAATGTTAAAAATTTCTCATGAAATTATCTCGAAATAATTAATGAATAATTATAATTGCCAGATTAAGAACTTACCTACTTGATACAAAATATGAGTAGAGAATAACTAACTAATTTTAACTCGAGTTGAGTTTTTGGTCGATTAAAAGACTTAGATCAAAATCTTTTGTAATATAAATATTTTACGCATATATTTTCGATGAGAATGTTTCCATAATCTTAATGATATTATAATAATGCATCTTTTGTAATTACCCAGAACAGTTGTTCATTCTTCACATATTTCTTAATTCTTAGTATCTATGCATATACCTACATACTCATCAAGTCATCATTATAAGATATACCTATATGATGAAGTATAAGGTCTTTCAATAAGAGTGATAATTTTTAAAATTTCAATAAAACAAGTGAAAACAAACTATTGACTGAGTTAATTATTGAAATACCATGCATAGACAGTGTTGATTACTCTATCACATTACTTATACATACATGTCACACATACATAACTGATATTTCCATATTATACATACTATACAATTTACCCATAACTTGACTTAATTGACCTATGTTGCTCATTTGACTTCGAACTTGACCTCACTTTTTACGGCCTGGGTACGGTATAAAAATTTCATCTAATTAGGTGATTCTGTGAACACCTATACCAAAATTTTGTGTGTAGCATCAATATTTCTAAGCGTTACAAACTTGGGACTAAGCTTAGTATACCTTGCATATAACATCTATGCATGGTATAAAAATTAAATTTCAACGTATCCCTCCCACCCCTGACATAAAATCAGGTCAGATCAACTTTTTGGTGACATCGTAGTATCAAACGAAAGAATCAATTTTGATTTGGTTGTTTGATTGAAAGGTAATTTGATCGATTGTGTTCTTAACTATATTTCAAGAAAATTTTCTCTGCCGTTTGATGATTATCATCTTTTTTCTATAGTTGTTTTCGGGCACGAAGCCATACACTCGCACTTAAAACATCAGCAAGGAACTCTCGAAGAAATAATTTTTCAAACAAAATAAAACTTGTTACGATACCACTAACAGACACACAGATACAAAGATACAAAGACATTATTAACTTAATTAATAAAAAACTTTTTATTCAAATTCTTAAATGTATCATTCTTATTGAAAAACAACTATATATTGCTGGAACAATTTGATTTTTTCAGAATGAGTCTTATATCAACTCATATTTAAAATACAATATATATGTATAAATAGTTTGATGAGTTATGTTAACAAGAATCTGCTAATAACTCTGATATGACTGTTCTGATGTATTTATTATAATTATTATGTAAATAAAAAGAAGCCTGGGGGTCTCGGAATATGATTTTTAAAGCAAACATAAATTTTTATAGTTTCATACTTTATAAATTAATTTAGTGTAGAGAGATTCAACATTAACTTATTATATTACTTAAAGATTTTATATTTTTAGCCAAAATAACGACTCATCATATATAAATAGTTCTGGGCTATTTGATAATCAATCCACAAATTATTATTTACAAAATTATACTGCTTTTTTTTTATAAACGTAGTTGGTGACACTGTTGAACCTTGATAATAGAGTTGTTCAAAGAAGAGTTAAGCTACAATAATTCTTTTTGATTCAGCCATTTACAATAGTCAAATCATAAGTCTATGATTGGCATGTAACTTTTATATAACCATTTAATCTATTTGGCTGAAAATGGCTGTATTGTCCTAAATATAACCTTTGATTATTTTACCTACAAGATAGCCCCTGATTTTGCCTGATACTTACACCTTAGAAAAATCAAGAAAATCACAAAAAAATTTTGTTTCGAAATTTGAAGATACTTAGAAAGGTAATTTAGTTTAAGAAAATTAAACAAATAAAAACACACCAGGAGTTGAACTCTGAACTCTTGGATTCGTACTAAGCACTTTAGCCAGTTCGGCCATACGAGCTCTCTTGATAGTGTAGTTCAACTAATCGAATTTTTACACTACAAGGGTAATTTTGATCCATAAAGTAAACAAATCATATTCAATTAACAATTTGATGGGTTGTATTTGAGATATCGCGTAAAATTCTGAACAAGGAACTTCAATTTCTGAACGATTTCGTAGGTATCGAGGAAAACAATGGTTTAATTTCTAAATAAGTTCGATTCTTATGTTTGGAGTGTTTTTATTATTTAAAATTTTCTAAATGCACCAAAATCTGATTCAATTTGCGATTGCGATTTTAGACATTATCCCTGAGAAATTTCACTTTACGTGCAAGCGTTAAATATGTCGGTTTTTTTTTATTTTTCCGTTCAAAATTATTCTAAATTAAGATTTTTATGTAAAATTTAAATATATTTAAAAAAATCGGGTTTATTTTATGCTTGGGCAGATTGTTTCCAGAAATATCGCCTTCAATCTTTTTTCTTCTAAGACGCAGATAAAAGTGATTGCTGAGGTATCTATAATCATTAAGGCGACCAAACTACTCTAGAAAAAAATTTTATATCACATCACAAACATACACCACTTACCTATTACGAGTCCGACTTTCAGAACTACGTGTACAACGTTAATAAACATAAATAAACGTTAAAGTGAAGATCTGTCAATAACTGCATTAACCAACGAATATGTAAAGATATATGTACAAGAAATTATAGTTAAAATTTAATTTGGAAGAAATAAAATGTATAAATAAACTAATTATGAATGACGCTAAATATTACGATGAAGCACGATCGTACGTTACACAATTTCAGTTTAAACAACATACGTGGGACACTAAATAACACACCCAATATCAATATAACATTATTAATTATTATTGCTTATTGGCCTATCAATAAATGATCTATTTATTTCAATAACATTATTTATGTCAGCTCACAATAGAAATATTTTATAATCGGAATAAAAAAAGAGTCTGGTGTGAACAAGCATATCACCTCTATGTGCAGACTACGTTAAGTTTTTGTGACATATTCCCATAATATTTCATTGTGAAACTAGTGTGAAAATTTATCAAACACATACAAGAGTGGAGCTAAATAATATCACTCGAGCGGGTACAAAACAATTCGAGAGATAGTTACACATTATTTTTTATCAATTACTTAGTATCAACTTTCAAGGTTATTACAAATTCTTGGTCCGAAACACAAATAAGAGATAAAGGAATTGTTGCACTCAAAAGGCAATCGTTATAATATAACAAACATCTTTTACTGGAAACTTTTACTCGAATACCTTGCAAATTCCAAAAAAAAAGATAATAAATTTATGATTAAAATTAATTTTTAATTAAAACATTTTTCGAAAGTTTCGAAAGCAGAAATAACCTCGTTACTGATTTTTGAGTTTCTGATCAAAATCAAAAATTGTTATACTGTAAGGAATTACTCTTTGAAACGTATCCCCTATCTCTAATCGTTCACGAACAAGGGTTGAAGTCCGAAATCTTGCTGTTTGCCCTCATTCAAGTAGAAAACTTTTACTTGGGTTATATTTTTCCACAACGATTTGAACAATACTTTCTTCCAGTCATAAGAATGCTAAGAGAAGAACATCTTAACAGGAGAGGTCCTTGACTACACTATTAAAAGAGTTATCTATCTTTATTAACCAATTCATTCGTTTGAAAAATATTGGTGTTAGTTTCAATGGTTTCTTAAGCTCCATCTATTTATTCAACGCCAGCCGAAACCCATTTTACTTTTTTGACCACTTTACACATGGCCAAATTATTTTTGCAATATACATACAACCGTTTTGAGTTATTTGAGGCGCTGTTCAAAGACAATCGAGCCCATTACCTTACACAGCCTAAAAATAGGAATTCTTTGACACCTCAAAATGTAAAGTACTTGTGAAATATTTCATATCCATTTTAATCAGGAACTACACATTATGTGTATGGAAGTAAGAATATATTACAAAATAGAAAAATATATATTACAATTTCAAAAAATTATTATTTATATGAAATATAGGTACTTTATATACCTAAGTATAGTAAAAGTGTATTTATTTATAAAGATAATAAAACCTTCAAATTAACTAAATTTGTATAAAATTTTCCCATAATGCAAATTGATACTGAAAAAAAAAATCGTGACTTACATTAACTTACATTATAAAAAGAATTGATTTGATTTGATGAAAACAAATTGAAGAACTGGTTTCATTTATATTTATTTCTTAAACTATCTTTCCTAATGTGCGATAGAAAAAGATTGAATGTTGGTGCACGCTTTTATGTCATAAAAAATTTAAATAACAAATTTTCGAATTACAAGCTTTTGTTGCACTAAAAAAATGCATTTTTCTTTGAGTCGCCTATTCGTTGGGTGCGTAGTCGAGGTAGGGATATTCAAACCGACTTCAGCGCTCCTAGTGGATAGCTTTGGCAATAAAGAGGGCTGTTATAACAAATTTTAAATTGTTTATATGTAAATGCTGTAAAAAATGTCAAATTTCAAATTAACATAATTTATTATTTAAATTGGTTAAAAATAGTATTAAATTTCCAATGTAAACCACATATACAATCCATAGACTTATATGTCCATTCATAGAATTATATTAATATAGTAAAGGGTCGTTACTATGGTAACTCATTGAAATAAAATAATGCGCGGGATAAATTTGTTGTTAAATTTTTCAATATAAACTATATATACAAGCCATCGACTTATATGCCCATCCATACAATTGTATTAATAAAGTAGTGGGTCGTGACACTGGTAACTACCTGAAATAAAAATAATGCACCAAGCGTATAGATGACTATACAGATTTTCTACTGCTACAGATAAAATAATACCATAATTTTTATCTTCAAACTTTCTATGCCATTTTTAGTAATAATTTTCGATAATATCGTCAAATTTAAATAAGACTTAAAAAAATACAATTCATCCTTTGAGCATTTTGAGCATCCTTTGAGTATGTAAATAAGGTTCAGAAAAATTCTTACAGGACAAAACTTTGTTATATTTTAAGTTTTTCAACTTGGCATTATTATAAAAAATTTCACTTTTCTTATATGATTTGAGAAATTCTAAAATACAAACAATATATAACGAAGCAGTACCTCCTTAATGGTAATTTTGGGCGGAAGGTAAATTTGATGTTGGAATTGCTAGAGCACAGACTCGACAACCAAGAGGTTATGGGTTTATTTTTCGCTCAAGTGTACTTTTCTTCGTACCCTTGCATATTCGTAAAATCGTTGAAAAAATCGCTGAAAATCTTCGTTGGTAAAATCTTGTAGGAATTTTGTAGGAACCATTTGCTAGCAATGGATAATTTTAAAGGAATTTATCGAGGGATTGCTTATAGCTATCGTAACTGTATGTTACTGTGATGTATTAGATGGGTAGAGCACGGACCTGGAAAATTGGTTTTAGTATCCAACTCCTATGGGAAGTTTTTATTGCAACATTTATATGTTTAGCAATTATCGAATCATGGCACTACATTTTTAACAAAAATATTAAAAGTATCGGTTAACTATTTTCTCACACAATGCACGTATGTTTATTACTCACAATAATAGCAATTATTATATATTTTGGATTTTATATTTGATCGATTTGGTAATGTTTTCATTCAATGTAATTAAATGTATAATAAAAGTAGATTTTATAAAAAAAAAAAAAGTTTATTTTATTTACTGACTTATTTAAAACAGTTCAGTGTTTGTTTGTTATTTTATTGAATTTTGCTACTGTAATTGCATAATCGATAATTGTTATGTCCATTTAAAATGCTGTAATAAAATCCATTCTAAAATATATGAATTTGTTTGCACTTTCAAGCGATTATTTTGCGTGAGAAAATAAGAAATGATTAAAATCGAATTTTAATTTTGATTATTTCTTCTTATCTTTACAAAATGTATAAAATAATACTATCGATGCATAAGTATAACTAATCGTAACGATAGATCAATTATTCATTGAATTCTACTAACAAAATTTTTGCAAACCAACGCAAATTACTTTCTAGAATATTACTTTATTAACGAAAAGTATTTCTCACGATAAAATTTCTAAATGTAATCAACCTGATTATACAAAAAAAATATTGTATTCTATATCAAAAACCATAACAAAAGTTTGAAATCGATTAAAATAAGTCCAAAAATAATTAAGATTCATTTTTTAATTGAGTTTGAAACTTTATTAGGCCTTCCCATTTATCATTGTTACATCCCCAACCCCTTTATTTGTTCCAGCAAAAATTTGGCTCACTAGAGACCAAACGCCGATTTTAATGATTCAAACGTCAATCGATTTTTCTTACTCTTGGAAGTGCTACTGAATATGTGGCAATAATAAAAATTCAATATGGCGACCACCAGACGTCATATTGTGAAAATGTGTGTTCCTATGTGGCGCAATAGAGACCACACGCGTGGTCCGCTTTTGATGATTCTGACGTCAATCGATTGTGTAACCTTGTGAGTGCTACTAAAGATATGACAGCAATGAAAATTCAATATGTCAACTACCAGATGCGATAAAGTGAAAAGACTATTTATGTGTTCCTATGTGGCGCACTAAAGACCAAACGCGTGGGCCACTTTTGATAATTCTAAGGTCAACCGCTTTGTCTTAGCCTTGCGAGTGCTACTTAAGATATGACAGTAATGCAAATTCAATATGGCGACAACCAGACACGATAAAATGAAAATAATGTATATGTGTTCCTATGTGGCACACTATAGACGAAACGCGTAATCCGATTTTGATGATTCTAACGCCAATCGATTTATCTTGTTTGTCTTTGGTTGTAATTTCATACCCATTCCATCGAATAATATTCAAGGTGTCAAATAGAAAATCTCAAAATGGCGGCGGAAAACCCACTTTAGTCAACATAAATGTTTTTGTTTTTTTAAACATATTTCAAGAGTTAAATCATTTATTTTTCATTTGTGTTTCAATATGAAATAGCATTAGAACCTATAAATAATACTTTTTTTTGTAACACTTTAACAATCCATTCATTCAATTTGAGAAGATCAATAAAAAAATAAAAATAACATTTATTAATTTAAACACAACGCCGTGCCGCTTCGCTCCGCGCGCAGTATGTATTGAAATTGATTTGATATGCCAATTTTTAAATTCCATATCATAATAATACTATAATAATAAAAATATCTTAATTAAAATATAAAAAAAATCATTATATGTGTTCATGTTCCAAATTTGTGTCGGCAAACATAATTAAAGTATGGTATTATAATTTGTTTTAAAATTATTCGTAGATTATATACATTAGTACAGTAATATAATGAATAATGAATTAATTATATATGGAAAAAAAAAATCATACATTTTTTTTTATAATAATAATATGCATAGTAGATATTAATTTTAATATTTACACCATGTATATATTAAATATATATCAAGGTATACTAAGTTTAGTCCCAAGTTTGTAACGCTAAAAAATATTGATACTACAAACAAAACCTGTTTAGTCCATTTCCGGTTGTCCGTTTGTCTTTCGCCTGTTTGTCCATCTGTCATCACGATAACTCAAAAACGAAAAAAATATCAAGTTAAAATTTTTAGAGCGAGCTTAGGACGTAAATATGAGGTCTAGTTCGTAAATGAGCAACAAAGGTCAATTGGATCTTGGGTCCGTAGGACTCATCTTGAAAACAGTCAGAGATAGAACAAATGTTAACATGTAAAAAATGTTCCTTATAAAAAAATTAACAATTTTTGTCGGAATCATTTTTTCGTAAACATAACAGTTTACCCATGAGGGCGCAAATTGTGTAGTATGTATGGGAATATCAGTTATGCATGTGTAATTTTACAGTGTAATCAACACTGTCGATATATGGTATTTCAACAATTAACTCAATCAATTGTTTGTTTTCACTTGTTTATTTTAAAATTAATTTGTAAATAATCTTTTATTCTGTACAATGCAATAATATAATGTTTGCAAGATTGATTGTATAGTGTATTTTATTTTTTGGATAATCAAATTAATTTAGTTTTTCAAAATTTTTATTATCTTTTATTTGTCTTTTAAATTAATTTTATAAAATAGCTATTAATCAACAATATCTTTAAATATTTTTGTTTCCACACTAGAAGGAATTGAAAGATCATGTTTTCAAACTTTTTTTTTCAAAGTTTTTCAAATCAGTTGGAGCCATAGGTTTTCATTTGATATCGGTTTTTAATTCTATATGAATTACAATTTTTAGCGTATAGAGGTTGAAATACTGTTTACTTGACTTTTTATAGGGAAATCCGCGATAATATCGTCAAAATTAACGAATAACTAGTGACATAATAATTTTTTTCATAATAAAACATATAATTTTTTATCAGAAATTTCATAATCGATAGTGCAAAAAGCAATGAAGTTCGAAAAATTTATTTTTGGCATTATATTTGTTTGAGGATTCGAATTTTATAATTAAAATTGATTTATAAGAAATTAAAAATATGCAATTTTTATAAATAATTGCATTTTAAATTTACCGTACACATACTAAATTTACAATTCAGTTAATAGTGATAAAAATGTTTCCACAACTTGTAACAAGGAGGTATTTGGAGTCGCTGAACACGAATATTGCGTTAAAGTTGATCTCCGAAGCACCTGGTGCCATGGTTCAAACGGTGAGGTATCTGGGATAATATCGGTCCAAACGGGGTTTACGCAGTCACTGAGCACGATTATCGCAACAGAATTGATCTCCGAGGTATTTGCTTTTGACTTTGACCGTTTTTCGTGTTTAGTTCTGCAACTATGAATGCCCTATTTACTTTTATGCTCTAGACCAGTGTCTAGTGTGCCTTATTATAAATCCACCACTATAGTCTACGTAAACACAAATAATAAATACACACCATAAAACAAATAAATATACTAGTTAATTGTAATGATCTATACAAATAATACTTGTGTTATGCTTACAGTTGTGTAAGATGAATTGTGCCTCTTATGTGTTTTGTTTATATTATTATGTAAATTTTGATTTCTAAATATATGCAATACTAGCAGTTACCCACCCGCTTGTCTGAGAATTTCAACTTTTAAAACAAATACTGCCGTGTTATAGCTTTCACCTCCTTTGCCCTCACGTACCTTCCTTTTTTGTCATACAATTTCATTTTTTTGGTTCCGAACCCCAATTCTTTTTCTAAAATATATACCTGTGCAGGTATCGACTTTATACTGTTTTCATTTTTTAAACATATTCATTTTGCAGAAATTGATATGTATATTGTATATGTTAGTTATATCTTAATAAATTTTAATATATCTTAAAAGATGTTCAAATCTGGGATTAACAAAACTTTATTGACTAACGTAAATTTTAATTTATTTGAGTTTATTTTAATTTTAAGACAGTTTTTGAAGATATAAAAACTTTTAAAAAAATTAATAGTTACACACCTCAAAATTAATTCTTTCTATTAATATCGATTACAAAAATGGATATTAAAATTTTTTTTATGTACTTTTATAATTAAAATACATTTTTATTGCCTGTTTATTAATTCATTTTTCATAGTAAATAATTTTTTTTTTGTATATTCTGTGTGCGCATTCGTAAATGTTGTGCCTCACGGAAAATATAATTGAGATCAGACTTCAGTTTCTCGAAAGATATTTTGTTTATTTCTGTATATGTTTACTTGACGACTTATTAGCGGATTTTTAGTGATGGAATGAATTGTGATTTTACCAAGTAATCGGCGAAAGAATTGTATATGAAATTCACATAACTTGAAAAGAAAATAAATATTATAAATGCATTTTATTACTAGACAGCAGTGTTGGTATTTGGTTCCTTTGCTGTAAGCGTGCGTATGAAGGAAAGTTTTAACACAAATAATTATTGTTTATTTTCATTAATATTATGCCATTACCCATTTTTTTATGAGCGTTTTTAATGTCATTATTAAGGAGTCAATATGTTGAGGAGGTAAAGTTTGAAAAATGCAGTGTCATGTAGTATGGATTAAAACGACGTACTGAACTACCCCGGAACATGCAGTTTCTAAATTTTACAATAATTTCGATCTTTGTTATAGGTAAGAATTTATAGCTTAGTGTAGTACAAGTGCAAAAAAGAAGCTTTATTCACACTGAGTCAATCAAAAAGAATTTGAAGCTTTAAAGGACGCTTGAGAAACTTGTAGTATTTACGGGTTTCTACCACATGAAGTGTTATGATTAAGAGTTGATAAGAGCGATGTTTAATATTTAAATTCTGTTAATAATCCTACATAGCTTGTTGGAATAGTAGTGCTACGAGAACGTTTCAATTTATAACAATTGAAACATTGTTTGATTTAAAATATATATATATATATATATATATATATATATATATATATATATATATATATGTATATATATATTTTAAGAACACATAAATGTAAAACTTGATTTCAGGGAGGTACTACAATCTCCCTTATACCGTAAAAGAATAATTATTATTGTCAATTTATTATGGTAGGAACAAAAAGGCCATACCACCAACTTATAGATAATTAAAAAGTCATTAAATTTATATTTTTCGTAGGTATGGTACTTTTTTTATGTTAAAATTATCATTTTCTTAACTAAACAGAGTATTTTAATTTTAACTAATAACCTTTTTTTATACCGTATTTATTTTTAATTCTACTATTAAAACTTATTTGCACCAGTAATCAATAGACATTGCATCAAACCAAGTATGTATAACCAGATTATCGAAGATGCCGAAACAAGTAAAATCTAAACATGATATTTAAAAAAAAATTTAATTGCACTTAATCTTACGCGAACGCTTGAAATCAGACATTAGTCAATACCTAATACGCAAGATAGAAACAATGCTCAAGAAAATCCACCTAGGTTTAACCAATATTGGTACGGTTGTTATTTTCTCTCCGGGTAGTGATATTTTTAACCAATTTTTATTTAAAACTTAATTTTTATTCACCCATCAATTCCCATAAATTTTTTCATTACCTGCAATGTGGATTGTTCGCTTAGCACTGTCAAGAATAATTGCAGCGTTATGACGGAAACGGAATATAAATTTTATTTTAACTGTTATCGTAATTTGTACGTAATTAATTTATATTTTACTTGACATTTATTTGTCTAATCATATATAAACAATTTTATAGGCTCAAGAAAAATTTAAAATTTTTCATATGAAATAATTAAAATACACGTTAACATTTTTATATAATCGTTGGCTCGCCTGTTTGTAATCGCATTACTTCAGAATGACTCGACTTATTGAGGTAAAATTCATTAAATATTTTTGTTGTTGCGGCTATTCTCTCTATAGCACGACGACCCCTTCGCTTCCGTTGATGTAACATTACGAACGAAAATAAATCGGAACTAAAAACTGGACAGAGGGGAGCACATATGACTTAAAGATATAGCTTAGGACTATAGCTTCAGACTACCTGCATTCACATATGCTTCACTTAAAAATGATATTGTTTGTTTGTGTATACATCTAATATAATTCATTATTATGATTATTAAAACATTAAAAGTAATCGGAACACCGCTGATTTTTATTAAGTTATGATTATCGAGACTCTAAGGAATATATTTTTAGGAATAAGACTACCATATCGAGAGTGGAACGATTTTGAATAAGACTTGCCTCAAAAAAAAAAAAAAATTATTGACTTGCCCCGCTCAATTTCCTCCACTTTTCCTTTAGTAGGTATTAACCTTTCACTTAAATATAAATTTGAAAAATTTCAATTTGGAATAAAAGAGTCGTATGCGGTTGAATCAACCGTATTTTTCTTCATTTTGCTCACATGTTTCTCGCAGGACCTTCGCTAGACGAAGCAATAAAAAGAAAATGCAATAAAATATTTATATAAAGGCCGTAAATCTCAACCGTCAATTCGACGTTTACACTTTCATCGATTAAAAGCCCACGATACGTTATAGAAAGCACTAGGTTACACTTGGATAATTGAGAGGGTATACATAGCTAATTGTAAACAAGATGAGTATATTGTGAGATACTGAAGCGGATAAATACGTGTGAAAAACATGTAAAGTTTGGTGATAGAAAATATAAAAAATTTCAAACCAACTGCAGAAGAAGTTTAAAAACGTTAGAACAGATTTAAAACTGATAGTAATATTCAACACGCGTCGTGTGAAACTACAAACAGATAGATAGATCTATGGGAACCACATAAAATCAGTATTAAAATACAAATCGATAAATTCGAATATAAATATAAAAAATAAAATACTCCCCGTGTTTAAAATTCTCGTCATGTCATAAATTATCCACTTGAAAGTTTTTTAAATCATTGAAATTTACTGACAATAAAAAGTCAATTTGATAATAAATTAAACCAGTTTTTTTTTCTTTTCAAAATATATTTTATAAATGATTTTATTAAAATGTCATAATTTTTTTACGACAGTATTGCAACATTTAATGATCCAACATTTAAATACACAATATTATAATTCTGTTCTTATACGCCTACTACAATTAACATGATTAAAAATTATTACCATTCAAAATAATAATTATTCGAAAATCATTAAACTCAAGTAGTATAATATATGATACATGTACATTTCTGTTTTTGGGTGTTATAAATCATATTATTAAATATTATTCTTTTGATTTTATTATCTTGTGACGGCTTTCTCAAAACGTATTTTAATATACAGGACTTTTTTAATTCAGTCTAGTTATCTGACTAACTTCAAAATGAGAAACCGTTAAGTTTCACTAGTTCTAAGTCTGAGAAGTAACTTGAAAATAATTTCCTTAGCCCTTAACTTATATCGTAAGTTCATTTGAATAAGACAATAATAACAAATTCCTCCATAATATTCAAAAAAAATCGTACTAAGCGCTTACGTGTTTATATATTCTCAGAACTTTACACTTTTTGATTTTTTGAGCTTTCGTCAGATCTTAATGGGCTGTCGATACCACATACGTAATTTAATTTTTTTTTTCTTCACCTATAATCAAAGTGGATCATGTAAAAATGAAAGATGTTGCTTATGAGATCCTAAAAATAATAACAATCAATCACAAAAGTGCGAAAAATGTTTTAAATGCATTTAGAACAGGCTCAAAACTTTTTGTGTAAATAGGGCTCATAAAAAAAATTGATAATAAACAAAGGCTTGTTTTTCTTGTAATACATGTAAAGTTGAGAGAGCGAGGTTTTTTGAGTGATTTTCTTTTCGGTGTTTTCAGCACGACTAAAAATTAGAGGCCCAATAATTCATTGACAAATACGTTATCTGGTACAAATCTAAAATATTATATAATTTAAGGTTGGATCAGAATAAAAACTGATTTATATTTTCAACAAAAGCATGTTTTAATTGAATTTCTTACTCACTTGTTTCTTAATCACCACTTTTTTATAAATGGTTTTAAATATACCAATCCAAAGTCCGAATGTATCCACGATACCAGAAAAGTTGAATAAAATACCAGTTCTAGTTAAGAGTTAAAGTAAAATTTTTGTAGTTATGTTCCTTAGCGCACGATATTTGTTTGCTGATTGGGAGTTAAAACCAAAAAAACTGCAAACGGCACCAAAAACCGACATTTTGGTTACCGAGGAAACCAATGCTTTTTCAATTGATTCAGGTTGCCATGAATTTTGAGAAAATCTTTTTACAACTGTCTATTTGCATTTTTTGTCAAAATTTTATGTTTTATCATTTAAAAAATTGAGTTGTGAAATTTATAAGTTAAAGAAAACAGAGATAATTTAAAGTAATTACAATGAAATTTTTATGTTATAATATCCTAATCCAACCAAACGTAATGTACTCACATATTGGGTTGACTACTAAATCAGAAATATGATTCTTTTTAAACTAATACTACAATTAATTCATACAGTAAAACCTCAAAGTAGCTATAAAAATATATTACCTTCAATTTTCAGAAAAATATCTTGTAAATAACAATAGTAAGCGCTACATTTATAATGTACCAAGATACCAAAGGAATATAGTTCCTACCGAGTTTCCAACGACAACTCTAGATTTTTTTTTATTTAAATCTTTTTTCAACATTATTATTATTTCAATATTCTTCTCAGGCGATCAATGTATTGATCAATATCTATCACTTAACAACATGAGGTAAATCTAAGATCTTAAGTATTTTCACGACAAGATGTATACAAATACATTACGTTAAAATTGTCACCTTCCAATTTATGCAAATGATATGAAAATGGTTGTTCAAAAGGTATAATAATATTGATACAGTAATCTAATTAAAATGATGTTAATATCAGATAATTTGAATACACAACAATATACACAAATATTATACAACTCATGTTTTCATTCAATAAAATGTGTTCAGTTATATTAAATACCTCCCAAGAAGCAGTGACTGTGACTGTGTGTTGAGCGCAACGCATCGCGTTAATACCTCTATACCAAAACATAATAATATCAAGTAGAAATCTATTAAACAAAACAAGTTTTAAAACTTTTAACGATCCATACAAAAACATACATATTTTTGTCTTTAAAAAAAAAATTATAATATCTGTTCTACGGAACGGGACGGTATGACATGTAACATGGGTAGTTTTTTAAAATTACTTTAATTTAATATTATTATTATTATTGAGTTGAAGATATTTTAACACAATAATCTTTGGTTTTTATACGATATTTTATTGAAATTTTTATAGTATTTATACATAAGATACTCCCAAATAAAATAATTAATTTATTGTTTCAGGAAAACTAAAAACATGCTTTTATAGGTAAAATAAAAAAAATGTGATAATTTTATGGGTAATTTTTAAACGTTAGCAAAAAAGTATATTTATTAATAAACTAGCTGTACCCCGCCACGCTTCGCTATGGGACATTATCCTTGCATGGAAATTGATGAGATATATTTAATAAATTTTATGAAATTTGTTAAACCCTCGACTAAAGGGTTAACAGCTTCAACGACTGAATTGATTTTCATGTAACAGTTTTTAAATGTACACATCATTCTCTTTTATTTGATACCAGACTTGGGTATATGGTATATTTGAAAATGTTCGATTGTTCATCCTCACATTAAAACAATACTTGAAGCCGGTTGTATATCGTGAGGAAACGTGACCTCAATGGATGCAGAACTTCAGAAGTTTTTGGATTTATATATAATATAATATATCATTTTCACATCCACATCACTAGACGTGCTTATATAAATATTGTATTTAAACAACTGGAGTGATTTTCTTTCTTTGATTAGTAATATTTATTTTCATGAACAGAAAATTGGATAACACCTTTGATATTTAAAATATAAATAGGAAGAACACGTGTGTCCATCAGAACAAAGAAAAAATTTTGTAGATATTTTATAGAATCGTAACTAGTTAGTAGTTCTGTATCGAATATTCATTCTACGATATTTAATTTTGTAAGAAAATATTTCTATCTTCAATGGTTAGTCAATTTCTGTCGGTTAGAAATTACGTACATAGTTTTATTACCATTGTTTCAAAGTTTTTTTACAACGATAAAATATAATTTCGGATTTTCGATTTATAAAGAAGCATTCTCCGAACTACTGTTTGAGAGAAGAATAATTAGAATTCTCTTTTGAAAATATTATAAGCCACATGACAAAACTATGTAATGTCACCTAGTAACATAAAATTATATTTGTCTATAAAACGAATAGATTGGTGTTTCATACAAAAATTGCATCCCCACTCTTGCACTCCCTGGGGATTAAGTATAGTTAAAAACTATCCTCGAAGCAGGTTTTATATAGTGTAAAAATTTGAGATCAATCGATTTTTATATAAAGAGGATTTGCCATTATGTCTCATTTTATCTCATTTCTATCATTCGTCATTTAACTTCTTCGGAATATTTTATCTATTTTTTTCTTTAACGTACTGACTATAACTTGCCTCTGGGCTCAATTTAATCACCACAAAGATGTATTTGAGATGTTAGATTGTACCCAAAACAAGTGAAATTTTTAATACTAAAACACCCCCGACAAATTTTCGGGTACAAAAACCCTAACCTTCCATTTGAAACATATCTAAAAATACTCTCCATTAAATTGCCTTTTTCTTTAAAGCGTTTTCCAAACTGAGCCGATTTTGAAAATCATCGCCAATTTTAGTTGTTTCGGGTACCGAACCCCAAATGAAACTTGCACTTGAAACATAGCTAAGAGCAATTTCAATTAAATTACCTTTCAAACAAAATCAAAAAAATGAAAATAGATTCATCCGTTTAGGCGCTACGATGCCACAGACAGACAGAAATACACACACACACACACACACATAGCGGTCAAAATTTTAACACCTCTTAAAAATATTATCCAAGAAAAGAAAATTTGAAAATGTAGAACCATAAAAATTATTAAATGATAGTTAACGAAACATTATTAATCCCGATTCCTTTGTACATTTTGTACAGTTAAGGGAACTCTAATCAGCCATGCTTGATTTTTTCAAATAAGTGTCATTAACAGAGTTTTTTAATGAGTTTTACGATTCATATCATCCCATTTAGCATAAAATAAAAGTCTTATACATGCGATATTTCTTGTTTATATTTGATAAGATTTATTCCATCAAAATATGGTCGATAAAAATAAATTAGTATTATTAATATAAAGTTCATTAATATTGTATAACACATATACATTCAATATAATGGACATTCAATGTTTTAAAAAACATATTGTTTGCATGTTACATTAAATAAATTTCAAGAAAGAATATTTTCACGGCATATTTAATCAACAGCAATAAAATGTATCATTTATAAAAATGTATATAAATAAAATAATAAACGCCATGTCTAGTTACATGCTAGTATAACAGCTTTAGTTCCTCTTGAAGAAAATTTTTGTACCTCGATTTAATGATTTATCGAAAACAAAACAAAAAAAGAGCAGAATACTATTTTAGAAAAATCAATTTTTGTATATTATTTCGCATATCATATGAGTTAATATATCCACAGTTCTAAAATCGTACTTATCTATATAATTTTGGGATATTATACAACTATTTTTTAGCCTCATACTAATCGTTGCATAAAGGACTATTTTCAAGGAAGACAACAGAGCAGGGCCATTTGCAATTTTTTTTTTAAACATCAATGTCTAATTTGAAAGAAAAACAATTGAAAACAAACAATTGACAGAGTTAATTGTTGAAATACCATGTATAGACAGTGTTAATGACCCAATCGTTTGTTTTTTTTACGTCATGTAAATAAAGAAAGATATCAACTCTTAGATAGCCATACACATGTAACTGATTCCCATATAAAATTCAACTTCGTTTTTGATTTATCGTATTGACAGACAGACGGACAGAAAACAGAAAACGGACTAATAAGGTGATTTTATGAACACCTGTACCAAAATTTTGTTGGTAGTATCAATATTTGCAAGCGTTACAAACTTGGGACTAAACTTGATATATCTTGATATATTTCATATACATAGTATAAAAACTAGAATATAGGAACTTTTAGAAAGAACGTTAGGCTCTATAATTTTTAATAAAGCTGTGAAATCGATTTGAGAAAATTGTAAACGAAATATTTGTAGGAAAATTCTATTTTTCAAACCATTAAGCTTGAAAATTTTCAGATTGAATTTTTAGTCAGTGTTTCAAATAACCGAAGAAAAATCTGTACAACTATTTCTAATCTAGAAAATAATTTTTCGTAATGTCTTAAAGGTCTTGTTTTTAAAGTGTTTGTGTTCATTTTTTGTACAATATATATAATTTAGTATATTCATATTGAGTAAGATGATGAAGATTAGCTGTTGTTTTTGACAAAACCGGGATAATTGGAGGAATTGCAGGAGTTTACAGGAAACTCAAAAATAATAACTTTCAAACGGTGAGAAATACAAAAATCTTAAGACCAAAACTTATTTAAAAGTTTTTTTCACATCATCAATTACTTGATAGAAATGTTCAAATGAAATATTTTTTTCACTTTCACATGCAGCATGCTGAAACTCATCTTTCGTATCATGTAATAAAATTAAGGCGAAGGTATTTTGCATTTTGTGATAGCTAAGAATTACCATTATAGATAGAGGAGATACAGTGTTTCATATCTCCAATAATGATTGGAATAGATACAAAACATTTAATTTTTCAATTTTGTTATAAAGATTTGTTGACCATTAATTATGGTAAAGTCGTGTGTAACCTCGCTCCAGATTCTTTTTAAGCCAAAATGGTTGATATTAATTATTTCGAAAACATAATAATCAATTATTGTTACGCTAGCATGTGACTATCCATTTTGAATATTAAATGTAAAAATATTATTAATGTTTTTAAGAATCATTTTACATATTAGTAATTATTTATGTTATTTTTTTTAAGTTAGTATATTCTCTAATGTGTTATATGATGCCTCTGGTAAAATCAATAGAATACGCCTAAGGTATTAAAAGAATTAAATAATAATAAAATATTACACTAATATTAGTTTTTAAAATGCAGAAGAGAGAGAGGAAGATGTTTATCTATACAGTAAAACTAGTCAGTCGTCTTGCTTGATATAAAAACTATAAACATATACCTTAATATATTACTGAAATAACCTGTAATTATTTATTGTATGGATTTTAATAAATAATTTATACCGACAAATTGCAGTCAATATGTATTATAGATTATTGATGTAGCAAGCACATATCTTTTTTTTTATCAATTATCAATAAACCAATTCATTATTTAATGAATATCAAAATATTTTTCGTTTTTTGTTTTTAAGAAAAAAGTTTTTAGACACCAAAAATGGTTTTCATAAAATCAACACTAATGGTTCTAGTTCTATAAATGTTTTTCCAGTTCTTTAATAAATTAAATTTAATGAGTAAAAACAGTTTAATAACCACCATCAAAATTATATTTCTTATCGTATTTTCGAAGTCCATTATGACATCCATAAGATGGTACCGTAGTATTCATTGTATTGCTATTTTTAATATATTTGTATAATTTCATTCGGGCACCTGAATAGATGAGAGGTGAATTTAAAGAGCATTCATTATATTCGTTGATACAAATAAAGCTAATAGTTAAATGCAGAAGGCTAAAAACAGCTCACTTCCGTAGCTAGTAGGAGATACAGGAAAATTTATAGTAGTACAAAGTTGTAAACTTTCTTCTCTTCTTCTATTAATAATGCGTCTGCAGTTACGAACAAGAGAATCATAGACTAGTAAATACTCTGGACAATTTGGGAAGGTAATTTTTTTTGTAAGAAGGTAGAAAACAGCAAGTAACTATGTTCCTCATTTTAAGAATTCGATCACAATATTATTTTGCAAAGTTTTTGAGGAACAAATTTGTCTAAAACTTGTAAAAAATCCTGATAACAAATTTTCAAACCCAATATGTTTGTATAAACTATGCATAAATATTATCAGGGCTTATTTTTTGTTATATAGATATTTTCACTTGTTCCCGTTCTGGGATCATTCTAAAATCAAAGGACTTATTTTGTACCTTTCTAAACAAAAATTTCTTCTTACAAATTAGTCCAAATTTTTGGTTTTTACGAGTATTTACTGGTTTTATACTATATCTACTTTTACGCCCCAACATAAGAGGGGTGTCCTAAGTAACGTACCTGTGTACCTGTCTCTGGCAACGTAGCTTCTAAGCGGATGAACCTATTTTCATTTTTCCTTTGTTTGAAATGTTATTTGATCGAGAGTGTTCTTAGTTATGTTTCAAAGGCGAGCTTAAAGTTGCATATCCGATAACAATTATAAAAGAAATGATCATCTTCAACGGATTATCTAAAAGAACATTACAGAATTTTTAACGAATTTTTTTAAAACATAGATAAGAAAACTCCCAATCAAATTAAATTAAACTTAAACAAATAAAAAATAAAAATCAGTTCATCCGTTTATAAAGCTAAGATGTCGCAAACGAATCGATCAGAAATGATTTTATGTCATGGATTTTTTTAAATTTTTAGATTTATATTAAGAATTAAGGGCAGACTGTATATGTGTTAAAATCACGCGTTCTATACAGAAACATATTATACTTATTATCAGAAGTACATATTTTCGATATAAAGGCAAAAGTATATAAGGTTTTTTTTCCAGTTTCTGAACACTGGCTTTAATTTCATTAATGACAAATCAATACAAGTAGTAGATTAAAAGCAAATGAAACAACAATAATCGTGAAATTCTCACGAATTCTCACGAAAATAAACCTTACATTAAGAAAATAATCTTTATAATTTTTAGTTTTGCTATCGATTTAAATAACTTCTTTTTTCCTTTTAAAACACATTTTAATGAAAACCAAAATTATATAAACAAGTTTAATAATAATTGTTCAAGATCAATACAATCAATAGAAAGAAATACAAATAAATTTACCTTGATCTTGATCTTAATTTTGTCTTTTCACATCACTGACTTTTGTTTACATATTACAGGCATAAAAATAATAGGTAAAGGGCCAAGTTTAATATTTGATAGACATTTCAAAACGGCATGAAATTTGAGCGGCTGTTTATCAATAATGTCAATGTTTCCTTCTACGAATATTTTACTTAGCCGGATACTTGCCTTTCTGGAATTCGAAAAAAGAATCCCTGAACACTGTATATGGAAAAACAAATTTTTGTAGATAATAAATCTGTTGCTTTTTCAAAATAGTTTCAAATTAAAGATAAAATGACTAATCCATAAGTACACGATGAAAAAACTTGCCAACCTTCCACATTAAGAGCGGCTACCGTTATCCCAAGTAAACCGTTTTCGAAGTAAACATGAAGAAACGTGAATCAAAATTATCCGAATAGACTAGTTTTGGTAAGAATTCTTTCGAGTGATATAAAATACGTCAAGATTACCGAGATACGTCAAGATGAGTCTTGATCTGTTTTTCAGAATAGAGACCATTCTAATTAATCCTTTTGAAGATCGTCCTCATTGAATGGTTGTCAATTTTAGCCTTGCGGTGCAATAAAAAAATTTCCAGAAAAGGAAGTCTCCGGCTATGAAAATTTTCAAGAAGGAAACGATTGTTAGTTAAGACTCTCAAACGATATTGTCTGATCGAAGACCTATCAATTTAATATTTTAAGTTCACTGCTATAAAAATTAAATAATATCGGTAGATGAGGTATTTTAAATTGATTATTTTGATTAAGAATTGTTTTTATTTGAAAAATAAAGTTGTAATAAAATATTTAACAGTACACCATTATGTATACTGTCTGGACTTCTGAATCCACAGTCCATTACAAACCATAATAATAGGTAATAATAATCAGAGAGATAGGTATCAAATATCAAATGAAATATAAGATTCATAGATATAAATCTAAAGGTGTTAACCGTTATTTGATTATATTTGAATGGGTGATTTTAATTGAATTATAGTTGTAAAGCACGATAAAATATATGTTTAAGAAAGAAATTGTTGAAGAATGTAATGTGTAAAGTTTTGATTGAGTTAGTTTCAAGTAAAATAGAATTAACATTTCCCAAGGAAAAAAATTCGTTTTTACTATTCATTTATTGAGAAATTGGCTATGGTGTTTTTTATTTTCAATTATATTCTATCTAAATCTCTGCTTATTGGTGCGTATTTTGTTATACCACATTTCAGTTATAAACAAAATGCAAAGTTCTGGGAAATTGGTCGTGTGGACTACACCATTAATATTATTACAGGGGTCGCACTCTCAAAACTTCCATGTAGTGCCTGTTTATTTGTTATTTTGTATAGACATCCGTTTCAGAATTATTCTACGCTTCCCCTCATATATTTCTCAATTACAAATTTTCAAAATTTGATATTTTTTTACATAAATATTCAAATTATTAAACAAATTTTGTTTTTTAATAATAATTATTCAACTAAATTATGCATAAAGTACACTTAAAAAACTGCTATCATTATTTTTTGCAAAAATTTTATATCTATCACAAAAAATTATTTAAATTATTATTTAACTAGCTGACCCGGTGAACTTCGTATCACCTGCAACTTTTTTTTTTACAACTTTTGGTTCGCGATTATGTCAACCTTTAGACTCTAATTTATTTTTGTCAAAAATTAACACTGGAAGCATGGAAATTCTAAATTAATCCCGCAAACTTCCAACGACTGGCTTTGCGATTTGTTTATGATCATCGCAAAGGCCAGGCGCACGGGTATGTTAATAAACATACACAATATAAACAATATGGGAATAAACACAAATAAAACAAAAGTAATGACAAACATTCTTCTTGAGTTTCTTCTTGAAATTTTTGGTTATGTTTTACAAACTGAATATAGATAAATAGTATAACTTCGAAGTATACTTGTACGTATCTTCCTATAGCGTAACAATAGCGATTCCGATACAAAATTAATAAATTTTGATTTCTTTAGTTTAATTTTTGGGTTTTTTTCTTAATTTAGTTTAGTTTAATTTTGAAAATCGGTCCAGCCGTTTTTGAGTTTTAGCGAGACTAACGCACAGCAATTTATTTTTATATATACAGATCAATAAAATTGAAAAAAAAACCAACTCAACCCACACCCACGCCTACGCCCACGCCCACGCCCACGCCCACGCCCACACCCACACCCACACCCACACCCACACCCACACCCACACCCACACCCACTCCCACACCCACACCCATACCCACACCCACACCCACATCTACACCCACATCTACACAAACATCTACACCCACATCTACACCCACACCCACACCCACACCCACACCCACACCCACACCCACACCCACACCCACACCCACACCCACACCCACACCCACACTCAACCCAACCCAACCTAACCCAACCTAACCCAGCCTAACCCAACCTAACCCAACCTAACCCAACCTAACCCAACCTAACCCAACCTAACCCAACCTAACCCAACCTAACCCAACCTAACCCAACCTAACCCAACCTAACCCAACCTAACCCAACCCAACCAAAAATTACAAAAATTGTGTTTTTTTGAATTTTTTATGATTTTTTCGATTTTTACAAATTGCAAAAGTGTAAAAAAAGTTTTTGTTTCCGATTTCGATAAAACTAAGTTTATAAGGTAATTTTGACCCGAAAATTACAAAAATCGTGTTTATTTGACCATTAAATGAGTAATTTTCGAGATATTTTATGAATCTGACTGTAGAGCCAACATTTTCATTCCGTTCAGTCTCTGAAATTATTCCGCATTGAATCTAATTATTCCGAAATTGTCCTTTTCATTTCAATTACGATTCATTACTGTTTCGGACACACAGTAATAAGTTGGACAAATACCCAAGATATTTGTTATTCATTTTATTACATTAGTTTTTTAAGAAACTGTCCGAAACAAAAGGTAATCAATTTTTAAAATGAAAATACAAAAATTTGGAATTTATTGTAAGAGAACACTAAATTATAAAATGAATATTCTAAACAAAGATAGCTCTAAACATGTATTAAATAGATGTAGACAGTACAGATAACATTTAATAAATAAAGATCGACATATAAGATTTAAATGTAAGTAGGTTTGAACTATCCTTGTTTAATAAATAAATGGTATATGTACAGTTATGAAGTCCCACGGGAATGCTGTCGAACGGAATAAAAATGTATCCTATGTTATTCTCCTGGCTCTAAACTACCTCCCTGCCAATTTTCAGCTAAATCGGTTCAGCCGTTCTTTAGTTATAAGTAGTGTAACTAACACGACTTTGTTTTATATATATAGATTTTATAAATAGTAATATACACTCAGTAGATACTGCGCCACATTCAATCTTTTATAATAATATTGTGTTACACATGCGATATAAAACTTCCTTCATCAACATATCTGATATTTATCATAAAAATTGTACAAGACATTCAAAATAATTTTTATTGGTTTTTGTCTAATCAAATTTTAATTAATGTCATAAGAATTTTGACCACCAACTTTGTGTTGTATAAGAGGCTTTACTTTAAATGTTTAGCTATTTAAAATATTTCTTACTTGTTTCATTTTTATATGACTTTATATGTGACATGTGAATAATATTATGTTTGTGAGAATTTATTCTAATGAGACTGTAAAAATGTATATTTGAGGCCCAAAATGGTAATAAAACTAAATTAGGTTTAAGTTAAAGCTAATTATCTATACACTCCATTTATATTCAAGTGTAACCAGAAAACTATGCTTAAATTACTCCAATGTGAAAAATGTAAGAGTCACATTTTGGGACCATCTTTAATTTAGGTAATTGTGGTTCTTTTTTGGTTGAAAAGATTTTTAAAATTGTCATAAAAGTAAAAAGTTTTGCATTATCATATTCATTTTATTTTCTAAGGATGGTGAAAAATATTAAAAGCGGAGAAACTAGCGGAAATTGTTTTTCATTTATATAAAACTTAAGTAAACAGTTTGGAGATCATTACTTAAAAGCACTCATGAACCATGTTGAAAAGTATATCATTTGTAAAGGGCTTTGTTTTAAGCAAAATAGGAAAATGCTAAACATATCAAGGTGATTCGGAGTGCAACAAACTTTTACAAATAGTCTTGCATGATTGATTCATAAGGAAATTTATTTTCTACCTTTTAATACAATAAAAGCTTGTGCCTAAAAAGTATTTTTTAATTTAAAACTAAAAGCCGTATGTATATCAATTATGTTCTATGGGAAAATGAGGTCATACTTAACACAAAAATGCATTGTCTTTCGATATACATAAGCAAGCGAAATCGGAAAATTGGCAAGTGGGTAAAATTTATGGATATATAAAATACAGGTGAAGTTAAATAAAAGCTTATAAAAAGTATTCGAAATTTCTATAAACATTATATCCAATGAAGGTGGTAGATCAGACGAATAATTTATAAAAATATAATGGTAACCAGTTATCCCTGGAATGTTTTTAAGAAATTTAATGAAAGCTATAATTTTTAATGCGTTTGTAAGTATCATACATTAAACCCACGATCCATTCCGTTTTGATTTAAAATTCATTTTAACTCATTAATAAATATTTGACTGTATCTATGAATGGGTAAAAAACCGAAATAATTAGATGTAAATTAATAGTTAAGTAATTTACATTAAACTGATCCATTGATAAATATTCAAATTATTGACCACCCTATGTTATTGTATTTTTTTCATTGATTTATTTATATATGAATACAGTAGCCCAATAGTTACACGACGTTATCATCAACAATCATCTGAAATATGTCCAATATTTTGTTAATGGACATCCAACTGAGTAACTTAAGGCAATCAACCATGAATATACGATTTACCTACTTACATATTATTTAAAAATGTTACAAGAAGCAGTTTTGATTTTAATACACAATAATATGATAGATTTTTTTAATTATATATGGCGTTTAAAAAATATATATATTCAATAAATAATATGGTAGCAATGAGAATGATTTTCTTTATTGATTCTATTAATTGATAGCCGAACATTATATTTTTTTTTAATAATATCTATTTAAACATTTTTAATTTGTATTTAAAATGTGTGATTTTTGATATCAATCATTTAATAACTTATATTCTGTAATATGTTTTGTAATTAATCATTATAAGTTGAGCTACTGATTTTAATATTTGAAAATCGTTTATTGGTGTTGATTTTTAATATAATTATTCATTTTTTGTTGTTATATTTATAACTCTTGATACTTTCAAATTTGGGTAATATTGTAATTTACATAATTTATGTAATTGTTGATTTATTTTAAGAAAAATTTAAATATCTCAAAGGCTGTAATATTTAAAATTAAAAAAAACCTACTACAGAAATTAGGTACTTAAGAAGTTAATACTTCGTTAAATATGCACTTGAGGAGAAAAATCATTTGATTTTTTTTTTTTTATTGGAATTTGAGGAGTATTTTTTTATAGTAAGAAAAGTTGTAGAAAATCACTTATACAATCTTTATCCCAATGGACCAGTCCAGTCCTGCGCTTTTGAGCATTTTTTACCGACAAAAAACTAATGTTATAAGTATGAAGAAGAATGAAATTTCAATATCTCATTTTCAACCTTTTAAAAATCCTCACCTATTTTTGGTCGAATACAAATTTGTACAAATACAAATTTGTACAAAAAATAATTAAATTATGAAACGATTATTTCATACGGTAACTGTTACCAAACGGAAGTCAAAAAAATCAATCATTATTCCTAAAAATCATAATTACTACTTTCATAAGTTTCGTTTTAAAATTCACCAACAAAACTAATATTTAAGGAAAAAATAAATAATAAAATAATATTTAGGGAAAAAAAACTCGTGAATAGCAGATTCCATCACTAAAGTCATATTTCTCCGTCATGGTGTCTCACTTATAATATTATGCTTTTTATATAGATAATGAATATTTCCTGTTCATGTTTTTGTACACAAATGTTTAGTTCAACGTTTTTACAGTCAACCAGAGGGGTGAAATCGGTAATTCGTGGATATCGGGTGAATATCGGACGTATCAACTTCCCCACCTTTTTTATTTTTATATTTATTTTTATTCCAAAATGTCATGTTTTTCCGTGAATATCTCGTACTTTTATGTAGGAGATATATATTATGTTTTCAAAAACACGGAAAGGTTAAGTAGTGGAAAGAAAAATGCGTTATCATAAACCCATAAATTGTGTTATGGGGGTCATAAAACGAATTTATAAGACCACTATTATTGTGTATGTGTTATTGTGTAGGTCTATATCTTCGGGGAAAATATGATAAAAAACTAAAATAAAATCAATACTTCAATTATATTTGAAACGACAGATACATTACTAAATGGGAATTTCATATAAAATAAAAGAAACACGCTAATAGACATAATATAACACTCTATAATTTTCGATAATGGATTTTTCTATAGATATTTTTTCAATTTCCTTTTAATATCATTCTATACCTTTACAGGTCTAGGGTCAAGCGTATAATTTGATAGTCCTTTCAGAACGGTTGGAAATTTGAGAGACTGATGTCAAGAATGATATTTTGAATAAATAACAAAGGAAGTAGAAGTTCCCTGTAGGTTTCTACCAAGTTTACAGCTCTTTTTCTTTTTTTTGCATTGGACTATTTTCTTAAAATTTATCTAAAAAGTGAATTTGGCGCGAGAAACTTACAAAGAATTGACGACCTAAGAATTGAAAACTTTGACATTCAAATTCAGGCCTGAAAAACAACTATAATGGACATTTAACCGATATTTTGTGCTCAAAATAACTTCAATCTCTAATATACAAAATGAAGTTACATAAAATTTACTTTTATACGCTAGATTGTTAAAATTATTGCTCTTATTGAAAGTCCTTTTATACCGTTGGCAGAAACATCTTAAGGAAGTTCGATCGCCAGTGCAATAAAAAGCTTGATTTTTTTATATCTAGTTGGACTAAGTTTAAATCAACCCGGAAAATTTTAAGGGGAGGGAGTGCCTGATTATTTAATGAAATGAATGACTTCAAAAATAGGCATATTTAACATTGGTTTTATAATAAACGGTAGATGGATGATATGTTTTCATAGATTTCTCCAAAACTAGTCCTTAGAAATTAAAATTGAATTTTGTTATAACTTGACAATATAAGACCAAAAGAACAAATAAAATTTTTCAATATCTGAAATAATTTTCAAAACATGGAAAACTGAAAATTTGTCTTTCGATATTTCGAAAACCAAGGCAGATATCGAAAAATTTCATTATTTCATCATGAAAGTTGAAAATAAGGTTAAAAAAAATTTCAACCACAAGTCTAAACTCGTACTACCTTAAATTTCCAGTCGCTTTAAAATGACTCACAAATACTACGCCTGGTTCTAGACCAATTACCACAATAAAAAGATGATGTTGTGTGACATTAGGTTTTTATCAAAATAGATAGTTTCAAAATAATTATTTGAAAATACATACAATATTATTATTAGTACAAAGTAACTATTAATTATAATGAATTTAATAATAAATAAAGAAATGATGACTAGATAATTTTTTTATACTATTTTGTGTAAAGTACCTTTAATAGTTTTAATGGAATATTTATGTAACACATTTGAAATACTTATATTTATTTTAACAGAATGTACGTATGTTATATTAAAAAATAAAAAAACTTATTAATTAATTGTAGATAAACATTTCTAATGATTTTTACAAAGACAGGTGAATGTTGAATACATTTAGTTTAATGTTACTTATTAATTTCCTGATTCAAAGCAATTTTTTTGACTCTGAAATAGGAAACGAGCACTGTCTCGCAAAAAATTCACTATTGGGCAAATCTGCAAGAAATACGATAACCAGCTTAAAATGGCTTCCAGCAGGCGTAAATAAATAGGTAGTTATTAATAGTAGTAATTTAGTAGTAACTTAGTAGTAACTAATAGTAGTAATTTACATCAAAATTGTTTGAATGTGCAAATAAACTAACTTTCTGATAAAAAAGAGCCCAATATTTTAATGGACCCCTGTTCCTATTATCAAGATTTAATCATTACATACATCACGGAATGTTTTTAAGATTTGAGCCAGCATATGATTGCCGCATTAAAAACTTGACGCCATTAGTAATTTTCCCAACAGTAGATAGATAAATATTTAATTATGTAAATGGGGAAATTTTTAACATTCTTATCTATTTTTATTTGAAGTTAAATTAGTAATTTATTATTTAAAGGGGCATGGTAGTCAGAATATTTCACAATTGCTTCATCTAAAATTGAAAAAACCAAAAGGATTTTCTTAGTAAATAAGTATCTTGAATTTGAACGAAGGAATTAACAAAATGATCTTTTAATTTTTGTTGAAGTTGATTTGATTTTTTCCAATAACTGCTCTTTTTATGAATTAAAAAATCGATACTCAATAAAAACTATGATTGTTCGGATTACTGGAATTGTATAGAAAAATGAATATATGTAGGAATATATGTCAGAGTAGAAAGTTCGGATGAAAAGGTTAAGGATAAGTGGAAGTTTGAGATTATCGAGAATAATATAATAGTATAATTTATTTTTTACTTTGTAGCAAATATTTTAATAAATATTTAACGACTTATTCAATATACTCGACTGGTTAAACCTTTTAAATTGAAAAATGGTTTTTTTTCGTGACTTAAAATTGAAGACAACATGATAAAACGATAAATTCTATTTAAGTCTATTTTCTGCATAATAAACATTTTCTTCGGCTAATATTAATCGCGAATTTTGCGTGAAATACACATTAGTGAAATACACAAAATATACATTGATAGAATCAGATGACAAAAGAATTGTTAGATTTGCACAAGCATCTAATTGCTTGGTTTACAACTATCTATAAATAAACAAAAAGGCAAAAAACCGTTTGTAGTTTCTTTCCAACTCAACTTTTTCAAGAATATATCATCATACTTAAATTGATTAAATGCAATTAAGCGTGTATAGTGACTGGTTTTTTATGAATTGGAATTGATAGTTCAAAATTTTTATTGCAGGATGAGTGTCGGGTTGCCGAGAGCCAGCAGTGGCCCGCGGGGCCGGCAAGCCCGCGTCCCCTACCAACACGATCGCCCACCCAATCTGAGGTATGTGTTACTTTTTATATTCTATTACACACCATTATGTAAGTTTAATCATACATCTTTTTTTTTTTATAAATATATAATATTATTTAAATTACATGTTTATTTTAATGTGCTTTGTAAGAGAGATGTTTTTTTAACATTCTGATTTTGATAAAATAATTATATTTTTGGTGAAAGATATTTATTTTATTCAAGTAATGTACTGCATGTTTAAAAATAAACTTGAAAATCTGAATCTATAATTTATCGGCATATCATATGATGATTATTCGTTCCTTATCGCACGTTCTGACTTGTTTGCTAGATGGAAGGTTAATCCAAAAAATGTGCAACATGACACCGTAGATTACTTAGGAAACTAAAACTTCTTTTTTTTCGATACAGTTTGCCATGAAATTTTGAGAATATGCAAAAACATTTGACAATCTGTCAATGTAATTTTTGTACAAAAATTTTCATTCAAAAAAATGAGTTGTGAGCTATGAGAAATTAGACATAAAAGAGGTAATTTAAAGTAAGTACAAGGAAATTTTATATTATGTCATATTAAATGTCCTGATCAATTAAATTGTGAGTAATTTATGCACATATTGGGTTGACTACTAAATCAAAAGTATGTCTTTTTTAAACTAATATTACAATTTATTCATACAGTATAGAGTTAAAGTAGCTATATAATGTTTAATTCTTTAAACAATCAAACAAGTATTTTATTTATTAAATTAATACTTTCGTGCAAGAAAAAATGAAAAAATAAAAATAAAACCTTTAAGATAAACCTAAAGTCACCATCGCACAGAAATACAAAAAGTATCGAAAGCGAAAAATTAAAAAATAACAGTTAAAAGAAACTAATTACACTAAATCTGCAAGGTAGCGTACCACAAAACTAATATTTATAATTAATTATCGTCATTAACAAAATATGGATATTTCTGTAGTCAATTAATGTTTAATTTCTCTTGTTTAAGTTATGGAATAGAGGTCCCTAATACTTAAAAAAACTATGTGTACATTTTCATAGCTGTACCCGAAAGTGCAGCATGTAGATGATTTTCGCCTTGTATCAACAGTACTAATTTTATACATTATAATATTACACTGATAGTTCGAAGATCGTGTCAGAACTTTTAAAATTTTGTAAGGTTTTTATTACATAAAGGAGAGATGTTATAAAAGAGTGTATATTTTATCAAGTATCCACTAACGACTAAAGCCAGCCCTGGATGGAATATCTTAAATCATTAATTAAATTTTATTATCATTCATAGTTATTGAAAACTATTCACATTTATGATAATCAATTGATGAAGGTTTAACTCAAACAAAATCAATTATTATCAAATTTGGAATGATTATTAATTTATTATTGTAATTTTTCTATTATTGATTGATTTCTCTAAATACTGTATTACGTAACCATTAACATGATTCATGTCTTCACCTTGTATTTACGTTTCAAAAATAGATTTGAAATGTAAAAAATATAAAGAACTATTGAACAAAAGCATTTCTAAAGAATAGGTATATACATTTTTTTTATAAATCAAGATGTCAATATATTATTGACAAGCCCATCAAGAAGTTGAAATTATTATTTACTAGTTCACTAGTGGTCAATAATCAAAACCTATAATTAGTATTATAATAAATTATAATTAACTGAAAAAAAGTAATCAAAATCTCTAAAAAAAATGTTTAAAAAAAATGTACAATTTTTGTATTAGCAAATTAAGTAGCGATGTTTAAAATTACTAATGAATATTCCCATCGAATTAAATTTGATTAAGTATGAACTGAATTCAGTATGTAAAGCATTTCGTAGTAGGATGTAAATTAAAAAGCAAAAAATGTATGATGACACCAATTTCTTGTTCACTTGTAATCCACTTAAAATGGATTCGTAGATAGTCAAAATTTTAAAATGGAATTTTTTATATTGCTACGTACAAGAATGTTCACACAGACAAGCGCGCAATAAAGTGCTAAAACAGTTATAAATCAGTGCCGGCTTAAACCAGCTCAAGGCCCGTAGTAAACACAGTAAACGGGACCAAATAATTTTTTCTCAGCGAGCTAAATTGATGTGAAAAGATGTGGGAAAGTATATTTTATTTATTAACTTTTTTCGTCATTCAATCTAGGCTCCTTGACTAAAAATTTGCTGACTTTGTTCTACTTTCCTTCTATTTGTCAAATTTCTTTTTTTATCCTGGTAATTCTATCTGTGGCCCCACACGGGAACCCTTTTTTATGCTGTCGTCAATCGACCGAAAAATATCTGAATGCTTCTATCTAAATTGATAATTTTTACGTTCAGTGTGAATTTTTAAGTGTGAGTGCTTGGGGCCTCCAAATACACTGGGCCTATAAAATTTTCTACACTTGCTACATGGATAATCCGCCAGTGTTATAAATTCAAAATTAAGAAATTCTAAGGAAATTGTATTATCAAACACGTTATGTTGGAATACATCCAAAGGAAATTTCTTGTTAAAAACTAAAGAAAATCGTGCGAATCGTTCTGGAACCGAAAAACTCCTTTTCTGTATTTTTTTCAAGAAAAAAAACCTATTTAGCCCAAAATTTTCCGAATTGATTATCAAATTAAAAAATTAAGAGTAAAAATTTGACTCGTCGTGTAATTTTAAGAGTTTTTATAGTCAGGCCAATTTGAGTATCTCACGGAAAATAGTAATTATTGAAAATACTTACTGGAAATAGTTATTTTTTCTTTAATGATGAAAATAGTAGTTTGATTTCGTGAATATGGCTACGATCCATTAAAACATTCAACTGTCTTAATTATTTAAGTAGTCTCCACTGTGCATCTAATTATTTATAATTTAATTTTTTTTTTTTTTTAAATATGAATTTAGTTGAAAAAAAAAGTTAGTGCAGTTAATTACTAGCCATATAATATTATATATATATATATATATATATATATATATATATATATATATATATATATATATATATATATATATATATATATATATATATATATATATATATTTTTACAATTCATTAGTTGAACAATTAGGTTAATGGGTGTGCCTAATATAATCAATATTTAATTATGCCTTTAAGTGTTAAAATGCGCTGGCATCGATTTTATTGTCCCAATCATGACTACGCACATGGCGAAAAAAAAAGGTTAATTTGTTTAGGTATTACGATGTCACAGACAGATAGACAGACAGACAGACAGACGCACACATACATAGCGGTAAAACCAATAACTCGCGTTCTTTTGGTTCGGGAGTTAAAAATCAGCAATTTTTGTATTTTTTTCGAGAAGGCGCATTAGTCAAGACGATAAACGCAACCACACTTCATCCCTACCTAATTTTAATACGAAAAAAAGTATTTAAAATCCAGCTATTTTAAAATCAAGTTAATCATAACTTTGCTGACTATTATATCACTACATGTAGATATTTCTGTAATTAAATGTTTTAGGGTCAATATTTTTGTTGTTATGGTCGAACAAATTGTTAACCAAAGATGAGCCAACTACACATAGCTACTCTAGAAGGCTGTTAAATTGTAATATTGTATGTACAAAACAAACATAGTTTGAAAAACAAAATAAAGGTACCCGTTATGTATGCATGTTTGTTGCAAACATTAGTGAATACAAGATTTTCAAGAACAGTAACCATATAGTAAAAAATAAAGAAAAATATGTAAAAGCATATGTTGAGACTTACTTATGCACACAAAATGTTTTTGTTTGCACACACAAAGTGAATGTTACTTGGATGTGTTTATATTTTATTTTTTGTAGATTATATCGGGGGTGGGTGCGGTGGTTGGCTAAAAAACGATTGTGGCACTATATATATATGGATGGATACATATGCATTACATTATAATAATATTATGTATACTTGTTTATATAAATGACAGAATGTATCAGTACACCGAAACGAAAGTGTTACCAAAAAAATGAAACTGTATAAATTTCAAGTCAATTCTCAGTACGATAAATTAGTTTAAAAAAAAATTTTAATAAAAATACTCTTTGAGAGACAAGTTCTTTTTGTACTAAAAAGTAGAAAATAATTTTATCTATGAGTCACTAATACCTGACTATTTGTAAAAGCTTGATGAAGCCTGAGAAAAAAAGAGAAGTAAACGTAAATTTAATCGTCTTAGAAGATCGTATTAAGCCCATTTGGATGGACCTTCAATTTCGTTTCAATTTTATTTTATAATGTGCTCGAGATAGAAACTTTTACGCGTTCTGAAAGTGGTAAAAATGACAAAAATATTTTATTGCATCTCAACAGTTTGAAACTTCGTAAAATGTTTTCTATATAGATATATCTGTACAGGAAAAGCTGTCTAAATTTACGAATTATCCTTGTTAAGGATTGTAGGCGCTGAAAATGGCAGATGAGAATAGTGCAAGGTTAATAATATCTTGAAAAATTTCTTGGAAAAAGGGTCGGCGAGAAGGAAAAAACCTTTATCGTGTCCATTTAAAGAGTATGTGTGCCAAAAAAGAAAACCAAAAAGAACTCGCCGCCTTCCTTCAAAGCAACGTGAAAAGAAAACTTCAACATTTACCAATAGAACCCTAGCAGTGAAGGTCCGTGGGTGGAACTTTGTCTGAAAGTGGGTGGTTGGAGAAATAACTTTGTGAAACATTGATTTAAGTGTTTAAAAAATAATGTTTCAAACCTTCATAAACCGTGAAACATATTATACTTTAGTAATAATATATTTACCTATAAAGCGCATCGTATCGCAGCATATAATAATACGTAAAGATACTATGACAGTCATTGCCTGAGGCTTGAAGATGCGCTCGCTTGCTGCTACTCACCTTGCACTATGTGACTGTACTGTGTTTGTTGTATATATAGTACAATAAATGAACCTAGAATTTTTTGATTCTTACGTAAAAATTGTTTGCTGAGTGTACTGACTTAAAATTTTTTGCATAGACTTTAGAAAATTTTCCATAAAATAGTCTATATGGTTTAAAGCGGATCTGTTTAGTTTTAACCCCCGTAAATTAAATCAGATAGAATAAAATAATTTTTTAAAGAGTTTAAAAAAGGTCAAAATGCTAAAGTTACCAGAAATTTAAAATTTATTAATTAACAAACACCTTTATGAATCCCTTTCTCCAGCTTTCAGGGGCCTAAAAGACTCTCAAAATGAAAACACCATTTGTTGCAAACTAAGATTTTTAAGGACATATAAGAGACTATTGGACTCGTTGACCTTGATCTTTCAGTCAAAATGTTTAATTTGTTCCTCCCCCCTCCCGTAATCCCACCTAAGCAGACCCTTGAAATAAATAATACCTTTTTTTAAATTTAAGCCTTTTAAAGAAATGTAAGGGGGTTTTTGAAGTTACGGATCTTTAATTTATGATCAAATTAATTCAATTTTCACCCACAATTATAAAAAGTACCATTTTGACTGAAAATTCTTGGTCGGCGACCCCAAAAATCCCCTTATAAATTTTGGTTTACGTTAGTATTTTGACCTTTTGACCTTGACGTTAGTATTTTAGTTATTTTATTCTATCTGATTTTATTTACGATTTGAACCCCTTTTATCCCAATGGTGCGGGTGTTATAAAGCCTATATAAGAACTAAAAATACTTTTTTTAAGATAAATTTCTGAAGCCAGTGAAAAAAAACCACAAGTCAATACACCCAGCAAACAATTTTTTCGTAAGATAAAGGTTCGTTTGCTGTACTAATATAATTTTATAAAAAGTTTACGGTATAAATACTATAGGTACTACATTTACTCTACGTTATTCTTCTTTCGTGGCTGTCGTGTATATCACCTCTCCACTTAAAAGGAGTTACATAAACCAGGTATGTACATTGTACCTATTAGTGCAGGCGCTAAGTATGGTTGTATTTGTTAAATTCAGTCGTATATGATCCTTCTTTTTGAGCAGTTTGTTTAATTTAAAGATACTCATTAATTATTCTCAAAAGTTTCCTCAAACAAAACAAGTAAATATCGATTATTGCGACGAATGCCTGATTCACAACAGGCATTTTTACAACTACATTTTCGAATCTCTGGACATCAAAATGTTACTGCCTTGCCGCAGTATCTCTCAAAGAAATTGAATTTTCTGAAATTTCATCACGATAGTTTGTCTCCGGTTTCTGATAGTATCATACTTCCAACTTTTTTCACTGTACCATGAAAATCCATGAAAAATGACAACAATATTCTTGCTTGCCGAAACCATATTGAGAGTGTGTGGGTTTCAGCGCCACTAAGTCTTTATGATCTCAAATGACTAGGCTAGGCAAGTAGTTAAACGTTATCGATCCAAGTCATTGACCCGAGTGTTTGATTGAATGACTTAATGTCCCTCAAGCCGCCAATTGAAGAACCCCGTTTGTTAAGAAGACTAGGCTTTAAATTGAACGGCTGTTTGAGCCAGTTCGATGTGACATCTAAATATTCCAAAAGATAAAATCCTCTCACCGGTTTTTTTGCATATTTAACTTCGTTCAGCACCTAAACTATTTAAAATGTATATTGTTCTCCTTCAAATAGCTAGATATAGGGTCTTCTTTCCATTGCATTGTATAAGAAGTATTGCATTTGTAACAGTTGTGTTTACGAAATATGTATATCCTTATAAATAAATATATTATCATAATATATATTTATATAATATTTTGTATAAGATTGTCCAATATGTTTTCTTCCTGTTTCAAATGTATACAAGTCTTCTGCAAATATTCCAAAACATATATGTCATGCTGGAGTCTTGCAAAATCTACTGCATTCACTTGGACAACATAACCGAAAATAGAGCTGATATCACTCGTTATAATAATACTGTAGAAGTGAAGTAAAAATCACTTTCAATAACCACTTGCAGCTTGCAGTTTATGGAAGCATTAAAATTTTCATCGATTTCCTTCTGCTTTTCTCGCCGCTTTTTGGGCGCCTCTAACTGCAAGTTTTATTGGACTCATGCACTTCATGTACTTTACTGAACTCATGAACTACTTTATACTCTTCATGTATGAAGAAATAAAGAACTGATATGATTAAAACCAAAATTGTTCTAAAACTATTATTGAAAACAACATTTATATTTCCTATAAAGACACCTTCTAAAGGTACGAAGGTTCCTAACAAGCTGTTCCCGACGAGAACATTAGTTCACAATCGAGATAAAATTAATGGTATAAATATTTAACTATTAATATTCTTTCTTATACGGGCTTACATATGTATTTGAATTTAGGTACATATTTTACGAATATCAATTTAAGTGAAGTATTTGATATAGCAATCGCTACGAACGCTTAATTTAAATTTTATCTACAGTATCCCCAGAAAATAATCTTGTGCGCTAAAATACAAAATTTTTTTAATAATTTTTGGTTGCCCTTTAGTAGTTTCGGCTCTGCCAAGATCTATGTCATCATCGTTTAAACTTTGTCTTATTTTAAACTTTATTATCTTGAAATATTAATAGTATTCTGAATAAGGAAATAAGTAGTATTCTCAATGTAATCACAATGGTCTTGTGATTACGGTGTCCGCTCCTCACGCAGAAAATCTTTGGTCAAAGCCCCTTCACGATAACAGATTGTTTTTTAGATGGGGCAATTTTTAAGCTCCTCTTTTTAGAATTTTCTTCCAGGCCGGTAATACGTGCTTTTTTATAGCAAATTTTTAATAAATAAATCTGTTTGAAACAATATTCAGCTATTTTTCTAAATGATGATGGCAAATTTTTACTTTTAATCCCAATGTTGTACAACCATTACTGATTATCATAATATTGTATTACTTCAGAAAATGGAACTCAATTGTTTATTATATTGTTTGACATTTTTTAGATTTCATATCATCCATCAATAAGTTAACTTTTTATAATGCTCTTCATGTTTAGAATATGGGTATTTTTTATGAATTTTTTAGCTTTGTTATTGTGAACTTCATACATTAAAAAGATCTCGGGGCGAATCTCCGCTGGAGGGTCCACGGAAAAATGAAAAAAAAAATTTTATACAAAAAATTATAAATATTAAAACATATGATATTTGTTTACCCTTTCCACTGGGAAGTTAGTCGTGTGGACCTTTCGGGTCGCACTTAGACCGCTTTTGGAAAAAATTTCTCTTTAAGTGTACCAGCTTTTGAAACAAAAATTGTTTGCGATTTATTTAGATAATTTCAAAGGAATACCTTTAAGAAAATTACAAAAATTTTGTCTTTAATTGCGGAAAAAAAAGTTGTATTTTAATTAAATTTCGAGAAAACTATGTATATATTTGCTATTTATATTGGCTATTTTGATCAAAAAAATTCAAAAATTGGTCTCCTTTCACAACTAGATTGTCATCACTTTTGGGTTATAATATCTACAAAGAATCCAAAAGCAGCAAAGGCCATATTTTTTCCATTTTTTTGGTCATCGTTAAAAAGCAATTAAAATTGTAAGAATTTCAAAACATATTTTTTTAATTAATAATGTTATTTTTGTGAATCATGAAATTTGTGAATCTGGAAATTTTATTGAATACCATTTTTCAATTTTAAATACTTGTACTTTAAAATTAACGTTTCATTAATCTTTCAAAAGCATTTGTTTTGCGTAGAAAAATTTATTTTAAGTTTTAAAAATTAATGTCTATAATATTTCAATATAGGACGCCTCACGTATATTTAGTTGGCTAGGCACGTATTTTATATGGATACTAAAAGATTTTTTCTTGTAAACATGCTTAAGATCAATTAATGAAAGAGACATGATGAAATTTCAATATCAAACATTTCCTAGGTTCTTTATTAAGATTGTAGTTGTAACCTATGACTGTTTATAGAAAGGTAATCTGTTGTAAAAACAACTTACTAATTGAATAATGCTAAAAACTATTAATAAAGTATTAATTAAAAATCATAATACAATTAGCTGTAATTATAGACTCTTTTTTATTATAGCGATGACTTTTTACAAATTAACTACTTATATTTCATTGAAACGTAGAATTAAGAGTATTAAATATTCATTATTTTATACTAAATACTGTTGTAATAAAAGGTCTTGTTACAATCATAAAGGTTATTCGATCAGCTCAAATAGCGAAATAATAATTTTCAAATAATTATCTGAGGTTTTGCACAGCCTTATTTTTAAATTATCTAATTCTAGATTCTCTTTGATAAACGTACTCGAAATAAAATGTAGCAAATACAAAAAAGAACTACTTCATAATAAAAAAAGTTATCTTTTTTGGTTAAAAGAAGGATACCTATTTAAAAATATTTACCAGACAAACCGCGTTGTCATTCAATCTCGAAACGAATTTAAAGTTATCAATTAATTTTATTTTCAAAAGTATATTTTCTTGTTAAAATTAAAATGACCTTGTTTTACGTTATAGTTATCATAGGAACTGTTCACACGGTATATTAAGAAGAGAATGCGAGTAGACAAATACAATCTGAATATACAGCTCTCAACAAAAAGAAGATAATCAGTCATGGGGACTATCCACGGAAGTGAAAACTTATAACTTTAGAATAACTGTGTTTATTTTTTAATTTTTTTATAAATTATAGTATAAATAATTCCAATTTCATTATTTGTAAATTGAAATTATTAACATGCGTATAAAAAACTATTATAATTATAAAAAAAGCAACAGCACACAATGTTTCTCGCTGTCACTCATCCTAGAACTAAGAGTGCTGAACTACTGAATGTTGCTTAATTTCAGTGATGGGACAAGAACCATTTTTTCCATGTGACATGTTATAGAGCGTGACGATAACGCGAGTTCCAAGATTTTTGTTCGCCCCCAAAAGTGCTAATGCCTAAATAAGTTTTTAATTCAAAAATTGCCAATTCTTAGTGCTTGTTATCATCTTCGCTTTTTTCATTTTGAACCATTTGCCTGAAAAGTGCGCTTTTAAAGTTTGAAATATTGAATCAAAAATTAGAATTAGGATCACATTAAATCTTCTGACGTTTGCAATAAACAAAGATGATAGTCAAGTAGGCAGAGAAACAAAGCCGTTAGCGAATCAATGCCTAGTTGTTGAAAGGTTTTGGTCTACGCTAATTATTATGATTAACAAAATCAATCATAAAAAACTATTTTTCATAAAAGGTGATTTTCACAATGCCTTTATCTTTAAACTTTAAAAAGATTTTCAACAAAACCAACAGGTAAAATTTGATGATTCGAGAAACTAATGCTCCGAGAGTCCATCAAAAAATGACTATTCCAAGTATGACAGTTTTTGCATTAATCATAACTGGGCAGTGATAGAAGAAATAAGTCCTTTCTTCACTCTTCTCGCTATGACAAGTCCTACTGTAGTCACTGTTTAACGAGACACATAATTGTTCCTTACAATCTTTCTTCGTTATAATCGAGTAATCCGAATAATTTATCCAATGCCCTTAAATATTCATTAGTGTAATAAATACATACTTGTTTTAATAAAATCGTTTTTATATTGCATATTTATTAATAAATCAGTTTAAAAACCTAACATTATCTTACTTACACAAGTCGTCTCTTTATAAACGTATGGAAATTAAGAATAATATATGGAAATTTTGAGTATAAACATGCACACACAAGATGATTTCATCAAAATAATTTCAACAACACAAAAAAAAGTAACATTTCTTCAGCTTACGTACCTACACTATAATGCCGACAAAGAATAATTATAGAATAATTAATAATACGGTAATAATAATGTACTTACCTTATAACTCTTATGGTCATATATGTATGTAAGTTTTTTAATAAATTTATTACATTGATTGCACGCATAATATGTTATTACAAATAGAGGAATCAAAGAGTGAATTCTATACACACAATCGTCATCAAGTCTAAGTAAGGTGTGTATGTACCTTAGCCGCTTTTATGTTACTAGAATCCGTACAATTGCCTTGATTCGATTTGTTTTTGTCATAGTCAAGTATAAAAAATTAGGTTGACATTATTATAGTATCAATTTTAACGTGAAAATATTTATGATGCGATCTATGAAAATCGCATATATAAGATTGGTATAAATGCTCGTCGCCAAATGATGCCTTTGATAAATAACGCTCTAAAATAGTTATTTGTGTGTGGTAAAAGCATTATTAACGTATTATACTCCTGCGAAATTTTGCACGAGCACCGGTTGGATAATCGCAGAAGTACGTTAATAATGCGTTATCACACTTAATGCGTTATGGTAAAAAACTATCTACCCCGCTAAACTGTGAAAAAAAACGATAATTATTATTTAAAATTTGTCAATTATTATTTAAAATTGTCAGGGCTTATTGAGAAAATTAAAAAAGTTACTAAAGTTACTTAGTTCATTACCGCTCTATTATGGAAATGAATTCATTATCACATTAAAGACAGTAATGAACTATTTTCCACGCAAGCTGGTGGGAAAAGTACTTATTTTCTCACGAGCGTATAGATAAATTATTCTACAGGCTTGTTCAATAAGATGTTACCCCTTGAATGAGTTACACGTGAATTTTAAGAACACATTGGTAGAGTTAGAATAGTTTACTTACGTTTCTACTATCGAATTCCAAAAGGTGAGCCTAAGAAGAAAGCCCAAGAAAAGATTTTTTGATTTTTCTTCTTTTTTTCATTACACTTTTGTCTCCAATGGATAATTTTGTTTCCTACCAAAAACATGGTTTTTGCGCCTCAAAGACTCATTTTCGAATGTAAGTTCGAAAAAAAATTGCAAGATGAATTACATTTTGGTGTTGGCTAAGACTAAATTATTTTCATAAATATTGGATAGTTATCATAGAGTTTAGAATTCAAATAACGAAATCATTTTTGAAATTAATTAACAATCACAATATCTACAAACTTATAAGAAATTATATAATTATTTTGAAAACAATCATCAAAAATAAATATTTCTTGAAAAAAGACAATTTTATGATCCGCTAAAATTAATGACCAAACAAAATATCTTTATTAAATCATTTATTTCAATTTATTTTTTCCTCGTAAAATTACGTTCTAAGCATATTTTGTTAATGTTTCAAAACCTTCAAAATAATAGTTGCCAATCAAATGATAAAAATCTGTATATTATTCATTAATCAATCAAATTTAGATAAATATTTTGATTATGGATGAAGTTATGTGAGTCTGCTAACACTTAACGTCATATTCAAATTTATTCATAATTTTTAATAATAATCGATAGTTTTACGAAGAAGATAGAAATATGACCTTCAGATTTTAAAACTATGAAATGATTGACAGGTGTACAGTTTTAATCAATTATTAAATTCATAAATTGAAATCCATGCCAAAAATAAATGAATTTGAAAAATATTGAAAGTAGAATTACAACAGATTTAAAATGAAATATTTTTTTACTTCAAATTGTTATTTACAATTGTTATTCAAGTATTTCGAGCATTGCAACTTTTATCGGTTTATAATAAGAAAGAAAATTGGCAGTATATAGTCGGTGTGGTACTGAAGTCGTGTGAGTGCGAACCCTTTTGTCCACACGACTAACTTCCCAGAGGGAGAAAATACAATTAAAAAAAGATTTTGTTAGTTTGCATAAATTATTCTTCGAACATGTACTGTAGATTGTGCTGGAACGATAATTATCTCCATATATAAATGATGTGTTTTATCCACTTTTCAGATTCTGTTTATTTAGTTTTTACCAGTTTTTTTATTACCATTAAAAACGGCTTAACTAATTCTGCTGAAAACTCTTCCAGTTGTTAAATACACAATTACGCGTCGAATAAGGCAGTCACGTGTTAATGTCATAACTGGTTCGCGAGATAATCGAGGCGAAAAATCCGAAGGAACATACGCACATGCGTACACACACAGACATCGCATTGAAAAGGTTTGATTCGGATATTGCATCCTTGAAACCGCGGAAATATGTAGAACTGGAGATTTTCAAAATCGGCTCCATTACATTAACTTCCTCTGGGAAATTAAAAATAAAAAGTAAACCATTTTCCTGCAGCTGATTGGAATTTCGTGTTAAAAATTTTGAAATTTCCTTTTTCACGTTAATTCATAAAAGCTACATCTACATTCAAGGTTCAGCTGACTCCACCTAATACAAATGGCCAAGATTATCCGTATTATTAATATGAATATAATAATATTTTGAAGGACGATATTTTTAATCTTGTTACTCAAATATAATTATTAAATAATAAATTCCTGTTTTATGTATGAATTAATGCATTTAAATTAATTATTGCACATATTATCTTTGGTATTAATTACACACTGACTATTAAATTACATAAGTTATGAAAGTTTTATATTTCTTTAATGATAAAATAAATTATGTTTAATATCAAAATAAAATATCTTTCTATACAATACATTTGGTTTTTTAGACCGTGAGTCCATAAAGAAAACATATTTATATAATTTGTGCCTACCATTTGGAGAATTGATATATGTATGTTGATCAATCATTAATAAAGAAAAATGAGTTTCTCCCGTGGGGCGAGTGTTAAATATATGGGAATCGAGTTTTTTTACTATTTTATATGCTATATAATGTTAAAAGTGGTTGACAACTTAACGGATTATACAAGTGAAATTTAAAAAATTTTAAAAAAAACGACAAATTCTTCGGATACGGAACCCCGAACTTTCACTTCTAGAACACAAATCACAAATCTTGAACACTCTCATATTTTTCCTTAAAGCTTTTACCGAGCTGAGCCGATTTTGGAGATCATCGCCAATTTTTTAGTTTTGCACGTGCCCGTCACTATCCGCCAAATTACTTTTAAAAAGAAAGAGAACTATCCGTCAAATTATCTTTCAAACAATTTGATCATCCGTTTGGGTGCTACAATGCCACAGACAGACAGACAGACACACACACACATAGCGGTCAAACCATATAACAGCCCTTTTTTAGGCAGGGGTTTAAAAACAGGTTCAGACAGCTTGCTAGGGCGGAAAATGATTTTTGTTTACAATAATTGGACTTCTAATGTTTTACTCCAGCCATGGTTTAAAAATTTTTCCCAAATATACCTTTGTTAATCTACCAAGCACCAGGCAAACAGAGTCATAGAAATACGTTTTATTATGCACTCACTCGAACTTTTATAATCGAAATGTTTGGTCATTTAAATGAAAAAGCTTTACTGAATATTTGTAAAAAGATGTAAATTTATAATGCATGTATTTCAAAAGAGCATAATCTTGTAAATACCGTACACTAAGGTCATTAATTTAATATTATTTTTACTTAGAGTTTATGTTCACATATATTTCTTTAAATCGATTAATTTTATTAGTTTCAAAATGGATTATTAAAAGGATTAAAATTTCATATTATTGTACAACAGTCCGTCCGTTACGAACCAGTCCATCATCGCACGAAAAAACGTAAAAATCTAAAATTTTCGCACACCCAAGTAGAGACCTCTTAGTATGCACCTGTTTAGCCCTCAAATAGGTAGCGCACTGCATCGTATTCTCAAGATACTGACTGTTCCTAATTTCCTTAGCTTCGGAAGGTATATGGAAATTTTTTGTGGGCTCTGTCAGTATCAGTGTAAAAGCCATATTGAGGGAATAGCTATGACGGACGAGTCAATGCAATATGGACGTCAGGCGGTGTAAATTTGGCATCGGTTACCAATGCGACAGACTGAATGCATTTCGGAGTATTTTGTTCGTTGTCTACTGAAATAATTACAGTAATATAAATAACATTTCATATATACATAAATTATTGTACTTTTAAACGTTTTAACGACTCAATACTAAAATATAAAATTTATTAATTACATTTCAAATTTAATTCAGCCATTAATCATGAAAAAAATCAATCAACTTTATAATGAGTGGAATAAAAACCAGTGATTAAAAAAAAACTTGAAATACTCTCACATTTCTAGGTGTAATTAACGCCTTTTAATTAATTGTTCCATAAATTTTCTGATAATTTTTTTTCTTGGAGAATTTGTAATTTATGAAGTGATCAATAAAATAACATTTTTATTATAATCCAATTAATAATTAATATAACACAAGAATAAAAGCATATACCTGTAGTAGTAATAATGTGGCAAAAAAACTTTTCCAAGCTGTGGGAAAATAATCAACAGTGGCAATAAAATTTTAATTAGATAATTAACATCATGATTTTATAAGTTTAACATGGTGCTAATTATAACAAGTGATAAGAAATGTTTTTCTGTATGATAACTTTCGTAAGAAGAGCGGTCATCTATTTCAAATACAAAAAAGGCACTTAACAAAGTAGAGGAAATGGGGCTAATTTAGAATACTGCTTGTAATTTGAGATACTCATTTAACTCAATTAATGTAAATGTCATCCGTGCTTTGGGACCGTAAACATAACGTCACATGACATACAAAATCAATGAGTAATGAAAACGCGGCGCTATCTTGACATTTCTGCTGTGAGCCACACGTTCAAGCAAAAACGTTTGCTTTGAAATCCTCAATAATTATTTTCTACAATATACAAAATCTCCATTGTAGTTGTTTAAACTAATAAGTGACCTTATTAGGTTATTATTTCATTTAAATTTTGTGAGTATTTCTGTTCATAGAAATCTGACATGGAGATTTAGATTAGGGATGACATGCATTGGATGATTATGCATTTCTTATTGGGCTAACCCTTTGTCTTTTCTAGTAATTAAAAAAACTGGTATTCCAAGTATGCTTCACTTCCTGTTGAAGGAGTCATTTTTAGATTAAGCATAATTGAGACAGCAAAATTTCTAACGGTGAATTTACCAACGACGTCATATATCATCACAGTACTCATTTGAACTCATTAAAAAAATTGAAAATTCAAACGAAAAAAATTTAATCATAATAATTGGTATTAAACGGTATTAAAATTATGGTACTTGGAATTAATAATAAAATTAAAAACAAATATTGGTATAATTAACAGTTTTCTATAAAAGAAACGTTCGATAATACAAACTTAACCTTAAGCGCACAACACGTTCTCAATAGAAATAAAGTTGTCTTAGATCAGTAATCATTATAAACATTAATTGTATAATCATAACCATTATATTTATTAGAAGCACTGTATAATTTCCAATTTCACGTTTAAAATTATTGTAGTACTAAAGCTAAAGCAAATAGATATGGAATTAAAATAATGATTCTAATATTCTAAAATAAAATTATATGAAACTGCATATAAATATGATATGTCATTGTAGATATAATTATTTATCACTTTTGTTAATCATTCGAATTAATGATCTAAAATTAGCGAAACTTATTAAGTATTGAAATCTTAATGATGTGTTTTATAGGTTCTATAATAATCCTTGAAAGTTGTATATACACTATATAAACAGGGAAAGGAATGCCAGAAGCTTAGATGATAATTGGTACAAAGTAAAATAATTTGGTCTTGAGTTTTGGGTGCCAGTATTTATTTTAAGCATCCTTGGATTCATTTCGTATCAAAAATCTGAATATATTTGAGCACCTCTCCTTTCGTACACCCTTGCATGTAGTATTTTGCAATTCTTTACTGCCATACCTATCCAGAATAAAGAGATTATTATAATCGCGGGAAAGTTATGACTTGAGTTTTCAATAAAACTATTTATCAAAAGCATTTTTGAATCCATTCTAAAAAAATCGTGGCCTTTGGAATTTTGGATTTGGGAAATTTCGTTCACGAAACTCTTTCTTTACACTGCCAGGTTTTGAGATATTAAGACAAAGGTTTTCTTAATCTTAAAATTTAGGAGGATTATGTTTCACAGCTCGTGTAATATCACTGGATTCTGCTAATGGCATTTTCAATTTGATTTTAAAATTATTATTATAAAAGCACTATAAAAATCGCAGTAGGTAGATAACATTTAGTAAATTTTTCGGTTATGTAAATCAAATATTCTACCTGAAAGGGTTTATATGTTATGATTGAACAAATACTCAATTTTTGTTTAAATATTCACGCATTAAGATATGAAATTATTGATTTAGATTGAAAAAAAATGTATAATGCAGAAATTATCATTTTATGGTAATAAATTAAAAACTTGATCAAATTTAAAAAAAGGTTATTTCCAGTTTTTACAATAAAGTGCAAATTTACTGAGATAAAATAAAAGTTTAAAACTATAACCCGACTACACAAAAAATGAAAGAAAGTTTAAAATTTAGTACACTTTTACATAAGAATAAACTATAATACGTAGCGTAAGAATGTGCTATAAAAAACTAGGTTTCCTATTGACAAAAAAAATTTTGACTCCCTGGGCCGTATCATGATTCCGGGGCTGGTTGTTAACTAAGGCTTTCGGTGGCCGCCATCAAACTCTGCAGCGTTTGTTTGTTATTTTTTTATTGATTAGCTACAAAACGAGCTATTAGCCATAACAGATTAAGATAATCCACATGGCTTTTTTTTATTCGAATAAATTGTAACTAGGTATGAAGGGCGGGGTTTCACTTCAGACACTTGGGGGTGAATCCTTAGAGAAAAAAGCACATTTTTATGGCTTTGCACATTTTGCCAGCCCTTCCAAATTGAGGTAGAGGGTTGAAAGTTGATATTCAAGTTCAGCTATTGTCATGATTCTTGAGTAGTTTTTCTGCAAAAATATTATGTTTTTGACAAAAGATAATAATCCCATTTCAATAAAAAGTAGTGAGGAACATTAAATGAAGGGGGAGGATATTACTTCAGTGACAAAACTCTTCTGCTTAAGAGCTTTTTTTTGTTTACACTTAACCCTCCTCTTTTATTTTGGGTGTAGTCGAGTTAAAAAAAGAATTTAATATATACAGACATGACAGAAAATACCAATAAAATAATAATTTTATTTTTAGTAATGTTCATAACTTTTAATTAAATATACAACAATCTCGATTTAATTTAAGTAAAGTAATTTTTAATGTAAATTCAATTTAAACACAGTCCATAAAACGCATTATAATGGTCAAATAAAATGGGATTAACATCGATTTTGTGTTATTTAGGACCCGTTTGATCTAATTTTCAACACTTTCATTTTAATGTTGCATTATAAAATATATCTGAAATAATCTTACCGTGGAAAGAGATTAATTTAAGTGTAATAATAATTTTTTAATTAGTTCTTTATCGCTTCAATGTAAAATTATACCTAGTCACTTTGTTTCAAAAGTGAATTTATACATTTAATTAATGCATTTTTTAATTGTTTTCTTTATGAGTTTATATTGAAAAAATAAATTTTTATGAGATCATTAATTAATTGACGCTTAAAAAGCTGTTATAAATTTGTCAATTAAAAAATTCTAGATACTGTTTACTGGCTGAGGATAAAACCAAAACGTGCAACCACAAAAAAACGACACCAAAAACTGGCTACTTTCGTCAAGGTTACCTAGGAAACTAAAATTTTTCAACCGATTCAGCTTGCCTTGAATTTTGAAAAAATTTAAAAAAATTATAAACTAACGTTTTATTATAAAACTAGCGGCCCCGACGGACGTTGTCCCGTAAAAACGTAACTCCAATTCATGAATACCTATACTACGTTTAGCCTGTCCGCTAAACCCATCCCGCTCTACCCCAATTTAACTCCTATTTATTGGAGTTGCCTGACCTTCGACCTTTGGCCTGACCTTTGATAGTAGAGCTCGCTGCGCTCGCATATGGCTCTATTAAATGCCTATTGACAATACCTGAATACTATTAAAAATACATAGTACACATAGTATACATAATGTGATATGATTTATATGCGCTCCCACCATTTAATGAAATTCCATTTTTTTGGTACGGAGCTCTCAAAAACAGTTGTACTGGACCACATTGTAAATCTAAACCATTCTCGAATCTCCACGAACACACACAAAAATTTCATCAAAATCGGTCCAACCGTCTAGGAGGAGTTCAATTACATACACACGCTCACAAGAAATATATATATTAAGATAACAATTCTTATACTAATCCGATGAAATATATATCAATTGTTTAGGAATATTAAGGCAAAATTAAATTTTTTTAATTTATATACCTTGATTTCACATTGATACTTTAGATAATGCTTTATGTTAATAGATGTAGTGTTAGATTATGTTACCTGTTTCACAAAATGTAATTTAATTACACTTCACAAGTTTTACGTCACTTGTTTTGTTTATTTTTAAGACTTATGAGCTAGCATGTTGTTACATACAGTTTATAATATAATTTTAATATTATTGAATACTTTTGTATGTACATAATTTGTGAGCAATGCTCATCTTTGCTTTCATATTTGTTGCTATAATTAGCTAGACTTACTTCATGACTTTATGATAAATTATATGAACTCCTAGATGACCGTTTGCAATAAGTAAATTACATATGTATATACAAATACATTAATTATTATTTATATGTTTATAGTCTGGTTATTATACTTTGAACTATAATTTTGACGAAGTTTAGTCACATATTCAACTGTTCAATTAATATCGTTAATTATAACGGTTAGCCTTTGTTGTCGCAAGAGATTTCACGTTTTTAAGCATTTTTATCGACTCATTTTGCTCTCTTTATGGAGATTTATAAAAAATTTAACAGCGAACGTAAATCAGAACAATTACAGACAAATCATTTTTTTTGCGTCACAACTTTATATTTTTAACCCTCGAACTAAAAAAGGGGTGTTATAAGTTTGACCGCGATGTGTGTGGGTCTGTATGTATGTCTGTCTGTGGCATCGTGGCGCCTAAACTGATGAACCGATTTTAATTTCTTTTGCTTCGTTTGATAGGTAATTTAATGGAGAGTGTTCTTAACTAGATTTAGAGTGCGCGGTTTCGTACCTGAAAAACTAAAAAATTGGCGATTATCTTTCAAATCGGTTCGGTTTGGAAATGGTCTTAAGGAAAAAGGCAATTTAAATGAGAGTGTTTTTTGTGAGAGACATGTTTCAAGGGCGACTTTAAGTGTGACTCTAATCTGTTCTTTAAAAGATTTATTCTCATGATTTCTCCTATCAAATTCTGTTCTATAATGGGCCCCAAAGATGTTGAAATTGTTCATATATTCTGAGCAGGATTGGAAATAAATTTCGTTTATTTTTATTAGTCCAAAATCAATTCAAAAATTTTATAATTCAAATGGGCGAAATTTTGATCGGGCAAATAAAATAATGGAAACGATTACCTGTTACTGTCCAAAATATTTTGGCATCTTCGGTTTTGTTAAGATTCTCTAACATATTAAATTCATGAAAACAAACGACAAACAAATGAAATTGAAAGGGGTAGATATCTTGAAAAGTATAAATCTTTGAAATTTGAAATATAAATAATTTAAATCTTATCAAATTCTTTGAAAGTAGAAATTATTAAAAGTAGAATTGTTTTGTGGTAGAAAAATTTTAAGGTAAGTTTTTTTTAAGTGAAATTACAAGGGTATATTTATTTGAAGTAAAACTCTTAAAAAGTTGAAATATACGGGAGCAAAGCATGTTAAAGTAGAAATATTTTAAATTAAATAGTGTAGTTCTTTTTAAGCCGAGAAATTGACTATAGTTTCTGCCAATTTAGTAATGATAAATTCCATACATTCCAAGAATTCTTTAACAAATTAAATTCAAATCATAAAAATTGTTCAACAAAGTATTTTCTCCAAATGACAATCTTTTGTTAAATTCTTCCATATTATCTACATTTTTTCTCTTTGACAATTTGACATTTATATAAATTAGTTATTCTATATGATTGGTCAGATAACCAACCATAATAATTATAATAAATAATATAATATTATAATATTATAAAATATAATTCAATATTTTTTTCACGTACAAAGACAACTTTTATAAAATGTATCTTATTCAATAAATAAACAAGCTGTGCCAGTGACTTCGATCGTTGTGGTCCACACCACTAACTTCCCACAACCTGAAAAAAAAATCAATGATAATTTTATATATTACTAGCGGCCCCGACGGACGTTGTCCCGTAAAAACGTAACTCCAATTCATGAATACCTATACTACGTTTAGCCTGTCCGCTAAACCCCAATTTAACTCCTATTTATTGGAGTGGCCTGACCTTCGACCTTTGGCCTGACCTTTGATAGTAGAGCTCGCTGCGCTCGCATATGGCTCTAATAAATGCCTATTGACAATACCTGAATACTATTAAAAATACATAGTACACATAGTATACATAATGTGATATGATTTATATGCGCTCCCACCATTTAATGAAATTTCATTTTTTTGGTACGGAGCCCTCAAAAACAGTTGTACTGGACCAAATTGTAAATCTAAACCATCCTCGAATCCCCTTGAACTCACACAAAAAATTTCATCAAAATTGGTCCAGCCGTCTAGGAGGAGTTCCGTCACATACACACGCACACAAGAAATATATATATTAAGATTTATCTAGCCTGTGTAGTAGTCACATCGCGATATCTTCCTTATTCCTTTAATAATTTCCATGATTTACTCCTCATTCAAAAGCTTGTTATACTGTCTGATGACGAAAAGTGTACCGCTTGGGAAAAACAGGCTAGAAAAATAATATTAAGGTATAATTTTGTACAGTATGTAATTTGTGTATCATATCCGTAAAAAAATTGCCTATAAAAAAGAAAGTAAATTACTGTTAATCTGTGATTTTTCTATCCTGTTTTAGCAACGGCTAGTTCACATTAATTATTTTATTTATTTTATTGAATAGATGAATCTATTGAAATTCGTTGTTTAATGTTTCTATTAATAATAACACTATATCGCTTTCAATTAATAATCTTGTTAATTCTGGGACCAAACACTCGACTGCGAACAAAAATATATATTTATTCTCAAATACGATCACAATTCTTTTTTTTTTTTTTTTAATTAATAAATTTAAAAAGTCATTTGATTGGTAAATATTTATGTAAATATTTTTTTTTTTAACTTAAAATTTCTTGATTCTAGATAATTGCCTAAAAATTTTAATTTTTATTTTTTTTTCTCTGTCAACTTCCTTTTTTTTTACACGCCGTCTTTCCAGTCTTTTCATCACATGACAACGAGCATTACACAAGGATTGGGATAACTCCTAGATTGATATCATATTTTTTTATGGGAAATCGTGTAGTAAAAATATCAATACATTAAGAATCTTGCACTTGGGCATCAAGCTAAAAATTGAGTATGAAACATAAATATATGATGAAAACTTCGGATTCGAATTTTCGGATCCATTACAGTAACTTCCCTATACTGTAGGAAGTCAGATTTTAATAATTGACTAAACTGTTCCATCTTCTGTTGCATAAACCATAAAATAAATATATATTTATTTTTGTTTAAAAAATAAAAAATAAAATATAGCAAAGAATTGTGAAAGAAAAATAAAGTAAAAAATAAAAAATAATTATATTATTATTATTAATTAACACATAAATTCAAATCGTATTTTATTATTTATCAATTATTCTTCATAACGTAACAACAACAGTATAATTCATGTCTGCTGTAGTTGGTATATTCATCTATATTTATATTTTAATTTCCGTCGAAGAATTTGTTTTATTATAAGCCTATTTCTGAATAATTTCAAATCTAATTACAGAGGTGTTTATATTTAAAATATAATCAAAACTTAATGAATATAAAAGCGAATATAGAAGTGGAAAGAAATGTTCACGTTTCCCGCAATTGAGCATCTTGCTGCTATAACATTCAATTATAAATTATTAACTTACATTTTGATTATTATTTTGTATTTATAATTAGTTCATAATCACATAAAAAATTTCGTTGAAAATGTTACGTTTTTGTTCTGCGTCTAACTTTCTCTAAAATTAATATTTTGGAAGGGACCATACATTTCCACTGGAAAATTCCTCTCAAATAGCCCTTACCTTTCGTCATCTTCTCTTACCTTTACGAATAGTTATGGTAGTTTTGTCGTAAACCTACTGTAAGGTAATTTGTCAAAAAAAGAAAACCTATATCTATAATACTAATCTCTATGTATTATAAATGCCAAAGTAAGCATGTTTGTTTGTTTGTTTGTTTGTTACGCTTTCACGCTAAAACTAGCAAATGGTTTTTAATAAAACTGTACAGCAATATAGCTCATATTACAGAATAACACATGAGATATAATTTATAAAGATATATTAATAAAAAAATTTAAAAAAATTAAAAATTAATTTAATTTGACAATACCATAAATTACAAATTTCTGTAAAAATAGACAACATAAAATATTTCACGACCATCTTCTCTGATATACTCAATGAATAATTACGACTATTATACATTTAAAAGAATAGAAAACCATACATATATTTTTCCTGTGTAAAACAATCCTTACCATCATTTCGATTGTTATAGAAAGAGGATAATCGAGAGTAATCTTTATCAGTCTTTACTTTTAAACACAGCGAAGCGGGTGGATATCACTCTAGTATTAAATAAAACAAAAAACAAAAATTGAAATTTTGGAAATGAAAATATTTTTTTATCGGTTTGTTGAAGTCAAGCAAAAAACAAGAAGGTTGTCAGTCATAGAGACTGTCGGCGGCAGTGAAAACTTAAAACTATGAAATAACTACTTTTTTACAATTTTGAAGTTATTTATGTATAAATTATTACAATTTCATAATTTGTCTATTATTATCAAAAACTATTATAACCAATAAAAAAAAGCAACAACACAGTGTTTTCAAGCGGTCGCAAATCCTAGAACTAAGTGTGCTCAATGTTGCTTAATTTCAGTGATCAGTTGAGGACCGCTGTTTTAAATGTGATGGAGCGTGACGACAAAAAAGTGCTTAACGCACCAAAAGAAGTTTTTACTTAAAAAAAAAAAAAAACTTATAAATATTCAGTTTTGGGTATGTATAGAGTATATCTATACCCACTACATCTAGGGGCTACATAACTTGGCTTTAAAGGACAAACTTAAAACATTCTTGGCGTTAAGAAGGAATGAAATATTACAAATAAATTTTATAACCCGCTGATTAGACAAATAATTTTATCATTTCTCCATTAAATAAATATACTTTTTCTAGGTGTAAGAAATAAATAGAAAAGAAAGTGTAAAATGTTTTACAAAATAAAATATGCGAGAAATTCTCGGGTAGACAGGAGAGGAATTAATAAAATGTATTATTTAAAGTGTTTAGTAAAAATTTGAACTTTGCAAGACCTTCACAGCATTGTTGCAAATAAACTACCACTAATGTCATATATCCTGCTGTGCACCAACAATTTATGGTACTTAAATATTGTAATAAATAAACACCGTTAAATTTCTATCAGAACAATAATGGTTAGGAAAAAAATTTATATATGTACGATATTGAATATGCTCTAGGCACACGTAGATTCTTACAATTTATGTAAATTTTAAAATTTTCTAAAGGTAGTTTGGCCGTGAACACACTTTTCTCAAGAGTTTGATGAAGTTAAAATATAGTGTTACTCTAGTTAAGGCATGGGCAAATGAGACTTAAGTCTCTCGAACTCCTTAAAAATAAAATATGAAGATGAGACCGACGACAACCTAAAATACGAGTAAGACAGAGAGACAACATTCTTTTTACCTATCTCATTACTATAAGAGAAACTGAGATAGGTAGAAGAGTCGCATACCCATCTCGCTTTCTCACCTATGAGCATATTTCATATACATGGTACAATAAATATTTTATGTCAATATTGAATAACATTTGAGTGAATACACACTTCATGACTTCATGACAATATTGTCATGAACAAACAAACATTGTCGCTCTATTCAGTTAGTAAAAATAATTTTCTTTTTGTTTCAATTATGATTATTATTGCAATATTGTTACAACATAAAAACATTGTATATTCCAAATGAGAATATTAAATCCATTTTATTCGTTTTTATAAATATAAATATAATCATATAGTATTTATATGTGTTTATAAGCAAATGTAGAACCACAAACAAGATAAATAAGTTTAATGACAGATTTGTCCCATCATTCACCTGCCCGGAAATATATTGTTAGTATCTTATTAGATATAATACCTACCTACATGTTTATAATGTAAGTTTTTATTTATACAACTTGCATAAAAATATTGTGGCATGGGTGCGCGCATGAATGAAAAGAAAAAATTAACATGTGTCTACATGTAGTAGGTTCTTGACCTTACGTATCGAAAAAATCGCTTTTGCTGCTTTTGGTAAATAAATACTCAGTTTGAAATCTTCTTATTGCACTCCATAGATAAATAAACAATTATGTGGTGAGTAGGAAATGCTAATCGAGACAGTGCAATCAAGGCTAGACCAGCATCAGATACTTAACGGCTGGAGTAAAGACCCAAGTCTGATCGAAGCAACTTTTTTATTTTTACTTGACTGTCAACTCGTTTTCAAAATGACAATTTAGTGTTAAAAATTACGCGTTGATTTTCCAGTCCTTTCCCAAGCACCAACTTAGTCTAATAAAACTTCATTCTTCAACTAAATTTAATAAGCCAACTGTTTTTACCTAGCTTACCATTTTTTGCTCATTTCAAGTTCGTAGTCTCTTTCTGTGTTGAAATAACATGTTTTTCTAGCTTTTTAAGGCTTTGGACACCTATTTAGCCTCTGCAAATTTAACTAGAGAGTTGAAAATTGATACGCAGGTTGTTATACGTATGTTAAGAAATTACCGTCTTGTAGTGACATGTCTATGGTTGTTTCCAACCCATTTTAATTGGTTATTAACTGTTTTAAATGTACCGAAAATTGCGTCAGTAGCAGCCGGCACTGGTCAATGTAAAAGGTCCATTCCTGCTCCTAGAAAATTCCTGTCCACACGTTTCACAAATCACCGACCAAAAATAATCTTATAGCATCTCGCCGACTGACTATCATCTTTTCAAGCACTTCAATAAGTTTCTTACCGGAATAACCTCCGATAATCAAGCCAAAGAAAAACGGCTTTCGTCGACTTCATCCAATACCGAGCACCCAATTTTTGTGCCGAGGAAATTAATCGACTTGTGTTACGTTGACAAAAATACATTGATTAAAATGGCGTTTTCTTCGATTAAATTGAATAAGTTTCCACTGAGATATTACAGTTTAAAGTAGACTCATAAAAACGGACTAAACTTTTTAAACGACTTAAAATAAATAATCATTATTTGCTTTTGGTATATAATTTTGAAAAATTATAAATTCTTTCTGTATTTTCGTAACTGTTCATAATAACAGATAATCATGATTATTAGAATTAAATGTTGAAATTCTACTAATTAATTGAAAATATTATTACCAATATAATGTGTATTTAAATATTTAATTTGTGTTAATTATAGGTAGTAAAATTATGTTAATGAAATCTTACGATCTTTTTTTTTCCAATAATCTTATTTGAAAAACTGTTAAAAGATAAAATTATTATTTATACTAGTGATAATAATGACTAAACGAGTTAATTGTTTAAATACCCTGCTTATACTGATAGTATTAAATTTGCGTAAATTATAGGCAGTATTATGTAAAAATTTGTTAATTATTTACATGTTTAGGTAATATTAATCTGATTTTAAATACTGTAAAATTAGTGAAATATTATTAACTTAAAATAATAGTTACATAAGTTAATTGTTTAAATAGCTTTCGTCTACTGATTTTTTATGTTAAGGGTTTATAGTTAGCTTTTGAGATTGATAAAAACCAAAATGCTCTGTTTTAAAACAACTAGCTAAATATTTTTAACTTTAAGGTCGTTTAAGGTTGTATCAGCAAGTTTAAACTTGTAGTTGAAATTATTTGTACCTTATTTTCAACTTTGATGACGAATTTTGTTTTTAACTTCATGGAGGAAGACAAAAAATAAATCTAAATTTTTTCTTTACTTGCCTTCGTTTTTGAAATATCGAAAGCTAACTATATCTTCCCTTAAATTTTCAGAATTGATTTATACCTAGTCCAACTTCATATAAAAATAAAATCAAACCTTTTATGTTAGAAAATTTTGAATTACTAGATTAATTCAAAATTAAAATTTATAAAATCATTAAAAAAATCCCTGCCAGGTATGCACTAACAATTGACTCATATTCGGAAAAAAATTCGTTGTTGAATAACTGTGGAAAATAAACACTAACAATAAATTTTATTTTGTTGCAGCAAGCTGATGGTCCTCCCGTCCAAGTTGAACCAGTAGATTTGAGTATAAAACATCCAACGTCTGGTTCAGCAGCACGCCCAATATGTTTACGTATACTTCCTGCCCATCTATTGTTAAACAATAACAACAACAATAATAATAATAACAATAACAATAACAATAACAATAACAATAACAATAACAATAACAATAACAATAACAATAATAATAATAATAACAATAATTGTATAAAAAATCCTCATCGAACAATAACAACACAATCCCTACAATCCTTGTCAACCATATCACCCCATTCCCCATATTCGTCCATACATAGAGATGGTAGCCCTTTAAATAATAGTAATTTACATTCAACGCCACCACCAATAAGTCATCATCCCGTACGTAGTAATACCTTACCACCCACGCTACATTCTTCACAACGTTCCTTAACGTCCGCTTCACAACATCGACACCATCATCCACATGCTCATCATTCACATCGGTCTCAAAATGTGTCCAGTAATTACCATCCTAACATTAAAGTCGAATCTCCTTCCACATCACCAACCGGTATACGATATGCGCATACAGGCAATTTACCTACATCAACGCCACCAGTTGTGTTACAAGTGCCAAGATTTTCACCAAATCAACGAAAATCAACAAACGGTAAGTCAATTTTTCCTCCAGATCTAAAATGTAATTTTCATTAAGTTCTCCGTTAAAAGTTTTTGAATATTATATAATTTAAAATGGTACAACTTATTAATTATTTTCATTTTTCGCAAGAGATACTTAACAAAATCACAAAGATTTGAATATATTTTATCACCAATTTTCTCGTAATCTTCGTTTTAATTGGAAGCAGGGAGAAAGTTTCCAAATCTTTTGTATTTTTTTTTTGTAAAGTTTACCACCAAAAAGTGGCATTTTAACCTAGTAGAGGCTCGCTTCGCTCGCCTAATTATTAATAATTAATGAAAAAATGCTAGTATTAACTTTAAAAAAAGTTTATAGTTTAGCAAGCCTCTACTAGGTTAAAATGTAACTTTTTTGTGGTAAACTTTACAAAAAAAAAAACCTTGTTTCGCTTGTTTCTATGGAAAATCAAATCATTTATCATTCTACATGTTACTTTATCATTTCTCCGTGCTGTGACGTTGCTAAAAACGATGTGTTGACGTCACTACGCGTTTGAATTTAGAGTTTAAAACAAACAATTATAAAACTACATAAAAAAGCAATTTGAAAATTTTCTTTAGTAAATTTTAGTCAATTTAAAAAAAAAAAATTAAATTAAGAACATGCTCTCCAAAAATAGTTCTATATTCTTAATTTCTGATTCGAAATTTCTCTTATTGCGTTGTAACTAAAAAGTCCTTAATATACCGCCGTCGTTTTGCTAATTTCATATAACATCAAGTTCTAGAGGCTTTCACTACACCTTGTCCTGAAGGTTTGAGTAATTTATATTTAGCTCTGGATTCGAGTTTCTCCAATTTCGTCATCCGTGAAACACCCTGTGTATATTAATTAACCATATCTAAGATTATAAGTAAAGGTCATTTAATTTTACTACAGCAGTAATTAATTTAGATAATTAATTTAAAAAAAAGTATAGTAAGCAATTTTATCTAAATATTTGTTTTCAATGCCTTCACTTTAATTAATATTAATTTGCACCTAATCTAATGTTAATTACACTATAAAGTATTTTCTATCTCTTTTTCAAATATCATTAACAAATAATCTTAAATAAGTACCAAGTGATATAAGAAAGATTAATTAATCGAATCAATGTTTTTAAAAAGTTTACCTACAAGATTAATTATAGCTAACATGTATTTTATCTTTTGCTACGGTACAAAAAATAATACCACACTATTATGTGTTTAGGTATGAACGAAAATCCTTCATAAGTGTGTGATTCATACCACCTCTATATACAATCTTCAATATATACATGGATGTAGATTTGATCTTTTTAGATGAGGTCAATTTCTATTTTCAAATATTTTCCCCAGTTGAAGTCAATGAAGAAAAAACACATGTATGTGATTGTGTTTTTAAGGCATTTGATCAGTGCTTATTTAGTTTATTAGCATGTAACTCGTAGTTTATAAACATATCGAAAAGCAAAGTTTTTGTATTTACATGACAAATTTTTGTAACAGCAAACCAAATACTTACAAACTAACCTAGATTGTCGAAGTTTTTACAACTATTTAATACATTTTATTTGTTAAATTACATTTTTGGCTCATACTGTATGATTACTTTTAGAATAATTAAGTAGGTAATATTTTAACAACCTTTAGATGAAATACAATTACTGTTTAAATCAATTTAATTAATGTTTTAGACGGATTTCAAAAGTCATTTCAATTCTAATATTTTTTAATTATATGCACTGCCAAGTCGTTCAAGAACTACAAAAATCCTTCATGTAATTATATTGAAAGTATCATGCATCACTTTTTGTCGTTTTTTTGTTAATAGTGGTCAAGTGAAAATTATGATTAAAATCAATGTTCTGCACACTTTAATGTTTTCTTTTCTATCTAATAAACATGTTTTAAAAATTTGAATTTTAAAGCTGGAAATCCGCATCTAGCTTTTAAATTTGAACATATCGTGATGAAGCAGCTAGTATTTAAAATTTTTTGAATTTTTAATTGATAGGAGTAATTTTTCCTCCTTTGTATCGTCTCATTCGATTGGTGGAAAAAATACAAATAGATTTAATATTATTTCGAATAAAGCGAAAAATAAGCGTTCCCATACTAAGGTTTGAATTCCTCGAAAATAATACGTTAATCCATCTTGTTCATCACTGTCTTTTTTAATTTTTTTGATGAAAAAGAAAATCCTTCGAATTGTATAATAAGAAGTTAATAGTATGCAATATGAAGGGCGGTTTTAAGTAAGAACTTTTGCAGCTTGTGTAGAGCAATAATAATAGCATCTTTTGCTTTTTCAAATACATAAATGCAACACAATTCCATAAGGTAAAAAACATTTAAAGTAAACACTTTTTTCACGAATTTATTTATAAATTGTATAATCATGTAAAGCATCATTAAAAAAAATTAATTATCGAACAATAATTATTTATTTTCAATTTAATGAAGCAATAACAATTAAAACATAATTTAAAACAAAAAAAAAAACACGAAAGGAAAAAGAAATACGAAGTAAAGAAGTACATAATTGAAGAAATAAGTTTCATTTATTTAAAATAATCAATTTTATGTGTAATAATAAAGCGTTTTCCATTAAGAGCAATATAACTTTAAACTTCAACTAAAAAATTGTTTTGAATAATTTTTTTTGGCTATCATATTTTATACCAGTTACATGTAATCCTCAGCTTCTTTGCGAGGCGAATATGTTAAAATACAATTATTCGATTAGTTGGCCGCATAGATTTGGTTTAATATCATCGGTATTGTGCTTACTTTAAGAGTACTCGATCAATCCTCACGCTTCATCGATGTTTGCATGTTTTCTGATTATTTATCGAAATTTTTGATTTAAAACTTATAATCAAACTTATGAATAGTCGACTCATTTTCGTTTTGATATAAAATTTCAATAATTTCATATTCGAAAAAATCCTTATTATTTATTATAAAAATTAGAATTATTATTTCTTATAAAAATAAATTTTTACGATATCTTGTATAAAGATAATTAATTTTAGATGAAATTCTAACACTCTTATTGGAAAACCGTGTATAACGTAAATATATAAAAACTTGTTGATGTTTAATTTTAATGCAACGCCATTTGATAAGACCTAATTAATTAATTAACACACAACAAAAATGATTACAATGTATTCAAAAGAATTTATTCGTAACTGTACGATGTTTTACGATGTCCATTTAATTTATTTCATTTATTGAAAGTTATTTTATCATTAAAATAAAAGAGGTAAATTGCTTTTTATTTTTTATATTGATACTCACAATGTCGGTCGTACGTTTAACGAATATATTAAAAATATTCATTTTTCTGGCTCTCAAAGCCCATAATTTATTATTTGGCTATTAATTTTATTTATACAGGTTGATTTAAAACATTAGGAAAAATAAAATTCATATATACACGCAATAAAAAACTTACTCGATTGAAGTAAACTTAGATGTTGATGTGCTTATAACAAGTAAAAATTTCTTACGTAAACGATCTCAATACTCAAGAATCTACCTAAGTATTTGACTGACTTAAACTTTTCTTGAACAAAGATAATATTTACTTGCTAACATTTTGATCCGATATATTCTAAAAAGAGACAAAAATTAATTGAGTATTCGAAACATTAAATGTAGCATTAAATTTGAAGTTACTCCGCGTATATATTTTATGTTCTATTATTTCGTGTTTTTGTTATTTTATATTTGACCCGAATTGAAAGACAACCTGTATAATTAAACGCATATATAATCTGAGGAGACGGAAAAGTGAATTGAGCATTCGACACATTAAATGCAACATTAAATTTGAGAGTTACTTCGTGCATATTTTATGTTTTGTAATAAATGTTCATTTTAAAGTCTTTTAATGCCATTAGTTCGTTTTATTTATTATATAAACACTTCACGGTCGAAATTGACACAATTAAAATACATCCAAAAAACTTGTGGGAAATTTCTAATTTTAAAAGTTTTTAGGGTTTTGTATAAAAAATGGTAAACCGTGCAATCCAAGTCGTGATATGGAATTAATTCTGATAAATTTGTGTTCAGATTCTATTTCAAAGCTGATAAATAAATTTTAGAATTGATAATATTTAAAATTATACAGTTAACAATAAAAATCGTTCCAAACCATCTAAGAATCGAACACGCATATATTATTTTAATCAAGTGTCAACAAGACAGGTGTTGTTTGTAGACATATTGGCCTGAATATGGCAATTAAAGATGTTCACTTGTTAACCTTGACAAATTGAAAATTGATATTACATAATTTCAAATTTTAGTCTGATTGCTAATCGGCAAAAAAGAAGTTATATTAACATTTACAGACTTTTTGTTGTTATTTCGTTTAATTTTAAGGTTCCATAAGTTACGTTACTTAGTTGTCTCTCGATTTTGTTTTTAATTGAGCTATTCGATTTTAACACTAAGATGTCAACGTAACGAGTAAAAAATGTAAACCATACTGAATCAATACAGTTGATTTTTTCATTGAATGAAAAGCCTATAGATACCTGCTTTGTTATACTTTTTAATGTACTCTTTTATATGTGTAAGCTATGTGCATGTGATTTACAAGATTGTAAACAAATATTTCTGTTATATATTGTGTATCTATGGGAGTTGCAAAGCAAAGTTCTTTTTTCTATCACTAGATAGTATCTTTCTTAGTACTTAAATCCAATATGCTTAAGAAGTCCTTCATTTTGGCAGAATTTGATAAAATTTATAGTAACTCAAAATTTCTTCTTCCAAATTGTAAATTGTAAGGTGAAAATAATTTAAACAATTGAAATTTTGCGGACAGGCTGAAAGCACATAGTGAATGGTCATTCTGATTTTCATGATTCGTTTTGTCTGCTTTTTGCCGATTTATAAGGATCAATTTAGTAATAAAAATTTTGTTCTTTGCCTCGAGTGTAGGACTTATGGATATCGAATTTTTTAATTTTTGTTTTGATGAAACATCTTTTCGGTGAATGGTGTTCCTCTGTCGCATACATCGAAAAACATTTATTAACAAAGCAATACTAAGCTCACGATGAATAAGTTTCTGACAATTTGATCTTAAAATATTAGCTATCGTATGTCAAATTAAATACATTTAAAAAATAAGAATTATAATATTTAACCTTAAGTAAGTATGATAATGTTGATTATAAATGACTTTCGAAATAAAATAAACATATTTTTTATTCTGGTTTGACATATGTGTGAAATGTTGCAATTCGAATCGACCATAGTATTATATATATATAAATATAATGGGATATTTTTTTGTAAAAATTTGATGATGATACCTTTCATGCATACCTAATGATCATCACTGTAATATTTGTGTATTTAATCAATATGAAAAAAAAAATTATTTAAATTTCTATCTCTAATTTCAAACGTCAAAATACAATTAATTATGTTCATTTTTTATAATAAATGATGTATGTAATTTTGTTTTTTAATATCCCGTTCTATAAAATGGAAATTTTTCTTGAATGTTGCAGGCTGTGTTTTGTCTTTTACCAGCATAAAATTGTAAATCTATTCTTATTTAAATTCGAACTTCTTAGAATGCAGGAATGCGTGAACAGCAGGTAATGTCTCCTATAGTCTATACTTTGAAAGTAATTACTCGAAACCAGGAAAATAAAATTTTATTAAATAGCACAGTTAACTCATTTAAAGCTCCTTTTTCAGTATATTTAATGGGAGAGCTGAAACAATCGCAACATAAAGATTCTTTTAAAATTTTGCAAAGAAAATGGTAAAAAAATCGTACTGATTCTTGGAAAGTTTTTAATTTTACTACGTTATATTTTATATGGTCTAAAAAGTATTTTGACGGTTATTGCTAGCTAGCATTGACTTTAGCAGAAAATTTTGTTACACGTCATCATGGCGATAGTCAGATGGCTCGCTTTGTTGATAATTCAGAATGAGCATCGTATGAAGGAGAGTCAATTACGGTGAAATCACAAATGATGAAATTGTTTGAAAATTTTGATTTTTAGTCCTTAAACCGAATTACATAAATAGCTAAAGTTTTTTAAGGGCCAGCTTTTATTTAGCTGAGGTATTAATGAACGCAGAAACTGGCTACTGAGGTATTAATGAAATTAGCTAATTACCAAGTTTTTCAAACTAAAAATTAAATGAAATATTATTTCATCCAATATTCCATACTTTAGACTCTATATTTCTCTATAAATACACAAATACACCTTTTTGTCAAAAGATAACACAAATGTGGTTAAACATATTTCAACATAAAATTATAAGTTCTACAAATGTAAACTCGGCTTTATATAATATGCACAGCAATAAATTAATATTAAAATCGTTTTGTTGAACTGGATTATAATATTCTAAAAATAACTTGACGGGATCAACATGTTGTAATATTGAATAAATAATATAATAATTAGAAATAAACACAAAAATGTTATAAAAGATACATCTTCACAACAACGACACGGCACGGCTATAAAAATCAAACAAAAATGAAACATATAGTCATATAACAAAAACCAGTAGTCTATAAAATATATTATACAATTACGTCAACCATCATAAATCAATTTCATCTTCAAATTAGTTATTAATATTCAAAATAATGAGAGTTTGTAAAATAAATATGGTTCAAGTAAAATTTATATCTCTATATGGGTACACTTTAACCGTTTATATGAAAAGTAGATCGGGAGTCTAATCCCGACGCATTTTATATCAAGGAATAATTTCTTTCAAAACACATTTGTAGCCTATAATTGTCATTCATGTTTACTTTGAAAAATAACGATTAAAAACTTTTTTTTTAATTTAATCGCCGTTTATACCGATCAAAGCTGAAAATCCTTGATACATTTCGTATGGGTTAACTACTTTACGTATATAATTTGAAACGGATTATAAAATTTGATCTACATTGGTATAGACTTTAGCTTAGTCCATCTCGTACTAAAATACGTAAAAAAACAGACGCTATTTATAAATTCTGTTTCAGTTTTATAGTCCTTACGATTGATAAAAGCGGCGATGAGGCCCTATTTAAGCGGCGATAAGACCCAAGGATCAAAAGCGAGTTTAACGAATTCTAAAAATTGATGTAAAAAGCGGTATGATCCACTTTTCGAGATAGGTTGAATCTATAATCACTATTGTTTATTGCCGAGACGTTGATTTTTACTTTATTACCCCTCTACCTCCATGACTCTTAACAAAAAAGCCATATCGAAGGCCTTTTAAAATATCTTTGATGGTGGAAGCGCAGATAAAAATGCATAAGATTAGTAAATAATAGTTTATAAATATTAATAATTAAAAATTAGAAAACAAAAAAAAATGGACTGATTCAAAATAAATAAATCATTTTATCGTAAAAAAGCGTGGGGTGCGGTGTTTTAACATAATTTATAAGGACTTCATTTGTATCAAAATCTGTCAATAAAATATTTACTTGAAATCTAACACCCTACGCTTTTTTACGATAACCACCTTCTTCTAGAATTACAATCATCGCTGCCTTCATGATTTCAAATACTTTCTGTATTTTATATTTAAAAAAGGCAATAAAAAAATGTCACAGGGCTTTTTACAACACAACACACTCTCAAAGTAATCAACTCCACAATATAAAATAAATAAATAAACAATTTCCTTCTTAAATGAGAAATCGATGGTGTGTGTTGCGTGGCATAAATAACATATTTATTAACAAATATGGCAACTTGTATTTTATTTTATTTTTTATAATATTTTAAAAATAATAATAATAATAATAAAGTTTCAATGAAGTCGACAATTTTGGGATGGGCTCTATTGAAAATCATCTTTCACATTATCGTATTAATATTTATGCTTATAGCATAATATACATTGCAACATCATTTGTTATATGAAAAATGATATATTTAATAATATTACGTACAGTGTGTTTTAGAATTACTGATAATGTGCAAATTTTAAAACCATTTTTGAAATTTATTAAAATAATGTTTACTTTTATACTTCCCGCTTCCCATTTTTATAATAATAAAATTACGAATAAAAATATTTTAATTATCCTGTTGGTACGAAACTGTAAAGAGTCCAGAATTTTTCTACACCAAGTATCTTTTCTTAATGCCATCCATACTTAGCAATAATAAACAATTAATTATTTTAAATTTTGAATACAGTTTCAAAAAACCTTCATTTTTAAATCAAAATATTATTTCGTTTTGTCATAGAAAACCTTACTTTTTACATGACTTGATTGGCATAAAGAATGAAAAGCATAAGAAAATGATTCGTAGTATTGCAAATTTTTAACTTTGTGCAATATAATGTTAAAAAAAAAGGCTTTGGGGTCATATTATTGAGAAAAAAATTTTAAAAATATACCATTTGACTATCTTCATTGTGTCGATTTGAATACTTGTGAAACCTTTCGCCGTAGCTTATTTAGGAAAGAAAAAAGAGGCATATTTTTTTGAATTTTTATTTAGGTACTTGACCAAAAAGAGTGATTTGATAATTTCGCGTCTTGATCCACTTGTGTATCATGCCTTTAATATGAAAGACTTATACCCTGTTTTATAAAAAATTTCTTTCTCTGGTATATTTTTCTCAGGCACATGTATATAATCCCTTAAAAAGGACCAGGATGACTGAGCTTTGATCAGTATTTTTTTAGCTTAAAGGACATAAATTTTATCACTAATTTAAGAACCGTTTGAAAAATGTCTAAACATAAATATCAAGTTAAATGTCTCGGTAATGTACTTGATTTCGTTAACAACGATATAAGTTTATATCCCAACAGCTATATATCAACTAAAACTGACAAAACCATACGGATTTCAGACTATAAAATACATATCTAAAATTAAAACCTAGCTAGATCGATTTTGCGCCTCCGAAGCCGCCTGTATAATAAATTTCATGAAAATTATTAGAGCCAATCCGAGATGGTTGATATATAAAAGATATTTGCATTATATAGATCATAACGTTTACAAAGTCGTTGTAACCAATGGTGACTGGACCTACATTGAAATTTTCGTCTGAAACACACAATATTGTAAAAATAATTTTCGAAATCTGCCAAGTGATTTATACATATTTAAGGAAAAAAAGATATTTTTTAAACATTTTTATCAATGTTTACGTATATTGTAAACAATTTATACAAGAATAAAAATCCTTAGGCTATAATGACTTGTTTGTTTGTATATGGTGTCGATATTATTTATGTATTAAAGTAGTCGTAGGTATCGTGAAGAATCACGGTATTATGTATTACTTCATTGATCAGAACTGTTATATTCCTTAAGGTCGTATAACAAAATATTTTAAAAATTAGTTACGCATTATTCATTCAAAATTACCAAATAAAGTCATATTTATTCATCGGTAAAATATTTTCAAGATTAGCAATTTAAAAAAAAAAATTAGGAGCTTGCAATCTGTTATTGAATCTTTAAATTTGAAATAAATTGTTTGTTTTTAATACCTTCATTACAAATGACTAAAATTTCAGATTATTTGATGATTTTAGAGAATTGCCGAAGGAAATGGGGCTATTGCTTTTGTACTGATGATGGAATTTTAAAAAACTTTCTGCAAATGTTCAACAATTCTACCTACTAGATGTCAAAAATAATCATTGTTAAAATTTGCAAAAAAATACTTATGTGATTTTCTCTAGGCGCTTAGTTTTCGAAATAAAAATTCTTGGGAATATAAAATTGCAATATTAGATTTTAAGAAAAATGTGCTATGCATTCTATCTCGGGGGGTATTCGCTTCGCTTACGCAGCTCCTGCGCTTCGAATTTTTTTTGTCTATATCTTCAATTGTTTGTGGATTTTTTCATACACTTTTTTTTGTTCTTTCGAATTTTTCTTCATTGATAAACAGCTGACATATAAAATAGTTGTAAAAAACTTCGAATAGCAAAGTAAAATGATTTTAATTTTGATCAAACTCATAGACTCATTCTAATAACGAATTTTCTTGCATTAACAAATTCGTATTTTACTGATTTTAAATTGGGTATCTGCTGATATAAAGTAATACAACGATGTGAGAACGAAAGTAACAAAATATACTTTTGTTATCAAAACTAAGTATTCGTTTTTGGAACGATCTGCGATATTAAAAGTGGGGCAAAAGTAAGTTTCAATATGTTTTGAAAATGTTAGTCAATGAAGTTACAAACAAAGTTAAGTAAACTGCTCTTAACGAAATTTCAAGCCGAAATTTTACATTTCTGCTCATTTTCTAAGGGCCGGTGGTGTTGCCAAGTCTTTTTGGAATTAAAAGTGCGAATTCAATCTCTAAGCTGTACATCTCTCTTTTAATATAATATTTAACATTGCAGTGTTTTGGGTAGTGTCGGAAAATTATTTTTATCATCTGGGAAATTGAATGTATGGACAATAAGGGTCACAATTACATGAATAACTTATTTCTTTATTTATATTAAAGAAGCCATTCTATTTTAATCTGTTTAATCTTTTCACATTGAATCCAAAACATTTACTATATTTTATTATTTGAAAAGACAAATCTCCAATATAAAATAAAACCGTATCCAATTTTCAATGGTAATTACATAAGAAAATAAATTATCATAATAGTCAAATAAATTTTTTTTAATTACATACAAAACAAAATATTTTTTGATATTTATCTTACCCTGGGACAGCAAACAACGACTAAACAAAGATTTCTTTACACAAAAAACTAAAAAACTTCTTCATTATCTATTCAACACGTATTCAATATAACCTAAAACGTATATATACGTAAAGCCATAGTGAATGATTTCAATAATATATCAGTCGTTTTTAGTTGAAGACGATAAGCTACGTTATACGATTTAAGATGGATAGATGCTGAGTGATATAGACAAGCCGAACGACGTTCAAGAAATTGTTGACTTTTTAAAGAAGAATTTATACTATATGGCGACTTCTAACGAAATCAAATAATATGAATAGGAACACCACCGTGCAATGGGGCTTTTTAAAGGAGTTTATTTCTTCTTAACTTGTTACAGTTATATAGATTGAATTAGATGATACTTCTTCTCTTCAAGAGATTTGTATTTCATAAATACCATAAAACAACAATATAGTATAGGTGATTTTTAAGTTTATTGAACATTATAATAGTTATCTGTACTTCTAGCGCGCCATTCAATTAACTTTTTATTTTTTATTTAATGGATCCCCGACATTTTATGTACCTATGCATCGTGTTCAGTTTTTATAAAATATCACATATGGGAGCTTTTGAAATTTAACTTTGACGGTTTATAAGATGGGATCAAAACTTTGACCAATGTTTCTCATTTACGAATTTGACTTCATTTTTTCGTCCTTAACACGCTATAAAAATTCCAGCTTACTATATCTTTTCTAAAAAGCTAAAGCTAAAACTAAACAATTAAACGGAATAAGGGCTAAAGTTTGATTATGATTACTACAGCTTTTAATTTTAAAGAAATTTCCTTAAAAAATTATGAAAAAAAACAATTTCAAAAAAATCACCTGTACAAAATAATATGTGATTGTTTTGTATACAAGTAAGTATATATTATGCATTTGTGTCATTCCATACAGGAACTAGGGGCCATCAATAAAGGATGGCTCACGATGTACCTCAGTACTCAGTCAGTGGTTATTTATAGGTGCATGCATTCATGGTGAGCACAGCAATGAATCTTCTTTAACTCACGTTACACGTGAATAACTATACCAACAAAGCATACATATGAAACTTTACTTTCATATAACTAGTGTGTATGAGAAAACGATTGAATGTTACCTGAAAATCAAATAGTCCGAGGTGCAGCACCTCTATTGTCAAGTGGTTAATAAATACTTGAAATTTCGTGATTGGCTTCCTTTTGGCGAGTCTTTTCGAAAGTGCTGCGTAATTATTAAATAATTCAGAAAAAGTACGACATATTTGAGGTGGTAAATAAGCCCATCGGTGCAGTATTTTTGTCGCGTAAAATATTTTTTTTAGGCACATTATTTTTCGTCTACATTCATGAAGTTATAACAAAATTCATCATCAAAGTTATAAGATAAAAATAATTTCAACCCTAAATCTACCCTGCTCTAACATCCCTTATAGGATGCGGAGACACTTGGTTTTTTTTCTTTTCTATGCCATTGCGTTAGAGTTTTTTTTTTTTAAATTTGTTTTCATGCATTCCTAGTGAAAATTATCAAAAACTGTCAAAATATGTCGTATTTTGAGATTCCTCCATAATAGCCAATGTATTTTATATCGATCTTTAATTACTTTTCTCTGAAAAATTTGTACGGATACCTATGCTGAAATTTTAACCACATATTATTTGAGTAAAAAATTTTGAGCCTTTAAAACAAACATTGTTGTCATGCTCATTCATCATTAAATGTCGAGACAAGATTCATTCTAAAGATTTTGATGCTCTTAATTTTACCGGACATTTTATACGAGTTTTGCAAAGGCACGATACTAGTGTATTAATTATATAGAATTTTATTTTTGACTATACATTGAGATTACCTAACTATTAATAAGATGCTTACTAACAGTACCTACTACCTACATGGTAAATATTACTAGATTTGTCGACTGATTCTTCTTTATTCGACTATGCTTTGTATTATTTATAATAATAACAATAATAAAAAAAATCACTATTGTAAGTACAAACCTCACCTGCATTTATTATTATTTGATCAAGAACTATATGGCAATTTTTATGTGACCTATCTCACTTTATGCAAGTAAATAAATAACAATATGCATAATAATGAGTCATTATTATGTTATGACATACTTTTTCAACTTCTTAAATTAAATAAATATACATTATATTTTGTTAAAGATTAATTTTTTCTCTATTGTGAGTTAAAAACATCCTATTGCTCTTTTAGAGAAAATCGATTGGATGACTTGTTGAATGAAAATTTATTTTGGTCAATGTTCTCTTATTTTATTGCACTCCGATTTCTATTGCCCAAAATCATTCTAAAGGAATGATAAAAACTTTTTAAAATAATTTTCAATTTGTTTAATGAGAATGGAAAAACACGCTTAAAAATTAAATATGAATTGTGTGATGAATTTCCTTTGTTTACTGAAAGCTTTAGCTAGACTCTGGTGGTAGTGAGCACTATAATTTAATAACCAAGTTCAGTTGAGATTTGGAATGCATCGACCGTCTTATTTTCACCAATTGTAATGCAATTGAAAATTAGTCATAACAACCTCCATTAGGTACCGCAAAAATTGCCCATCAAGAGCTCGGGAATAGGTCTAATTCTCACTACCATTTAGAACAACATTTTTTGCAGTTTTTCTTTATATGACTATTGGCTACCCATGCCCTGAAATGCTGATTTGGTTAAAGGGTAAAAAGAACGATCCTGTAGATATCCATCTCATTTAAATAAATCGATATAAATTGTGTAAATCTTCTTACTTAAAATCAAACAATACATCATTATATCGATTGCAAAGACGTTTTAAATAATCAAACCAAGCAGTACCAGTAATGTAAGTAATGTGATATCATTGACTTAAGTACCTTTTACATATAAGAAAATCATTTTAATATATGTTACGTATTTATCCATATTGTTTGGTTTTAATGATATCACTAAATTCTAAATAAAAAGTTTCTTTTATTGTTTGCTAAAGTCAATATTGTGAAGTACACACACAAGTATGGGAAGATTGTCAAGATCGATCGCATTTTTTTCTTCTGTCCATAAATTTCGAAAATCCAAACACATGAGATCAAACATCAGGCATAAAGCATTTTTATGTTGATTAGATGGAGAAAAAATGTAATTCGTGATTGGAAATTTAAAAAAAATTGCTGAAATGATTGTAAATGGTATAATAAATTAGTTAAACAAAATTTATAATATTTCGACCATATCAGGTTTCGTTTGATTCCGATGGATTTAGTCGCTTGTTCCAAAAGTAACATAAAAATGAGGATACATTCATAAAAGTTTCTACGATGATTCTAGATTTCAATTTAATTTTGACTAATTTTTACAAGGCTGGAAAATACGTCTATCTCTATAGAAAAATTAATAATCAAATCATTCCCGAGAGTCCACCGTGAGGGCTACCCTAGACGACTCTCCCTTGTACGTAACTCAAGTTAGTTACTTGTACATAAATTTATTCAAATATGTGTGTAGGTTTGATTTTATAGTGTCATAGTTATTTTATTATTGGGATAATAAGTTTATTGTTTTTGTTTATTGATCTACATTTTGAATTTTATTTTTAAAATCAAGTATTTTATTTGTTTTTTACTTGAATTTAATCATTTTATTATGTTATTATTATAAGTGTAATTTTAATGGAATTATTGCTACGCTTTTATTTAAAAATCGCCACCTTATAAGCCACGTTTTTTTAGACAACAAATACATACTTGAAACTTCGTGAGTTTCTTCCTTTTGCCGAGTATACGACAACTTCCCTCTACTATGTTTCTTTCGTACAAATAACTGAATTAGCAACTGATTATAAATATCAGTTTTGTGGTACGCTACCTTGCAGGTTTTTTATTTTTTCTCTCTCGAAATTTTCATTTCTGTGCGTTGGTAATTTTACGTTTAATTTTTTTTTTTCGTTTTTTTTGCACGATACTGTTTGCATATTTGTGCATTTGTAATTTTGAAAATATAAAGTATAAATTTGGGAAGTCAAATGCTTGTATTTTTTAAAGAATTAAATATTATAGCTATTTAATTCTATACTTTATGAATTAATTGTAATATTAGTTTAAAAAAGACAAACTTCTGATTTAGTAGTCAGCCCAATAATATGAGATAACAAAAAAATTCCTTGTACTTACTATAAATAATCTCTATTATGTTTAACTTCTGATAAATCATAACTCATTTTTTTGAAAACACAAATTTTGGACAAGAAATACAAATTGACAGATTGTAAAATGTTTTTTCATATTCTCCAAATTCATGGCAAGCTGCATCGACCAAAAAGTTTCCTAGGTAACCTACATATCAGATTTTTGGGTCTGTTGCACTTTTTGTTTTACTTCTCAACCAGCAAACAAATCATAATATGCGATAAGGAACATAGTTCCAAAACAAAAATTATATAAGTCATTGTTTTTATAATTTAATTACCATTAATATACGCAATATAGTGAACAACTTACGATTCGGGTCATATAAAGCTTAAGGCACTACTACTTTTATAATATCAACACACTAAATTTTATTTAAAAAAAATAACATATTGATTTACACAGTTTAATAATTAGTAAAATAATAACATTAAGGTGGCTGGATAGCTATCAGTCATGCAGCAAAGGTGTAGCTACAAAATTACAACTAAACACGTACACGTGTAAAATTACTAATAATAATATTAAACTACTTCTATTTTTATAAACATTTTATTAATAATTATAATTATTATATTGTTTAAATTATAATGAAATAATTTTGGGTGGCCTATTCATTATAATAATGTATTTTTTTGTATATTAATGATATAATTTATTAATAAAAGTTTTATTCTATAATTTATACTCGCGGATAAAAAAATTGGGTCAGTGGATATTTGCAAATACAATTATTTTGTATATAATGTACCAAGGTACGAAAGGAGTATAGTTCCCACCGAGTGTCTCGCAACACCTCTCGTTCTTTTTTTCATTTCAATCCAATGGCATATTTGTTATTCGATTTGTTAAAGCCACTGATGTGACCTCGTTAATCTAGAAATAAATTTCATACACGTATTTTGAGTCACGTATTTTGAGTCAACCACTCAATTACATCCACGGATTTGAAGAAAAAGAGAATCAAATTTGACAAAGAGCAATTTTTTCAGAGCAAGTTATAACTTACATAGAAAAAAATTGAATAAAATTCCTACAACAGGAATTATTTTGGGATAGATGATTCATCAAACCTGAAAATGAAAGTGTGCAACCATTTCACTTTCATTCACCGCACACTTCCTCATAATAAACTAATGCTACTGAAACCTTATTCCGTTTCTGGCTCCGTCCTCATTCCAACCTTCCTGCTCCACAAGTGAGCATGTTTTGTGTCTTAGCTGGATCAATTTAGCTAGTATACTTGTCTGTTTGCTTAAACAATCGACTTAAATAATATGATTTTTGATATACCTATGACGTTCTTTTCAATCCGACTTGTTTACATCAAAATCATTTGATTGCGTAAAATTTTGGTCTTTCAGTTGCCAATTGTATTTGCAACACCTTACACCACTTATTGTCTTTTGGCAGTATTTTTTAACAGCGAATTTCAATCATTACCCAACAACGTAATCCAAAATAAATAAAATGACCCGAATTAAATTAATTTTCTAAAAATAATTGTAATTACATTTTTGGAATAAATGTAATTTAATTGTACCGAATATATTCAATTAAAACAATTTTATTTGTTTTATTAAGTATTTCCGTATACTCTAAGAAAGTAATTTTAAAATTAGTAATTAAAATAAAAGAACATTAATTAAAAATATTACAGTAATTAATAAATAATTTTTTTTTATAAATAAAATTTCAATTTAAGTAAAATCACTAAATGTATATTTTGTGTTTAAATTTATGATATTACTGTTACAAATTTAATTACTATTTTGTTTCTATTCTTTTTTTGTTGACCGGTTCAAAAGGAAATGCGATATCGTTTTTTTTTTTTTTTTGTTATATAAAATACTAACCGATTCCCGCCGTTTCGTATGCAAACGGTTAAGATATTATAAACCAGAAAGAGTTTTCCCTAAGTTAGAGTTTTACATTTTTTGGTTTAAATAATGAAATACAATTTGCCAGTCGCTCTTTTCCGTTATCAAAAAAATCAATAGTAAAACATGTTTATTATTACATGAAATTAACGGACGGGATGATGAGATACTCTTTCTTCGAATCGAACCGCCAAACATCTCGGTCGTTTTAAAATGGTTTAGAAATTGTTATAACATCATGGCTTGCATCATAAATTCTATTATTCTTTCTTACTAAAGCTAGTTAAGAATCTATGTATTTTAACATATAAATATATTGAATTTTTTATTTTCTTCCTAAAACAAAATCAATGATTTATTGAATTCGGCTTATACAATTCGATTACGTTATCGTGAGGACCTTTTTGGATCGAAAATTGATTGATTTTATTTTAAGGTATCCTACGGGCTGATTATGTATTAACACCTCATATCGTAACTGAGAGTTTTGGACTCAGCGCTCTAGCTACAGAACTAGATTCCACTGTCACTCGCATTCTCTACTAATATAAACACTCAGGGATTTATTTATTTTAAAAAACTACAACTTTCTGTTGAGAAATTGTTCGTTTCAGAATTCAAAGATGATCCACTAATAAAATCAATCGAAAAGGAACTTGACTGCCTATCGCCAGTACATGTAACACGTCTCTCATTTTAGAATATCTACACCAAACAATATATGACCGACAATTATTTAATCTAAATTTCAGTGACGTCTTCTAATCCTAGTTTCATGAATTTAAGTATTGTTGATCATTAAATAATTCTTAAAAACTAAAGCCAATATTTATAAAACCAATCACTAAAAATAATTGCCCATTTTAATAAGTTTAATCGTTTTTTAGTTTTATCAACGCACATAGCAAAAACAGGTTTCTGTTTTATGGTACTGTAAATAGATATTTTATGGTTCAAAATCGTAAATAATTTAATAATTAAGATTAATTTTATTTTATACATGAGTTAACTTTTTTTTTAAATTTAAAATAAAATAGTTCTTTTTTTATAAAACTATATTCTAATAATCATAAAAATCATAAGTACTACCTGTCTGCGATGCGGTACATGTGAAATTATGAATTTTTAGACGGTAATCAAATTAATTTTTAAAAAATTTTATATTTTTATTATTATTAATGAAATAAAATAAATTACATTAATAATTTTTAAGTAGTATTTAAAAAAAATAAAAAAGTCTTTTTGATTTTAATCAACAAATTTGGGCTTAAGTCATAAACCATTTGCACAAAATCAGTTAGAAATACAGATCTACAGGATGGTTAATTTTTACCTTTTCAAAATTATTATTTCAAAAAATTGTAAAAATATTTTCACTAAAACTGTGTTTCTTTTTTTGTTATTCACTTAAAAAACAAAATAGGAATTCATAAGTAATTCATTTTAGAAATATTAAAATTAATAATAATCTCAATTTGATTTCAAAAAAATACCCCAAGCTAAATTATTTAATAATAATGGATTATATCACATGATTTTCATAAAATTAAAACAAAAGGTATAATTTTTTTTCTAAAAATCGTTTTATTTTTTAAGAATATGTTATTATCATAAACATCATTGCCCTGAATATCCTCTGTGCGCTGAGGCGAAAAATTATCTAAATATATAATATCAGCAAGATAAATTCTTCTTTTACGTATATTTAAACTTATGGGTCCATCAAGAAACAAAAAAAGGAAAAGTTATATAGTTAAAAAAAGTTATCATAAAGAAAGTTTCGTTATTATCTAAAAATTGTATCCAATTATTTCTGCAAGCTTTTTTTCATTTCATTTCTATTTAAATCATTCATAGTACACAAAATTTTTGCCAGGTTTAAGTTAATTGAGGTTGGAAATGTAGGAAATCCATGAAGGTTATCAATAAATTGTAATCTATTTAACTGTAATCCATAAGAGTATTAAAATTTACACAAACATATAAAAGACGGCAAGCTTTGTTTAATAAACATAGAGGTTACATCATCGCTGAGTTTTTATATTTGTGTTCTTTATATCATGTAGAACAACTTCTTACCTAAGCGAAGTGCCTTCTTTTATGGAGTCAGAGAAGAAAAACGCCCAGCGACTATGAATTTTTTTTATAAGAAGTTATCTAACAGGAACCAATTCTCAAGGCTGATGTAGTCAGTTTTTAGTTACAGGTTTGAAGTCTAAAATGCTTGTAATTAGATCCTTTGGTAAAACCCATGGGAAGAACTCTTTTTAAGTGGTGGTTGTAAATTTAACAAGCATGTTTTAAAATAAAAATTTATATTTTGTTTATGAACTAGAATAATTCAAATGATTAGAATTATTGCGAAGCCAATTTTTTTTAATTGTGTAATTGTATCGTTGATTTTTCGACGACTTTCATCTAATTTTTATTTATCAAGAGATCGAACACGAGTGTTCTCTATAATCCATGTTTATATTATTAAGAAATAAAGACAAGGTCTTATCACAGAAATAATAATGAATCGTATAATTCCCATATAAATTTAAAACTATGTATATGTCGGTGCTGCTGCTAATCGTGAGATAGTTTAGTCAGCTGTCAATAATGAGTCATAGTTAATGGTTATTACGAAGCTTCTTACTTCATTGACTACTTAATTCATTAAAAAGTGTATGTGTAAATAAAAAACATTTCATGCTTATGTGATGTCAGACATGAAACTTTTATTTTTATTGATTTTTGATTTTTTACATTTCATTTAGTTTTTAAAATAGCCTCAAACATTAAGTGTTTAGATATTTGGCTTATAAATATTTAACGATATAACACATAGTTGAATCAGTACAAATCTTGAAAAAATACTTGAGATCGTTATAATAATAGTATTTGAGATTTTAACCCACATAACAAACAATTTGAGTTGCTCGGAAAACAATGTGGAAAGAGAGTACGTATTTACATTTCCGTCATATGCAAAGCACAAAATAACATTTTTCATTCTTCTTCTTAACCCAAGTTGGCTATATAACTAGCTATTTTTGAGCTTCTAACTGTACTTATCGATTTGTGACATTTTAAAACTGATATGTGATAGATAATTCACACTCAAAAACTATAATTCACACTCAAACACTAAGAACCCTGCCTGCTTTGTTTTGAAGGAAATTTCCCAATTTTTTGCAAAAATAATTTTATAATAAAAAAAACTTTTCACAAAAAGAAATCCCGACTTCAAAAGAATAACTTCTAAAATATATTAATATGCACTAAAAAGTAAAAAAATAACGAGAATATAATGTAGTTAAAATTTTTGTTATTTTTGGAGTCGGTGTCAGCCGATATCAGTGACAGAACAACTCTGACAGAACAGAACAACCATAAAAAAAAAAACAGTCGAATTGATTACCTCCTCCGTTTTTGTTTGAAGTCGGTTAAAAACTATTGTTTTTTGTAGTTTAATATGTGGTTTCAAAAAAAATGGGTGTTTCCATCCAAATTAAAAAATATAATACATTTTTTTTAAATTTTAAAACATAATAATCACTAACCTTGATATTTTCCACAAAATTAAAATAGGAAATCATTAATTTAATTTTCTAAATTTACCAATTAAGCGTATATTGATAAGGAAACTGAATCAGTAATATTACAGGTAAATGTTTTAAAATTATTATACTGCTTGGTCCAGACATAACAACCTTTTCTTGGTCCAAGATTCGATCATGTATAGCTAAATTTTTTTATAAGCAATTTTTTTCCATTTTATTCAATCTTCATTTATTTACCGCAATGCCTAAGAAAAGTCTCAATTATTCCTTTGTACTTTCCAATCAGAAAATTTGACAGTCAGTAAGTCTAATATGTCAGACACTTGAATATTTGAAACGAAATTCTCAAATTCCTATTAATAATTTAAGATAAGACCTCACATATTAAATCAAATATATCTATGAAATCAAAACATTTAACACTATGGGAACTTTAGTAATTTGGTTAGCTAATTTAAAAAATAAGTTTTAATTGCATTCATAAATTAAAAACAAATTTTGAAGGTGTATTTTATTAATCATTCAGTTTCAAAAAAGAAAAATACTTAAATATTTTACGAATATCACATTTCTTACGTTCTTTATATAATTATAACGAACAAACACAAGTGGGAATAGTTGTTACCTACAAAAAAATATTAGAATTTATTACCCAGTACGTACATACAGCCACGCGACCTCTATGTACTATACTAGGAAATTAGTATCCGTCTATTTTAAAAAGTGTCAATTAATATTGGAACTCCGTTAACAAAATCAAAAATGAATAATACTATTGCTATTCAGTACTTCGGTAGAATGATTTACCATACAGGTATTAAAAATACCAACCAATGATATGAGCTTGAAATGTTATAGCATTGTATGCAAGCTTTTTTTAGAAAAATTTCAAGAAAAGTTATTCTTTTCGTGCAATTATCAAAACCGTGGGTGTGTTCTGAAAACAAAAACCCGCGTAACCTCAGTTTGATTAAGTAGAAATTTGCATTTTTTTTAAATTAGCCTTCTTTTATTCCAGGCAGATGATGATCAAATAGTTTTTTGGCCCGTAACAAAGCCGTATCGTTCCAAAAGCCTATTTAAGATTACACCTAGGAAAGTTAATCTAACTTATATATAAAGTTAAACAAACTTACATATTCAAAGGCTTTTATTAACAAATTCATTCTTTTATATAAAAGTTTAAAAAAAGATGTTTTTCTTCTATATCTAGGGTGCCGGATATTTTACTTGCAGCATAAGAGTAGTTGTTAAAAATCTATTTTTAAAAATTATCCTAATAAGAAACATTTGAATAATAAAAGAAGCTAAGCTTATTGAAACATTCAGAGCCTCGTGAATGATAACGATTAATTTTTTTCAAAAAAAAAAAACGAGAGATTTCGTGGGAGACCCGGTAGGAATTATATTCCTTTCGCACCTATAGATATATTATAAATGTAGCGCTTACTTTTTTATTTACAAGATATTTTTCTGAAAATTTAAGGCATTAATTTTAGGAGTTAAATATTTGTTTGATTTAAAGAATTTAATTTTAAACCTACTTTTAATTTTTATTCTATGAATGAATTAATTGGTTTAAGAAAGACATACTTCTGATTTAGTAGTCAACACATTAAATTATCTGTTTTCTTTAACTTTTCACAGCTCAATTTTTTATAATGAATAAACATAAAATTTTGACAAAAATATAATTTGACGAATTATAATAATATTTTTGCATTTTTTCAAAATTCATGGTAAGCTGAATCGATTGAAAAAGTTGTTGAATGTTGCAGAACGATAACGAGTGATAAGGAACATAGTTCCAAAAATATTTCACGCTCGTTATAATCGAATTACAACCGAAGTTGGAAAAGTAAGTAATCGTTGAAAACTATCACTAAAATGTATTCCTAGTTTACATTACCTAGTTTTATGATTTGTATATAGAAGTTAAAATATAGGAATTTATTACTCAGTGTGGTGTACCTATAGAAATATAATAATAAATTTATGTGCGGATTTATAATTTGCTTAACTAAAGTCGCGTTGAACTGATTGTAACATGATATTGATTTGAAAAATTAACACGTTCTCATTTCAACAAATTTTGAATTTAATCTGTTTAATTTTACCTTTTTTTTTTTGTACATTTTTTTTCAGTGTGTCTGTTCGTACCTATAATAAAATCAAACATATGTACTATATTATGAATATCCATTTTCACAGCTGGATATTTGTGCATATCTCTCTAATTAATATAATTCATAACATATAGGCGTATAGTTATAGACAAAATTTATTAATATATTCTTATGATATAGAATTGATGTATTTAAAAAAATTGATTTATTATCTGCCATTAAATCACGTTTAGCTTCCGTAGATGTTTAGACAACTGTGGATCTTAAGATGGATTGATGAATAATTTTAATTTAACATTTATTTGGGAAATATAAAATCAACCATGGCTATGGCTAAAATTTTCTGTAGGGATTTTTAATCTAAATTATATGGAGTATTATGTATTTAATCTGAATTATATCTGAATTGTATTTAATCTGAATTATATGGAATGAAATAAACTAAAAAGAGAGGAATTATAAGTCTAACGTATCGGGAAAACCGATTTTGATTTTTTTTTTTTTTTTTGGTTGAATGGTAATTTGATCGGTAGTTTTCTTAACTATTTAGCTATGTTTCAAGTGCGAGTTTAAAAACGACGAAGTATATTTTCTAGTCATCTCTAGGACAATATCGATCAAATTATATTTTTCACACAAAAACAAAATCGCTCCATCCACTAAGGACTTAAAAAAATAACGCCCCAAAAAAATCGATCAGAACTTTTATGATGGAGGTTTCTTTATATTTTTAATCTAATACGATTTAAGTGCAATTATTGGCTTAGAAAAATGTATACTTGGTAGAATGAGAATGAGTTACAATATACGACTCCGACATTGTAATTATTAAATTTTATATTTTTACTTCTTACTTATCAAAGATTTTGCCTTTTGTTTTGAATATTATGCCTTTCAAATATTTGTAAACTTGAGATTTGAACACCGTTTTTTACTAGGTTAATATTAGCTATCATTGCAATAAATCATTTAGCTTTCGCAATGTATAGTACAGTTGAAATAATAAGGAACAGTTAATAAAAACTTTATATTCTATAATTTACAAACAAAAAACTGACGGTATTTGTAGCTTAACGAACTGTCCAGCACTTGAAAGTACTTTAGACACATAATTAATAGAATTACAAGTGTATACAACCGAAAATGGACTAATTAGGTGATTTGATAAACACGTAAAAAACCAAAATTTTGTTCATAGCATCAATATTTTTAAGCGTTACAAACTTGGGACTAAACTTAATATACCTTGGTATATTTCATATGCATGGTATAATAAACAATTTGTGTTGCTCGGAAAACAATACGGAAAGATAGTACGTACTTGCATTTCCTTCATATGCGTAGCAGAAAATAACATTTTTCATTGTTCTTCTTAACCCAAATTGGCTCTTTTTGTGCTTCTAACTGTACTTATCGATCTGTGACAGTTTAAAACTGATATGTGATAAATAATTCCCACTAAAAGGCTATGAAAAAATTCTGCCTACTTTGTTTAAACGGAAATTTTCCGATTTGTTGCAAAATTAATTTTATAAAAACTGTTGTTTTTTGTTATTTAATATGTGGTTTCAAAAAAAATGGGTGTTTCCATTGAAATTAAAAAATATAATAATTTTTTTATATTTTAAAACATAATAATCACTTACCTTTTGTTAAGAAATACCTTTGTTAATAAATTTGCATTTTTGTGTATTCTAGTTTCTAGAGCGCCGTTTAAATAGTCAATACAACACAGATAAAATTTTTTATAGAAAGACAAAAACACCAAAAATCGAAAAATGTAAAAGATATTGCAGGCATTTAAAAAATAAATAGGCATTTAAGATATGTAAATTTTCTATTGAACCAGGAAAAACAAATTTATTAATTATTCTACGAATTTATTTTTATTTTTTCGCTCTAATTTTATTTTTTGTCGACAATTTTTTGCATTCATTTTTACAATATTAAATTTGTTCAATTCACAAGGAAAGTATAGAAAACTCCTATTAAGAAAAGAAATTATTAAATTGTTCGTTTCACCTGCAGTATATTTCAGTAAAACATTTATATAATTTATTAGAACAATAAATAACAAAAATATTTCGTTTTTTGAACGTTATTCAAAATACAAAACATAAATATTATTATTATAATTTATACAAGTTAATTTTGTTTTGTACTGTAAATTACAATCATAATCATAAGATTTGAAAAAATAAAAAGAAAACTAAATAAATAATAAACAAATAAAATATATAATATCTATCTCTTATATACAAAAGTAATGTGCAATGTATATGTTGCCATAAAGTATAAAATGCAGGAGTATCACCTTTTTAATGTGAACTACCAAACAAGATCAACTCCCATCCTCTTTTGATTCGTGTTTGCTTTTTTTGGTAGTTCCATTTTAGAATATACTCATTTTATACTGAATGAAGCTTGATAAAATAAATTAATACCATAATATTCACCCATTCGAACTAATCTTTAAAATATTTAAATTTAAAGAGAAAAAAATTACTACTCAACCTATTATTATAAAAATTATGAACAAATCACGATCAAGCCCTTTAAAAATGGAAGAAACAGAGGAATAGGCACAACTGCAAATTGGTATATCGGAACATATCTAAATATGGCGAACTTGTAAAGTGGTGGAGTCACAATGTTTTTATGTAGAAAAAATATTTATTTCTGAATTTTCTTTCATGTTTTGAAAAATAATTATGTATTTCATTTTAAATAATAATTTGATAATTTGTGATCTGACTAAGGTATAATTGTTAGTTTTAGTGCCATTATATATCACTAGTTGCTTATTCATTTTCATGTCTACCAAAATAAATGGTAATAGCAACCAAATTATTTAAGGTCAGAGACGTGTCACAACATGTAAGAGACCAACATAAAAATTTTCATGCAAAAACTACTCTATCTCATTTAAGTACAAGGCGCTAAATTCAATACTAAAACGATAATATATTTGACTATCTTTCTTTAACACACTTACGAGTTATCTTTCTCTTCCACATTAGTCTTGCAAGTCTTATTTGCTCTTGCGAATGTGTAAGAAAAAAGCTAAATAACAAAGACAAGGTTAATGTCTAAAAGTGAACTCGAAGTGCAAATTTCAATTTAGATAAAGATTAGCAAACTATTTGGTATTCTAAATAACTAGGTAACGTATGATATTTTATATACTGTCTAAAGGTCCAAAGTTTTTAGCATTGACAGTAACATATATATGTATGTTAGTATGTATTGGTGTATAATAATAACAAATAGATATAAAACGGCTCTCAAAAGAAGAAGACATTTATTAAACAAGTATCACGAAGCCAATTATAATTATTACAGTAAGGTTATACTCTTATATTAGCGGGAATACTTAATACTTCTTGGTTATAATAATACCTATACAACACAATCTACTTTACTTCATTTCTCTATTCATCTATTTTAATGTTCATCTCATTTGTGGGCAAGTATGAGTGTGTTATATGTTTTAGTAAAAATATTTTTTAAATTTTAATAAATCGCATCCATTGAATGAATGCATACTTCCATAAAACAAAATTGGTAGTTTAAGATTTCTTCGTTTTAAAACGTTTCGAGTAGGAAAATTTTATTTTACTTTTAGGAAACATTCCCTTGATTTACTTTTAAGTACATATAAATATATCATATATTCATTGAATTTTAAATTCACGTAAAAAAATGATTCAATTTAGTAGTAATCTGCGTGGATCTTAAAAGGAATGGAAGAAAAGTTTCCCGATTTTCAAAAAGCTTTAAAAGATGCTACTTTTCAGCAAAATTTTAATGCTAGAAATATCATAAAAAGTAAGAAATGAAGTATTAAATATTAGCAGTATCACTGTGATGTTGGAATCAATTTCGCAATACGAGGGATATCAAATGTGTCTAAAAAGAAGACGAGGATAGATTTGGTTTTCTGATCTGGAAGTGGCGATAGAAATGAAAATTGTGAAAATAGTAAGCTTTTCTAATAGAGGATTCAAACCTATTAAATTGGGCTCAGCTTCTAAGTGAGTATCAGGCCAGGCCAGTAGAACACGCCTTATTACCTAGCAAAATCTAGACTATCACAGGATATATATAGCCAGAAAGAAGAAGATCTGATGATTCTAGAACTAACATTTTATATCGAAGTTTCCCACCACTTTTTTCTGTAGTTTATTATACTATAACTTACTTCTTCTACAAGGCAAGTTTCTATGCTGTTCTTCGGCAAGACGAGGTAAACACTTACTTTTACTTTAATTTTTATTTGAAAACTAAAATACATATATTTTAAATAGGGTGGCAGTCTGTGAATCTACACTAATATAATAAAGAGGTTTATTTGATTTTTTGTTTGTTTGTTTGTAATAAATAAACTAAAAAACTACTGGACCGATCAAAAAAATTATTTCACCAATATAAAGCTTCATTATCAGAGTATCATCGGCTATATCTTATTTCAAAAAAATTATTGTTCCGCCACAAATAAAATCCTTGGAATTGTGAGAAAAAAGTGGGAAAAGGTGAGAGCTAAGTATTTGAATTCAATAGAGGGGTGGGCTTTGTTTTCAATCGAGTTGAAATTTCCTAACCGGTAGTCTTTGTACTAAACAACTAAAAATGAAATGAATACATTATACCTGTTGCGTATTCAATACAAATCCCATAAAAACACATTATTTTTGCTTTATTTTGATACCTAGGGCTCAATGCGTTTGATTTGGGAAACCAACACGAAGACTTACCCAGATTTATCTATTTACATAATTATTATATTACCAGCAGTGCAGAAAAGAAAACTGCAAAACTATCAAACAAAAGATTAGATATGTATTTGTGACATTTATTGAGATCTATAAACACTATCTACGATGTTTGATTAGGCAAAACTCCACGAAGGCTTGTCATATGCAAATTTACGGGTAATATAATTATTCATAATAGAGAAAAAATTTTAATTTGTAAGGTCTAATGATTTTATTATCAGTGGAAGTAATCATAAAAAACTTAAGATAAATGAAACGTAAACATTATTTTATAAAAACTGTATAGTTCACATATAAAACAGAAATAACACAGATAATAAACTCTATTAAGTTTATATTAATAACAATAATAATAAGAAAATAACACAAGAATAGTGTTTTATTATGCTAAAGTTACTAAATAATAATATTCACTCATCTTATAGCTTAACATGCCGCAGCTATATACAAGTGGTGTGAAGTGTATTTTATTATTATAGCTTATAAGTTTAAGTTATTTATATTAGAAGAAGAGAAAGGTGAAAGAATTAACTAACTATAAAATATTGTAAGCAAACAATTCCTATTATTATCTTATATAGACATTTATGAAATGAAATGTTTGTGAGTGTGTATGAGTGTTGATGCGCTACAGTGAGCTTTTAATAAGTTGGTATACTTCTTACTCGTTTTTCTTACGTTTGTGGATAAATTTAGAAGTTAATTATCACTGAAATTTCGATCATCATAATATTCTTAATAAATTTACCTTTTATATTAACACCACCACAAATTTTAGTCAAATGTATGCACACTTATGGTAGTACGAGAGATAAGGCAAGTTTAAACTTACGGTTGATCTTCTGATTTGTTATGTTAAAGGTTTATAGTTAGCTTTTGAGATGGATAAAAATCATAATGCTCTGTTTTAAAACAACCAGCTAAAAACCTTTAACTTTCAAGGTCGTTTAAGGTTTTACCACCGCCAAGGCAATTTTAGACTTGTGGTTCAAATTATTTGTACCTTATTTTCAACTTTGATTATGGATTTTATTTTGACTTCATGAAAGGCGAAAAATAAAAATATAATTTTTCGATATCTGCCTTGATTTTCGAAATATTGAAAGCTAAACAATTTTCAATTTTCGATATTTTGGAAATAAATCCAGATGTCGAAAAAATGTATTCTTGTTTTCATCTTATATTGTCAAGTTATGAAAACATCCATCTACCGTTTTTCCATAAGACCAATGTTAAATTTTCAATCAATGTTTTCAGAATTCATTAAGACTTAGACCAAGCATTTTATCCAAAGTTTCCCTGGCGCTAGTACATTCTTAAGCATATAAAAATTCCATATTTTGGCTTATTACACAACACATTTGAAACACATAGAGATTTTCAGTGTAAGGCTTTGTGCAGCGAATCGATACATAATTAACTGAAATATATTTAAAGAAAATTTCTTTTCTGGATAATTTATTCGTGCTCGTTTAATTATTTTTAAATACTAATCAAAGCTCGTCGACCCGTTCGGAATTCCACAGTATGGTCCTCGTAGCTAAAAATTAGCTAGAAATAATATATAAGTTATAGAAATGATCAGTAGTAATTTACTTTATTTTTAATGTGTATAGGAAATTATATTACAGATATGATATACAAATTTCATACTGATATTTTTAGAACGTGGGTCTAGTTTTCGACATATTCTAGCACGATAAGCTTTAAAATGAGGGGTAAATCATGTATCTCAAGAATATCTTGCAGAGTTACAGAAAAACATTTAAGATCCATCGATGCTAGATAAATAATATTTGAGATACATCGATGTGTTTTCTACACGCTATCTATCATTGCATAGATCAATTTTAGAGAGAAAAACTATCAAAAAAAAGTTTCTACATATAATAAAAGTCGACGCAAAAGACTCAAACAATATAACTTTCGTTTAATTGGCTTGGTAAAGAGGTTCTATAAACTGATGAGATAACATAAAACAGATAAATTTTTTTTATGCCTTAATTATTCAAAAATGATTTCTACTTGTGAATAATGTATTGGAATCATTTTTTCCATTTTTGTTTTTTTTAACGATAAGTAACATTATGGTATTTTTGTTTTATGTCAAAACCAACGCCAAAGAAGTAGTTACAAGTTGTGACTTAGGTATTTTCCAAAAGTGTCTTCTGAATTGAAAATTTCTCTTGAAGTCCTAGGCGAAGTATATGGTAGTACTTTCATAGACTTTAAAATGTACTTAATATTATCAAATACTTTTTATCACTTTTTTCATTTGTCTCAAGCATTGACGTTTGAATTATATAGACTGAGGTGTCAAACGATTTTAAGCGTCCCAACATCTGACGTAATTGCTTAGGTCCAACCATTGAAATCACGATGTTTTAAGTAAAACATTTTGTGATATGAAAATTGGACAATCAATGTATATGTTTTTGATAAATGTCCCTATATTCTTTTGATAAATGTATTTTTTTTTAAATGTATAAATATCCCTAGCTGACCTGAGCAATTACCTCAGATGTTGGCACATTTCTCACTGTAGGGAAAGTTAGGCGATGCTTAGTCTATATAAAACAATAACGTCAATGGTCTCACGTCTCAGAAGTATGCCAGTTTCGTCTCCACCATAAAAATGTTTTATAATTAGTGACCATTGCATTTTCATTTTTTAATAAACCCTCTGTTTTATAATATTGTTTAGTTTTATTATTAAACACAAATATGTATACATGTATAGGTTATATTGAATAATGTGTAGGTATAAATTTAATTTTATCCTCTATACTATACAGATATACATAATAGTATATTATCTAAGTATACAATAATAATTATTTAAACAATTTCAATTATAATTATTTATTATTATATGAATATCCATGTAATTGATAATTGATTTATTAATTATTATTTACTTTTTAAAACGGATGTATCATTATTATTATTATTTTTATTTATAAATATAAATATAAATTTACTTATAAATAATGTCCTTGATTTTATTTTATTTTATTTATTTATTTTAAGTATTGTTCATAAAATTAAGTTTATACTATTCAGAAAGAAGTATTATATGATTTGATTATTAGGTATATATTCCAGCAACTTTTATATTTATGCCCAAATGTTTTATTCAGGTGTAATAAATTTTAAATCTGTGTTGTTCTAAGCCCCAAAATCCTGAATGTATGTGCTTAAAAATATCTGAACAAAGTAGATAAATTTTTCCTTCCAAACTTAAATCAGGTAAGTAAGTAAAACGTCCAAAAAAAAAGAAAGCTGTGCTTAAAACTGTTTATAGTAGTCTCTTATTAACACCACATATAAATTTGATATGCTTTAAGGCTACCGAATAGGATAATTGTTTTGAAAAGTTCTAGCTTAAAAAAACTGAAACAACATGCTTCTTTTAATGTTTGGTTAAAATTGGTTTGTCTATATTTACTCATCGCTTCCAACAATTTCTTAATTCGTAGCGTATTTCAGAAAATTACATAGACAATTTTATAATTGTGTGTTGTGATTGTCATCAGAATTTACATATTTTGAAAGCTATTCATTTTTATTCCCAATGGCTGATGCGTATCAAACTCCCTTCCTAGTCGACCCTAGTGGCTCAGTTTGTTGCAGCGTAACCAACTCCGTACGCGGTATGCCAAGAGTAGCGGATTCTATTTCCACAGTTACAATAAAAATTAATTTAATTAATAGCTGTGATGGGCTCGTGTAGTGTATTTTATGTGCATAAAGAAGATGTACTCAGCCTCTGAAAATAATTAATGAGCTGATAAATGAAATTATCAGGTGAAAGATGGTAAAACACAGATATGGTATCACAATGAGCCATACAGACAATATAATCTAACCTAACCAATCTCCCTTCTCCATATGTTCGTTTAAAAAATTGAAGAAAGTTTGTTCTCTGAAATTTTGTATTAAAAAATTTTACTGACTATTGGGAAAAACAAACTTATATGCAAATTTTCATCCCTACGATATTCTTACACTTTGAGACCATTTTGATACTCTATATGCGCTTTACCACCTTCTTCGTTATTATTTCAGCTCCTCCATTATTTACAAGTCTAAGTACCACTTCAGCATGAATTTACCATCCACTATATCAGATCATCACAACTGTTAATTAAATTAATGATTGTTCTATTGGCGGGAATCAAACTCGCTATGCTCGGCATACTGTGCACGGAATTGATTACGCTTTAAACAACCGAGTCACTTTGATTGGCTTAGAAGTGATTACAAAGCAATAAAATTATTTTACTGCCACTTAGCGCTGTTATAATCCATAGAATCTATTGCGCCTTCAATATTATAGTTTAAATTTAATTAGCGGAATAATGTATTAAATATTATTATGTGTTATAGATATCATTGAAACACATCAGTTCAATTATATCTGTGAACAATTGATTTATACTATAAGTAACTTTAATAAATATATATTCAATCGTAGATCGTAGTTCAAACGTAAAATACATCTGTGAGAAACAGATTGTATGTTATTATATTATTCAACGATAGCTCAAAACATAAGTTATGTTAGATACTCAAACAAAATTTAAAGTTTAGCAATCTTAATATCGATAGCAGTGCATCATCATTAAATTTATCTATTTTCAATATTATCATGCGAAATGTGCCCTCATTTTTCCGTATTCAGGCAAAAAACCATGCCAAATAAAATTTTGAAAAATCCCATCATTCAATTGAGTTCCCGAGTGAACAAATTTTATTAAAAGAATTGAAAGGAAATATTAAATTAGGAAAATACATTTTTTTTAAAATGTGTTTGAAATAAAGGAATCATATGTTAGAAAGGTGTGGTTTATAAAAAAAAAACTAACTAATTCTTTGGAAACATTTTATTTCATAAAGTTAGAAAAAAAATGTTTTCCCAGTTTTGCCAACTCAGCTTAGAGTAGGTAATTTTGACCCAAAAAAACAAAAAACAAAAATAGAGTTTTTTTTTGACGATTGGGAGAAAAATGTTTAATATACAACCAGAATCAATGCAGGCATTTCAATACCTGTAATATTCGTCTAACCGTAAAAAAATCAGATTTTTTTGGGTCCAAATTACTTTCTAAAACCAAGTTTCAACAAATTCTGAATCAAAAATAAAGAGAATTGTGTCTCTTTCAATGTCTTTGTTTCAATTTTTCAAAAAAGGTAACCCTAAAAAAATTCCCAAAAATTTCGATAAAACATATTAGATAATAAGATAATTGACCCAAGAAATTGAGTTCGTAGTAAATTAACTGAGCTTGGGTACTTCCATATTGAATGTATTTCACTGAATTTTTTGGAAATAATGTTTTATGAAATTGTTTTCTGGTATTTTAAGTTGTTACCGAGCAATGAAACGCATAATAGTATAGGAAAGTAAATTGCCCGTCTAAGACCAGACAATAAATTTTCCTGAACCTTATTTTCATGAAACTACTTCTATGGTTTCTTTCAATTCCATAGCCGTCCGGAAATGTATTTCTTTATCTACTAAATGCACTAACTTTTATTGTTTTGTTTTAACAACTTTCTAATTTAAAGTGTCCGAACGAGTCCGAAATGGCTTTTATATGGCACCCAAGATTATAGTATAATTAAAGGTACATTTTTTAATTATTCGATTTTATCGAAAATATATAGACAGAACGAAAGACAGATTAAGTAATGTTAAATCATATTCCAACGCAGAGTGAGATAACACAAATATATTTCGAACGGTGATGATGATTGATCATACTAGTAAATAGAATTAGATAAGACTTATTGAAGTATTTGTTATAGTCGACAACAACTTATATGTTAACGATAATATTTCAAATATAAATCATTATTGAACATCTGTAATAAATAAATATCTCAATATTTCATCGATAAGTTTACTTTTCAATGTATAATGGTAATTTTTTAGACTAATTTCACAATATTTTTTAGCACTAAGATTTATTATCGTGAACCTTTGACATAGAAGAATATTTTATCTATTTCTTTTCAGTTGTTAAAAACTTACATGAGAACTGTGTAATTGTAGATGAGATTTTTCAATCAAGATGACACCATCATGAGAGTAGATAATTTTTCTGGTATATTACTATACATTTTAAATGGCATGAAGACTAGTTGAGACGCTATTTTGAAATATAATCCCGCAGTTGCTCTACATCACTTATCTTCATCCATTTGTGGTAATACTTCAAACATTATTTTCAGTCAACTCCAAAACTTTCCATTCAAATTCATTCTGTATCTCCTTAAAATATAAAAAATCTCTTCCTATAACATTTATCAATTTTATTTTGGTCTTGTATTTTTTTATCGTTGCTAGCTAGAAATGCCGATCAAATTCGAGTCAAATAAAAGTTCCTTTATTATTTATTTTCGCAGTAAACGTGTATTAAAATATACTTACCGAGGGAGGTCTGAATCAGAATAGTTATTTGAAGGATCAGAATCAGAATAGTTATTTGATCAGATCCCAGGTCCTTTTTAAGGCTAGATATAAATTGCCCAAATTGAATATCCAAGACTATTAATTTTTAAATTATACATAAAATTTGTAATTATATTCCTCATTCCTCGTTTTAATTTTTATGCCCAGTAGAGCCAATCATCGAATACGAGTACCATAAAAGCCGAAAATAAGAACCCCAAATAAGATATTGACATTCACTAGCTTATTAATCCCTGAACCAAAAAGGGGTGTTATAAATTTGACCACTGTGTTTGTGTTTGTCTGTCTGTCTGTGGCATCGAAGCGCCTAAACGTATGAACTGGTTTTTACTTTTTTTTTGTTTCGTTTGAAAGGTAATTTAATAGAGAATACCCAGAACAACTAAAATATAGGCGGTGATCTTAATAATTGGTTCAGTTTGGAGGAGGCTCAAAAATAAACGGTAATTTTAATAGAGAGTGTTCTTAGATAAGTTTCAAGTACGAGCTTAGGACTCCGGAAAAAATTCCGGGGTTTTTTAAATTTTGTAAATTTCACTTGTATTATTTAATCAATTTCTTGACAACTTTAATGATTTTTGATATTTTAAAATGATGACATAACTTACCAACGCTATATCATTACATATACCTTCTGTTATAAGAAAATTTTTCTTAATAAGATAAAATTTTTCTATTATATTTAAAACAAACAAAAAACAAACAAAAACAAAAAAACGAGTTTACTATCAAGTTTTTGACATTGGAATATATTTGTTACCTTAACATTTTATTAAATACTTTATTTTAAAACGTTACAATAATTTAGATAATTAATACACACTTGTCAATACTTTAAAATAACATAAAAAAGACATTAAATGTCGACTGGCCGCCTTATTTAGTTTTATATTTAGTTTAGATTTTTTTTTTTTTAAGTATAATTAAACAAAATCAATTTTGTTTCCTGAATGCTTGAAGAGTGTAAAAAAATTGTTTCAAAAAACTTTCGTTACTAAATCCTTGGTTTAATTACATTAACAAATTAATTAACAGTAAATTATTTTTCTAAACGCGTCATTAATTGTTTCTTGGAAAGATGATTAGTAAAAAACCTACCGGTGGTTTTTTAATTATTAAGAATGGAAAATTACATTTAATATGTTTAGTCCTACAATTAAAATAACAGTATTTTTTCTTATAAAAAATTGTGCTTAGATTCAGGTTGTACGAACTTAAGATGGTTTTATGAAATTTTGCTATTTTACCATTGAAACATTATTTTATTATGCTCAGATAAATCCTATTTTTGTAATTGAAGGGAGAAAAAATATCACAAAAACTAATTTTGATTTTTTTTTATAAACAATATATTTGTATCCTATTTTCATGAAAACATCGTTCTAGACTAATTTGAATAAGGGAAGAACGATGCCAGTGGCATATGTTTCAAATTTAATATCTTTCAAATTTTGGTTGCAAAGGTTCAGATTCATCTGATTTATTGTTATTTTAAATAAAAAATATCCTAGCAACTTATAGTCAATAAAATTTCGGTTTTTTAAATATTTTTTCCGAAAACTCCTAAAAAAATTGAAAAAATTCGATGAAAAGTAATTTTTTACTATATTTATGAAAACTATGTTTATTAACGCCATATTGAAATCTGGACTACATTTTTTGATTAAAATTATCTGAATAAATATTTCATTAAAATTGAAATTAAAAAAAAATCTTAATAAAAAATACTTCTTACGGGACAAGCTTTTACTGTACTAAAAAGTAGAAAATAATTTTATCTATGAGTCACTCATACCAGAATATTTGTAATCGCTTGAGGCGCAAAATGTAAAATATCGAAAATGAATCTGAACGCAATATTTACTCCACATGCCTAATTATTTGTCGATTCATTCTTGATATTAAGCTTTTACAAATAGTCGGGTATAAGCTTTTACAAATAGTCGAGTATGAGTGATTCATAGATAAAAATATTTTCTACTTTTTAGTACAATAAAAGATTGTCCCTTAAAAAATACTTTTTATAAAAATTTTTAATTTAAAATATGTATAATTATATCAAATATGGTGGAAGAGATGGGGAAATCAGCACGCCGTTACCTTACCAAGCATTGTCATCCAATCTAAATGTGCATGCAAAATGTCAGCTCAATCGGACACCGGTAAGTGGGTAAAATTTGACTTGCAAGATTTGATTAGGTACAGACAGACAACGGGACAGGTGAAACTAAATAAAAACTTGTAAAATTTATTTAAATTCCAAATCACTTTATAATTTGAAGTATAGTAGCCGTAAACATGTAGTTTAACTTAAAAATTTTTAAACTCCACTTTCAAAATAAGACAAACTTCTTTTAATAGAACTGAACATACATACCTGAGTTTAATAAACAAACTTTTTAATAGACACCATATTTGAATTTAATTTATTCACATAAAATTGAATTGTGGTCTATATAATCTATTTTTGCAAGTATTTTTATAACAGGAATCAGACATCTTAATGTATTTACACAAATTATATTTTTAGGTGTATATAATTTTTTATATTTCCTTTGACCTTGATTGAAGTTTTTTTTTGTTTTAATATTGAACATAAAGAATTGTTTAAACATTATTATTTATGAAATTGATTTATTCGGTAATTTTGTTGTTGTTGTAACCATGAAATTGATAAATATTCGTTTACTAATTGCATGTAATTTTATATAACAAGACTACATTGTAGGGTAAAGTGGAATAAGCTAAGATACTGAGATACAATTGAAATTTACAAAATTTAAAAATCCCCGACAAATGCGATTAATTAATCTTTGAAAGTACAACAAATTTAATCTGCCATAATATCTACATTGATTATCGAGAAACTAAATTTGATTCGTTAAATTTATATTCGACTTCATAAAATTTAAATGTTTTTTTCTTGGAAATCCTTAAGTAGTTGAAAAAATCATTAAAGGTTGCAAAGAGCTTCCTTCATCTCTACATACAATCATCTTAGAAAAGCTTTCTGCTTCTGACTTGTACTTCCGCCTACAAGAATTGTCGAAAATAGAACATATGTGTGTCTATTAACAATAATTTTATTTCACGGTACTCTAGATTTAAGTCACATAATGGATTTGATTACAGAAGACCACTTCGAAATAGGTAAAGATTTTGAAAAAGGTGTTGTTAAACATAGATAGCTTAACCTTTAAAAAATGGAATTAAATTCAAAATCATAATTTATTTATTTTATATAATATAGTTTTACATTTTGTACATAATAAGATAAGTGTTCTCACAATATTGAAAGTCTTACCGATTAGTCACCAGTTTAATTGGAGTAAATTGTAATAGATATTTACGCGTGTAGGAGAAAAAACATGCACAGTTCTACATTTTTCAAAATAAAATTAAAAAATTTTAAATTATGACTAAAGATTTACGGTTTCATTACGATACCATCTCTATTTGAATTAGAATTAATTTCATTAAAATATTTAGTATTCTACTGCATAATTTTACAAAATAATACCTTGATAGACATAAATTATAAAATTTACTTACGAATTTGATGTTATGAACATGATAATATGATAATTTTATTATATTTACAGAGAATTGTGAAATATTGAAGATGAATCTATATTCTGAATCTTATCCATGATTCAAATTATCAAAATTTTTCTTGGGAACTTGGACTAAATAATTTTGATGTTTGATTTTCAAAATTTGCAACGTTTCCTTGGCTTTTTATTTGAATTTTCATCTGGATATAAGACCTTCTACAAGAAATAAATAAAGTTAAAATCAAAGTTTTAAAAAAAGTTAATCAAAAAAGTTACTAAATAGTTAATATAGACAATATTCTTACTTGAATTCTCCAAAATGACTATTCTTCTCACTGCTTTGAAGATCGGTTCATGTAAGAGAATTTGATCTAGGAATTAGAATAGGAATTTATATCTAATGATGAAACAATAACATTTTAATTTTAAGAAAATATGTTTGCTCTATGTTTTTTACATCTTCAACTATCTAAAAACAAATTTTTCAAAATATTTTAATGTATAAATATAAAAATTATTGTTTTTTGTTACAGGTAAGAGAAATCCAACTTCTATTGTCTTAAATAAGGTATCGTAATAGAATATATATAAAAATAAGAAAAATTATTAACACCAACACTAATTACCTCCTTTTTACGAATAATAAAACATACTTTTAGCTCTCAATTCAAAAATAAAATTAACAATTTCATTAGGTTTTCTTAAAGTTAGTCGACCAATATTTAGTTTTTTGGTAAAATTCTTAGTTTCGAATGTTAATTAAAAAAAAAAAAAAAAAAAAAAAAAAAAAATGAGGTCAAGTCTTTAGTAATCCGATGCCAAAAAGAATGCTTTTACAATCATTTGTCTAGAAAAGTCAACACAAAAATAGTAATACTTAAATATCTATTTTTCTTGATGAAAAGAAGAATCCAGCACAGTTTGACCGGTATGGTATGTAAGTTCATCTGTTCCCTCTTAATTTGTAAACTACTTATCATAATTTGACAAATTAGGTATCGTTAAATGGCTTGATCGTCCGCTGTTTATAGGCTATTTGACGTACCATTAAATGGCAATCTATAAAGTGTAATGAACAAAACACAAATTTTAATTTAATGATACCGTGTTAGGTATCAAATGAAAGGGCGTAATTAGCTTATGACGAAACTATAACTCCAAGATAGTTTATGTAAAATAAAGTTAAAAACCAAAACTCCGACGACTACAAAATCACGATTTAATAAGAATGAAAACAAACAAAAAATATTTTCATTTGACATTGTTATGAAACGTAAAATCGTCATTATGCTCGTGGAACCTCTTTTCCATCCTGTGGTATACTTTTTAATCTTAGAGGTCTCCCAACTGTAATGACGATTTTACTTATCAAAACAATTTCAGATGAAAATATATTATTGTTCTCATAATTATTAGAGCGTGATTTTGTAGCCGTCGGGATTTTAGTTATTAAAATTCATTTTATAGATTAAACAAGTGCTGAGAGATTTAACGCGATAATTTCAATCGTACACGAACTCCCGTTACAAACACTTTTTTACATATTATTAACACTTTCAGTTTGATATTTCAATGATTAGAGAATAGTTAGTTTATTGATGATATTAAGGACCAGTTTGTTTTTAGATTCATGAGAAATAAATTGCACATATATATCATTAAAAATGAGATTAGTTTAACAGTCTATTTAAAGATATAAAATGTATCTCATATAATTGATACCTACGTTTATTTGAAATTGATATGTAGATTTTGAGATGCTAACTTTTGATTTATTTCTTAACTTATAGTCGAAGAAATAATGCAATGAAAGCTGTCGATCGTCTGAGCAGTAAATGGATCGTGTTGCGGTTTTGGATTCGATATTGTTAGGACATCCACAAACTTTGTGAACAAAAATTACGAGAGAGAAATGAAAAACTGGAAACTAAATATCACAACAAAAATAGCCCCCAGAGTACCCAGTGCTCAGAGCGACTGTATACACCTCTTATCTTAGAGCTTTACGAGAATATGGTAAATACTGGGCACCAGATACCTTGGGGACCATTCTTGTTGTGATATTTGAGTTCAGCTTTGCCAAAAACCACCGATTAACAAAATAAGACTCATTGTCATCGGTATATAGCTTCCACTTTTCGCAGTTTTTCCAGTTTTTCATTTCTCCCTCATAACTTTTGTTTACAAAATTTGTAGACTGCCTCACAATTCAAGTTGACCCGTTTCTAATGCTTTCTTTCTTTGTCTATTTCTTAGTACAAAGAGCTGATTTCAATGTTTTTGATTTCAAAATTTCTAAGGTTCTAAGAAGAAAATCTAGGAGTACGCAGGTAAAATCTTCATTTTTATTTCACATTCGTATCACCTTAATAAAAAAGAAATAATTTCAAATTACTTCACAAAACATAATTTTTTAACTGCAATTTATGGACACTCTGAAAATAGTATTCCTGGTTTTTTCAGTCAGTAAATCCTTTTTTTTTACTGTGTACTTATACGTGATTCGTTTGTGCTTAAAAAAATCTGTAATTACTTGCTGATGGATAAAATAAAACCAAAATTGCTTCAAAAGTTCAGTTTCAGGATTATTACTGTACGCTTCTCACCATAGTAATGATGAAGAATAAAATAAGATAAAATGTAAATTTTGTTTTAAATACGACAATCAAATCGATAGATTTTTCTCACAAAACCAACAACAATATATTTTGATACATATAAAATTTACATATCACTTGGTATTTCTATTATACCCAATAAAGTATTATAAAAGAATTTTTCTAAAATCAATGTTAGTCACTAATGTAAGTATGTAAAGTCAATCATCATGTCCTCCGTTGGTTGCAATCTGGATTGCAACAGTCAAACCGCATGCAGCAAGAATTTAACTATCTATACAGCACCAGTCTATTATATGTCACGATGATTTGACAGTGGCATTTAACGAAAGTGTCATTATGATTGTGATCTGTATGTGCTGTGCAATGTAAGGTTTTAAATATAGGAATAAAATTCAATAACATTCAAAATCAGTTGACAGAACCAATTTCATAATCTTGAATAAATATTTATTATTGAAATTCTTTTACTTGTGAATTATAGAATAAAATTAGACCGTGAGCCCAAAATGAAGAAAATTAAATTTATTATAATAATAATAATAATATTTTTTTTGATTTGGGAAAAAAGTGCAATAAAAAAAACGACACCAAAAACCGGCATATAGGATATCTAGGAAACTGAAACTTTTCAGTCGATTCAGCTTGCCATGAATTTTGAGAAAATGCAAAAATATTTTTATAGCTGTCAATTTGTATTTTTGTCAAAATTTTATGTTTTTTATGTTCTCTTATCATTTATATTTGTTTGTTTGTTTTTTGTATTTATCTGTTTTTTTTTCTCTGGTTTTTTCTGGTTAATAAATTAAATTAAATTAAATTTAATTATTAAAATTACTTGAAAAAAATTGAGTTGCAAAAGTTTTCAGAAAATAAAGAAAACAGAGAAAATTTTAAATAAGTACAATGCAATTTTTATGTTATGACATAGTAAATATCCTAATCAAATCAAACGTAATGTATTCACATATTGGGTTGACTACTAAATCAGAAGTAGGTCTTTTTCATAACTAACACTACAATTATTTAATACAGTTAAAACTAAAAGTAGCTAAAAATTAAATTCTTTCAAACAAGTACTTGACTACTAAAGTTAATATCTTAAATTTTCAGAAAATATCTTGTAAATAAAAAAAGTTAGCTCTTTATTTATATTGTACCATGGTACGAAAGGAATATAGTTCCTACCAGGTGAACATGACATCTCTCGATTTTTATAAAAGAAGTTTTGGAAATCCAATAGAGAAACACTGTAGAAATTTTAGGGTATTTTCTAAACTTAAAAAACGGGAAAAGTGTATGACCAAAAATTCGAATGGAGTATTGAAATTTCATAGAAACTGTACACTTTTGCAAGCAACTCTCTTAAAATTAAAAACAATTTAAATGCCATTTTATTCATATTTCGAGTTAGCCCGTCCTAAATTTAATGAATTCTCAAAATTTATTTAATACAGATCAGAATCGCGTCCATTTTAAGGAACTAAATTGGTCTGTTCATTCAAAGAAAGAGGCTCATTCATATGTAAGCAAAGCTATGAACTATGTAATAAATAAACAGTTGACCTAAGCTATTCGTGTCCTGAACTTGTTTGGATTATTTGAACTTTGCATTACATAATAATAAATTAAATATTCAATTAATAACAACTATAAAAAGCAATTTATTACAAACTGTTTTAATATATTTCGAACTGGTTAAGTTGTTTTGTACGTAACAGTAATATTTTTTGAGACATTTAATATATGTACAAGTAACTATGGGAGAATGACGATGCCTTCGCCATACAGTAAAGGTCTGATGCCTCGAATCTATCACAAAGTATCGCTTATGGGAAAGAATCAAATAATTACCCATTTAGGCTAAGATTAAGAGAAAAGTGCAAATTGTACAAGAGAAAAGTGCAGATTGGACCATAGAAAAGGCGCGCTAGACTGGAATCCTCAAGGAGTAAGGAAGAGATGGTGATCCAAGAAAATCTGAAGAAAGGCAGAGGAAGAAGCAGGAAAATCATGGAGCGAACCGAATTACCTAGCTCAATAGAGGAAATTTTCATTCGCCTTTAGCTAAAGGAAAAGTGACAGAAACTAATAATGAGGATGATTTAACTATTGGATAGTTGCATACCTTCCAATGTAAGTTGGTATATTTCTACCGATGATATAATGGCGTGATGCCATTAACTAACGATTTTTACAGTCTTCATTCTGGGTAACTGTATCCTACGAGAGCCTAAGAGGGATCATTGAAACTATAAAAAAACCTTAATTTCTTTTATCGACACCATCCTCTTCTGTCAACGCTCAGTAACAGCTTCAACTAATTATTGACTCAAAATACGTGCTATTTAAAGAACAAAATAATTTTCATATTAGGTATCTATGTACTCCTGCCAGTGGATCACTGATACAGTACGTTGTTTTAATCCAAGGTACATAAAGGTTTGTTTTTCAATCTCTACCAATAATTAAAATCATAAAGCATAATAGTCAATTTGATTTTTAATTTTTTTTAACTGGTTGTGTCTCTTTTTTTTTTAGCTCGCCTGCTTGTCTGCCGAACAAATTTTTATCGATTTTTAACCCTTTTCCGTCTTCCGTCCGATTTTTAACGTCTTTCTATTGTTGCTGTTTCACAGATGACACTAGTTTCCAGAAACCGAGGGGTGATCCAAAGTTCATTGTTATCAAGCAACAACAATTTACCCTACATACAATGTACCTCTATATATATACAACAAACAGAGTACAACAATACAAATAAATGCATGTTTTTCAAAAAATACTACACAACAAAGTTTAAACAGGGCTGGGTCTACTTGTATTATACAGTAATAATAATAATATGACTCGGTTGAATCTTCTTCAACAGAAAATAAATGTACTCGGGATAGGACCGTGTGATAGTTCAAGATCGTGACGCGAGAAGGCGGAACACCAGGGCCGTGCCCCCTTATAATCCGTTCTCTTATGTCTGTCTGTCGTTCACCAGAGTAAAGTAATATTATTATTGTATTACACCGCGATGTGCTTGGCCATCATCTTCATCATCATCATCATCAAACATCATCTTCATAGTCTCTTCTCACCACTGTGTTGTGAAGAAGAACTAAGTCTATCTAGTATAGAGTATGAAGCTACCTTTGTGTATACAAAGATACAAAGTGGTCTGTAAAAATGCAAGAATAAAATTGTTAATAGAGACTTTTGGAAATGATAAAAGCATCGTGCTTGTATTCCACTCTTACTTTTTGCAAACAAAGTTACTTTTGGTGGCATTGTGCTTAGTCCAATTAAAAAGTTGAAATTTCTAACGTGGGCTAAACATAAAAATTTTGTACCTTTTCAATCCAGGAAAATTTTGATTGCTAACATCTTCAAAAGTATCTGTTTGAAAATTATTCTATTACCGACTTAAACAACTTAGAAATGCTCTCTGTAAAAATTTTTCGCAGGACACGACGAAAACGTGATCAAAGACTTGTATGTGTGGGCCATTTTAATCTATACTTCTAAATAACTCGTTTTGTAGTTAACCAATCAAAAAATAACTTAAAAGTTGCAGAGTTTAATGGCGGGACTTCATGTTCTCACATCAGATTGGACTTAATTCTTCGGATTTTTTTTTAAAGCCAATTTAGACCCTAAACCGGAAGAGATAGAATAGCACTTTATAGTAGAAATCCCCATAAAAAACGATCAATTTTTATTTAAAACATTTTTTCGAAAAACATTTTGGGAGGCAATGTGACCCTATATAGTATAATTTCATTAAAACGAAAAAATGAGGATCAATTTGCTAATTGAAAGTGTTATTTTACCTCTTACTGTTTAGGATCAAAATTGGCTATTTAAGACACCCGAAGAACTAGGTCCAATCTGATGTCAAAACATGATGTTTCCCATCCAACTGTGCGACTTTTGTTTAAGTTATTTTTGAATTGATTAACTACAAAACGAAAACGAGATATTTAGGTTTTTAGATTAAAATAGCCCACCCTGTATGCTTAAAACACTTAACGAAAAATCGCACCGGACTGTAATATAAACCAAATTAAAAAAAAGAAGACCAAGGCTTTCTTATGAATAGTAAACAAATTTTAACTTGGTTTTACTTTGTGTTTTCGACTTGAATCGCTTATGAATTTACTTGAATGTTTGTAAATAGCTTAAAAATACTTCGACTGTCTATAAAATATTATTAAACATTCATGTACACAATAACAACTGTGTTTAAGGCTGAAGAACAAAAATATTTTTATTTTAATTTTCATAACTTTGTGTTATTTGTGATTCAATTCACTCTTGATTACAAAGACTCAACAACACTTTGATTGAACCACTTAAGAAGTATTTCCTTTGCAGTGGTTTTGTGTAGGATCTTTGTGTGAAATCTTTGGCAAGAACAAAAACTAAATTTTTTATGAACACCCGATATACGCAAAAGAAAAACACATTTAGAATTTAATATTCATCACTAACAAAAATTCCACCTATTTACATAAAATATTCTTGAAATATTTTATTATAAATTTATAAAGTACTGAACGAAGAATATATGAAGATGAGCTGAGCTGAGCTGAGCCTACACGAATAAAGGTGTACATTAAAATATGAAATCAAATACTTATCTTTTATTTAAACAAATGTTTATTATTTTATTTTATTTTTTTTGTTATATACAATGTTTATGTGGTCTTTTATATTGTTTTGTAGAAACTTTTTAAATATCATTTTGTATCGGTTTGACCGAAAATAGAAAATTGTAGGAAGTCACGATTCCCACATCTGTCTTCTCTCGAAATACTAGGACTTCCTCCGAAACCGACATATTGACGGTCTCTTCTCGTATATATAAAGGGAGATCCAGACGAAACTGTGAAAATATCCTTTACTAAGTTAACACCACTTGGTTTGACATAAGAATAAGTGAAATTTACAAAATTTAAAACACTCCGACAAATGCGATTTATTCCGTGTAAAGCGATTTTCGGAAACTTTGCTATAAAATGTTCTCAATCGAGTCGACTTAACCGTTTAGGGGCTACGATGCCACTTTTAAACTTATAACACTCCTTTTTAAATCAATATTAAAGTGATGGTCAAGTACATCAGATGCGATGAAAAGGATACTTAGAGAGCTATCATTTTTTGGGACAAATTTTTGGAAATATTTTAATTGAAATTGAAATATTTGAGTTGACTTTGCTTTTTGAGTTGGCAAAAATCGAAATTTAACAGGAAAGTCGTTTATAAACCACTACTATAAATTAAAATTTTAAAATTAGTGTTAGGTTAAAATGTTTAATTTAGTTCCCGCGAGATTAGTTTTTGAGCGACTGAGACGATACCTAACTCTAAAAGCTCATTTTGTGTGAAACTCTTCTATGGACCAGTTAAAGACATTTCAGTTTTTACGAAGTATTGTAATAACACTCACTATTTTCAGAATATCCGTGCAACTTTTATATTTTTGCTCAATCAAAGATATGCTATCCAGCCCCTGTTGGGCAAATTTTCTGAGAGGCTAGGCAGAGAGTTCATACATTATAAAAAATGATAAAAGCGCTTCGAAGCATTAAAATTTATTTCTTGTATTTGTTTTTTTTTTCAATCATTGAAGATATTTCATATTATGCCGTTTTGATTCTAATAAAGTTTTGATTCGATGAAATAAAGAGACTAATAAACTGTATCATATTACCATTTATACATCATAAAAGAACTAAAAAATACTTCATTAAAATAGCCACATTGAATTGTACAAATTTTTTCATCTGTTGAAAACTACCAGTATTTATACTTTTTGTCAAAAATGAAGGAGTGGAATAATTTTATTGGTAGTAAAATGTAACCATCTCTCGACTACGTACATTCTTCTCTAAGCCCCTCTGGATATCGTTGTAATTATTGCTTGAATCAGTCAAAAAAATATATATTTAGCAAAAAATTGTTAAAAGACGTATAATATTCATTAGGAGAGTATTCAATTAAAAATATTTGTATAATAACATATACGTTAAATCTGTGTATAATGATAGGCCTACAGTCCCTTTATTTAATTTAATATATTCAACACAATTGTACCAAATTGTAACTTACATTATTTTAAAATCTTTTAGTAAATTACCTATAATTTTCTGTGAATAATTAATTTATAAAACAATTATCAAGCACGCAATATTTCGTTGTAGGGCTTCAAGTGTCAAAAAATTTAATTTTATTAAATAACCTGAATACATAAAAAAGAAAATTATAAAAATTGGACAATAAAGGGAAACAAAAAATAAAAATAATGTAGTAATGGAATAAATTTACTCTAATTTACATTTTTTTTTCTTCAAACATTTAACATTTGATGTTGGCGTAAATTGTATCATTTGAAAATTTGTTAAATTGGTAAAAAAGTAACTGACTATCTGTTATAAAATTATTTTTGTCTTTTATAAACCTTCTCATAAAAATTTATTATTTTCTCACCAAAAATTTAATTAAAACGTTTTTTTTATGAATAATCGTCATAACCGTCATAACAAAATAAAAAATATAAATACTGCTTAAAAATACTGTATTTAAGTGTAAAAAAATATTTAAAATACATTATAATTTTGAGATATTTAAACGCAGTTTTTGGCGCTCTCTGTTGATTACGTATAAGTACGTGATCTGTCAATTGGTGACAGTTCAATGTATAATTTACACTTTAAAAAAATGAATTTACAACACAGAATTGACACTCGTTATTATTAAGTTTTCTAATAAAAAGCCGTAGAAAAGTATAATTTAATGAAATATAAAATGTAAGTAATTAATATCATACAGTATGTCAACAAATTTGACAAGCCCGTATTATGATGTCACGTTCGTATAAAAATTTGAATTTCCGTTTTAGAAATTTTTAAATGCCCTCACTGAATTTGTACTTTTATTAATTAATTTTAAGTAATTAAAAAGATATTAATTACTAAAAAAATGGTTTAATTGAAATGTCCAGTCATTAAAGTTAATTACGGAAGAAAAATATTTGAACCAAGTTTAAATTTCATGAGTATTCCCAATTATAAGTTGTAAGCCGGATCCACACTTACATTAAAACCGGAATCTATTTGATATCTATTTAATTCTATCTCTCTATTTTCCGGTATCATTAGGATTTTGGAAGTCTCTTATAGTAAACTCTCTTATAGCATGTTACAGCTGAAACTGCAACCGTGTGTGTATATTCTATTTCGAAACCGGCTTTCTGAATTCATCGTTACTTACAAAAACAGTCCCTGGTTTTCAAATTAATTATTTAAAAATCAATAATAATTATTTATAAACCCATCATTACTTCATTTTTCAGGAGCACACACAAAAAACATTCAGAAACGGGGTTTTACAATCTTGATTATATTAATTATGGATGGGACTTTATTTACAAACAAAACCTTCAATTTAGGATTATTTATAAAAAGAAACCTTCAATTATACTCAGTATCCGCTTTACAATTATTTCAGAAATACACAATGTTATTTTTTATTTTCTTAAATAATACAAGACAAAATGACAGTTATTATATGGAATGTAACTTGAACAAAACAGTGGCACACATGCTGTTTGTTTATTGTGCACTTGGCTTCAAGATATAAGAAAAATCTGTTGTGAACGCCATACATCCTCTATGTGCAAACTGTACCTAAATAAAGAGCTGATTCTCAGATATCAATTTTATCACGGCTGCACACTGACTGAGCTTATTCTAAAATATTTGGATATATTTCGGAACTTCATACGGAATGTGCATTCTGATGCTGTCGACAAGGACTCTTGTATTAATATTTATAGGACAATTAGAGCTGTCTCGTACAAGAAGCTCGAGATGGAGGAGTGTATAATTGTTTTGAGAAGAAACTAAGGAGTGCAAAAGATATTTGAACTACCAGACTGCGACTGTCCTTGGACATAGTCTCGGGATAAAGTAACAGCTGAAGAAAGGGTCGCATCATGAGAATTCCTGGAATATTTAACAGCTGTTACACGTTCGGAAGAAATTTGATGTCGAACGATTTTAGCTTCAAGAGGTCGTCAAAAAATGATTGATCTAAATATGCCAATCTTGCATGAACCCCGTAGAACGGGCTGAAATTCAGTAGGATTGATGAAAATACCATCATAAATTATACCTAAAAATTCCTCATCGATCCGAGATGCGGAAAAAAATTTACGCGAGGTCGCAAAAACGGATTTTTCGCAATTTTCAGCGAAACGATAAGTTTTATCATAAAATCCTTTCAGACGAAAATTGTAGATCAGATAATATAAAAAAAGTATCAACAGTTTTTTCCTAAGAGTGGTATTACAGCTTCAGTGGCGTATTTATACATATTATGACGATTGAAACTCTTTCAACTTTTTGAATCGTTACATTTCAGCAACTGTGGCTCTTAGGAAAAAAAGTATTGAGGCATTTTTTACATTTCATTATCTGACATGCAATTTCGTCAAAACTAATTTTATGATAAAACTGTTTCGCTGTTATCATAATTTTTTTTAGATTTCATTTATGAAGGTGTTTTGTTCAATCCTATGGACCGGATAATAAATACCTGCTGTTTTGTTCTACATAGAGGTAAAAAAAGATGATCATTCTTATTTTACATACATGCATACATAAGTCAAGTTATTATTGTTGTGGTTACTTAAAACAATGCCCACGCGCTACAAGGCCATACATGATTATATTATTTTATTTATAGAATGTGATTTCTTTATGACGAAGACATATTTTATACTATTTTATATTTAATGAGAAAGTATTGTTTTATACTTACAGGAAATAAATAAATAAACATATAAGTACGTATGTAGTAAATATGTACGGTGCGGTGCGTACCATTGTAGGAATTAAATGAGGAATTTCTGAATCATGTAAACTACATTGATGAGAGGTATTACACTATGACGAAATATGCGAATAAATTTATATATTTTTTTATAATTACATTACAATCAACCAGCTGTGTCTACAGCTTCGCCGAGTAGAATAGAAAATTCATTCACAAGTGAAATTTACAAAATTTAAAAAACTCCGACATATTTTTCGGGTACTGAATCCTAAACTCGCACCTGAAATTTCTCTTTCTTTTTCCTTAAAGCATTTTCCAAACTGTGCCGATTTGGAATATCATCGCCAATTTAAGTTTTTTCAGGTACGGAACCCTAAACTCGCATTTCCAACATAGCTAAGAACTCTTCGTTAAATTTCCTTTTAAAAGAAACCAAAAAAATCAAAATCGGTTCATCTGTTTAGGTGCTACGATCCCACAGACAAACAGACACACACACAGAGCGATCAAACTTATAACACCCCTTTTTTATTTCCGGGGTTAAAAATTATGATTTTATTCACCAATATTCATCACATGAAATACTATCAGTGCTAACCACACAGTAAATTTAGTAAATATTTCTTGAGTCAACAATCATTTCATCTTGAATACTTTATTCAAGAAGATAAATATTTGCTTAAAAATTAAAGTATGGTAAGTGAATATTTTCTTAAATCAAGAAGGGCTTTCAGAAAATACAAGTAATACGATTTTCCACAGTATCCCGCCATTCCCATATCGATATTCGATATCGATCTCGGTAAAGGCTTAGTTAAGTCGGTTGTGGTAACGATACCGAATACAGTACCCGTTACAGAAAACGGGTACTGAAAAGAAAATAGTTAATGCTCTTATTGGGAAAGCGCAGTGTTTCGATCATGAAAGAATAATAATCTTTGGAAGAGTAATAAGCATATATTACCCTTTACTGTCTCTGCATACTTCTTTATTTGATACAAGACCAGATAGATTCAATTGTCCTCAACGATAATTTTGTTTACTTGCAACAAGTTTTAAAATTCTGCTGGCCTAATAGCGTCGGCTGAAAATTATATTTCTATGAAAAGATAAATACGGGAACATATCGTCTATTAAAGGAATAAATAATATTACCTATTAAACCAAAAATTGGTCTAAATTAATTTAATTTTGTATAAGAAAAAAAAAATACCCAAGAATTTCGTTTTCATATTTGGGCAATGTCATTGCAGGAAACCCTCTTATTGAAAATTTATGATTATATTTTCATTTTTCTCTAAGAAGTCAAAACTTTGTAACAAAATTCCAAAATTCAAATAAGTTATCCGAATTATATGCCTAATTACTCGCGTTGTGTAAGTGCGGTTATTTTAGACACTTAAATACGCAGGTGAATAGCATTTATTGTCTAAATAAATAATTAGATATCATTTCATATCTGATATAATATGTTATCGATATTTCAAGCATATGTAAGCAATTTAATTATTATTCATGTATACTTTGAATGATGAAATTATGATTTTACACCGATAATGATACCCGGAAAAAATTCATATGTCAATAAACTGTTTTTATTTTTTAATGTGTGATCCAGCTGTTAGGTTAACTATCAATTTTTGAAACTTATCTAAATGTTGCTTTTCTTAAATAAATTTAACAGCATGCATGTTTAAATTTTCATAGCTATATTCATCATAGGGTAAGATATAGTTAGAGTTCAATGTTTCAGGAAAAACTCAATTCTTCCGACAGGCTATATACGAGCTGACGATTGCATATTTTATAAATCGTTGGTTACTGGTGAGCAATTTGTTGTAACATATTCTAGTAAATAAACAACATTTAATTTTGAAAAGATAAAGTCTCAAAATAATGTACTATCTACTACCATTATGCACCATTGACTAATAGATGTATGCATGCTCATGTTTGCAGTTGCATTGTGGGCCACTTCTTGCAAAGCTATTTTGTAAAATTACCAAATAAAGTTTTATCAGTGCTAACAAAAATCAGAACATTTATTTCTATAATCCGTTAAATAAGTTCCTGCGCCAACGTTTTATATATTTTAAATCTCAATTATTTGTAGAAATATAACAGGAATAAAATTATTTATTGATAATTTCATGGCATTCAATTTGTAGTCTTCATTTCACAATACACCCATGACAAATGTAATAAAATAAAACTATATCCGTATAACAAGTGTGTCCACACCCGTGGGCGGTTACATAAAGAAAATATTATAACATTTTCGCTCGTATATAATGTACATCATATAAACATTTAAATAATAATTACATATATAATACTAGAGTGATACACACCCGCTCCGCTGGGTTTAAAAGTAGAGATTGGTAAAATATTCGAAATAATGTTAAGGATTGTTTTACACAGGTAAAATATATGTATGGTTTTCTATTTTTTGAAATGTATAGTAGTCGTAATTATTCATTGAATATATCAGAAAAGATGGAAGTGAAATATTTTATATTGACTATTTTTACAAAAATCTGTAATTTATGATAATGTCAAATTAAATTAATTTTATTTTTATTTTTATTAAGATCTTTATAAATTACATCTCATGTGTTATTCTGAAGTATGAGCTATATTTGTGTACAGTTTCTTCAAAAATCATTCGCTAGTTTTAGCATAAAAGCGTAACAAATAAACAAACAAACAAAAAAACAAACAAACAAACATTCTTACTTTTGCATTTATAATATATAGAGATAAATAATTTATAATATTATGGAAAATATATGAAAAATGAACAGTAATAATAGTAATTAAAAAACTCAATTATTATAGTAAAAAAGGATAAAATCCGGTAAAAATAATTGAAGAAATGACCTTACAAATGTGTTACCGGATATTTTTTTAAAATAATATAAGTATCTGCAATAAATATATTTTATTATATTTTAAAGAATAAATTATAAAATTAAATAGTGAAAAATTATAATTGTCTGTTTGTGAATATGTGTATAAATGTTAATATACATTGACGTCAAACGATTTACCAACTGTTTAACTAAATTTACAGTTGAGTTCTTATATGTTGTAGCCAAAATATATAATTAAGAAGTTTCCCCAGTTCGTTGAATTTTGAAATGAGCAATCAAAACATAATTTAGATATCTTTAAAAATGTTTGATATATAGTTCTTTTTTTAATTCGTGTTTGAAATTTTTCTGCGATTAGAATCGTTACATCACGAAACATGAGTCAATTCATACCAATAACACATATCTATTATATTTACATATAGTTTGTCGGTAACATGATTTTCAAACGATGGTAAAATAAAATGTTCAAAATTTCCAAAAACTCATTAAGAGAATGTTTAAATAAAAATTGTGTGAACTACCTTCTTTTTTCGAATAATAAAGTAGATTGGTTTTCAAATTTCCATCAGGCTAAAATTGTTTCTATTATAAATTTTGTGTCACATATGTTAAATAGAATATTCTGAATGTTATTTATGAAAAATCGCTCATATGAACACATGAATGGCTGTTTAGGTTAGGTTCCGTTGTGATATTGAAGAGAGGGTTGGCCACGTCTTCATGAACCATTTGTTTAAGAACAGTAGAAGAACTTTGAAGTTAACAGATTTCAGGTCGGAGAAGTCGTCAAAGAAAGGCTGGCTCATGTGAGTTTGCCTCTCCACTGTTTCATCCTCCCCACCGTGACAGCTCCTATAATAATCTTAATGCAAATGTAGGTCATGTTTTTCGGTATACCTGCCGTCTAATCATTGCCCTGTAATAGTCGCAGCGATTTAATTCCCTTGGTATTAATTGAGATAACAAAGTAAAATTAAAATGTTATTTTTGAAACGCTAGTTTGTCAAAAACTAGGTATTGGACCCTTGTTCTTGCGATATCTATTTATATAGGAATCATTCAACAACAAGCTAGAATTGCCATTGTTGCGGACGTACCTGACGGTAGAGTAGGGTCTAATAAACATACATAAATGAAAAGAAACTCAAGTGTTTGAACAATATGTAAATATATCATCGATATATAATGTTAATTTATTGATAGTATAGTATAGTTAAGATAATATAAAATAATTGAAATGGCTCCTTTTAAAGTAATGAAATAAAAAATGTTGTTTTGTGAATAGGTTCATAAGATATTCTTAATTACTTTCTGCGTATAGTGAACAGTTGTCCCGGAATCATATTATAACTAACATACATACTAGATTACATCTTTTGTTTTAAAAAGTAACGTTATAATCATGTCCTTGAACATCAAATTATCGTGTTATTTATTTATAAATAAGTATATTTTTTTCCTTACTTTTACTAATCAAAAAGATAGGTAAGTCCTAGTAACAATTACAACCATGCTACCTACTTACAGTCATTAGTACAGGCGGTAAAGCATATGCTTAATGAATGACAAGTAATATTGAGGATATAATAAGTTTAACACAATGATCTCTTTAAAAGTCTAGACCCCACATTATGTTTTCATCTTTATCAATACTCTTTTCTTTTCAATGATAAACCCTTCTTGATATCAAATTTTATTCAAATCGGAGTTAGATTGCGACCGCCAGAGAGTTTACAGACACATAAACGTATAGGTACATTTGTATATACATACATGCACACACACATATCAGTACAAAGGCAATTCGCTAATAAAGGTATATTTACAAACATGTTGCGATTTTCTAATTAGGTTATTGATATATTAGAGTGGCCCTTCTTCTAGGTACTGCCTGAGAAAGGATTGAAAAGTATTTTAGTATTGAATAAAATGTAGGGTGATTTATAAGTGAACTGAGTGTATTGGTTTTACATTTTTAGCTACGTTATCTAACTTGATCATTATCAGACCTTATAACAAATGTTTTTTCACTCAATTATTCAATCTTTTTGCCACCGTTACGCCTATCGCTTTTCGATGCTTGTTCTATCATAAAATTTGTACGGTAATAATCTCTAATATGCTGCATACAGATTTTCTTTTTGATTACCCACGTTGTTTCTCGCACCGACTAGACTATTTATTCGTGCGTCAATATACAGTAGTGGCATTTAACTACTATCCAGTATTGGTTTATGTATCAATTATATTAGCTGTGTGATATTTATAGATTTTTTTTATTGATATAGTTAATAATTGTACATATTCATTTTGTGATTAATCATGACATTTCTTCATTCACCATACAGGACATAACATTTGTTTGTGTTTACTTACAAAAAAAAAAAAAACAAAACAAAACAAAACAGAATTTATTTTATTTTACTGTTGTTTTTAGTATTTTCTCACTATAAATTCTGATTGACAGATATGAATAAATTTAGGAGAATAAAAATTTAATATATTGCAATAACTTAACATAATTTTTGTGTAATTTATATGAACGGATATTGTTTAAGTATTCAGCGTGAAAAATATAAACATTTTAGAACTAATGATTTATTTTCAGTACTATAAAATTCATTCTCCAATAATAGTTATGCTCAAAACTATTAATTTTCACATATCTCAAAAATAATTCGGTTAATTATTAAAGAGTTTTTTAATGACAATGTACTACTAATTCAAATTAATTTAATTAACCTAATGCCATTTTTGCTTGTGTGACAGGAAAGCTTTACAATAATGTTTTGCCACACTTATCCGATTTCAATTTGGATTTATTTCATTTGAAGGGTATTTCAATCAAGCTGGTTTCTTGATGAGAATGTGTTCATACACATATGAGTGAAATCACAGATTAGATTAACATTAGACCTTTTTCATTCCAACAAGATATAAAAAGAGTTAGAAAAATATTAATTTCACGAAAGAAAATATCATTTAAGCTTCTCTATATATTTAAAACGAGATTGTATTTTATGATTATAGATTGAAATTACATTTATTAAACTAAATATGACGTGAGAGGCAAGAGAAAGGCGAAAAATATACGAGGGGATGTTAACGAGAGGTGAGATGATGCAAAAATTTTGATTTTTGGTAATTTTCGATACAGGTATATTAGACTCGATAGAGATAAATATAGTTAACAACAAAGTGCTTGATCCATTGACATTACGTATAGTACATAGACTAAGCATCGCCTATCTTTCCGTACAGTGAGAGGCGTGCTAACATTTGAGGTAATTGCTTAGGTCAGCTAGGGACATTTATCAAAAATATTACATTGAATGCCAAATTTTCATAAAACCATATCACAAAATGTTTTACATAAAACATCGTGATTTCAACGTGATGAACTTTTTCGCTTTTTGACTTTCAAAAAAATACTTAGCACGTATCACTTTTTCAACATTTTTTCTTACGATTCTACAATGACAAGTACCTATCACAATAAAACTTTGTTTTAAAATTTGTACACCGCCGTCATGATGGATTTGACCTAAGCAATTACCTCAGTTGTTCGCACGCATACAATCGTTTGACGCCATTCTAGGTAACTATAATGTCAAAGACTAGATCTTACCCTATAAGTTAAATCAATGATATCATTTTGAGTAAAAATATATCTACAAATGATCTTAATGAAATACAATTATTTAAATGTTTTGTTCATATGTATTTTTGTTTGTTACACATGTGACTTTTAAACAAACACAAAACACCAATCACAACATATCAACCAAGTTTTTCCCACATTAATTCTTTTCATATAATTAAAGTTTATTTTGACCATATTTAGAGAAAATAATTTACATATAGAAAATAATACACACCCATCAAACAAAAAATGTAATATATACTTATGAATAATAATTTATTGTTTAAATTTTTAATAATAAAAATGGGACTAAAATTTATTTTTTACAAAGACATCAATCACTACTTCCATTTTTAACTTTTAACTTTTCTAATACAATGATGAGCACATCAATACTCCTATTATAATGTTCCTTACATATCCTTTAAATATGGCCAATGAATGTGTGCCAAAAATAACAAATTGAAACCAATTGAACAAAGTCTCACAATATTCTCGCTGAAAGAACTATGGTAATCGTGATTTTGAATATTTCAAGCAAATATTAGGAGAAAAATATATAAGTGTGAGAGCATATCATAAAGGTGAACGCATTTCACGGTCTTTTTTGTAAACTCGAACGATCACAGTTTTCCCATCGTAATTAAAGTGATTTATATTGGTTTTGAGTATATAAATTACATTACGGAAGTAACGTTAAACACCTATTAGATTTCAATAGTTAGTAGATGTCTCAGTTTACAGAATGTTTCAGGAATAATAGTGATTACTATTATTTTATGAAGCCGCTAGAAGAACGATTTCAATTTAGATTGCGAAAAAAAGCAATCATTGGTTTTAATTGAGAAACGTAACTTTTTAATTTGGGTTAATAATACTATTCGGATTATAATATCCAGTTTCTCTCCTTCTTGTTCTAGTTTTTTCACAAATGCCTTGCTGCCTGTCTTATTGGAAACCAAAATATAAGACGACACTACAAAGATCCCTATAATTATACAAATATAGGGATAAATACATTGATGGAAGTAAAATAATTACAGAATGTCTTGAAATCGAACCTGGTTCTTTTAAATATACGACCTAAACGCTTTATCCGCCTTGACTATCACATTAGTGGTAGCTATATCTAAAAGACTCGGTCCACTATATACTTTTCTTATTTCTTTCTATTTAGATATTTTAAATTAAGAAGAAAATGTGCGTTAATTCATTAAATCCCTCAGTTATGGTTACATGTATAAAAAGGTAGACTGTGTTTAATATTGCAAAAACTAAGAAAATCATTTTCTGCAACCCTTATAAAAAGCTTGTAAACAGATAAAACCAATGGTTGGATTTCATAATCAAAAGTATCAAAAGTATATTATACTTGTTTCATATATGTTCTGGATTTTTATTTATGTTCTTGGTTTCATTTATGTTCTGGATTTTCTGCATGCACAAAAGTGCAGTTCGGCTGCAAAATGGCTTCGTCGCCTTAACATTTCTTCTGAATAAATTTTTGTAACTCGCTGTCTTATATTAAAAAATTTCTAGAATTATATCGGTATGACAAAAATTATGTCCTTGTTTCAAAATTTCTTTAATTAGCAAGATATTTTCGTTCTTTCTCAAACTGACTGTGATATTCGATTGATTGGTAATTGTAATTTGTTTATCCCAGGTTTTGATATTATTTGTTCATACCGCTTCCTTAAATTATATTTCTTAAACACTCTGTATATATTTTAACGAACCAATTTCAAACTGTAAATATTGTAAAACATTGGAAAAAAAAGAAGAAAAATAATTTATTCTCGCATTGATTGAACCAGTTCACACGTTATTTAATTGTAGTAATATATATTAAATTGAATTAAAATAAAGTTTTTCGAATAAGCAAACTAAGCAGAAAAAAAATCCGTACAAAATAGCAACACACAGCATTTCAAACATGATATTAAATGTGTACAGTGCTAGTGCAGTGTAACGAGAAATAAATGTTTCGTGATTCTAATGTATAGATAGTTATACCAGCTGTGCAAACACCGTGAGAACTTGGGGATCCCCACGTGCAATCAACCACTATAGTCTAACTTAACAAAAAATATATTACCTATGTTGTAGGTATTATTGCTTACTGATTATTGTTGTGTTTAGTAGAGGTTTGTTGTATCAATTACGTTGGGTGGTATGGGTGCTATCATTTCTAAAAGTTTTTGCTCGATTTACACTGTCAACTCTAGTGGCACAGTTGATAGTTAAACCAATTTCTCACGCTATTTGGCCTTATCCTATCAAAATAAATTAGAGGTGAAAAAGGTGGTAAAATACCTAGAAGTAAGTGTTGGCTCATCTAAGCAAGCCCACATCCTGGTAATGAATTATATGCATAAAATGCATATAGTCTGTAAAGATCTTTGTTCGATCCTCTGTCTTGTAAGTAAATTAAAAGCACAGGATCTCAAAAAACACAAAATAAAGATTTTTGAATATCATTATATTTTTAAACATATAATAAATCCTCCGAACGGGAACATATCCCCAATACTTAAGTGATTTCGGATCTCTAGAATATTATCAAATGATCTAGAATGTTCTGAAGGTCTCTTACATAATGTGGTGGGAATACGATCCAGCTCAGAAATGTGGAGTATTCAAGAATGTTCCGTTTCTAATTTTTAGAATATTCTTAAGTATTCTCAATAAAAGACCAAAACCTTCTTCCACATAGAACTTTCTCAAACCTGTTAAGCTTTGGAACATTTTGGAACAATCTTAAATATTTAAGAACATTGTCGAACATTACCGAACATTCTGGTGACCATTTGGTAACAAGGAATAGTCCAGCAAAAAAACTCAATTCAATCTGAATTAACTTCTTCTAATTAACACATTCCTACTACCTAGTCTAACATGTTTGTTACATCAATAGTAAGTAATCTATTTCAATTGATGTGCTTGGAGTTGCGTTCTTCCCTGGCCTATCTGATGATTTTGTTGCATTCAAGGTCCGGTTAGTTACTGCTAATAGGAAGTACGTTTGGTTTGCGTTTTATTTAATAAAGTGTTACTATAGTATGCAATATATTTATTGTGGGATTCATTCAAAGCAAGAAAGTCATCTCTCTTGAATATTTATTTTATTTTTTCTAAAAATACATTTATAGTCATATTATTCAGTCGATTACGAATATTCGAAAGATGATTGTAGACGAACTATGCGGAAGTGTGTTATAGCAATTTTTTTAACAAATCGATTATCGTATTAAGTGACATTTTCCTTCAAGAGTATAAAATATATCTAGAAAGAAAATATTATTAAAACTTGTTGCACATACTCTTGTACAGGGTGTTTAAGGATGAATCCGTATAGATTATAAATGTGAAAGTGAATTTGTTTGTTATGCTTTCACATGGACTATTTGACATTTCACTGCGTTATCTATGAACATCATTGTAAAGAAAAAATTAAAGACTACTATAAAAAGATAAACGAGATACAATTTATGAGCATCTGTTCAACTAGGGGTTTTTGATATTTCACTATAACTATTTTACTTTTTTTTTTAATTGAAAACTGTTAAAACAATCTCTATCCCTATTTCGAGTATTATGGAAGGGGGATTAGTGAGAGCAAGGGAGGTGAAGGCTATAACCCGTGGTCATACTTTTAAACTCACAGCATTAGCGGGTGAGTATAATGCTATGGTGAATTTTTCAGGTTTGTATTTTGCAGGGACGCAAAATAAACACAAAGATTACAGATTCAAAGTCAATAACACCATATGTTCGAGAGTACCGAATAGGTAATAGTCTTTCTAAATAGGCCTCTCTGTGAAGGGATGAAAATAAATTTCGCTTTTCAAGGATTCAAGAAAATGTTATTGCACTAAGTTTTCCTCATTCATCAAGAATGAGGTAACTTTACAGCTGTTTCGAAGAAGGATGAAATTCATAATATAGCTTTACCTTACGAGCTTCTTGATATAAATTTTTTCATCAACCTCGTATTGTATTCTTAGATAATGTTAAGTTGTTCATCGAAAATCAAATCTCAATTTCCAAGAAAACCTACCTACAGCGTTCGGTGTATGAATTACATAAAAATCTAAATAAGAGAAGATACTTTATAAAAAGTTGTAACTTACGAAAACTATCCGATGACGGATGTGCGACAAATACTTGAGATATGGCTTGAAATTGCGGACGAAAATATTTTTTCTTGCAATCTTTCAGTTCTTTTTAACACTTATAATGGCTTTTTTTACACTTAATGGACACATGTATTTAAATCAAATATGATATTTTCTGGAAAATCTTAAACTTTAATTATGATTAAAGTCATTAAAAATTAGAGTTAGTTAGTTTATTACTTTTTTTTTTCTTTATGGAAATAAAGAAATTTTTTCAAGTACTGTCAAGGAGTGTATCGTATCTTCGAAACGGCGTCATGGATTTCGATAGTAAAGGTATCGTTATATTTGCCTTAAAAACTCAAGTATCCTTAGATAGGTATTTGGAAAAATAGCGGATTTTCGGCGCGAAATAGTACTACGTTAAAAAAAAAATTAACCAAACCTATCTGGTAGGACATCAAAGTAAAAGAAATTAAATTTGGATAAAAAATAAAATATATAAGTTATGTGTTAAAATTTAATTAGGAATAATAAAGGTTTCATATAGTATTAGATGGTTTTTTAGTGCCGGGACACTAAAAGTTCAAAAATAAAATAAATAATTACACAAATCATAAACCCCACTGCGTTAAATAAAATCTAAAAAAGAAGAAACAAGTCCGGTAGTTTGGATAGCTTCTTTAACATTTGTCGGGGCCCGTTAAAATCTAGACTGGCTCCAATCTTCCCAATAAGTGGCTCCGACTGTTAAAGTACTTGTTGCTTTCTTTTTCGGTTTTATTAAACGTAATCGGGTTTTTGATTTCTTTATTTATTTTATTATGAAACATTTTTTATAAACATGTTATCTTTCACTGTTTGGTGAAATGGATAGGCTTTGACGAGGAAACACTTTGTGACTTGATTGTTATTATTGTCGAAACGAGTGATTGGTTAAAAAAACAAAAGAAAGTGGTTGCGAACATAGAAGTGAGAGGTACGAAAAATGAGGAAAGTTGCTACATTTAAAAGACTAATTAATATTTCATAAATGTTTGTATCTTAATGATAAAAGACAATTTGAAATACTTTTATTTTTAAGTGTAAATATTTTGAATTAATTTTTAACGGGTTTGATCGAGCTTTATAAAATTATCAGTTTCATCACACCATAAACATTTCATATAAAACAGAATCACGTGTTTGATATCACCGTTGGATATCATTACATCTTTGAAATAAAACAATATGAATAGACTTGATAATTGTAACAATTTATAAATCGTTCGTTTTTAAATTATAATAAAATTATTAATAATTATTATCATTTTATATATTAAAATATCGATATTAATTAAATAATTGCTTCAAATATCTAATTATTATATTTTAAACAATAGAGATCATGTTGTGTCATTATTATTATATATTAAATTTCCATATTGTTCTATTATATAATAAATCGTTTATGTCTATTATTTAAACCGTTTTAATAATACATTGTTTTAGTTGAATTTATAATTAAAATATTGAAATAGTAATCGAAGGTTTAGTAGTGTGGAATCAAAGCAGTATTAATTAATGAACGTTCCAACTCATCTTGAAATTATCTTGATATTGACACGTATAATCAATAGATATTTAATGTACCTAATACCCGAATTTTAAAAAAGAAGAATTACAATTTTTTCAAATGCTAATAATATTTCTTTTTTGTTTCAGGTAAGATAATTTATTTTATCATAAAATTCAGGTATTGTATAAAAATATACTTACATACATTAACTATTAGAAAAATCATTTTGGTCCACTACACTTAATGTTTTTGAGGGTTCTGCGCCAAAAAATTAAAACCCATGAAATAAATTGTGGAAACGCATATAAATAATATGTTACATAACATTTTATTATTCAAATGTATTTGTTTGCGCTTCCACCATATTTATTTAGAATTTTGAACTGCTATTTGAATAGTATGGAGGACAGAGGTATTATACTATTTATTATTATTCAGTTATTGTGAATTGGTATTTATTAGAGCTATATGCCAGCGTAGTGAGCTCCACTGCCGAAGGCTCTAGCCAGGAAAAAGGCCAAGTCAAAGGAGGAAAGTAGGGCAAAAAACCTTTTATTCCAAAGTTTTACGTTTTCACTTCTGTCGACAGTCCCCATGACTGACTATCTTGTTATTCATGTAGAAGGTAAAGAAATATGACTACTATCAATTTCATAAAATTTTACTTCAGTTTTTATCCATAATCACGTACTTTACTGATAAATATGTTTTGAAATTGATTATCGCTTGTTTGTTAATCTGAGAATGGTTGGGAATAAGTTTGGGACATGTTATAAGATTCATATTCTTAATTATTCTTAGAAATAATAAGATATAGAAGAAGATATGTAGACTCCATCATTGTACCACAAATATTTCTCACATTCACATTCCTGATCACTAATTTGGTATTTGTGCTTGATTTTAAACAAAAGTATAAACGTTTCAAATATATTACAAAAGTATAAACGTTCAAAATAGTTTTTGCTTCTATTAACTTCGTTTTTATTATTAACCTTTTTTTATTAACGGATATACTTTATGATAATAATTTATGGCTTAAATTTATGGACTGGTATATTACGTACAATAAAATTATTTTTATCACTAGATCTAAATATTTACAATTGAAATCAAAACTAAATATTGTTATTAAATAGAATGAACAAACAATATTTATATAAAATTTATTGTAATAATTAACTTATATTTGAAATAATAATAAAATTTACGAAGTTGAAATAATAGCTACTCACACAAACATTTTAAAACAAATAGTGATTTAATTTACTCAATAAATTAATATTATTATTATAATAAATATAATTAGTCAATAGTTTATTAGTATTATTTTATAAAACAACTAGCCACTTGAAATTATTTAATAAGCATATCAAAATAATATTTGTTGAATATCTAAAATGGGGCTATCTGGCTTGTAAGTAGTCCACTATACAGATAATAAAGACCAGAAAAAAAATTTTGCCGAAAAAAAAAAACTTAAACCGTAAGGGTGATAAGTATTTGATGAACGATTATTTTAAACGGGTATATATTAGATTCCCAACGCTCTCATAGGCGACAACAACATGAGAACTCAGTCAAATATTTACCATTTACGAAAAATGGGACTTTCGAAGTTAGATTTTAAATTTTAGAGAAAATAATTTACATAGGAAGCTTTGTCTATGAAAAAATGATTTTTAACGAGTTTCAACTTGTATGCTTACTTAATATAATTATATAAGTCATAATTAAGCGCCTAATGGCGTAATAACATTTCACGTTAATTCTAGACGGAAATATAAAATTTATTTTACAATAAACAGAATTATCATTTACATTTACATTTTTTGGAAATTGATTACTCTACAAAATTGTACATGTATATTTTAGCCGTTTTATGTTTAGTTTTTGTAACGTTTCAAAAAAAAAAAAAAAAATTAAAAACAAATCTTTCCATTTGTAACCATGGATATTTCAAGATTATCGATTACAATTCTGAAATTAAATTGGAAAATTGTAAATTCCAAATTTAATTTTTGAAAGCATACTTTCTAGATATTCAGATTTTGGTTTACACATGCAAGACTTCCAAAAAAATGTATACACTTTTTTTAAGCCAGTTAAAGTTTTCACGTCAAAAATGTTCTTTACTTTTCAAACAATCACAATATCTATAGACTTCAATTATTTCAAGCTATTTAGACACGTCTATTTTATGAATATTAAAATCACTTTCATTGGAAGTGTTATAAAACATAATATGAATTAACACATTAATAAATACAATGTAGTATTTATAGACGTGTACATTCACAAGTTTAAAATAATAAAAGATAATTAATATATAAAATAGTTATAAAATGATTATTGTCATATCTTATCCCTATATATTATAAATATGAAAGTAAGGATGTTTGTTTGTTTGTTTGTTTGTTACGTTTTCACGCAAAAACTAGCGATTGAATTCCAATGAAACTGTATAATAATTTACCTCATACATCAGAATAACACAGGAGCTATTATTTAAAAAGATTAAATTAAATTTAGTCTATGACATATCACTATGATGAGTAGGTATCATGTTGAATTATAAATAAAATCGAGTAGTTTTTACTATTAAGCCCTGCCAAGCGGGCGGGTATCAAGCTAGTTATAAAAAACTACAATAACAATTATATTTGTAAGTTTATTATTTATATTTAAAGTATAGATCTAGGCCAAGTATTGAAGTATTTAGCATTGTAGAATGGCTGGAAATTTTAGACGCTGCTGTCTAAGTTATGCGTAACAATTTTATCTCCTACGAAAGTTTTTAAAGTCAGGCATTTCTTTATCAGAGTACCTATTACAATTTTCAATAGTAAAAAATTATGATATTACTATCATATTTTCCGTGTATCCCTAAAAAATTGCAATTTTCAATGTGTTGAACGGCAACAATACTCTGCTTTGCGTGCCAAGAAAATGATTTTAACGCTAGTTTTTATTTGTTTATCTTCTTATTTGAAGTTACAGTTTCTAGAACAAATTTCACAGATGCAGCTCAAATTACTGTCATATATTTAGATTAAAGTGTTCTGAAATTACTGTCAAAGTTAAAGAGTTGGTAAAATCACGGTAAAGTTTTAAAACAGATGGACTTTTCTTAATGAAATTAGCTAGAGATGGAGTACGTTCGGAAACGGCGGCCACACAGTTTTACCATATCGGATTTGTTCTTAATAAATGAAATATATTCAAATTATTTGCGCTTTAAATTTTATATGATTATTTAATGACCTTTAAATTTAATATGATCTAGTTTTTGAAATATAAAAAATAAACTCTGGAAAACGATGCCAGTTCTCGTGCCACTACGCCTGGCTTGAAGCCTATTATATTGTAATGCTTTATTTCCAGTAATTTATAACTGTTACTGTTATGTATAATAACAAAAAAAATATAGGTACATAATATAATTTACATTGTGTATTGATTTGAACATTTCTTTCTACTATTGAATGTTAATTTTGAAAGATAAATGTAGAGCAATTTTATTTGACAAATGGCCTTCATAAACTATATCATAACAAGTAGTATTTATAACTATATGCATTGTATGCATGTATGAATGTATTTCTTTGTAGGTATACATACATGTATAGTGATGTAACGAATATTCGCATTTTTTCGTATTACTCAAAAACAAAGATCCATCAACTTCAGAATAATTATAATAATCAGACAATACTTGGCAGTCACATTGAATGTTATGGCAGACCAAATTAGATGGAAGATTTTTATAAATCTTACTAATTTTTAGGTTAATCTTTAAAAACGTACCTGGTAATATATAATCGCCTACCTTTGGAAATTTATGAAAAACTACGTTTAAATTTTTATTGGCTTCACTCTTACAAGCTCTAACTGCACAAAATACAACACCCGTCCCATCACTAATAGATATCTAACAAAGATAAAATGTTAATTATAATATACAAGAAGGATAGATATCGAGAATTCGAAAATTACAGCGGTTAATTAATACTACGAAATATTTCGAATGGGTTTTTTGTTTCCTATAGTAAACATCATTTCTATTGATCTGTTTAAATTCTGCTTAATTTGCAATTGACGTATGTTGCTGCTTTACGAACTCGACCTCACTTTTTACGTCCTGAGTACGCTGTTCAGCTTGATAGCTTTTTTCGTTTTTGTGTTATCGTGCCCTCAGACGAACGGACGGACAACCGGAAATGAACTAATTAGGTGATTTTATGAACACCTCTACCAAAATTTTGTTCGTAGCATCAATATTTTTAAGCGTTACAAACTTGGCACTAAACTTAGTATACCTTGCATATTACATATATGCAAGGTATAATTAATGAATATTAATAGCAGCAGAGCTATACTGGCAATGATTACATTCCTAAATTGCTTATATTGCAAAAAAACCTATTTAATGATATTTGCGTACATTAACAGATGAGGGTATATTTTTCTAATGCAGGATCTTATCATATTTCTCCTGCCTAAAAATTGCCGATGAGATGAACAGAAAATAGACTTTCATAAGTTGTATCATAATTGTCAACGACAAAGGACTAATTAATATAATATTGGAAAATGGCTGCCTGTGAAACTTTTTCAAACTCATCCGAAAATGTTCTTATGGATAATTCTGATCAAAAGGTACCACGGCCACAAAATTTTTCAACGGGTAGTTTTCGAGCTACGTCCTATAACTGTAATGTATGTGTTGTTTTGGTCACCCGCAGCTCGAGAACTAAACATTAAAAAATTTTATGGCCGTGGAAGCTTTTGTTCAGAACGATCTGATTAAAATTTTGCGGGCGATTTTAAAAATTTCATATAGATACTATAAATATAA